>NC_064616.1:762359388-763745221 GCF_023898315.1 Schistocerca nitens | reverse complement strand
AACTTACTGGTCTCAAGCACCTTTATAAGCATCAAAGATCGTTTACTAAGAGTTTTTCCTTTCAAAGTGTAGAAATGAACTGAGTGCGTATGACATCTCAATAGTTTATAGTTGACGATCAGGGTCCCAAAACTGTTAACAGTTAAATATAAAGTGATGCTCAGTTGGATCATATATAACATACCAGCTGAACAGATAATACTCCTACTGCCTCGATTTACCACGTAAGCATGTTATTGTTAGAATTTGTGTTCGTCGTTTGAGCGACAGTGGTCAAGAGGAGAACACTATATAGATGATCGGTCAAGCGTAGCCTGCAATGGTCGCGGTTATACACAGTGCTGAATTACTAGGTCGTCGTCAAGTACCTTGTATTACAGGGTGGACGGATCACACTACTTCTTGGACGGATCACACTTCACCTAAATCCGCATCTACTTTCTACAGACCGTAGCAGTTATTAGAACTTCTTCCCGTTCCATTTATCAACGCATCATAGTAAGAATGATTGCTTAAGCGAATCTGCGTGAGCTGTAACTAGCATAATCTTGTCTTCACCATATCTATGAGAGCGATACGTAAGTGACTGTGGCATATTTCTATAAGCCTCACTTAAAGTTAGTTTCTTAAACTTCTGAAGTAGGGTTCCATGGAATAGTTTGTGTCTATATTCAACGTCTGCTAGTTCAGGTTTTTCAGGATCTCCGTGACGCTCTCCCAGGGTCAAACAAAACTGAAACTATTCATGTTGCTCTTCTTTGTATACGTCAACATCCCATGTTAGTCCTATTTGGTAAATGTCCCATACACTTCAGCAATATACTCGTTCGCCGTTGCCAAGTTGGCACAACAGCTGTTCAGTTCACTTCCAATTCCTTGTCCGACTTTCTTTCTTGATGTGTTTTGATCCCCAATCCTGGATCTGGTTCAAATGGTTCAAATGGCTCTGAGCACTATGGGACTCAACTGCTGTGGTCATAAGTCCCCTAGAACTTAGAACTACTTAAACCTAACTAACCTAAGGACATCACACACATCCATGCCCGAGGCAGGATTCGAACCTGCGACCGTAGCGGTCGCACGGTTCCGGACTGCGCGCCCAGAACCGCGAGACCACCGCGGCCGGCTCCTGGATCTGGCCCTTTTATTTCGTATTCCATCAGACGTAATACATCAAACACACACACACACACACACACACACACACACACGCAGACAGAAACTATGCTTACGAAATACACACGTTTCATACACACTACTAACCAGACACTACTGGATGTTTCTGCACAGGGTGCGATTCAGCGTCATACGTACAGTTACAATCATTGAAATCGGCTTAATTTAGAAAGCGGCGCACGAAATTGCGTGAAACTGAATTTTAGAAGGCTGAAATTCATCCTTACCCCTGGGACACCAGAGTCATAAATATAACAACTCAACGCGTAGAAGATCGTAGGTTCGAATCTCGCACAGCGAGCGCTACGGTCGCAGGTTCGAATCCTGCCTCGGGCATGGATGTGTGTGATGTCCTTAGGTTAGTTAGGTTTAAGTAGTTCTAAGTTCTAGGGGACTGATGACCTCAGATGTTAAGTCCCATAGTGCTCAGAGCCATTTTTTTGGTAACATTGTCGGTTGATGAAACGACATCGATAGGACAACTGAATCACCCTGTATATGCCTCTGCCTTCTATCATTTTTCTCCCATTGACTCTTTCTCGTGTCTACTCCTCTCACTGTCACTGTCTTCATCCTTTTCTCTCGCTCTTCCTTACGACTGTCTCCTTCTCTGCCACTTTCATAGTCTCTCTGCCCCATTTCCATTGTCTTTGTCTTACTCTTTTTCTCTCTCATTGTCACACTCTCTCCCTCTTTCTTTCTCGTTTACAGTCTGCTGTCGTCCTCTTCACCCATCATTGTCTCCTCTCCATACATGTACTTTGGAAGGACTTGCTTGAGGTCTTGACCTTTAGACTGGGTAACTTTAACACATGGGTATAGGGGATGTGGGAAATTGGGCAAATTTTGTGACATGTAGGTACAGGGCGATGGGGGAAGACCTATAAAGTCGATCCCTCTTCCGTCAAACTTGCGACTGGCGGACGTGTAGGCTCCTCGCTTTCGCTGCCTGTGTGCTCATGTTACGTTCTCTCCCATTGGTGCTGTCCTCTCTCACTTACATTGACTTCACTTGTCTTTCTCTCCCACTGCCCCTGTATGCTATCCACTTCCAGTGTCTTCTTTTGTCTTTCTTTCCCACTGTCACTGTCGCCACCGTACCGCAGTAACTCAGAAATTGCAGGGGTCCGGCCGGCCGAAGTGGCCGTGCGGTTAAAGGCGCTGCAGTCTGGAACCGCAAGACCGCTACGGTCGCAGGTTCGAATCCTGCCTTGGGCATGGATGTTTGTGATGTCCTTAGGTTAGTTAGGTTTAACTAGTTCTAAGTTCTAGGGGACTAATGACCTCAGCAGTTGAGTCCCATAGTGCTCAGAGCCATTTGAACCATTTTTTGCAGGGGTCCAACTTTTTGTTTCCCCATATACCCACATGTACAAAACGTCGGTTCAAAACGCGCCCTATTTCGCTTAACCAACAGTATACAAAAATTACGTGTTTTGTTTACAGGTATGTAGAATTTTGTACGCCTAAATAATTTTTTGTAAGGAGCTTACACCGCCAAGTGGCACCATAAAATAATTTCCACGTCACGACAGCCTGCATAGGCGTGAAATGCCCGTCATACAGAGACAGCGCGTTGTTAAGTTTTACTGTTGAAAAAATGCTGACTAAAAATATAGTTTGATGACTTCAGAAACCTTTCGATGACCCCAGAGCCCTTCCCACGTGTTCACTACGACGGTTAAAACTACATTTACATCTCGAACCAGATATTACGTGCATATTTTACGTGCATAAGTACGGGAAATTTCAACCTCTGCATCTCGGTAACGGATAATGATATCGAAAAATGTTTCAATATTCTCCGACATCATCATCCTAAGCACCCGGTAAAAATCCGACGATCTGCCATGCATAGAAATTATGGAAGTGCCCATCCGCATAGCTGGCACCCAAAAATTGTTGTTTTTCGAGTGTATCTTGAAAACGGTAAAGATTTACGGAGATGGGAAAATGAAGTTTCTAGATAAATACACTACCGATCATTAAAATTGCTACACCAAGAGGAAATGCAGATGATAAACGAGTATTCATTGGGCAAATATATTATACTAGAACTGTCATGTGTTTACATTTTCACGCAATTTGGGTGCATAGATCCTGAGAAATCAGTACCCAGAACATCCACCTCTGGCCGTAATAACGGCCTTGATACGCCTGGGCATTGAGTCAAACAGAGCTTGGATGGCGTGGATGGCTACCCATATAGCTTCAACACGATGCCACAGTTCATCAAGACTAGTGACTGGCGTATTGTGACGAGCCAGTTGCTCGGCCACCTTTGACCAGACGTTTTCAGTTGGTGAGAGACCAGGAGAATGTGCTGGCCAGAGCAGCAGTCGAACATTTTCTGTATCCAGAAAGGCCCGTACAGGACATGAAACATGCGGTCGTGCATTATCCTGCTGAAATATAGGGTTTCGCAGAGATCGAATGAAGGGTAGAGGCCGGCCGGAGTGGCCGTGCGGTTATAGGTGCTACAGTCTGGAGCCGAGCAACCGCTACAGTCGCAGGTTCGAATCCTGCCTCGGCCAAGGATGTGTGTGATGTCCTTAGGTTAGATAGGTTTAATTAGTTCTAAGTTCTAGGCGACTGATGACCTCAGAAGTTAAGTCGCATAGTGCTCAGAGCCATTTGAACCATTTGAAGGGTAGAACCACTGGTCGTAGCACATCTGAAATGTAACGTCCACTGTTCAAAGTGCGTCAATGCGAACAAGAGGTGACCGAGACGTGTAACCAATGGCACCCCATACCATCACGCCGGGTGATACGCCAGTATGGCGATGACGAATACACGCTTCAAATGTGCGTCCACCGCAACGTTCCCAAACACGGATGCGACCATCATGATTCTGTAAACAGAACCTGGATTCATCCGAAAAAAATGACGTTTTGCCATTCGTGCACCCAGATTCGTCGTTGAGTACTCTATCGCAGGCGCTCCTATCTGTGATGCAGCGTCACGGGTAACCGCAGTCGTGTTCTCCGAGCTGATAGTCCATGTTGCTGCAAACGTCGTCGGACTGTTCGTGCAGATGGTTGTTGTCCCCATCTGTTGACTCAGGTATCGAGACGTGGCTGCACGATCCGTTACAGTCATGCGCATAAGATGCCTGTCATCTCGACTGCTAGTGATACGAGGCCGTTGGGATCCAGCACGGGGTTCCGTATTACCCTCCTGATACGATAAACCGCAATCGCGATAGGCTACAATCCGATCTTTATCAAAGTCGCAAACGTGATGGTAGGCATTTCTCCTCCTTACACGAGGCATCAAAACAACGTTTCACCAGGCAACGCCGGTCAACTGCTGTTTGTGTATGATAAATCGGTTGGTAGCTTTCCTCATGTCAGCACGTTGTAGGAGTCGCCACCGGCGCCAACCTTGTGTGAATGCTCTGAAAAGCTAATCATTTCATCTTCTTCCTGTCGGTTAAATTTCGCGTCTGTAGCACGTCATCTTCGTGGTGTAGCAATTTTAATGCCCAGTAGTGTATTTAAGAATATAAAGTTAACGTTTGAGCTATTTCATATGGTTATTTAGATAATTGTGGCCCACGATGCAAAAAAAAAAAGCTAAAAACCAGTTTTTGCGGTTTTTTCAAGAACCGCCCATGAAGACATGGTGCTATCCTAAACCGCTTAAGGCCCACCCTAGACCATACCTAATACAAAAGAACCAACCGACTTTCTAAATTTGCCTGGACTGGAGGAAATGTTTAATTTGTAAGTTGTGATCCAAAACTGTAGGATAGCTAGATATGCTAGTTCTTTCCATAGATATATGAATTGTCACTAGACCAAAGGCTATCTACAACACATGGAGCCTTATGCATGTGATCAATAAAACCCGAGATGTGAACCCCCAAAAATGGCATTTTTGCACGGACGGCTAGGGAGAATCAAATAATTTGAGACTAATATTTGTATTTATTTGTCGTATATGAACTGCGTGGTGTAGTTGCACAACTGCTGAACACAATTCCATGGCCACAGCGGTCCATGCTGTACACAATGAGCAAGAGAGAATTTTGCAAATGAAATTCTGTTTTACCAAATCTGACCATAGAACGATGCTTACCCTATCGTGCGCCGTACTGTACGCAGTCCTGTCCCTAGTGGGAATGCTCTGTGCCAATGGACAAACTACAGCTTACTGCAATGCGTGCAATTTGGAGGCTCATGAAAAAGTAGCCTGGAACAATCATTTACCAAGACAACAAGCATTCACACGTGGCAACTGTGTTAATGGTCTGCGTGGTTCATGGAGACGAACTCCAGTCCGGTCGCCGATTTAAGAAATGTGTGTGCAACACCTTGGGCTTTAAAAACACAGAATCGACCTTCTAGATACTGATGATCAGTTACAGGGCGCGTATGACCCCAGTTGCTTTTTGCACCCTAAAACAAAACAAACAAGTTACAGTAGGTATGGATTAACGAGGATCAGGAACGGCCGTAAGACCTTCGAAGTGCGCCATAGGATGTAGTCAGTCCAGAATGATTATACTGATATGTCATCATTGTTCTAACACTCCCAAATTCAATATAATATCATAATCAATGTCATGTACTAACATCTCCTGAACACGTGCATATTTATTACACTTACGCTATTCCCTCTGGCTGCTTAACTTATTTGGTTGGCGGACAACTAGCTTTACAGAAGTATTAGACAGTCATGTTGTTTCTGATCTGCTTGTGATATAAGGTTTATGGCACGTTTCCTCTATTTCCAGACTCATACTCAAACTAGATTTTCAAGCATTAAAACTATTCATCTGTCACGTTATCAGCTTTTGTGTGTTCACATTTTTCCCATTATGATTTCCCGCCGTCTGCCATTAACTTATCACCTGTCCTTTGTCCTACCTTCTATTGTTTGTATGTATTCAGCTTACCACCTGGTGTTTTAGGTAAACTTATTTCCGCTCGTTTCCTTGTATTTTTCCTCTTGAAGCGAGAGATAACGTTTTCGAGATGTATACGATATTCTGTCTTGAATATTTGTGTTTTATAGGGGAGCAGTTTATGGATATGGTTCGCCTTCGCTGCGGCTCCCACTTCGGGCATGAGATGGTCTATAACAGTGTAGCAGAACCTATTCAAACTCACAAAGGACGAAACTGCGGTATCATTTGGCTGCAATATCGGTTTTTTACACGTTTCACGGCATCCAACGAGTTCACATCTCCCGCAGGAAAACAGTTATGTTCTCTGCCGTAAACGATAATACGCCGTTTTATTAAATACCGAGTTTCAATGCTGGGCCCAGCGGTGAAACCAATCATATTCATCGTAAAACACGCTTTCATTTCGGCTGACGCAGTACCAAAACAATTTTGTTTCTAAATGATAACACGTCTGTTTGAGTACTGTGTTATTATTTTGTGCCAGCGAAATGCACTGAGAAAGTAAGGGGAAATGATGGCGTAGGTAATTTATTTATGTTTAATGTGCAATACTGAAAACTGAAGGCATATACAAGAAGCTCCTACATGAACATGAGCATCTATAAGACTAAGCATGCACGTCATATTATTCAAGAAAATAGTAATGTCTAGACCTAACGACTAAAATCATGAAACGGCTTCGTAGATTACCTATACAGGTAATACATGGGTATCTGAACGAATGAACGGAGTAATTAATTAACATAATCAATTACAGCAATCTCGTAAGCAAAATATGACAGTGTTGTCTCTAAAAACCGTCTGCTGCAACTGTTTAATGAAAGTAATTTCACCTAATAAAAAACATAAACGAATACCTGTACAGGACTACAACCTTACCATCCCCGGGCCAACTTTATGGAGCAATCTGACCGTAGTTTTGCGCAGCATGGCTGCTATAAGCAGCAGCTGCGTTACCGCTGGTACATAACAACAGAGGTTCTCGCAGAGCTCACGATATTCAGGTACAACGCCAGGATATGGTTTATGATACCTAAGGAGTGGGCCAAGTAGTGAGATGGTGAACTCGTACTTGAACAGACAGCAGTTGAAATCTCTGTCCGGCCATTCCCGCGGTGGTCTAGTGGTTCTGGCGCTGCAGTCCGGAACCGCGGGACTGCTACGGTCGCAGGTTTAAGTAGTTCTAAGTTCTAGGGGACTTATGACCTAAGATGTTGAGTCCCATAGTGCTCAGAGCCATTTTTTTGTCCGGCCATTCAGATTTAGTTGTTTCGTGATTTCCCCAAACCACTTAAGGCAATTTACTTGGATGGCACTTAACTGCAAGACCACTACTCGCGCTACTGGACCTTAATTATTATACAGTGCATCGAGGTGCATGCCCATGAGCTGTGGTTGATGCCCTGCGTCCCTACTTCCCTGGGTGTCAATTATGACTGTTGATATTTTAAAAGTATCGGGAATACGATACATCAGTATTTTAAAAATATCATTATACGCCCTCGATATATTAAAAAAGAGTATCGATATGCCGATGAAAAGAAAATATTGACGTACTGGCCTATAAAAATATCGTCTGCACATTGGAAATATAATGTCGGTTTTAGAGCTGTATATTTGAGCATTGATTTATTATTAGATATTCTGTACACCTCATTCTGGCAGCCCACCTATCCCCCCTAGAGCAAGAACTGAAAGGAAAACGACGCACTTTCACACTTGGCGATAACCTCTTAGTTAACAATGGTAACTGGATGTAAGTGGCATAATGAGAGGTGTCCATCGTTCGGTTTCATCACATACCGGATTTGCCTAGAACACTTTATGACGATTTCCCTGTTTTTTCATTTCTGTCAACGCCATGGACACGCGGGGTAGCCGTGCGGTCTCAGGCGCCTTGCCACGGTTAGCGTGGCTACCCCGTTCGGAGACTCGAGTCCTCCCTCGGTCATGGGTGTGTGTGTTGTCCTTAGCGTAACTTAGTTTAAGTTAGATTAAGTAGCGTGTAATCCTAGGGACCGAAGGCCTCAGCAGTTTGGCCCCACAGGAACTTACCACAAATTCAAAAATGTCAACGGCAGTGACCTAGCAGTTGTAGTATCAAAATTGCTTGGAGAACTTAAACATCGCAGTTTCTGTTGGTAGCGCCGATTACATCAGCATTTCCCCTCACACGTCTCCGCCCACCGCAAAGACCAGTCTTGTCATTTAGACTTTTGTTGATCATTTTCAGCAACTGTTTTTGAAGAATGTTGATGTGAAGAAATAGCACACTAGTTGCGTTAATATTTTTTTTATTTTTTTAACACAACGGGTGTGCTATTTCTTCACATTGGGAATCTTGTTATTCCATTCACCCCCCCCCCCCAACCCCCCCTCCCCCCCCCCAGTGCATTCGGACTTCTTCTTTGTGTCACCTATACTTGCTTCACACAGTCAAAGAGAAAGACTGGAAGTGATGAAAGCTAAAAAAGTAGTAAGACTCCTTCACACAGTAAAAGTAAAATTATGGTCTATTATAATTTCAGATATTTACCGAAAAGTGCGAAAAAATATAAAATAAAAATATCGGTGCTCTATATTGCCATTTCGATACCGATATATCGATATATGGTGGAAGGAATACCGGCGGTATATAAATAGGTACTTTCTGGATATATCGATATTTTATCGGCAGCAGTAGTGCCAATCCTACTAAACGTATTTGAGACTTCCTCAAACGTCAGCTTATAGCTCACAAGAAAAGAAGTATAAAAGTTTAAGATTCAGTGCCCTGTCGATAACGAGGTGATAAAAGACGGAACACAAGACAGGTATGTGATAAAGATGGGAGCAAATCAGCCGTGGCCTTACCAAAGGAACCAGCCCCCATATTTGATGAAGCAGTTTAGGGAAACAAGGGAGAACTTAAATCTGGATGGCCGGATGAGTTCTGAAAAGCTGTCATACAGAGTAAGAATCCAGTTTTCTAACATATATACTGGGTCTTAGTGGTGCGGGCACAGACATTATGATAACTGATATCTTAACATGTACCAACTTCAGTGTGTAAGTTGCATTTTGTCTGTGTGTAGCAGTCTTCCCGCAACTACCTGATGTTTCCTGCACTGTCATAAGCGTGCTGCAAAGTGGACTACGTCTGTCAGTATGGACTATCCGTTTCATGTCCATGTATCCACAATTCAATATCTGAATTTCAGCCTAGGGAAAAACAAACATTAATGGCATGCTTGTGCCACGTGTACTTGGAGGTACTAACAATCCTAAACACATATTACTCTTAATAGCTATGTTACGTCTGCAATTGAAGTAAATACTGATTTAATGTTCAGTACACTATATTCATCTGCACTTATAACCCTTACGCCCTGCATGTACACGAGCGAGGTGGCGCAGTGGCTAGCACAGTGGTCTCGTATTCGGGAGGACGACGGTTCAATCCCGCGTCCGGCCATCCTGATTTAGGTTTTTCGTGATTTCCCTAAATCACTCCAGGCAAACGCCGGGTTGGTTCCTTTGAAACGGCACGGCCGACTTCCTTCCCTGTCCTTCCCTAATCCGATTCGACCGATGACCTCTCTGTCCTGTCTCCTCCCCGAACCAACCCCCCCTGCATGTACAGGGTGTCCCAGAAATGTTGCCACAAACTTCGAGGTGTTGTAGAGGGTGTCCTGAGAAACAAATTATTGATACGAACACATGCCCGAAAACATCATATAGCCGGCCGCGGTGGTCTAGCGGTTCTAGGCGCTCAGTCCGGAACCGCGCGACTGCTACGGTTGCAGGCTCGAATCCTGCCTCGGGCATGGATGTGTGTGATGTCCTTAGGTTGGTTAGGTTTAAGTAGTTCTAAGTTCTAGGGGACTGATGACCACAGATGTTAAGTCCCATAGTGCTCGGAGCCATTTGAACCATTTGAATATCACATAACGACGCTACAGAGACGAGGTTATAGGCGTCGACGCCTGCTACTGATGCGATGGACCGTAGGCGGAACGTCTCGTATTGTTGTCTGTTATACAGTGATCACGACTGATTGGCACGATCACCTGTGGAGAAGTTGAAGCTAGCTGTGGGTAGACTGGCCTTGTCTCCTATGAATGCGATGCTCTATTGCCATGGTGGATGACAGTTTCGGACACAGGTTTCAACCGGCAGTTTATTTTTCTCCTGAATACCGAAAATATTGGTGATTTTAGAGGTTTCCAGAACAAAAATAAACTGCGGAAGAAAACCCACGTTCGAAACTGTCATCCACCAAGTCAACAGAACATCGCACTCGTAGGAGACGAGATCTGTATACGCAGCAGCTCGCTCCACCTTCTGCAATGGCGATCGTGGCAATCAGTCGTGATTACTAAATAGCAAACAACAATGCGATACGTTTCGTCTGCGGTTCGTCTGCGTAAAAAGTTGCATTTGCTGCAGGAGGGGTGTTTTAGTAGCAGTCGCCGGCGCCTATAACATCGACTCTGTAGCGTCGCTGGACGACGTTTCCGGACACGGGTTCCTATCCTCGATTTGTTTCTAAAGACACCTTCTACAACCCCTTGAAGTTTGTCGCAACATTTCTGGGACATCCTGTATATATCATAATTAACCCTGTAATCCTTTTATTTGTTTATATCACGAATGTATGTATTCATTATTTCACTGCAGCGTTGTGGTGACAATCAGATTTTGTTTTCTTTGTGGAATGATCCATAAGATACGTTAAACAGCAGTCAGGCTCATGGCATTACTAGGGTGTGTGGGGAAGTATTGTTATTGAGAAAAAAAGATTGCAGGAAAGTTGTACAAAAAAATCAGTAACAAAACTTTAGTGACCAGCAAGTGAACAAATCCAAGGTGGTTCTATTGTCCGTTTAATAATGTGACCTAATCGTAGTGGTGATGTGTTCTACAAATATATACACCAACCAAATCAGAAAAATGCGACTGCTCTAGTAATTCTGGATGAAGAGGAGGCGACAGGGGATCGTACTGGTTCTGGAAGAAGAAAAACGTGGTTGCAAACCAACTCATCAGTACACCTCACATCGCAACAGTTACATCCGTTCCAGTTAGCACTGCAAAAGTTTGCACTCCTTTATTTCAATTTGGAACTAATGAGAGATAGAAGTTATTTTCAAATTGTAAGCTCTAGTATTGCATAAATAAATTTTTCCTCAGAGAAGAGTTACTAATTTTATCCCATTGCCACTTATACAATCGGACCTTATGAAAGTTGCATGCAATAAAAATGTTGTTGTTGTTGTGGTTTTCCAAAGACTAAAGTGCGCGTCATTTATGTTGGCGGCCGAGTTTAGGTTCGTTCTGCACATCTGACGTCACAAAACACAGTCAGCCAATGAACAGAGAACGATGTTGCCAGATCTCGACTGCAGTGCATAGCATGGACGAGTGTCTTCAGTTTTAGAAACGTTCAGTCATAAATAAAGTAATTGAACAAAAGCAATGTCTTGGTAGGAGACTTTCTTTTATAGAAAGTTTGGAGAAAGCATTCTTTATACCAATTGCTTCATATTCTATTAATTAATTAAACCACACAAGCAATAAGACTCCTAATTCAGGCGATAGCAAGGAAAGGTGTTTGTATTAATCTCACGAACCGCTTTTTCGCAATAAAGAACAGCGGTAATTGATTATTTCCTATTGTACTTCGACGAAGCATGAGTAATTCATAGTCATACCAACAGTGTTTGTCAGTATTTTGCGTTACGTGTTATACTCCTCAAGGCATTCTGCAGTCTGATGAGCTGCGTTAGCGTAGTGGTTAAGGTTTTGGGCTTCTAAGCGAAAGGTTATGAGTTCAAACCTTGTGCACTGCTTAATATTTTCATTATTTAAAAACAATATCGAAGTGCCTTACTTTACGAATTATATTCGTTTGAACGCAATTATTTTGAAATTTCTAGTGCTTTGTCTCTTCATTAACCCTTTCACTGCTGCAGACACGTGCTCCCCGCATTCCGCGCTGTGTGCGATTTGTCATCACTGCACTGCTCGCCTGTGCAGACACAGCTTATTGCTTGTTTGGTTTAATTAATTAATAGAATATGAAGCAATTGGTATAAAGAATGCTTTCTCCAAACTTTCTATAAAAGAAAGTCTCCTATCAAGACATTGCTTTTGTTCAATTACTTTATTTATGACTGAACGTTTCTAAAACTGAAGACACTCGTCCATGCTATGCACTGCAGTCGAGATCTGGCAACATCGTTCTCTGTTCATTGGCTGACTGTGTTTTGTGACGTCAAATGCGCAGAACGAACCTAAACTCGGCCGCCAACATAAATGATGCGCAGTTTAGTAAACCATTGCAGTGTCAATTGATAAATTACGTTCTTTGACAAGATTTTCTTGTCGAGTGTGAATGTGGATAGCAACTACAGATACGACTGTTGGTATAAACATGAGCTGTTTTCATCTTTTATATGTGTGTATCTCTGTTTCTAATTCTTGTTTAGAAGAATCACAGTCTTCACTGTTTAATGCACTGTGAAATTTAAACATTCTTAAATGATATGATTATCAGAAAAAATGTGAGGAATATGTATTTATGTATATTCGTTCATAAATTCAGCTAATGTTCACAATTGCCCAGTTTTTTGATAATTTTGCCTGCATGTTTCTAATAATTAACCATTAATCACTCGTGCTACTTTTCTGGGGGAAAACACATAGTATGAAGCGATAGAACAACGGTTCGTCGAAGACTGAACAAGTTATTCATTTGCAGCTATCGAAATGAGGATTAAGCACTACACAGTGTTAAATCTGGAAGCGTTTGATAGAAACCACGGCATACCTATATCACTGGTCGTCCTGAAATGTGGATCTCATTGCTTCTGAACATAATTCCGGCCTCCTAAGTATAACATATAGCCAGTCCAGCGATATCAGAACCGACTGAGTTAGGGGAGGCGATATTACGAATATTTGTGAGGTGCATAATTCTGCTTTCGGCTACCCCGATTTCAGGGGTCGCTACAAACATGTCACACGAAGGATAAATACCCGGCCCAGTGAGATGATCGGTAGTTCGTATCTCGTCTTTGAAGCCATCGTTATGCTGATTCACGAGCAGGCCTGCAAATATTACCTCGCTTTGTGGGTATGAACTCTGATTTGGAACTCTATTTGGTCCTGCATTGTTTTTTAAGACGATCTTGGTTTAGTCCATTGGAGCAGATTTGAACTTACGTTACTTCCAACCGTAACTTTCGTTCACTACTGCATTTCAACCAATGATTAAGCGTCGATCTTGATTTCCATGCGCTATCTGATTAGGGACAGCGTGCTGTCTAGTTTGTATCAGCATACGACACAAAAGTAGAGACGTGTATGAGATAGGTTACTGTTTTGTCACCCATGTCCTCCGACAGCATGAAGGAACTGAATGCATATGCTTCTTAAAGCAGTGACAGCAGCACAGCTGAATTATAACTAAATAGAACAGGGAACTATTTACGGTATCCTAATAATCAGGTTTTCTTATATGGAACAAAATTCTACCTAGTCACGAACGCTAAGCTGCTAATTGAACATTTTATCCCCTGCAATTACCTAACAGATAGTCGGCGCAACGATTGCAGTGGCGGGCGCCATTAAAACACACTAACGCCGGCACCCTGTTTCATAAGCCGATGGGTTCTGATCACGAGTTACATAAGAAAGAGAATCTATGTTTCCAGCTTGATGAAAATATTAGGGTCACGCTGGACGAATTCCTCGTGACGTCCCAAGACATGGCCTGACTAACAAATCAGAACCAGTCGCTTCACAAAGCAGTACGTTATACGCATTTCGGTTGATCGGAACACCTGCGCGAAGCTATCTAATTGACACAACGGATCAATTTTTTGATGCGTCATAGACATAACGCTAATCATGGGGCACGTCGGCTGGTAACGGAAGAGTCCGAGTGCAAGGTTTCGACCCCAATAGTACTCTGACCTTACATCCTCAAGCTATTACATGAGGCAAAATGGGGAGTATACTGGCCAGGAAATGACGCCGACATCAAACGTATGGTCCCTGCCTGACAAACATGTGTGTCAAACCAGTGGGGGTCCGGCACAACATTTCTCCCCATGGATCACTAAGTCACCCATGGAACCACATGGACATATACTTTGTCGGCTCCTGTACGGGCGTATGGTGTTACATGTTGTGGACTATTTTTCTAAATTTCCATACACTGGTGGTATGTTGAAAGGTCTCTGTTGGATTCCTTTCATGTTTAATTTCTTAAATCTGTTGTCATTTACGGCATAAATTCCTCTTCTAAATTTACTGTGGCGTTTCTGACTATCTGGGAGGAGACTGAGTAGTGGAACGTGTTACTTTTACACATAAACAAGAACGATCTGCCATACTACTACACTTTAAAACACAGTTTATATGTAATTCATGTCACACAGTCTCATACGGAACCTACATCCGCTTTCTTTTATATACTGTATATGATAAGATACTGCCATCCCCCTTCCCTTCTGTGTGAGAGGATGAATGAGCAAACGTATTTCTAGTTGCATGCTTGAGGGTAGCAGACAAGGCTGTCTGCTAGAGAACAGTAGGACCAACGTCGGTACAGGTAGCTACGCTTTCTAAAAGCAAAGAGGTTTCTATCCTTAGTATGGTCCTGTCTGTCCGTTGTTATGTTGGTATAGGAAGCTGCCCCTCTGGCCACTTCCGTTTGTATTTGTGAGCCACCCTCAGGAAGCACGCTCGGTAGTAGCGCAGGTCAGTCTGTCCGTGGCGAGCGTCTGAAGTGGTAAGATCTCCGGCTAAGCGCGTGTCTGCTAAGTCCGTAGGAGAATGGATTTCTTAAGTTCAGCCTAACTGAAAATTTAATCACCTTTATTTCAGGTTTAGCTCTAAAATATCTAATGTTATCTTAAATTGCAGCGCAGTATAATTCTCGTGTGAAGTTCAGATTATTTTCCGGTAGTTGCTTTGTCACTACTTTGTGAGTAAAGTGGAACCACGTGTTGATCAGTAACTCTAACTAAGATCAATCTTAAATGCGAATGCTTGTGTGATTATAACGTCTCGTCTTGACAATATTTTCAATATAGCAACTTTTCTTTATGTTCAACCCACGTGGGATGTACTTTGCGAGACCAGCACCACGTGCTTATATAACTGTTTGACCCGTCAGGTTAACAGTAAGACGTTAATAACCAGTTCGAGGTTTTTCTTTTGTAAATTGCTTTTCGATCTAATTTATTTTAATTATCAAAATTATTGTGGAGTTATACGCTTTGTGTAAACCAAGTTGACCACGTGAAGCATGTGGTGTAATCATCAAAGTAGCCCTCAGCTATTCTTTTCGCGAAGATTTCACAAAGAGTTAATATGAATTTAGTATACCAGTGTGTGGTAATTACATGACGGACAGGATTGTGCTACGAACGTAATTTCTTTGGGTAAAAATTTGAATCTGTTTGTAGTGGTTAACTTTCTCTTGCATGCGTTTCAACTTTCTTTGTGTGTTGTTTTATGAATGCAGTGTTGTATGCAGTCTCCCAATCTTGGCTCCATATTTGATGTGTTCCGTAAGATTGCAATCTCACATTTTCACAATCCTAAATAAGGCACCAGTTTAGTTAGGAATCAGGTGTTATATGATGAAATTTCAATGATCAATCTTAAAATAAATTTCCAAATATAAACTGATTTCTTTCTTTTTATTTAAATTCTCTTTTATATATATATATATATATATATATATATATATATATATATATATATATATATATATATTACCGGTTGTTGTATGACTATTAAAAGATTATAATTAATGTTAGTCTGTTTGGGAATTTGATAAACCTAGACTAGATACCTGATGAAACAGTTGCTTAGTAATGCAAGATTAACTTCCCCAGACAGCTCACAGCGTTTAACCCGCTTTTATTGGCTAGCAGTAACGCTTACATAGCAAAATTAAAGTTACAAACTTAAAATGTCAACAACGACATTAGCAACTATAATGAAGGCACGAGCTATAACCTTCAACACAGCCGTGCGTCACAAACCATAGTATCTGACAATGGGCCACAGTTCATTACAAGCGAGTTCCATTCCTTTCGCCAATTAAACGACATAACACATCTGACCCTTGCTCCTTTTCATTCCACATCGAGCTCTGTAGCCCAGTGGTTGGTCGGAACTTCTAAAGCCTAAATGGAAAAAATGTCGACGACAGCGACCTCTGAGAAATCTCTGGCGTGCTTCCTGTCTTAATATAGACCTACCACGGCATATGTATGCAATTTAGCTGAGACGCAGCACGGACGCAAGCACCATACTCTTTTCGAGTTCCTATGCCGGAACCAGCGGGGCCTCACAGACATGCCACTACTCCACGATATCAGTATTCCGAGCTCGCTCATTCGGTCACGTAGAGGGTGCATTTCAGGTGTCGTCATAGGTCATATGGAGCAGCACTTGTTTGAAGTAGCGGTCGGGCAAGACAGCTTCGTGAACCAACCCATTCGGCTCCGGTCGCGACAACTGAACGAAGTCATGCCCATGACACAACCTCGTCAGGGGCCAAGTAGCGTCACGAGACTGTCACCGCTGCCTATTAGGCTTCCCAGCCGACCCAGGTCCCGGCTACCCTCACTCAGATTTCTACACCCTTCCTACTGAAGCTCCTCGTCTCTCACTCCAGCGAGGCATGGGTATTATCTCTGCTTCTGTGCATGCACACCGAGCTAAAGGCTCAGAAGTCTCCGTGGTGCCAATGTCGGCAATAATGGTAGCACAGCCATTGACAGGGATTACCACCTCTCTTGCCCTCGTACATCGCCAGTCACAGTACTATGGGAACCGTAACTTCTGTGGGACTGTTACAGAGGGGAAGGGGGGAGAACAGATCTAGTATCCCGTCACTCTAGCGATATGGGAGCAGACTAAGAATGTGACAGCGATACTATAAATCGGCAAACAGTTACTTTCGGCGGTCGTGACTAAAGTGGTCGCGGCAAACACGTTCAAACACGTCGGTGCCGTACACTCCACTCTGTTTCATAATTGCATATATTCATTGTAAGTCACTGCAAAGTATCGCGTGTCTAGAGAGTATGACAGGCCAGCAGCAGACGCCTAAGGCTAGGCGCAAATTGAGACGCGCATAGCGCGTGTGGCGCGACGCAGCGCAGCGCGCGTTTTTGTAACATCACAGGTTCAAATTGGACCGCGCGATTTGCGACGCGACGCGACTGGGACGCGACACGCGCCTGCGCCAAGTCGCGCGGCGTTGTGCTTGAAGCACAGTTTCTCGCGCCGCGCGTCGCGCTTGCCTCGCTAGCACCGTGGGAAATTTGACGCGGGGAGCGGAAAAGTAGCCCGGCCATATGCTCACATCGGGACGGCGCATATCAGCAGTGGTAGTATTGTCAATACGATAAATTTTGCCTTACTGTGTACTGAATTTTATTGCCTTTGGGTAGTGTTTCGTTTTTCGCCATTTAAACGCTCCAGCTTTCATCGTTAGCACGTTATACTTTTCTGTTATTTATATCTGCATCGTTTTGTTTTGTTTTGTTTTTCTTCTGTCAAGAAAAATGTATACTTCAGTAACTGATGAGCCATTGGCCGCTGGAACTGCACCATATGCCTTCGCGATGTTTTCAGATCGCAAGAAGGGACAGAGGGTAGTGAATAAGGAAGCATGGTTCAAAAATGGCTCTGAGCACTATGGGACTTAACGTCTAAGGTCATCAGTCCCCTAGAACTTAGAACTACTTAAACCTAACTAACCTAAGCACATCACACACATCCATGCCCGAGGCAGGATTCGAACCTGCGACCGTAGCGGTCGCGCGGTTCCAGCTGTAGTGCCTAGAACCGCTCGGTCACCCCGGCCGGCAGGAAGCAAGGAGTATTATAAAATCATGTGATTAAGAATCAAGGCAGGAAAGTAAAGCAAGGTTATATTCTCGCTGCCTAGTAAGCTACCGTATCTGTACAATCTGTTACAAAAATTTAGAGAGGGGTAATCTCCACAGGTGTGATCCCTTTGTGGTCCTGGTAAAAAGCGTCCAAGATCTGAAGTATATTAAGTCTCACTGTGATGACTGTGATATGGATGTAATAATGTAATACAACACACTGTACTACATGCATGTGAACATCACATTTTCACTGCAAACTAGAAACAGTCGAAAAGCAGTCACAAATAACAATGTTTTAATTGTTTCACCGTGATGAGAAAAAGCTTTTAAATTGTTGCGTGCGCATTATCAGCATTAATAAACCAATTATACAACAAGCTAAACAAATGAAGAAAATGGTCGGTATTATTACGAAAGTAGGAATATCCTGAAAGAGTGTTATGATTAGATATATTTAATTTGTTGAAATGTACTGCTGACAAAGGCAGATCTACTCTCATGACAATGTTTTTCGAACTCCAACTCACAAGGCACACATGGCTAGCTTGTGCATTCCTGTCGCGCGCATTATCCTCCGCTGCTGACGATACACTGACCATTGTGTTGTGCGACAGATCAGTTGCTTATTTTTCTCTATAACAACTATTTTATTCGCGATCACACATTGTCAGTTTGGTAAGCCGTAGGTGAGTAACCAGTATCTGGAATGTGTCTATCATTCCGCCTGAAGGAACGCTCGTCATTATTTTAATACTGCTCAGATCAAGAGAAGGAATAAAATCCTTTGGTAAGTTTCCACTCCAGCCGCTCAGTGTTCAAAATACGATGGGTTACGTGGATTCCACCAGGATTCCAACGGAATTGGCAATCTACTTATGTGTGAGTTGTTAATTTTTTCTCATTCGAAGAAGCATCACCGTTTGTGAGTAGCGGCCTCATTTCTCTTGGTGAATGGTTTAATTGTACTTCCTTTGTCACAGTGTAATTTGCCAAACTCATCTCACAGCATCTATTGAGACAGAATTCCGAAACGGAGTGCCTCATTAAACAAGTAATTGGCAATCACAGAGCTCAATAGGTTACGAAAAACCTCATAGTGTCGGTTTGCAGTAACATAAAAGAAGAAATTTCATGTTTATTTTCATACTAGGAAGCTCTTGTTTCGCTAGCTGTCGATAAATCTTATAAAAATTACAGTCACTGGAGTGAAATAAATAAAAAGGGAATTATAAGTACTGATATATCGCCATAGATAAGAAAGTTCCGTGTGGTTAAGAATTGGCAAAACACTCTCCTCCTTGTGTGCTGTCATTCGCCAAACTTTCGTTTCGATGTCTCGAGCGGCTTAGGAGATATGAGAGATGTTGCGAGTATTTCATTGTCGCGGGCGTGAGATCGGAAGTGATCGCGCTACATGGGTTCCATTTTCTCGAGATCTGAGGCAGATACAGACCTCCTCCCAAATCTAAACAAAAATTCAGCATGTTAGCTAAATTTCATACGCAGCAACATATGATGTAATACGCACCAAACGCAAAATCATAGCGACTCCTAATTTTCGTTGCAAACTTTTTGAGTTTTGCGTAGTGTCTTACTAAAATGTGTGCATCACAATAAGAATGGTCATTAGCGAGTTGATGGGCACTTCGTCACGAAGCTGACATATAACGCTACAAGTAAGGCAAAAATCATATATTTTCAGTGAATAGTTTCTGTAAAATCGTTTGAGAAAGGTAAATGGTTGCGCGCACTTCGGTTCTGTCAGCACCGGGCGTCGCCAGTCGGTGCGTGCGAGGTATGGTGTACGCGTCGCAATATGCGCTGGACCCACGCGACTCGTGCGGCACGTGCATGTCGCGCTGTAGTGTCGTGTCACTTCACACGAGTTATACGCGACTCAATTTGCGCCTAGCCTAGAGCCGCATAATGCACCATATCTCCAGCAGTTCAGGAACTTCGACTGGCGCGAGTCAAGGAGAGCTTAGGCCGCCAAAATTTAGTTGTACCGACATGCTTTGAAAGAGGAAACTCCACACTTGTTTTTGGATTCTATTTTGGTATGGTTTAGACGTTATGGCGGAAGGTGGTGAAGTTTCAGTGTTTCATCAAGCTGTTAGACATAAATGGATAGGACTACTGTCTGCTGTAGGCTTTAACCGTGCAATTCATCCGCATTGCATTCATGGTTCTTGTGTTTCAAGTATATTTTCAAGTAATGTTTACGCAGAATAGCTTTTCATACTGCGCATTTATTGATTCGCCGTGGGACTTCGATATTCCTTTGTGACCCGTTCGAATACACGTGTATATGTGGGAGACTGTTTCCGTTTGAAATTATTCCATCCGTGAATATAAAGGACTTGCAACGCCCTCCCCCCCCCCCCTTCCCCAACTCTCTCTCTCTCTCTCCGTCTCTCTATCTATCTACAGGGTGTTTCAAAAATGACCGGTATATTTGAAACGGCAATAAAAACTAAACGAGCAGCGATAGAAATACACCGTTTGTTGCAATATGCTTGGGACAACAGTACATTTTCAGGCAGACAAACTTTCGAAATTACAGTAGTTACAATTTTCAACAACAGATGGCGCTGCGGTCTGGGAAACTCTATAGTACGATATTTTCCACATATCCACCATGCGTAGCAATAATATGGCGTAGTCTCTGAATGAAATTACCCGAAACCTTTGACAACGTGTCTGGCGGAATGGCTTCACATGCAGATGAGATGTACTGCTTCAGCTGTTCAATTGTTTCTGGATTCTGGCGGTACACCTGGTCTTTCAAGTGTCCCCACAGAAAGAAGTCACAGGGGTTCATGTCTGGCGAATAGGGAGGCCAATCCACGCCGCCTCCTGTATGTTTCGGATAGCCCAAAGCAATCACACGATCATCGAAATATTCATTCAGGAAATTAAAGACGTCGGCCGTGCGATGTGGCCGGGCACCATCTTGCATAAACCACGAGGTGTTCGCAGTGTCGTCTAAGGCAGTTTGTACCGCCACAAATTCACGAAGAATGTCCAGATAGCGTGATGCAGTAATCGTTTCGGATATGAAACATGGGCCAATGATTCCTTTGGAAGAAATGGCGGCCCAGACCAGTACTTTTTGAGGATGCAGGGACGATGGGACTGCAACATGGGGCTTTTCGGTTTCCCATATGCGCCAGTTCTGGTTATTGACGAAGCCGTCCAGGTAAAAATAAGCTTCGTCAGTAAACCAAATGCTGCCCACATGCATATCGCCGTCATCAATCCTGTGCACTATATCGTTAGCGAATGTCTCTCGTGCAGCAATGGTAGCGGCGCTGAGGGGTTGCCGCGTTTGAATTTTGTATGGATAGAGGTGTAAACTCTGGCGCATGAGACGATACGTGGACGTTGGCGTCATTTGGACTGCAGCTGCAACACGGCGAACGGAAACCCGAGGCCGCTGTTGGATCACCTGCTGCACTAGCTGCGCGTTGCCCTCTGTGGTTGCCATACGCGGTCGCCCTACCTTTCCAGCACGTTCATCCGTCACGTTCCCAGTCCGTTGAAATTTTTCAAACAGATCCTTTATTGTATCGCTTTTCGGTCCTTTGGTTACATGAAACCTCCGTTGAAAACTTCGTCTTGTTGCAACAACACTGTGTTCGAGGCGGTGGAATTCCAACACCAGACAAATCCTCTGTTCTAAGGAATAAACCATGTTGTCTACAGCACACTTGCACGTTGTGAACAGCACACGCTTACAGCAGAAAGACGACGTACAGAATGGCGCACCCACAAACTGCGTTGTCTTCTATATCTTTCACATCACTTGCAGCGCCATCTGTTGTTGAAAATTGTAACTACTGTAATTTCGAAAGTTTGTCCGCCTGAAAATGTACTGTTGTCCCAAGCATATTGCAACAAACGGTGAATTTCTATCGCTGCTCGTTTAGTTTTTATTGCCATTTCAAATATACCGGTCATTTTTGAAACACCCTGTATCTATCTTTCTCCCTCTCTTAAAAGGCGAGAGAAACGCTTTTTTAGCTTTCATTATGAGGTTCATGAACTGATTATGTGGTTTGCGAACTTGTGCCTCAATTGTATTGATGATATATATTGTCCAAGTAGTACTACCATTTCTATAATGTTATTTCGAGCATTATAAGATTCATTTCTCATCTTTTTCGGACACATATTTACTGTAGCTGAGAGTTATCTTTGTCGAAATATGTATCCGCGTGGCTTTGTTTATTAATTGATATGAGGTGATCTCATGGAACCTACCCCCATTTACCTGTTTGATTTGTTTTGAAAGAAAAGCACGTTTTAGTTTTGCTAATGCACATGCCAGCTATCTATCACGCTGTTCTCCAGAAATTAGACAAGGAAACCACGATGCTATTTCTGACATGCAGCTTGGAGTCGTAGTTTGATAATTTTGGGATCCACAACATCTTACTGTTTAGTAATTTTTCAAGTGATAACTGTAACAATGGCCAGCACATGTTCTCTGCACGAGCCGAGCCTACAAGGCAAAGTTCATTACACGTTTAGTCTTTTTTTAAGCAGCGTGTACACGTAATGTTCAATCCTTGCAAGTTATGAATGCTTTACAAATCCACAGCAGCGCTTGCTAAAGGTCCACCATGTCAGTAATTAACTTCGCGAAACAGATTGCGCAAGAGGAAGCAGTAGGCTTTCAACATCACATGAGGAAAGCCGTTGTTCGTCTAAAGGAAGTAAATACGCAGCCCGGCGGGCGGATCGAAATTCATATACAGCCTCTTAAGCCTTCCTTACGCCAATCACGGATACAACTGTTAAATCACTTTCTGGAAGTGGACTTCACTAGAAACTCTGTGGTACTGCATATTGCTGATAATGATCCTGGCTTTGTTCATAGGTACTGACTTCACTCACGTTAAGTACGGTCTTAACGTTCGTTTTCTATTATGTTTTCGTCCATCGAGTTTGCGTCGATCTCGGTTTTGATATACTACGTGGTTCGAAGCAGTAACCTGCCTTGTTTGCGTCAGGGACGACTGAAAAGCAAGCACTGCGGCTCCCAGATCGGTATAACTTTACATCATTATGTCAAGCTGTCTGTTGTGGAGCCCCATTTTCGACAACATCGGATAAAAATCTTGCATCGCTGTTGCGTTATGTTAATTTAACGTCTTGTCTCAGATTATATAATTAATTTTAAGTTTACCGTAGAAAACTCTACTACCGATCTCTTAACCGAAGCGAAATTGTTTCTCAATTATTTTTATGGAGCTATGGAAAGTTTGTTTTCACCACGAATGAACAATCGACTGACCATACTTATAACCGAATAGTGTCCTAGTGGTAAAACACTGATCCAAGGAGAAGCTATGAACGCTGCCTTGCTGCTAAAGGAAGGACTAAGCGGCCTGGTGGCCATTGACCTGTCTCCAATACAATAGGTCGCTCATTACAAGAGGCAGCCGTGTTCCCGTGGCCTGAAGCTAAGCTTTCTGCTAGGAACAGGCCCCTCTGAGAGTGGTGCATTTAACAATAGAGCCCATCTGCCATTAGAAACCTGTACCGCTTCCTCCGAGTTTGCTGAATTGTAGCTTCTGTTGTTGTTACTCAGAATAGATACAACGTTGCGGATCTCAGATCTCAGCCAAGCACTCTCGTAGACAATACAGAAAATTACCCATAAAATATTAACACTAAAGCGTACGTTGGTTGTCAGTCTCAACCGAACCATAAAATGGAACTGATGGACAAAGTGCTTTTCCGTAATAATAAGAAAAGCTCGACTAGATTTTTTTTAATGATATGGCAATTATGATAAAAATTGCTGTGTCAGTTTTCGGATTAACACATCAATGCGACTTCTGGAGAACAAACACTATTCAAGTTATTTTTATTACTAAAGCTGAAAATTTCGGTCTTAACCACAGAATTTACATTCGTTAATCATAAATTTGATATAAATTTATCACATTACTGAAGCTTTTTCAAGCACGTGATCCATCGACAGCTCCTGTTATACAAAACTGGGTAATGTTACTAAGTCTGCGAGTTCTTGCACTAACTCAGTTTCCTGTTATTTTGATGTACAGGTTCGCCGTAGATCCACATCAATACTATGAAATCCGCCTGATAGTATGTGGTAGAGGATATCTCAGGTTCCACCGTTTCTTCCCCGTTGTGGCTTTCCATTCACGATTGGTGGCTGGGGAGAACTTCTCACGGTAAGCCTCCTTATGAGCTCAAATTGAGTTTACCGCCAGAGCACACAGGGTGATTATAGATCAGTTTCAAAACGCTATAAAACACGAACCAGTGCTCAGAATAACGTCAAATTCAAATGGAATATTATCTCAGAGTAGTCCTGCCCCGGTAGCTGAGTGGTCAGCGTGACGGAGTGTCAATCCTAAGGTCCCGGGTTCTATTCCCGGCTGGGTCAGAGATTTTCTCCGCTCAGGGACTGGGTGTTGTGTTGTCCTAATCATCATCATTTCATCCTCATCGACGCGCAGGTCGCCGAAGTGGCGTCAACTTGAAAGACCTGCACCAGGCGAACGGCCTACCCGACGGGAGGCCCTCGCCACACGACATTTCATTTCATCTCAGAGTAGCAGTTCTTACAACCTACGTCCTCAATTGTTTGCTGGAGTTATTCCAATCTCTGTCTTCTTGCCCTCTACAGACCCCTTTAATACCATGGAAGTTATTGCCTGGTGGCTTAACGGATGTCCTATCAGGCTGTCCCTTCTCTTAGTCAGTGTTTTCCGCATACGAGTATTCCTTTCCTTTCCGATTCTGCGCAGAATATCCTCATTCCTTACCTTATCAGTCCACTTAATTTTCAACATTTGTTTGTAGCACCACATCTCAAATGCATCGATTTTCTTCTGTACTGCTTTTCCAACAGTCCATGTTTCACATCCATACAATACTGTGCTCTAAACGTACATTCTCAGAAATTTCTTCCTCAAATCAAGGCCTATGTTTGATGCAAGTAGAATTCTCTTGGGCAGTGCTAGTCTGCTTTTGATGTCCTCCTTGCTCAGCCCGTCAGTGGTTATTTTGGCGCCTAGGTAGCAGAATTCCTTAACTTCATCTACACTCCTGGAAATTGAAATAAGAACACCGTGAATTCATTGTCCCAGGAAGGGGAAACTTTATTGACACATTCCTGGGGTCAGGTACACCACATGATCACACTGACAGAACCACAGGCACATAGACACAGGCAACAGAGCATGCACAATGTCGGCTCTAGTACAGTGTATATCCACCTTTCGCAGCAATGCAGGTTGCTATTCTCCCATGGAGACGATCGTAGAGATGCTGGATGTAGTCCTGTGGAACGGCTTGCCATGCCATTTCCACCTGGCGCCTCAGTTGGACCAGCGTTCGTACTGGACGTGCAGACCGCGTGAGACGACGCTTCATCCAGTCCCAAACATGCTCAATGGGGGACAGATCCGGAGATCTTGCTGGCCAGGGTAGTTGACTTACACCTTCTAGAGCACGTTGGGTGGCATGGGATACATGCGGACGTGCATTGTCCTGTTGGAACAGCAAGTTCCCTTGCCGGTCTAGGAATGGTAGAACGATGGGTTCGATGACGGTTTGGATGTACCGTGCACTATTCAGTGTCCCCTCGACGATCACCAGTGGTGTACGGCCAGTGTAGGAGATCGCTCCCCACACCATGATGCCGGGTGTTGGCCCTGTGTGCCTCGGTCGTATGCAGTCCTGATTGTGGCGCTCACCTGCACGGCGCCAAACACGCATACGACCATCATTGGCACCAAGGCAGAAGCGACTCTCATCGCTGAAGACGACACGTCTCCATTCGTCCCTCCATTCACGCCTGTCGCGACACCACTGGAGGCGGGCTGCACGATGTTGGGGCGTGAGCGGAAGACGGCCTAACGGTGTGCGGGACCGTAGCCCAGCTTCATGGAGACGGTTGCGAATGGTCCTCGCCGATACCCCAGGAGCAACAGTGTCCCTAATTTGCTGGGAAGTGGCGGTGCGGTCCCCTACGGCACTGCGTAGGATCCTACGGTCTTGGCGTGCATCCGTGCGTCGCTGCGGTCCGGTCCCAGGTCGACGGGCACGTGCACCTTCCGCCGACCACTGGCGACAACATCGATGCACTGTGGAGACCTCACGCCCCACGTGTTGAGCAATTCGGCGGTACGTCCACCCGGCCTCCCGCATGCCCACTATACGCCCTCGCTCAAAGTCCGTCAACTGCACATACGGTTCACGTCCACGCTGTCGCGGCATGCTACCAGTGTTAAAGACTGCGATGGAGCTCCGTATGCCACGGCAAACTGGCTGACACTGACGGCGGCGGTGCACAAATGCTGCGCAGCTAGCGCCATTCGACGGCCAACACCGCGGTTCCTGGTGTGTCCGCTGTGCCGTGCGTATGATCATTGCTTGTACAGCCCTCTCGCAGTGTCCGGGGCAAGTATGGTGGGTCTGACACACCGGTGTCAATGTGTTCTTTTTTCCATTTCCAGGAGTGTATTTCGTGAGCATCAATCCTAATATTCAGTTTGTGGCTGTTCTCATTACTGCTACTCCTTATTACTTTCGTCTGTCTTTTATTTACTTTTAATCCATATTCCGTACTCATTAGACTGTTCATTCCATTCAGCAGATCCTGTAATTCTTCTTCACTTTCACTCAATATAGCAATGTCATCAGCGAATCGTATCTTTGATAGCCTTTCTCCCTGAATATTGATTCCACTTCTGACTCTTTCTTTTATTTCCATCATTTCTTCTTCGATGTACAGGTTGAACAGTAGGGGTGAAAGACAACGCCCCTGTCTTACACCCTTTTTAATCCGAGCACTTCACCGAGCGAGATGCGCAGTGGCTAGCACATTGGACTCGCATTCGGTAGGACGACTGTTCAATCCCGCATCCGGCCAGCCTGATTTAGGTATTCCGTGATGTCCCTAAATCGCTCCAGGCAAATGCCGGGATGGTTCCTTTGACAGGGCACGGCCGACTTCGTTCCCCGTCCTTCCCTAATCCGATGACCTCGCTATCTGGTCTCCTCCCCCAAACAACCCAACCCCCCCCCCCCCCCCCCCCCCCCGTGACGCTCTTCCCACAGTCAAACAACAAGTGACAAAAATCCGAGCACTTCGTTCTTGGCCGTGGACTCTTATTATTCCCTCTTGGCTGCTGTACATATTACGTATTACCCGTCTCTTCTATACCTTACGCCTATTTTTCTCAGTACTTCGAACATCTTACACCATTTTACATTGTCGAACGCTTTTTCCAGGTCGACAAATCCTATGAACTTGTCTTGATTTTTCTTTAGTCCTCCTTCCATCAACATCAGAATTGCTACTCTGGTACCTTTACCTTTCCTAAAGCCAAACTGATAATCATCTAACACACTCTCAATTTTCTTTTCCATTCTTCTGTATATTATTCTTGTAAGCAACTTGGATGCGTGAATACACTTGTATTGTATGCACTTGTATTGTATGCATGAGCTGTTAAGCGGATTGGGCGATAATTTTCGCACTTGTCAGCTCTTGCAATCTTCGGAATTGTGTGGCTTCCGAAAATCAGATGGTATATCGCCATACTCGTGCATTCTACACACCAACGTGAACAGTCGTCTTGTTGCCACTTCCCCCAATGATTTTACGAATTCTGATGGAATGTTGTCTACCCCTTCTGACTTATTTTATATAAATGGAGTTAATCATTGAAAATTTAAACGTGTTTGGTATTGAATATCATGTTCATTATTCTCATTGTTTTATTAAAGAAGATAGAGTATATTTTGACATTAAAATGAAAGTTAATAAGAACAACCTTACATCAGATTAATTTGAGAATTTTAAATTTGAATTACTTGAATCAGACGGTTTTGATAGTTTCATTTTATAGATGTATATGAAAATCGTTATAAATCTTGTATTAATTTCGCATATTGTAAAAGAACTTGAAAATTTTCTAAGAATAATTATTCCCAACATTGAAATAATTTCGATAACAAACAATATCCAATCTTTCTGTCATTCTTCAGAATAAATTAATTGGATCAGGCACATAATTACAATTTGAAAATTCTTCACAATTTGGATGTCTCTGACAATACTTATTTGTTTGGGAACATTTCAAAATTGTGTTCGAATAACATAATAATCACATTTAAATTTATTATCATCTAATCCTGTTGTTGTTGTGGTCTTCAGTCCTGAGACTGGTTTGATGCAGCTCTCCATGCTACTCTATCCTGTGCAAGCTTCTTCAACTCCCAGTACCTACTACAACCTACATCCTTCTGAACCTCTTTAGTGAATTCATCTCTTTGTCTCCCTCTACGATTTTGACCCTCCACGCTGCCCTCCAATACTAAATTGGTGATCCCTTGAAGCCTCAGAACATGTCCTCCCAACCGATCCCTTCTTCTAGTCAAGTTGTGCCACAAACTCCTCTTCTCCCCAATCCTATTCAATACCTCCTCATTAGTTATATGATCTACCCATCTAATCTTCAGCATTCTTCTGTAGCACCACATTTCGAAAGCTTCTATTCTCTTCTTGTCCAAACTAGTTATCGTCCATGTTTCACTTCCATACATGGATACGCTCCATACAAATACTTTCAGAAACGACTTCCTGACATTTAAATCAATACTCGATGTTAACAAATTTCTCTTCTTCAGAAACGCTTTCCTTGCCATTGCTAGGCTACATTTGATATCCTCTCTACTTCGACCATCATCAGTTATTTTGCTCCCCAAATAGCAAAACTCCTTTACTACTTTAAGTGTCTCATTTCCTACTCTAATTCCCTCAGCATCACCCGACTTAATTCGACTACATACCATTATCCTCGTTTTGCTTTTGTTGATGTTAATCTTATACCCTCCTTTCAAGACACTGTCCATTCCGTTCAACTGCTCTTCCAAGTCCTTTGCTGTCTCTGACAGAATTGCAATGTCATCGGCGAACCTCAAAGTTTTTATTTCTTCTCCATGGATTTTAATACCAATTCTGAATTTTTCTTTTGTTTCCTTTACTGCTTGCTCAATATACAGATTGAATAACATTGGGGAGAGGCTACAACCCTGTCTCACTCCCTTCCCAACCTCTGCTTCTCTTTCATGTCCCTCGACTCTTATAACTGCCATCTGGTTTCCGTACAAATTGTAAATAGCCTTTCGCTCCCTGTATTTTACCCCTGCCACCTTGAGAATTTGAAAGAGTATTCCACTCAACATTGTGAAAAGCCTTCTCTAAGTCTACAAATGCTAGAAACGCAGGTTTGCCTTTCCTTAATCTTTCTTCTAAGATAAGTTGTAGGGTCAGTATTGCCTCACGTGTTCCAACATTTCTACGGAATCCAAACTGATCTTCCCCGAGGTCAGCTTCTACCAGTTTTTTCATTCGTCTGTAGAGAATATGCGTTAGTATTTTGCATCCGTGACTTATTAAACTGATAGTTCGGTAATTTTCACATCTGTCAGCACCTGCTTTCTTTGGGATTGGAATTATTATATTCTTCTTCTTATCCTAAAAATAACAAAAGCAGGTCTTAAATTTTCATCAGTCAATTGAGGAACAAGTCTCAGCCTAAATGCTGCTATAGGTGCATCAACATGTAGTAATAAACCAGTAATCTGTTCATTTCTTTCATGTAAAATTTGTATAGTTGCATCAGATCTTTAATTGATTATTTTGTATGATTATCCTTAATTTTATTTCGATCTTTTAAATGAGTTATTTGGCCTTTGTAGAGTTTTCTTACATTAGCCTTTATTTTATATTCGCCCTGTATTTGAATACATGGTAAAATTTCGTCATAAATCCTATATTGAAATTTTTTTTACAAAAGGCATTTTGAATTTCATAATTAAAGAATATAAACTGGGTTCATTAATAAATTTTGTATAAGGTAGAATATTTTCAGGCAGTCCTGAAATAGAACCCTTCAAATCCCTATACAGGGTGTTTAGGGAGAAAAGTGGGAGTATAAGTAATTCTGAACAAAAAATGTTATATGAACATAGATCAGCAAATGCTTCGTTAGGGAGGTAGGGGTATGAACAGGAACTTTAATTCTGCAATATTGATGTGCGCAACGTGAACGTGTATGCAATACCACTGGACAGTAACGTGATTTTCTTGCAAAACAGCGCATGGGTACATGCCATGTTTACACTGTGCAACCTACCATGTATTATGGTCATGTGACGTATTCAGTACGTAGTACAATCACCTATTGTTTGTGCAGTTGTGCAGGGTAAGCCGCATTGTGTAGAGTACTGGCTACTGATCAGTTAGATGTGTAGTGTATGCTGATCACTGTGTTCATACAAGTGCTGCTAACAATACCACACGTCTACAGTAATGAGGAATATGTAGATATGGTGTATGTTTATGGCTTCTGTGACGGTAGTGCTACTGCTGCAAAAGAAGAATACCATTGGTGCTGTCTGACGCGACGATTTTATAATCGTAGGGTGTTAACCAAAGTGTTTACCACGTTGCGTCCAACAGGCTCTCTTCCCAGTACACATTTTTCGTCTGAGCGTGCACGACAACCAACTTTGCAAGAACAGGAAGAAATTATCGGAAGTGTTGGGCGAAGTCCCGGTATGAGCATATGAAGAATGTCCCTGTGTACAAATGTCCCACAGACACATGTATGGGAAATCTTACATGCGGAAAACCTGTATCCATTACACATACAGCATGTCCAAAATCTCCATGTTGGCGACAATGCCCAACGACTTCAATTCTGTCACTGGGTAATTGAGAATAGTCATTTGCTTCCCTACATACTACTCACTGATGAAACCGTTTTCATGACATGGAATAAACAACCCATGCAATAATCATCGATGGTCACGGGACAATACACACGTTCCGGTGGATAGTAATTTACAAGTTCGTTTTGCCATAATTGTTTGGTGCGTCATGATTGGTAACTGTATGGTAGGTCTAGTTATTATCAATCAGCGACTGACAGGAGAGAGGTACCTGCATTTTTTGGAAAATTCATTTAGCCAAGCAAACTAGAATGCACTTTCAACATGACGGTGCCCTTCGACATGTTACCTTATGTGTGAGGGACTGCCTCGACTGCACCAACCCTAATCATTGGATTGGCCAAGGCAGTGCTATTAACTGGCCTCCAAGACCACCTGACCTTACATCTTTAGATTTCTGCTTATGGGGTTGGATGAAATCAAAGGTGCACAAAGTGAAGATAAATACACTAGATGAACTGCTTACTCGCATCATGGATGCTGCTAATTGATTAGGAACCAACTGCAGGCAATTGAACAAGCAACACAACATGTTATCGCTAGAGCGCAAAACTGCATTGACATTCATGGTGGGCTATTTGAACCTGTTCTGTGTACTGTACAACATCTGTATGATAAGTGTTAAAGCCATCTGTAAAAGACGTGGTACGTCTTTTTCGACTGAATACGTGTAACATGCATGTTGTGATGCAGTATTTACTAAATGCAAGTTAAATAAACATTATTTAAATATGGGTACCATAACTAGACTTCTCTGTAAGATTGTTTTCAAGAAAATCATGTTACTGCCTAGTTGTACTGTGTATACATTCACATTGTGCACAACTATTTTGCAGAGTTAAAGTTCCTTTCAATAACCATACCTCCCTAACGAAGCATTTGCGGTCCTATGTTCATATAACTTTTTTGTTCAAAATAACTTACAATATCACTGTGTAAAATTTTCCTCCCTAAACACCCTGCATATCTTACAATGTTTTTGATTAACAAGGTCTTCAAGTGCTTTCCTCAGTTGAGTATATCCTAAAATATCAGCAACCTGATTTGCATAAAACCATGGATTACTTTTTCCATCAAAAAATTATTGAAGCTTGTTTCTTGTCATATAAACATTAAATATTTTTAATATCTACAAATAATTCCATTTATTTTTCTTTATGAATGGAAAGCGAGAATAAAGTGATTTGTCCATTGCACAATAAAAAAAGAAATACATCAAGCACAAAAATTAAAAAAAATACACCTTCACAAATGGATTCAATCGATTGAATAAAAAAGAAATAAAATGAATTCAAGCAAAATAAATATGAACATATAAAGAAATTACCAATAACTGGAATAAAAAAAACATTTACTTGTGAAATTTGTAAAAAAGAAGTTAAAAATTCTTCTAAATATATTCATATGTGGTTCAAAGAAACAGGAAACCCTTTCGATTATCAAACACACGAAGAAAGGCATTTTCAAAAGGGTGAGTGTTTTTGCCGAAAATTTGTTTGTAAAATAGATATGATAAAACTCCAAAAATTACTCTAATATGCAAAAATATTAAAAAGTTACTCAACTTAATTTTAATTTTTTAAAGTTAATCATATATATATATACCATACAAATCTTAAAGAAATTATTTCTAAATACATTCCAAATTTTAATTTTTATTATTTTTCTATTACATTTTTATATTTAGCTTTTATATTTTATACTTTTGGAATGTTCAGTTTTAATTCTTGTAAACAAGGCCCCGGGAGTAGACAACATTCCATTAGAACTACTGATGGCCTTGGGAGAGCCAGTCATGACAAAACTCTACCATCTGGTGAGCAAGATGTATGAGACAGGCGAAATACCCACAGACTTCAAGAAGAATATAATAATTCCAATCCCAAAGAAAGCAGGTGTTGCCAGATGTGAAAATTATCGAACTATCAGTTTAATAAGTCACAGCTGCAAAATACTAACACGAGTTCTTTACAGACGAATGGAAAAACTGGTAGAAGCGGACCTCGGGGAAGATCAGTTTGGATTCCGTAGAAATGTTGGAACACGTGAGGCAATACTAACCTTACGACTTATCTTAGAAGAAAGATTAAGAAAAGGCAAACCTAGGTTTCTAGCATTTGTAGACTTAGAGAAAGCTTTTGACAACGTTAACTGGAATACCCTCTTTCAAATTCTCAAGGTGGCAGGGGTAAAATACAGGGAGCGAAAGGCTATTTACAATTTGTACGGAAACCAGATGGCAGTTATAAGAGTCGAGGGACATGAAAGAGAAGCAGAGGTTGGGAAGGGAGTGAGACAGGGTTGTAGCCTCTCCCCAATGTTATTCAATCTGTATATTGAGCAAGCAGTAAAGGAAACAAAAGAAAAATTCAGAATTGGTATTAAAATCCATGGAGAAGAAATAAAAACTTTGAGGTTCGCCGATGACATTGCAATTCTGTCAGAGACAGCAAAGGACTTGGAAGAGCAGTTGAACGGAATGGACAGTGTCTTGAAAGGAGGGTATAAGATTAACATCAACAAAAGCAAAACGAGGATAATGGTATGTAGTCGAATTAAGTCGGGTGATGCTGAGGGAATTAGAGTAGGAAATGAGACACTTAAAGTAGTAAAGGAGTTTTGCTATTTGGGGAGCAAAATAACTGATGATGGTCGAAGTAGAGAGGATATCAAATGTAGCCTAGCAATGGCAAGGAAAGCGTTTCTGATGAAGAGAAATTTGTTAACATCGAGTATTGATTTAAATGTCAGGAAGTCGTTTCTGAAAGTATTTGTATGGAGCGTATCCATGTATGGAAGTGAAACATGGACGATAACTAGTTTGGACAAGAAGAGAATAGAAGCTTTCGAAATGTGGTGCTACAGAAGAATGCTGAAGATTAGATGGGTAGATCATATAACTAATGAGGAGGTATTGAATAGGATTGGGGAGAAGAGAAGTTTGTGGCACAACTTGACTAGAAGAAGGGATCGGTTGGTAGGACATGTTTTGAGGCATCAAGGGATCACAAATTTAGCATTGGAGGGCAGCGTGGAGGGTAAAAATCGTAGAGGGAGACCAAGAGATGAATACACTAAGCAGATTCAGAAGGATGTAGGTTGCAGTAGGTACTGGGAGATGAAGAAGCTTGCACAGGATAGAGTAGCACGGAGAGGTGTATCAAACCAGTCTCAGGACTGAAGACCACAACAACATAATACCATATGATAAATTATTTATTCTGTCATGTAGTATAATATGCTTATCATCATCAGATTTTAAAAGTTTTATTGCATTCAGTTGTATAGAATTCATTTAGGTGTTATCAAATTCATCTTTTATATTATCGTTTCAACTATTTTTATAATCTTCCAAAGTAATTTCACTATTTACAACAGATTTCTTTCACTCCTATAGATTTTTTATATTCTCGATTTTCAACTTTATAAGTGTACATTCTCGATGTGAAACTAATATGTTCTAACATAATTTTTCCACAATTTTCATCTTTTAATGTTCCTATAACTTTCAGAGATTTCATGTCTTTATAAAAATTTTCAGTTTTTACAATAAAAGAGTCTGTATCCACATAACATAAATAAATATTTTCACAATTTTTTCGTTTCATGACATTGTAATCAAAACACTACATTTCTATTGTTGAAATACCTAGAGTACTCATTCCAATGTAAACTGGTTCATTCAATTTTACCATTGTTTTATTCATATGCACTGCTACTAGATTTTCTGAAAATACAGTAGTATGTTCATAATTTGATTTTGAAATATATTTCATATATTGATTTGGATTTGTTATAATTTTAATGTTCTGCTATATGTAATATTTTGTATTGTTTTACCAAAAACAGAGTTATTCATTAGTTTATAAAATTATTTTTCAAATTTGTTAATTGCGTTTTTCTCATTTCTCTTTTAAAATCAATATTCTTTCAACCAATGTGATTGATCAAATGCCAAGATTCTATGAATTTTCTTTAATTTTATTCCAATTTTTAAAAACTGTTTAAGATTTCTATAATGTAAAATGAAGTTTTATTTATTACTTATTTAGCTAATTATTCATTACTGCCTTCTGGTGCTAATGGTAAGTCCTTATGTAAATCATCTAATTCTTTCGATATTCGAAATCAACATCTAAAATATAACAATATTTATTATGATCTGGTATTTTAAGTATTTTTTCAGAATTGAAATACTTTGGCCTAACCATTCGAAATTTTTAAATGGTAAAATATGCGACATTGTCCAATCATATAAATTATTGGCATATAAATATGCAATATAACGTTATTGTTTTTCTGGATCAAAATTTTTCAGATATTTAGTGTTTGATTAGCATATCTGTTAATACTATTGAAATTCCTCCTTGAATTCCTGTTTCAAGAAGTAGAATCACGTCATAATCATTTAATAAATCAAATTCAATTTTTGTCATTTTTAACATAGATAGTCATGGTGCAGTAAAATTCCAAGCTCGATCCATTTTATTAGATTTAATGGAAGTGTCTCTAAATTTCCAAAACTCTCTGCTAATATTCAAACATTAAATAATACTGAATATTTTCCAGACTAGTTTTGCACAATTACAATCTTTAAGAAAACCTGGATTTATTAAATCCCAAATAAAAACATCTTTTCTAGGTAATTTTGTTTGTTGTTTCTTCAGACTCCATATATATGTATGGATACACCCCATTTTAATTATTTAATCTAATTGTTCACCTTTATTTTGATGTTTCTCTAAATTGTTACTTTTTAAGATTAGAAGATAACTCATCAGTACCTTATGCCATAAATTTAATCTATCCTAAAATCTTAATTTCAATCCATCTTCAACATTTTTAGTAAAAGAAATATATTTTTGTTCATTATTTGGCCTGGTGTAATAATCTTGATTATCTGTTGTCAATTCTTTAATAAACAAATGAACATCGGAACTTGTTAAATTATTGACATAAACTGGAATAAATTCATGATTTTTAAAATTCAAATTACAATTTTCATCTGCAGCTCCTCGAAAATGTCCTGTTACATGACAATGATATTTTACTTTTTATTCTCCTGTACTAAATTCTCCGTTACAAACAAAACTAACTTTTGAATGCTTAAATTTAATTTTATCTTCTTTAGTTATTATTATTAGTACATTTTGATTATTCATTTCTTTAATTTTTCGAGATTCTTGATTTAATATTTCCACAATTTTTTGTGCAGAATCGTTAGCAGTATACTCTACAGGTTATAACCAAAATTAAAGTATCTTATATAATAATTGAAAGATTCTGGTTAATATTTCTGAGATTTATAATATAAGATTTTACACTATTTGGTCGACAAGTGTTAACATCTTTCAAAATAGATTCAATATGTGCATAAATTGATAAATGTACTCATTATGAATGATTATAATTTTCAAATTTAATTTTTCACCTTCTTTAAGCAGGTTTATTTTTACTTTATGTTCTTTACAATCATTTTTGTGATTGTTTGATTTTCTTGTGAACAAAAATGTCTTGAACATCTGTCACAAGAATAAATTTTGTGTCTATTCTTAGTTGATTGTGAACTAATTAATCTAATTGAAAGTCTTTTATTCAACAATAATTAGAATGATTTTCTTTTCGCATAAAAGATTAGAATGTTAATTTTTTGTATGATAAAGAAGATATACAATGAAATTTTAATCATAAGCATAAACATTAATGGAAATATTTAATTTTTTCAAATTGGGATATATGTTAATTCAACAGTAAAATTAGTTTTCCCATTTTCAAAAATATTAAGTATTTCCAGTCCAATATTTTTATAATTATGAACTCTTGCCACATGATATATAAAGCTGATTTTATTGAAAAAATAAAACATTTTTGGTCAGTATTCTTAACACTAATTACAGCTCTGTTCATAATAAAAGTTTGTTACTTATTTTAAAGTGAAATTCTTGTATTTTGTCTTGATTCTTAAAATTACAATAAAGTTTCATTTAAGCTTTAATCTCTCGTTTTTGTGTTAAGATTTTCTTTCATTTGGTGGTTACTTCTTCTTTAATTTGATTAAAAAAATCTTGTGGTTCAACAATATTATCATTATTTTTAATTTGATATGTTGTTATTCAGAATTTAAAAGCAGGAGCTTCTCCATTAATTAATTTAGGTGATCATCATTACCTAGAAAATTGTAACCAAACAAAATTTTCTGACAGTTTATTTGTTTAATTCCTTAATATTTATGTAGTGGAACCTTTTGGAATTATTTGTCATTATTGATACTATCTTCACATCTTTTAATTAGATCTACTAATCGTTGTTTAATAGTTTAGAACAATTCTTTAAATTTCTCATTGTAAAGATTTTACAAAGATCTAGAAAAGAATTTTTATTCAGTTCATTGTCGTTATTATCAATATAGCCAACAGGATTGAAAATAAGATTGATTAATTGCTCTTTATTAAGTTTGGAATAATTTTCTAAATTTCTTGTTTTACAAATTTTTGAAGTTCCGTAACAGTTTTATATCTGAATTTTTCTTTTCTTTCACAATAACATAAATCATAGATGCTTAGAGATCTTGTCTATTAACATTTGAATAACCTTTTTCTTTACAATAATTTTCTAAATCCATATAAATACATCTAAATTTTTCATTGCAATAATTTTTTAATTTTTGAAATAGCTCAACTTTGCAGTAATTTTTTTACTTTTTATTTATATAGAAATTGATTTTTATATTTTAAAACATTTACAGTTAAAATGTTCCTTTGTGTCTTTAAATGAAAGTAGCATCCTTTCGTATGGATAACCAAGACATGAGATAATGTTTTCATAAAGAAAAAATTATTAGATTTTTTTATATTTTGAACTGAATGACTATTTTGTTCGTGGGTACCCTGCCCCATAAGGGGCCTCCCGGCCAGTGACGCCAAATGCTCATTTTTCATTTTACCTCTTCTGTGGTGGTGTAGACACTGCTCTCAGTTTGTTTAGTACGATACCAAAAGAACATAATGAGGACTCTGCCTTGTTCGCTTAAAATCAGTTGTAAGAAGGATTGGTCCCAATTTCATACTAGTCCCATCTGAAGTTTGCGGGCTCATAACAAAGTTGCGAGTATATGTGGCCATACATTTGGTCCTGTTTCGTCGGCATCATTCGCAGATGGAGAGCATGGATGGTGTGATGATGCATCGAACAGTCCTGTATTTGTCGCTTCCATGCTGCATTTCTTCATTACGTGTTGTGGCAGGTAAAACACGTTTCCAAGTGTGTAGTCCTTGGCCATAACCTCTGTCTGGTTCCTCTTAATGTAATTTGACATGCTCTCATGATAAATGAGCTTCAGTTCTTCATTATTTTGCAAGGAGCAAAGACGAGCTTCAGCAATAGTGCGATTGCTGGAGAAAAATATATCCTACTTCCGAGGCAGGCATAGAACTCTGCACCCATTATCCATAAGATTTGGCTCTCGAAATTCTTGCCAGACAGAGCAGTGCGTGGGTCTCAATGCACTCTCTTGGCCGGCTGCTGTAGCCGAGCGGTTCTAGGCACTTCAGTCCGGAACCGCGCTGCTGCTGCGGTCGCAGGTTCGAATCCTGCCTCGGGAGTGGATGTGTGTGATGTCCTTAGGTTAGTTAGGTTTAAGTAGTTCAAAGTCTAGAGGACTGATGCCCTTAGATGTTAAGTCCCATAGTGCTTAGAGCCATTTAAACCATTTTTTGAGCACACTCCTAGTGCATGCGACACAGTACTGTTGAAGAAATTTGACATATTAACTTCAGCTCACAGATTTATTCACAGTGTCCAGTACCGTTTCAGACACAATTATACACACACGCCGCAGAGCAACGACTCTTATTCTCCAATAAATGCTGAACTTGTATAGGGATGCACATTGAACTGTATAGTTCCTTTAATGTGCAACTCATACCACAGCTGTCGTATTGAGATCTGTTTGTCATATGTAACTGGATCCATTTTCATTACGACGCTTAGCGCCATCTACTCGGAAAATTATCGCAAATTTTTTTGTATCAGCAAAGTTTCCGCCTTCTTAATTTTATTCCGTTCACTCTGAGCAGCGGTTATTTTTTACATCGTTTTGAAACTGGAACTTTAATTATAATCACCCTGTAAATGTTAGAGGTAATTATTCGTTGATATACTCTTCTTGAAACTATATTGTCGTAATTTTAACTATAAATTCATCTGTGATCCATAATGCATCTCTTGCACCATTGGCACTTATTGTCAAAATCAGCTCTTGATAGTTTTATAGACGCAATGGTGGTGTATGTTCATGCAGTGAACTGCATGAAATAACTCTAGACAGTTTGCTTGGTTGAAGTTCTCTAAAAATATTTGCAATATATCTGTATGCATATCCACCAGAATTTGTACTTTGGTGGAAAATGTTTGGTCCAGTGATGTGTGTAGCACTAATAGCACATGACACGTCTGTTTTCATATCATTTGGAAACTCTTGATGTCACGAATGAGGATTTTCGAATCACCAACTCCAACAGTCTCAGTACTGAAGTCGAGCAACACCATCTGAATTGGTCAGTCGATGAACTGCAGTGATTTTTTAAGTTTTCAGTTTCATTTATTCATAAACCCTTGCAGTATCCATGTTTGTTGTTAAATTACTGGATTTCGGGTGGTATTGTTTTTTATATAAACCAAAATATGTTTCAATACCTTTGTGCCATCATCAATATGTATTTTTATTGAGTTTGCTAAAATATAAGCAAGTTTTTTTAAGTCATAATTATTACAACAAAATTAGGCCTAAAACAGCTTTAGCTTATTGTTGCCATTGCCCTAAATTCCTCGGCAGAAGTGCAAAAACAAGGTGTTCCCACAAGACCATTCATTAACTTAAGAAATACAATATGCTATCACAGAGCCCCACAAACAAACACACACACACACACACACACACACACACACACACAAACATACTTTAGAAAAGAAAATATAAATTTCTGAAAACAATAGGAACATCGAAAACACGAAGGAATTAATGGGCCGGATCAAGAACATAGACATTTCAGACAAATCAGGTCTGATATAATTTGAATCAAATGGTTCAAATGGCTCTGAACACTATGGGACTTAACTTCTGAGGTCATCAGTCCCATAGAACTTAGAACTACTTAAACATAACTAACCTAAGGACATCACACACGTCTATGCCCGAGGCAGGATTCGAACCTGCGACCGTTGCGGTCGCGCGGTTCCAGACTGTAGCGCCTAGAACCACTCGGCCAATCCGGGCGGCGATATCATTTGATGTCATTTCATTTCACACTTGCACTGCAATAGACAAAACAATCAACATCACCACACAAGGGCCAAAAAAATAAGGGAACACACCAGACACATGCGTTGATGAAATAGCGGCCCTACTCGGGACAATAACAGCTCAAAATTACTTTGTGTTCAATAAAGATTTTTATCCCCAACATCAATGCCTGGCAATGGTATCACTGATTAGTGGCCTCTTAGCCAGCATATTCACCAGAAAGGTAGAAAACAAGATCTTCAATCACATAATGAAACAAAAAAAAAATATGAAGTTAGATGCTGGTACCATTATGCTGATGACATAATATGCCTGACAGATGAACCACACACGCACATGAAAGACCTATGCAAGGAAATAAACAATTTACACCCAAAAATTCACTTCACATTAGAGTCAAAAACAGATAACACACTGGTTTTATGCATGTCACCGAACAAAGAATAAACCACATACATGATTTCACAATATACAGGAAACTCACGACCACAAACACCATTCAAAATCAGCCAAACCACCCATTGACACAGGAACAAGCAAGGGCAAGATTCATGCTTCACGGATTGAACCGAACACCTATAAACAAACACAACTACGCAAAGGAATTAAATACAGTCAGATATAAAGCAATGGAGAATGGTTATGATAACACATATGATAAAGAGACTAAATCAAAATTTATGTAGTTGCACAGGGAAGAACAAACTACATGTGTGCAACACCTTTCATAACAGCACAGAAAAACTCGACACACAGACAATGACCACATATAAGATAACAGAGCAGGAACCACCACCTAAAGAAAAACAGCACATACTCACCTACAATAGTAAAATAGTTCAGAGAAAGAGCAAAGATTTTTTAAAAGTAAAAGGAAAACAAGGACTTCAAATAGTATAATGAGCACACAACACAACACAGAAAAACTCAGAATGCGGGAAACACTCACAGCTAAATTGAATGATCAGGCCTACATGAGCAACGTGGGGTAGCCGTGCAATCTTATGCGCGTTGCCACGGTTCACGCGGCTCCTCCCGTCGGAGGTTCGAGTCCTCACTCGAGCATTGGTGTGTGGGATGTCCTTAGCGTAAGTTGGTTTAAGTTAGTTTCAGTAGCGTGTAAGCTTAGGGACCGATGACCTCAGCATTTTGTCCCGTAGAACTTACCACAAATTGCCAAATTTTTGCAGGCCAACATGAACTTGCATGCAATTCTTGTCAATCAGAATGCCTACAGAAAACATCTAGGAATTTCAAATCAAGATATTCCAAACACCTCAGAGGGCTAAAAAGTAACACCTCTCATAGCACATTTGCTATCACTTAATAGCCCACAACCATCACACGATTAAAATATAAACACATTTAAAATACTAAAATCCAGTCAGAACCCACAACAAAATTAAAACAGAAGAAAAATTCCACGTACAAAAGACATAACGATAACACTACGGTATGCAGAAGCACACTGTTTAGCACAAATTTGGAAATTTGTGGTAAGTTCCTATGGGACCAAACTGCTGAGGTCATCGTCCCCTGGGCTTACACAGTACTTAAACTACCTGAAACCAACTTACGCTAAGGACCACACACACACACACACACACACACACACACACACACATACACACACACCCATGTCCGAGGGAGGACTCGAACCTCCAGCGGCGGGAGCCGCACGAAACGTGACAAGATGCCCAAGACCGCGCAGCTACCCAGCGCGGCTGTTTAACACATTAAAGCAGCAGAATAGATAATGAAAACACACACACACACACGGACGCACGCGCACACATACAGACACACACGCACATACACGCGCGCACACGGGAAAAGAGACAGAGGGGAGGGAGAAAGCAAATGAAGTACAAAACTGGCGCTTAACTTGATATGTACTGGCCGTCTGCCCTCTCTACCAGCAATCCCTCTCACATCAAAGTTACGTGAGTGGCCTAAACGGTAAAGCCACAAAGCCAGCATCTGCAGACGACAGCCAAAAAACCTCAGGCGTTCGTCGGGCCGACAGGTGGCAGCGTGAGCACCCCGAGGACCCTCTCGCTTCCGCAGGGCCGCACGGCCGCAAATGGCTCATCCTTGTGCCGCCATGGTATTTAGCCTGGCACTGAGCTGTGCGAGGCAAATTCAGTCCTTTGAGTCCTGTGGGCCAGGCACCGACCACAGTGGTGGTCCACCAATCAGAGCTTCCGCAAAGGACATCATCAAAACCTCCGAGCTTGTTCTACCCCGGTCTCTGCCGCAACGTGGAGCTGACAGTGACGACCTCAGGTTTTGCCAGGAAATGGCTTTTACACCGTCGCCATTACTGTGTGTAACTGTTCTACTCCAAAGTGAACTCCGACTTTATCATTTATTGGGGCCGTCTGTCCAATGAAGGACTTGTGTCGATCAGATGATAACCAAACATTTACTCCAATGGTTCTTGCATAAACTCACCCCACGAAGGAACTTTTTGTTTGTGTGTTCATTAATAAGCTTGCTCTGCATTGTTTACTTGGGCTATGTTCTTACTGCGTCTCCACTGACGCGGGGCATATCAAAACTGATATTAGAACAAGGGAACATCAGGAGGGAATGGACACACAGCACGCAGCTGCAACATAAACACTGTGTTTCATAAAGTGAGAAAATGTTACATGCGAGTGCAGTTCCGCAAAAACATGAATTGTGTTAGTGTGTGCATTTCAACAAGAACTGGGAATGCAAATTAGAACGTATATTTTGAAACTAACTGTAAGTAATCGCAAAACAGTCGTGAAATAATTTAGAACAACAATATCACGTTTATAGATAACGTGATTTGTCAACACGCTAACCAGACCTACAGTAAAATCGTAAAATCACTTAATTGCACCGAGCGAGGTGGCGCAGTGGTTAGCACACTGGACTCGCATTCGGGAGGACGACGGTTCAATCCCGTCTCCGGCCATCCTGATTTAGGTTTTCCGTGATTTCCCTAAATCGTTTCAGGCAAATGCCGGGATGGTTCATTTGAAAGGGCACGGCCGATTTCCTTCCCAATCCTTCCCTAACCCGAGCTTGCGCTCCGTCTCTAATGATTTCGTTGTCGACGGGACGTTAAACACTAACCACTACCACCACTTAATTGCAAATTGTAAGCTACTAATATAAAGAGCAGCTATAAAAGGGAAGTTACTATTCAAAATTCTATATTTTCCAAAGAATTGTATGTAGAAATATGATTGACGCATGAACAGAACCGTAAACTCACTGAGTTTGCATTGTGCCCACCAATTGGCATTACGAGTGTAGTGCCTTGACAGAATAGCGACAAAGTGAGAAATAGAGTTGTTGTTCGTTGGAATATGCAAGATGTTCATCTGTTACAACAGTGCAGCGTGAAAGTGTGGAAAAGAACTTCCATAAACAGTTAGGGATACTGGTTGTCTTCATGAACAAAAAAGTACCGGTCGTCCAAGTGTGTCAGATACAATGGTGGAGAGAGTGAGAGAAAGTGTGGCACGCAGTTCAAAAACTTTAACAGTGTTCGAAACCACGAACTTGGAATACTGCAGAAAACTATGGGAAAAATTCTTACATGGCGATTAAATTTTAGAAACACCGTCAGCAGCTTGTGCAAGAATTAAAACCGGAATATTATGGACGTTCTACTGGGAGGAGACTTTGACGGTACGTCTTATCTATACAGTATATTGCAGTTTCGCATGTTCCCAGAACTGATGGTTGATTCCGAGTTCATCATCCAACAATACGGGATACTCACTCATTGGAGTATCGATGTTCGTACCTACCTAAACGACGAACTTCGGCATCGCTGGATTGGGTGTAGTGGTGAAGAAGAATTGACACTCTTCCCTTGGCTCCCAGGACTCCTGACCTAATGCCTTATGCCTTTTTCCTTTGTGTATTAAGGTACCCCACTGCCAAGAGCAATGGAGAAGCTCACAGAAAGCACCAATGCTGCTGTGATGACCACTAACAGGATGTTATTACACAGGGTACGGAAGGAACTTGACTACTGCTTGGAGTGTGTCGTGTGTATAGAGAGACACTCATAGAACATTTTTAGAGTGCAAAATACACTCCTGGAAATGGAAAAAAGAACACATTGACACCGGTGTGTCAGACCCACCATACTTGCTCCGGACACTGCGAGAGGGCTGTACAAGCAATGATCACACGCACGGCACAGCGGACACACCAGGAACCACGGTGTTGGCCGTCGAATGGCGCTAGCTGCGCAGCATTTGTGCACCGCCGCCGTCAGTGTCAGCCAGTTTGCCGTGGCATACGGAGCTCCATCGCAGTCTTTAACACTGGTAGCATGCCGCGACAGCGTGGACGTGAACCGTATGTGCAGTTGACGGACTTTGAGCGAGGGCGTATAGTGGGCATGCGGGAGGCCAGGTGGACGTACCGCCGAATTGCTCAACACGTGGGGCGTGAGGTCTCCACAGTACATCGATGTTATCGCCAGTGGTCGGCGGAAGGTGCACGTGCCCGTCGACCTGGGACCGGACCGCAGCGACGCACGGATGCACGCCAAGACCGTAGGATCCTACGCAGTGCCGTAGGGGACCGCACCGCCACTTCCCAGCAAATTAGGGACACTGTTGCTCCTGGGGTATCGGCGAGGACCATTCGCAACCGTCTCCATGAAGCTGGGCTACGGTCCCGCACACCGTTAGGCCGTCTTCCGCTCACGCCCCAACATCGTGCAGCCCGCCTCCAGTGGTGTCGCGACAGGCGTGAATGGAGGGACGAATGGAGACGTGTCGTCTTCAGCGATGAGAGTCGCTTCTGCCTTGGTGCCAATGATGGTCGTATGCGTGTTTGGCGCCGTGCAGGTGAGCGCCACAATCAGGACTGCATACGACCGAGGCACACAGGGCCAACACCCGGCATCATGGTGTGGGGAGCGATCTCCTACACTGGCCGTACACCACTGGTGATCGTCGAGGGGACACTGAATAGTGCACGGTACATCCAAACCGTCATCGAACCCATCGTTCTACCATTCCTAGACCGGCAAGGGAACTTGCTGTTCCAACAGGACAATGCACGTCCGCATGTATCCCGTGCCACCCAACGTGCTCTAGAAGGTGTAAGTCAACTACCCTGGCCAGCAAGATCTCCGGATCTGTCCCCCATTGAGCATGTTTGGGACTGGATGAAGCGTCGTCTCACGCGGTCTGCACGCCCAGCACGAACGCTGGTCCAACTGAGGCGCCAGGTGGAAATGGCATGGCAAGCCGTTCCACAGGACTACATCCAGCATCTCTACGATCGTCTCCATGGGAGAATAGCAGCCTGCATTGCTGCGAAAGGTGGATATACACTGTACTAGTGCCGACATTGTGCATGCTCTGTTGCCTGTGTCTATGTGCCTGTGGTTCTGTCAGTGTGATCATGTGATGTATCTGACCCCAGGAATGTGTCAATAAAGTTTCCCCTTCCTGGGACAATGAATTCACGGTGTTCTTATTTCAATTTCCAGGAGTGTACAAACTTGGTGAGTTTTCATTTCCATTCAGGCACCAATCATATTTGTACATGTAACGCTTTGGAAAATATAGAGCTTCGAAATCGAAAGAATCATTGATAGTAGCCGTTTACTGTAATGTGCAGAAGGTCCTTCGTAACCAAACAATGTATAAAAAATTACCGTAATGATAACAGACAAAAACCGTTTTAGGTGGAATTTCGTTAGAATAATAATTACTTAAAACATATTTACTTTTTTCCGAACTGCTTAAAGAGTTTCCACTGACGACGATTGAACAGAGTTGCGGAAACGTGTTTGGGATAATAGATAAAAAAAGAAACAGTGGTTTTCAGAACACATTGACCTTAAATCGAGCAATTTTCAGTTTACGTTTACGCACTGTAGATGCTACAGACACGCGCGTCTCATGTGCTAAATTGCGCAACAATACTCAGGACTATAACAGCACAAAATTACTTTGTGTTCAACAAAGAATTTTACACTCAACACGAAGAACTACCAATGGTGCAATAATTTTCTTGAACTTCATTCCAAAACTGTTCCTAATTCGTCACTTCGGCTAAAACCGATTCGCCACGTGTCAAAATCTTAGAAACGTATCAGAGCGTATGCGGCAATCGGAAGGTCCCTCACCATACTGATTCCCTAGCGACACTGGACACAATGCTTACGGAATAACTGGAACACGCTGTACTTCTGGGTACCTTACGATTGCTGCTATTGGTAGCGATTGGTCACCGATAACGTAATCAAAAATAATTAAACTTTTTGCCTATTAATATGCAACACGTTTCAGTGATTTATACTGAGACTCAATTGCCAGTCCTTGTACCAAGTATCAATTTTCCGGCGTTGCGACTTTCCTACATGTAACAGCAACGCCCGTAAGCAGCTTCGCGGAGCTTTCGACGACTGGTTGATTTATAAGTCTTTTGAACAGTAACGGTTCTATACTTCATTTGGAGTTCGTCCGAGGCTACGTCACACCTTACGCTCTTTCCCCATTAAGAAAGAAGTACTGAATTCTGTCTGCTAGGAAGTCTTCTATCCAATGACGAAGTTCAACTCATATTCAGTAAGCTCATATTTTTCTATGAACTGAACCGAATGCTTTACGAAAGTAAGGTAGCTCCATATGAATCTGAGTGATACCACCTATTGCCTTCAGAACAGAAAGAGATGAGCTTCACAATATCGTTTTTTTACGGAATGCATGTTGATTCTTGCGGTATGACTATCCTGTTGCTAAAATGAACATAATAAGCGAGTATGAAAATTGTCCCATAATCCTACATAAGACTGGCGTTAGCATATAGCTCTATGCGCACCTGCTAGATGACGCTTCTTGAGAATGGAAATTCTTGAGTCTCTTTCAAATCATTTTAGAACTCTTTGTTGTTCTAGCGACGTACAATACCTTCTGCTAGAGGGTAAGTTAGTTCTTTTGCGGAAACTGTATGGAATCGAGCAGATATCCAATTAAGTCTAGTTATCTTTCCACTGTTGAGAATTTTAATTTCTACATCGCGATATCTTATCTCAGTATTTGTAACATCGGAATTTGTACAACGGGCAGCAACGAGGAATCATAGAACAATCTCAACAAGAGAAACGATTTCGGGCGACATACTTCAGTAATTTAACTTTGTCTGTGTTATTCGCTTCTACCGGTATAGGAACTGAACGAGTAAGTTAGACGATTTTGATCCATTTACTGGCTGAACTTAATAATACCTGTCTAGCTTCAATAACGATCCGAAGTGCAGTCGGGATTTAATTTCGAGTTCATTGAACGCTTTTCGTGTGTGAGCTCCTCACTTTCGCTTTATTCACACAATGTTGGAAATAGCAGATTCTGGTTAAGAGGTTGTTTCCGTTTTACTAGAGTTTCGAAAGGCATTTGACACAGAACTTCATTGTCGACTAATAACCAAACTTAACATCACAATAGATATAGCGCAACCTACTGGGAAATTTGAGAGAGTCGATATTCGAGTAACACCGTCCAATGTTTCGGCTGAATACATGGTACATCTAATGGATAGATCAAGAGCACAAGATGAGAGAGATTAGGACGTATATTGAGGCTTAGGGACAGACATTTTTACCTCGCTCACGATTTTAAAGAAAGAGGACACAGCGTTTCTAAAATTAGCAAGCTGCTCTCTCCGTCATACACTCACTGTACATTAACTTGCTAAATATGTTAGTAGACGTAGGTTTTGGATTAGTTACTATTTTGTCAATAAAGCATTGGCTTCATTTAAATCTGCTATACTTCTTTTTGTAGGAACTTTCTTACTCCACTTTTGAATAGCACTGGGTCTTCATCATTTCTCACAACTTTGTTCAATAACTATCAATCTAAAATATATTTTATGAGTCCTGAATTTTGTCCATTGATTCCGCGCATTTGAACTCTAGCAATGAATGTTTGGTGGTTCCAGTTTAGGTACCTGCAATATTTCTTGTCACGCTTGCTTTTTCTACCTTTCTTAACAGTCCTTACAACATCTGTAGCCATTGATGCTTGAAAGCCTTATAATCTCTGCGCTAATAGAATCGTAAATTTCAACTCTGTTAGTTACCAGAAGATACGTGACGCCACCCTCACGAGACAGTTCACTAACAAACTGTTAAAAGTAGTTTTCAGGAAGTGTGTTCAGAATGATCCTACATAAATCCCTGTCCATATCACTGTTTCAATCACCTGACTCTCCAGTTTCCAGGTAACAAGTTTAAATCTCCAGCATGAACAGGAAACTTCCCAACTACATTCTCTATTTTTTTTTTTCAGAAGTGTTCCGCCACTACAGCTCTTATGATAAGTGGTATATAAAATGATGCGATTATAGCGATTTAAGAACCTTTGGCTATTACCTTCACCTAGATTATTTCACAGTCAGAATTTGTAATAAGCTCTAGGTATTACCAAGTTCGTTACAATAAAAAATTCATCTCCATTACTGGCGTCCAGCCTATCCTTTCGATATAATTTCCAAACACAACTTAGAATTTCGCTGCTATGCAGTTTTGATGGAAGACATTTTTTTTTTCGTTGGGCCACAATGGCATCAATAGAAATAAGACGTGCAACTAATCTGTAAATAATCGCGCTTCTGAATGGTAAGTATGGGTCAATTGCTTTCATCGAATATTTGAAGATGCAAGTACAAAATTTCGAGCGACCTGCACAAGGGAGTGCTGAAAAGTAATTCCTCCGAATTTTTAAGTGAAAACTGTTAAAGCATTTTAAATAAAACAAACTTTATTAACATCCTACAGCTTCATTATTCACGTCTACATATTTATGTCTCAACATAGTCACCCTGGCGACGAACATATATCTCCCAACGAGAGACAAGTATGTTGATAGCGTCCATAAAGGACATGTGACTTTGTTGGCGGAACCACAACCTCACCTCTGATTACAAAGCTTCATCACTATCAAAGTGTAGTCCTTTAAAGTGTTCTTTCAGTTCTGTAAGCAGATGACAATCGGATGGGGCCAAGTCGCGACTGTATAGAAGATGACCGATGACAATGAACCCAAGGCGTCGTATTGTTTCATATGTCGCCGCGTTCGTGTGTGGTCTGGCATTGTCATGCTGAAGGGGGACGAACTCTTCGAATTTGTGCTCTCAGTTTTCTGAGGATTTCGCACGAACCGAAATAGCTACGTTACTCACCGCTGTATTGCACGCTACAATTCTGAGCCCTCTAATGGTAGAGGATTACAGCTTGCGCCACTAAGCGGGAAAGTCGACCGAGCAGTATGCATCGCATGTAATACCTCAACCGATATTGAGAACAGAATAAAAAATTACGAGGCATTACTTTTCAGCACGATCTCATATATTCGATGGAAAACCGTCTTACGGAAGCACAATTTAACAACACTATGTTAGAGGTTATTCAGCATATAATAAAGCTGTATACTAAAGTGCGCGTCATTTACGACGGCGGCCGAGTTTAGGTTCGTTCTGCGCATCTGAGGTCACAAAACACAGTCAGCCAATGAACAGAGAACGACGTTGCCAGAGCTTGACTGCAGTGCAGAGCAACGACGAGTGTCTTCAGTTTTAGAAACGTTCAGTCATAAATAAAGTAATTGAACAAAAGCAATGTCTTGATAGCAGACTTTCTATAAAAGAAAGTTTGGAAAAAGCATTCTTTATACCAATTGTTTCATATTCTATTAATTAGTTAAACCAAACAAGTAATAAGCCTCCTTATTCAGGCGATAGCTAGGAAATTCATTCTCACTAACCGCTTTTTCGCAATAAAGAACAGCGGTAATTGTTTATTTCCTATTGTACTTCGACAAAACGTGAGTAATTCATAGTCATACCAACAATATTTGTCGGTATTTTGCTTGATTCCTTAAAGTACTCCAGGAATTCTATTGAACAACGAGCTACATTAGCGTAACGGTTAAGGTGCTTGACTGCTTAGCAAAAGATTCCGTGTTTAAATCTTGTTTGGTGCTTAATATTTTCTTTATTTAAAAACAATATCGAAGTCTAGCCGGCACGGTAGCTCAGCGTGTTCAGTCAGGGGGTTAGCTACCCTCTGTAATAAAAAAACTAAATGAACGGATCAACGAACAACCTGAACGGGTGTCATGAGACGTCCGCCCCGAACATGTACAAAGAACAGAATAGAACAAAATGAGATCAACAAAGAATAAAAAAAAAGTGTCTTACTCATGAATTTTATTCGTTTGACCGTAATCTTTTGAAATTTCTAGTGGCAACTAAAATCGACCATGCAGAAAGTATACGCTGTGGACTTTTACCTCTGCAAACTCTTCAAAATTTCGTGCAATGGTTTACTACGTTTAATGCTGCACAACAACTGCGTTGAACATCGAAACAAAATTAAGTTATTTATGAGGGGAAGATATCAGTCAAGAAGATGTGTAAAAATCAAATTTTTGGGCCTAATAGTTTTTCTGAAATCGAATGATAAGTGTGTCAAAGCAGTCGTAACACCATGTGTCTGCACAGGCGAGCAGTGCAGTAATGACAAAATCGCGCACAGCCCGGAATGCGGGGAGCACGTCTCTGAAGCAGCGAAATGGTTAATGCGGCCGTGGTGGCTTTACTTCTTAAACTGCGCGCTCCACCCTAAACGTAAGTTTGCGAACTGTACTATACTATGGCGCTGCTTGGTGTGGCACGTGCAATTGGCAACGCAGCAATCTCCCACGTCTGGGCGGGCATGCGCGAGCCGCCAAGATAAAAGAATTGAACTATTGTTGTCATCGTTAAGGCTGTGTATATTGTATTGTCTTTTTTTCACTTTGAGATAAATTTAATTTGCCTGGCGGTATTCGCTGCATTTATTCCTTACTGTGATGGTGATGTAGCATCATGTTGAATATTGTTGGAAATTTAAAAAAGAAGCTGTTTTTGACAATAGCAAATTGTTTTCTAGATAAAGGAGGAATAGTACTAATTGTATTATTCGGCCATGCGCATCTAAGATTCATTTTGCCTACTGTTCGACACCTCTCGGAGACGTTGCCGAAGTCTGTCTCGCGTCTTATAAAAGACCTTGAGAATAATCTCTACCCCCATTCCTCAGCACTTCTATGTTAGCTGGGTCATTCCCGTTTGTTACTTCTTCGAAGCGGAAATATCATGGACGCGGGATACCTGCTTTTCCACTTCGGAAGATGAAGTAGCAGAGACTGTTGTTTAAAATGGTGAAAGACGTCATAATTCAGATCAGATAACACAATGAGTATGAATGCAACAACGGCCACAAATAAACACCGAGTGTGAGAAAACGAGATGTGAATAGCCTGCTTTACCATCTACACGCATCAGTATCGAGAACAACTCGAAGTAGCACTGTGGTTAAGACCTTGAACTTTTCAGGATGAGCGAAATTCCTCTTCCTTAAATCATCTTAGGTAATAACTTATCCAACAAATCCATCAGCTATTTGTTCCTCCTTCCCTGTCCTGTTCATCTGATTCTCTCCTCATTCCACTTCAACAAACATAGCCAATGGGTATACCATTAAATTTCCACATGTAATAAATCGACAAAAATTTCCGCTTCTTAAGAACAATATGATTTGTAAAACTTAACTCGGAACTGTAATGGAACAGTAAGCCATTGTTGTTTTAAGTCACATGACAGAATGTTTTGTTGCTCCTGTGACAATATGTCCATGACCAGGGCCGTGGATCATAGATATTCAATAAATACCTTAACCCTTCGCTCGAGGAATATTACATTCTCCCCACCTCCTCAACACACACTATGTTTTGATATTTAATTGTGCATATAACAACACAACAGGTACTCAGTATATTTAACAGATCTAAATGAGGGGGCCTGCACAGCGTTGCCATACATCAGAAGTGTATCTTAGTAAAAGATACCTCTATTTTTCAGTACACCATGTGGTCAGGTCACCGTACAGGCTGCTAACTATTCTCTGTGTGACGTAGACTACGCCTTCGGAAGAATACAAGTGCAGGCATAATTTGTCATCACCATTGACATGATTTCTGCCGCAGTATGTTAATGAAGAGGATAGAGTAACGCGCAGTGAGGTTTAACTGAGAGTTCTGACATTTCATCATAGAGATTTCACAGGAGGTACAAGGCCCAGCTCCGGAATAGGCGATTTTCTCTAAATGGAAACAGGAAAGCACTAACAAAAGCATCGTTCCGGTAGGCCTAACGAGTTATCTGTTAAATACGACAGACTTCCGAAACCTACTGTACGAACCAGTCGTCACAAATCGTTGCCAGCTCTTCCAAAAGACTTCCATTACTGCTCACTCATTGGTGTCGGTTACAGAAAGATGCATAGAGATCCGATATGCCTCGATTTTTATGATCGTGTTGTTGCCCGAAAGCAGCCCCGGATCTACGATATTTTCGAACCGGGGCAAAAACTTGATAGTGGCGCCTCGCACCCCGCCCCCCCCCCCCCCCTAGCGTTTGAGATAGGATGTCAAAAATTAAAAAATAAAAGATTTTTCAAAAATATGGTCATTTTGTAACGCACATCTCCCGGAAGAGACATATAAAACATATATGTTCGAGGAAATGTAAGACATGTTATTTGGTCTTGAGTCTGCCAAAGTGGAGTGCCAGGCCTCTTCACACAGCATTCTTCTATCGGACGTAGGTCTATATATTTTGCAATATTAGTCATAAAATCTCCATTCAGGACAGTGGAAGTAAAAATGGGCTATGGTGCCTCTCCTGCCCCCAGTCGTCTGGTTTGACATCCTATCTTCCTTAAAAAAACTCACAATTAATGCTGGGTAGGATTACTGGTGACCGGGAAAATAAGAAAATTTGGAAATTTGTGGTAAGGATTATGCGACCAAACTGCTGAGATCATCGGTCCCTAGGCTTACACACTAATTAAACTAACTTACGCTAAGGACAACACACACACACACACACACACACATGCCCGAGGGAGGACCCGAACCTCCGACGGGGGGAGCCGCACGAACCGTGACAAGACGCCCCAGACCGCACGGCTACCCCGCGCGGCGGAAAATAAGAACTCAACAAAAAATTTGCTCTCTTTATTACCTATCAACTAATAACTTTATCTTTTGTGTGACACAAAATTAAATATACGAAACATAAAACCAGTAAAGACAAGAGACAAGCAAGGTACATATTTCTTCAATCCTTAGGTCTCACACTTTTTTCTCTCTAATCTTGCTACAGCTTTACACGACGTGATTTCCTTTCTTTGAAAGAATATATTACCTCATCAAAGCTCATCAAACGTTTTGCTAATGAAAAATCAAAATGTCGCTGGCTAATACTGAAAAAAGTGGTTAATACCGATAGTACCCAAGACTGGTGTGGTTTCTCGATTTGATTGCGTCTATTTTGTCACTGACTGCTAGATAGAACAAAATAGGTCTTTCTAATATTCCAGCACGCCAAATCAGTGAGACTGTTTCGGCAAAAATGGTCATTTTTATAAACATCATTTACGTAAATAACACGACAGAATACAATTCATGAAGTACCAATAACAAATGCCTATTAGGCCTACTATAAGAAAAAAGTTTTATGTTAGGAAATAGTCTCACATTTCATTCATACTCTCCACTTTCTCAAGCATGAGATCGAAAAGTAGTAGTACGAAATTTTTATATAAATTTGGATTCGTCATATTCTTCCATATAATTTGTGTGATGTCCCCGTTTCTTTTCCTTTCTCGTTCTAACAAGCAAACTTGTCATCACTAATTCTGTATCTATTACTGCTATTATCAAAACTTATTATCTGGTTAAGTTCACTAACCCTGCCAGAACCACCAGTTCTGTTATCACGCGTTGGTTCCCCGGTTAGGCGTTATTACGTGTTCGTATAACGCTTTTACCACGCTATTCCGAGAATAGAACTTAAATGACTGCTATTAGGGGACTGTACAACTGCCCCTTAGTAGTGCAGCGTTCTGGCAAAAATTTTGTGTCAAAATTTCATTATCTTGGATAAAAAAATGGAAGTTTGTGGACAGTTCCTATGGGACCAAACTGCTGAGGTCATCGGTCCCTAGGCTTACATACTACTTAATCTAACTTTAACTTACGCTAAGGACAAAATACACACCCACGCCCGAGGAAGGACTCGAACCTCCGTTGGGGTGAGCCGAGGGAACCGTGGCAAGGCGCCCTAGACCACGCGGCTTTCTTGGATACACCAAGAAAATAATATGTAATCTTTCTCACATGTTATTCCTGTCAATCGTTTATTACCACTGTGTTGTATGAATCTATGGATTTAGGTAATAATTAAAACAATGCTGATCATTTGTACACCAAATCATCCACATAAACAAACAGCGATTGACATTCACCTGTTCGGGTTTACTCGGTTCAGTTCGTGTAGCAGAGTCCCCTTTTCTCTGCACGTAAGTTTTTATTGGTAGAGACATCACGTAAACTATGATCAACTTATGAAAATGGTTCAAATGGCTCTGAGCACTATGGGACTCAACTGCTGTGGTCATCAGTCCCCTAGAACTTAGAACTACTTAAACCTAACTAACCTAAGGACAGCACACACATCCATGCCCGAGGCAGGATTCGAACCTGCGACCGTAGCAGTCGCACGGTTCCGGACTGCGCGCCTAGGACCGCGAGACCACCACGGCCGGCCTCAACTTATGATTCGTTCAAAACTCAGCGTAGAACGAGTTCATAAATGTTCAAAAACAAACTGGGATGCGTTTCTAAATCACGAGTTCATAAATGTTCAAAAACAAACTGGGATGCGTTTCTAAATCATATGAATATTCGATAGACCAACATGCGCTGAATACTAGGCGCTTTGGAAACATTTTTTTTTTTCTTCGAGAATATGAATTTGGCTCCCCCTGAAGTTTCCGCCTGGGGCAGATACCCCAGTCCCCCCCCCCCTTCCCCCTTAAAATCCGGGCTTGCCCGAAAGACTGATTACAAGAACGGAAGAGCGACGTCGTCTATGAGTGCACGAGATGTATGAGAAGAGAACTGAGACTGACAACACTGAGAGCGATATGGCAACACTGTGTTGCTCTACTTGTGTAAACCGGTGTGTTCTTCCGTTCCAGATACTCAGTCCGAGTTTCAGCTTCTTATAGCCATCATGTGACTTTTGAGAGCGCCATCGTTGAAGTTATGTTTTTGCTGTGTGTTGCGAAAATGGAACAACGGAATTTAGAGCAACATCAAGTTTTTTGTTAACTTTGGGGAGTCCGCGAGTGTGACCTCTGAAAAGTTGAAACAGACCTATAAGGAACATTTCTTATCAAGAGCACAACTTCGATTAGGGAGACCTTCAACTTCAAAAACCAACGAACGTATGCATGCTCTTGTGAGATAAGACAGACGTTTAGCAATAAGATGATGGGTGACCTATTTAACACTGTCGCAATACATCAAATTTTGACTGAAAGCTTTTGACATTGCAGATAATTAGATACCGCAGCATGACAATCCCCATGTCACACAACCACTTCCATCACACAATTTTTGACCTCAAAAGGCATTCATGTTGTTCCACAGTCCTCCTATCACCTGATCTCAGTCCTTGTAAATTTTTCTTTTCTCAAAACTGTAAAAGTCTTAAAAGGATGTCATTTTGAGATTCTGGAGAACATTGAAAAGAATGTGACAGACACGTTAAAGACTATACCATTTGAATTTCAGCCGGTGTACAGTTGCTGAAGAGAACTGTTTCGAAGGGGACATTATTGTTGTTCGAGAAAATAAAAACTTTGGTTGATAAAAAATCAGCATCATTAATTTTCTCACACACCTCGTATCTGTACAAACAATTATCTCATTGCGTTGCGGAGCGCCGGAAGGGTGTTACATGCAGTGTTAAGTGACGCTTAATGCTACAGCATTCCAACATGTGCGTGTGGCCTGAGTGGAATTGGGTGGAGCTCGTGGAACTATCATGGGGTCTTTTTTTCTTAATTTTGAACTGGTCCGTCACAAAACTAACGCAAGTGTTTTTGTAAATAATATAAGACAATGTCACATTTTCCACTGTGATAATAATTTGGAATTGCACCTCGTACGTATCAACGTGGCAGTGTTCATGTCTATAAAGTGTAATTAAATCGCGGTTGGCAGACAGTCAAGTATATCTGGTAGACTATCACGCTCATAACTCTAAACTGAATTGAACAAAATATATTTGGTTTGATCTAGTATGTTGGACGGCTGTAGATTTGTCCAAATATCAAGCAAGAACTATGCTCCACGCTTCAAGAAGAACGTTAATTTGTTCCACCATTGGTCTATCAGAACGAAATGGAATCTACTTCTCGAAGATTAAATTGTTAACATCAGGAAGAGGCCTTCTAATCGTTATTAGTTACTGTGAAAAGAGCAGTTATTGGTACCCGAAAACGTTAGACTACACAGTATACATTTATGAATGTTGTAAGCCGAAACGATGTTCAAGACCGGTGCTCGTTCAGGCAGCCGAAGGAAACGATCGATAATATAATTTTAGCGTCGCTGAGATGCTTGTTGGAGAGTCAAAAAAGCTGCTACGTTAGCGCGAAGCTGGGAAGCTCTTACGCGCATTTGCATGAATGTTTAAATCATGAAACATGTCCGCCCCGAGCTAGTCGAAGAAATCGTTCGTATGTGGTTTGTGCCTGGAGTTAAAGCTGATACCCCATTCTAAATGTTTCGTAGTGTACGTAGATGGAGAATGGTCTCCTCCTAAAGGCACATATGATTGGTGAATACGGGTTTCAGGCCATCTATACGCTATGGGCTTGCGAACTATCATTCATAAGTATAAAAGATACTATTTGATACAGGATACAATAATACTCGAAGTTAAAAAAAAAGAAGTTGTAGAAAACTGTAATGAAGTCTTCAGTGCATAATGCCATGTTATTTTAGCTCTGTACGTCAGGTTGCTGAGCATCATATTAATAATTCAAACATTTGGTGCCCAGCTCTTAACATCTTGTTTTGATTATCGATGTGAACCACCTCTGGCAGTAATTTACCTCTTTTGCATACTGCTAGGGTAAGCTGACTAAATTTCATGCACTCAACTTTGTATCCTACTCAATAGTGTGTAATGAGGTAATTAACTGTTGCTGCAAATAATATCTCTGTGTACAAGGAATATGATCTAAGTATGATCACTAGAAAATATAAATGGTACTGGCGTCTGTAGCTGACGTGGAACGAGTTTGAAGGATGCCATTATTCATTGACATACATTAGTGTTCACAGTTTGCAAGGAAGGAATATCGCACAGCTTGTAAAGACCGAGTGATTACCTTTGGATGCACAAAATGTGAGCAAAGTTGTGAATTTCAACGTTCTTCATATTGTATAGCAGGTTCATCAGAAGTGACACGCATCAAAATCTGTGGCGAATTCACATGATATGGTCGCCGAAAAGCGACCAAGATGACAGTATACACATGTGTGTATTCCAAACTGCATCTCTGCGAGGCAGCAGATGTTGCAGATTGTCGTTCAAAGCTTTTTAACACCTATTTATAAGTACATCAAATGGACAATGCAGCAGAGTTGCTCCATCCTGTCCATAAAGTTGCCTGGTCAATATGGATGAAACGTCACATTCAGTGATGTGAGAGGAATTGTAAACGTCTTATCTGGTCACACGAATTACTTCTATACTTGTGTGTGAGTACGAAGTGGCACTGCATTCGTTATAGACCTCAGGAAGCATTCCTGAACGAGTGCCTAAAAGAGGTGGTGCAGCCTGGAAGAGACTATGTGGCACTGGTTGAAATGATACGTATGTTAAATCAACTGGACAACCTGGACTCATGGCTTGCCCGTCTTCTTAACGTAGGCCGTAACATTACCAGAGCTGCCCTTCAAAATCACTTTTATTCCGTCCATTGTGCTAAAACAGTGGTATATGGTATGACGGGATCAGGCAGATTAATAGATCAAAACAAGACCTCAGAGTTTTCACCCATGAAATCTTCTTCGCTCGTGAAACGAGTAACAATGGCGTTTTGAAGCAAGATTGTTAAAATACAAACTCGTCATCTTCAGATCTGAAATTCACCGAGAAAGCTGCATTCTCACATACCAACTTCTGATCCCTCGTAAAATTGCTGAAACTGTTTAGACCGACATGCGGAACGCCATGCACGAAATCCGGACGATATGCGTGAATTTTTCTGGTAACTATGTTTCAGTATTGACGTATTCCACACCCACACTGCCTAACAAAACAAGTGTAGCACCGAGAAGCGCAATAGGAATCGAAAACAAACTTCACGGGTTGGAAGGGTACGTGATATTAGCGTAGTGATTAAAATATCGAGACGAGTTTACAAACTACACTACTGGCCATTAAAATTGCTACACAAAGAAGAAATGCAGATGATAAACGGGTATTCATTGGACAAGTATATTATACTAGAACTGACATGTGATTACATTTTCACGCAATTTCGGTGCATAGATCCTGCGAAATTAGTACCCAGAACAACCACCTCTGGCCGTAATAACGGTCTTGACACGCCTGGGCGTGTCAAACAGAGCTTGGATGGCGTGTACAGGTACAGCTGCACACGCAGCTTCAACACGGTACCACAACTCATCAAGAGTAGTGACTGGCGTATTGTGACGAGCCAGTTGCTCGGCCACCATTGACCAGACTTTTCAATTGGTAAGAGATCTGGAGAATGTGCTGGCCAGGGCAGCAGTCGAACATTTTCTGTATCCAGAAAGGCCCGTACAGGACCTGCAATATGCGGTCGTGCATTATCCTGCAGAAACGTAGGGTTTCGCAGGGATCGAATGAAAGGTAGAGCCACGGGTCGCAACACATCTGAAATGTAACGTCCACTGTTCAAAGTGCCGTCAATGCGAACAAGAGGTGACCGAGACGTGTATCCAATGGCACCCCATACAATCACGCCGGGTGATACGCCAGTATGGAGATGACGAAAACACGCTTCCAATGTGCGTTCACCGCGATGTTGTCAAACACGGATGCGACCATCATGATGCTGTAAACAGAACCTGGATCCATCCGAAAAAATGACGTTTTGCCATTCGTACACCTAGGTTCGTCGTTGAGTACACCATCGCAGGCGCTCCTGTCTGGTATGCAGCGTCAAGGATGACCGCAGCCATGGTCTCCGAGCTGATAGTTCATGCTGCTGCAAACGTCGTCGAACTGTTCGTGCAGATGGTTGTTGTCTTGCAAACGTCCCCATCTGTTGACTCAGGTATCGAGACGTGGCTGCACGCTCCGTTGCAGCCATGCGGATAAGATGCCTGTCATCTCGACTGCTAGTGATGCGAGGCCGTTGGGATCCAGCACGGCGTTCCGTATTACCCTACTGAACCCACCGATTCCATATTCTGCTAACAATCATTGGATCTCGACCAACGAGAGCAGCAACGTCGCGATACGATAAACCGAAATCGCGATAGGCTACAATCCGACCTTTATCAAAGTCGGAAACGTGATGGTACGCATTTCTCCTCCTTACACTAGGCATCACAACAACGTTTTACCAGGCAACGTCGGTCAACTTTCCTCATGTCAGCACGTTGTAGGTGTCGCTCTGAAAAGCTAATCATTTGCATATCACAGCATCTTCTTCCTGTCGGTTAAATTTCGCGTCTGTAGCACGTCATCTTCGTGGTGTAGCAATTATAATGGCCAGTAGTGTACATGGAAGTAAGAGGTGACTGATCAGCATGACGTTGCAACCCCTCTGGCCTGGACGCACGGATTCATTCGATGTGGAAGGATGTCATAAAGCCGTTGTATCCTTTCCTGAGGCAAGCTGACCCACAACTATCGCACCTCGTCCGTGAAGTCCTGGATACAGGCATTCAGACACAGATGACACTAAGCTAGTCCCAAACATTTTCTATTGGGAAAGTCTGGGAATCTTGCTAGCCACGGCAGTACCTCAGCATCACGCAGCGAGGTCATAGAGACACGTGCCGTATGTGGACGAGCGTAGCCTTGTTGAAAAGTGGTAGCACGATACTGTCGTATGAGAGCTAAAACATGTGACACAAGGTGTCCATAACGTATTGTTGTGACGTCAGAGTTCCCTCAGTTACTACCAACTGCGAGCCGAAATCATACCCGAAGACTGCCAAGACTTTGACACAAGGAGTAACACCGTTGTGAGTCTCCAAACTTCGGAAGAATGGAACCACTCTTCATGTCGTCGCCATGCTCACTGGCGATGGTGATCCGGGGAGTGAACGCTATTCAACATCACTAACTGCTTCCCAGTGACAGCGCCAATCCAGAGACAACCATTTGTGGTGTGGTGTTAACGGCATCGTACGTATGGGGCCGTAATTCGCTAGTTCAGCTGCTGCTAGTGTCTGCTCAGTGTACAGGATGAGACAGAATGTTGCAGAGAGTCTACTACGTGTTATCAGATAACAATTATAGACATAAACGGGTTACGCTGTGCTTGGTGCACAATACGGTGATCATCCCTTTTGCTGGTCAGACGTGATCGATCGGAACCTCGAGGACGAGTATTCCTGGCCTCACGTTTGTATGCAGTATGGCATTGGCGTTTGTTACATCCGAATGCCCCACACCTCTGGATACAGCACGATTCAACCATCCGGCTAAACGGAGACCCACAATGAAGCCCGTTTCATACTATGTGCTGATAATGCTGTCACACAAGTATGCTGTATCTTCTGTCCTTCGCAGTTATCAGTGAACTTCTGATACTACTCACTCCCTTTATATGCTCTACTAGGCCTGGTAACAACATTAACGCATTTTGATGGACGTTGTACCCAATGCACGCATAGGAACTGATGGTTGTCTGAATAATGGTCTCTTTGATAGTGTTTGTTCCGTAATAGGGGGGTCACTGTCTTTATGATTTTGCAATTTTGTTTATTTTTATTTTGTGATCGGACGTCCTTTCTGTCGCCACAGCAGTCTTTTCGCCTAATGGAGGGAAGTCACGTTCAGCATCTGTATGCAAATGGCGTAAGCTTTATTCTTTGTGGTATCGTATTTCACCTATTTGTGTACCGTGTTTTATAAGGAGGATGTCGGGGTTGAGCCCAGAAACTTTTCTTGTTATACCAGGTCAATGGAAGTGTCCGACTATGCATTTATTCAGGTGAACGGCTGCTCGAAAAATGCACCGCGCCTCAGACGCAGGCCAATGGGGCACTATTATGCTACGGGGGACATCCACCTGAGTTTCCATGGGACTTGTGACAGTAATGGAAGGAACTATGTTACCTGCGGACTAAGTAAGCTTTCTCCCTCCATGCTTCATGTCTTCCCCGACGACGATAGCATTTTCGAGCAGTATAACTGTTTGTGCCACCAAGAAACAATTGCGCTACAGTGGCATGATAGCAAACTCACATTGATGTCATGGCTACCAGATTCACCTGATGTGTTCTTTCCCCGCCCACAAAGCAGTGGCCTCTAATTTACGAGAACTGAGTGAAATGTGCGTGGACATATGGTGTAAATTACCTCCGAAAACGTGTCAAGGACGTGTGGAATCTGTATCACGTTGTTGCATCACGTTCCAAAGGTGAATCAACATGCTGTAAAGCAGCCGGTCATAATGTTTTGGCTCATGGGAGTATGTCGGGAAACAAGTACTTGCTGAGATATTGAGATGTAGAACGTTCTAACAATTGACAGTTGTGTCTGTTGACACTACAGAAGGTACTCAGTATGGTTAAAACTCATTCATACATTTCCAGCAGCCCTTCTTCTCGATGAAACATTAACTCGTACGAACATACCTGGCTGGCCTTGATCTGGTCTCCTGCGTGAGACGCCGGCCCCTGTGCACGTTACAAGCGAGTGTGGAATATACGTAGCCTTTAAATATCCCCATATCCTGAAAACTAGTAGATTAAGGTTAGGTGAATGGGAAAACCAAGCTACTGGAACTCCTCGAGTAACCTAGTGCTCATCTAACGCTTGTGGAAGGTACTGTCTTACGAGCCGTAGAAAACTGAATGGTGTCCCGTTAAGCAAAAATCACATTTGTTGTCTTTGTGTATGGGTAATGTTCTGCTATAGGGCGGGTAATTTTTTGGGCAGAAATTGCTGATAAACAGCACTTTACAATTTTTCTGGTAAAGTGTGTGGCCTTATGAGTGTGTCAGCCACAATTCCTGCCCACTCATTGATATTAAAACGAATCTGATGCTTATCTTCCACGATCGCTCTATGATTTGTGTCTGTTCACAAGTAGTTGTGGTAATCTGTTAACTCTGTGTGCATGCTTCTTAAGGGAAAACACCTATTGTTGGACAACTGTGACTACAGATACTACTCTTAATTGTAATGAAATGGAATATGCAAGTAAGTGAATTAACATTTTATTCGCAATAGTTTTTCCGTATCTGAACGTAGTTTTTGCTGCATTTATCCGTGTATTCAAACACATTATCAATCTACCTGAAATTCCATTTCAGTGGAATATACAAGTCTATGAACTAAACATTTTACTTGCAATGATTTGGTGACGACCAACCACCTGCATAATAAAAACTTTTCTTAGTAAAAAATATCTTCAAACATCACTTAAAAGCATATTCTCATACTATTTATCAGTGCCCGCAAGGCACATCTGCGATCGTTTTTCGAGAGAAAGATGAGCAGATGAGATATCAGTGAATAAAATGGCGGCGCATACTGCGGTGATTCGTTGGCACATATCCTCTTGCGTGTTGGGGATTCATGCAAAACGATAACTTCCAGAGCTCTCCATAGAAAGAAGTCAGGAATCAAATCGTGTCACCTGGCAGGTCATTCTACTGCAGCATTCCATCCTATCTAACGACCTGGAAATTTTCCATAAGATATCTGCGTTGTAGAAGAGGAAGAGTGAGGTGGACACATTGTCACCTATCTAGTGGTATGTTCGTATGAAAGCGTTGGGTCGTACTTCTATTTAACACCCATGGAGTGAAGTAAGGTCCCTCAACGAGATTTCCTACGATCCTGCTCTATTCGTTTGCACTCCACGGCCGTACCTAACGAAGCCAGTGTGATTTTTTTTTTGTGAGCCTGTTGCGTATGTTACAAAAATTTACATTACTGTTATTAGTAAACGTTACTTCATAGATAATCAACAAACGTTTCAAGAACGCAGTACCCTCTCTCAGACGTTGCAAAGCAAATTGACAAAATTCTATACCACACGCCTTTAGATATCACATTATGCGAGTGCTTGATGCGCTGACAGATGAAACGGGTGGAATCTATGTTGATGCAAGATGTGAATCACTCTCGTCTGGTTGATCCCACATTCCTTGGCGATACGTCACGGACCTCTATGCGGACTCACAAAAGTCGCTGCTGAAATCGCTTTTCTTGTGGCTCTGCGTCTTGTAGTCCTCTACATCGCACACTATTTGACGTCCAAGCGGGTCTTTCTCACTAATGTTCCAATAATTCGTTCACCGTTTTCAGGTAACATTTATAAACCCTCCTCATTGGTATAATTATCTAAGAGATATACATGTTGAAGCGAAAATGAGCGGCTAGTCGTACTAGTTCTGTAGTGAAGACACGTATAAATTATAGATTCACGCCAGCCGTCGTGGCCGAGCGGTTCTAGGCGCTTCAGTCCGGAACCGCGCGACCGCTACGGTCGCAGGTTCAAATCCTGCCTCGGGCATGGATGTTTGTGATGTCCTTAGGTTAGTTAGGTTTCAGTAGTTCTCAGTGCTAGGAGACTGATGACCTCAGACGTTAAGTCCCATAGTGCTCAGAGCCATTTGAACCATTTTTGCTAGATTCAACGACGACGCCCGCCATGAGAGCCGTACTAGGTAGTGTTCACACCGCAATGACCGACGGCAGTGGCCATGTCTTTCAATATGAATACATTTCTCGGATACGTTTACTAAAAGTTTCAGTGTAAATATTAGCTAGCTTTATATCACTGTGCTCATATTTTCAAGACGTTTAGAATGGCGTTCAGAGGAAGTGTATCGTTCTATTTAAAAAAAAAAAAAACATAGTTCCTTCAATATATCAGTTGATACAAGAGCATTGCACATACAACTGAATTACATCATCCTCTATAAATTATCGTTTGCTGCAAATCTTGATTCAATATGGTGAACCACCTTACGCTTATTTGACTCAGCTTCGTTGTTAATTTCTTGAGGTCACTGTGGTCACCACTCAAATATTCAAACACATACCGTAAGAAAGTAATTTATTTGTAATGAAAATTTGATCTACATCTACATACATCTACATTTATACTCCGCAAGCCACCCAACGGTGTGTGGCGGAGGGCACTTTACGTGCCACTGTCATTACCTCCCTTTCCTGTTCTACTCGCGTATGGTTCGCGGGAAGAACGACTGCCGGAAAACCTCCGTGCGCCCTCGAATCTCTCTAATTTTACATTCGTGATCTCCTAGGGAGGTATAAGTAGGGGGAAGCAATATATTCGATACCTCATCCAGAAACGCACCCTCTCGAAACCTGGACAGTAAGCAACACCGCGATGCAGAGTGCCTCTCTTGCAGAGTCTGCCACTTGAGTTTGCTAAACATCTCCGTAACGCTATCACGCTTACCAAATAACCCTGTGACGAAACGCGCCGCTCTTCTTTGGATCTTCTCTATCTCCTCTGCCAACCCGACCTCATACGGATCCCACACTGATGAGCAATACTCAAGTATAGGTCGAACGAGTGTTTTGTAAGCCACCTCCTTTGTTGATGGACTACATTTTCTAAGGACTCTCCCAATGAATCTCAACCTGGCACCCGCCTTACCCACAATTAATTTTGAATGATCATTCCACTTCAAATCGTTCCGTACGCATACTCCCAGATATTTTACAGAAGTAACTGCTACCAGTGTTTTTTCCGCTATCATATAATCATATAATAAAGGACCCTTCTTTCTATGTATTCGCAATACATTACATTTGTCTATGTTAAGGGTCAGTTGCCACTCCCTGCACCAAGTGCCTATCCGCTGCAGATCTTCCTGCATTTCGCTACAATTTTCTAATGCTGCAACTTCTCTGTATACTACAGCATCATCCGCGAAAAGCCGCATGTAACTTCCGACATTATCTACTAGGTCATTTATATACATTGTGAAAAGCAATGGTCCCGTAACACTCCCCTGTGGCATGCCAGAGGTTACTTTATCGTCTGTAGACGTCTCTCCATTGAGAACAACATGCTTTGTTCTGTTTGCTAAAAACTGTTCAATCCAGCCACACAGCTAGTCTGATATTCCGTAGGCTCTTACTTTGCTTATCAGGCGACAGTGCGGAACTGTATCGAACGTCTTCCGGAAGTCAAGGAAAATGGCATCTACCTGGGAGCCTGTATCTAATATTTTCTGGGTCTCATGAACAAATAAAGCGAGTTTGGTCTCACACGATCGCTGTTTCCGGAATCCATGTTGATTCCTACAGAGTAGAGTCTGGGTTTCCAGAAATGACATGATACGCGAGCAAAAAACGTGTTCTAAAATTCTACAACAGATCGATGTCAGAGATATAGGCCTATAGTTTTGCGCATCTGCTCGACGACCCTTCTTGAGAACTGGAACTATCTGTGCTCTTTTCCAATCATTTGGAACCTTCCATTCCTCTAGAGACTTGCGTTACACGGCTGTTAGAAGGGGGACAAGTTCTTTCGCGTACTCTGTGTAGAATCGAATAGGTATCCCGTCAGGTCCAGTGGAATTTCCTCTGTTGAGTGATTTCAGTGGCTTTTCTATTCCTTGGACACTTATATTATTGTAATATTACCTGTCCGACAGGTCTGCACTTTAACGGGTCTCTGTTAACCACTTAGCTAAAATGATAATGGTAAAAAGGAAGAAAAGAACGAAGTAGGCCTAATTTTATGGTTGAAATTACCACTAAATGGAGCTCAAGACTGATTTGGATACAGACTGGGTAGAAATTCGACTGTGGTCACGTCAAAGGAATTGTTCCGATATTGACGTTTTAGCCGGCCGAAGTGGCCGTGCGGTTAAAGGCGCTGCAGTCTGGAACCACAAGACCGCTACGGTCGCAGGTTCGAATCCTGCCTCGGGCATGGATGTTTGTGATGTCCTTAGGTTAGTTAGGTTTAACTAGTTCTAAGTTCTAGGGGACTAATGACCTCAGCAGTTGAGTCCCATAGTGCTCAGAGCCATTTGAACCATTTTTATTGACGTTTTACGTCAGTTAAGGAGAACATGGAAAATATACATCTGGATAGCTAAACGGAGATTTGAATCTGTCTTCTGTGTCTTAATCATTTTCCTATCTTGACTTGTAATAACATAAGGGATACAATAGGATATTTGTAGAGGATCTTTTCATTACGCTTGTCAAGGATCATGCAGGTGCACAGAGGTATGAAGATATGATTAGAAACGTCGATACAGAAACACTACATCAGAAGTTTTAATCCAAAAATACGGTAACGTTTGTGAAAATTGTCATTAAGATAGATAAATACGAGTACAACAAGAACGATGGTTATACTATAGATCAGGTACATCGGGAGACACAAACTATTATCATTACTTAACTACACATGATGCTCATTCTAATTGTTACTAATGTTTTGAATTCTCCAGATGTACCAATAAGGGCCTCAAAACTTTGTAGCATTGGATCGAAAATGTTCTGGATATTTTCCTGAGGACTTTCCCTCCAAGCTGTTTGTATGGAAGAACACAAAGTATCAGTAGAGATTACTGGTGGACATGAGCAACAGGTTGCCCACCAACCATATCACAGATATGTTCTGTAGAGAGTTAATTAAGCGAATGTTTAAATCAGATAAACTATGGTACAGTGGTACGCGTAGTTCTTTGAAGAAGGCTTGGATTTTTCTCGTCACATGGGACTGAAGATTGTACTGCTGAATTATGGCACGTGGAATTGAAAAAGGAAAGAGCAGTGCCTCGGCCTCTAAATCCTCTTTGATAGAGCCGTTGCTGTTTAGGTTACTGTGAATACGTAGACGTCGATATCCTATGTTGAACTTAATGGCTCCCCAAAGTATCACTCTTGGAATATATCCGTTATGACGCTTACCTATAGTGACCTTGAGATTGCAGTTTTCATGGCAGCGCCTAGCACGTATGCGGACGTCAGTGTGAGACATACTGAACTGCAACCCGTACGAAAACACTACATTTCGCTACTCAGTACTCCAGCGGATGCGTACACGTCTCTGTTGCAGTCTGAGGTGTTTCTGGTTTCTGGATAATTGGGGCCAGCTATACAATGGTCAAGCTCCCCGCTGATAACGTCGAACCGTCGACGCACACAAGCCCAGACTCGTTTCATTTTTCCACTGTCTGTAGAGGAGAGTGTAGCCTGCGTTATGGCCATCCAGATAACATGGGCGTCATCTCATTCTCTGATCTCGTTCAGCAGCTAAGTATGTGCTTGTCACTGCGTACGACCGTCTTTTGTCTACTGCTTCAGCAGAACCGTCACAGTGGTACCCTTGCCATACACGAGACGAAATGTCACCCATTTCTGGAGATCGATCATTCCGCTGAGCTCGAACTCATTCACACTTTGAAATTGTGCCCTTTGATGTCGACGAAGCGTTCTGGCATTTTCTTTAACATTTCCACTGCGTTTGACGGCTCTTCATTGAGTGAGGTCAACGTTACACTGACCTTTTCGGTAGTTCTACAGAGGCACTAGCTGGGCCTCCGTGTAGATCGAGAGAGATCAAACCCCCCCCCCCCCCCCCGAACCATACATCCAGATTAAAGGTTTTTGTGGTTTCCATAAACAGCTTAAGGTTCAAATGGTTCAAATGGCTCTGAGCACTATGGGACTTAACATCTATGGTCATCAGTCCCCTAGAACTTAGAACTACTTAAACCTAACTAACCTAAGGACAGCACACAACACCCAGCCATCACAAGGCAGAGAAAATCCCTGACCCCGCCGGGAATCGAACCCGGGAACCCGGGCGTGGGAAGCGAGAACGCTACCGCACGACCACGAGATGCGGGCGAAACAGCTTAAGGCAAATGCCGGAATTGTTTCTTAGAAAAACAACACGGCAGATTTCTTTCCCCGTTTTTCTTCAATCCTAGGTTGTGCTCTATCTCTAATGATATCACCATCGACGTGATTTTGCATCCTAATATTCCTTCCCTTCTATTTACGCATACGCCATCTCTCTGCTTCCTATATCACGTTCTGCTGGGGCACTTCTACATCTACATCTACATCTACATGACTACTCTGCAATTCACATTTAAGTGCTTGGCAGAGGGTTCATCGAACCACAATCATACTATCTCTCTACCATTCCACTCCTGAACAGCGCGCGGGAAAAACGAACACCTAAACCTTTCTGTTCGAGCTCTGATTTCTCTTATTTTATTTAGATGATCATTCCTACCTATGTAGGTTGGGCTCAACAAAATATTTTCGCATTCGGAAGAGAAAGTTGGTGACTGAAATTTCGTAAATAGATCTCGCCGCGACGAAAAACGTCTTTGCTGTAATGACTTCCATCCTAATTCGCGTATCATATCTGCCACACTCTCTCCCCTACTACGTGATAATACAAAACGAGCTGCCCTTTTTTACACCCTTTCGATGTCCTCCGTCAATCCCTCCTGGTAAGGATCCCACACCGCGCAGCAATATTCTAACAGAGGACGAACGAGTGTAGTGTAAGCTGTCTCATTAGTGAACTTGTTGCATCTTCTAAATGTCCTGCCAATGAAACGCAACCTTTGGCTCGCCTTCCCCACAATATTGTCTATGTGCTCTTTCCAACTGAAGTTGTTCGTAATTTTAACACCCAGGTACTTAGTTGAATTGACAGCCTTGAGCGTTGTACTATTTATCGAGTAATCGAATTGCAACGGATTTCTTTTGGAACTCATGTGGATCACCTCCCACTTTTCGTTATTTAGCGTCAACTGACACCTGCCACACCATACAGCAATCTTTTCTAAATCGCTTTGCAACTAATTCTGGTCTTCGGATGACCTCACTAGACGGTAAATTACAGCATCATCTTATATCTTCCATGTTTGGATTCATTCGGACCGTTGTTTCTGTGCGTTATAATTTTCGTGAACATTTGTGCGATTTCCGACAGTCAGAACAGTGTCTTGTATTGTGGTTAGCGAAGCAAAAGTTTCTTATTGTTATTTATACTCAGTTTCTTGAATATGAACATGAAGAAATCAGTAGAAGTGAAAATCAGTGACTTGAGTACACATATGGCTCTGAGCACTATGGGACTCAACTGCTGAGGTCATTAGTCCCCTAGAACTTAGAACTAGTTAAACCTAACTAACCTAAGGACATCACAAACATCCATGCCCGAGGCAGGATTCGAACCTGCGACCGTAGCGGTCTCGCGGTTCCAGACTGCAGCGCCTTGAACCGCACGGCCACTTCGGCCGGCTGAGTACACATAGTGACCCATCAGAAAATCATATTAAAATTTAATGTACAAGCAGATGGGCCAAAGGAAATCTGTATTAATAACAACTGATGAGCCAAAACATTACGACCAGTGGGCGCCGCGACGTTGGCTGCCGCCTAGTAGCGTGACGCGTTAGCGAAAGTGTGTAAGAGGAGCAGGCACGGACAGGGGATCACCCTAAGTGAAGATATGGGAAGCAAATGGGGATATCCATTGAGATGAGCGACTCTGATATAAGGCAGATTAATATTAAGCACAGCCTGTAGACGAGTATCTTGAAAACGGCCAAGATGATCGACACGTGAACACGTGCTACTGTCGTGTGCATCTACTTAAAGCGGTAGGACCACTAGGCGCTAAATGGTTGGATGTCCACGACTCTTCACAGAACATGGGATTCGGAGGCTGCGAAGTACGATAGATGGTGAACTGTGGCATCTCTGCCGAAAGAGCACAATGCTGCTGCACGCACATGTGTTTCGAAGCACACTGCCCATCGAACAATGTTGAACAGGAAGCTCCGCAGCAGACCACCCCTACGTGTTCACATGTTGACCGAACGACTTCGTCAATTACCTTAAAAAAGTTTTTGTTGCGTAATTGCAACTGTTCGTTAAGAATAAGACCATCCTTGAGAGATAGGTATTGTAAAAATTTCTAGCTCTTCTAAGATGTTAAGCCTACATACTTTTTCTCTGAGTGCAAGATCTGGATGTCATGATTATGCCATGTGATTAATAAGTGATAGGTGAATTAATATTGGTGCTATGAATATTGGTGCTTCTTTCCCCTAGAAGGTGTTCCTTGAATCTTAAATAGCTCGGCCCGTTCACCCTATGTAATAGGCGCAACAACTGTCGCAAATAATTTTATAAACACCATAATTTTGCAAAGGAGAAAGCGTCTACTTCAAAATAAGTATAACTGTAGAGTAGCCTTTTCAATTAAGTGTTCTTTAAAAAATAACATCATATATAACTTGAAAATTGTGCTTTCCCCTTTGCAAAATTCTGGTGTTCATACAACTATTTGCGACAATTATCCCGCCTATTACATAGGACAAACAGGCTGAGCTATTTCGATAAGATTCGAGGAACACCTTCTAGGGAAAAAGGCACCTACGTTCATAATTCAAATTTCGCTGATCATTTATTAATCACAGGGCATAATCCTAAACCCCTTCCCGCCGGAGATTCGAGTCCTCCCTCGGGCATGGATGTGTATGTTCTTCTTAAGTTAGTTTAAGTAGTGTGTAAGTCTAGGGACGGTTGACCTCAGCCGTTTGGTCCCTTAGGAATTCACACACAATTGAACATAATCCTAAAGATGTAAAAGACGTTCAGATCTTGCATTCAGAGAAAAGGACGGTCTCACTCTTAACGAGCAGTTGCAATTACGCAACAAAAACTTTTTTAAGTTATAGAGCCTCTAATTAAAACAGTCCGAATGGCGATACTTTCCTCAGTGTAGTCACCTAAATATCGTTTTTCTTTCCAATCTTATGTTTTCTCTGGGTATTACCTGAACTGTATTTTCTTTTGTAAAAAAGACTGATACGTTCTGTTGTAACTTTCATACACCGGTGGCTGTTTGTTACCAGTAATGTTTGCCGGCCGCTGGTGGCCGAGCGGTTCTGGCGCTACAGTCTGGAACCGCGCGACCGCTACGGTCGCAGGTTCGAATCCTGCCTCGGGCATGGATGTGTGTGTTGTCCTTAGGTTAGTTAGGTTTAAGTAGTTCTAAGTTCTAGGGGACTTACGACCTCAGCAGTTGAGTCCCATAGTGCTCAGAGCCATTTGAACCATTTTTGAACCAGTAATGTTTAAAATTGTCCTTGCAATGCCTCATTTGCTCTTAAGTTGTCTATATTCCGATTACTTCCTGCTAGATGGCGCGAGTCTGTCTTCATGTCCACCTACGTGGCTGTCTCGGTGTGTTAGCCGTTTAGTCTGACGGTAGCGGCTGTGTTATGCTGCTCGTGGTTCTAAGCGACCTTGCGGTTGTCTCTATATTCCATGGAGTATTTTATCTGATTGGCAGTCATGTTATACTTTTACATTTTAGTTTTTGTTCCTATGACATTTCTGTTTGAGAAAAGTACTTTTGCTCAGACGTTTTAAACCCTGGTATGATTACATGTAAGTACATTCTGTTTGTCTGTAATTTATGGAAGTAATCCTACAAGTGCATATTATTTCAGTCCATGTCATTATATGTTTAGGTATTCAATGTAACTTTTTATTCTGATGAAGACTGCACTAGTGCAATCGAAACCGAGGTCAATTGACAAAATTTTGTGCAACCGAAGTGGCTGTATATACATCTTGCCAATATACAGCCAATCAAATGTTTAAAATAATTTTGAGGAGCTTGAAATTGTACTGGAAGAATAATTTTATGAATCACTGATATTGGGAAAAAGTTCTTTGTTCGGAGTTGAAATGTGATTTAACACGTATTGCAAGAATTAATACCAGACAATATGCTCTCCGCATTATTGAGATTACGCTTTCAGACCGCGTTAATTTTGAAACTTCCTGGCAGATTAAAACTGTGTGCCAGACCGAGGCTCGAACTCGGGACCTTTGCCTCTCGCGGGCAAGTGCTCTACCAAATGAGCTACCCAAGCACGACTCACACCCCGTCCTCACAGCTTTACTTCCGCCAGTACCTCGTCTCATTTCACAGAAGCTCTCCTGCGAACCTTGCAGAACTAGCACTCCTGGAAGAAAGGATGTGGAGACGTGGCTTAGCCACAGCCTGGGGGATGTTTCCAGAATGAGATTTTCACTCTGCAGTGGAGTTTGCGCTGATATGAAACTTCCTGGCAGATTAAAACTGTGTGCCGGACCGAGACTCGTACTCGGGACCCGCAAAGGTTCGAGTCTCGGTCCGGCACACAGTTTTAATCTGCCAGGAAGTTTCATATCAGCGCACACTCCGCTGCAGAGTGAAAATCTCATTCCGCGTTAATTTTACTTCACGTTAGATGAGTGGAAGTAATTTTTAGGAGATTTTTCCAAAGAGAAACGAACTTAAAATTCCTTCTGTAATGAAGAAATATACAGTAAACGGTGAATTAAATACCGAAGCGGCAGTTAGTAAATAATCAGAGATATTCTTTGGGACTGAAGGGACTCTAAACCAGCAACAATACGGCTATAGTTGGACGTTATACATTACGGTAGTGTAATATTAATTTCGAATGTCATCGAACTCATGAAAGGACTGTGATAAATAGTATCTGAAAGCCAAAACATTCCTTTATACTGATGGTGCAGATTTGTTGAATTTACAGTTGATGAATTAATAACACACTATTTCAAAATTGAATAAGAACGGACGAGAGATAATCAACGGTGCCGAGTTCAAGTGAAGTTAATGCCTATGAGTTACTTCAACGAACTAAACAAGACAGTGAAAGGTGATCTTCAAAACTGAAATATTACAACTGATATTACTAATAAAAAGCTTAAGCTCTCGTCGATTGACCATCAAGACAGAAACTGCGGCCTAATTAGATGTTATCTTCGGAATTATACACTGAGCTGACAAAATATGGAGGATACCTCCTAATGTCGTGACAGACCTCCTTCGAGCGGCACAGTGCAGCAACTTGACGCGGCATGGACTAAACAAGTCATTGGAAGTCGCCTGCAGAAATATTGTGCCATGCTGCCTCTATAGCCGTTGCCCGTGCAGGATTTTGTGCATCAACTGAGATATCGATTATTCCCAATAAATGTTGGTTAGATTCATGTCGGGCAATCTGGGAGGCCAAATCATTCGCTCGAACTGTTCAGGATCTTCTTCAAACCAATCGCGAACAACTGTGGCCTGGTGAGATAGCGCAGTGTCATCCATACAAATTCCATCATTTTTTGGGAACATGAAGTCCATGAATGGCGGCAGCCGGTCTCCAAATGGCCGAACATTGCCAGTCAATGATCGATTCAGCTGTACCAGAGGACTTACTCCATTCCATGTTAACACAGCCCATACCGTTATGGAGCCACCAGCACCTTGCACAGTGCCCTGTTGACAACTTGGGCCAATGGCTTCGTGGAGTCTGCGCCACACTCGAATCCTACTATCAACTCTTACCAACTGAAATCGGAACTGTTCTGACCACAACACGATTTTCCAGTTTTCTAGGGCCCAGGAGAAAAGCTGCAGGTGATGTGCTGTTAGCAAAGGCACTCGCGTCGGTCGTCGTCTGCCATAGCTCATTAACGCCAAATTTCGCTGCTCTGTCCTAATGGATACGTTCGTCAGACGTCGCACATTGATATCTGCGATTGTTTCAAGCAGTTTCCTTGTGTTAGCACTGATAACTCTACGCCGCTGCTCTCGGTCGTTAAGTGAAGGCCATCGGTCACTGCGTTGTCCATCGTGAGGGTAACGCCTGAAATTTGGTATTTTCGGCGTACTCTTGACATTTTGGATCTCAGAAAATTGGATTATCTAACGATTTCCGAAACAGAATGTACCATGCGTCTAGCTCGAATAACCATTCGATTCAGAGTCTGTTAATTCCCGCCGCACGGCCATAATGACATCGAAAACCTTTCCACATGATTCACTTGAGTACAGCTCCGCCAATGCAATGCCCTTTTATGTCTTGTGTAAGCTATACTACCGCTATCTATATATGTGCTCATCGGTATCGCCGGCAGCGGTGGCCGAGCGATTCTAGGCGCTTCAGTCCGGAACCGCGCGACCGCTACGGTCGCAGGTTCGAATCCTGCCGCGGGCATGGATGTATGTGATGTCCTTAGGTTAGTTAGGTTTAAGTAGTTCTAAGTTATAGGGGACTGATGACCTCAGATGTTAAGTCCCATAGTTCTCGGAGCCATTTGAACCAGCCGGCTGAAGTGGCCGTGCGGTTAAAGGCGCTGCAGTCTGGAACCGCAAGACCGCTACGGTCGCAGGTTCGAATCCTGCCTCGGGCATGGATGTTTGTGATGTCCTTAGGTTAGTTAGGTTTAACTAGTTCTAAGTTTTAGGGGACTAATGACCTCAGCAGTTGAGTCCCATAGTGCTCAGAGCCATTTGAACCATTTGAACCATTTCATCGGTATCCCATAACTTTTTCCACCTCAGTGTACTGTAGTGTGACATGTGAGACGAATTAAACGTTTACGCAGTATCAACTCGTAATTGACATGTAGCACATTCCGTTACGGTGTAAGGAGTACGAAGAGCAACCACTGTATGTGGCATGGAAATGATAGGACGCAATCCAGGTGCAGCAGCAGCACAATGAGCAAGAAAGAAGAGGAAGCCATTTGGGGCCATAGATTTACCATAAATAAAATCACCGCTCGCTGGATTGTGTACTCTCATTTTGAAGCCGCTATTTGCATGGCAACTCTGTGCTTGAAGTTAGTAAATGACGGCAAATATATGATAAAATGTTTCATACACAATGAGTTAACAGATGAAAATAACGCTCGTAAAGACTATGTGTCCTTGTCGTTGGAAAAGGTGTGAGAAAAAGTGGCTAGTTCAATTTATATTGGAGACTGAAATTATACAAGTCCAAGCTAATTGAGTAAAAATATGATAAAATATGGAAAATAAGATCGATAAAATTATGCCACATAAAAATAAAATAAATACTAAAAAATAAATACAAAAGTCAGAAGTAGGGAATGCACCAGGAACCATTAAACAACATAAAATTATGCCACGTAAAAATAAAATAAATACTGAAAAATAAATGTATAAGGCAGATGTAGGGTTTGTGCCAAGAAATATTAAACAAGTACCGAAAGTGAAAAGCTTAGTGAAAAATCAACTAATCTCACTATCTGCTACTTCATATGTTTTATGCAATTATATTGAATAGAAAACTTGCACTTTCGCCCATACTTGTAAGAAACAATCCCTAGGATCTTGAATAGAAACTTATTACCTCTCGTCTATTGATGGAGAAAACTAGGGAAGTACAAACAGTTAAGACAGACTTGATGACTCGGTAGAAATTATGATGTACATATTCTTTTGTTTTTCTTCTTCGGTTTCCTTTCGTTGTCTCTTATAGCCATTAAATCATAGGCCAGAATACATTTTCGTCCCTGCAAATAGCGGCCTTCAACTCGGGAACAGTTTCCTTACTTCTCCGCTACGTCTCGGTAGGGCCTTGTTTGCGGCACGGGTACGGGGTTCTACACTGTCCAGGTGACGCTTTAGCACGAGTTTGGCGAAGCGCAGTCCTCCGGCTTCGCACCGCAGTCTGTCGCCACTTGCAGTACACCGGCTTCGCATTGCAGTAGCAGTCGGCGTTTGCAGTACACAGGCTTCGCATCAGAGGTGCAGCCCCAGCGATTGGCGCGCCATCGTAACACCAGCGGCTCCATGTAGCGACGTGGCACAGCAACGGCAACCGCTACTTAATTACCGATATAACAGGTCTGGTGAGTCGAATCCAGTGACAATCGAATGTAAATTAGACTTGAGTGTTTGGGAAGTGAAAGATCTGTGTGATGATGAGAGGTTAATAGCAAGACTAACAAGTGTTAAATACACATACCCGTGACTGTATCTACATAAGGGAAGTACTGACGTTGTGGACGTAGAGCACCATTCTTGTAGGCAAAAATTGAAGCCTTAATTCTTAAAATAGATGAAATCTTACAGTTAATGAATAGTAAAACAACCGAATTGTCTGCTAAAATATAATAATAAAACCTGATTTTCTAAACAAATCGAAACTAATAAAAGACAAATAACTGAACTGTTTAAGAAGATAGATAGTGATAATGAAGACTTAAAAGTAGAAATAAAACAAGTGGCAGATGATATCACTGAGAAACTAATAAAGAATATAGCAGCAGTACGAAATAAGACAGAAACGGGAGACCAAAGGTTACATAACCATACTGGCGAATCGAAAGAGGAGAAGGAACAAATCAAATTACACATAGAAATGTTAACTACGGAACTCAGTAAAATATCAGCAAATAAACAGACGAGAAGATGGGGATCATACAACAACAAGTAAATAATGAAATTAATGCAATGAGGGAAGAAATCTTGGAAGCTTTAAGTGAAACAAAATCTGGAAATTCCGGATTATCAGGAGAAGGGTTTAGAAGGGTAAAAGGCGGTGTAGAGTTCTGATTGGATGAAGGAGAGGTTGTCAATGGAGAAAATGATATACATTTAAGAGCGTTAGAAATTGTAAGGTCAACGTGAAGCATGGGGAACAATCACTTGAAAGCGTTGACTAAAGATGTAACACACAGGTAAATTTCCAGCGGTAGTTACACTAGCTATTATGGGGGTGAGATTAAAGTAAGTAACAACAAACAAAACTTCAGTGATGTGGCGAGGTGACGGAGTGGGGCGTACATCATCAGAATGAATTTACAGACTGAGATTTCGCAAATTATTTAAAGGAAAATACTTGTCACAGGGAGAGTAGGAAAACCTCACTTTAAAAATTTTGGGCCCTAACACATATGATAGAAATGGGATGATTTTCTTACATGCTTTGAATAGTATTTAAATAAAGTAAAGTTACTGGGTGAGCCAACAAGTGAAAGCCATTCAATTAAAGTACTTATCAGCCGATTACCCACTCAAATAGAGGGAAAGATGCTGGGTAGGGAATGAATTAAAATAAATGCAATATTAAGCTATCCAGATCAAGTAGATATTCACGGTAATTATTGTATTTGCTTTCAATGGTTTTTTTAGGCTCTTTCCGTTAGAGAAAGGTGGGTACAAGTATGTGTTAGCAGTGACAAGCTGGTGGTCAAAGTATGTTGCCTAATATCCTTTAGAAGCTATGACATTAAGTGCTGTAACCAGATGTCTAAAAAAGGACTAATTTGTAAAATATCAAATAGCATAAAGAATATTATCAGATAATGATAGTCAGTTTGTAAGCACACTGTCCGCAGCTCGTGGTCTTGCGGTAGCGTTCTCGCTTCCCGCGCACGGGGTCCCGGGTTCGATTCCCGGCGGGTCAGGGATTTTCTCTGCCTCGTGGTGACTGGGCGTTGTGTGTTCCTCATCATCATTTCATCATCATTGACCCGCAAGTCGCCGGAGTGGCGTCAACTAAAAAGTACTTGCAATACGGCGGCCGAACTTCCCCGCATGGGGCCTCCCGGCCAACAATGCCATACGATCATTTCTTTTCATTGTAAGCACACTATGTAAACAATTCCTAGCAAACCATAGTATAAAGCATATTAAAATATCGAAATTTCGCCCACAGGGAAACGCTTCTGTAAAGAATAATGAGAGAACTACGGTGACTTTGTATAACTTAGTGTTGTGCACTTCAGTATGGAATCGTGTGGGCATCCAGGGTGTTTTTTCTACACGTAAAATGACAAATTCCAGGATTCAGAGAAAAAAAGGGCTTTATTCCCAAGAACTACCACTAAGCAATACAATGTTCATGAAGACTAGCTACGGCCGCGGAGTGAACCGCACATGGAACGGAAAGAGCATTTTGCCCTCAATAGGACGGATCGGTGGACAAGTCCGGAGGGTAAGGAGGCTGACAGGCAAGAGAGCGACCTGCTGTTACGGCCGCTACCTCGCCTACCCTCTCACGTACCTCACGTGACGGCACCCGAGCCTCCCGTTGGCGGATTTGTGGCAAGAATTTGAAACAATAATGAACGAATTACCACATTTGAGTATGGAGTAATAACACGAAAAACAAAAATTCATGGGGGATCCACTGTTGTCCCTATTGAAGTTGCCACCTGCTTGTGCTAAGGGGGAAATGCAGACTAATCAGCTAGTGAGGGAAAAGTTAAAAATTAGCGCTGGAAAGAGGTTATGTAGGTATAATGACAGGGAACAAACACCACAATAAAAACGTTGCGGACCTAATAATGGCGAGAAGACATCAGTGGAGCTCAAAGCTAAATAAAAAGATAGACAACTTCTAATAAAAAATCTACTATAAGAATCCTGTGAACCGTGGATGAAGAGCAGCAGGCGGAATCCGTATTTTTATACTTCTGAAAAGCATTTGGCATGGTGCCGTACTGCTGACTGTTAACGAAGATGCAAGCATACAGAATAGATTCGCAGCTGTGTGAGTGGCTCAAAGACTTCTCAAGTAACAGAACCAGTATGTTGCCCTCAACGGTGAGTGTTCATCAAATACAAGGGTATCACCAGGATTACCCCAAGGAAGTGTGGTAAGTGTACTTTTACTTTCTGTATACGTAAATGATCTGGTGGACAGGGTAAGCAGTAGTCTGCGGCTGTTTGCTGATGATACTGTGGTGTACGGGAAAGTGACATCGTTGAGTGACTATAGGATACAAGACGATTTAGACAAAATTTCTAGTTTGTGTGATGAATGTAAATTAATGCAGATCAGGGGAGTGCAAATGCGACCTCCCACTCCTTTATCCGCCATGATGAATCTCGAGCTGTGACGTCACCTGGCAGCTACAGCAGTTTGTTTACAACGGTGTCGCTCAGTGTTTCTATCGAAGGCGTACATGCGAGTTCGTGTTACACGTTAGTTCGTGTGTAATTCTTGTCCTGCCGAGTGTTCAGTTGGAAAGGAATTGTTCCGTGAGTCTTGTAGCTTCATTCTTGGAATTATGTCTACAAATACGTCGTATTGTGCAGTTGCTGAATGTAGTAATAGTGGGCGTAAGACTGAAGGCGTAATTTATCATCGTTTTCCAAAAAATGTTGAACTACAGCGTAAGTGGATTGCTCGTTGTAAACGAGAGGACAAAATTAATGTTAATAATGCAAGAGTTTGTTCTGAACATTTTTGTGAAAGCGATTACAAACGAGACTTGCAGAATGAATTGTTAGGTCTACCTACACGGAAAGTGCTACAGGATAATGCTGTTCCGTCTCTAAAAATACCAAAATGGCACGGAAATGTATTCGAAGTTCCAGGTCCCAGCACCGCGAATGTTACCGGCAGTGTTCTAACAGAGAGAGAATGTCGCTGTGACACTAGAACAGTAAAAAAAAGAGCTCTCTCAACGTTGAAAACTTTATCTCCCAAGAAAAGTAAGCTGGACAAATCCAGCAACACAGACGTTTTTACTGATCCGCTAATTTCATTTAAAGACCAGGAAATTCAAGCACTGAAGAAAGAATTGGTTAGTTTGAAGATTAAAAATGTTCGACTGGAACAAAGAATTAAGTCCATGAAAGAAGTAATAAAGCAAGCTACATCTATAAAACGTAATGTGTCTCACACTAAGAAGCACAAATGTGTATGCTCGGATGTGAGAAGTACACTTTCTCAGTGTTTCACACCAGGACAAATTCGTTGTCTGTTAAAGAAGAGGAAGCAAGTGAAGTGGTGCTCAGAGGACATTGCAAATGCTCTCACATTGAGAGCTTTGTCTCCTAAAGCATATGCCTACCTGAGGAGGAAGAATTATCCTTTTCCCTGCAGGTCAACACTCCAGACATGGACGAAACAGTTCAAGTGCCAACCAGGTATTTTGAAACCAGTTTTGGAGTTAATTAAAAGTAGGTCAGAAATGTTCACATCATTAGAGGCGATTGGTGTCCTAAGCTTCGACGAGATGAGCATTGACGGTCGTGTGACTTACGATTCGTCCGACGATGCAGTACTCGGACCACACAACAATGTCCAAGTTGTCATGGTTCGCAGCTTGTTTTCAAAATGGAAGCAGCCAGTGTATTATGACTTTGATGTTGCAATGTCTAGTGATTTGTTGCAGAATGTCATAAAAGAAGTTGAAACAGCAGGAATCCGTATTGTAGCTGTTACGTGTGACATGGGACCAAAAAATATGAATGTGTGGAAGCAACTTGGTGTGTCTACATCCAAGACATTCTTTTCAAACCCTTTTGATCACAGCAGAAAAGTTTGGGTTATTTTTGATGTTCCACATTTGCTTAAGTTATTAAGAAATCATTTTCTTGATGACGGAATCACTTTGCCTGATGGTACTGTGTTTACAAAAATGGTTATAGAAGATCTTCTTCGACATCAGAAAGGCGACCTTTCGATCAATCACCACATATCGGAGGTTCATCTTAACGTTAGTGGACGTGATCGTCAGAATGTCCGAAGGGCTGCACAGATATTTTCACGTCGCACTGCCCAAGCTGTGAGATATGTTCTGCAGAAAAATCGCGAAGGAAGCTTCATTGAGCTCGTGAACGATGTTTTCGATGTGCTGAATTCGAGATACCCTCAAGATGAGAAAACTCCCCTTAGAAGTGGTTACGGGTTTCATATCAGAAGTCAGGAAAACACTCTAAAAAGATTTCTTGAAATGTGCTCTAGTATGCGAGTTGGAAAAAGAAACAGTCTTCTCCCATTTCAGAAGGGATTCATTATATCAATAAATTCACTTTTTGGACTTTACAATGACATGAAAAATTCCGGAGCTACTTATATATTGACAGCCAGACTTAATCAAGATTGTCTGGAAAATTTCTTTTCCAGAATCCGTGGCCTTGGTGTCTTCTACAACAATCCCACTCCTTTCGAGGTGAAAAACAGAATTCGTTTATTGATACTGACTGGAAGTGCAAGTGAAATACCTTTGTCTTCTGGTGCTTCGACTTCAGGGGACAGAAATGAGAATTCTGCTTCTGAAAACTACCCGACACCAGCTGATGAAACAGAGGAAGATTTTGCACGTTTTCTCTCGAGTGAATTATGTATGAGAGTAACTGATAAATCATTTGACGTCGCTACAGATGACGAAAACTTGCTCTTACATTTCGAGCTCAGTGATTCAGTGTGTACCAGTGAAGACGTGAATGAGGATGCTCTAAAATATGTAGCAGGATATATAGCATTCAAGTGCAAAAACGTTGACAGTTCTTTGGGAAATACAGCAGGGCAGTGTGTTGTTGATACAGAACTAAGTCTGAAGCAAGACTGGATTACCATTATTTCAAAAGGGGGCCTCATTTCTCCCTCTACTGACTGGTTTGCTAAAATACGTGAGTTAGAAATTATATTTGTTGCTTTTCATGGATCAAATATTTCTCATTGTAATAGAGTGATGGCAACCTTAGCAGGTCATATAAGTGCGAAATTTCCCGAACTTAATAGCAAAATAGTTCAGTTATATGTCAGAACAAGAACTTTTATACGGATTAGACATTTAAACAAAAGAGCCAAAATTGATGCAATGAAACGGAATTCGGCAAGGAAGAATCGGCTCTGGTCAGCGTCGCCTTCAGCATCTTCGACGTAGCTTTGTAAGGTAAGTTCGACGATTACTATCTTTTCATTTACAAAAACATGTGTAAAATCGGCAGTACCCAACTGTAAAACATTTACCGTAGTCAGATGCCTAAAACACGAGCATGAATGCGGATGCGAACATCGGCCACTAGTTTTGCGTGGCAATATATCATCATTGCTACTAATATTTAACGCATTTCTTTCGGAAACCTTGTATATAATATTAACATGAAGTGTGTTCAACCCTGTGAGCGCGAAACTTTACGTTATATGAGAAGAGAAGAGACGTGAAAACAGTTATTTTGCAATCACTCATATTCTACAAACGGAGACTGCTGCCGTCTGGCTGCCAGGTGACGTAACAAGTCGCTGACCAATGACAGCGCACTAAGCCAATCTGGCATACCTTTTTTATTCTATGTACCTTGATGCAGATGAGTAGGAAAAAAAACCCATAAGCTAGAACACAGTATTAGTAATTGAGCTGCTTGACACAATCACATCTATTAAATATCTAGGTGGAGTAAGAGTATGTAAAGATGGTAGTAGGGAAGGTGAATCGTGACTTCTGTTTATTGAGGGAATTTTAGGAATGTGTGGTTCATCTGTAAAGGAGACCGTATATAGGACGCTAATGCGACCCATTGTTGAATAATGTTACAGTGCTTGGGATCCGCACCAGGTCGGATGAATGGCAGACATCGAAGTAATTCAGAGGTGAGCTACAGATTTATCACCGATAGGTTCGAACAACGTGCAAGTATTGTGGAGAGGCTTCAGGAACTCTAATGGGAATAACTGGAGGGAAGGCGACGTTATTTTTGTGGAACACTATCGAGAAAATTGAGAGAACTGGGATTTGAAGCTGACCGCAGAACGGTTCTACTGCCGCCAACGTACATATGGCGTAAGGACCATGAAGATAAGATTACAGAGAGTGAGGTTCATACGGAAGCACATAGACAATCGTTTGTGCCTTGCTCTATTTGCGAGTGAAACAGAAAAGGAAATGGCTAATAGTGGTAGAGGGCACCTTCAACCACGCAACATATGGTGTCTTGCGGAGTATTTATGTAGATGTAGCTGTACAGGGAAGTTCTGGATGTATCTCATCCAAGACATGCAATATTAAGAGACCCAGACACAGGAAAAATCAACATTTTATATAGCATAGTCCACATAACACATTTTAGTATGGGTGTTTATAGTTAATGTGCAGCTACTCACGGGGTCCAGTGTGGGCTGTAATTATCATATGGCAGAGAAACTTGTTAGACATTATAATGTGTTAATGTGGAACCGATTTACACTAAAAAAGAATTAGTTCCAGTTTTGGCTTCCAGGTGCAAATCTGGCGCTGTACAGTGTTTGTATGACGGTATGACAACCACAGTTTCATTTGACAAGCCGTAACGGGAGTAAACAGTATGGCAACGAGAACACTGGTATTCATACTCAATCCAAACGATGCAACCGAAACCGCATGATCAGCAACAATGTTCTTAATTTGTTCTTCGGTCTTTGGAATGGATCTAAGTTGATGATATGTGGCCGGGCAATATTCTATGGAGTAAAAAGGCGCATTTTACATTACAGGGTGCAGTGACTACATAGAACTGCCGAATTTGGCGTACTGTTAAACCGCGTGCTGTAGACGAAGTGCTGCTGCACTCGCTGTATGTGACTGTGTCGTGCGGAGTCACAAACGTCTTTATTCCCAGTCCATTCTTCTTTGAAGAGAGTACACCCAGAGGGCCTGTCAGGTACACCGTGACGTCTGCTTTGAATTATTTTCGTGCAAGATGAGGCAACACCACATGTCGCTTATCCAGTGAAAGATTTGCTTAAAGCAAAGTTCCACAAACGTGTTATCTCCAGAGGTTTTCCAGGCTCATGGCGTGAAAGATCACCTGATCTGAATCCATGTGAGTTTTGGCTCCCGGGATATCTAAAAGAACGCGTTTGCCAGGGACACGTTCAGTCTCTACCTGATGTGAAGGGCACTGTACAGGAGCACATTGCTCACATTCCATGGGAACTGCTGTGAGCAGTGAGTCATTTTATGGATGAAGCATCTCGTCCACATTGCTTGTGCTCATACTGAACAAACTGTGTAAGCGGCAGTTATAATAAAACAAACATTATGCCTTTCTCACTTGTTTGACGGTTTCTGCCTACGTCCTCACCCTTATCCACTACATATGGAGAAATTACCATTAGACTTCCAGAATGAGATTTTCACTCTGCAGCGGAGTGCGCGCTGATATGAAACTTCCTGGCAGATTAAATCTGTGTGCCGGACCAAGACTCGAGGGTTTGCAGGAGAGCTTCTGTAAAGTTTGGAAGGTAGGAGGCGAGGTACTGCCAGAAGTAAAGCTGTGAGGAAGGGGCGTGAGTCGTGCTTGGGTAGCTCAGTGGTAGAGCAGTTGCCCGTGAAAAGCAAAGGTCCCGAGTTCGAGTCTCGGTCCGGCACACAGTTTTAATCTGCCAGGAAGTTTCACCATTAGACTTTCTTGCAGTTACATCACTAGATTTGCACATAATGGCAAAAATAGAAACTCATCGATTGCAGATGTTAGATGTGCGAATGCGTTAATCGGGAACGAATCATCTTGGTCTGTAGATTCAGTATTAGTTTTTTTTTTTTTTTTTTTTCTTAGGAGGTTGGCATGCAATTGTGGAGAAGCTGGAGCTACTTGTGGGTCATAATCCTCACTTTCAATTTCGGGTTCAGGAGTTTCGTTTTCAAGTGATATGGAATCTTTATTGTCGACATTCGGTATATTGCTGATCATAGATTGCATTCGAAGCCTATAATCCAAAAATTTCGTGTGTTCACTCCATGGCCACTTACACTCGTCTCGTTACACATTTTAAGCTTTTCTCGCACCTGGGATAACTGTCCCGCAAATTTTACCTCTTTGTTTAGGCTGCATAACCTACAAAAAGTTAATTTACATTACATGATTATTATTAAATGATTGTATGGTTCAGGAAAAAGTGCGTAAAATGATAACAATAAAATTTTTAAAAAATAGATGGCTGGAGTGACTATACAGATTTGTCAATTTATCGTGGTACATTTGATATTTATATAAGTGGCTTTTTTCAATCATTTCTTCCCTTTTATTTTATTTGTGTTACGGATAGTAATTTTCCGTATCTTTCCAAGTATTTGGCTACAGGCGACAGTCACCAGACCATCGCTTTTTCTTTCCGCACGAGACGTTTAGGTATTTACATAATGGTGAGAGAAGTTTGTAGAGAACTATGGAATGCTTTACGGCCGATCTGTTTGCCTCCTCCCACGACACAGATGTGCAAAAAAATCCAAGGAAGGTTATTTCAACACTATGGGGTTCTCCGAACTGTATTGGAAGCATGGATGGAAAACATATCAAATTAAAATGTCCTTAGAAGAGTAGATCTGACTACTGTTGTTACAAAAATTGTTTTTCACTCGTTCTCTTGGCGGTAGTAGACACACTATTTGTTCATGGTAGCTGATACAGGAAGTTATCGACCACATAGCGATAGTGTTGTTTTTGACACTTCAGCTTTCTAGCGACAATATATTCATGGAAAAAGAATTCTACCTCCAAAGCCACTACTTACCACTCATACCCCCATCCCTCATACTTCAGACGTACCTAACGAGAGCGTATCCAAAAGCCAGAGGGAAAAAATGTTTCAACGCACAGCTCTCTCGAGCAAGTCGTGTCGTGGAAAGCGCTTTCGGTATGTTGGCTATGAAATGGCTCTGAGCACTATGGAACTCAACATCTGTGGTCATAAGTCCCCTAGAACTTAGAACTACTTAAACCTAACTAACCTAAGGACATCACACACATCCATGCCCGAGGCAGGATTCGAACCTGCGACGGTAGCAGTCGCGCGGTTCCTGACTGAGCGCCTAGAACCGCTAGACCACTGCGGCCGGCGGCTATGAAATCTTGTGATTCTTGAGAGTCATAAACACTGAGGAGTCGACTCCAGGTTACACAGTTAATGCAGGTTTCTGGTTCCATAACTTCATTATAATGCAGAATGACAGAATTTTTAGCTACTGATCAAAGTGAAGCAGTCCTACAGCCTGTGCAGGCACTGTTGTCAACAAATGCTAGCAACCAAAGATCAACAAGGGATCGAACTGAAGTCCGTGAAAAGTTTGCTGACTATTTTGTCAGTAGTACATAACTTGACATTGTTTATAATACTTTTCTGAGGTACCCAATAATAAATAATAACTACCTAAAAAATAATTTTGTGAAATGAAAACTTATTCGTTCTTACTAGTAATTTTCACTTCTTCTGCTATCACCATACATGTTTCTGCCTTTTTGTGGAACTGGTGTGAAGTGTTGTTCAATTATTAGTAGTTTCTTTCTGCCAGTAGTTCAGTATCTTCTCCCATCTGGAAAAAACTTTTCAGCGAACTTGAGTGGATAGCCTGGATCGCTGGAAAATTTTGTAATTTCGTACAAATGTATCCCCTCCCGCCGCGGTCACAACTGTTTCGCTGCGACAGAACGCTTTATGTGTGACAGGGGCGCCGGCCGAAGTGGCCGTGCGGTTAAAGGCGCTGCAGTCTGGAACCGCACGACCGCTACGGTCGCAGGTTCGAATCCTGCCTCGGGCATGGATGTTTGTGATGTCCTTAGGTTAGTTAGGTTTAACTAGTTCTAAGTTCTAGGGGACTAATGACCTCAGAAGTTGAGTCCCATAGTGCTCAGAGCCATTTGAACCATTTGTGACAGGGGCGATGCAGTGTTGCGTCATACAATCATATCGCCGGACCGCTTCCTGTACGCCAAAGCCTTAAACCTGTATAAATGCGAAGTTGTATTTATGGCTTATCGGCTTATGATTAGAATCTGAATCTTCCGAAACTGTGTAACTTTACTCGTTCGCAAATTGAAACTATGCTAAATTATATCATTGAAGCTTTTATCCACATGGATGCTGCAGCTGGAGAGGTGGCTCTCATACCAATGATCCCAACCGATTTACTCATTCAGTTTAAGCGAATCAAGGTTTCGTTTGCAGTAACAATAAGGAAGGCTATAGGCCGGACACTCAGACCCGTTGGAATTGATTTACGATCACAGCGTTTTTACCATGGACTATTGGGTGTTGCCCCTTCATTAACTGATAGTTCAGAAAACCAATTTACACTCTTTCCACACAGCATCCAAAAAATGGAAATTTTTATACATTCTGAAATTTTGTAGTTGTATAGTGTACAAAACATTTTAAAATATCTTGAAAACAATAAAAACAAAAAACGAAAACAAAGGAGTATTGTTTATTCACATTCTATATGATTTACTAAAATTTCGAGTTCCATTCCTTCAAAGCGGGCGAAGTCGTAAGAGGAGCCGCAGTTTGAGTCCTGATACAATTCCCAGGGATACTCCAGATTAGGACGTGTATCCAATTCCCACACATCTCTATCAATTGTAAAGCACTGCCTGGTTCGCTAGTGTTTTATAACATATCTGATATCTTGATTGGTTATTAGAGCACAAATCTCGAGAAATACTTTAAAAGGCACATGAATGCTGCAGAATGTCCAACGCTGATTCTCAAAATTAGTGGTACATATGAAATAACTAATGAGATTATCTAACAGTGTATTTAGTAGGGTATCCTAGTTTCCACCACTCATTCTTCATCTGTTTTCATATGTTTGAAGATTTTCCAAATAGTTCTTCCAATATATGTGAATACAGTTTCAGTTGTTAACGACTTTTTATATTCGATGTTAATGGAGTTTGGAGTAAGCTGTTCTATTCGGAAAAGGGATCTTGGCAATTCAGAGAAACAGTCACCATATTAATACACATGTCATAGCTAATAGCTAAGAAGTATTTGGTTTACAAGGTGAAATGAAAACACATAGGTAAATTACGTTAGTAATAGTAGAAATCACTGATGGACTAGATGTGTGTCCTATAATTTTGTTAGAGAACCTGCTAGCAGGAAGTATTTGACCTACTATGCAAATAGTTTTGAGAGGCACCAGTTTTGGAACGGTATACTTCTACATAGAAACTAGAAATTAACCGATTGGTTGGTGGAAGTCGTTTGGACGTTCCTTTCGTTGACATTTTATCAGCTGGACAACCGATTCAGCACATGGAATCGTATACCATAAATCTTACAATTCTGCGTTGTTTGTCGTTCATATCATTTTTTTTTTGTTCTCCATTTTATGACGGAAACAGAATTACTCTTGGGGGCATGACATGACTTAATACAAATATTTTAGCCTCAGATGGTCAGCATCTTCACTTCCACATTAGTGTCAGATTCTTCATCAATGCTACACGGAATATGATTCGTATTTAAACATATTGACCTAGTCCAAAAAAGCCTTCTTCAGACTAATCGCACACGATAAATTAGAGTAACTTAAATATTTGTTGAGATTGAAGTGACACGTAATAATGTAGTTGCAATTAAATGTTAGTTTGGAATTTTTGCGCATTCTGCGTTATGCCGCTCGGTGCCCTATTTGTTGAGTTATTTACGAATCCATATATTTTTCTTCAATAAAAGGAGGGTGGTATGAAATTATTAAAAAAGCACTCCACTGGATACGGCTTTCAAATTCGGCATACACCTGACGTTAATGAATAATTCATCTGCAGACAGAGGTCGACAGGGGGTTGGTCAATGGAAATATATTTTTTATTTCACGTTGGTTGCCAATAATATTACGTCCCAAATAACACACATGAAAATATAAAAGTACATATGTTACTTTCACACCACTGTTAAGCAAGGAGATTTTTCCACATGAGGGAGGGCATATGCTCGACTAAATCTCAGAATTTTATCCTCCCTCTCAGAAAGAAAAAGTACAAGGCAGACCGACTCATCCCTCTCATCCCTTAAGCTACACACAAACACACAAGCGCACACACACACACACACACACACACACACACACACACACACACACACACACAAAGACACACAAACAAACACACACACACACACACACACACAAACACACACACACACACACACACACACACACACACACACACACACAAGAAAAACAACAACAAAGCAGGACAGAGCAGTATGCACCATCTTTACATACATGGATAAATTTTAGGGTTTTAGAAAAAAGTCTATGGAGTACGTCTCATTTTCAACATCCAGTATACTTAATGCATTGAATATACAGATAATATACACTGCTGAAAAAAAATTAGTACATTTGGAAAGACGACGCCGATTTTCATCCGATGACGACATATGCCACCTGGGGGATGGAAGATGTAATGGTTTCAACATCACCCGCCAACATACAGCATAGTGGCATAGCTACCGGAGCCTATCCTTTAATAGGTAATGCTCACAGCTAGGAGGCTCAATGTGGTGCAAACGTGTGAAGCAAGCTTCCTACCATGCCATGGAGACGCACTCGTGCTTCCTACAGCCAACTGACTTTCAAAGGGGTCAAATAGTGGATTTCCGAGTGGCGGTATGGTACTTTCGGAGAATTGCCACACAAGTTGGACGTGCTGCGTCAGTTGTGCAACGATGATAATATTAGTGGTGACGTGAACACTCCCACATCCGTAGACGAGGTTCTGCACGTCCACGCGGCACAGACGCCCACCGGGATCGTCGTACTGTAGGGGCAGCAGTGGCATATTCTACAGCTACCACAGCACAGATAAGAGGGCTTGAGAGCCGGATGGGTCAACACGAACTGTTGTGAACCGGTTATTAGCAGTGGGATTACTGGTTCCGTCAGAACACCACATGGTCTTCGGCGATGAAAACAGATTCTGTCTGCATGCAAATGATGGTCGTTTGCGCTTACGATGTAGACCTGGTGAGCGCCGCCTCGTAGAGTGCGTTCGTCTGAGACACATGCGACTCAGCCCAATCCTTACGGTCTGGGGTGCGACAAGCTACAACTGTCGTTCACCTCTGGTGTTTGTGGAGGAGATGCTAACCGGCAATCGATACGTACAGCATGTTGTTAAACCTGTTCTTTTGCCATTCTTGTAACAGGAAGGTGATGTATTGTTCCAACAGGTTAATCGTCTCTCACACACTGCCCGCGAAACTCAATATGTTTTGCAAGAGGCGCAGCAACTTTACGGGCCAGCACGATCTCTGGACTCGTCTCCAATCGAATTTGTGTGGGACACGATGGGACGAGAAGTGACTCGTGCGACTTGTCATCCAACAGCTCTTATAGAAAAAAATGGCTCTGAGCACTATGGGACTTAACTTCTGAGGTCATCAGTCCCCTAGAACTTACAACTACTTAAACACATCCATGCCCGAGGCAGGATTCGAATCTGCGACCGTAACGGTCGCGCGGTTCCAGACTGTAGCACCTAGAACCGCTCGGCCACTCCGGCCGGCGCTCTTAGAGAAGTACGTGAACAGGTCGAGCAGGCGCGACAAACGTATTCCAGGACAGTATTCGCTGTCTGTACGATTGACTGGATACCGAAGTCATCGCCTACATTGCTGTCCGCGGGGGCTACACCACGTGCTAATATGGATGTTTCAGCATGGATCGACACCTGATTCCTCAGAACCACTTGTGCTATCGATCTGTAAATGTAATAATTTCATGTACTCCACATGCACTGTTGCAACAATAAATCTTGAGTGAATTGGAGACCTCTAAAATTCTGTACTAATTTTTTCTGACAGAGTATTTTCTAACAGGCAAATATACGTTTCACTAAATAACTAATGGTACGTATAACATCACGCGCCCGAATTAGACAGAGGCAGGATTGTATCTATCGACACTGCTGTTCATTGTTTCGTGTTATTGCTGCTCGAGTTGGTCGGGATTTGACGACTGCCATGTCAATATGGAATCGATGCTCTTGAGTAGCGCACGAGAGGACATACATTGTTCTCTGTACCTGTCGGACAGTACAGTCTCTTCACGTACACTCAGTCTGAAAATTAGCTTACCTGCACTAATACAGGTAACCTCACGTATAATACGATGACATCTGAAACACCACAAACAGTCAGCACGGCTATCATTGTTGTAGCTTCCCTTGAAGCGGCAGTTGATACAGGCGCGCCGAGTGAGTGCGTCCAACGGCAACACTGGACACAGGGTGGAACAGTTCTGCATACAGCGGCGTGATGGACATATCCGTGTGTGGACACTCCGAGGAGAAACAACTTTGCTACATCCCATCCGCCATCGTCATATACGGTGCTCACATCCTGATGTGATAGTTTACACAGCAAGATTACCTCTCGTTAGTAGTGGGGCAATGTTCGTGTCACCCCACTTTCCATTGTTGCTAAATTTATTCAAGATGGCGGCGATGACGTCATCCAAGATGGCGGTATGTAGACTTGGCAACAGTGCATGACGACATCCAAGATGGCGGCTTTTGGCGGGAAAATAGGCCAATTGTGCTATGTCCACAAACCTAACCCTCCAGAAAAAATGATGGGAATTTTGAATTTTGGTGGGCAAATAGGTCAATTGGGCTACGCCCAATAACCTAACCCTCCATAAAAAATTGGCGCCAAATTTCAATTCCAACAAGATAATGCCTACAAGACCTTACTTTTCTTTATTATTATTCATTGTCCTTTATTATTATTATTCATTATTATTCATTATTATTCGTTATTATTATTATTTATTATTATTGGCCTACCTCCACTAGAAAATTCGCGCCAAATTCAAATTCCAACACGATAATGGCTGCAAAACCGTACTTCCCTTTATTATTATTATTATTGATTATCATTCATCATTTATTATTATGTATTATTATTATTATTATTATTATTATTATTATTATTATTATTGGTCTACCTCCACTAGTAAATTGCGTCAAATTTAAATTCCATCGCGATAATGTCTCGAAAACTGTACTTCTATTTTTTATTATTTATCATCATTTATTATTATTTGTTCAAGATATTCGATTTTCGCGACGAGAAAGCCATTTGTGTTACATCCATAACAAAAATCTATCACATGTTCAAATCCCAACTCCATAATCGATCACAGGTAAGAAATAGTCCACATCCTACGAACTTTCGCGCTCACTAATCGTTTTTCACTGCTAACCTACCAAAATCGCGTCAAATAATAAAACGCACTGATAGTAATCTAAGTCACGTCCTTTGATTTTGCAGGGGGAAAGGGACTGAAGTCTTTATTTCAAGCAGTACGCTCACCACTTGTTCTCCAACACAATTAGTACACACCTTCGAGATCGCAGCAACGCCCAGTGCAGTTGCCACGACGTCCGCGCTCCAACTGAATTAGTTCAAATCGTCGCCAGCGCCTGTCCCCGCCGGCCAGAGCGCAGGCCATTGTCTACGGCAGTGACATGAGGTGGCTGCTAGCGTGCTGGACTGGCAGCGAGCTGGGGCCGGCCCGCGCTAGCCGCTGGACCAGCGATCGCTCACACGTCGTAAACATGTTTTTGCTGGACACACTGGAACTTGCCGAGGTTGACGTCACAACCGTCCCTTGTCCGTTCACCACGTGTATTCGTCGCCTCTGGACGTTTCCCGCCAAAATTGTTTGCCTGGAAGCGGAATCACACAGCGGTTGGCTGTTTGGCTCAGCATGTGGTTCGACAACGAACCCCCTGCCACACTTTTGGCGCGAAAGTTGTTTTCCTGGACACGTTCAAACCTGTCGATGCCGACCGTTCACCATCCACAACGTGTCTTTGTGCGACCTAGAACGCCATGCTACACTTTTGGCGCCAAAGTTTGCTTGATAGTGGAACCCTCCATGACTGTACAACAGTACGTTTGGTCGCCACGAGACCCCTCGCTAAGTTAATTGACTCTCTCTCACGCGTGTATTATAACCGGACACGCCCAGCGCCGCCGCCCCGCTCACGTCCGACTGCTTACGTCACACACCCTCGATCGCCCCCTCCATACACACGATGGACATAGTCTTCTGTAAATATGCTAACACCCACATTGCGCATCTAACCTATCTTTACCTAAGTACTTAATTCCATTTCAATTTTAATCATATTAAATAATTCAATTTACAATTTCATATGCGTATGCAAAGGTGTTCAACTACCTACTTTCAACTACTTTTAGAGGACCAGACCGCCACCTCTTCCTAGGAACCCTCACCGAGTTTGAATTCTGTCAGTAAAGAAACGTCACTTGCCCTTTCGCTACCAACCTAAGAAAATTGCGCGTAAAGAAAGGGCACTTGTACTAACTTCATCCACCTGACCACCACTTCCTCCTAGGATCACGCGTGAAGTGTGATATCTCCCAGTAAACAAACCTCAGTTGCGTCTTCGCTACCAATGTAAGAAAATTCCTGAAAACGAAGCATACCACCACCACCACTTCCTAGGGTTCAAATGGCTCTGAGCACTATGTGACTTAACATCTTAGGTCATCAGTCCCCTAGAACTTAGAACTACTTAAACCTAACTAACCTAAGGACATCAGACACATCCATGCCCGAGGCAGGATTCGAACCTGCGACCGTAGCAGTCCCGCGGTTCCGGACTGCAGCGGCTTGAACCGCACGGCCACCACGCCACTTCCTAGGGGGCGGGTGGTAAAAGGACTCAGCCCGCATTAGGCTGATGGAAGGACGAAGGAGTGTACTTTATTTATTTGGGACCATTGTATTTAGGGATGGAGTATATGTATCACAGAACACATGCTCTGACATGCCCCCACAGCATATAGACCTGCAAACTTCTCCTACATAACTCTTGTATAAGTCTGTACACACACGCTTGCTAATTGTAAACCATAAAAAAAAGTCACTGCACAGCCTACAGACATGTGAAGCACGTCTAAATAATTCTAAATATTCACGTCCATAGAACCGAACAACTCTTAATTTCTCTAAATAATAATCCATCTAAAATACCCTGCTCCATAATCATTAACTTTTCAAAATCATACACCTGTCTTTATTTAAACAACTAGAGATAGACAGCACCACCACCCTCTGTATTCGCCACTCAGTCCACAGTCCAGCTGACTTAGTACATAGGACACCCTCCCCCCCCCCCCCCTGACATCAGAATATGTGAATAGTTTCACATATCTTTTTGAAACGTTTGCCTGTCATAAGTTTCGATATGTAAGGCTGACCTAAGGCAGGTTCTGAACTCCAGTAGTGCACTACACTTGGCAACACAACCACACCCATCAAGATATTCATTCCAGTCCAGGCCTGTAATTCCTCTACACATAAATTTGTCCAGTTATTTGTTGACTCACTTACAGTCTTACCAGATTGCCGTTTTTGCGCAAAAACCACTCAGACTGCGCTGTGCTGCTCGGGGAACTAAGGAAGGACTGCACTCTATTTATTTCGAGCCCTTTTATTTAGGCATGGAGTATATTTGTCACAAAACACCCGCACTGATCTGACTGTGGTCATGTGACGCAGCCCACAAACACGTAAACAACTCCTAATTTCACCACACAATAGCAAACTGCTCTTAAATAATGCAGTACACAATATCCGCAGACGAGCTCTGTACTCTTAAACTCTCCAAATAACGCACAGCACAGTGTACAGACATGCTCGCAAAATAGTGCAACAGACGCGCCCAAACACACTCACCCAGTACCTTGCCCCAGCTGTCAAACCGACAAAAAGTCTCTGTTCGGCCTCCCCCAAACATGACCTCCTCACAGTCGCATTTGCACCTAACACCGGAGAAATTAATATCACCTATGCACCTTAGATTACGCTCCAAGGCAGGCCGCACGCGCGTGCGTTCGGTAGGAGGGGGGGGGGGGGGGGGTTCCAGAGCCTCCAGCCAATCTCAGCTTCCGCGCGCTCGTGACAGCCGACCAGAAAGGGCATTCTCCTCTGACACATGTGAAAGCTGCATTGTTTATCTCATGTATTCCGCCGGCGTCTCAGGTCTGGACGTGCCTTCACGTCTATTGTCAGAATAGCCCATAGCTCGTTGACACAGACGATTAACGCCGCCGCGAAAACACTCACTACTCGCCTGCAACCGAGATGGTGACGGAAAACCAATCACTCTGATCTGCACTGCAGGGGCATGTAATGATTGACAGCACTCTATTTATTTAACCATAGAGTATATCTATCACACTATCACAAAACACCCACCCAGATGGGCCCTGGGCCATGTTGCACAACCCAAAGACACGCACCCAACTCATAATTTCAGTACACACAATAGCAAACTGCTACAAAAAAATTCTCCTCACTGATGTGTAGATACGCTCAGTACTCGTTAACTATCCAAATAACGAATAGCAGACCCTGCAGATCCGCTCGCAAAATAACTCAGCAGACGTGCGCAGGTAACCCCCCCCCCCCCCGCCCTACCGCACCATGTCCACAGGATCGTGAAGTCACGCGCATCCATCTGATTTCAGACCGCGGACAGCCCCTGCTCGGCTTCCGCAAGTGTGAGTTGGCGCGGTCGACGAGCTCGTCAGCTGTCAAAGCACACACAGACGTCCGTCCAGGACCGCGATCCGTCACAACTCCGAGCCGCGACCACCGAACGTGGGTGAAAGTCAACTTTATATCAATGTAGCATAACTCCAAAGCGCAGCCTCCATACGCTAGACACATCAGAGCAGCACATGTCTTTACCTCCTATGACACAATATCACACTGCGCATGGCTTCTGACACGACATTACACGGCCCTTTAACTAAACCTAACTACACATCCCTGCTCTCGCCTCGTCACGTGACAAGCCATCTAAGACCTTCTCAATATTATTCTTACTTTACAACATTTTTTTCTAAAAATAAGATCTAATTTACTCCTCTCACTGCACCTAACCTCACACCCCTCCCACCAACGACATACGCAAACGTCCTCAAGCCTATCTTGACGCTCATATCTCATCCCACAAACCATGTCCATCAATCAATTTACCATTCTCATCCCATCTTTTCGAATTACAAACGTAACACCAATCAACTCATCTTTTTCGCACTTTCAACAGCAAAATTAATTTTACACACAGCACGAAATACCAAACGCAATTAAAAAGTCAAACTTTTATACAGACCATCAAGCACATACCACACTCACACCAATATTACCATTGCCGCAGCATTCTGCCAGCGCTCCATTTGGACCTATTTTTCCACTCTTAACTGTTGTCACTAGCGGTCGAATATCGCTATCTATAGATTGCATAAATTTCCACATAAAAAAATCTAGTCCAATTATCTATGTTCTCAAGCTGCACCCTCTCACGATAGCATACAAACTCATCTTCTCTAGTCATTATACAACAACTGGGGATATAACAAGAACAACAGTGATGGCGTCTGTCTGGCAGACTGGGCTAAAACCAACAACTACCACCTTCTGTACGATCACATCTGGACAAATTTTCACTCAAGTGCATGGAAGACCAGAACTACTCCTGACTTATGTTTCGTGTCCAGCACAAATACAGCAGCAGCAATGCTGCATCACGGACAGTATTAAACCGCCTGCCTAGAAGCCAACACTGCCCAGTCTTAACAAAAATAGGCCTACAGCTACAAATTGTAACGAGCCCTCCCATCCCACGTTGGAATCTGAAAAAATCCAACTGGGAAGCATATCGAGAAAGCGTGGAGAAAACGATAATGAGAACACCACCTACTGCTGCGAACTATGCACGCTTCTGTAAGTTACTCATCCACGCAGCTCATACAAATATCCCCCGAGGAGCCAGAAAATATCACATCCCATGCTGGACTGAAGAATGCAGCAACCTACTGGAAGAATTTAACAGAACAGAAGGTGAGGGCACTGCCCGGCTCTTACAGACCTACCGGACGAGGAACGAAAACAAAGATGGCACAAGCTGATGGAACAAATGGACTTCACACATTTAAGCCGTAAAAGCTGGAGTCTCATAAGCTGGGAGGAGCCAACCACGGGAAGTCAGCAGTCAAAAAAAAAAAAAAAAAAAAAAAAAAAAAAAAAAAAAAAAAAAAAAAAAACAGCAAGAAACTCAGGAATAATGCCAAGATAACAGTGACTCCTGAGCAAAGAAAAAACATAAAAGCTCAGATGGCTGTGTCACTGCAGGAATGTGAAGAAAAAGCCGACATGTTCACGGCAGCAGTCCAAGAAGAAGAGGTTGAAGCTCATGAACAACATGCTGAGCGAAAGGAAGTTCAGGGTCAAACTAAATGGTGAAACCAGCAAGTGCCATACCCTAAAAAATGGTCTTCCACAAGGATCAGTCTTAGCTCCCTGGCTCTTCAACATCTATATAACAGATTTTCCTGATCTGCACTCACGTAAATTTGCCTACGAAGTTGATGATTTAGCTATTACAGCGCAAAGTAACCTCGTTTGAAAACCTGTAATCAACACTAAATGAAGATCTAGCTACAATGAAAAAATACTATGACACATGGCATCTAAAAATCAATGTGACAAAAACAGTAAGCACAGTCATGCATCTAAACAACAAGGAAGCGAGAAGGGAACTGCGCCTTGTCATAAATGGTAAAGCTGTCAGCACGAGAATATCCTAAAATATCTTGGTATTAAGTTATATTGCAGCATGACTTTGAGACAACACCAAAACTGATACTGCCCGAAAGCTAAAGACTACAAATAACCTTCCATAAGATTTCGGGATTGCAGCCGGATCTCATCGACTTCTTTCCACGATATTTCGGCTGCCAACCTTACAGCCATCTTCAGGCGAGTGTTTGACACTGAAGATTGCTATTTTTTTCGTTTTTTTTTTCCTTTATTGAATTTCAATTCCCCCCGAAGGGGGCGGGCTGGCAGCAGCTTAGTATGCCGCTCTTCAGCCGACAGATTTCGTGACAAAGATCAAGAGAACAAATAATAACAAAACAGGCGATAAAATCGGAGACTTAGAGAGTAACAAGGCGAAAAGAAATCGTGGAACTTAAAACAACAACAGAGGGATGATGATGCTAATAAAAATACATACGAAGCAGACAGGGAAAACAACAGACAATTAAAAAACACGGCGACAGTCTGGATTCTGTTCGCAAAAGACATAAAATTCACACCTAGCGACAGCATGGTTTCTGTTCGCAACACGAGAAAGACAAACAACACTGAATAGTCACTGGAACACTGCACTAAAAAGTTGGCAAATGTGACACCACAGTCGAGAGCAGGTGGGGGGAAACTGGACAGAAGAGAAGATTGCTAGTGCAAGTCGCTCTATTTATACTTAAAAGTGCCGCAGGCGCGCATGCGCAAGTTACCGTAGCATGCGCGCCACCTGTCGATTCCAAGGCCCTCTACAATATTACTGCATCTATGGAGCGCCAACGAATGCATGAAAAAAGTAAAACATGCACACAGATGTGTCCAAAACAATAAAAGGAAAATTTCAATATTAAATTTAAAATTACTTGTCGCTCGACATGTCAGAAGCCATAAAAAGTTTTCTTTTGGTTGAAATTAAAGAAATCAACGGGTCCCAGGCCTTATTCAATAAAAAGCCGCCATCACGATTAATGAGATTTTCCGCTAAACGTATTTCGACGGATTCCTTCACAACTGAATCCCAGAAGGATCTCGATGGGGCCAAGATTTTCGTGTCCGAATAATCCATAGTATGTCCGACTTACTGGGCTGTAAAAGGCGAGTGTGACGCTCATGTTCAACGCAGCGGTCGTGTACTGTGCGTGTGGTTTGACCAATGTAGGCTTTCCCACACTCGCAAGGTATTTTATAAATTCCAGCCTTAAGTAATCCCAGATCATCCTTGGCTGAGCCCAGAAGAGCACGAGTCTTTGTAGGTGGCCGGAAGATTGCTTTCACACGATGTTTCTTTAAAATTCTGCCTACTTTCGATGAAATATTCCCGACATATGGGAGAAATGCTCTGGACTTAAACGCCTCCTTATCATCTTGATCTTGTAGGTTGTCACGATTTTTCCTCCTTAAAGCAGTACTGACCTGATGTGCAGAATATCCATTATGTTGAAATACCGATTTCAAGTGCTCTAATTCGTCTGCAAGGCTGTCTTTATCAGACACGACATGTGCCCTATGCACCAACGTTCGAAGAACACCCATAGTTTGTGATGGGTGATGACAGCTTGACGCCTGCAGGTACAGATCCGTATGCGTGGGTTTCCGATAGACAGAATGCCCCAATGACCCATCCACCCTGCGTTTAACCATGACGTCCAGAAATGGTAGGCAACCATCCTTTTCAACTTCCATCATAAACTGAATGTTTGTGTGGATGGAATTCAGATGTTGTAAAAACCGAGAAAGCTCTTCTTCACCGTGAGGCCACACTACAAAGGTATCGTCCACGTACCGCCAGAAGACTGTTGGTTTCAACATCGCCGAATCGAGAGCCCTTTCCTCAAAGTCTTCCATATAAAAGTTGGCTACCAGAGGGGACAGAGGACCACCCACAAGATCAAGATGATAAGGAGGTGTTTAAGTCCAGAGCATTTCTCCCATATGTCGGGAATATTTCATCGAAAGTAGGCAGAATTTTAAAGAAACATCGTGTGAAAGCAATCTTCCGGCCACCTACAAAGACTCGTGCTCTTCTGGGCTCAGCCAAGGATGATCTGGGATTACTTAAGGCTGGAATTTATAAAATACCTTGCGAGTGTGGGAAAGCCTACATTGGTCAAACCACACGCACAGTACACGACCGCTGCGTTGAACATGAGCGTCACACTCGCCTTTTACAGCCCAGTAAGTCGGACATACTATGGATTATTCGGACACGAAAATCTTGGCCCCATCGAGATCCTTCTGGGATTCAGTTGTGAAGGAATCCGTCGAAATACGTTTAGCGGAAAATCTCATTAATCGTGATGGCGGCTTTTTATTGAATAAGGCCTGGGACCCGTTGATTTCTTTAATTTCAACCAAAAGAAAACTTTTTATGGCTTCTGACATGTCGAGCGACAAGTAATTTTAAATTTAATATTGAAATTTTCCTTTTATTGTTTTGGACACATCTGTGTGCATGTTTTACTTTTTTCATGCATTCGTTGGCGCTCCATAGATGCAGTAATATTGTAGAGGGCCTTGGAATCGACAGGTGGCGCGCATGCTACGGTAACTTGCGCATGCGCGCCTGCGGCACTTTTAAGTACAAATAGAGCGACTTGCACTAGCAATCTTCAGTGTCAAACACTCGCCAGAAGATGGCTGTAAGGTTGGCAGCCGAAATATCGTGGAAAGAAGTCGATGAGATCCGGCTGCAATCCCGAAATCTTATGGAATATTCGATACGCCGGGAAAATTTCAAGAGTCACTACAAATAACCTGCTCAACAGACTGGCAGGCACCACTTGGGGTTGTGATGCTGCCACTCTACAAACTGCTGCACTGGCACTGGTGTATAGCGCTGCAGAATACTGTGCCCCAGTCTGGGGCAGAAGCCCACACGCCAAAAAAGGGGATGTACAACTAAATGCCACTCTGAGAACCGTCACCGGCACTCTCAGACCAACCCCCGTTGAGTGGCTTCCGGTGTTGGTAAACATCTCTCCTGCTTCCATACGTAAAGAGAAAGCAACCCAGGACATAGTAGAAAAAATTGAAGCAAACCCAAGGACACCCATACATGCTGACATGAAAGGACCCACAAGACTCAAGTCCAGGAAACCTATCTTCTGGAGCAGAGCATTGGGCACAGAGGGTCTCGATGCTGAATGGAAGAATGCATGGCAGGGTCTGAGAAGAGGCGTCGTGGAAAACCATCACCTAATCCACGACCCAATCAAATGGGTTGAAGGCTTCAATCTCAACAGAAAACACTGGTCGGCTCTAAACAGGTTTCGCACCGGAGTTGGACGATGCAGACAGCTAACAACCAAATGGGGCTATACAGACGATTCGTGTTGTGGCTGTGGCGAGGCACAAACAATGGACCATCTTCTAGATTGTAACAGCAGCAGACAGCTATTTTTTACAGTGGTAGCTAAATTGCGCCATCAACTTAACATCAATCGCGAAACACATCTTCAAATACGAAAACACTCTTACTCAATTACACAGCATTCCGGCAGAGTACATGACCTTCAATATTAAAGTTCTCTATCCAAAAACCACCAAAACAAGCACTAAATGCTCAAACTAATCCCACTGCGCCTTACAAAGCGAGCGTCTGAGCGCAGCCGGCGGCATGACAAAGCCACATATCTGTCTATCTAAACAGCCGTCCACTCAGCCCCAGACAGGCATGCTGAAGTGGGCTCTCCCTATACCTGCTCTCCAGCTATTGTCTAACGACATACAGTGCACAAATTGATTCCTGAATAGCGCAGATCTCTATCCTCCCCTGCATCTCCAACTGAACATGTAAACAGTGTCTCCCCTAGCCAGCGAACCCGACATCATTCACGCTGCACTGACAATTTCCACTCACAAATCTTAAAGACCCGCATATATAAAAGCCTATTCACTACTGCCAAAACTCACTTAATAATGAAAAAGGATTATCCCTTTGTAAGCATAGATGAGTATGCATTTAGAACAAATAGACAAACATAATTCCAAGCAGAAGTCATACATATGATTAAAAAAATGACCTCAATTTAGGTTATCCGACATTAATGTAGATGTCCTAATGATACAGTCGTAGATGAGTCGTGTCATCCATTCGCTCATTCCTTCAACACACGCTTTCACAGAACTTGTTCTACTTATATGCCACCCGCCCTGTTATAATAATTTTGTACAAGCATTTACGCCCCCACACACAACCCAGCTCAATAGAATATAATAATTCCTTTTTACACAGATAGTCATATTTGGTAAACAATTAAACGTACTAAATTACGCATACATTTAGTCAAATCAGCAAATACTTTTACCGACATACACACCCCTCTCACTGAGGATAGGGCATTTAATATTATATACTTAAACACAGACCAATGATAACAATATTCCGACGTACACCTTGGCCTTGTAGTAAAGGTACAATTCATTTTCCTATACGGTACAAAATGACCATTTTACATCAGAGCACCCTCATTCGACCCAAGTCGCTCTCAGAACAGTTCAGCTAATTCGAAAGCCTTCTCCCGTTGGCAGAAACGCGTCAGTCTTTCTGATCAGAGCCTGCTCCCTTTCCTACAGACATCTCCAGACTTGTCACCTCCTACGATCGTGCCCCAAGTTTCTTTAATTTCAACCGAGCGAGGGAGTTGGGGTTAACATACTGGACTCTCACGGCGGCGGTTCAAATTCGCCTCTAGCCATCCAGCTTTAGATTTTCCGTGATTTTCCTAAATCGCTCCAGGCAAATGCTAGGATGGTTCCTTTCAACGGACAAGGCCGATTTCCTTCCCCATCCTTAAAAAATTAAGAGCTTCTGCTGCGTCTCTACTTCAATGTCGACGTGTTGTTAAGGTCTCATCTTCCTCTCTTTGTTTCCTTTATTCGACGTGAATACATATACAGGATACCCACGACCGTAGCAGAGGTTGTTCGCGCACTCCTGGGCTATGGCGCTCGACTCGGTCGTAAGCCAATTCACATTTAATAGTGATCGTTATGTCAAAATGTCGGACAGGAGAAGTTTGTGTAACGTTACAAGATAACGTATTGTCCAAGAGTTAAGCATATTGACTAAAACATGAATTATTGCCTTATCAGGATGCCAGAAGGATTAATGAACAAGCTTCTACTTAATCACAAAACATGTGGCATGCAACAGTGTCCCAAGCATTATGTTAGAAAAGTTCTTATAGCTAAGATACAACTTTGTAAGATATATCAGAATTGGGAAATTTGTTCCACAGCAAAATAAGCTTTTAGTAGTGGATATGGTTACCCCTAACAGCCACACATGCTGCACAGTGATGTGACATGTTCTCTGCAAAATGGTTCAGGAGCTGTCTTCGCACTCCTCAGTAAGAGCAGTGCGGAAGTCTGGAACCGAACTTAGTAGAGGCTGAAGGAGTGCAATCGCCTTCCTAACGCATGCTTGATATGTTCTGTGGGATTCAGATCCGGGGAGGTCGCTGGTAAATCCATACGAGTTAATTTTCTCCTTCAACAAATTCATGCACCAGAGCATCTCGATACGAACGGACGTCATCGGCCATAAAGAGGAAGTCTGGACTAAGTGCGCCCCTGAAAAGGTGAAGATGTGGTAGGAGTACATCATCCCTGTACCTCTCAGGGTTTACTGTGTATCTCCGGGCACCAATGAAAATGTGCAGCTTCGTACGGTCATTCAGTACGATGCCTCCCCACACCATGACGCCATCACCACCAAACTGGTTTCTTTCCACGATGTTCCTGGGCTACCATGTGCTCTTCACAGTAATGTGCAACGAGAATCATTTCGCAAACTGAAACGGGATTCTTCTACAAAGAGCACTTTCCTCCGCTCATTCATGGTTCAATTTTGATGCTGCCGACTCTACAACACACTTGTCCGTCTCTGTGATGGAGTGAGGGGATGCACACGGCCGGACGTTTAGCAAACAGTCCTGCTGTTCTGAGCCTCCGATACACAATTTTTCGGGAAACAGTAATTCCTGAGGCAGCTGCAAGCTCTGCAGCCAATTGTCTTGCAATTGTACTCCGATTTTGTCGAGCAGTTACGGCCAGATAACTGTCCTGCTACGATGTGGTTATGTTTGATCGTCCTAGTACTTGCCTACGACGAATATCTCCTGTGTCTCGAAACCGTCACCAAAGCCTTGAAAGTACACTTTGTGGCACATCCAACGATGGCCGGCCGCGGTAGCCGAGCGGTTCTCGGCGCTTCAGTCCGGAACCGCGCGACTGCTACGGTCGCAGGTTCGAATCCTGCCTCGGGCTTGGATGTGTGTGATGTCCTTAGGTTAGTTAGGTTTAAGTAGTTCTAAGTTCTAGAGAACTGATGACCTCAGATGTTAAGTCCCATAGCGCTCAGAGGCATTTGAACGATTTTTGAACATCCAATGATACTGAGACTTAGGCCTGTGTCTGGTGTGCTTCCAGGAACTTCGCTAAGTGACTATACTCTGCTCAATGTGAACGGACAAACAAGACTGAGGCATGAGTGGTCTCATGAACTGTTTGTGTTTACCTTTCGGTTGCGCTCTTGTCCACAGAGCCAACAGTAGTGTAAGTTAATATTTACGGTGATGTTTGCTGATTGCCCACCTTTTCTCTTTTCATTTTCGAGTTTTCATTATTATACTTAAGTTTTGGACACTAGTGTACATTGTATAGTTCTAAGAACGATGTAAAAGACGGAAATAGCATTACATACGTGAAAAAAACTGTGTGAAATCTTATGGGACTTAGCTGCTAAGGTCATCAGTCCCTAAGCTTACACACTACTTAACCTAAATTATCCTAAGGACAAACACACACACCCATGCCCGAGGGAGGACTCGAACCTCCGCCGGGATTACGTAGGTGACATGTCTATCAAGAAAATAAAGCTCGTCGCACGAGACGGCCTGTCCATTAAGGCCAAGTACAGTATCTGCAGCAGGAAATTAATTTTGAGAAACAAGCTAGAGTGTTTTTGAGACTTGGAGCAACGTTACCTCTGGTGAAACACAGGAGCATCTGCACGGGCGTACAAAAGCAATTAGAAGTTAATTAAAGCCAAAGTTTTACGCGAACTAAATTCCCAGATAATTAACTCCCAGGCCTTATCCTTTGTTTGTGTTTGTTCTTTGAGGAAATTGTTTTTATCATGCACTTCCGGGGGTTAAGGCACACATCCAGTCTTCATTGTTTGACCATACGGGGTGCGCTGGTAGGTACACAAGATTATCGAAGATCGCGCTTAAATAATAAATCCTAGGCATTAAACATAGCTTATTTTGTAATCATCCACTTGAATCTTATTTATCGTCTAGCTGTTTAACATCTGTATTTAGCTACATTATTAGATTCCGTTAATGAAGTTCTGTTCCTTTCTTCTTTACTCTCCAGTTACGCCAAATTTGAGATTAGGCTTTCCAAAACATTCATCACTCTTTATGATTCGATTCATAGTTCAAAATGACTATTCTATGAACTTAGTGAACTATTCATTGACAAGATTATTGGTAGCAACATCGATGAATGTGCGGCCAAATCCTTGCGGTTAATGATTCTAAAAGCAATCTCTTTCATTCTTCCAATCTTGACATAGCATATTAGATCGTTGACAGACACAGTTGTACCCTTAGCTATGTCTTTTCATGAAAATTTGTGTGAGATCAGTGACTCTGTAACAGAGATTTGTCTTCATTGAGAATAATACAATTTTCTGATTTATAATCAGGAGCAAATACAGTATCAGGGGCGATCAAAAATTTTCCATTAGAGAGGGTTGCTGCAGCATATATGCAACCCACGCGACTCTGATGCGGGTATTTAAGCACCGACATCTAGACAATGGTTTAGTGTGGTATTCGAACGGAAATTTTTTGTTGACCTCTAATATTATGAGTAAGAAACATATGCATTTATTATAGCGCAATAACGTGTTGGGTTTGAGAGTGGTATTTCGGAATACATTTTGTGCGGCAAAATAAAATATTTTATCAGCTTATAAGTAAAGCTGCCGATTAAATTTCTTGCAAAATCATGCACACAAGTAATATACAGGGTGTTTCAGAAGTGATGATCAATATTCGGTGATTTGACAGGAATGATCACTAGAAACAAAAAAGTCAAGTAAACGTGGGCTCTAAAACGCATACCCTAAGAGCTAAGAGTGATTCTTGATCTTCGAAACCATGAAACAAATCTCTTCTACTGCAAGCTCTTTGCTTTACATATTTCGGTAAATGGTAGTATGGACCAAAATAAGAAAAAAAGCCCAGTAAACATGTGCTCTAAAATGCATACCTTAAGAGTGATGAGCACTTGTTTATCTTCGCTACTTTGAAAGACATTGCTTGCAATGAACAGGTGCTCACAACTTTTAAGATATGCATTTTAGAGCACATGCTTACCGAACATTTTTTTCTTGTTTTGGTCCATACTAAAACTTCCCAAAATATGGAAAGCAAAGAAATTGCAGTAAGAGAAATTTATTTCACAGCATCGAAGATCAAGAATTGCTCATGGCCCTTAAGGTATGTGTTTTAGAGCCTATGTTTACTCGATTTTTTTGTTTCGAATGATCATTCCTGTCATATCCCTGAATATGATCGGAAATGCATCCTAATTACTGACATTAGAGCAAATATAGAGCGAATAAACCGAGTCTTACACAAGGGAAATCAAATAAATTCTGGACTCGTGGATAAAAAAGACGATTAGATTGAAGCCCTTGTCGAGAGTAATATTTTTTGGGGAGATGCTCTAGCTCGTTAGAAAAAGAGGGGAGGAACGGATTGGACTTTACATTACTGAAGGAGGTATCTGGACTTTGAGAAGGTTTAGAACAAAAACAAAATGCCTACATCGCTACCAGCGTACGAGTCACTGAGACCGTATGTGAGTGAGTGTGTTTTTTATACTTAACACTTTGGTACTTATCCTGATGACTAGGGGAAGGACGGGAATCATACTGCAAGGTCGGAGAGGAGTTGTATGTAATCTTCCTCTCTGTTAGCATATTGAACACCCGTTCTCATCCATCTCAAGTCTGAACATTACGTCAGCAAACTTGCTGTCAGCGTTAGTGATGATATTATGCTATATATCTTGATCAGATATTTGTTTCAGTTTTACGAGGTATCAGTTAGGATAATGTACAGTTTCCTTAAAGTTTTTTCATATACTTCTGTGTTTTGAAGGGAGTTGATCACACACAACTTTCAGACTAACATAAAAATGAATTTTATCCATAGTGGACATAAAAATCCTCTAAGAGATTGGAAAACACTTAAAGGCATTGTTCAGACTAGCTGGCAGTAGAGCTACGCCTTTAATAGCCGAAATCTAAACGAGATCCGATTGACTCTTAATGAGAGGAGTTTTGACTCTGTGACGAGCAGGGTTTTTCTGGGTATCGAACTTCTAGCAATATTTCTCTATTAAATAAGACAGAGAAGAGGAACGGGTTGGTGGTTCGGGCCTTGCAACGTATATCCGTGCCAGCACACCCCCGTCCCGTTAACAAAGTCGCAGAAGTGACACTGTCCCTTGTATCCTTTTCAGTGCACGGTTCACACATTTTTTCTTCTATATCGAATTTTACAGTCCTTAACTCATCATTCAATAAGAAATAAGAAAACTGAGGCATATACAGTTGTTGATTGAGTATTTCTTCGCATTACTTTGGTAGCTGTAACTTACTGTATTAGCCATAGACAGTAAGTATAAGGAGCGAATAAAATGTTTCCGTGCGAATGCCACACTAACCCTTTGTCTATCTGTCGGTGCTTATATACGCGCATCGGAGTCGCTCTGGGTTGCGTATACGCTGCAGTAACGCCTTCAGACGGGAACTTTTGGATCACCCTTTATACATGTCTCATGGAATAGGGAAGCAACGTACTACAGCAATTAGGATCCTGTACTCATAATTAATAGGGTTCCAATCTACTTCCGATGGCTCTGATTTGGATTACCCGTAGTTTCACAACACTTCTTCGGGGCAATACAGTAATGGTTGCTTAAATAAGGCAACGGTGAATTTTCTTCCCTGTTCTTGTTCATAACAGCTAGCGTCTGTCTCTAATGGCTTTGATATTGACAGAACGCTACCTCTGCATTCCTTCCTTCCTTCCATCCCCTAGATGGAAAACCTGTCTCCACCAGCACTAACGACGTGGAAAGTGAGATGTATCGGCACTGGAGACGCTGTTGCTGCCTGGGGTGATTTACGAGTAAAGAGGTAGCAGAATATACTGGCCAGTCACTGGCCAATTCCCGTTTCTGTTGTACAGGAAGATTCAGCTGCCCCATCCTATCCTATAGGTATAATGCAACGCGAAACGCCTTCAAAAACCATATGCAGGGTTTTCATTTTCCCTAGCTCGCTACGTGCAAACTATTACTCCTACAGAAAAAAACAAAAAATGAGCAGGACCTTTCGTAGGAAATTTTGTATTAGATTATGTTTTCGCTAGAGACCGTAGTTATCGAATTATTCAAGAAAAACGTACAAAAGTGCCTTCAACTGCGATTTTTCTCGAACGACTCGAAAACTGTGGGCTCCAACGAAAACGCATCCCAATACATTAAGTACATTAGATATCCTACAAAAAGGTCCGATCTTTTTTCTCTGTAGGACTAATAATTTTCGCATAGCAAGTGACAAAGCGTCAAAGTTTCGCGCGTGGTTTTTGAAGACGTCGTGGGTTGCACAAAACCCGTAGGTAGGGGCAGCTGAATTGCCCTTTATAATGACAGAGCGTCTGTATGTCGACAAGAAAAGTGTACGGAGGAGAGTTGTGCAGCAAAGTGTCGGTGTGCTCTGAATCTCATGGAAAATACAGAACAAAGAGGCTGAATATTGGTTTATGAAAAGAATGCCTATAAAATCTGTCATATGTGAATGTGACCAAGTAAACAATATTCAGCTGGAATATGTAAATGCAGTTCACTAGTATTTAGTAGAGTGATATGGTATGAGTCCCATCATCGATTACTTTAGTTGACAAGTGAGGAAAGGGCAAAGCCTAACTCAGAGACGGCCGGAGTGGCCGGGCGGTTCTAGGCGCTACAGTCTGGAACCGCACGATCGCTACGGTCGTAGGTTCGAATCCTGATTCGGGCATGGATGTGTGTGATGTCCTTAGGTTAGTTAGTTTTAAGTAGTTCTACGTTCTTGGGGAATGATGACCTCAAAAGTTAAGTCCCATAGTGCTCAGAGCCATTTGAACCTAACTCAGACAATTCCGTGTTTCGCAGCAACGACATTATTTCGTAGTATGTCGTGAGGTCAAGGATTAATTAACTATGTGCGAGAAAAGAGGGTGCTTGCGAGCCCACAGAAGATAGTAACTACTTCCCACCATCCTCTGTGCCCCAGGGTGAGAGATTGAGGACGGACACTTTAGTGGTGGTGGTGGTTAGTGTTTAACGTCCCGTCGACAACGAGGTCATTAGAGACGGAGCGCAAGCTCGGGTTAGGGAAGGACTGGGAAGGAAATCGGCCGTGCCCTTTCAAAGGAACCATCCCGGCATTTGCCTGAAACGATTTAGGGAAATCACGGAAAACCTAAATCAGGATGGCCGGAGACGGGATTGAACCGTCGTCCTCCCGAATGCGAGTCCAGTGTGCTAACCACTGCGCCACCTCGCTCGGTGACACTTTAGTCTTGAAGGCAGTACTTAATAATGACGACGATCCTTAGTCAGAAATTACATTGTTTTTGAGACCTATTTAGAGCAAATATTGTGTAAGTGGCAACCGAAAAGTTTTCATTCGAAGGCCACGCTAGTGCCGCGCGGAGTGGCCGCGCGGTTTTGAGGCGCCATGTCGCGCATTGCGCGGCCCCTCCTGCCGGAGGTTCGAGTCCTCCCTCGGGTATGAGTGTGTGTGTTGTTCTTAGCATAAGTTAGTTGAAGTAGTGTATAGGAACCGATGCTGTTCATTTTGGAACACAACCTACGACCAGGCTTAGAGACAGAAGTGATGACACTTACTGCAGGACTTGGCCATCATTTTGCAGGACAATGCTCAAGCACGTACAGTGCAAGCTGTTACTGATTTGTTTGACCGATGGGGCTGCTAAGTGCTATACCACCTACTGCACTCCCCTGACTTAAGCCCTCAAGAGTTCAGCTCGATTTCTAAACTGAAGGAAACACTTCGCGGCATTCGCTTCAGAACTGCTACAAATTCGTAAGGCAATAGACCGCGCCGCTCGAATTGTCAACATAACTGGTACGGCTAAGAGTATCCCACGACTTCCACATCGCTGGCAATGGGTTATACACAATACTGGTGCCTACTTTGAAGGTCAGTAAAACTTTAAATAAGGTATCTATTTCGTACGAGCTGTAAATAAATAGTTGCCACTATTAATGTTCCAACCCTCGTATTCATCGCGAGTGGTAGCGAGCGAAGAGTTGTTCGCTGTGGTACGACGCAGAGTCACATGGAGAGAAGCCGCAACAGGAGAGGTCGCAGCCTGCCCTGACCGTGCTAGTAGCACCGGAGGAGATTTTGGTATTAACCGAGGATTTTTGGTAATTTGCCTTTTTGCTACGCGTAGCTGTTGCTTGCTTGCGCACTGGGGGATTTTGTCAGATTCGTGTATGCGCACATTGAAAGTAATATTCGTATCTTTGTTGTGAGCAGATATGTTATTATTGATTACAGATATTGTGTTTTTGTGGTAGCAGAAGAGCCAACACCGTGTTACGAGTGGAGGCAGAAATGCACGCGTTTTAGCTCACGCAGGCTGGCGTGAGGAGGGAAGAACTATACTGACGTGAGGTCTGGAACATGACAAGGAATGAGAATTCAGAAAGCGGACGTAATTAGTTTGATACTTAACTGTAATCCATTAATGATGAACGTAGCTCTAGACGGTACATGATTCACAATATTATCTGTTCAGAATACATTCTCGAAGATAGTAACTGAATATGGCGCCTTGCTAGGTCGTAGCAAATGACGTAGCTGAAGGCTACGCTAAAATGTCGTCTCTGCAAATGAGAGCGTATGTAGACAGTGGACCATCGCTAGCAAAGTCGGCTGTACAACTGGGGCGAGTGCTAGGGAGACTCTCTACACTAGACCTGCCGTGTGGCGGCGCTCGGTCTGTAATCACTGATAGTGGGGACACGCGGGTCCGATGTATACTAACGGACCGCGGCCGATTTAAAGGCTACCACTTAGCAAGTGTGGTGTCTGGCGGTGACTCCACAGTGGAATAATTTAAGTTTTTACTAATCAAACTATCCTAAGTAAAGAAAAGTCTGAGTAAAGTTTGTCAGTGTATGAATCTCCAATTTCCAGACTATAGTACATTAAACGTTTTATTGATTCCTTTCTTTCTTTACACTGCTCAAGCCTTGTTGACTGAACCCCTTCTAATTGTTTAATTTCTATAAGAATAAAACAAAGGAAGAGTTGCATCAGTATATCTGACCAAGCATTGCACTGTGCATGGATCGCAGTATTTCTTTTGAATTATTTTAGCACGTTGTTGGATACAATATATTTATGCAGCTGCAGCGGCAAGACGAGGTAATCTGTCTGTTGCGTGCAGGAGCATTGCAGTATAATTGTTAGGATTTTAAAAAATCGCAGTCAGATCCTAGAGAATTGATTTTTCGTGATTTATAGGACGTATAATTAATTTCCGTTTTGTTATCTATCAGAATACTGACATCTCGGAATAAGATTTTCATTACATAAGCTGTACGGCTACACTTCAGATTTTATGGTAACGATAGTAAAGATTCACATGATTGTCTTGCAACAACTTTTAGAGAAGAAATAAAGGTAACGATAATATTCTTAGAGATTAAGCTTTACAGATTTCTTTCCGTCTTTCACCAAGCTTATAATAATTACAAGTTCAGCGTGAAGAATATCAGAGAGGAGGGGGTGCGGGTAGGGCGTTTGCCATGTGCAGCCTACAACAATACCCGACCGGAATCACTTTAACAAATTCATGGCAATGTGTTTCTGACACTTGGGATATTATGGTGTCTCAAGCTAGATTTCCTTTTTTGTGTGTTAAAACGTACCACTCTCAAATTTATTTCTATTGTCCGGAGCAACCACCACTAAAATTTCACGTTATTGGAATTTTCTAGATAATTCACTATGTGGGTCTTGATACCGGCACATTAGTCTGCACAACTAAGGAAATCGGCAATTGAGTTTTAGGCTAATAAGCAGTTCTTACGCGGAGACATGTGACTGTGCTCAGTGTTGTAAAAATCGAATATACACAGAAAACAGGCGTACGGCCGATTGCTCTGCTTTGGAAACACTGAGAGGTGGTTAATTTTGGAAAATACACACGTTCTGAAAATTTGAATACAGGCACCATGTTTGAGACTAAAAACTTCCCTTGTAAGAAGGCAATTGACCAGGAGGATGTAGGACCATGTAAATAACTTAACTTTCGAAACTCTACTTGACTATTGGTTTTACTTGTTCATCGGCATTTTTGCATCTAATCAAGGACAATAGAGCATATACGACAAACCATGATTCGCTACGAGTCTTTCGTGACCATATTGCTCAACGTTTTGAATTATTGCTGTAAAGCAAATCTGTATGGCAACAAAACATGAATTGGAGCACTATATATACTAAAAAGTTCTGTAACAAAGTTCACAAAGGTCTACAAGTTTTTATAGGGTGTTGTTTGCATTACTAACTTAATGCATTTGTATTTTAAATTTTTATTTAGTTGCTTCTGTACACGTGATATTATTGTAATGGTAACGTAATGCATTGTTAACGGACTTATTTTAAATTTAAAAATTCGTTTTTTACTATCCCAGAGGCATTATAAGTCTAACATATCAACAGCCAATAGCTTGGTAAAATGTCATTGGCGATTATAAGTTTATTACGCCAAATGCCGCGCGTGATTAGCCGAGCGGTCTGTGGCGCTGCAGTCATGGACTGTGCGGCTGGTCCCAGCGGAGGTTCGAGTCCTCCCTCGGGCATAGGTGTGTGTGTTTGTTCTTAGGATAATTTAGGTTAAGTAGTGTGAAAGCTTAGCGACTGATGACCTTATCAATTAAGTCCCATAAGATTTCACACACATTTGAACATTTTTATTACGCCTAATGTTTCAGTAAATAAACCTGAATAACCTGTGACAGCCTGTTGGAAGATATCATTTTAACTTTTTGTAGACGCAATTTGTTATGATCCAGAAAAGAAGAAACATGACGGCACGACTCCGGAAAATTGCTGTCCTTAAAATATCTTCGTTTGAACCTCTAAGTTGAAATTCCTCTTCAATTGACACTTGCGCCATCAGCAGCAAATTCTGTATTACTATATGCGACTGGCATATTAACCGGGACGCTACGCATATTTTGCGCGGGGTTCTTAGAAAGATTGCAAGTTTGTCTTCATTGTGAAGTCTATGCGCGGAAGTTGAGCCACGGAGTTTGAGACACACGTGTCGTAAACTTGGCCTCATCTGGAGTGCAGTATAATATCGTACCCGTGGCGAATATTCCTAAACCGCTGCGCGCTAGAGCGACACCGTGAGAATTTGTCTCGGAAATTAGGGCAGCATTACACGGAAGAATTTGGGGAGGTACTTGCAGCTAGATCTCAGCACATAGAGTCTACAGTATGTAGGAACAGAATTGGCACCTTCACGGGTTTTATGATAATATTTTCAGAAAACGTGAATTACTGTCCCATTAAGTTTGCAGATACGAAATTCCCAGTATTACCACTTTCATTACATAAGTAAAAATATAAATCGAAATATATACTGTGGATCAAATAGACGTAGGTCACAAAACAGTCGCCTAGTTCATCTGCTGGAGAAGTGTTCAGACGCTTATAGACAAATGTGTTTGTCAGCTGAATTAAGCTGCTACAAATTATTTAACAAGAAGAAGAACGTATTTTCGACTTTCCTTTCGGGTTAGCGATTCCACTTTTATCCATATTTACTGAGCTAGATGTCATTTTGAGGAATCGGACTAGTGATTAAATATCCATGTAGAAATCTCCAAAATATATCTTCAATCAGCAACGCAATAAAAAACCCAGATATCATACAGGGTGTTTCAAAAATGACCGGTATATTTGAAACGGCAATAAAAACTAAACGAGCAGCGATAGAAATACACCGTTTGTTGCAATATGCTTGGGACAACAGTACATTTTCAGGCAGACAAACTTTCGAAATTACAGTAGTTACAATTTTCAACAACAGATGGCGCTGCGGTCTGTGAAACTCCATAGTACGATATTTTCCACATATCCACCATGCGTAGCAATAATATGGCGTAGTCTCTGAATGAAATTACCCGAAACCTTTGACAACGTGTCTGGCGGAATGGCTTCACATGCAGATGAGATGTACTGCTTCAGCTGTTCAATCGTTTCTGGATTCTGGCGGTACACCTGGTCTTTCAAGTGTCCCCACAGAAAGAAGTCACAGGGGTTCATGTCTGGCGAATAGGGAGGCCAATCCACGCCGCCTCCTGTATGTTTCGGATAGCCCAAAGCAATCACACGATCATCGAAATATTCATTCAGGAAATTAAAGACGTCGGCCGTGCGATGTGGCCGGGCACCATCTTGCATAAACCACGAGGTGTTCGCAGTGTCGTCTAAGGCAGTTTGTACCGCCACAAATTCACGAAGAATGTCCAGATAGCGCGATGCAGTAATCGTTTCGGATCTGAAAAATGGGCCAATGATTCCTTTGGAAGAAATGGTGGCCCAGACCAGTACTTTTTGAGGATGCAGGGACGATGGGACTGCAACATGGGGCTTTTCGGTTCCCCATATGCGCCAGTTCTGTTTATTGACGAAGCCGTCCAGGTAAAAATAAGCTTCGTCAGTAAACCAAATGCTGCCCACATGCATATCGCCGTCGTCAATCCTGTGCACTATATCGTTAGCGAATGTCTCTCGTGCAGCAATGGTAGCGGCGCTGAGGGGTTGCCGCGTTTGAATTTTGTATGGACAGAGGTGTAAACTCTGGCGCATGAGACGATACGTGGACGTTGGCGTCATTTGGACCGCAGCTGCAACACGGCGAACGGAAACCCGAGGCCGCTGTTGGATCACCTGCTGCACTAGCTGCGCGTTGCCCTCTGTGGTTGCCGTACGCAGTCGTCCTACCTTTCCAGCACGTTCATCCGTCACGTTCCCAGTCCGTTGAAATTTTTCAAACAGATCCTTTATTGTATCGCTTTTCGGTCCTTTGGTTACATTAAACCTCCGTTGAAAACTTCGTCTTGTTGCAACAACACTGTGTTCTAGGCGGTGGAATTCCAACACCAGAAAAATCCTCTGTTCTAAGGAATAAACCATGTTGTCTACAGCACACTTGCACGTTGTGAACAGCACACGCTTACAGCAGAAAGACGACGTACAGAATGGCGCACCCACAGACTGCGTTGTGTTCTATATCGTTCACATCACTTGCAGCGCCATCTGTTGTTGAAAATTGTAACTACTGTAATTTCGAAAGTTTGTCCGCCTGAAAATGTACTGTTGTCCCAAGCATATTGCAACAAACGGTGTATTTCTATCGCTGCTCGTTTAGTTTTCATTGCCGTTTCAAATATACCGGTCATTTTTGAAACACCCTGTATAACAAAATGGCAGAAAGGTGACTGTTTAGTATCTCGTCTCTGTGAACTAACTGGGATAACTAAAAATTTCAAAATCTGTAGCGCTTAGTTGTTAAGATAACGACAAGCATTTTAAGAAGAAAAGCGCATTGCGTCAGATAAAGAAAAATGAGCAAGAGATTACTTCTAATACACAGATACAATCGCATACATGAAAACATATGTGACATGAAAACATATGAATACTGAAGCTTACTTTTGTATGCAGAATTACAAACAATTTACATTACTTATTTGCACGGTTCTTAGATACAATCAAATGGAAACCGAACACCCACCACAGCGGGACCGTGGGATATTTCTACTCAAAAATGATCACCACACGGGTTAAGACATTTATCCCACTGGGAAACGAGACGATCAATTCCTGTTTTGTACAACGCGGTCGGCTACTGACAGATCCACGACCGCACTTTCTCGTCCGACTGAAACCGACGTCCATTAATGTCTTTCTTCATTTCGCCAAAGATGTGAAAAAGACACCGAAAATCCTTCAACTTGGGAGCCCACAGCGTTTGTTAACGAGCTGTAACAAAGCATTGACCAGGCTCTCTTCTCGACCGTTAATAGTAGATTGCAGCATCTATCATTTCAGCAACCTGGGATTCTATGCTGTCGAACACTGGGTGGCAGTTGTAGAGATATCCACATTCCATTCTTCAAAATGGTTCAAATGGCTCTGAGCACTATGGGACTCAACTGCTGTGGTCATAAGTCCCCTAGAACTACTTAAACCTAACTAACCTAAGGACAGCACACAACACCCAGCCATCACGAGGCAGAGAAAATTTCTGACCCCGTCGGGAATCGAACCCGGGAACCCGGGCGTGGGAAGCGAGAACGCTACCGCACGACCACGAGATGCGGGCATTCCATTGTTAATAATGGTGTATTCAGTTTCATTAGCTTTGGAGAAAAACTATGAAACTTCTTTTAATAGAAGCTTATCCTTAAATATAATTATTACATTCACGGTGTGAATAATTGACATTTATCACTTTGACTCCTGGGGGAAGGTGGGGTATGCGGCCTGACATCATGTACGGATCCTGCAGGAGTGCGAGATTCGTTCGTTGTGTCTCCACGAGTTTCTATAGTTCCGCCACCTGCAATACGCTTCGTATTGTGTTTAGCTGCGAAAGCCTAAAACCCTACAGGCACCTAGTTTACACGATATAGCACAATAGATCCCGCATGTAGTTTTCTTGTACCCTGATGTAAGCCAGAACTAGGTCAATATATATTTTGTGGTCGGACTTTTCATCTCTTCTGGAGCATTTCTAACTCATTAGGTAACACAAATGTCTCATTCCTGTTCGAGTATAAGATAATTCGATGTGCGTTTTATTTTGTGGCGTATTGTTGTATTCGTCATCTGGTTCAAAAAAATGACTCTGAGCACTATGGGACTTAACTTCTGAGGTCATCAGTCCCCTAAAACTTAGAACTACTTAAACCTAACTAACCTAAGGATATCACACACATTCATGCCCGAGGCAGGATTCGAACCTGCGACCGCAGCGGTCGCGCGGTTTCAAACTGTAGCGCCTAGAACCGCTCGGCCACCGCAGCCGGCTCATCATCTGGAACAGGAATTCCTGTCACAAGTCCTTTTGTTACCTGGAAAATCGGGGCGTTCTCCATTTTATTACGTTTCAGGTAGTAGAGCAAGGTGGTAAAAATTAAAAGAGTTAGATCAGATCGTGAAGTTTCTTCACATTCGTTCAGTGGATGGACAATGATAATTAGTGCTTCCTTCTGAAATTCGAGCACCCTGGCGTGCGCGATATGTAGTTCTACACGACATGACATCAATGATCTACTTGCTGCGGCCTTCCTTTGCTCGAGCATCGAAAAAACCTTGAAAGTAGAACCAAACCGGAAAAAAGCCGTTCTACAGTGTGCTCACGACAAGGTCGTTAGTCATTGTGAACACGTCACGCTAACTTCCTCGAAAGAAAAACGTCGCGTCGTTGATTTTGCCACAGTGGTAATGGCGATGTTGCGAGAGTGTTCCCAATGAGGAATGTTTTGTAGTCACTCACTTATTTTCTAAATGATGGACATATGAATCGGGCGATGTCGATGTAAAAAGCTATATGCGTACAACGAAAATGTTCTGATTATTAACTTTCCTCAGCAAGTGAAATAATAACAGTTCCAAGTAGTTCGACATGGTGCTTAAATAAAACAGCGAGAAAGCTTAATAAAAATTTGAAGCTTTTTGACTTGACAAATATACGCTCTCTTGCTACTTTTAACTTACACATTATCTGTTTCTAAGGTCAACACAGCGTTTGTAACCTAATTTCGCACTTTCATTATATTTGACACTCATTATCGACATGATCACATTTTAATGTCTGTAGCTGCGCTTGTTTTCTCGCTGACTGCAAATTCAAAATGCCAAGGTCAATACTAAAGTGATAATAAATGACTCAGTCAACAAGTGATTAAAAAATATACATCCAAAATAAGTCTACATGACTATAACTACAATCGGATCTGTGACAAAATTTACCTATTCTTACAAGTGTACCCAGCTATATCGAAATGCTATTTACGAGGGGACTTCAGAACGTAAGTTACACATTTTTATGGCAAGCCAAGTAAAATTTTTTGAATGCTGCACTGCATTTCAAAGAGACACATATACGTGACAGTATTTTTCAACAAAGTCTCCGCAAGCAATGATCGAAAGGAACTACCAATTGTTCAATTCCTCGACTATAGAAATCCGCTCCTTGATCACGGAGCCATTCGAGATCACTTGTGTGAACGTCCTCATCGTTGGAAAATTTCTTAGTCCAGATGTTCTTTCAGTCTGTTAAAATGGTTCAAATGGCTCTGAGCACTATGGGACTTAACATCTTAGGTCATCAGTCCCCTAGAACTTAGAACTACTTAAACCTAACTAACCTAAGGACATCACACACATCCATACCCGAGGCAGGATTCGAACCTGCGACCGTAGTGGTCGCGCGGTTCCAGACTGTAGCGCCTAGAACCGCTCGGCCACCCCGGCCGGCAGTTTATGAAGTCCCAATGTATTTCTGCAGAGGACAAAACGGTGAGTAGCTTATAAAAGTCAATATTGTTTACGTACAATGAATGAAATCTACAAATGAACGACTAAAAGCCTTTGAAATGTGATGCTGGGGGAAGATTATTGAAGAAAACAATGGATCGATCTAGTGCAAAATAAACACGTTCTGCAGCGATTCATTGAGAAAAATGCCTAATGAAGAAAATAATGAATCGAAAAGATAAAGTTTTTGTCACATATTGTTACAAGAATGTTCGCCGAAAACTATACTTTGAGGAATGATGGAAGCAAAGAATCGCAGCGGATGGCCTACATATGAGAAAAGAAGGCAGGACCGCAGCAGTTGCGCTGAAATGAAGAGGAGAGCTGACAAGGAATGGAGAGCTGCGTCAAATTAAGCTTAAGCTTGACAGCTGAAAGAAAAAGAATATATCGGGCACAATAAACAGGAAATGTAGCTCTTGAACAGGTAGCAGTCATCTGACGCGATTCCACGGAACTAGGCGGTTCTGTCCTTAGCAGACATATTATTCAGTCCTGCTGAGTTTGTGCGTTACGAGTTCGGGACTAAAATCTGGTAACTCCGGCAACTGCGTCTGAAAGGAAACCCCCTAGAAACCGCATTAACCGAGCACGCCGTACGCACTCGAATCTTTCAACTTGTCACCAGCGGACTCCCCCTCAAACAACATCTAGAGGCATGATGTATTGGAGAGTTCAACTTTATCACGGCTATAATGTTCATATCGAATTGAAATTTTGTCGTAGTAAAGATCTCAATGCAAGAATAAAACGAGACACAGGAAAATACAAGAATTACTTCAACTTTACAGTATGCCTTCCTGAAATATCTCCTCTTTGTCAGGGGGAAACATCATCGCTCTGAAGGAGCTACTAAAGAATTCCAGCCTCCCGACAAACGTATGAAGAATCTAACGCTACGGGAACCTAAGCCTTCCGTATTGTAGGGCTTGTCAAAAATTCGTAAAGAAAAGGTACCAGAGCGACCAATCGTTAGTCCGTCTGCTCTTTTACATATGTTACGTGTTTAACAAAATTATTGAATCCCGTGATCAAGCACAGTGAACATAGTGTTGAGAACTCTCTGATTCTCGCGGAAACTAGAAAGCAGACGAAGACAGGACCAGATAAAGTCATGGAGATCCTCGATGCAGTCTCTCTGCTAACGAAAGTACCATTAAAAGACCTGTTAAAGCTATTGATTAGTTATTTCTCCCGTGAAATTTTAAAAATAGTTTCACCACATCTTGATGACCACGCATTTTTTGTTCAGTGGAAATTATTAGGAAAACTTTGAAATTTGTGGTAAGTTCTATGGGACCAAACTGCTGTGGTCATCGGTCCCTAGGCTTACACACTACTTAATCTAACTTAAACTAACTTACGCTAAGGACAACACACACATCCATGCCCAAGGGAGGACTCTAACCTCCGACGGGGGAAGCCGCGCGAAACGTGATAAGGTGCCCTAGACCGCACGGCAACCCCGTGCGGCAATTATTAGGAAATGATTGACGGAAATTACTAGGGAATGATTGACGTGGAATGACTTGGCATAGCTGTTCAGAAGAAATGGGAACTCAGTCCGTGAGATTAATTCAGGTCTATCTAGGAAACCAGTCCATGATGCCATTCAACCAGGCCAAGAAGACCGACCTATTGTGCGGCTTTCATTCTGGGACGCAACAACGTGTAAAATAGGCAGAGTCAACAAACAAGGAGTCAGACCTGTTCTCTAGCCGCCCAGAAAGATTAACGATAGGTAAAAAAATAGCCTTGGCCTGAGAGTTCCAGGAATTTAATACTGTAAATGATGAGCCACACAGTAGGAGATTTTACTTTATTATATAAGCTTTCAAACGGTAACTTCATTGTTCCATTACGGCCAAGCCACGGCCGGTAGTGTTAGCTGCCTGTAAATTCTTTCGTCCCACGGTCTAGTAACAGGAAGTCAGCACCGAGGAAGGGCACCTTGGCCACGCACCTCTCTCATGTGCGTACGAGGTAACGCCGACCCAGGCGTCGCTTAGCAGGCAACGCTCTGGAAAGTTCCATGCCGCCCGCACGGTTTGCTCGGTCCTGACCAATCAGGGCGGAGGGAGCCGCGTGGAGCGTCGAATATAACCGGCCGCCCGCCGCCGGGCCCGCTCTCTTGTATTCTTGCTCACCCGCGAGTCTGATGCGCGCCCTGTAGCAGTGTAGACCTTCTCGCCTCTCCCGGTGCTGCGGCACTGTGGACTTAGTTTTGGCAGACAACAACTTTCGGTAGCTTCGCGAACAATGTTTCGCCAAACTCTAAGCTCTGGCTCACCCTCACCTCCCTAGGCCTATGTAGCCCCTTCCAACATGCTTTAGCCAATAAATGGCCTTTCTCTAAAAATAATCCTAATCATTCCATAACGCCCACCGCCTGCCCATACGCCCATCCTGTACAATACGTTATGTGGGAGTGTGGCAACTATTACGTGGGCCAGTCTATAAGGACAGTCTATGATCGCTGTGCAAACACTATCGCCATTTCAAGTACAGATATTTCGAAAAATTTACAGTGGTAAAGAAAATTCTTATGAACAGTGAAAAGATTATGTTTAACACACGAGAAATTAGGTTCCAACACTTAACGTCTGGCTATATGTGATTAGTGGTGCCGTGGAAACTAGACTCGTATGACAGAAAGTTCAACAGAGACCGGTTATGAACGCATCCATGCATGGGAGATGGTTCAGAAAAAATACTTGACATAATTTACCAGTTGATATGAGTGGTGGTGCTGTAAGCGAAACTGAACCGCGAGCGGAATGGTAATCTCTGGGCTCAGAGTGCGCCCTGTGACGTAAATATGACATAAGGTAAACAATAAGATGCCGTCTTCTCTTATCTACCAGGCGTGGATCCCCATCCTCAAAACATCCAATAACTTGCTGGGACACTCTCAGGGTCATCTAATACGTTTTCAAAAGTGGAACTATGTCATCACCAGTATTCGTAATTCGCCGTCTCCAGCTTGGCCACAGCCCATCATCGCTTTCGTCTCCAGCCATCGTCATCGCTGTGTATGTCATCTGTCATCACTGAGCTTATCATCAATTTTGTCGAGACTCACGACCTTCACTGGAAGTTATCTTTTTACCTGTCGTCGCTTACGGTGACACTCATTGCTTTACCTGTCATTGTTTCTGCCAGCAGTCGCATCCTTCGCGAGAAATTGTCTTCGTCGTCAACTGCTTTGTCTTTCTTTGAGCTGTCGTCATCACCAGTGTCTTCAGTGTGATCTTTATCACCGCTCTTCACTTCGCCATTGATATCGATCGTACTCCCGCAATTTGATCTCACTGTCTGTTTTCTCGTGATCACTGGTGGATCGTCTTGTCACCATCACTATAACAGACATAGATATACACCGGTACACCACTCCTAGATACACATATTCCTACAACCACAGCCCCGCCCCACGTTCACTTTCCAAGTATTTTATCTTCTCATTTCTTTCCTAACCCGCTGCCGGAGCGACTCGTTCAATTTAACTACCAACTCTTCTACAGCCATCAAACTTACCCAATATTTCCTTCATAAGTATGTGCAACTACAGCAACCACCAACCACAAACACAACAACCACGTTAGCATGACATATTTTTTTAGTAATATCACTTATAGAAGCATCAACACCTGCACCACCAGCACCAGTAGCAATGCCAGCACTGTATCCAGCTCCATCTCGTGCACCATCACCATCACCATCACCATCACCATCACAATAAACAGTGCAAGCGCCTCTGTCATCACCATTACTACCTCAATCACGAGTACCAGTGTCATTACACAACATTCAACCAACCCATATCCTCTAATCTGCCAACCAACACATCTGCCCACTCTCCTCAGCCAGTGTCCCCTACGAAACCAATTTCTCTCCTTACAAAATCCTTCAATTCCAACCTTCATTCACAAATCCTCCGAGAACATCCCACTTTTGGGACCCACGCCAACGTTACCCTCTTGTCTGTTCGTCGTCCCAAACAACCATCTTCCACACACCATCCGCCGCCCGTCATGTCTATGGTCAAAGGAGCTGATTCCGAGACCACAGTAGATGACGTCACACAGAAAGGAAATTCGAACCCTTACCTGGCAATCTGCACTTTGATCCGAATCCACAATAACCATGGATTCACTTACCGTATCATACATACAACAGCAGAAACCCACTTCACTGAAAGACCCAATGTCTACATAGAAATTGCACCAACCTTAAACTGTCTTTCACCTGTAATACTTGCAATGGAGCCCATCAATCATATTCTCACAAATGCAAAGCCAAACGATTCCCAACGAAACCCAAGTTCGCCGTCCCCATCCCGCGAGTAGTTGACTCTGTTTATCTAAATAAACTACCTCTGTTCCCTTCCCATAACTTCGTTCGAGTGGTCACAATAGTCTTGTAAATCAACCACACATTCCAACAAATTACTCTGCTCTCCCACCCCAATGACAGATGACAGGACAATAACGAACATTAAAAGGTAAGGCAAAGCAGTAACACGACCATCAGGAACAGAATGAGGGTATCGAAGCTATAACCAGTAGCCAATGGCAATACCAATCGCAGTTGTACAGAAACCACATGGCTCACTTTGCAATTCTGGAGATTTCAAAGCGATGGTTAATTCTCAGTCTCTGATTGATTCATATCCTAAACTAAAAGAAGTGATTTCAAAATTAGTTGGTTGTGTGTATTTTGCCAAGATAGATCTTAACGAAGCATATTCGCAAATCCCTTTGGAGAAGACACACAGAAATTTATAGTGGTAAATACTCCGTTTGGTATCTACTATTACAAAAGGTTACCCTTCGGAATAGCCAGGCACAGCTCCGGAGGATCTCTTACAGAATTGGAATCTGTTTTCATGATTCTACAAGCGGCTAATTTGAAATGCAACGAAGACAAGTGCATCTTCTTTTAACGTGAAGTGCAATACTTGTTGGTTTTGGGTGGGTTTCCCACGGTGCCACAGGAAAATCTACATCTACATGATTACTCTGCAATTCACATTTAAGTGCTTGGCAGAGCACTACACTCGTTCGTCCTCTGTTAGAATACTGCTGCGCGGTGTGGGATCCTTACCAGGTGGGATTGACGGAGGACATCGAGAGGGTGCAAAAAAGGGCAGCTCGTTTTGTATTATCACGTAACAGGGGAGAGAGTGTGGCAGATATGATACGCGAGTTGGGATGGAGGTCATTAAAGCAAAGACGTTTTTCGTCGCGGCGAGATCTGTTTACGAAATTTCAATCACCAACTTTCTCTTCCGAATGCGAAAATATTTTGTTGAGCCCAACCTACATAGGTTGGAATGATCATCAAAATAAAATAAGAGAAATCATAGCTCGAACAGAAAGGTTTAGGTGTTCGTTTTCCCCGCGCGCTGTTCGGGAGTGGAATGGTAGAGAGATAGTATGATTGTGGTTCGATGAACCCTCTGCCAAGCACTTAAATGTGAATTGCAGAGTAATCATGTAGATGTAGATGTAGAAAATGCCAGAGGAAGCTACATATAAGCGCCCACCGAATACGTACACCGGTAAGCAAGGAAGCAGGAAGCTAGACGGCCTTATCACCTCCTCCCCCCCCCCTCTCTACAAGAGGAGGGATTTATTGTATCATTCTTAAGGGTGCACATCGAATTACCACAACACGGCGCCACCTCACAGGCATAACCACTCGCCTTGCGCCTTCCAGTTCCAAGCAACAGCTTAACAGTTCCTACTTACAGAGTAACAGGGTAATCACGAGTGTCTCCATTTTATATGTAGTCATCGTGAAAACGGGTCACAAGGAAGTAGTCTCCCCGAAAAATATCTAAACGTATTATCATATACTGGGTAAGAGTGGTTTACTGGCTAATCTTTCCAACCGGCTATGCAACACAGAAAACATGGCCAGTACAACATTAAATTCAAATGGGCTCTCTCAAGACTCGAAAATTCTGACAACAGGTACAACATTGAAGATCAGTGACCTGAATATCGTAGGAATCTGTAAAAGCAAATGTGAATATCTCTCATGTATGTGTTGTGAGAACAATATGGACATAATTACTCTACCAGAAATGTACACAAAAGATGACAGTGATCTCCAAACCAGAGGAAAAATCCCAGGATATAAACTGGTAGATGCTCGTCAAGACGAACACCATGTGTACTGAATAGCAATATAGTTAGGGTGACAATAACTGATTACAGAATGGTTTCCAAGGACTCTACAGACAACAGTTTTATCTTGGCACTGATGACATATGTGACTACTATTATCAACATCTACAAACCTCCAATAGTGGTCTGGTTTACAGCCCCATTCAGACTTCTTACTGACCCTGCCACCTATGTTTGAGACTTCAGTAGGCACCACCATGCTTGGGGATGTAAGGATAATGATATAAATGGCAACATCTTAAATGGTTCAAATGGCTCTGAGCACTATGGGACTTAACATCTCAGGTCATCAGTCCCCTAGACTTAGAACTACTTAAACCTAACTAACCTAAGGACATCACACACATCCATGATGAGGCAGGATTCGAATCTGCGACCGTAGCAGTCGCGCGGTTCCAGACTGAAGCGCCTAGAACCACTCGGCCACAGCGGCCGGCATCTTAAATGGTTTGGCTGTCCTTGAACGCTCTGTATTTAGTTTTTAGTGCAAAGGACAAAGCAACTTTCCGATCGGCAAGATGGCAGAAAGACTGATTACCAGACTTACGCTTTATCACTACCGGCCAAGCTAATGGAAGTGAACTGGGAAACAGGAAAGTTATAGACTCTCTGCCACACAGCCAACATAGGCCGATTTTCATTGATTATGTCATCTAGATACCGTTAGTAAATTCATCTGCTAAAGCTAGTTGGAGTTGTTGATTTCATCCCTGTGCATATTAAGAAGTATGACAGATTTACTAAAGCTGTCAAAGAGGTAGCAGAAAGAACGACAGCCAGAGGAAACAATACATCCCAGGATGGTCCTACGAGTGTGATGAGCTATACGAGGAATATCAACTTACTTATTCAAATAAAACATCAGTCGAACTTCTTCAAACACTGAATGACCATAGAAGAAGGAAGTGGCAAGAAGCTATAGAGAGCCCTGACTTCACCCATTCGAGTCGAAATGCGTGGCAGCGAATGAAGAAATTGAGTGCAGATTCTGGGCCTGAGAGATGCCAACACAACATCACACCAAACGAAGTCGCGACATGCTTATTGCAGAACTCTGAAGCAGAAAGACGAAGAACAGCACTAGGCTTGTGAAGACACAGTTATCATCCAAACGCTCTCAGTTAGTCTCCCATCCGGAGGTCCCAGACGAGTACAGAACCGATGAGCTGGAGGAAGCTTAGGCAAGTGTGCGTACAAACAAAGCGGCTGGTTTCGAGGAAATATATCCGAGTTCCTGAAAAACGCTGGCCCTAAAACGAAGCAGTGGCTGTTACAACTATATTATAATACTGATCACTGGAAAAATTTCCAACAAAATTTAGGGCTGCAAAGATAATGCTGTCAAAAAACCTGTTAAACATGGCAACGAAGCAGCACATTACAGAGCCATATCACTACTTAGTGTAGTTTATAAACTACTAGAAAGACTGTTGCTAAACCGTATTCAACTGCACTTCCATCAATATGATGAGAATCAGCAGCAGTAAGAGAGTTCCATAAGTGTTTCACTCACCAGAACTTACTTCTATGAAATCAACTACAGAACGCACCTGCCAGCACACTCAAATCTAGAAAACCACCCTGGCCAACGCAAGAGGTTCCTCTCGTGAACAATGACAAAACCAGCGGCTGTATTTGAATCTAACGTCGTTCATTATTTTAAACATGCTACCAGTTTCGACACCACATGGTGTCACCTTCAGCCCTGCATATGGAAACATACATAACATGACGAAGGGTATGAGAACACAGACAACATAAATCATAGTTTATGACTAAAAAAAGATAAATCACATCATAAAATTATGTAATAAAAATATGGTATTGTTATAACGTAATGGACTTGAGAAGAACCCATACGTACAAAGAGCTACAGCAGCAACGTGATCACAGCCACATACATCTCTAACAGCCACTGTCAATATGTATCCATAGGGTTAAAGTGGCATACATAATATGCGTCGACGAATTATTGCCGAGGAACATCTTATGTGGCAAAGTCACTATTTACATGTAACAAAAGGCTATAATGAGTAACATGACAAAAGTCAATCAGTAAAACCAGTAGGCCCCTATGTGCAACTACACATACTGGACCATAAACTAAGAAAAACCCATATACAAACCCAGCAAAATAAAACCAAGAACATGTGCATATTAGTATACAGTTACATGACAAAGAACTCCGAAGAAGCCGGCCGAAGTGGCCGTGCGGTTAAAGGCGCTGCAGTCTGGAACCGCAAGACCGCTACGGTCGCAGGTTCGAATCCTGCCTCGGGCATGGATGTTTGTGATGTCCTTAGGTTAGTTAGGTTTAACTAGTTCTAAGTTCTAGGGGACTAATAACCTCAGCAGTTGAGTCCCATAGTGCTCAGAGCCAACTCCGAAGATTCCATAATGATGGAAACCCAGGTAATAACTTACGCAAACTTGACAAACGTCGAGGGCATCCGTACACGTCCCAGACGAAACGCATAATGCATATTTTACATCTATGCACACCTAAACCACACCATGGTAGCAGTACACCAGTGTAACCAAACTGTGCGCCATAAGTTTTTTTCTGGGACGTATACGGATTCGCTCGACATTTGTCACGTTTGCTTAAGTTATTACCTGGGTTCTCATTATTATGGGATCTTTGGAGTTCTTTGTCCTGTTATTGTGTGTTAATTCGTACATGTCCTTAATTTTATTCTGCTGGGTTTCCGTATGAGCGTTTCTTAGTTTATGGTAGCGTATGTGTAGTTACACATACTCTTCTGTCATGCTACGTAGTTTCCATATGGAAGGGCCTGAAGATGACACCAAGTGGTGTCGAAACTGAGAGCATATTTTAAAACGAATCAACGACGTTAGATTCAAATACAGCCGCTGGATTTGTCATTATTCAAGTAATACGTGTCTGGCTGCAGTCCCACTTGATGGATTACCAGAGACTCTTGAGTATGATGTTTGTCAAGAGTGGAAAGAGGTTTTGCAGAAGTTTCAAATGGTTCAAATGGCTCTGAGCAGTATGGGACTCAACTGCTATGGTTATCAGTCCCCTAGAACTTAGAACTACTGAAACCTAACTAACCTAAGGACATCACACACATCCATGCCCGAGGCAGGATTCGAACCTGCGACCGTAGAAGTCCCACGGTTCCGGACTGCGCGCCTAGAACCGCGAGACCACCGCGGCCGGCGCAGAAGTTTCCTCCGACTAATTCTCATCTCATAACTAACCTTAACAGAGGTGTGAATGGATTTGTTCTTCCCAGATAACTATGGACACCCCTTAATCGATTCCGTACAGGGCATGGAAGATGTGGTGCCTCTTTGTATAAATGGGGGTCCAAAGATGCACCGGTGTGTGATTGTGGTGATTCTGTGCAAACTATGCGGCACCTGATTGAAGTGTGTATACTATGAAAATTTCCTTATGGACTCAGCGAGCTGCATTTGGTGACACAAAGAACTGTAGAGCCCTAGATATTAAGTTAAAATATTTTCTCTCGATTGTTTGTTTACTTGTTTATATTACGTATATTTTTGTGTTTTTTAACCTTTTATACATGAAGTTCTTAAACAAGACTGTAAAATGTCCATGTTAGCCATACGAATAAATAAAATAAATAAATCGTGAAAATAACATAGACTGCCAAGAGACACAGAAGTTATTTAGATTTCGTTGTATTAAGTATAGGACATCCAGTACCACCCATCAGACTGTAACCAAGTTAAGTATCATTTTGTAACACACTGTTAATAAATGTTACTGGTTATTTCTTATTGTGTTGCCACATTTCTGTTTTAGTGTCACCCCCTCCCCCACTCACGCCCCAAACCCACGCTCCCGCAGCCGATTTTCTCAAAAGAAAAGATTACGTTAAGATTAGGCAGGGCTGTATTCAGTGGCACCAGGGGTAATATGTGCATTCTGATGGGTTTTTGGTTCACTCGTGATTGCCATCGGCGATCAGGTGGCATTCAAGAGGCCTGGCCGTGCTACCTTTGTTTAGATTCCGCAAGTAGGAACAGTGCTGAGTTTAGAGAAGAACAGTGTTTGCAACAATCATGCCCCGCCGACGAACAAGTTCAGTTGTTTGCACGGTGTCGCAATTTGGCCCTGCGGTAGGGTGGATGGACGAATCGGGATTACTGCACATGTTGGTTGCATTGTATCGGTGACACGTCGCTGCTTTCAACGGTGGTGTATGGAATATTTCCACACCTGTAGACCAGGTTCTGGATGTCCGTGTAGTACAGACGCACGTCAAAATCGTCGCATTGTGCGTGCAGCTGTGTCAGGCCGACATCATCAAGCGAAGAAATCTGGCCACATGTTGCACGTGCTGTGTGAGGACCAATGAGAACTGTCTGCTTGCGGAAGGACTATGATCACGTGTGTCTGTGGCCAGGCAACACGACACCGCCAAGAACGGCTACCCTGGTGTCGTGCAAGAGTCAACTGGAGAGTGGGATGGCGTTCTGTGGTCGTCAGCGATGAGAGTAGGTTCTGTAAGCATGCGTGTTATGGACATGCATGTGCACGTCATAGACATGGTGAGCGGACTATTCCGGGGTGCAATCGCTCACAACAAACAGGTTACACCGCAGGCATTTGGGGGCATCAGTTGCAACTCGCGGTCACATTTGGTGTTCCTGCAGCGTAAATTAACCAGTACCCGCTACACTGCACAGGTTGTTATCCTTGTGCTACTCTCGTTTCTTGTAAGGGAAGGTGATACGCTTTTTGAGCAGGAAAAATCACGTCCACATACTGCTGCAGCGAAGCAACGTGCTCTTCGTGATGTACAACTCCCTTATCACCAGATCTCTCGCCAGTTCAAGATATATGGGACATGACGAAGGAGAAGCTTACTCGCTCTCCAGAGCTTGCAAGAACTATTACTGAATTGCAACAAAAGGTGCAAGATTGTGGCGACAGTCTATCAAAGGATGACATTCAGCAGCTTTATGAACGTTTTCATGCGAGAATGCACGCTTGCGTTGACGCCAGAAGAGCGAGGGGGTACACTGTGTATTGGCGTGCCTGTTTTGGCACCGTTCACTGCGACTTGTGTGTTTCCTTTGGTTTCAGTTTGTTATCATATACTCCGACGATGATGTACTACCTGTCTCATCATTGGTCAGTGAAATAACCCTGTACTGGGTGATGTTCATTTTTTCTGGCAGTGTAGTTAATATTGTAATTTTTGTTTTTATATGCATGCATCTAAAATAAGAAAATGGCATGTCATAAAGAAGATGAAAACCTAAATTCAAATTGACGTGGGTAACGAACTAATTGCGGAAGTTGACTTATGAACTTGTTTAGAAGAAAGACCTACTGGCACGAACAGAGAAAAAAGGATGTCAGAAATGGAACTGCTCAAGCAAAAGGTGTCTTCAACAAGATTGACGTCAAAACGCACCAGCCTTCAAATCACGAAAAGGTTTCTCAAAGCCTATGTTTGGACTGTGGCATGCTATGGTTACGACACACGAACTCTGGAGACTGAGGAAGAGAAGAAATTAAATCCGTTAGAGAGTTGGTGTTATAGACTCATACTCAAAATAAAATCGACTAACATGGTTCGAACGAAGAGGACCCAATAACTTTGGGTGAGTAGAGAATCCTGCGGCCGGCCGCAGTGGTCTCGCGGTTCTAGGCGCGCAGTCCGGAACCGGGCGACTGCTACGGTTGCAGGTTCGAATCCTGCCTCGGGCATGGATGTGAGTGATGTCCTTAGGTTAGTTAGGTTTAAGTAGTTCTAAGTTCTAAGGGACTGATGACCACAGCAGTTGAGTCCCATAGTGCTCAGAGCCAGAATCCTGCGGAAGTCAATTCTCAAAAGATGACTGCAACTGATTAATCATCTAATGAGACCCGAAGGACTCCTGAACAGAACAATGCATGGGTATGTTAATTGGAGGAGTTCTAAAGGAAGACCACGATGAAGGTAAATAGATGTGTGGATGTAAGGACGACGCAGAAATCAAGAGGAAATCAGAAGGTAGTGAGGAGTGGTGATATGCTGCCAACTTAACTGCTGCCAATCAATCCCTGGACTGATCACTACAGAAGAAGCAGATACATTCAATTAACACTTTGCTGACCGGCGACAACACAGTGGTGTCGTGCGCGAAATAGCGGTCAACGGCCGGCGACACCACACTGGTGTCGTGAATATAGTATCGCGCAGTGGCTGGTGACAGCACTTTAGTATCTTTTTCATTCTGTTGGTGTTTTGTTTAGGTAACAATAAGTTACACACGTAAACAAGTTTTTTGTTTTTTTTTTTGTTTTTGTAAATACTTGTGCACTTTTATCTTGGCAGGCGAAAGAGACCATACGATTATTTACCATGAATGCGCGGTCGTCTTGTCTGACGTTCCGGACGACTTGGCCGATTGGGAAGAAGACATTGGATATCAAAAAAATTAAAGTGAAGCAGGATCGTCGGGAGATAGTGAAACACGTCCGAGAAGAATTCGGCGAACGTTACGGTTGCCAACTGATGCGGATGAATCAGACGAAGAAGACAGACTGTGATTTAATGAGGACCAATAATAAGTTTGAAGGATCTCCGGGTCCACACATATTTCCCAAAGATACACAGAGCGCCATGGATATCATAGAATTGTATATTGGGAACGATCTACTTGAATATATGAGCAACGAAACTAACAAGTATTACAGTCAAAATTGCAATATTAGGAAATTGGATTTAAAAAACGCCAAATTTGTCGACGTTACGGAACCCGAACTTAGAAAATAGTTTGAGCTTGCTATCCTTATGGGAATTGTAAAAAAGCAAGGATCGATGATTACTGGTCAACGAATCTGTTGATAGACACCGATATTTCGCAAAACGATGTCCCGCAACCGATTCAGGCGAATATTATCATTTTTACATTTTTCCGACAACAACAATAAGCCGGATAATGCCGACCGGTTTTTCAAAGTGCAATTCGTAATTGATTATTTTTCCAAAAAGTTTAAAGAAACGTTTAATCTAAGTCAAAACATCTCAATTGATGAAGGAATGATACCGTGGCGTGGAAGTTAAAGTTTACAATCCGTCTGCCGGCCGCAGTGGCCGTGCGGTTCTAGGCGCTACAGTCTGGAACCGAGCGACCGCTACGGTAGCAGGTTCGAATCCTGCCTCGGGCATGGATGTGTGTGATGTCCTTACATTAGTTAAGTTTAATTAGTTCTAAGTTCTAGGCGACTGATAACCTCAGAAGTTAAGTCGCATAGTGCTCAGAGCCATTTGAATCATTTTTACAATCCGTCTAAAATTACGAAATATGGTTCAAAAATGGTTCAAATGGCTCTGAGCACTATGGGACTTAACATCTGTGGTCATCAGTCCCCTAGAACTTAGAACTACTTAAACCTAACTAACCTAAGGACATCACACACATCCATGCCCGAGGCAGGATTCGAACCTGCGACCGGAGCGGTCACGCGGTTCCAGACTGAAGCGCCTAGAACCGCACGGCCACACCGGCCGGCACGAAATATGGCATACTCATTCGGATGCTGTGTGATTCGAGTACGTGATACATTTCCTCATTCAAGATATTTTCCGGCGCTGGCCAACCATTACCAAAAACAGTGATGGAATTAAAGACACCTTCTTATGGAAAATGACATCACCTCTACATGGATAATTCTTATAACAGTGTAGAACTTGCAGAGAAATTACTTGAAAAGAAAATTCGAGTTTGTGGAACGATGAGGCAAAATAAAGAGTTTCCGGAAAAATTAAAGCGCGCAAAAGTCAATGTGTTTGAAGCTGGTCATCAGCGGAAAGGTGACTAGCGGCCGGCGGCAAGCCAAGTAATCCGAAATAGCGCTGCCGGCGCCAAGCGCATAAATTTGTACGAGACGTGCGTGCAAAGTGTTAATACTGCTTGGTGTTCGTAGCTTGTAACAAATAACTTGTAATAAATAAAAAAATATCGTTACTTATAGTCTTACAAAACAAAGAATTTACTCATAATAGTCACAGAACGAATACATATCTACTATGGCCATATTAATAACCTTCGCCGCGCAGAATTAGCCGAACGGTCTGAGGCGCTGCAGTCATGGACTGTGCGGCTGGTCCCGACGGAGGTTCGAGTCCTCCCTCGGGCATGGGTGTGTGTGTGTTTGTCCTTAGGATAACTTAGGTTAATTAGTGTGTAAGCTTTGGGACTCATAACCTTAGCAGTTAAGTCCCATAAGATTTCACACACATTTGAACATTTTTGAATAACCTTCAAACCGCTCGTCAGCCTCTGTTTGAACATTGAAACCGTCTCTCGTACGAACTAGTTCCAGTATTCGTGATACTATGTTCCTGCATTTTGTGCTTGCTGCTTGTTTCTGAGTATAGTCGGGCTCTGTTCTTTCCTCGTCTCACAAGGAAAGCAGTCACACGAGAGAAAAGGAAGAGCGTAATGCACTTTCGTAAACTTGATGGATGTTATACGTGTTACTGAGCTGAGAAGGCGTAGACGTGCAGAGAATGGTGGAACCTGACCTATGAGGTGGTCCAGCGGAGTGCGCGCGAGCCGGTTGAGCTGCTGGCGGTTCCAGGCATAGGCGGCGCGCAGGCCGCGCCGCTTCTTGTCGCGCAGCCAGTCCTCGATCAGGTTGCGGCCGTCCAGCCGGCGGCCCTCCTCAGCGTCCAGCTCCGGGTCGCGCGCCTCCCTCGGCAGCCAGTGTCGCCGCCCGCCGCCCAGCACCACCTGCCAAAATCATAACAAAGCTATGCGTACATCGACGAAAAAAATTCCAACACCAAGAAATCACTAATGTAGAGTAATGAAATTTCGTGAATACATTTATCTGGGTAAGATACACTACTGGCCATTAAAATTGCTACACCAAGAAGAAATGTCGCCAATAAACGGGTATTCATTGGACAAATATATTATACTAGAATATACAGTTTCATGCAATTTGGGTGCATAGATCCTGAGAAATCAGTGCCCAGAACAACCACCTGTGGCCGTAATAACGGCCTTGATACGCCTGGGCATTGAGTCAAACAGAGCTTGTATGGCGTGTATAGGTACAGCTGCCCATGCAGCTTCAACACGATACCACAGTTCATCAATAGTAGTGACTGGCGTATTGTGACGAGCCAGTTGCTCGGCCACCATTGACCAGACGTTTTCAATTGGAGAGAGATCTGGAGAATGTGCAGCAGTCGAACATTTTCTGTATCCAGAAAAGCCCGTACAGACCCTGCAAAATGTGGTCGTGCATTATCCTGCTGAAATATAGGGTTTCGCAGGGATCGAAAGAAGGGTAGAGCCACACATCTGTAATGTAACGTCCACTGTTCAAAGTGCCGTCAATGCGAACAAGAGGTGACCGAGACTGTAACCAATGGTACCCCATACCATGACGCCTGGTGATACGCCAGTATGGTGATGGCGATTACACGCTTCCAATGTGCGTTCACCGTGATGTCGCTAAACACGGATGCGTCCATCATGATGCTGTAAACAGAACCTGGATCCAACCGAAAAATGACATTTTGCCATTCGCGCACGCAGGTTCGTCGTTGAGTACACCATCGCAGGCGCTCCTGTCTGTGATGCAGCGTCAAGGGTAACCGCAGCCATGGTCTCCGAGCTGATAGTCCATGCTGCTGCAAACGTCGTCGAACTGTTCGTGTAGATGGCCGTTGTCTTGCAAACGTCCCCATCTGTTGACTCAGTGATCGAGACGAGGCTGCACGATCCGTTACAGCCATGCGGATAAGATGGCTGTCATCTCCACTGCTAGTGATACGAGGCCGTTGGGATCCAGCACGGCGTTCCGTATTACCCTTCTGAACCCACCGATTCCATATTCTGCTAACAGTCATTGGATCTCGACCAATGCGAGCAGGAATGTCGTGATACGATAAACCGCAATGGCGATAGGCTACAATCCGACCTTTATCAAATTCGGAAACGTGATGCTACGCATTTCTTCACCTTACGCGAGGCATCACAACAACGTTTCACTAGGCAACGCCGGTCAACTGCTGTTTGTGTATGAGAAATCGGTTGGAAACTTTCCTCATGTCAGCATGTTGTAGGTGTCACCACCGGCGCCAACCTTGTGTGAATGCTCTGAGAAGCTAATCATTTGCATATCACAACATCTTCTTCCTGTCCGTTAAATTTCGCGTCTATAGCACGTCATTTTCGTGGTGTAGCAATTTTAATGGCCGGTAGTGTATAACAGATGTAACCGCCAGAATGTCGGCTGCAAGAATGGAAACGTGCGTGCATTGCATCACACAGATGCCGGATGTCAGTTTGTGGGATGGAGTTCCATGCCTGTTGCACATGGTGGATAGGTACATGGACAATTAATGCCCGCGCAGTCCGGAACCGTGCGACTGCTACGGTCGCAGGTTCGAATCCTGCCTCGGGCATGGATGTGTGTGTTGTCCTTAGGTTAGTTAGGTTTAAGTAGTTCTAAGTTCTAGGGGACTGATGACCACAGCAGTTGAGTCCCATAGTGCTCAGAGCCATTTGAACAATTAATGCTGGTTGTGGATGACTCTGGAGTTGTCATTCGATTATGCCTCATACGTGCTCGATCGGAGACACATCTGGTGATCGACCAGGCCGAGGCAACTTGTGGACACTCTGTAGATCATGTTGGATTACAACAGCAGTATGTGGGCGCGCGTTATCCTCTTAGATAACACTCCCTGGAATGCTGCTCACGAATGGCAACACAACTGGTCAAATTACCAGACTGCAAGCGGATGCGTGGGACAACCACAAGAATGCTACTGCCGTCATACGAAATCGCATCCCCGACCATAACTCTAGGTGAAGGTTCAATGTGTTTAGTGAGCGGACAGGTTGGTTGCAGGCCCTCACCTGGTCTCCCTCTAAACAACAAACGGCCACCACTGGCACCGAGGCAGAGCTGGCTTTCGTCAGAAAACACAACAGATCTCCATTCCGCCCTCCAATGGGCTCTTGCCGGTCACCACTGAAGTCGCAAAAGACGGTGATTTGAGGTCGGAAGAATGTACGCTACAAGGCTTCTGGGTCGGAGCTGTCCTTGAAATGACCGATTTGCAACAGTTAGTTGTGTCAATACGACGAAGATAACGATCTTCCTCTCGGTAGTGCCACGTGTACGCCCGAGTCACCCGATATTTCTGTGATCGTACCTTCCCGTGACCACTGCATCCAGCAATCATGTGCAGTGGCTACATTCCTGCCAAGACTTTCTGCAGTATCGCTGAAGGAACATCCAGCTTCTCGTAGCTCTGTTACACGACCTCGTTCAAAGACAGTTAGCTGTTGGTAATGGCGTCTTCATCATCTTAGATGCGTTCTTGACTAAGGTCAGCTCATTATGTCCAATCTCAAAGGCAACTAACAGTCATTACCGTTGCAGTGCATATTTAAAGCAGATCTTATTTACATCCTCATAGTGGCGCTACTAGTGCCACTCTTATGACACTGGCGCGAAATTTGAATAGACATTATCTTGAAGATGGAGAAACGCAAATTTTCGTTTATCTTGCAGAACTTCTTCCTAGTGTTAGGATCTTCTTCTCCATCGTTGTATTACTAGTTTTCCTGTCTGTATTTGAAGGTTAACCTCAGGGACTGCTACAGGGAATTTGATACGGTTTTCACTAACAGACAGACTGATTCACATGGAAGATTTGTGTTTATACACTGCCTGACAAATAGGTGAAGGACTCAGGAAGGAAGGAAGACAAACTGAAAATTCTCTGGCTGAGAGGGTGTGTGATGTTATTTCAGTGGCTATAAAATCTAACCAGATTTACGAAGAACTTATCAGTATGACGTTGCATCCACTCTGGCCTGAATACACGCACTGATTCGGTTGGAAAGGGTGTCATAAAGCCGTTGCGTCCTCTCCTGAGGCAAACTAGTCCACGGTTATTCTAACTAGTCCTTGATATTCTGCATATTGGCAGTGGCACAGAGTTGACGTCCGAACTGGTTCCACACGTGTTCTATCGGAGACTTAACTGGTAATCTTGCTGGCTACAGAAATAACTCAAAATCACTCAGACAGCTCAAACAGACACGTGACACGAGTTGACCAGGATTATCCTATTGAAAAACGGTACTATGATACTGTCGCGTGAGAGGTAACGCACGAGGACGCAGGATGCTTGTGACAAACCGTTATGGCATCAGACTCCCATCCATCACTATCAGGCTTGGTCTGAAGTCATGCCTGATGGCTCCCTACACTACGACAACAGGAGTAACTGCTGTGTTCGTTGGTGGCCGGACACCAGCCCACGCGTTTGAGCCCAGGAGGGAAATACCTGACGCAGCAGGGAGGAAGGTTGAGGAGGAGAACAAGATACCAAGCGGTAACCGAGCTAAAAACGGCTGACTGACGGCAGACAGGATACAGACAAGGACAAGACCAAAGCAACCTATGTAAACAACGAAGTGTAAAGCGGAAACTTTGACCACAACGATGTCAACAGGCCAAGAGAAAAAAGAGACGCAAACCGAATCGCAACCAAAGAAAAAGGCAAAGTGCCAAGAGATGTTGTTATCCAATAGTCAGCGATGACAATATCACAGGCGAGTACAGAACTGACTGACCGTTCCCTTGAGGGATTTGTTTATATCGGCCATGATGAACACTATAGCCTGGCGTATTCACGCTTCGAGATGAGTTGCACGCTCCCGCTGCGAGCGCAGAGCTGCGGCGAGACTGGCCATCTACGTCCGTTACGTCTGACGGGCATCCAACTTCCGCGGAGCCGGATAAGCCAGAGCAGCACAGTTGTGCCTCTCCAGAACACAGGATGTGGGAACTCTCCACAGGTAACAGCCACAATCTCCAACGATGGTCTTCCGAGGTACTGCAGAACCGCTATTCATCACTGAACACTTTACACCCCCATATATCAGCAGAGCATGTTTCCTGGCCACAGCACCCTACTACGGCTGCTGCTGGTCTCCTACCAATTGTGTCGGATGATACACAATGTTTCAGGGAGACCATTTCTTGTTCTAGGAAGAGGTGCAGATGTGAATGGGTTACAAAGTGCTTTGTGCACGAAACTGCGATCTTACCTCGTGGTGGTAAGACGTGGTCGACCAGAAACTTGTAGAAGAGTACGTCTGCCCTGACGTACCCATGCAATTCAACACTTCGCCACTGTCACATCTGAATGCCCCACAAATATGAATATTGCACGATTAGAACAGCCGTCCAAATGGATATCCTAAGTGAGACTCCTTTCCTACTCTGTCTTGTGATGATAACGCTGTACGTGGCATCTCCGCGTCCTTCACAGTGATCACTCAGCATGTGAAGACGCTCACGTCCGCTATATACACGAAAAACAATAATGCAAGCTCGTGGCCATTCTACCTGTCACAAAGGGATGCATCTCTTCTCATTTACATACTCTTCGATGGTGTGTACATGTACAAAGTTACATCGGCATCGGTCTGTGTCCTCTGGGTGCTCTTTTTTTCTGTAAAACAGTGTAATTTAGCACCGCTACACCAGAGAGGTCAGCTGGCCGTGGATACGTTGTGCTTCCCATGTGAAGCTGGGACGGGTCGCTAGTAAGCACTGTAACATATCATTTCCGTGACGCACATGTGTGCTAGAACTTTTCGTTTTGTAGTCGCCTCGGCCAGTCCCAGCTGCAATGGGAAGGGATTTATTGTTCTGCCAGAAAATGATGGGCAAGTCTTTCACTAATACCCCTAAATGGACGGCGGTCTGAGCCGACTAGCCTGATTTTAAGAGTGAGTAATTTTTCCAGTATGTGCGGTGATTTCCAACATCCGCTACAGACAAAGTTCTGGACCTCCTGCCAGGCAGATGCACCTTACAGAAGCTGTGTTAGAAGGGGCAGAAAATTTGACAATGAAAATTCCTGAATTCTAATTGGGAATAGAAGTGAATGGAAGGCTTGAATGCTAAATTATTTCATGGAGCGGCGTGGATCTTTTGAAATCGTGGAGTCGGCGTGCAGACCCCGATGAGTGTTGAAAGTGTGTCCCTTCTGGGGCGGAGAAGATGTTTTATAGCGTACTTTTGAAGCTGGGAGAAGGTGATCCTTCCGTGATCAACCGAGTTATTCCTTAAATTACGAAAATCTGTAACAAACCGAATAGTGGGTTCCCGCAAGCGGACGCGGATTCAGGTTGAGTCATCCCAGTTATTATCCTCCACTGTTGCTTTTAAGTAAGAGTGCACGTACCTGGTAAGCAGAGTCCTCACATCAGATCGCGGAGCCATTAGCTTGTTCGACGTTAGTGCTTTAGTGGATGTGTTGGATTTGGTGTGGTCTAATACAGGTAAGTAAGTTGTATTTGTTTCCATAAAACACCGGTACTTGCAGTGGATCCTGATGCAGTTTGGAATTCTTGTGTGATGGTCTGGACAGATGTCTGCCTATTACACATTACGACCCTCTTCAACTATCGGCGGTCTCTGTCAGTCAACAGACGAGGTCGGCCTGTACGCTTTTGTGCTGTACGCGTCCCTTCACGGCTCAACATCACTATCACATCGGAAACAGTGAACCTAGGCATGTTTAGGAGTGTGTAAATCTCGCGTACAGGCGTATGACACAAGTGACACCCAATCACCTGACCACGTTCGGAGTCCGTGAGTCCCGCGGAGCGCCCTATTCTGCTCTCTCACGATGTCTAACGACTACTGAGGTCGCTGACATGGAGTACCTAGTAGTAGGTGGCAGCACAATGCACCTAATATGAAAAACGTATGTTTTTGGGGGTGTCCGGATACTTTTGATCACATAGTGTATGTATGTGAATGAGGCTCGCGGGCCAACAAAGGTTGCCCATGCCTCTGATAGAAATTTTTGAGTGGTGTTTTGTGTGCTTCGCTCCCCCTTGACCTTCAGCTGTATGCCTGTGTTGTGTCGTGGAGATTATCTGCGCAAGTTGTCAAACGTCAGTTGTCTGCGACGTGTGAGCTGTTAGCGGTGAACTTTTTCCGCTCCAGCGACCGTATCTCGGAATGTTTCTGATAGTAGTTGGGATTGCTACAGCCGTTTGCATATTGGCATTGAAATAATGAGAATTTTACCCTGTCTCATGAGTCAAAGCTAGGCTGTCGACTCTTATTTAGACTGATTTTATAAGGTTACATAACAGAAAATTAATCTGGATACTCCAATAAACGTTCCCGACTAAGTCTGCGGGGGAATACGTCGTACAATTCGTACACGGACGCGAGTGGAATCTTTCGCGGCCGCGAATGTGATTTCGATCGACGCCACGGAAGCTCCAACGTACGGGCGAAAGGAACGTTTGAACACCAGGCCAATTTACAGCGTTCTCCATAAGGAGAGAACAAAGGCACCGAAATTGAATTTTCACTTGACCTGTTTCGACTCGACCCTTCGCGAACTTCCATTCTGTTAATAAATGGACATTGATTGCGGACCCACTGTTGTGTAAAGATGCATGCTACGGGTCGGTTCTTATAACAATGGTAGCAGCGGAAATTCAAAAGGCCGGTAACTCCTATATCTGTCATTCAGTGACAATCGTAAGTGTAAATAGAATATACTATCGAGTACATCATAGTAGATACACTGTTCGCTATGTAAACCCACAATAAGAATGTGGTCGAGGATGTGGAACGTGTCAAAAAATCAGAACAATTGATATGGTAATGTTCTTTCCACACATCCTAAATAAGATGGCCATTCATGATGCGTAAAAAATAAAAAAAACTTACAAATTTGATCCTTTACACAATAATTAATCTCTGGTGTCTTGTATCATGCAGGGTGTTTCAAAAATGACCGGTATATTTGAAACGGCAATAAAAACTAAACGAGCAGCGATAGAAATACACCGTTTGTTGCAATATGCTTGGGACAACAGTATATTTTCAGGCAGACAAACTTTCGAAATTACAGTAGTTTCAATTTTCAACAACAGATGGCGCTGCGGTCTGGGAAACTCTATAGTACGATATTTTCCACATATCCACCATGCGTAGCAATAATATGGCGTAGTCTCTGAATGAAATTACCCGAAACCTTTGACAACGTGTCTGGCGGAATGGCTTCACATGCAGATGAGATGTACTGCTTCAGCTGTTCAATTGTTTCTGGATTCTGGCGGTACACCTGGTCTTTCAAGTGTCTCCACAGAAAGAAGTCACAGGGGTTCATGTCTGGCGAATAGGGAGGCCAATCCACGCCGCCTCCTGTATGTTTCGGATAGCCCAAAGCAATCACACGATCATCGAAATATTCATTCAGGAAATTAAAGACGTCAGCCGTGAGATGTGGCCGGGCACCATCTTGCATAAACCACGAGGTGTTCGCAGTGTCGTCTAAGGCAGTTTGTACCGCCACAAATTCACGAAGAATGTCCAGATAGCGTGATGCAGTAATCGTTTCGGATCTGAAAAATGGGCCAATGATTCCTTTGGAAGACATGGCGGCCCAGACCAGTACTTTTTGAGGATGCAGGGACGATGGGACTGCAACATGGGGCTTTTCGGTTCCCCATATGCGCCAGTTCTGTTTATTGACGAAGCCGTCCAGGTAAAAATAAGCTTCGTCAGTAAACCAAATGCTGCCCACATGCATATCGCCGTCATCAATCCTGTGCACTATATCGTTAGCGAATGTCTCTCGTGCAGCAATGGTAGCGCCGCTGAGGGGTTGCCGCGTTTGAATTTTGTATGGATAGAGGTGTAAACTCTGGCGTCATTTGGACCGCAGCTGCAACACGGCGAACGGAAACCCGAGGCCGCTGTTGGATCACCTGCTGCACTAGCTGCTCGTTGCCCTCTGTGGTTGCCGTACGCGGTCGCCCTACCTTTCCAGCACGTTCATCCGTCATGTTCCCAGTCCGTTGAAATTTTTCAAACAGATCCTTTATTGTATCGCTTTTCGGTCCTTTGGTTACATTAAACCTCCGTTGAAAACTTCGTCTTGTTGCAACAACACTGTGTTCTAGGCGGTGGAATTCCAACACCAGAAAAATCCTCTGTTCTAAGGAATAAACCATGTTGTCCACAGCACACTTGCACGTTGTGAACAGCACACGCTTACAGCAGAAAGACGACGTACAGAATGGCGCACCCACAGACTGCGTTGTCTTCTATATCTTTCACATCACTTGCAGCGCCATCTGTTGTTGTAAATTGTAACTACTGTAATTTCGAAAGTTTGTCCGCCTGAAAATGTACTGTTGTCCCAAGCATATTGCAACAAACGGTGTATTTCTATCGCTGCTCGTTTCGTTTTTATTGCCGTTTCAAATATACCGGTCTTTTTGAAACACCCTGTACATAAATATGCCAAAACATTTTGGACAGCTGCTTAATAGCGTGTTAGTCCGCGTTTGGAACGCAACATAATAGCAGTTCTGTGTGTCACGCATTCGACAAGCCCTTAACAGTATATGCACCAGTTACCTTCAAAGAGGTCGTGTAATTTTTTGTGAATTATAGGACGGTGGTTTGTGGGCGTATCCCAGATCTCTTCCAACTGGTTAAAAACAGGCAAATCTGGTAGCCCAGACATCAACGTGAGTTCACTATCATGCTGCCCAAGCCACTGTAGCACGATTGTGGCCATGCGACTCTGTTATTAATCATAGTGACAGGGACCATCGCCGTTGGCAAAGACACCAAGCGTGGAAAGACTTAGATGGCCCGCAATAATGTTAACGAAGTCCACGGACGTTATGATGCCTTAGATTACTACCACAGGTCTCACGGAAGCCCAGTTGAATGTCGCCCATTGCATAATACAGGCGCTGGCCTGCATTCGTGGCGCGATGTATGTTTCGAGCAGTCGTTCGCCTAGAAGACGGCGTATCCGGACGCCACTGTCGACCTGATTTAACAAGTAACGTGACTTAACCGACTATGTGACACGTTTACATTGATTCACTGTCCAATCTCACTGATCCCGTGCCCACTGCAGCCGAAACTGACAATGTATTTGAGTCAACATGGGAGCACATACGGCTCGTCTGCTGCGATGTCTCCTATCCAACAACGTAAGCGGAACGGTGTGCTCCGAGACACCTGTGCCTACGCCAGCAGTATACAGGGTGATTCAAAAAGAATACCACAACTTTAGGTTCAAAATGGCTCTGAGCACTATGGGACTTAACAGCTATGGTCATCAGTCCCCTAGAACTTAGAACTACTTAAACCTAACTAACCTAAGGACAGCACACAACACCCAGTCATCACGAGGCAGAGAAAATCCCTGACCCCGCCGGGAATCGAACCCGGGAACCCGGGCGACAACTTTAGGAATTTAAAACTCTGCAACGACAAAAGGCAGAGCTAAGAACTATCTGTCGGCGAATTAAGGGAGCTATAAAGTTTCATTTAGTTGTACATTTGTTCGCTTGAGGCGCTGTTGACTAGGCGTCAGCGTCAGTTGACGCTAAGATGGCAACCGCTCAACAGAAAGCTTTTTGTGTTATTGAGTACGGCAGAAGTGAATCGACGACAGTTTTTCGGCGTGCATTTCGAACGAAGTATGGTGTTAAACCTCCTGATAGGTGGTGTATTAAACGTTGGTATAAACAGTTTACAGAGAATGGGTGTTTGTGCAAAGGGAAAAGTTCTGGACGGCCGAGAACGAGTGATGAAAATGTAGCACGCATCCAGCAAGCATTTGTTCGCAGCCCAGGAAAATCGACTCGCAGAGCTAGCAGAGAGCTGCAAATTCCACAATCAATTATTTATTGGCACTTATCTGTCCGTAACTACCTGAACGTCAACTACCCGAGGCGATGGATCGGCCGCTAGGCAGCCCGTGACAAAGCACTTCATCACTGGCCTCCAAGAAGCCCTGATCTTACCCCCTGCGATTTTTTCTTATGGGGGTATGTTAAGGATATGGTGTTTCGGCCACCTCTCCCAGCCACCATTGATGATTTGAAACGAGAAATAACAGCAATTATCCAAACTGATACGCCTGATATGCTACAGAGGGTGTGGAACGAGTTGGAGTATCGGGTTGATATTGCTCGTGTGTCTGGAGGGGGCCATATTGAACATCTCTGAACTTGTTTTTGAGTGAAAAAAAACCTTTTTAAATACTCTTTGTAATGATGTATAACAGAAGGTTATATTATGTTTCTTTGATTAAATACACATTTTTAAAGTTGTGGTATTCTTTTTGAATCACCCTGTAGTTCGTCGATAGATCTACCACAGGTCGCCATACATCCTGCTTTACAGATGGTTCAAATGGCTCTGAGCACTATGGGACTCAACTGCTGAGGTCATTAGTCCCCTAGAACTTAGAACTAGTTAAACCTAACTAACCTAAGGACATCACAAACATCCATGCCCGAGGCAGGATTCGAACCTGCGACCGTAGCGGTCTTGCGGTTCCAGACTGCAGCGCCTTTAACCTGCTTTACAGAGCGAGCTTACCTCCGACCTCACGTTCTGTGAATAGGCATGGACGTCCAGTACTGTCACCAAATTGCGGAGTCATAATCCTTCAATCACTTTCCGTAAATGCTCACGACAGTAGCACACAAACAGGTAGCAGCGACAGCGACAGCAGCAGGCGACCAGCTTCGCCGTCTCCAAGGCGCTCCTTTCCAGGCGTTGGGCGGTAACAACCTGCCCTTTGTCAAAGTCGTTCACGTCAGTGAATTTCCCCATTTGCGGCCAATATCATCGCTCAAACGATTCCCCATTCCTATCTGCTCCTCGTCTACATTTTTCCTGCCCGCCCGGCTAGCCGCGCGATCTAGTGTGCTGCTTCCCGAGCGGGAAGGTGTGCCGATCCCCGGCACGAATCCGCCCCGCGGATTAGTGTCGAGGTACGGTGTGCCGACCAGCCTGTGGATGGTTTTTAAAGCGGTTTTCCACCTACCTTGGCAAATGCGGGCTGGTTCCCCTTAATCCACCTCAGTTACACTATGTCGGCGATTGCTGCGCGCCGCGCGGGATTAGCCGAGCGGTCTCAGGCGCTGCAGTCATGGACTGTGCGGCTGGTCCTGGCGGAAGTTCGAGTCCTCCCTAGGGCATGTGCGAGTATGTTTGTCCTTAGGGTAATTTAGGTTAAGTAGTGTGTAAGCTTAGGGACTGATGACCTTAGCAGTTAAGTCCCATAAGATTTCACACACATTTGAACATTTTTTTTAATTGCTGCGCAAACACTGTCTCCACGTACGCGTACACCATAATTACTTCACTTCACCACGCCTACATTTGGGGTTATACTCGTCTGGTATGAGACGTTCCCGGGGGGGGGGGGGGGGGCTCCAATGGGGTCCGAACCGCACAATAACGCTGGGTTCGGTGTGGGGCGGCGATGGGGTGAGTGGACTGTTGTGTCTTTTGTGCGATTGTTAACCACTGAGGGCTACGGCAGCGACGAAGCCTCTCCGTCGTTCCTAGGTCCCCGATTAAATACACATACACACACACTTTCCTTACTGCGTCACGTTCCCGCAACGCCAGCAGGTGACATTCAGTCGCGCGGTGTGCAGTGAAATAGTAATTTTATAAGGGTATTTTAGGGTATAAGTGTGGCCATCTTAATGTAATAACTGGTTTTAAGGAGTTTGATGAAGTGGCTATGTGAAGTAACTGATAATTGCTATGCTTAAGGTTTCTATAAATGCCTGGCACATTAAGTTTTTTGTAACTATCTCTTAAGGGACTGTTTATTTGAGTACTGAGTACATTGGGTTTCTAACTGTATTTGCAAATCTTTATCTAGTGGCTCGTCTACAATTTGTAATTCTCAAATTCCTTAAAAGGCGTAATGTCAATAAACTGTCTTAATTATAAATTGTGACTACCAACCATGATTCCATCCCGCTTCATCTTTAATGGTATCTAAGATATGGTGGGTAAGTGTGGCACGAGAAGGGTTCACGTACCAAGAACTACGGAATTGTAACTACCGTAAGCAGTTCTTTGAACAGTCTTCTGCAAAATGTTTTTGAATTCTCTCCAGAAACAAATTACGAACTTTTCAACTTCAGCTTCTGTCGATGAATTACTCGAAAATTTAATACCGTATTACGGTGTGGAATGAAGGGTACGTAAAGTATACCACCTCTTTTTTTTCATATTACCTCTGTTTGATAATTTTCGCACGTTGAAAACAAAAATTCCCTTCAGAGCTGTTAGAATTTCAGATAAGAAGAAGAGACTTTAAAATCTATTAATTTTTAACAGATCAGAAAAGAAAGCAAAAATTCGCTATTTGAGTCTTTTATTAAACTACCGAAATGTGTAGTAGGAGGAAACAACAGTATTTTGTTGTCCCAGAGAATGAAATTGGAGCCTAATAACTACACTGTTGAGTCTGTTATAAACCACATTCATCATCATCGTCGTCGTTATCAAAAATGGTTCAAATGGCTCTGAGCACTATGGGACTTAACTTCTTAGGTCATCAGTGCCCTAGAACTTAGAACTACTGAAACCTAACTAACCTAAGGACATCACACACATCCATGCCCGAGACAGGCTTCGAACCTGCGACCGTAGAGGTCGCGCGGCTCCAGACTGTAGCGCCTAGAACCGCTCGACCACCTCGGCCGGCTTACTTGTATGGCAGAAAATTTTTCCCAGTCACAGACCACAAGCCTTTGACTGCACTGTTTCATCCTTCAAAATAAGTTCCGGAACACATGGCGCAGAGTCTTCAACGTTGGCCGCTATTATTGTCAAATTACAAGTATGATCTTCCGTATTGTTCGACGGCGCAACGCGCAAACGCCAACACATTATCTCGTTTACCTATCGGCGCAGATGCACCATTTGACGCACCGGAAGCTCCTTGTTTATATATTGATTCTTCTGATTTGCAAGCACTGGATTCTTTTCCTATTGATTCATGGCGGACTACACGAGCCACAGAGCATGAGCAATCACTACGTTTGTTGAAAAGTTACATTCGCAAAAGTTGGCCGCACTCTCAGAAATATATCCCCGATCCCTTAGTGCGAAGATATTTTGTGCACTGCAACAGTTTATTTTTTCTGAAGGATGTGATTCTGCTTCGCACGCCCAACGAACACACAAGTCTGTTAAACCCTACCTCATTGTACCACCAAGTGTTATATCTCCTATATAGAGGTCCCTGAGGAACAGTTCTCACTAGGAAGTCGGCGCACCAACAGTGTACGTGGCTTGGTTTAGATAAGCAACTAGAACGTACGATGGCACACTGTCGCACATGCGCGGACCATCACTCTACTCCAGGAATTTTTCTCCTGGCCACTCTCTGATACTCCATGGAAACGCCGCCTATAAACTTTGCTGGACCTTTATGGCAAACAAATTAGTTGATAATCGTCGATGCATACAGCAAATATCCATTTGTTATACCAATGCACTCGATGAATGCTAGCAGCGCTATCAAAGTGCTCGCTTCTGTATTTTCTCTCGAAGAATTGCCACTAACAATGGTGTCTGACAATGGACCTTCTTTTACTTCCAAGGAATTTGCCCAATTTGGCAAAGATAGTGGAATAAAGCATGTTATGACAGTATCATTCTCGCCACAGTCTAACGGTGGAGCCGAACATTTCGTTCGAACGTTCACGACGCAAATATCAAAACTTCTAACTTCACAATGACTGATATTTTCCGAGTACATATCGTACTTTGCTTGCTCCTGACATTTCGCCGTTAGAACGTTTGTATTGGAAGACGCCTTCAGACCTTACTTCATCTGCTTAGTCTTTACCGCTCTGCTCCAGCATCAGAATTCACCACTAAATTTCACCCGAACGTCAGAGTTCAATATCGAATGTATAACAAGCCACATCTATGGGAATACGGCGTTGTTTACACATCAGCTGGCAGAGCGCAATACACTATTTTCTGCAGCGCAAGTACTCATCAGCACCTCAAAAATCAGCTACGCCTCCGTGAATTCAGTGCTCCTGCCGTAGATCAAACTGTTTCAGTTTTCTTCAATGCACGATTTCCAACAGTCGTAACGCTGTCAGATGCGTCCGCCGCAACGCACTCTCCCGTAGACATCGATGCAGTCACCGTCAGCTAGATGCCATCATCCTCTTTATCACCGTCTATGCTCCTACCTGTGGCGTCGGAGCGTCCTGCGCATTGTTTTCCGTGGCAGTTTACCTTCCCCCAGCCAAGCTACGAGCCTCTTTACTATCCACGGCACAGGCCTTTCCCCGTACCTTCCAATTTGGGCCGGGGAGCGGTGCGGTATCGGCCGCTATCCGGTCGGCCGCACTTTCAAATAGGTACGCCGTCAGTTACGCTGCCACGTTTCCTACAACCGCCACCGGGGCACGAGGGCTCTGCCACGAACGATTACGCCGCTGCCAATGAGATGCAAGCATCCCCTCTCCGGAGCTTCAGCGGTGGGTGTACGTAAGTTCGATCATTCATGCGCTGAGCTAGTGATGGGCTAAACTGCGATTTTCCGATATCAGTGATTTCTGTGAATGCTACTTTTCAGTATCCGTTATTCTTAACTGTGATTTGCCGCTGTTAAGAATCGCAGTTAACGAATCCAGATCTTGTATCCCTCCGCACTCTAACACTGCTATTTCTGCGACTCCTGCGATTTCTGCGATTTATCACCGTATGAAAAAGTTACACTTGTCCACACAGAAAGTAGCATGTCAAGAAAACTGTCATTAGTAAGTATGTTTTACATTTGTTCTTCCGTTGATTTTAATTTTGTATTAAAGAAACAATTGGGAAAATATTAATAGTGTAATTAATACGAAAGTAGCCATACAGTACGGTAATAGTTCGTGTTTAGAAAACGAATTCCAATGTATTGTTATGTTCACAGGTACCTGAACTACGCTTCAGTCACTCAGTATAGCGATAATTGAAAATTCCATTGTCAACAGATATGGAGAAATTGACATACAGTGAGTGAATAATGAAAATCTCATTTTCCCCACGTTAAGCCGTCCTATACTCGTAAATTTTAAGCTATTTAATTATCTGCAATCATGTTGTGGTGACACTGACCTGTAACAAAGCCTGAGGTCTAGAGTGTGAGTTTTGAGGCTGTTGATATAAAAGTGGGAAATACGGATCCTCCAGTTAAATCAGAAATAGTTTAAGTGCAGTACTTGAAGGTAACACAGGAAAAGCTTACTTTGTAGGTAGTTGTAGTGTCGGCTAAAAGTTCTTGTGGGGGCGCCCATGCCCGAGGCAGGATTCGAACCTATGACCGTAGCGGTCACGCGGTTCCAGACTGTAGCGCCTAGAACCGCTCGGCCACTCCGGCCGGCACTGATGCTGAATGTGCATGTCGTCATATAGTATGCACACAGAGTACATCTATCTCGTGAGACACAAGGTTCTTATAATGAAGTACGAACGTCGGTCAACAGATGGCATTCGGCAAAGAATGTTAATTGCCCTTTTTAATTGCTACCTGCGACTTCTAGTTGCGATTTGTCACAAAATTCGCAGTTAGACTCGATAGCTAATCGCAGAGAAAGAGCGTAGTACGAACTTTGGCCAACAGATGGCACAAGGCGTTCACTGTTAACTGCGCTTTTTAGTTGCTACTTGCGGCTTCTAGCCGCGACTTGTCACTGAAATCGCAGCTAATTCCACAGCATGACACCAGGTTTACAGAAAGCAGTACGAAATTCGGGCAACGGATGGCACACGGCGTTGAATGTGAAATCGTACTTGCAACTGTTAATTGTGACTGAAATGGCAGTTAGATTCTGTAAAGTTGTTATTGTGATATTTGTGACATCTCAATCACTGTGGTTTGTAACACATACGCGATTTCCTGCCCACCAATACACTGAGCCCATTTTGTGTATTTCACAGTAGTTACTACTGTACTACACTGCTGGCCACCGTAAATGCAACACCAAGAAAGACAAGAGGTAGCACAACAAAATTTATTTTGTAGATAACATGTTGACCAAGTATCAAATGATTACGTTTACAGACGTCTGTGACATGTGGTTCCTGCCAGCATCAGTAGCCAGAGTAGCCGCCATTGTTGGAGATCACTGCTGCCACACGTCTCGGCATTGAGTCAAAGAGACGTTGGATGTGTTCCTGGGGTACAGCAGCCCAAGCAGCTTCCACACGTTGCCAAAGATCATCTGGTGTGGCAGCTGGGGATGTAATCTGGGTCACTCGTTGAGCAACCATGAACCACATGTTTTTTATCGGCGAAGGATCCGGAGAGCGAGCCGGCCAGGGAAGCAATTCAATCTGGTTATTGACGAAGAACCTTTGGACAATTCGTGCCACGTGTGGTCGCGCATTGTCCTGTTGAAATATGGCTGTGGCCGAGCCCTGAAGGTAAGGAAGGACAACTGGCTCCAGCACCTCGGATATGTAGCGCCGGCTATTTAAAGTACCGGCAATGCGTACTAGAGGCGTGCGAGAGTAATATCCAATACCGCCCCATACCATAATACCCGGTGCAAGACCAGTGTGGCGGTGCATAATGCAGCTGTCCAGCATCCTCTCTCCACGGTGTCTCCACACTCGAATCCGACCATCGTGGTGCTGCAGACAGAAGCGTGCCTCGTCAGTAAAGACAACGTCATTCCATTCTGCCGTCCACATCCGTCTGTCATCACACCATTGGCGACGGAGACGTCTGTGGTTCTGCGTCAATGGTAGACGAAGCAATGGACGTCTTGCGGACAGACCACTCTGCTGTAAACGGCGTCGAATGGTACGCGCAGACACTGGATGATGCGTTACAGACGCAATGTGCTGTGCTACGGTTCGGGATGTCACTGAGCGATCCGTCACTGCCATGCGCACAATTTGCCTATCAGCACGTGCAGTGGTGCACCGAGGTGAATGCGATCGACCACGTCGGTCCGTCGTACCCTCCTGCATCCAACGGTCACATATCCGCACTACAGTTGTTTGGTTTCGTTCAACACGACTAGCGATTTCTCTGTATGGTAATCCACAATCTCGGTAAGCCACTATCCTTCCTCTGTCGAACTCGGATACTTGATCAAACGATGTTCGCTGTTGTCTACGAGGCATAACTGATCGTCTTGTGAAACAACCACAAGGTAAACACACGTGCCGAACGTACACTCGTCGAAATCGCCAAGCCTTAAATGGCGCTATGAGGTGGCGCCACAGGCGCGCGTGATGTGCGTCTGCGCTGAAATTCTAATGAGTTGCATATCTCATCGCTGCAAACCCATGGTGTAAATTTCACTTGATTCGGATGCTTCCTTCAGGGTGTTGCATTTACGGTGGCCAGCAGTGTACTATTTACAGACTTTCATAGTGGCCGGGGCTCGTGATCTACTGAGTAGTTATTGTACTGAAAATCGATTGATTTGTAAATTTGCGGATCCGTACACGTTTCAAGATTCAAAGCTACTGCTAGCAACTGACGCTGCAACTATTATTATTTTTACTATTTGATATTAGGTGTAGAATAAATTAATATCTGAATTTTCTGTTCATGAGCGGCATATGCTCCTCGCTTCTGTATCCACTAAAGAACCACAAAGAGTGCCAAGGAAGTTATAATAGTTGTCTCATGAGCAATCTTGCGTCAGACACATTTAGTTTTTCAAGAATTTTCTGAAAATCATATTTATTTCTTTTTAGTAATGACATATTACACGCAAATACTAGACATTTAATCTTTATGTCTTGTTTTTCGAGTCTAGTCAGATTCACACTATTCGTTCTTAGTTTATTTTTTTCTTCCGTGTTTCTATTATTTTCCAGCAATGAAGTTAAACGCAGTTGGTGGTAGGCAATTAACCAGTTAGGCTTGCATCGAATCTTCACGTAATTTATCAGTGGAAGTATTTTAATTTTTACTTCAGTTACTATTAGTGACGTGATAAGCTGAAGCTGCTACTGTGAAGTAACAGAGCTAAAAAATTTCCAGTAGCTCCTGCAAAGTTACAGCACTTCCTCCTGCTATTAATGAGGATAGCTCCGTGAAAGGAATCCATGGAATACACGGTGGGGAGGATTAACACTCACAGCATTCATGTTTAAGCAGCGTGTGATCTCGATGGGCCTTCTAATCCTCCTCTTGACGGTAAGTGGGTCCCTTCAATTAACACGGATATTTCTAAAGCATGTGGATCTGTCGTCCTTCTACTGGTCTTTCAGTTCATGAACTGTCGACAGCCAATAATAGAGAAGAACTGAATGGGCCCTGGAGCCTCAATAAATTTGCAAAAGGAGATTATTCCACCAGACTGTGTTCTAAATTATTTAATTTGCACCACTGGTTTACAGCACTACCTATTCTCGAGTGCATCCGTAGTAACAGATGTGTCCCAGTTTCGTCAAAAAATCACGTGGAATGCATATTTGTGCACAGCACCGTCGTCAAAGATCCTCGTCTTGTAAAGTTTACTACAAATCACACTATATGAACTTGCTCATGTAACTGATATATGTGCTTCAAAAGAAAAAAAAATGCATTCACAAATAAAAGAATTGAACGTTGTCATCCACAAAGCTATCTTTCATTCATCTGAAGGAGTATATAGATGTTCCCGTTATTTGATAACGGAAAGGTGACGGACCCAGTAGTACATGTAGGGTTACAATGGTGAACCACCAGAAATAACCCTGAGAAAAACTGCCAGCGAAATCAACTGACACGTCGGTTTTCAATCTACATTACTGTTCGTTCGGGCAACCCGAGGTATATTACAGTATTATTTTCAGATAGGTAAGACGGTAAGCTTCCGAAGTGTTACCGACCTCGTGTAGACAATGACGATTGAAGTTGTTGCGAACCCACAATGAGTGATGTAACCTGTGTTCAGGAGAGATATGATTCAAATCCACGTTCAACAATGTTCATTAAGTTTTTCTGTGGTTTTCTTAAATTAGTTGACGCAAATGAGCAGAGGAGGGAGATCTTGTTTTTTTTTTTTAAAAAAAAGAGTACATCTGACTTTATTCCCCATCCTTTCTAGCATTCCGTTTCTAATGGTCACAACGTCAAGGGAACTTTGAACCTTAGTTTACCTCTCCTCGAGTGACGAATACCTGTAACAACAGCATCATAGTACCATACGTGGCTAAATCTGTAGGAGATTTAAAAGTATACAGGGAGCGAAATTTAGTACACAAAACTGCCACGTCTAGCAGCAATAACAATTGCTCCCATTCAGCTAACCATAGTGTCGAATAGGGCTTAGATGAAAGATACAGCGAAGTTATTCCATGTTGCTTCGGCTCTATACCAGAATTCATCAATTGTAGTGACTGGCGGGTGGTGGCTTTCCATTCTCTCTGTGAAGTGCGATCATGCGTTATTTTGTTGGAAGATAACGTCATGGTGACTCTCTTCAGTAAATTGATTCCTTAGGATGGATAGGATGTGTGACTGCTGTGTACGGACGCAGGAGGAGCTGGCCACTGTTCGCGAACAGCTGAACGTCTTGATGGCCGCGGTCAGCCGTCTTCAGGCTGCTGCAGTCGAGACATCTACGCGGGTACCGGGCGCGGTTGGGCCACCCTCTCCCCAAGGGGAGTGGCGGGTTCAGCGGCGCACGAGGCGGGGGTAAATGTGAAGGCTGGCCGTGTGGCATCGCCCGCTCTGCCTGTGAGTGGACATGTGACTGCTCCTTCAGCAAGGTCCGAGCAGGCACACGGGGGGAGGGGTTTATTAGTTACTGGCAGCTCCAACGTTAGGCGGGTGATGGAGCCCCTTAGGGAAATAGCGAAAAGGTCGGGGAAGAAGGCCAGTGTTCACTCTATCTGCTTGCCTGGGGGTATCATCCGAGATGTGGAGGAGGCCCTGCCGGCGGCGATAGAGAACTGGGTGCACCCGACTGCAAATTGTTGCTCATGTCGGCACCAATGACTCCTGCCGTCTGGGTTCAGAGGTCATCCTCAGTTCGTACAGGCGGTTGGCGGAATTGGTGAAGGCGGAAAGCCTCGCTCGCGGGGTGGAATCAGAGCTAACTATTTGTAGTATCGTTCCCAGAACCGATCGCGGTCCTCTGGTTTGGAGCTGAGTGGAAGGCTTAAACCAGAGGCTCAGAAGATTCTGCGGAGCTCTGGGGTGCAAATTTCTCGACCTCCGCTATCGGGTGGAGAAATTTAGGGTCCCCCTGAATAGGTCAGGCGTACACTACACGCCGGAAGCGGCTACAAGGGTAGTGGAGTACGTGTGGAATGCACATGGGGGTTTTTTAGGTTAGAGAAATCCCTCCCTAGGCCCGAGAAGACGCCTCCTGAGACGCGGCAAGGTAGGAGTAGGCAAAATGCAACAGGGAATAACACTATTAATGTGCTAATAGTAAACTGCAGGAGCGTCTATAGAAAGGTCCCAGAACTGCTCTCATTAATAAACGGTCACAACGCCCATATAGTACTAGGGACAGAATGTTGGCTGAAACCAGACGTAAACAGTAATGAAATCCTAAACTCAGATTGGAATGTGTACCGCAGAGACAGGCTGGACAGTGAAGGGGGAGGCGTGTTTATAGCGATAAGAAGTGAAATAGTATCGAAGGAAATTGACGGAGATCCGAAATGTGAAATGATTTGGGTGAAGGTCACGGTTAAAGCAGGCTCAGACATGGTAATTGGATGTCTTTATAGGCCCTGTTGTGGCTGAGCACCTGAAGGATAATTTGGAAAATATTTCGAGTAGATTTCCCCACCATGTTATAGTTCTGGGTGGAGATTTTCATTTTCCGGATATAGACTGGAGACTCAAACGCTCATAACGGGTGGCAGGGACAAAGAATCCAGTGAAATTTTTTTAAGTGCTTTATCTGAAAACTACCTTGAGCAGTTAAACAGAGAACCGACTCGTGGCGATAACATATTAGACCTTCTGGTGACAAACAGACCCGAACTATTTGAAACAGTTAACGCAGAACAGGGAAATAGCGATCATAAAGCGGTTACGGCATCGATGATTTCAGCCGTAAATAGAAATATTAAAAAAGGTAGGAAGATTTTTCTGTTTAGCAAAAGTGACAAAAAGCAGATTACAGAGTACCTGACGGCTCAACACAAAAGTTTTGTCTCAAGTACAGATAGTGTTGAGGATCAGTGGACAAAGTTCAAAACCATCGTACAATATGCGTTAGATGAGTATGTGCCAAGCAAGATCGTAAGAGATGGAAAAGAGCCACCGTGGTACAACAACCGAGTTAGAAAACTGCTGCGGAAGCAAAGGGAACTTCACAGCAAACATAAACATAGCCAAAGCCTTGCAGACAAACAAAAATTACGCGAAGCGAAATGTAGTGTGAGGAGGGCTATGCGAGAGGCGTTCAATGAATTCGAAAGTAAAGTTCTATGTACTGACTTGGCAGAAAATCCTAAGAAATTCTGGTCTTACGTCAAAGCGGTAGGTGGATCAAAACAAAATGTCCAGACACTATGTGACCAAAATGGTACTGAAACAGAGGATGACAGACTAAAGACCGAAATACTAAATGTCTTTTTCCAAAGCTGCTTCACAGAGGAAGACTGCACTGTAGTTCCTTCTCTAGATTGTCGCACAGATGACAAAATGATAGATATCGAAATAGACGACAGAGGGATAGAGAAACAATTACAATCGCTCAAAAGAGGAAAGCCACTGGACCTGATGGATACCAGTTCTATTTTACACAGAGTACGCGAAGGAACTTGCCCCCCTTCTTGCAGCGGTGTACCGTAGGTCTCTAGAAGAGCGTAGCGTTCCGAAGGATTGGAAAAGGGCACAAGTCATCCCCGTTTTCAAGAAGGGACGTCGAACAGATGTGCAGAAGTATAGACCTATATCTCTAACGTCGATCAGTTGTAGAATTTTGGAACACGCATTATGTTCGAGTATAATGACTTTTCTGGAGACTAGAAATCTACCCTGTAGGAATCAGCATGGGTTTCGAAAAAGACGGTCGTGTGAAACCCAGCTCGCGCTATTCGTCCACGAGACTCAGAGGGCCATAGACACGGGTTCACAGGTAGATGCCGTGTTTCTTGACTTTCGCAAGGCGTTCGATACAGTTCCCCACAGTCGTTTAATGAACAAAGTAAGAGCATATGGACTATCAGACCAATTGTGTGATTGGATTGAGGAGTTCCTAGACAACAGAACGCAGCGTGTCATTCTCAATGGAGAGAAGTCTTCCGAAGTAAAAGTGATTTCAGGTGTGCTACAGGGGAGTGTCATGGGACCGTTGCTGTTCACAATATACATAAATGACCTGGTGGATGACATCGGAAGTTCACTGAGGCTTTTTGCAGATGATGCTGTGGTGTATCGAGAGGTTGTAACAATGGAAAATTGTACTGAAATGCAGGAGGATCTGCAGCGAATTGACGCATGGTGCAGGGAATGGCAATTGAATCTCAATGTAGACAAGTGTAATGTGCTGCGAATACATAGAAAGATAGATCCCTTATCATTTAGCTACAAAATAGCAGGTCAGCAACTGGAAGCAGTTAATTCCATAAATTATCTGGGAGTACGCATAAGGAGTGATTTAAAATGGAATGATCGCATAAAGTTGATCGTCGGTAAAGCAGATGCCAGACTGAGATCCATTGGAAGAATACTAAGGAAATGCAATCCGAAAACAAAGGAAGTCGGTTACAGTATGCTTGTTCGCCCACTGCTTGAATACTGCTCAGCGGTGTGGGATCCGTACCAGATAGGGTTGATAGAAGATAGAGAGAAGATCCAACGGAGAGCAGCGCGCTTCGTTACAGGATCATTTAGTAATCACGAAAGCGTTACGGAAATGATAGATAAACTCCAGTGGAAGACTCTGCAGGAGAGACGCTCAGTAGCTCGGTACGGGCTTTTGTTAAAGTTTCGAGAACATACCTTCACCGAAGAGTCCAGCAGTATATTGCTCCCTCCTACGTATATCTCGCGAAGAGACCATGAGGATAAAATCAGAGAGATTAGAGCCCACACAGAAGCATAGCGACAATTCTTCTTTCCACGAACAATACGAGACTGGAATGGAAGGGAGAACCGATAGAGGTACTCATGGTACCATCCGCCACACACCGTCAGGTGGCTTGCGGAGTATGGATGTAGATGTAGATGTAGAAGATATGGCCGAGCCATCGGCCTTACCACATCAGAAATGTAACGGCTCTTATCCAAATTAACAGTTACACGGACCAGAGGCGATCGTGTCGTGTACTCTTTGGCGCCCCACACCATCGCCATCCACACCATCACCATCCTGTATAACGATGACTAAAGTAAAGTGGAAATTTTCGTTCTGCCCAGAACCTCCACACGTCATGATGCTCTATGTAGAATTATCTTCGTCTTCTTCTTTTTCTTCTTCTTCTTGTGCTAGTGGACACTGTGTATAAGGGGCGTTCAAAAAGAAACGAGCCAGAGTCTGGAATGCTCATACTGGTGACAGGGGGGTATTATCGTGGCGTGTGTAACGAGGTGTGTTTCCGACCAGAACGTGGAAGTTCACAGCCCGTCGCTAGAGGGCACGCATGCACGTCACGTGACTATACAGAGCTAGCAGCAGCATACATCTATCGCCCAACGCTGCCAGTCGCAGGTTATGCTGATGTTCTTCTTTGACCAAGATGGCCCCCTTCTGATTCATTGCCTGCAGCACGGGATAACAGGGAATGCCCAGCGTTACTCGCAAACCTTGACCACCCTTCGCCAAGCGATCAAATCAAATCGACCAGGCAATCTCACCCACGGGATCAGTCTGCTCCACGACAATGCAAAGTCATGACGGCCAAAACGAATATTCGTCTTCCCTTATAATGTACTGGGTTCTCTTAGTTGATATATTCAGTCCCATGCAGAAATTCAAATGCGAGGTTCTCGGACACCCTCCATACAGTCCGGACCTGTCTCCCTGTGATTACGCCATTTTTATTCCCTTAAAAAGGCTCTGAGGGGCAAACGACTCACCTCGGACGACGACGTCCAGCTGTACGTGCGGAACTGGTTAACATCGCAGCCCCAGGAATTTTATGAGATAGCCATTGTTGATGAATAAGTTTAAAATTTCTTGCAGACTAAAACTTCTTTCTGGACAGCACGCTTTGAAAACCACTGCAACTTTAAAATATTATCTAAAGTTCCAATGAAGTCTATATTTTCCTCCTCAGCTATTGAGATTTCACATTTCCTGATTACTATTGGGATTGTTATATATGTCTTCAATATGTTTCTTTGAAAACTTATTGCTCAGTATAAGTCATGCTCTTTCACCTTTCGTTAGATTGGTTTCTGTCAGTGGGAGACAAGTACACATTGTAATTTTATTCATTTACCCAAGGTCACTGGGCGGAATCTTCCCACATTTCTCTCGATGCTTCCAACATAAAGCGCGTATGGATCTAAATCTGTATTTTTGTGTCTATTGTGGGATGGTGGTCGTAGCTATTCTACTGAAACTGACTTTGACACTTCCTCAGCGTCTGCTGTTTTCTTCTCTCTCAGTCGTCATTTATCGGCTGTAGCGTTTCTTGTATTTAGTTATGCTGCTGTAACCTTTGTTGAAATTTTCATCAGACTCTTTTTCCCTGCGTTATTCACCAGGTATCCTGTTCAACTGCATGTCTTTGCTGACGAATTATCTCTGATATTTGTCTCTAATCTACTAAGAATTTTCTCTGGCAATAGCATTCATAGAAGTGACTAACGCTAACGACGGGCTCCTCACGTCCTCAGCAGTTTCTGAATTTTGTTATGAAACCAATGCTGGTCTTTTCCTTCCTTAATCTACTTACTATGCACATACTTCTCCAGAGTGTAATTACAGTCCGTTTAAACTTTGCCCGTAATTTCTCCAAGTCCATCATATTGGAACTAAATGTTGTCCATCCATTCATTTTGTAAGTGGGATGCTAACAACTGCTTATCTGCTCTTTCTAGCAAAAATACTCTCCTAGTCGTCTTGATTTGAACACAACTACCGTTCATTACACCAAGCGAAAATTTTGTCCATGCCTTCGTGCATTTCTTCCTGATCATTCAGTGACGGTACCTTGTTGCAAAGAACAGTATCGTCACCGAGAAATTTGACGGTGGTTTTGACACTATCTGATAAAACGTTTATATATAGTAAGAACTTTAAAGGTCTTATTACACTTTGTTGAGCTCACCGATCTACTCTCGTTCCTGACGAATATTCGTCTTCCCTTATAATTTACTGGGTTCTCTTAGTTGATATATTCAGTCCTATATCTGTAAAAATACATCGTACGATAGTATCTCGGTTATTCGTAGACGATGTACATGCTACAGCGGACTGAATCGAACTTTTCTGTGGCGTTTCCACTTTACAATAACAGCGCTAGTAACGGAACTGAGTACATTTACTTGTAGCTCCCGAGCAAATGCTCCAGCTTCTGTGCCGCCACATTCACGACGTGTAGAACATTCTCAATTCAATCCGCTGACTCATTCCGACATAGCACACGGCTATCTTACTGATACACTGACAAGGGAACCTCCCCATCGCACCCCCCTCAGATTTAGTTACAAGTTGCCACAGTGGATAGGCATTGAAAACCTGAACACAGATCAATTGAGAAAACAGGAAGAAGTTGTGTGGAACTGTGAAAAAATAAGCAAAATATACAAACTGAGTAGTCCATGGGCCACATAGGCAACAGCATGGAGTACGGGAGCTCAGGAGCGCCGTGGTCCCGTGGTAGCGTAATCAGCTGTGGAATGAGAGGTCCTTGATTCAAGTCTTCCCTCGAGTGAAAATTTTACTTTCTTTATTTTTGCATAGTTATTATCTGTCCGTTCGTTCATTGACGTCTCTGTTCACTGTAATGAGTTTAGTGTCTGTGTTTTGCGACCGCATCGCAAAACCGTGCGATTAGTAAGACGAAAGGACGTGCCTCTCCAATGGGAACCGAAAACATTTGATCGCAAGGTCATAGGTCAACCGATTCCTCCACAGGAAAACACATCTGATATATTCTATACGACACTGGTGACGGCATGTGCGTCACATGACGGGAATATGTTGTCGACCCACCTAACTTGTACACTTGGCGAATGGGTAAAAATATTCTTCTACCTTGCCCGATTTAGGTTTTCTTGTGGATGTGATAATCACTCCCAAAAAAGTGATGAAAACATAAGAGTTTGTCACATAAATTGAAAATAAAAAATTAAATTTTTCACTCGATGGAAGATTTGAATCAAGGACCTTTCGTTCCGCAGCTGGTCACGTTACCAACAGACCACAGCGCTCCTCCATTTCCAGTGTCCTTGATGTTGCCTATCTTCCCACGAACTACTCAGTTTGTATATTTTGCTTATTTTTTCACAGTTCCACACAACTTCTTCCTGTTTTCTCAATTGATCTGTGTTCAGTTTCTCAAGGCCTATCCACTGTGCCAACTTATAACTAAATCTGAGTGGGGTGCGATGGGGAGGTTCCCTTGTGAGCATTTACTCAACCTGAGCAGTATGCTTTGACGTCACACGAAGTTCAGTGGCGTGTGAGAGTACCTCTAATCACGTGAAATCTGGATACATTTTGTGCAACATTTTCATTCTGATAGATGGTTTCTCGCAAACTAATGGCTATTGTATTGATAATATTCCTATTTAGTCTATTTTACTTTTGAACATACTGACAATCACGTAGCTGCATTCAGTTTACATTTCATCTGTACAGATAGGAAAGGGTCGGTATTGCCGGCTACCCTGCAAGTGTGCTTGGTTATATTACACATTAAAGGGCCGTACCGCCTCGCTGTCATTTTCACCAGGAAATGTCAGAGCGGCAAACGGAAATCTGACATTTAGCCAGAGGGCGTGGAGGACAGAAAGCGTGATGCGCTACCGGGTGTTCGTTTTCCGGTTACTTGTGGTGCCATCACTGGAGTGAAATAACAATTTTTGTGATACGAAATGTGCCACTAAAACAAATTGCCACACTGTGTCTAATGGGAAAGAGAAATTCGGCTATCCGTAACGTCTGAACTGAAATCTCGTTGAAGTACCACTATCATTCGCAGTGACACTGTCAAATATTTGACATGCCTGGAAGACAGAAAAGAAATAATCTATCAAATACCAAGGAAAAACGCTCTAGAATGAAAGAAATAAGAAAGAAGGAGTAGTCAAATTAGTGGGAAATTTTTCGAGTCACAAAATAAAAATAGGGAAATTACAGACAGAGAATTGACTTGGCATTTCAATATTTAATGACGGTGCACCACTGAGACTAGTGAAGCGATTCATTATGTAACAGCACTTTGAACAAGGGTCAATATTGACCAAATACACATATTAATTCGGAACTGTTGACAAACAGGTACAGACATTATTGGACTGTAGTCATTAAATAGCAGCGTGTAAATACGGCAAGCGGCTGGATAGCTTACAAAGGTGAAGATAACATTGAAATCATAAGATTTGAAGATGGTTAGGGTTGCGACGATAACAGAAGTGAAAGTATATAGCAAAGTATAGAGACAACGAGTACAGGTTAGCGAGAGCTCCTAAGTAAAAGTTAGCTAGAAGCCGCAAGAGGACAAGAGGGCCACATAAGCCACAACTACTCTTACGTCATCGGGGAAAATGTAACCCTAATTCACTTTTACCACGTGAAGAGACAACATATAAGTGGACTGGACTCGAGGGAATGGCGACAGTGAGGTCTCTGAAGACAGAGAAACTTTTTCTGTTAAGAGAATCGTGGACATCGCTCTTCATGTCAAGGCGGACGAAACGTGAGGTTCCCTTGGGCTTTACTCGAGACTTCTCGCGTGGACTTTCACGTAGAGTGTAATTCGAGGCTCCAGAGAGCCCTGAAAGAGAATCCCCGAGGTGAAGACCGCCAGCAATGTGGCACACCACGCCCAGGAGACGGGCGCTCCAGCTGATGGGAGGAGGCAGGCACCGCTGTAGGAGTGTGGGAAATGTGCTGCACGCCTGGGCCAGCCAGATAACGCTGTCGGCAGTGCCAGTCGTTAGCACGGGATACAATTTGAAACGCCGGAACTGTTCAAACACGCCCCACTGAATGATCACGCTGCATTGTCCTCAGAGGCGAGTAATAACGCTTTGCATTTTAGAAGGGATGATAACTTTACAAGTCTTCCTTGTGGATGGGTCATTTAATTAGGATAGTAATGATGAGGAGGGGAGTGGCAGAACCGAGAGAGGGAATCCACACCAACATCTGTACACCTTATGTCACACTATAGCGTGTGGCGGAGGGTTCTTGGTGTACTACAATCACTTCCTCCCTTTCCTGTTCCAGTCGCGAATGGGCTCCAGGAAGACCGATTATTGATAAGCCTCCAAATGGGCTCGAATCTCTAAAATGTTACGTTCATGGTCTTTTCGTGAAATACACGTGGGAGGAAGAAATACATTGTTTGACTCTTCTAGGAAAGTACGATCTCTGAACCGTAATACAGAACTCTTTTCTAGTAGTGTCTGCCACTGGAGTTGGTTGAGCATCGCCGTGACGCTTACGTGCTTACTAAATGAACCTGTAACGAAACGCGCTGCTCTTCTTTGGATTTTCTCTGTTTCCTTCACCACTCCTATCTGGTTCCGGTTCCAACCTGACGAACAGTATCCAAGCATTGGTCGAACGAGGGTTTTGTAAGCTATAATTCCTCTACATCTACATCTACATTTATACTCCGCAAGTCACCCAACGGTGTGTGACGGAGGGCACTTTACGTGCCACTGTCATTACCTCCCTCTCCTGTTCCAGTCGCGTATGGTTCGCGGGAAGAACGACTGCCGGAAAGCCTCCGTGCTGGATCGAATCTCTCTAATTTTACATTCATGATCTCCTCGGGAGGTATAAGTAGGGGGAAGCAATATATTCGATACCTTATCCAGAAACGCACCCTCTCGAAACCTGGACAGCAAGCGACACCGCGATGCAGAGCGCCTTTCTTGCAGAGTCTGCCACTTGAGTTGGCTAAACATCTCCGTAACGCTATCACGGTTACCAAATAACCCTGTGACGAAACGCGCCGCTCTTCTTTGAATCTTCTCTATTTCCTCTGCCAACCCGACCTCATACGGATCCCACACTGATGAGCAATACTCAAGTATAGGTCGAACGAGTGTTTTGTAAGCCACCTCCTTTGTTGATGGACTACATTTTCTAAGGACTCTCCCAATGAATCTCAACCTGGCACCCGCCTTACCAACAATTAATTTTGTATGATCATTCCACTTCAAATCGTTCCGTACGCATACTCCCAGATATTTTACAGAAGTAACTGCTACCAGTGTTTGTTCCTCTATCATATAATCATATAATAAAGGACCCTTCTTTCTATGTATTCGCAATACATTACATTTGTCTATGTTAAGGGTCAGTTGCCACTCCCTGCACCAAGTGCCTATCCACTGCAGACCTTTCTGCATTTCGCTGCAATTTTCTGATGCTGCAACTTCTCTGTGTACCACAGCATCATACGCGAAAAGCCGCATGGAACTTCCGGTACTATCTACTAGGTCCCATAATACTCCCCTGCGGCACGCCAGAGGTTACCTTAACGTCTGTAGACGTCTCTCCATTGAGAACAACATGCTGTGTTCTGTTTGCTAAAATGTGTTCAATCCAGCCACACAGCTGCTCTGATATTCCGTAGGTTCTTTCTTTGTTTATTAGGCGACAGTGCGGAACTGTATCGAACGCCTTCCGGAAGTCAAGGAAAATGGCATCTACCTGGGAGCCTGTATCTAATATTTTCTGGGTCTCATGAACAAATAAAGCCTCACCTGCGACTAGTTTTACGTGACTGGTTTACATTAAATCGTTCCGTACACATACTCATAGATACGTAATGGATTTGACTGCTTCCAGTAACTGCTTTGCACTCGTGTCATCATACTATAATGAGTCTTTCTGCCTATTTGTCCGCAATACTTTATATTTGTTTATGTTGTGGGTCAGCTGCCAATCCATGCACAGAGCGTCGACTCTTTGCAGGTCTTCCTACATTTCGCTACATTTCTCCACCGTTTGGCTTCTTGCATGCGATATCATTCGCTAAAAGTGTCTTGGGAGTGCATTTGCAAATATTGCGAAAAGTAACGACCCTAAAACACTACCTTGGGGTACACCCGAAGCTACTTTTATGTTTCAAAATTTCACTCCGTTAAGAGAAACATGCTGTGTTCTGTTTACTACGAGCTCTTCAGTCCACTAGTACAACGAGAAGTTGGTTCCCTAATGCGGGAACGTTCCGAATACTTTCCGCTGACTAGATTTCAATTCAGGGAATGGGTTACAAGCATTCCAGGTGTGGGACTCTCAAGCTTCGTGTGCCCGAAGATATGGAGTTCGTCCCTCCATAGGAATAGTCCATTGCTCCCAAAATTTTGCAAAATAACGCAAAACTGTGGCTCAATGCCTAAAAGTGGACTGCTAGGCCACAGACCCACAGCTCATTCTTCTTTCAGTCATACGGTTTTCCTATCACTTTCATTTGTTTCACATCTGTCAATCATTTGTAAATATGGATATCCCGAGTCACGTCTTAGTTGAGAGTCGTTGCTAAACTCTTCAGCTGGCTAGTTAAGTGATCCCAAAGACCGTAAGAAGGCACGAAAGTACCACCTTCTGCAGAACTGTGAATAGTACAACACTGTGATGTTGAAGTAAAACTTTGTGTTAAGGTGATCTTCACTGACGTAACTAAAACCTGATGTTCGAACTTTTAATGAAAGATTAAGAATCGTATAGTTAGTGATGCAGTTTGGTGGAGATTATCATATTGCACTACAGATGTGGCGTGATGGTCTGGTACACAAGAGTGAAGCAGAAATAATTTCCGAAGTTGTGGCCCACTGTTTTTACATTATGAAAATCGCGCTCGACCACGAAGGCCGGCACGAAAGTAACTGAACAGAAATGAGATCGATGAACATATAAGTTATTAATGCAGAAAATTTAGTGTCTGTTTCAAATTCTAAGTGGAGAAGGAAACGTTAACCATAGAAGTCATTCACAATGACACTGCTTGACAGTTATTAATACACCATCAGTTATTATGTTTTTTTTTCTTTTTGTCGGAGTACCGGGATATCGAAAAACCATATAGGCAACTAGACAATGACCAACAGTATTTAGATGATGCAACTGGGATTCTCACATCATGGATGGACGCATGAAACTACAAGTAAAGCAATGTACCCAAAAGTGGTATCGCATGATAAATTTGTCTTCATCCATGGAAGCCAGCATACCGGTAAGAATTATGCCTACGGGAGACTTCAATGTGCGATCTGAGTTTGGAAACACACTCGGAGGGGCTGCTCAGAAACTGTTTGTACGCTTAAGCAGAATGGTTTGTTCGTATCGAATGTTATGAAGTGGAGGCTTCATCTGAAGGGCATGTCTCCTGAGAGCGTCCGTCTAATGTTCCAAGTTATTCAAATTCTTCTCTTAGACAGACTCTATACAAAGATACTAACTATTAACCGATCAGAGAATTACTGCAAATCCACTGTAGTTTTTACGTAACAATTTGATTTGCTCATGTAAAAGTGTTCTTCGTTCTCTCTGCATCAGTCTGTGTCCAGAATAGTTCGAAATGGATTTTTTGCAAATATCACTATTAACCACTGCCACTAGTCTTAATTACTATATTCAAAACATCACATAAATTTGTCAAGGTAATCATACTGGGGGGAGGGGGTGGAGAACGTGAGATTTTGAAGCGGCCTGACAGCAAAGTGTCCCTTTGAGGAAGTATGCTTCCCCTAGTCCTCTGATAAATTCTCTCTGGCCGTGTCCATGTGAAGGAGTAGTAAATCTGATTCTTTTCAGGAGTTCATTAATATAGCGATATTTGTTGTCTGTTATACATATCCCACAGCCTTCACGCTGCACCAGTTCCTCTGGTAACAGCAGTTCTTTCAGTTAATAAGATTACTCTTCGTCAATTTCCTGGAACTCACAATAGTAGAGGCAACTGGACCTTCGTAAGGCAACCGAGTGTCCTTGTATGCTTCTCTGATGATGATTTAGTCATTCTATTGCGAGTGAAGTAGTACAATAAATTGTTGTGACACTAAATGTTAATGCCACTCCTTACGTACACTTCTATTCACTCAATTTGTTTTTAAGCATAAGTTAGTTTGAGAATCTAATGCAGATGAATTACATTTATTGAAGATAAAAATGGCACTTAATTGTAACAATTGCAGTCAACAGATGATTCAGCTGCAGGAAATTACTTCAGGTATACTATAATTGTTTTTATTTCATAAATTTCATGTCAATTCAGCACCGTGTCTAAAGCTGTTTCCCTTACCCTTTCCCAAACTTCTTTCAGAAACAATTAACATGTCCATCAGACACTCAGATCAAAGAAAAAACAATAATACACTAGTTGTGTTCACTGTTATCTCAAGACTACTTTTTTGGGTATTAGTAACTACTTTGAAACAAAGAGAACTTTGGGAGGTAGACTTTTACTAGAGTGCTTTAGCAGGCATCGTTACCAGGTGTTGATCGATCTGATCTGTAGGTAGCGTCAGCTGATGTGTGATGTCCATATTGCGCCCAGGAAAAAGCCAACCTCTTCGAGTGGAGGTAGCTGAATGTGTTGCAGCTTCTGAGTAGGTGTGGCGTGCATTTACCAGCAATGACTCACGTTACGTACGGTCACAAGCAATGTCTTGACCGACCTTTGAGAAGATGCTTAAGTGCCTTATATCAGGCCTGACAGCAAAGTTTCCCTTTGAGGAGTATGCTTCCCCTAGCCCTCTGAAAAATTCTCTCTGGACGTGTCCTTACATCCGATTGGCTACATTGGAGTTCTCAGCTCACATATCTAATTATTTGTTAACAACTTACGTTGTTATTACATCATCCCCTACTTTCCCGCACTAAAAGAATAACACTATTTGCTAAAAATGTTCCTTTCTCTTAGCATTTCATTCTTGAGTAAAGGTTAGTTAGTTTGAAACTCAGTGTCCCGTTGAGTTACAAATATTGTCAGGTTTCTTGGACTCAAATGTTCAAATGTGTGTGAATTTCTAAGGAACCAAACTGCTGAGGTCATCGGTCCCTAGACATACACATTACTTAAACTAACTTATGCTGAGAACAACACACACACCCATGCCCGAGGAAGGGCTCGAACCTCTGGCTGGAGGGGCCGCGCAGTCAGTGACATGGCGCCTCCAACCGCGCGACCGCTCTTCCTTGGACTCTTAGTTCAGTTGTGTATTACCGCATTGACCCAGGGCGAAACAAGGTGTGGGCGACCATCTGGTCTCTGTGGCTTCTTCAGTAACACTGTGGTCGCCTGGGAGTGCCAATGTCTGGGGAAACACATTCTCTCACTGTCTCCAGGCTGGACTTTGATATCCCCTCAAACAGCCACATTACAAATTGATGGCTTTCATGAGTTCAGAGTCTATCGACCAGCTGCAACAACTTTTCCTAATTGAGAGCATTTCAGTAGCCCTTTCGTGTCTGTCACTGGGACTGACAAATTGCTGGTGACCTGTACCAGTAACTCCACATGCACGCACACACACACACACACACACACACACACACACACACACACACACACACAAATCTCTGCAGTGCAATGACAACTGTGGCCATCTCCTTGTTATCTAGCAACTGGCAAGCAGTGTACGTTGATGAGCTGCGCTTCATCACTGAAATGCAGCACAGAGACAGCGCTGAATTGTAATCTGATTTTTGTTCTTGCCTTTTGAACGTTAGTATTCACCGACACAAATCGTTAAACTTACAGAAAGGAGTTAAACGAAGCTGTGGTACTGTCACAACAAATCATTCAATCCGGGCGGCCACTATTACGGAACTTAAAAATCCCAGCCTCAGTCGTACTGCTGTCAAAACGTCTTCCATTACAATGAACACCTAACTGCCAATTGCAAAAATCCACTAATATTCCCTCACTGGAAAGCCACTCATTTCCTAAAAAAGCATTCCAAAATTACCTCTTCCTCCTGCAACGACACTCATTCACGAACAAAGCAGTGATAACGTCATCAAGAATGCACCAATATTTGTAGAGCGTTCTGTATGTGATAAGGAATATCATGCCAACTTAGTATTTGTTCTCACAAAACTAGAATATAGTGATCATGAATTGATTATATATGATGATTCGACAGTTATTTACATACTTCTTGGACAACCCTGGTTTTTATGTGAATGAGATAGGCGTGACAGAGCCTCGCACTGGATTCAAAACGGATAGCTTTCCAGAATGAACACAGAACCTTGAAGTAAAACAGATTTCACAATAGCGCGATTGACCTGAAGAAACGTCTATTGCTTCGACTTCACATTAAGCTGAGATTAATAGACCATTTGTGGGGTTTTGCCAAAACGTAGGGAATGCTTTTAATATCTATGAGAAAAATTTCTGCCACTGTTATAATCAATCTTGAGAGAAGGGCGTATTCCTGGCCCAGACATTCGGGAACGTTTTCGAGATAAAGGATTTTTAGTAAAAATGGAAACAGTTCCGCAAGAGACGTGAATAGCTGCCAGAGAAGTTGTAAGGAAATTTCTTGGAAACTGTAAGGACTAACTATGAGTGCATAGTGGGAAACAGGTTGACAGAATTTAAAACACTGAGTTATTCAAGAAGTTTGAAAGTGCATTACCATTCACATTTCAACTGTTTTCCCAAAAACCTTTGTGAAATTTTTGAGCAGAAGCGAGAAAGGTTCTACCAGAGTCTCTAGGAGATGGAAAGCAGATACTTGTGCAAGTGGGACGTCAGCATGCTTTCTGACTACCGCTGGATTTTGCATAGAGATCAGGAGAACATCTTTCATAGGAAGTAAACAATAAAAAGTCTTGTTGAGAAACGAAAAACAAAAGACAGAGACTTGTAAAGGTACTCATACATTTCGATATTTCGTGTCTGAGTTTCGAATAACTGTTACTTGTTACAACAAAACTATTAAACTTGAAAGCATCACATCAAACAGTTTTAGAATCTGTTGAAAAATTTTGAAAATCATTTAAATTCTGCAGGCCACGGTTATCTGCAAGAGTGGAGAGCATACTATCACTTGTTGATGCCATGAGGAGCTCAGAACACCTTGTTCTAAAATATCTGAGTGTTCGACATCCATTCATATGCTGGAATAAACCACAATTTAACTCCTGAATATTAGAAAAAATGAAGTGTCATGCTTCTTGACAGAGAGTAGCGAAACAATGCGGGAGACCTGCACCGCCGTACTAGGCAAGATCCTAATGGAGATGGATTGCCGTTGCCTTCCTCCGATCGGAATGGGGATGACTGATGATGATGATGACGACACAACAACACCCAGTCATCTCGAGGCAGGTGAAAATCCCTGACCCCGCCGGCACCCCGGGTTAGGGAAGCGAGGACGCTACCGCGAGACGAGTTGCGGACTCCTGAATATTACTTTTGTTAAATTTTTCTGGTGAAGTATTAGAGTATTGTTTGTGTACACGTATACACAACTTTAAAAATTAATCCACACTGAATGAAAACAATACGACGCTGAAGTGAGATGCAGCTGAAATAACACGTCTCTCTGTGAGAGTGTTGCTTTATTATTGCAAACTGAGAAACAACATTGAAGTGGTTAAATGTACGCTGAAATCAGAATCTGAGAATACATCATATTCGTACAGAACGCATCAATAATGGTCAATATGGCAGAAAACTTAAGTACAGCATATCCTTTACAATTACGCTTGGAACACGACTGCACAAATAATTACTTTTCGAGCAAAGAAATTGTTATTTCTCCATAGTTTACGGATGACGTGCTCTCAGACAATGTATGCAATAGCATCTTTCGCTGTGTAAACCAAAAATTAAATAACGTGGTCTAAAACAATGAAACAGACGCAAGTACTACAGTTTTAAGACTAAAATTATAATATGTATATTTATGTGAGCCAAATGGGACAGCCGGCTGGAGTGGCCGAGCGGTTCTAGGCGCTACAGTTTTTAACCGCGCGACCACTACGGTCGCAGGTTCGAATCCTGCCTCGGGCATGGATGTGTGTCATGTCCTTAGGTTAGTTAGATTTAAGTAGTTCTAAGTTCTAGGGGACTGATGACCTCAGAAGTTAAGTCCCATAGTGCTCAGAGCCATTTGAACCATTTGAACCTGATGGGACAGCTGTCCCCCTAACACCAGAGGAGAGAGCTTTCGTCCCGTAATACCACGCCAAGCAGGGTGGCCCTTCTGGAAAACTGATCTGCAGTAAGCTTCCAATTTGTCAGGTGTTACAGATCCGACCCATGGCTTGTTATTTTGTTTTTATTTTACTCATCTAGCTCCGTAGGACCAAACTGAGGAGCAGATCTCCAAGGTCGTGGAACGTGTCAGTATTTGAAATTACAACATAAAAGTAATAACAGATAAAATAACATTTTTATGAACCCAAAAAAATAACAAGCCATAAGTTTATGTAAACGCAATCAACAATGTAACACAGGAATCAGCTTGATTTTTCAAGGAACTCCACGACAGAGTAGAAGGAATGACCCATGAGGACGTTCTTCAGCTTTGATTTGAAACCGCGAGGATTACTGCTAAGATTTTTGAATTCTTGTGGCAGCTTATTGTTAACGAATGCAACAGTATACGGCACGGCTTTCTGCACAAGCGTCAAAGAAGCTTCATCCAAATGCAGATTGGGTTTCTGCTTAGTATTAACTGAGTGACAGCTCATAATTCTTGAGAATAAGCTGGTCTTCTTAACAAGAAACGACATTAAAGAATATACAGGGTGTTTGGGGAGGAAATGTCAATATTTTACACAGTGATAGTATAATTAATTCTGAACAAAAAAATGTTGTATGAGCATAGGTCCGCAAATGCTTCGTTTGGGAGGTATGGGTATTGAAAGGAACTTTAATTCTGTAAACTTGATGTGCACAACGTGAACGTATACGCAATACAACTGGACCGTAACGTGATTTTCTTGAAAGCAATGTTACAGAGGAGTACAGTTAAGCTACACATTTTTTCAAAATGTTTATTTACTTTGCATTTAGTACATAATGCATTACAACATGCATGTTACATGTATTCAGTTGCAAAAGACGTACCACGTCTTTTACAAACGGCGTTAACACTTTTCGTAGAGATGTTGTACAGTTCACAGAACAAGTACGAATATCCCACCATGAACGTCAATGCACTTTTGCGCTCCAGCGATAGCATGTTGTGTTGCTTGTTTAGTTGTCTGTGGTTGGTTCCTAATCAATTCAACAGCGTCCATGGTGCGACGAAGCAGTTCATCTCGTGTCTTTACCTTCACTTTGTGTACCTCTGATTTCATCCAACCCCATTAACAGAAATCTGAAGGTGTAAGGTCAGGTGATCCTGGAGGCCAGTTAATAGCACCGCCACGGCCAATCCAGCGATTGAGATGGACCCTCACACGTAAGGTAACATGTGGAGGGACACTGTCATGTTGGAAGTACATTCCAGTTCGCTTGGCTGAAGAAATGTCTTCCAATAGTTCCACAAATGAATTTTCCAAAAAATGCAGTTACCTCTCTCCCGCCAATCGCTGATTGGTAATAAATGGACGTATCAAAAGGTTACCGATCATGCCGCACCAAACAATTATCGCAAAACGAACTTGGAAGTTGCTATCCACTGAAGTGTGTGTATTTTCCCGTGACCATCGATTATTATTGCGTGTGTTGTTTATTCCATGTCGTGAAAACTGGGCTTCGTCAGTGAATAGTATGTATGGAAGCAAATGACTATCCTCAATTACCCAGTGACGGAATTGAAGTCGTTGGGCATTGTCGCCAACGTGGAGATTTTGGACACGCTGTATGTGAAATATTTCCCATACACGTGTCTGTAGGACATTCATACGCAGGGACATTTTTCATATGTTCGTACTGGGACTTCACTCAACTCTTGCAATAATTTCTTACTGTTCTTACAAAGTTTGTTGACGTGTACGCTCGGACGAAAAATGTCTACTTGGAAGAGAGCCTGTTGCACGCAAAGTGACAAACACTTTGGTAAACACACTGCGATCAGGTAATCGTCGAGTCGGAAAGCGTCTGTGGTATTTTTCTCTTGCAGCGGTAGCACTACCGTCACAGAAGCCATAAACATACACCATATCTGCGTATTCTCCCTTACTGTAGATGGTTCAAATGGCTCTGAGCACTATGGGACTCAACTGCTGTGGTCATAAGTCCCCTAGAACTTAGAACTACTTAAACCTAACTAACCTAAGGACAGCACACAACACCCAGCCATCACGAGGCAGAGAAAATCCCTGACCCCGCCGGGAATCGAACCCGGGAACCCGGGCGTGGGAAGCGAGAACGCTACCGCACGACCACGAGATGCGGGCCCTTACTGTAGACGTGAGGCATTGTTAGTAGTGCTTGTACGAACACCCGGGCGTGGGAAGCGAGAACGCTACCGCACGACCACGAGATGCGGGCCCTTACTGTAGACGTGAGGCATTGTTAGTAGTGCTTGTACGAACACAGTTAACACGATACACTACACAGCTAACCGATCCGTCGCCTGTACACTACACAATGCGGCTTACAAAGCACAACTACGCAAACAACGGGTGATTGTACTACGTACGTCACATGACCATAATACGTGGTAGGTTGCATAGCGTGAACATGACATGTACCCGTGCATTGTTTGCAAGAAAATCACGTTACGGTCCAGTTGTAGTGCGTATACCTTCACGATGTACACATCAATTTTGCAGAATTAAAGTTCCTTTCAATATCATTACCTCCCTAACGAAGCATTTGCGTACCTATGTTCATATAACATTTTTTGCTCAGAATTACTTATACTATCACTATTTAAAATATTGATCGTTCCTCCCCAAACACCTTGTATATATTGAGAGGCCAATGTCAAAATACCCAGACTAATAAACAGGGGTCGAAAAGAGGTTCGTGAACTTGCACCACTTATTGCCCGAACCGCGCGTTTCTGAGCCAAAAATATCCTTTGAGAAAGGGAAGAGTTACCCCAAAATATAATAACATACGTCATAAGCGAATGAAAATAAGCAAAGTAGACTACTTTTCGTGTCGAACTATCACTTACTTCAGATACCGTTCGAATAGTAAAAATGGCAGCATTAAGTCTTTGCACAAGATCCTGAATGTGGGCTTTCCACGACAGTTTTATATCTATCTGAACACCAAGAAATTAGAACTGTTCCGTTTCACTAATCATATGCCCATTCTGTGAAATTAAAACGTCGGTTTTTTTGAATTGTGTGTTAGAAACCGTAAAAAGTAAATCTTAATGTGATTAAGCGTTAGTTTATTTTCTACAAGCCATGAACAGATGTCATAAACTGTACTGTTTGAAACAGAGCCACTGTTGCACACAACATCCTTTACTACCAAGCTAGTGTCATCAGCAGACAGAAATATTTTAGAATTACTCGTAATACTAGAGGGCATATTATTTATATAAATAAGGAATAGTAGTGGCCCCAGCACTGATCCCTAGTGCACCTCCCCCCCCCCCCCCCCATTTAACCATACCCCACTCAGACCAGACACCACATCATAGCCAGGCTCAACAATCTGGAGAATGACCTTTTGCTAACAAGTCCAGCACAGTACTTTAATATTGTGCTAGGTACTCCATCACATCTATGAGACTCCTTGGTCTTCAGTGATTTAACTATTGACTCCATCTCTCCCCTGTCAGTATCACAGAGGAAGAGGAATATTTCAGACATCAGTCTCGGATAGGCATTTTCCAAGAGCGTTATATGGTTCCCTGTAGAAACTAAGTATCTATTTAATTGATCAACAATGCTTACAAAGGGTTATTAAATACGGTAAATATATCTGACTTACCAGTAACAGAAATATTTTCACCACGAACTGACTTTATATCGTCGACCTTGTGCTGCTGACCAGACACTTCTTTCACGACTGGCCATGTGGTTTTAATTTTATCTTGTGAATCAGCTATTCTGTTTGCGTACCACATACTGTTCGCCTTCCTAATTACATTTTTAAGCAACTTACAATATTGTTTTTGATGGGCTACTGTACCTCAATTGTGACTACTTCTGACATTTTGATGTGATTCCCACTTTGTCTACATGATACCCTTATCCACTAGTCAACCACCTAGAATGCCATTTACTGTTAGTACCCTGTTTAGGACGTTCTAATGAGGAGCACCTTTCAAATAACATGAGAAGTGTGTTGTATGTTGCATGTTGACTTTCATGTTAACAAATGGTTCAAATGGCTCTGAGCAGTATGTGACTTGACTGCTGAGGTCATCAGTCCCCTAGAACTTAGAACTACTTAAACCTAACTAACCTAAGGACATCACACACATCCATGCCCGAGGCAGGATTCGAACCTGCGACCGTAGAGGTCGCGCGGTTCCAGACTGTAGCGCCTAGAACCGCTCGACCACTCCAGCCGGCTGCATGTTAACATCTATGTTATCGGCACCATAAACATCCTGCCAGTCTTGTTCCTTAATGAGGTTTAAAACTCTCTATTGCCATTGGATTAGCTTTTCTACATAGTTTGTAATTATATATAACATTTCTTTGAGTACAAAAACCTTTCAGCATTAAGATTTGTGCGTCATGGTCTGTAAGGCCATTCGTCCTTTTATTAACCGAGTACCTATCTAGTAATGAAGAATGGATAAAAATATTGTCTATGGTTGCGCTTCTGTTCCCCTGCACACTGGTTGAAAAAAACGCAGTTGCATTAGATCACATGAATTTAGGAGATCTTCCAACATCCTTTTTTTTTTTTTTTTTTGCACAATCACACACAAAATTAATATTGAAATCACCACATATAACTAATTTTTGGTACTTCCTATAAAGTGAACCAAGAACCCTCTCTAGCCTAAGCAGAAATGCTCTGAATTTAGAGTTAGTGGACGTATAAATAACAAGAATTATAAGTTTAGTTTAACTAAATTCAGCTGCCCCTTCACAACTTTAAAATACCTGTTCGGCGCAGTGCCGTAATATGCCTACGGACTCAAATGGAATGCTGTTTTTTACGTAGATGGCCCACTACGGCACTTCGCAAAGAACTCCTTGAGTAACAGGCAGCTAATCTGTACCCTGGCCTCACATTTACGGATGATTTGTTGAATAAACATGTGTTCAAATATCTACAGAGTATTGGGCCCCAGTATAATCGCGTGAATTAGGAGTGAGTAATTTTCATCGGGTCTTATAGATTGACTACGTTCCATCTGCTTTCACTAGCACATGACTGTTAGAGGTATCACAGGCGCATGGTTATCACAGATGACTTAGTTGCTTTAGTGGAGCAGTGGAATGCAGCTACACGTTACGGAAGACTTCAACCACCATATATGATCGCAGTGAGGATAGGGAGACTTGCATGTTGCCTGACAATTGAGTATTTCTTTCCAGGAAACTGGGATTTAGGTTGTTGAACCACGATGTAAACGAATGTGTTCGACAGCATTGTGTCATAAGACATCTAGTACCATGAACGAATTCGGCTGGCTAGTGGGGCCTTTCCAGCCAGCCCCATCCGAGATTTTACGCTGTGGCTTAGGGAGTCGCCGCTTATATGAGGCGACGACTTATCATGCTGCAATAAAACACTGTCGGTGGCACACACATTTATACACCATACCGCTGCTAAGCCATAAATGGAAAAGCTCTTTCTTAATGGACAACGAGTAATGAGCCCCTAAGCGATTTGGCGAAGAAGTGCGTTTTAGAGACGAGTGTTGCTGGTTTGAAAGTTTTATTTCAAGCTTGAAGCAGATCTACACCTTGGCTTTTACAGATTTCCAGAATTAATTTCATCTTCCAGAATTTCATCTTCACTCTGCAGCGGAGTGTGCGCTGATATGAAACTTCCTGGCAGATTAAAACTGTGTGCCCGACCGAGACTCGAACTCGGGACCTTTGCCTTTCGCGGGCAAGGTAGAGCACTTGCCCACGAAAGGCAAAGGTCCCGAGTTCGAGTCTCGGTCGGGCACACAGTTTTAATCTGCCAGGAAGTTTAATTTCATCTTGACGAATTGCACTACATACTTTACTTTTCCATCACTGTTTTTAACATTTTAGAATGGAATCACAGTTTTATAGGTATATGTACTGATGGAAGGGACTCCCTTTCAGGATTCAACTTATCGCAGAGCTCCATGCGGTCCTTAAGGCACTGGAGCAGATGTGGCATCTTCATAGTAAACAATTTACTGCTATGCTCCCATTCGCTTATTGCAGCACATGTACTCAGTAGCGAAAATTGTCAGGTAAAACATGACCATCTGCGCGTCCTCCAGCAGTGGGGCCGGGCACTGGGCCACGTTGGATTTTAGAGAAACAAATGATCAGACAGAGCTGCCAATGACGCCTGCAGGGAACATGAAGAGACACAATGTGCCACTACCCTGCAGGCTGTCATTTCACTTTGCTTCGGAGATCCACGCAGTTGTGGGAGGAGGGATGGCTCCCAGTGACAGGCAATAAGGTGTGCTTGGTGAAGCCAACTATCCGACCTTGGTGTTCCTCATCTGGGCACTCAGGTGGGATGAAGTGGCCCTGACCCGCCACCGAATTCGGCAATGTCTACTCACCCATGGCTTTTGTGGTGTCACCGCTAGACACCACACTTGCTAGGTGGTAACTTAAATCGGCCGCGGTCCTGTAGTACATGTCGGACCCGCGTGTCGCCACTGTGGGATCGCAAACCTAGCGCCACCACAAGGCAGGTCTCGAGAGACTGAGGAGGCCTCAGCCCCAGTTGTACGGACAACATAGCTAGCGATTGGACGTGCTAAGCCTTGCTCTCATTTGCCGAGAGATAGACAGTAGAATAGCCCTCTGCTAAGTTAACTGGCGACCACCTAGCAAGGCGCCATTTGTATCAGTGCCTATAACTTACTAATATTCAAGAGAGATGTATTCCAAGGACTAATTAAAAGTTAAGTAACAAGCATCTACGTACTTTTCTTCTTATTCATTTATAAGTCTCATGTTCCAGACTTCACGCCCGTCTGCGTTAGCATTGCGTGCCCTATCGGCTACAGCATTGTGTCTAGGCTGTACGGTCTAGACACAACAGCTTTCTACTCAGGTGAGAGGAACCCCTGTGATGTCTATGGCGTGCGAATAACGGTATGTCATATTTAAACTGACTGCATTTTATATCGTGATGAGCAGGCAGAAGCAAATTTAGATGGGGATCTGCCCTCAACTTTAGCTAAAGTCGAGGCGGGTGTAGCGAATGTCTTAATGTTTTACGAAGCGTCTGGATTCCAGTCTAAGCTTTTAGGATGGAGATTTTAATCTGTTGCACAGTGGCTGGCTCATCCTTTTTATTCCAGTGGCCACACAGCCATAGGTATCTGCTATGATATTTTACATCTTTCCACCGCTTTTTCCTTTTTTTTAGCCCAAGTTTATGATCTGGTGAAACACGTAATTTTCGTGTGCCTGTGTGTGTGTGTGTGTGTGTGTGTGTGTGTGTGTGTGTGTGAGTGTGTGTACACATACTTTGCTGCATTGTTGTAATTTATAATGGTAGTTGTACTAGTCTAATTATGTGAATCTTATTTTGTCGACACACTTGTCATGAGATTTTCGTATGGGCGCTAATGACCTTTCTGTCGTGCGCCCATACCACCGTGTCATCATCAGCTACTGTATCTTCAGAGGTAACTCATGAGTACGCAGCATGTCCATGACATACAGTTGTGCCGCCAGATTTCTGTCAACCACTACCAGCTACGACGTGAAGTCACACTCAATGCCTACCCACATCATGACGCCACTAGTAATACTGCTATATCTCTCTGAAACATTGGAGGAAAGGGGCCTCTACTCAGATTACTGCCATACTTGCCGACTTTGGTTATCCGAGGTAGTGTAGAACCGTGATTGATAGCTGAACATAATGGGACGCCATTCAGCCGCACTGCATGCTTCCCAGTCATGGCACCCCTTCAAATGCAGCCGTTTGTGTTGTGGTGTTAACTGTAACCTATTAATGGGACGGTAATACCCTACTACTGCTGCTGGAGCCTCTGACTAATGTACAGGATGACACAGAGTGTTGCTGGGAGTCTATAACTTATTCTCGGATGGCAGGCTGCATAATTATGTGAAAAGGTTACGAAGTGTTTGGTGCACATTGCAGTGATCCTTCTTGTGGTGGTCAGACGTGGTCGACTGGAACTTTGACAACGCGTATGCCTGGCTTCACGTTCAGATAGAGTCCAACATCTAGTCACTATCACCTCTGAATGCTCTACAAATCTGGGCATTGCACGATTCGACCTACCGGCCAGATGGAGAGCCACTTTGATACCATTTTCAAACTCTGCGAAGTGCGGATAACGCATCAGATCTAATTTATCTGGTTTCTCACACGAGTACGCGGCATTACGGTGTCCTTTAGGGTGATCACTCAGTATCAGAGTTCACGGCCCGTATATAAGCTACTAGGCCTGGTAACAACATTAAACGCTAACAACACTAGTGCACACTGCTGGCCGTCCTACTTGTCACAGTGAATTGAAATTCTAATCATTTAATATATCCGCCCGTGGAGTGTTCATCTACAAAGATGCATTCACCTCCAATCGTGATATCTGCATGATTCACTTTTCTTGTCAGGCAGCGTACGTAAGAGTAACCATCCGGAACGACGTAAGGTGGAATGACCTAATATAACGAGTTGCACGAAAAGTAGATACCAGGCTGCGATTCACTGAAAGAATCTTAAGTAAACGAACATCATACAAAAGGAAGAGTCTTGCAAAATACTTCTTCAGTCGATTTTTGTGTATTACTTGTCAATATCATACTCTTATCATCTACATGTGCATTATCGTCTACATTTACACACAAACTGGGCAAGCCATTGTACGGTGTGTGCCGGAGAATACCATGTTCCACTCGCAAATAGGGTGAGGGAAAACCGACTATCTGTATGCCTCCGTATGAGCCCTAATTTCTCGCCTCTTATCTTCGTGGTCCTCATGCGAAATGTATGTTGGCGGCAGTAGAATCGTTCTGCAGTCAGCTTCAAGTTCGCCTTCCCTCCAGGGATTTCCATTTGAATTCCATAATACTTGCAAGTTGTTCGAACCTGACGGTACCAAATCCAGCAGCCCGCATTTGAATTGCTCTGCAACGATACGCCCCCATGTTTAAACGACGTGACTGTGCGAAGCACGACATTACTGATATTGTATCTGAACATTATAGGTTTATTTTTCCTACTCATCCGCATTAACTTACATTTTCATACATTTGCAGCTAATGCCATTCATGACATCAACTAGAAATTCTGGTTAAATCAGCTTGTATTCACGCAATGACGACACCTCTCCGTACAACAGAGCATCATCAACGAACAGTGCGTGCTGCTGCCTACCCTGTCCCCCAGATCACATATGCATACAGAAAATAACAGCGGTCATGTCACCCTCGGCGTCTTCGAGCCACTCACATATCTGGACTCTATTCCATATGCTAGTACCTTCGTTAACAGACCGCGGTGGCGTACCTTGTGAAATGCTTTCCGGAAATCTATACATATGGAATCTTCCTGTTATCCTTCATACATAATTCACACGATATCATGTGAGAAAAGGGCAAACTGAATTTCACACGAGTTGTGCTTCCGAAATCCGTGCCAGTTTGTCGACTGAAGGTTTTTCATCTCAAGGAAATTTATTCTATTTGAACTGAGAATATGTTCAATAGCCCTGCTGCAAAGAGATGATAAGGATATTGTTCTGTGATTTTGGGGAGCTTGTCTTTTCCCGTTCCTATATATACAGGAGACACCTGCACATTTTTATAGTCACTTGGGACTTTGTGCTGAGCGAGAGATTCGTTTTAAATATAAGCTAAGTAAGGGGCCAGTGCTGTAGAGCACCCTTTGTAAAACCTAAATGGGTTTCCATCTGGACCTGGCGACTTACGAGGGCAGTTCAATAAGAAATGCAACACATTTTTTTTCTCGGCCAATTTTGGTTGAAAAAACCGGAAATTTCTTGTGGAATATTTTCAAACATTCCCGCTTCGTCTCGTATAGTTTCATTGACTTCCGACAGGTGGCAGCGCTGTACGGAGCTGTTAAAATGGCGTCTGTAACGGATGTGCGTTGCAAACAACGGGCAGTGATCGAGTTTCTTTTGGCGGAAAACCAGGGCATCTCAGATATTCATAGGCGCTTGCAGAATGTCTACGGTGATCTGGCGGTGGACAAAAGCACGGTGAGTCGTTGGGCAAAGCATGTGTCATCATCGCCGCAAGGTCAAGCAAGACTGTCTGATCTCCCGCGTGCGGGCCGGCCGTGCACAGCTGTGACTCCTGCAATGGCGGAGCGTGCGAACACACTCGTTCGAGATGATCGACGGATCACCATCAAACAACTCAGTGCTCAACTTGACATCTCTGTTGGTAGTGCTGTCACAATTGTTCACCAGTTGGGATATTCAAAGGTTTGTTCCCGCTGGGTCCCTCGTTGTCTAACCGAACACCATAAAGAGCAAAGGAGAACCAACTGTGCGGAATTGCTTGCTCGTCATGTGGCTGAGGGTGACAATTTCTTGTCAAAGATTGTTACAGGCGATGAAACATGGGTTCATCACTTCGAACCTGAAACAAAACGGCAATCAATGGAGTGGCGCCACACCCACTCCCCTACCAAGAAAAAGTTTAAAGCCATACCCTCAGCCGGTAAAGTCATGGTTACAGTCTTCTGGGACGCTGAAGGGGTTATTCTGTTCGATGTCCTTCCCCATGGTCAAACGATCAACTCTGAAGTGTATTGTGCTACTCTTCAGAAATTGAAGAAACGACTTCAGCGTGTTCGTAGGCACAAAAATCTGAACGAACTTCTCCTTCTTCATGACAACGCAAGACCTCACACAAGTCTTCGCACCCGAGAGGAGCTCACAAAACTTCAGTGGACTGTTCTTCCTCATGCACCCTACAGCCCCGATCTCGCACCGTCGGATTTCCATATGTTTGGCCCAATGAAGGACGCAATCCGTGGGAGGCACTACGCGGATGATGAAGAAGTTATTGATGCAGTACGACGTTGGCTCCGACATCGACCAGTGGAATGGTACCGTGCAGGCATACAGGCCCTCATTTCAAGGTGGCGTAAGGCCGTAGCATTGAATGGAGATTACGTTGAAAAATAGTGTTGTGTAGCTAAAAGATTGGGGAATAACCTGGTATATTTCAATGCTGAATAAAACAACCCCTGTTTCAGAAAAAAAATGTGTTGCATTACTTATTGAACTGCCCCCGTATTTGCTTCCAACTTTTTCAGTTGTCCCTCTACGCCAGGGATGCTTATTACCACGTCGTCCATACGGGAATCTGTACACTTTTCAAACGATGATATGTTTGTTTCATTCTCCTGTGTGAACGATTACTGAAATGCGAAGATTCCCCGAAAGGGGAGGTGTACCGGTCCCCGGCGGATAAGTGTCGAGGTCCGGTGAGCCAGCGAGCATGTAGACAGTTTTTAAGTCGGTTTTCCACCTACCTTGGTGAATGCGGGCTGGTGCCCCTTACTCCACCTCAGTTACACTGTGTCGGTGATTTCTGCGCAAATGCTGTTTCCACGTACGCGTACACCAATATTTTTCTACCACGAAAACATTTCGGGTTACACTCGTCTGGTATGAGACGTTTCCATGGGGGTCCACTTGGAGCCGAACCGCACAATAACCTTGGGTTCGGTGTTGGGTGGCGGTGGGGTGGGTGGACTGCTGTGGCCTGTTATGTGATTGTGAACCAGTGAGGGGTACGGCGGGACGAAGCCTCTCCGTCGTTTCTAGGTCCCCGGTTTAATACATACATACATACAACCTTTGCTTGACGTCATTTGCGGGGCGTTCTCTTTTGAACTGATATTACAACAGCCTTCGCTTCCTCAGAATTTTCCGAATTTCATTATTAAACCATGGTAGGTCTTTCTCTTCCTTAACCCACTTGCTAGACACATACTTCTCTAGAGCACGATTTACAGTCTGTTTAAACTTTGCCTTTAATTCCTCTAACTGCATCGTATTGGAACTAAATGATGTCAGTTCATTGTCTAGGTGAGATGCTAACAACCGCTTATCTGCTCGTTCAACCAGAAACACCCTCTTAGCTCTCTTGACTGATTTATTAACTCTCTATGATGACATATGATCATTAATCATCATCTCTATACTGGCACTGTCGATAAGGTCCGGCCCTATTTGTAGCTGGATGGTCCAAGATATTTCCATTACATGTGGGCTACCGAGCTAGCTGCTCAAGACAGTTTTCAAAAAACGTGTTCAAAAGTACTTCACACGACTGTCTGTCTGTACACCCTGCAATAAAAAATCTATAGACATCCCAGTCTATACTCGGTAGGTTGAAGTCGTCTCGAACTAGTATTGCACGATCTGGATATTCATGCGCTACCGACCCAGACTTTCCTTGAATAACTCTACAACCGTCACGGCAGAACCGGGTTCCCGGTGAAAATATCCAGCAGTTAACTTGGTGGGACCTAGACCTTTAATACGCTACCAGATAATTCCACTGTAACACTCAACTTCGACCTCAATAGAAGGCAATATTTTTGTCAAATGTCATGAACACTACGCCCCCCCCCCCCCCCCTATGGCGACTGATCTGCCTTTCCGATATGCGTTCCATGACTCGCTAAATACCTCAGAGCTTCCTACGTCGGGTTTCAGCCAGCTCTTGGTCTCGAGAATAATCTGAGCGCGAGGACATTTCTGGTGGACAGTAAATTCGGGAATTTTGTACCGAGTGCGTCGACAATTTAGTGAAACAATTTTGACATTCGAAGCGTCTTTACTCAGAACGCAGTCTGATTTCGCTTTCTGCGTATCCACTGGCGAGTGTTCATAAGACTATCTCTAACTACTGCATACCCTAAAAAAATCCTGTGCACTCCGGAAGTACTCTGCTACCCTGACAACTGCTTCATTTGTGCAATACACTTCTGATCTATCGAGGCGAATCCTAGATTCCCTCACCAGATAACGCAGGTCCAGAAATCTGGAGCCAAGACCATCACAGAGTCGATGAAGCCTTTGGCTGAAGCTCTCCTTCAGCTCTAAACTAAAGGACCCCAATGTGAGCCACAACCTGCAGACGACTGCGCCCTACAAACTCGATAGCCGTAGGCAAGGCCGCCACCACATCTCGGATGACGCCTCCCAGCAGACATGCCGCATGCACGTTGGCTTTCTTTCCAGCTTTGAACACTATCTCCCTAAGCGGCTTCATAACGCTCCTAACCTTGGAGCGCCCGATAATCAGCAAACCTGTTGCCCATGTGTGCTGCTCGGACCCTGGTGAATGAAAAACCACCTGTTCACTCTACATCTACATCTACATCTACATCTACATACATACTCCGCAATCCACCTTACGGTGTGTGGCGGAGAGTACCTCGTACCACAACTAGCATCTTCTCTCCCTGTTCCACTTCCAAATAGAACGAGGGAAAAATGACTGCCTATATGCCTCTGTACGAGCCCTAATCTCTCTTGTCTTATCCTTGTGGTCTTTCCGCGAAATATAAGTTGGCGGCAGTAAAATTGTACTGCAGTCAGCCTCAAATGCTGGTTCTCTAAATTTCCTCAGTAGCGAGTCACGAAAAGAACGCCTCCTTTCCTCCAGAGGCTCCCACCCGAGTTCCTGAAGCATTTCCGTAACACTCGCGTGATGATCAAACCTACCAGTAACAAATCTAGCAGCCCGCCTCTGAATTGCTTCTATGTCCTCCCTCAATCCAACCTGGTAGGGACCCCAAACGCTCGAGCAGTACTCAAGAATAGGTCGTATTAGTGTTTTATAAGCGGTATCCTTCACAGATTAACCACATCTTCCCAAAATTCTACCAATGAACCGGAGACGACTATCCGCCTTCCCCACAACTGCCGTTACATGATTGTCACACTTCATATCGCTCTGCAATGTTACGCACAAATATTTAATCGACGTGACTGTGTCAAGCGCTACACTACTAATGGAGTATTCAAACATTATGGGATTCTTTTTACTATTCATCTGCATTAATTTACATTTATCTATATTTAGAGTTAGCTGCCATTCTTTACACCAATCACAAATCCTGTCCAAATCATCTTGTATCCTCCTACGGCCACTCAACGACGACACTTTCCCGTATACCACAGCATCATCAGCAAACAGCCGCACATTGCTATCAACCCTATCCAAAAGATCATTTATGTAGATAGAAAACAACAGCGGACCTACCACACTTCCCTGGGGCACTCCAGATGATACCCTCGCCTCCGATGAACACTCACCATCGAGGACAACGTACTGGGTTCTATTACTTAAGAAGTCTTCGAGCCACTCACATATCTGGAAACCAATCCCATATGCTCATACCTTAGTTAGGAGTATGCAGTGGGACACCGAGTCAAACGCTTTCCGGAAGTCAAGGAATATGGCATCCGTCTGATACCCTTCATCCATGGTTCGCAAGATATCATATGAAAAAAGGGCGAGTTGCGTTTCGTAGGAGCGATACTTTCTAAAACAATGCTGATGCATGGGCAGCAACTTCTCTATCTCACAGGGTGAATTGGCGAGGCCAGACGGCCAGCCTCCACATTGGCCTCCGCCTCGAGCGATGAGAACGCGTTACCTTCCGCCACTCACCCTACTTTGAGGGCGCATTCAGAGCGTCGGGTACACTAGAAGATGCCTCGGCAGCGCAGCCCGTGGGTGGAAGGAGCGAGACCTGTGGTGTTCCATGCGACGCACCAGATACCCCACCACCGTCACATCCCGGGACAGCAGCCTGAAGACGGCAGATCGTAGCCAAAAGAACATTCAGCTGTTCGTGAACTGCAGCCAGCTCCTCCTGCTTCCGGAAACAGCATGCAGACATTCTACTCGACCTACCAAGGCGAAATAGCAGACAGAAATCTAGATACTCAACTTGCTACCCTCCTGGCGTGTCACCAATTGACGCTGATGCCTTAATGAGGTGTGTAGCTGGCTGTTCAGAGGGAATTAAAACTGCGCTACAGACAGCCTGAATTTACACTTACAGTTTAAAATGCGAGATTAAAACTCTTTAACAGAGAAACACAGACAAAATTTAAGAAATAACTACTAAGAAAACACAAGAAAATCAGAATTTGAAACTTGCGGCTCTGGAGATGCGAACAGGTGACATCTGTGGCTGACTTACTGGCTTACCAGGCTGAAACTAACGGACGCTTGACTACAAAACAAAACAAATGAACAACTGCAGCGTTATAGACTGAATGAATAAACACTTACCGCTACAAAACTCGAGGTTAAACTTCTTAAATACAAAGAATGAAAAAAACACGAAATTTAAGAAATATGCTAATAGGAAAACAAAGGAAAAGCTAAATATGTAACTTGCCGCTCTGGAGATGTGAACAGGGGGCAGCTGAAGTCCTGACTACGTGAGACTCAACCTCTACAGAAGAAAAACAACGCACGAAATTTAAAAATTATACTACTAGGAAAACACAGGAAAAGCTGAATACGCTCTGGAAATGTGTAACAGTTGACAACTGGGGCTTGACTGATTAATAGAAGACACAGAGAAGATCAAAAAATGCTGTGCGTTTCCTCACTGCATCGTTTAGTGGGTATGAGAGCTTTACTGAGATGCTGAACAAATGCCTGTGGCAGACGTTACAAGAGATGTGTGACTCAATACAGAGTGGTCTGATATCAAAATTCCAAGCGAGATCATTCCAGGATGAGTTGAGGAACTTATTATTTCTGCTCAGTTACATCTCGCACAAATGATAACAACGAGAAAATCAGACAAAATAGAACTGATACGTAGGTTTACCAGCCATAATTCTTTCCGCTTGTCATTCGTGAATGGAACAGAGGGAGAGGGAATGTATTGGTTCCGGAGTATAGATGTAGATGTACGTAGATACACTGTTGAATCCTTAGTGAGATGACAATTGGCAATGTGGAACATCGCAGGAAAACAAAAGTTCATAATACACGTTTACAAAAGGACTGGTATGCTAATGTATCTTCCACACAGGTGAGACTGAGATATAAAAAATAAATACATATATGCTTTTCATTCACGTATTAATTAGAAACGTAGCTACAAACATTTAAATAAATACATATTAACGTGCATGTCTAAGATGTCTTCAGTGAATTGCATATATCGTTCCCTCGTTTGCCCACCTGAGATAAAAGAATGTAAATCATTACACACCTCCACGGCCTTAATATTGGAGAATAATTTCGGGTGGGTCAGTAAACTTTAAGCATATGACCACTAACAAATCCGAAACGGGAGATAGGACACAGACCGTAAAAGATTCCAAAATAATGCTCCTTGCCTTTCCTGGATCGTCAGATTCTAAACGATATCTCAAGTAATAGACATTTACCAATGTAACTGAAGATATATCGCTGAAATTAATTTTTTGTGGCTAATTATCTTGAAAGTTGGAAAACTTACATGGTCTCGTGGGCCGTGGAAGATTACAAATCTTGTAGAATCGTTGTTGCGTGATTTTAATACGAGTGTTGTCCAGAATTTAATGAACGAATATTGAATACTTGTGATTTGAGCTTACCATCACGATATCACTCAATCATCAGTTACATGGCGTGAAGGCTAACTGTTGCTCCTGAGTCTGGTATGCCGGGAACCTATAGCATTTCAGTACTTTACAGGCCACCAGTACGTATAACTTCGGTCTTTTGCAAGCGTAAGGGGTAAATAAGTCACATTCATCGTTCATTAGGACGACAGTCATTTTTGACAACCAGGTCTATCGATATTAATGGCGCTCAACGATGACACGAAACAGAAAGCAACAACGATTTTGCAAACGCATTACAGAAGGGTCACTGTCCTGACGAGTTGTAATCCAGTTATTCAAAGGTATCGCATTTTCAGTATATTCTTGAACGGGGAACTTGTTATGACTGAATATGGAGACGTGTAGCCAACTGCAGTAAGCGCTAAACTGTTTGTAATTGCTCCACAACACTAAGGGTTTCTAAAGCACAACGTAATAAGTATAGGAACAAAATCCAGGTGTTATGAGATCATTTTAAAACTGCAACGGCTACTTTTGCAGCTTCAAGAATGATGTACAAGAGATCGAAAAACACATAAAAGCCTACATAAAACGCGCAAGGTGCCGGTCTTCGTCCTTTTACGGTTTCAGAATTCCTACGAAATTCGAAAGAAAGAGTAAAGGGACGAGCGAACGGACAGAATTTAGGATTTAAAAGCTGTCATTACCGACATCACCAGAAAGACTGAGCTCAAACTCGGAAGAGGGAATGAAATTGGTCGTGGCTTGGTTTAAGGAACAGCCTCCGTATTCGTCACAAGCGATTCAGGGAAACTATAAAAAACCTAAATCAGGATGACCAGATGGCGATAAGAACCATAACCTTTCCAAATACCAATCCACTGTGCTAACCAATGGCCCGCATCTCGTGGTCGTGCGGTAGCGTTCTCGCTTCCCGCGCCCGGGTTCCCGGGTTCGATTCCCGGCGGGGTCAGGGATGTTCTCTGCCTCGTGATGGCTGGGTGTTGTGTGCTGTCCTTAGGTTAGTTAGGTTTAAGTAGTTCTAAGTTCTAGGGGACTTATGACCACAGCAGTTGAGTCCCATAGTGCTCAGAGCCATTTGAACCATTTTTTTGCTAACCAATGCCTACTTCGCATGATAAACGAATTCATGTATACTATAAACCACAAATGGGCAGCCAGTGACATGCCGGCTGGATCCGGCCTCCCATTGGTTTCAATCCGGTCTGCGGAAGAATTTCGTAGGAGAGAGATCGAGGCGCTTGCATGTGCTCTGCCCGGTAGGTAAAAAATGATCAAATGTGTTTGGATTCCTAAGGGACCAAACTACTGTGCTCATCGGTCCATAGACTTACACACTACTTAAACTAACATATACTAAGAACAACACACACACTCATGCCCGAGGGAGGACTAGAACCTCCGGCGGGAGGGGCTGCGCAGTCCGTGACATGGCGCCTCTAACCGCGCGGCCACTCCGCGCAGCTCCCGGTTGACTTTTTTCGGATATGTCTGCCGATATTCGGCTCGCCTCGGATTTGCAGCTCATATCTCAGACCAATGAAAATTTTGCTTACTCTGCGCATGCACAATGCCTTTTGGCCGCCTCTGGATTTGAACAACAAACTGTAACCGGTTTCCGTTCTGAGTACTTAAATTATTTGCTGTTACAGAAACAACCCAAGACTATGCGATGAGTCATCAAAGATATTTGTTGACAAATATTTAAAAATTGCTTGCTAATAATGTTTGTAGATATTTACACACTAAATTTCAAACACCTGAACAGCCTGCATGTGACAAAAAATTTTAAATCTAATCGTAATTGCTTTTCACCTGGGACTGCGCATCTCATTGAAATGTGTTGTTTTCCTATTCTTTCTCGTATTAATATTAGTAACATTTCTTATAAAATAATTGATGTTGCATGTATGAAGTGTACCGAATAGTAATTAAAGCTTACAGAGATATTTATAATGCCCTTTTCATATAACGGATATTTGAATGTAATATTACACGGCTATAGAACTGTAGGCTCGGCACGTGCGTGGTATTTTGTAAATATTAAATGCAATGAATTAAAAACTCGGTAGCAATATCTTCAAATACGGTTGTTGTTAATTAACAACCTGTGCCTATTTTTGTTACTTTTTGTTCATTAGATTAAATTAGTTCTTACCCAGTAGGGAGATCTCAGTAATCACCCCTCCCCCCAAAACACTAACTGTAAGTGCTGTTATTAAATGTCTTTATCATTAACACAAAATAATACAGAAAATTTGTTGACTGTTAAGTTGCGGTCCAAACTTTATTCTCTGAAGGTTATGATACTTGTGCAGGATCCCCCACAATGACCATCCCACTATAAAAATATCTTAATTATCACTTGACCTGCCGTAACTATATAAGAGATGAGGCTAAGTATTATTCAGTTTCTGTACGTATGTTTATGATAAAGAAACACAAAAACAAATATTCCTCTCGACTTTACCAGTTGCAAAGGTATCTCACGAATTTTGAAACGATCTGCGTCAGTATAGTTTTGACGGTGGGGGGGGGGGGGGATTGTATTGTATATACGGTGTTCCAAAAAGCAGATACAGAGCTGGGTTTACTATTATTTTGCAGGGAAACACATCAATCCTTTTTATCTTAAACTAAAGATGTTGTATGTGGCTTCCATTGGTTATCTTGCACACATCCCGTCGGAAGTCAATTTCTTCCCAAACTCGCTGTAGCATTGCATGTGTAACTTGCTCAGTGGCGGCGTAAATTCTTGCTCTAAGTTCAGGTAAATAAGGTGGCACAGGAATACAAACACGATAGCCGGCGGGGGTGGCCGAGCAGTTCTAGGCGCTACAGTCTGGAACCGCGCGAGCGCTACGGTCGCAGGTTCGAATCGTGCCTCGGGCATGGATGTGTGTGATGTCCTTAGGTTAATTAGGTTTAAGTGGTTCTAAGTTCTAGGGGACTGATGACCTTAGAAGTTAAGTCCCATAGTGCTCAGAGCCATTTGAACAAACATGATATCCTTGTTGAATCCCCATAAAAGAAAATCAGGTTGTGTCAGGTCTGGAGAACTTGGGGACCATGCAATTGGCGCATTACGCCCAATCCACTGAGCTGGAAAGTGGTCACTGAGATAATCCCGGACGTCAGCCAGGTAGTGGGGTGGTGCACGATCTTGCAAGAAGTAAACATTTCGTTCTTTATCAGCCAAGTACACTATCCCGTTGATGGTTCACTCACGAAAAAAAAAGGAGCCGTACACTTTGTTCTTGCTCAGTGCACAAAAATCATTCAATTTAGGGCTATCACGAACATGTAGCAATGTTTGATGTGGATATTCACTGCCCCAAATCCTACAGTTATGTCTGTTAACATTGCCACTTAAGTCAAAAGTAGACTCGTCAGAGAAGATGATTTTGTCCAAGAAATATTCATCCTCATGTAATCGATTTAACATATCCACACAGAAATTCTTGCAAGCAATTTTTCAATGTCTTTTATTGCTTGTACGATCGTCAATCTGTACAAGTTTCAAATGCAAACAGTTTCTCAACACACGGCAAACAGTCGTATGTGAGTTTTGCAGTTCGCGAGATGCACCCCGAGTCTATTTCGTAAGACTGTTGACAAAACGTTGTCTCACTCGCTCAACGATGTCTTCAGATGTGCTTGGACGACCTGATGATTTCCGATGTCTTCCCGAGCACCCTGTTTCTACAAAAAATTTATGCCACTCATAAACTGTAGACCTACTAGGAGGATCTTCAGCGTACTTGGTACGGAAATTACGCTGAACTGTTGTCGCCGACTTCGATTCTTCAAACCAAAACACACAGCCACCATGCTAGGGTGCAGTGAAGCCAGCCATCTTTAACGCAACTGCCGCTAGCGCTCCTTACGGTGCGATTCTGCACTAATGAACTACGCGAGACAAAACTTGATGTATTTTCCTACAAATTGACACTACAATCACCTCTGTAGGTACTATGAATTAATTTATATGAATTTTCATAATTGTAAAGTCAATTTTGAAACACCCTATAAAGTTGGTTTCCTGTTTATAACTACTTTTACTAACACATAATTACAGTACACAATTGAGCGCCAAGTCCTGCTTCCCAGTTGTTTTTGTGGCAATTTATGGCCCAACGTTTTCTTCGTTCGGAGTCACTTGGAAATCTAATATGTGGAAACCACTTTAATGTAGAATGAAATTTTCACTCTACAGCGGAGTGTGCGCTGATATGAAACTTCCTGGCAGAGTAAAACTGTGTGCCGAACCGAGACTGGAAGTCGGGACCTTTGCCTTTCGCGGGCAAGTACTCTACCAACTGATCTACCCAAGCACGACTCACGCCCCGTCCTCACAGCTTTAATTCCGCCAGTACCCCGTATCCTACCTTCCAAACAGTTTTAATCTGCCAGGTAGTTTCACTTTTATGTAAATTGATGCTGGAAGGTGGAGGGGGGAGGGGGGAGGGGGAAGAAAGAAAAGGCAAGGAACCGATCATATCAGCTGTATCGGAACCTTATGCGGAATCGGAGGTAACGAGTGAAAATGTGTGCTGGACTGGTACTCGAACGCAGCAAATTCTGCTTACCAGGGAGTTGCGTTAACCACTGCACCATCCGGACACAGTGTTTATCGCAAATGCCCAGACTATCTCGGCACGCTCCCCGCCCGACCCATGCGTCCGCCCAGCACCAATCCACAGTCCCCGTTCTGAAGTCCCCCATACTCTCTTATTTTAGACTCCCGCAGGAGGACGAAAGAAATTGCCCATCTGCACTGAAGAGTGTGAACACTACGCATTCATATTATTGATTCGCCTCGATGGGCAAGGAAACACAACCTTCAGTGCGGATGCACAACATCGTTCGGCCTCCTGCAGGAGTCTAAAATTAGCGAGTATGGAAGACATTGAAGGAGGCTGAGGATTGGTGGCGCTAGGTGTGTTTGTGTATGTGTTTGTGTGTGTGTGTGTGTGTGTGTGTGTGTGTGTTTGTGTGTGTGTGTGTGTGTCTGTCTGTCGCCTGGGGAGCGTGCCGAGATAGTCAAAAATGGTTCAAATGGCTCTGAGCACTATGGGACTTAACATCTGTGGCCATCAGTCCCCTAGAACTTATAACTACTTAAACCTAACTAACCTAAGGACATCACACACATCCATGCCCGAGACAGGATTCGAACCTGCGACCGTAGCGGTCACACGGTTCCAGACTGAAGCGCCTAGAACCGCACGACCACACCAGCCGGCGCCGAGATAGTCCGTGCATTTGCGATACACAGTGTCCGGATGACGCAGTGGTTAACGCAACTGTCTTATAAGTAAGAGGTATCGGTTTGAGTCCCAGTGTTGCGCACATTTTTGCTTATCATCACCGATTCTGAATATAGTCCCGATGCAGCTAATATCATCTGTTACTTTTCTTCCTTTCTCCCGTCCCCCACCCACCTACAATTTACTTAATACGTATCACAGCTGTGGATTCCACGTGGTGTCCTAAAGAACAGACACCACGCTTCATATAAAACCATTTTTGCAACGGTGAGTGCAGTTCATCGTTCAGCATCCATCCATATTTAGGACGAATTCTACAATACATTTAGTTAGAAATCTCCACTCGCATTGTGACTCACATGTAAACAAGTATGAATATTCTATACTTTGGGAAACACGTGGCGAAGAGTTCAGCTGAAGTTATAGTAGTTTCACCACAAACATGAATGTCACGAATGCTTTAGTTTTAACTTTTTGCTCTAGGAGAACTGCTGTTGAGTCATGGCACGAGGTTGCCCGAGATCGTGAGTAAGCGTGTGTATCAGGCCCGTGGGTCACTAAATGCTGCCCACGCATGCTATAAAGCATTTCAGTGTTCAGGAAGTAGAATGATAATAACGCGGTAGGAAACATCATTCTTAACTTCATAAAATCTGAAAACAATCAACATTTGACTATGATATCGAAAGAAGTTTGAAAGTTTACTAGTATATGAAATGTGTGACACATTTGTCCTATCTAAAGAAATTTATAGAGGTCGACTCTTGAGAATTTACTACAGTCAAAATATAACCAGCATCTTGACCTGTAGATGAACTTCATGTAAATTATAAAAGAAAAGTTAAAACTAGGAGATAAGTTAACAGAGAACAAGTAGTTTTGACAACTTAGAGGTTAAGCAAGCAAAAGTACTGTGATCGTGTTTACAAAATCATTTTTTGTGTTTACATGGGTCAGTTTCGGGAAAGCACTCAAACCCTGAATCAAGGCAACTGAATCGATACTCAATCCCAGTCCATCAAATTAACGCCAGAGCTTGTGAAATGACATTCACAGGTGCTTCTAGAGGCGCACTGATCTGACAGGTGGCATGGGACGTCGCGTGTCCACACACAGGCGAGCATAGCTCGTGAGGATTTAATGCCACAGCAGACGACACCCGAGCCTCTATTACTGGCGGAATATGTGCTCTCACGAAGTAAGCCGGCTGTCAGGTGGCCAGCGAGTGGCCTGATGGGGTTACTGTCAGTGGTGTTCTCCAGCCGAGTGGCTACTGTACGTCCGCGCATGAGGTAAGGCTGCAGCCATGGAGGAAAATCAGAGGCCGAAAGCTATTTCACGGCGGCCGCATAAGTAAAATCCATACTAATAGAAGTACAGAATGGGCAACGGCACCTAACGAAAGAGACAAACGAGGTGATGAAGCATGTCTAAACACCAGTTCTGTAAATATAACAGTACTTTAGATACTGATGGAGGAAGATACGAATGTATTTAATATATTTAAAAATTAACATTTTCCAAATACCTTCAGGTTCTCAACGAACAAAATGTCAACTGCTAATGTTCGAGCAGTGCTACGGGGAAATAGTCATTAAAGTATTACAACTTGAATAATCCATCGGAATGTTGATTCCGATCGTTAAATAGCGTATTTTAATACAAAATAAATTCCTTCGCAGTTAGTACAGCGGCAACACTATGTAATATAGGTACTACAATGACTATCTGTAGCGGTTTAATTCTCACTAGGTTTAAAATAGGTAATAGTAAATATTGACTATTTCACTGAATAACATGAACATAGCGGAAAAACTAAGGACTTCAGCCAAGACCTAGTAACGCCACAGAGAAGTTGGTGTGTAATACTTATAGCAGTGATAAGTTCAACGTAAATTTTTTTCGTCATAAGGTTCACGCGAAACTAACGAGAGACATTATGTTAGATTTACTTACAAAAAGATAACCAGAAATTTTTAACACTTCCAAGGAATGAGTGCATAGGCGCGAGTCATATAAACTGTTTAGGTGCATAATTTTTGTATTAATACGTATAGTATGTATATTTTTATGGGTTTTTACAATAGAAGATTGAGACTATATGCTATCTGATCAAAATTAGCCGGACACCAATTAGTGAACATTAATATTAGCCATTATGAAGACTTGAACTCTGCTGACGGCACATTCAGTTAGGTGGCTGAATGTCTATGGAGCAATGGCAACCCAGTCTTCCTCAACATCCGAAAACGAAATCTGTAGTGTTGTTGAACGCTGGGTTCTAGAGTGCAGCTGACTTTTTCATTCGTCCCTAAGATGTTTCGTCGGGTTCTGGTCGTGACTCTGGGCAGGTCAGTCCTTTTCAGGAATGTTATTGTGCACAAACCATTGCTTCACAGGTACTTCTTTGGTTCAAATGGCTCTGAGCACTATGGGACTCAACTGCTGTGGTCATAAGTCCCCTAGAACTTAGAACTACTTAAACCTAACTAACCGAAGGACATCACACACATCCATGCCCGAGGCAGGATTCGAACCTGCGACCGTAGCGGTCGTGCGGTTCCAGACTGTAGCGCCTTTAACCGCTCGGCCACTTCGGCCGGCGGTACTTCTTTATGACGGGTTGCATTGTCGTGCTGATACAATCATGGTCTCCGAACTGTTCCTCTAGTACACGCATTACACAGTCCTGTAAAATGTGTTAAAATCAATTCGCATTTTGGGGTTTCTTAAACGTAATTAGGGAACCACACTTTAATGAAGAAAAACACCCTCCCTATCGTAGAACCACATATTCCTCCGTACTTCACGTTCTCAAGACATCCGCCAGTCCAAAATACTTCCATCGGAATTCCAGAGCGTATAGCGTGATTCATCACTACCAGCTATCAGATATCCACTAGCGTCTCTCTTTACATCACCTCAAGCGTCGCTTAGCACTGACTACAGAAATGTATGGCTTAAGAGAGGCTGCTCGACAGTCGTACCAGATTCTTTGTAACTCCCTACTTGCAATTATTGTGCTAGATGCACTGCTGATAGCACTTTGGAACTCACGAATGATTCCTTCCACTGGTTTCATGCGATGCTTTACAGTCACCTTCCACAATTCTCGACGCTCCCTGTCCGTCAGTTCTGGATGTCTGTTTGGTCTTCGTTTAGCTGTGGTTGTTCCTGCGTGTTTCCATTTCACAGTCACATTACTAACAGTCGACTTAAAAAGCTGTAGAAGGGTGGAAATGTGTCTGTTGCATTTGTTACTCAAGCGACATCCACTGATTAGCCCGCGGTCGAAGTCACTGAACTCTCCTCGCCTTTCTATTCTGCTGTCAATTGTTCTCTACTGACAACACAATACTCCCCACTTCCTTTTATGCTGGCAGGTCCAACTTTCGTGGCATCTCGAGTCCACTGCGCGTCACAGAGAGGTGTCTGGTTACTTTTGATCACATACTGTGTAAGGGCAGCGCCCATGTTAGGCGTGGTCGGTGACTGATGAGTTGCGTTGGTGAGAGGCGTGTCATCCGCAATTGAAGTGGTCGAAATTTTTTTGGCGACAAGTCCAGGGACTTCAGTTTATGCTGCATCTCAAGAACTCAGATAATTCAATGAAATGTGACTGACGCCAGAACAACAGGGACTTACATGTGTCGAGAGTAGAAAATAGCGCATTGAGAATGGCTAGCCACTAGCCGAAATCTAGATTTGCGTAATAAACTCTAAAAAAAGGACGACTGATTGCTGCACTCTATAATTTATAGGCCATATAACAGTCGCTGAGTGCACCCACTCTCCGAATGGAAGGTAACCTGAACTTAGATAATTTTTCGGAAACTTAGATAATTTTTCGACAGTCGCGTTCGTGGACTCTAATTGAAAAGGAGCGTGGTACTGAAGACTTGTTAAATTTCTACATCGGCTTATGATCTTTAACTCTGAACTACAGCGTTGTGTTTTTGAGGAATCATACAATTTCTCCACAGGTTCTCTGACTTTTAAAAGTTACCAACAACCAATTTCGAACACCTGTTTGGTGACCCGGACATGGAGCACTCTCGATGGAGCAAGCGAATCAATCTGACGTTGCACTTGCAGTAGCAGGCAAGGGTTCAATAGACATTTTAAGAGTTGAAAAGCACCCAGTTTGTGTTAAGGGCATTTATTCATTTCGACAACCGTAATCCTGGTTGCAATTTAATCAAGTCATAAGAAGTTAACAGAACAGTAACAGGATAATGTAAGAGGTGTATGTGCCTGTTGTTAGACACATACGAAGCCAAGAAACTACAAAAACCGATCAAGCAGTTAGTTCACCACTTTTCCAGAAAGAGAGTGTATAAAGAAAGAAAAAAGTAAAGTCAAATGATATTGTTCGCTGGGAGGCCCCAAGGGGTAGGTTCAGCCACCTAGTTGGCAAATATTTTTTCCGCCGCGCATAATGGCCTCTTGCCCTGCAAATAAGTGAGAGTTGTCATTTGTGTATCTGCTGAGAGTGGGTGAGTGTAATGGATGTGTACATGGAGTTGTAGTATATTTGTGTTATGTTATGATGATGAAAGAATGGAGAGGGTAAAAGCCGGTGCTGACACAGAGTCTACTCTATCAACAGTGCCAGCTTCATAAGACACCGGGGAGAGGTTTTCAGTTTTATCCACGACATTGGCGCAAATTTTGGTGACCAGGAACTTCACCCCACCACCTCTCTTCCCCTTGCCGGCCAAATACTGGCTGTAAAAATTCCATCCACTGCCTGGCCCCGAACCATCTCACCTTCAGTCGAGAACCATGGTACAGGCGCGCGTTAGCGAGCGTGGCTGCCGGCTGCTGTGGCCGAGCGGTTCTGGGGGCTTCAGTCCGGAACCGCGCCGCTGCTACGGTCGCAGGTTCAAATCCTGCCTGTGTGTGATGTGTGCGATGTCCTTAGGTTAGTTACGTCTAAGTAGTTCTAAGTCTAGTAGACTGATGACCTCAGATGTTAAGTCCCTTAGTCCTTAGAGCTATTTTACGAGCGCGCCTGCAGAGCTAGGTTGAAAAGGAAGATGTAATACGTCAAATATTTCTTCTCATCAGACTATGGCGATCAAAGTATTTATTTTAATATTTTACTACACTGTCTTTGTTTGCGAGTGTGTGAGACCAGAGAGGGAGCAACTTCTGTATTAGCGTGTACGAGTTCAAACCGCAACATAAATAGTGCACTGACTGGTAGGAAGATAGCGTTTGAAGGTTTCTTGAAAAATCTGGGTTCTATGCGTGACTTTTTCTCATCTCCTTCTATTCCTAACTATGTCGAGGTGACTTAAATCTTTTGTCTTTCCTTGTTCGCATCTTTCCACTAGAAGAAACCATTGCCTCATCAGTAGACCAATCCAGGAAATAACTGCTATCAGCCAATATACACAAAAAAATAAACTTCGATTAATGTAGCTTTAAGGTCTGTACAACTATTACGGATCTCGTACACAAAGATATGAGGTACCATGACTGCCATGCCTTGTAGCCTCACTGTGCGGCACTGAAACTTCCGAAACTTCCTCGACGCAAATACACTGCCTGACAAAAAAGAAGAAGCACCCAGAAAACGTTGTCGGATGTCTGAGTGATTTCGTATGTAAATGATTAGAGTAGCATTTATCTGACTGGTAGAACGGCCACCAGACTGCGTCAGTGTTGTTCGTGTTTAGTGTTGTTACAAGGCCTGGTAGGGTGTATAAGAGGCCTGAACAGCGTCAGATGTTGAGTGATCACTCTGAAGGACACGGAGGTGCCTCGTACTCGTATGAGAACGCGTTATCAAGACCTTAAAGTGTTTCAAAGGGGTCTCACTGTGGGTCTCCATTTGGCTGCTAGTCGAATAGTACGGGGTGGGGCAAATAAAAATGGCCCGGAGAACAGAGTTCCAGGGTACAAAGAAACACAGCAGAGGAAAGGAAATACAGTACTAAAATGACTATAGTAGATGTTGAAAGTGACCACCATTCATCTCTTGGCACTTTTGGGCCCTTGTCAGCAAGTTGCAAAGGCGGATCGGAGCTGGACTGCTGGAACTGCTGCATTCTCGTCCGAAATGTTCTGATGCGGTTCTTGAAGACTATGAGGTTGTTGCGACACACCTTAGACAGCAGTGCTCCGCTCACAAAGTAATCGCACACTGACAGATCAGGTGACATGGGTGGCCAGCTAGGCCGCGACAGGACTGACCGCTGCTAACAATTCCGTCAGACATGGAGATTGTGTAAATGTGCTTCAAGGTTCGGCCGGCTGTATGGACAGTACAGGTATGGAGACAACCTCATTCTTCCATGGAGCCAGCATGTAAGCAGGGCACTGTTAAAGCTTGTGTGCAGTTGGAGTGATATGGGACCCCTGATACGTCTAGATACGATTCTGACAGGTGACACATACGTAAGCATCCCGTCTGGTAACATGTCCATTGTGCATTCCGACGGACTTGGGCAATTACAGCAGGACAATGCTGCACCCCACACGTCCAGAATTTCTGCATAGTGACTCCAGGAACACTCTTCTGAGTTTAAACACTTCCGCTGGCCACCAAACTCCCCAGACATGAACATTATTGAACATATCTGGGATGTCTCTCAACGTGCTGTTCAGAAGAGTTATGCACCCCCTTGTTCCCTTTCGGATTTATGGGCAGCCCTGCACGATTCATTGTATAATTCCCTCCAGCACTACTTCAGACGTTAGTCGAGTCGACGCTACGTCGTGTTGCGGCACTTCTACGTGCTCGCGGTGGCCCTACACGATATTAGGCAGGTGTACCAGTTTCTTTGGCTCTTCAGAGTAAATTACAGCAGGGTACTTTGATTTGTCTCAAAATATAACCGTCCTTAAGAGGAGAAAACGGCAAGTACCATAAACTGATTTCCCAGAAACTTCACTCGATGGAAGAAAAGTCAAAATAAACGAATACGTGTCTCAGTTTATCCGTCGATACTCGACCGTTTCTGGGAAAACGACGGTCAAAATTTCGACATAATTTAGATGCCTTTTAGCGCGCAACAGTGGCTAGCGTTGTGACCTCTCACTTTCGCGCCCCCATGTTCGAATGACGATGACTATTTTTATTTATTTTATTTCATTTTTTTTATTTATCTCCCGATTTCCGTAAAAGGTTACTACAAGAATATTTTTTATCAAGTTAAGGAATACAAGGATGTTACCTTAATTGTAAAATTACAACTGCGCTTCATAGTTTATTATATAATGTATGTGTGTATGGTATTTTACAGGGGTTACAACCTTTTAAACTATCATATTTTTATACTTCCTTCCTTATCAGTTATTATGTCAGTTCTTATACTTTATTCTTTTGTTTATTTTTCAGGAAGATTTAGTGCATTCCCTTAATGATACCGATCGTAAAAACATTTGAAACACAGAAATTCCATACATCACTAGCATCGAGTGTAGACAGATTTGCCACAGTGACATTTCTTCGCATGAAACTCACTCAGGAAAGAAACGTCTTTAACACTGCTGAAGATTTCACGCGTTGCCAATAACTCCAATAATTTCGCGGAAAACTACGCATAACGGATCACTCTACCGGAAACTGGCACTTGCTTTTGACTATGACGCAAGATACACTACAGGAATCCCAGGGAAACCGATTTCAAGTAACTTTCTCATTCATTCATTTTGTTTTCTTTTTTAATTCATTCACCAGGCATACATTTAGTAGACGAATAAGGACAACGTTGCTTCACTATACACTGGGAGACATTCGTGTAGTAATCTCCTACGGACATGAGTAGCTAGATGAAAAACAAAAATAAAGGCGCAAAAGTGTGATTCCGCGACGCTAGCCAGTGTGCCACAGCTTCGGTTAAATTAGTTACTCGCTAAGAGGCACATAAAGTGCCTCGAGAACTTTGATCGTCGCTTTCTCAGAAAAGGTCGACTACCTGCGGATAAGCCGAGACACGTGTTCGCTTATTTTCCCCCTTTTCCACTCAGCGAAGTTTCTGGGAAATCGGATTATGGCACTTGCTTTGTCTTCCTCGTTAGAGAAAGTCACTTGCTGTTATGATAACACTAAATAAAAGAGTGGCGCGGTAGAATAGCGTCCTTAGCTCTCACTCGCGCCAACAATAAACGCTCCGCGCAGCTACCGCTTGAGATGGGCCACAGAAAAAACGATAATTATCTCCTCGTCCCCTGAGTATTCATCAGCACAAACACGATTTATGCTGACACGAGGCGCAGAATTCATCGTTTCTCGTGGGAGAAATGGCCAAGGAAGATCCAAAGTAATGGAACAGTTGTATCGATAGCGTACCAGCCCTGACGTGCGGGAATTCGAGACTCGTTTAGTATCCATGTGGACACAAAAGCTTGCCGGTCCGAGGGAACGCTTTGCGCCTCGAAGCACTGTTATACGAGGCGTGCTGAAAAGTAATGCCTCTAATTTTTTCATTCTGTTCTCAGTATTGGTTCAGGTATTACATGTCATGCATCTTAATCGTTGTGTAATTTTAAGATAGGTGGAGGAGGAAAGGGAGGAAAGGAAAGGAACTAGTTATGTCAGCTGAATCGAGACGTTACGCGGAATCAGCGGTGATCAGTGAAAATGTGTGCTGTACCGAGATTCGAACACAGGATCTCATACTTAGTAAACAGTTTTATTAATCACTGCGCCACCCAGACACTGTGTAGTGCAGACTATCTCGGCACCCATCCTGGCTAACCCACATTCCCACTTAACACCACCTGTCCGCAGTCCCCGTCCATGCCCTCCATACTCGCTACTTTGAGATTCCCTCAGGAGGTCGAACGTAATCGTCCATCCGCACTGAAGTTGGTGGATTCATTGCCCATCGAGGCGAATCAGTTATATGAATGCGTGATGTCTGTTCTTTTGGAGCCGGCCGCGGTGGCCGAGCGGTTCTAGGCTCTTCAATCTGGAACCACGCGGCTGCTGCGGTCGCAGGTTCGAATCCTGCCTCGGGCATTGCTGTGTGTGATGTCCTTAGGTTAGTTAGGTTTAAATAGTTCTAAGTCTAGGCGTCTGATGACCTCAGATGTTAAGTCCCATAGTGCTTAGAGCCATTTGAAGCATTTTTTTCTGTTCTTTTGGACGTGCCCGAAAGACCACACACCACGCATTCAGGTAACGCATATTACTTGGTCGACTTTCCCTCTTCAATGACGCAAGTTGTAATCCTCTGCCGCTAGAGGGCTCCGAACTGTAGCGTGTAACATGGCGGTGTGCAATGTAAAGCCTAGTTTACACGACGACATTAGGTTGCGCCATTCGTTGCGTGGAATTAGTTGCACGCAAATGGTTTCATATTCGACTGTAGACGCGGCGAAACCAGTATATACTTCAGTTTCGTCGTTTTGTGGGTTCCTGAGTCGTGTCTGAAATGAAAGTTTTTGCAGCTGCACGTCGTAAGAGTTGTGATGGAGTTAAAAGCTTGTTGTGTGGGATCGATGCATAAGAAAAAAAAAAAAAGAAACGTGTTTCGATTCGTGACTCGGTTGCTCAGCATCCTTGATGAGATAATTTGTCATGGAAGACCTAAGAAGTTCTTTTAATTATCTTAGAATGTTACCAGAACTGTTAACGTTTCTTCTAAATAGAGTTAATTATGCGATAAGGAATAAAGATATTGTAATGCATAAAGCACTGTCGCCAGAACTGAAATAACATATCACGTTGCATGCATTACAATCGAGAACACTTGGCATGCTATAAGATAAGGTTTCAGTTGGTGGGGACGCTTTTTCATTAACACCAATAATTATTAACAGTAGTAATTATTAAGATTAATAGCAGTAATTATTCGAAGCAGGCCACATTAAGAAGAGAATGGTTTGCAAACCACTCTCTTGAAGATAGAGCTGTAGAGTGGCAATATTTCAAAATTCAAACATATGTGAAAGGGGAGCACTGATGCGACGTTTTAAATAGATGAATATTGAATAAAGGATGCAGCTTCTTGATTTGCGTTGCCTTCCCTCCTGTCAACAATATTACTTAAAAAAAAAGAATGGGCCAACTCGAACGATGGGATTTTAGTCTTGTACACAAGAGCATTTCCACAGCTAGAATTACATTTGCTAGTATTTTTCTTAATTCAGTTGTATATGTGCTCTTAATTCAATAAATTATGCCCTGCAGCTCAGATATTGTCAAACTATCTATGTTGTGATCGCACATGACGGTCTCAGGAGCAGCAATATGTTGCTTATTTTTGTAATCAGCATCACTGAAATCCCACAAACACCTATGCAAAGCATATACATTCAAAATGCGAACATTATTCTCCGTTCCCCACTTCATATTTAAGTTTGTCTACATTCTACGAACACACGTAACCTCAAAACTCATGTAACTAGTGTCGCCAAAGTTTAAACACGCCGAAACTGTTTTGCTTCACCGACGAGTTACGCAAACGCGCGGCTCACGTGCGTAGTGGCCGGTAGCGTGGTTGCCTGCAACCTAGTGTCGTCGTGTAAACTAGGCTTAAATACAGTGACGGGAAAAATCGCAAAACCAAGAAGGAGTTGTGTGACATAAACTAAAGGTGCTAGGCGTGTTTCTACATCTGAAAAATGATGTCTATTCAAATGTCACGCCAGTTGCATAAGAGTGGCGCTAATAGCGCCGTATGAGGATGCAACACACGCTGTAACGGGCAAGAGCGTTAGTTACCTTGGAAATTGGACGTGGTTATATTTATTTATTTTACACGTCTAGTGCCGTAGGACCAAATTGACGAGCAAATCTCCAAGGTCATGCAAAGTGTTGAAATTACAACACAAAAGTAATAACAAATAACATAAAATGTTTATGAACCACAAAGAACAAGCCATAAGTTTAAGTAAACGAAATCAACAATATAATTGGAGTTAGCTTAATTTTTCAACGACTCCTCCACAGAATAGAAGGTGTGACCCATGAGGATACTCTTCAGTTTCGATCTGAAGGCGCGTGGATTACTGCTAAGATTTTTGAATCCTTGTGGCAGCTTATTGAAAATGGATGCAGTAGTATGCTGCACACATTTCTGCACAAGAGTCAAGGAAGTGCGATCAAAATGCAGATTGGATTTCTGCCTAGTATTAACTGAGTGAGAGTTACTAATTCTTGTGAATAATCAGATATTGTTAACAAGAAATCACAGTAAGGAATATATATATGGAAAGGCCAATGCCGGAATACCCAGACTAATGAATAGGGGTCGACGACAGGTTCGCGAACTTACACCACTTATTGCCCGAACCGCCCGTTTCTGAGTCTAAAATATCCTTTGAAAATTGGAAGAGTTACTCCCAAAATATAATACCATACGTCATAAGCGAATGGAAATTAGCAAAATAGACTAATTTTAGTGTCGAACTATCTCTTACTTCAGTTAACGTTTGAACAGTAAAAATTGTAGCATTAAGTCTTTGCAAAAGGTCCTGAATGTAGGTTTCCACGACAGTTTACTATCTATCCAAACACCTAGAAATTTGAACTGTTCAGTTTCAAGAATCATATGCCCATTCTGTGAAATTAAAAAAATCGGGTTTGGTTGAGATGTGTGTTAGAAACCGTAAAAACTGAGCCTTACTGTGATTTAAAGTTAGTTTAGTTCCCACAAGCCATGAACTTATGTCATGAACTGCAGTATTTGAAACAGAGCCAGTGTTGTACACAACATCCTTTACAACCAGGCCAGTGTCATCAGCAAACAGAAATATTTTAAAATTACCCGTAACACTAAAGGGAATATTATTTATGTAAATAAGGAACAGTAGTGGCCCTAACACTGATCCTTGCGACACCCCCCACTCCACCCCCTCCATTTCACCGTGCCACACTCAGACCCCACATCATAGCCATTCTCAACGCCGTGAATAATGAGCTTTTGCTAGCTGTTGAGCTGATGTTAGTCAAGAATGACTTCAATGAAGCCGCTATAAACACCTCACTGAGTTCGAGCGAGATCGTGTAATAGGGCTACAAGAAGCTGGATGCCCCTTCTGCGATATTGCACAGAGACTTTGTAGGAATGTAGCCACTGTACATGACTGCTGGTCGTGGTGGTCAAGAGAATGTACGGTCTATTATTACAAATCGGCTAATTCAAGGGGCGGTCCAAGCCAGACACCCTTTAGCGTGCATTTTGGAAATTTGTGGTAAGTTCCTATGGGACCAAACTGCTGAGCTCATCGGCTTACACACTACTTAATCTAATTTAAACTAATTTACTCTAAGGACAACACGCACACCCATGCCCGAGGGAGGACTCGATCCTCCGACGGGGGGAGCCGTGCGAACCGTGGCAAGGCGCCTTAGCGTGCATTCTACTGACCCTAACCACCGTTATTTATAACTTACGTTATGTCAAGAGGTAGCTCATTGGACGGCACGGTGGAAGTCTGTTGCGTTTTCTGATGAAAACTCGGTCTGCCGCAGTTCCAGTGATGACCGTGTGTTGGTTAGGAGGAGGTCAGTTGACGGTCTGCAACCAACCTGTCTGCGTGCTAGACACACTGGACTACTGGACTTATACCTGGAGTAATGGTCTGGGGTGCGTTTTCGTATGACAACAGGAGTACTGTCGCAGTTATTCCGTGCTCCCTGAGTGCAAATTTGTACGTTAGTCTGGTGATTCGATCTGATATGCTGCCATTCATGAACAGGTGGATGTTTACCACCAGGATAACGCTCGCCTGCATACTATTGTTGTAACCAACATGCTCTCATTTCAGCACGCCCTCGTATATTACAACAGCCAACCTATATGTGGCTTTCTTTTGGGGGAGGGGGTGGGGTAGGGGGGTAGCGGAGCAGAAACTAAAATGGTATTCCATGGAAGAATGTCGAAGTAATTCTCGCGAAACTCTGAACTGTGCTGTAATTCTACCTTCAACATCGTATATCTCGCATAGAGACTACAGGATAAAGATTAGGGCACGTGCAGAAAAACGCTACTCCGTTTCTACACCTAATGTGCAATATTACACATGATAAATCTTACAGAACACGTGCCACATGCAATTTCGGTTGCAGAGAACACGATATAGCAGTTAGCTAACCAACAGATTGGCAAAACACTATACACTGTCTAAACACAAAAAGGTCTATAGCATTTGATGCACAATATTATGACAACCAACCTATGTGTGTTGTCTTTTAGTTGAAATGAAATTATATTCCATGGAAGAAAGTGATTGCGAACATCCTACATTTAAGAAAACACTCCGCAAGCCGCTGTACAGCGCCTGGTGGAGGGTACATCGTACCAATGTTACTGATATTAACAAATTCCCCTAAAACACTTCCAGCAATTCGCTACTGACTCTTATTAGGTCAACGATGTTGTCATATCGTTGATGACTATGTGAATCTGCCACAAGCCATTCTGTAAATGCATTAACTGTACACGCTGGTAAGTGACAGCGTCTCTGGCACTGACGGTGACAGACGTGAATATCTACACTGCTGGCCACCGTAAATGCAACACCCTGAAGGAAGCATCCGAATCAAGTGAAATTTACACCATGGGTTTGCAGCGATGAGATATGCAACTGATTAGAATTTCAGCGCAGATGCACACCACGCGCGCCTGTGGCGCCACCTCATAGCGCCATTTAAGGCTTGGCGATTTCGACGAGTGTACGTTCGGCACGTGTGTTTACCTTGTGGTTGTTTCACAAGACGATCAGTTATGCCTCGTAGACAACAGCGAACATCGTTTGATCAAGTATCTGAGTTCGACAGAGGAAGGATAGTGGCTTACCGAGATTGTGGATTATCATACAGAGAAATCGCTAGTCGTGTTGGACGAAACCAAACAACTGTAATGCGGATATGTGACCGTTGGATGCAGGAGGGTACGATGGACCGACGTGGTCGATCACATTCACCTCAGTGCACTACTGCACGTGCTGATAGGCAAATTGTGCGCATGGCAGTGACGGATCGCTCAGTGACATCCCGAACCATAGCACAGCACATTGCGTCTGTAACGTATCATCCAGTGTCTGCGCGTACCATTCGACGCCGTTTACAGCAGAGTGGTCTGTCCGCAAGACGTCCATTGCTTCGTCTACCATTGACGCAGAACCACAGACGTCTCCGTCGCCAATGGTGTGATGACAGACGGATGTGGACGGCAGAATGGAATGACGTTGTCTTCACTGACGAGGCGCGCTTCTTTCTGCAGCACCACGATGGTCGGATTCGAGTGTGGAGACACCGTGGAGAGAGGATGCTGGACAGCTGCATTATGCACCACCACCCTGGTCTTGCACCGGGTATTATGGTATGGGGCGGTATTGGATATTACTCTCGCACGCCTCTAGTACGCATTGCCGGTACTTTAAGTAGCCGGCGCTACATATCCGAGGTGCTGGAGCCAGTTGTCCTTCCTTACCTTCAGGGCTCGGCCACAGCCATATTTCAACAGGATAATGCGCGACCACATGTGGCACGCATTGTCCAAAGGTTCTTCGTCAATAACCAGATTGAAGTGCTTCCCTGAACAGCTCGCTCTCCGGATCTTTCGCCGATAGAAAACATGTGGTCCATGGTTGCAGAACGAGTGACCCAGATTACATCCCCAGCTGCCACACCAGATGATCTTTGGCAACGTGTGGAAGCTGCTTGGGCTGCTGTACCCCAGGAACACATCCAACGTCTCTTTGACTCAATGCCGAGACGTGTGGCAGCAGTGATCTCCATCAATGGTGGCTACTCTGGCTACTGATTCTGGCAGGAACCACATGTCACAGACGTCTGTAAACGTAATCATTTGATACTTGGTCAACATGTTATCTACAAAATAAATTTTGTTGTGCTACCTCTTGTCTTTCTTGGTGTTGCATTTACGGTGGCCAGCAGTGTATATTTCCCTTTCGGCAGTGGAATGATCAGGGGCTCCATTAACATTACAGCCAGCTCGTATTTACTCGCCGGTATGATATTGTATCAGAGATGCTATGTACATGTTCGCAAATGTTGATAGTCACTTGTATCAATTCTCGGTTAGATTCTTCTCGGAAAAGTGTTAAGTTGATGTCGGCGAACATCACAGCAGATTATCGGCCCGTTCAAATAGTACCCCATACCTACATGTGGCTTTCCGTTAATGGTGGTTAGTAAGGCGAGCAAAATGTAACACCTCAACCTAACATGGTGTCGAGATTCCACGTTAAAGCCAACTGTGCAGCAACGTAGGCCAACTCAGGCGGAGAAGCAAGGTGTCCGATGGACACACAGATCGCATGGAAAGTATACAAACGGCGTCAGACATGGGCAGGTAAAACTGCGTAGGGAATTTCAAGGTAATGATTTCGTGACCATCTTATAATAAAACATTGTTTTTATTATTAAAAAAAATTTTCTTGTGTAGTAATTGTATGTATTTAATACCTACTTGAAAGGGCGAACTTACCTCTACGTTAAAAACAGCGTGCTATGCGCTAGGATCTCTCCAGCCCAATCACAAATTTAGTTTGACATTTCTGTATTTTATTCTTATTGTGACAGCATGGAACTGTATCAACACCAGTGTGTCTCGTGGACGAACAGAGAGAAGTGAAATCCATGCGACCAATATTTATGGAATACATGCCGATATTCTGTCTCCAGAATGGGCATAAGCTGTGTACTAAAATCACACAGCCGACTGACGCTAGCAGTATAAACCTTCAATTGTGTGCGTCAGCTCGGTGATAGTTCTCACAACATTTTCGAAATAGTCAGAGAATGGGTCGACAGTGTAATGTGTTCGCCGTTTTTATACATAAATGAAACTACTTCACAGTGAACACTTAATGTATGGAAGTATAAACTCGCTACATTACCTTATATGATGTCCAAGACCATTGGTTGGAGCCTTTTATCAGTCCAATGTACTTTCTTTAACCACGATTTTTTTACATGAAAGTGATGCTGTCAGTTTATGATTGACATCAGTTATATCAGATATCAGCTGAATAACTGCAATTTTGAACTCTCTCAAACTCTGATAGTGTTGCTGGGGTACTGTACAATATGTGTGAGAACTACCCAAGAACAGTGAAAATATATACATCAACGATGAGAACGTCAAGGTCAGAACCCTAATGAATGTCAGCGATACATTTAGACCACTTTCCACAGGATCAAACTCGAACAATGCATTCCATAGTTCTAAAGCACAGCCTAGAAACCATGTTCTTCAGTGAAGGAAATTATACATGTATTGTAACTTTTAAAAAATAATAATACCGTTGTAATGTATTACATTTTTTCGTGTGTACGACATTTTGCCCGCATCTCGTGGTCGTGCGGTAGCGTTCTCGCTTCCCACGCCCGGGTTCCCGGGTTCGATTCCCGGCGGGGTCAGGGATTTTCTCTGCCTCGTGATGGCTGGGTGTTGTGTGATGTCCTTAGGTTGGTTAGGTTTAAGTAGTTCTAAGTTCTAGGGGACTGATGACCATAGATTTTAAGTCCCATAGTGCTCAGAGCCATTTGAACCATTTTTTTGTACGACATTTTAATACATGCTCATTTTTTGTCCATCAAAATCGTATGCCATACGGAAGCATTTGCCAGATAATTGTCTTCTATACACGCAAAATTCAGCATGTATGTAACCTGCATGTGCACAGCTATGAACTCGACCAACTAGGAACTAATGCACAGGCGAAACTGCATTACACTTCTCACAATGTCACTGAACAAATATTTCGCGCCTTCACTTACTGGATATATTTGGTCAGTAGCAAACATATCGTATCATGCACACCCGGATGTTTGCAACACTTTGTTATTTTAACAGTGTGCTATATATCATCACCCGATGCAATAGCTTAAGTGCTGTGCAGCCAAAAACACTTACTATCAAAGCACTAAGATGTCGCTGTTGGTGTTGTTGCTACTGCTGGAGAAAACATTGATGTTGATTGCGTCTGACGTGAATTACTTTGTTAATTGGCTCTCAGTGTGGGATAGTCTGTCACACAAGCAGTCCTATCGGTTTTGCGAAAGCTGAACGTTGCTACGTGCCACATACGAGGTATGTTCAAAAAGTAAGGTGAGTTTAGGTTTTTATGAGAAAATTTATTTATTCGTCAATATTCATGTTTCCCCCTTCAAAGTAATCCCCGTCAGATACAATATACTTTTCCCAACGCTTCTTCCAATCCTCGGAGGACTTTTCATAAGCAATTTTGATATAGCCTTGAGTACTTCCATCGATACAGTTTTTATTTCCTCAATCGTTGTAAATCTTCGTCCTTTCATAGGTCTCTTCAGCTTAGGGAGCAGGAAAAAGTCGCACGGGGGGCCAATTCCGGTGAATATGGTGGCCGAGGCATGACTCTCGTGTTGTTTTTGGCCAAAAAGTCACAATCAACGATGAATGAGCAGGTGCATTGACGTGATGCAAGAGCCATGAGTTGTTTTTCCACAGTTCCGGACTTTTTTGTGTACTGTTCGCCGCAAACGGCGTATAACGTCAAGGTAATACTCCTTATTCACCGTATTACCTTGAGGCAAAAATTCATGATTCATTACGCCACGGTAACTGAAAAAAACAATGAGCAAAACTTTCACATTTGATCGAACTTGGCGTGCTTTTTTCGGTCTTGGCTCTCCGGGATGCTTCCATTGGGAAGATTGGGCTTTGGTTTCGGCGTCATGTCCGTAAATCCATGTTTCGTCACCAGTTATGACCCTTCAGAGCAAATCAGGATCATCATTGATGTCATTTAAGAGCTCCTGAGCAATGCTCATGCGATGCTTCTTCTGATCAAAATTGAGAAATTTTGGAACAAACTTCACTGACACACGTCTCATGCCCAAAAAATCCGAAAAAAATGCATTACACGAGCCGACCGATAGGTCAACATCCTCAGCAACTTCTCTTACGGTAATTCAACGATTTTGCAAAACGATTTTCTTCACAGCTTCGACGTTATCATCTGCTGTTGATGTGCTGGGGCGTCCAGAGCGAGGTTCGTCATTGGCATTTTCTCGACCGTCTTGGAAGAGCTTGTACTATTTGTAAACATTTTTTTTTACTTATAGCAGACTCACCGTATGCCACTGTCAACATTTCAAGTGTAAGTGTTTTAGAGCACTTGGTTCCATTTTTCACAAAAATTTGATGCAAATTCTTTGTTCCATTTTTTATAATAAGCAAAATTTCCGAGCACACTTAAACACGTCTAACCTTTCTATCTGTCAAAAACAAACGAAGAATGCTGTACACTTGAAACTGTGAACATATGTTCGGGACATGTGTACCAACATAACAAAAAAAGATCGGTAATCGAGTGTAAGCCGGTCGGTGTGGCCGAGCGGTTCAAGGCGCTTCAGCCCGGAACCGCGCGACCGCTACGGTCGCAGGTTCGAATCCTGCCTCGGGCGTGGATGTGTGTGATGTCCTTAGGTTAGTTACATTTAAGCAGTTCTAAGTTCTAGAGGACTGATGACCTCAGATGTTAAGTCCCATAGTGCTCGGAGGCATTTGAACCATTTGCATCGAGTGTACGTTGCACGCGCAATTTGAAAGTCACTCCCCTTTTTGAACAGCCCTCATACTTTATCTTAACTACCACCTCAAAGTCAATGTCTAATGAAATGCCGACATTTACAAGCTGCGAACCACAGTTGGTCAAAGAAAACGCTCTCGTGCACAGCAGCGTCACACTAACGATCAGGTGAACTGCACGGTTTATATACGTAGATGTAGATCCTCCGCATCTCAGCTGCTGTTATCTAACGAAAACCTGTGCACTCCTCCCTAAAGTAATCCCCTGGCACCTTACGGTACTTTATCGCGCCAAACAAACCTTAGTGACTCTGCCTAGGATCCTTCTCAAAGAAGTAAGTTTTTTTTGTATATGAAAGTAAAGAGGAATTAATATTGTAATATGAGTTTAATTTACAATACTATATTCCTTGTGTTACTTAAATATATGAGTCGAAGTCCAAATTATTACAGTGCTGTGTGTGTGGAGGGTGAGGGGAGGGGGGTCACTAAAATAATAGTCATGTTTTATACATATAAGAATTTCCTATTTGACACATCGTATCATAGTTACTGTGAACATATAAATGCTGATGCAACATGTGGAGATGAACAAGTGTGTCGCTTCTATTATTCTACAATGTAATATTTTACATGTAATATCCAAAAGGAAACACTTAATATACACTCCTGGAAATTGAAATAAGAACACCGTGAATTCATTGTCCCAGGAAGGGGAAACTTTATTGACACATTCGTGGGGTCAGATACATCACATGATCACACTGACAGAACCACAGGCACATAGACACAGGCAACAGAGCATGCACAATGTCGGCACTAGTACAGTGTATATCCACCTTTCGCAGCAATGCAGGCTGCTATTCTCCCATGGAGACGATCGTAGAGATGCTGGATGTAGTCCTGTGGAACGGCTTGCCATGCCATTTCCACCTGGCGCCTCAGTTGGACCAGCGTTCGTGCTGGACGTGCAGACCGCGTGAGACGACGCTTCATCCAGTCCCAAACATGCTCAATGGGGGACAGATCCGGAGACCTTGCTGGCCAGAGTAGTTGACTTACACCTTCTAGAGCACGATGGGTGGCACGGGATACATGCGGACGTGCATTGTCCTGTTGGAACAGCAAGTTTCCTTGCCGGTCTAGGAATGGTAGAACGATGGGTTCGATGACGGTTTGGATGTACCGTGCACTATTCAGTGTCCCCTCGACGATCACCAGAGGTGTACGGCCAGTGTAGGAGATCGCTCCCCACACCATGATGCCGGGTGTTGGCCCTGTGTGCCTCGGTCGTATGCAGTCCTGATTGTGGCGCTCACCTGCACGGCGCCAAACACGCATACGACCATCATTGGCACCAAGGCAGAAGCGACTCTCATCGCTGAAGACGACACGTCTCCATTCGTCCCTCCATTCACGCCTGTCGCGACACCACTGGAGGATGGTTGCACGATGTTGGGGCGTGAGCGGAAGACGGCCTAACGGTATGCGGGACCGTAGCCCAGCTTCATGGAGACGGTTGCGAATGGTCCTCGCCGATACCCCAGGAGCAACAGTGTCCCTAATTTGCTGGGAAGTGGCGGTGCGGTCCCCTACGGCACTGCGTAGGATCCTACGGTCTTGGCGTGCATCCGTGCGTCGCTGCGGTCCGGTCCCAGGTCGACGGGCACGTGCACCTTCCGCCGACCACTGGCGACAACATCGATGTACTGTGGAGACCTCACGCCCCACGTGTTGAGCAATTCGGAGGTACGTCCACCCGGCCTCCCGCATGCCCACTATACGCCCTCACTCAAAGTCCGTCAACTGCACATACGGTTCACGTCCACGCTGTCGCGGCATACTACCAGTGTTAAAGACTGCGATGGTGCTCCGTAAGCCACGGCAAACTGGCTGACACTGACGGCGGCGGTGCACAAATGCTGCGCAGCTAGCGCCATTCGACGGCCAACACCGCGGTTCCTGGTGTGTCCGCTGTGCCGTGCGTGTGATCATTGCTTGTACAGCCCTCTCGCAGTGACCGGAGCAAGTATGGTGGGTCTGACACACCGGTGTCAATGTGTTCTTTTTTCCATTTCCAGGAGTGTAGTTTCCAAAAGTTTACTATTGATTGGCTGGTTCTCGTATGTTTCATCTACCCATGTCTGCATATACAAACGTATCTACATATTTACTCCGCGAACCGTCTTACGGTATGTGGCGGCGGGCACTTCCTATACTACTGTCACTTTCCGCTTTTGCTATTCCAGTCGCGAGTGCCGCGTGAGGGGAATGACTGTTGACAAGCCTTCGTATGGACTAGAGTCTCTCTAATTGCACCATCATGTTTATTCCGCAAGTTCTATGTACGTGCTGGATATACAGGTGAGGACAAAAATATGGTAACATCACAAACGTAACACATTAGCACGTCTAATATGGTGTAGGAAAACCGTCGGGATTTAAAACAGATACCAGTCGGAACGGATAAATACATGTCCTCCACGATTTCCACGGGAATCTTATACCATTCTTCCTGCAAAATGGAGACAAGTTCAGATAACGATGATAGATGCGGCCAACATACACGCACATTTCTCCCCAAAGTAGACCACAAATGCTCATTAATAATGAGATCTAACGACTGTGGTGACCAAGGGAGATGCAACAATTCATTCTTCTGCTTACAAAACCAATCCTGGACGATGCGAATTGTGTGAACAGGAGCCATGTCGTTACGGTGATATGTGTGGTTCAGATAATGTACAAATACTTTGAAGTTGATTTATCAATAAATGATCTTGCCATTAAAGCTCATTATTTATTTTTTCACCTCCCCATAGATCTCATTGCATCACCGTAAGTTAGTTGTTTATGCAATTCATCAAGGGTGAGATATATAATTTGGGATACTTCGTCTATACGATGCTGAAAGTGGCCGCAGTCGACAGCAGCTAGTACCCAGAGGCCCATGCAAGCCTCTTAGCATATACTCTACTGGCCATTAAAATTGCTACACCACGAAGATGACGTGCTACAGACGCGAAATTTAACTGACAGGAAGAAGATTCTGTGATATGCAAATGATTAGCTTTTCACAGCATTCACAGAAGGTTGGCGCCGGTGGCGACACCTACAACGTGCTGACATGAGGAAAGTTTCCAACCGATTTCTCATACACAAGCAGCAGTTGACCGGCGTTGCCTGCTGAAACGTTGTTTTGATGCCTCGTGTAAGGAGGAGAAATGCGTCCCATAACGTTTCCGACTTTGATAAAGGTCCGATTGTAGCCTATCGCGATTGCGGTTTATCGTATCGCGATATTGCTGCTCGCGTTGGTCGAGATCCAATGACTGTTAGCAGAACATGGAATTGGTGGGCTCAGGAGGGTAATACGGAACGCCATGCTGGATCCCAACGGCGTCGTGTCACTAGCAGTCGAGATGACAGGCATCTTACCCGCATTGTAGAAGACAAGGGGTTATTTTTAGGAAATATGGTGCGAAATTGTGATTTAGTGTGTTTCACAGTTTTGCAACGAGCGTTGGTATGTGTGTACGTGTGTGGCAGCCATCAACAGCCAGAATGCAGCATTAGCAGAATTATGCAGGCACAGGCCGCGAGTGGTGCGGTTGCGTTAGCCAACTCATCGAGAAACTTCTAATAATCATGGCGCCGTGTAACCGGCGGATTCAGCAGTGGTCTGCACTATTCCGCTTGTAATAGGATGACCGGAGCCAATGACGTGGTCGGGGTTGTAGAGCGTGACTTGGTAGAAGAAGGTGGCTGTTTTTAGCAATCTTCCTCTTTATTGTTGGTTCTTCCAATACACTTTCCGGTAGCTCAGCCCAACCGCTCGTGTCGTGGTGGAGACGTGCTGATGCATGCAGCCTGGGGAACGCGACGCCGTGCTCGGTCACCGACTGCACAGGCGGTAGGAGGTTAGCAGCACGAGTCCCGGCATAGCTCGGCTCCTGCAGACGCGGTGGCTCATGACGACGCCGGGAGTCACCGGTGCAACAGCGGGCAACGCCCGCCCCCGGCCGGCCCTCGGGGACAGTGTCACGGATGAAGACGACATACGAGCGACTGAACGCCCAATCGGTCGAACCGAATGCCGACGCCCACCTCTGATGCCCTTAAATAGTGTACACCGCTGCTGAATCCGCCAGTTACGCGGCGCCATATTTATTAGAAGGTTCTCCATGAGTTGGCTAACACAACCGCGCCACACGCAGCCCGCACCTGCGTAATTCTGCTAATGCTGCGTTCTGGCTGTTGATGGCTGCCACGCACGTACACACATACCGACGCTCGTTGCAAAACTGTGTCACCTGTGTCGCCGGCCAGCCTTCGTCCGCCGTCTGCTGTGAGGCTGACGCATCACGCACTGAAACACACTAAATCACAATTTCGCACCATATTTCCTAAAAATAACCCCTTGTCCTCTACAGCATGGCTGTAACAGATCGTGCAGCCACGTCTCGATCTATGAGTCAACAGACGGGGACGTTTGCCAGACAACAACCATCTGCACGAACAGTTCGACGACGTTTGCAGCAGCATGGACTATCAGCTCGGAGACCATGGCTGCGGTTACCCTTGATGCTGCATCACACACAGGAGTGCCTGCGATGGTGTACGCAACAACGAACCTGGGTGCACGAATGGCAAAACGTCATTTTTTCGGATGAACCCAGGTTCTGTTTACAGTATCATGATGGTCGCATCCATATTTGGCGACATCGAGGTGAACCCACATTGGAAGCGTGTATTTGTCATCGCCATACTGGCGTATCACCCGGGGTGATGGTATGGGGTGCCATTGGTTACACGTCTCGGTCACCTCTTGTTCGCATTGACGGCACTTTCAACAGTGGACGTTACATTTAAGATGTGTTACGACCCATGGCTCTATCCTTCATTCGACCCTTTCGAACCCCTACATTTCAGCAGGACAATGCATGGCCCCATGTTGCAGGTTCTGTACAGGTCTTTCTGGATACAGAAAATGTTCAACTGCTGCCCTGGCCAACACATTCTCCAGATTTCTCACCAATTGAAAACGTCTGCTCAATGGTGGTCGAGCAACTGCCTCGTCACAATACACCAGTCACTACTCTTGATGAACCATGGTATCGTGTTGTGCATGAGCAGCTGTACCTGTACACGCCATCCAAGTTCTGTTTGACTCAATGCCCAGGCGTATCAAGGCCGTTATTACGACCAGAGGTGGTTGTTCTGGGTACTGATTTCTCAGGATCTATGCACCCAAATTGCGTGAAAATGTAATCATATGTCAGTTCTAGTAAAATATATTTGTCCAATGAATACCCGTTTATCATCTGCATTTCTTCTTGGTGTAGCAATTTTAATGGTCAGTAGTGTACGTGTGGTTCAGATAATGTACAAATACTTTGAAGTTGATTTATCGATAAATGATCTTGCCTTTAAAACTAAGTATTTATTTTTTCACCTCCCCATAGACCTCATTTGATCATAGTAAGTTAGTTGCTTATGCAATTCAACAAGGGTGAGATATATAATTTGGGATACTTTGTCTATACGATGTTGAAAGTGGCCGCAGTCGACAGCAGCTAGTACCCAGAGGCCCATGCGAGCCTCTTTGCATATATAAAACTGCCTGGTTACGTGCAGGAGCTGGTGAGCGCCGCTACGACCACGAGTCTAGTTCAGAAATGGCTCTGAGCACTATGGGACTTAACTTCTGAGGTCATCAGTCCCCTAGAACTTAGAACTACTTAAACCTAACTAACCTAAGGACATCACACACATCCATGCCCGAGGCAGGATTCGAACCTGCGACCGTAGCGGTCGCGCGGTTCCAGAATGTAGCGCCTAGAACCGCTCGGCCATCCCGGCCGACACGAGTCTAGTATCACGCCTCCCGCCATGCACGCGTCTTTGGATATCGAAGCACTGCGAGGCGCCGCTGTCGAGTTGCTCCCATGTAGAAACACAGGATCTGCAAAATCGCTGCACTTGTGACATATGCACATGAGGATCGGTGATCACGCACAGAGATGGTGATATACAGAAAGTCAGGCCATGAGTGCGGACGCTAGTTGTAAATAAGCCGTGCTGGGCAGTCTCTGTCCCATTTCAGTTTGACCATCGTCAAAAATGGTTCAAATGGCTCTGAGCACTATGGGACTCAACTTCTGAGGTCATAAGTCCCATAGAACTTAGAACTACTTAAATCTAACTAACCTAAGGACATCACACACATCCATGCCCGAGGCAGGATTCAAACCTGCGGCCGTAGCGGTATCGCGGTTCCAGACTGTAGCACCTAGAACCGCTCGGCCATCCTGGCCCGCGACCATCGTCACTGACGTCTACTGTGTCGATACGAAACGTCTGTCTGACACCTGTAATGGTAATGAAGGCGGTAAGCGCTCTCGTTTGAGTTACGAGGTGGCCGCAAACTTACCATCATCATTCTTCGATGATGAGGCCATGCCCTTACACATGAATTCAAAATGTTCAAATGTGTGTGAAGTCCTAAGGGACCAAACTCCTTAGGTCATCGGTCCCTAGACTTACATACTACTTAAATTAACTTATGCTAAGAACAACACACACATCCATGCCCGAGGGAGGACTCGAACCTCCGGCGGGAGGGGCCGATTCACGAATTATTCCCCAGGAATTTATACATTAATATCGTTACAGTGCGTCCTGAAATTGCCACGGGCAGAATCGCAGTTTGTGGGTGAGGGGATCTTGGTGCTTCGTTTCTATCTGAGCTACGAACGAGTGGTAAAAAGTATTTGGTTTAGTCCGGACCGTTGGCCATTTGTATAGCCGTTCGAACATCTGTATTATTACTGTAACTATGTTGCAGTATGTTAAACAATATTTGAACGAAGAACCGGAGCTGGCGCCCAGGCAAATTGTGCGAATCTATTAATACCTTTTGCAAAAGATTTGAACTGAGCTCTTAATGCACAGTAATGACACCATTTGTATGTGCACCGTTCGAATTTTATGTACAAAAACATTCACACTTAAATAACTCCGGACTGGCGTGAGATTGATGGTCCACCGGTGAACCGGATCTTGGTCTAAGATAAGTTTTAACTGTTTGAAAAAATCTTCCTTCGTTTGGATTTGTCGTGCAGAAAATACGTTTTTCTGGGAAATTTTTCTAGCGTGCCACTTCTATGTTTCACTCGTGACGAACTGGTTAAAATTTTGGAAGAACGTAGACAAATACATGTAATTCATGGTAGTCCTGTTGTTTTGTGAAAGCTTTGTCCGTCCCCACGTTATAAGCAACATTGTTCGAAAGACAATTAAAAAAACCTATACCGGATCAGTCGTCCCCCAAGTCAACAAAATTCTACATCGGTTGCTTAGCTATGGCGGTATAATGTCAAAATTATGGTAGAGAAAAAGTTGGAAACCAGAATGAAAAATGCTCCTATCGTATCACAAATAGAGACGAATATGTCCAGGGCAGAGTTAGAAATGTTAATGAAGGAAACTAAGTTTTCGACTTATCTGGCAGCTTCAAATACATTTAAATCGAAACATCTTGACATATTTGCACTTTTTACGAGTTAATCCTACATTCCCTGCGCAGGAAGCTCTCTTACACCCACCCGTTGTTACATGTGTGATGATGGGTGTAAAAGCAAATAGATCTGCGTGCGTCTAGAGGTTGGAATACATATACAATAGGAAGAATTAGAGAGTGGGGTTGTTTCTATAATATGAAGTGTCTTAAAATGGTGATGCACGCACCCTAATCTCTAATGACATGTTGTGTTACATTGCATGACATGACACATGCCATGTCGGGAGACATGATGGCATGTGTCATGTTGTACAACATGACATCATGAATAATGTTACGTTACTTGACACGATGCATTATATTACATAACATGGGTACTAATACTAATAATAAATAAAAAAGAGCGAATAGGTCAAGATGATTTGATTAAAATGTCTTTGAAGCCACATAAGTCGAAAACCTAGTTCCCTGTCTTTAAATCCCTATATCGGCCAAGGATATATTCGCCTTTTCTTGTACTACGATAGTAGAATTTTTCATTCTGGTATATATTTGTGTGTGTTATATACGCCTGCGAACAATGTTTATAAGATGCTTTTTCTTTCTTTCTAGGTGAATACTGTGTGCGAGCAGGATAGTAGAGTACCGTTGCCACTCTTTGACAGTCAAAGCATGGTTTTTCTAGTGAATGATTTGCGGGATTGTGTTGACCTGAATACTACGTTGAGCTGTCCCAACCATCAACCCGAAGCTCATGTCGTTTTGGTCCGATTTTAGATAATCAAGTACGAAGGTAATATTACTTCTTTAATTAAAACTTACGGGCTGAATTGTGGTGGTCCATATATAAAAAATATTATTTCTTCGTCTTCTTCTATAGATAACAATTTTTACGCTTGCATGAAATACTTATGATGCATGCTTTTTTATCTAAATTCATTTACATAGAATACAACCGTAGATGTGAATGCTGAATTGGACGAAAAAACATTAGAATGTATGGACAATCTGGCAAAGGACGAGGATGATGTGTAGCCAAAATCACTTATTGGGCATACCAACGTCGATGAACCTAAATATATGTGCCACAAATTATTATTATTATTATTATTATCATTATTATTATCATCATTATCATTGCTATATGCATATGTCTACACCTACTTTGTTTCAACGATTGCCACACCAACTCGCTTATCATATCCGTGACACTGTTTCCCCTGTTTTGCGATAATACAGAACGAGCTGTCCTTCTTTGGACTGTTTTGATGGCCTCTGTCAATTCTGTCTGGTAGGGATCCCGTACCACACAGCACTACGAACAAGTATAGTACAGGCAGTCCATTTAACAGATCTGTTGCAACTTCTAAGTATTCCGCCAATAAAATACAGTCTTTGGTTTGTGTTTCCCACAACATTATCTATGTGATCGTTCCAATCTAAGTTGCCCGTTATTGTAGCTCCTAGGTATTTAACTGAACTGACGGACATTAAATGGAATACTCTCTTCCAAATTCTAAGGCTGGCAGCGCTAAAATACAGGGAGCCAAAGGCTATTTACAATTTGCACAGAAACCAGATGGCAGTTATATGAGTCATGAAGTACGACAGGGAAGCAGTGGTTGAAAAAGGAGTGAGAAAGGGTTTTAGCCTAGTGTTATTCGACCTGTATGTTGAGCAAGCAGTAAAGGAGACAAAGGAAGAATTTGGAGTAGGAACTGAAGAAATAAAAACAATGAGTTTGCCGATGATATTGGACTTGGAAGAGCAGTTGAACAGAATGGACAGTGTCTTGAAAGGAGGATATAAAATGAACATCAACAAAGAGAAACGAGGATAATGGAATTTAGTCGAATTAAATCAGGTGATGCTGAGGGAATTACATTGCATAATGAGGAAAAGAAATTATTTAACATCGAATATCGATTCAAGTGTCAGGAAGACTTTTCAGAAAGTAATTCTCTGGAGTGTAGTCATGTATGAAAGTGAAACATGGACAGTGAACTGTTCAGACAAGAAGAAAACACAAGCTTTTGAAATGTGGTGCTACGGAAGAATGCTGAACATTAGATGGGTAGATCATGTAAGTAATCAAGAAGTACTGAACAGAATTGGAGAGAAAAGAAATTTGTTTCACAACCTGACTAGGAGAAGGGATATGTTGACAGGATGCGTTCAGAGACATCTCGAATTTAGTACTGGAATGTAGCGTGGAGGGTAAAAATCGTAGAGGGAGACCAAGAGATGTATACAATAAGCCGATTCAGAAGGATGTAGGTTGCAGTAGTTACTCGGAGATGAAAATGCACAGGACAGAGTAGCATGGAGAGCTGCACCAAACCAGTCTTTGGACTGAAGAACACAACAACATAGTGTAACCGAAATTTAACGGATTTATTTTCGTACTCATGTGGATGACCTCACATGACCTCACACTTTTTCGTATTCAGTGACAATTACCACTTTTCGCACCATGGAGATATCGTTTGTAAATAATTTTGCTACTGGTTTCACCTTCTGTGACTTTACTAGATGGTAAATAACAGCATTATCTGCAAACAATCTAAGAGGTCTGCTAAGATTATCTCCTAAATCGTTTATATACAGGGTGTACATTTTAAGTTGACAAACCAGAATAAGGCTGTTGATATACTTTCCGGGATGTGAGGTCGTGGTCCAAGAACTTTTCTGCTCCTTACGTTTCGTCCAGAACTGCGCTGGACTTCCTCAGAGGCGCTGCTCCGCTGAGTCTTGCCGACTGACTGGTCGGGTGTCTGAGAGCGACTTATATATTGTGAGAAAGGGGGGCGTGGTTCAGGTGACACGTGATGAGCAGTGATAATCCATAGCAAAGATAATGGTGACTATCGATTACCACCCTGTCAAAGATAAAAATTGTTAGCAATTTTGTAGAGCCACTGATAATCCATAGCAAAGATAAGGTTGACTATCGATTACCACCTTGTCCAAGATAAAAATTGTTAGCAATTTTGTAGAGCCACTGTCCATATATCGCTAAGTTTCATAGCCTCCTCTTTCCTATTGAAATTATCGTGATGTTTATAAATTTCGATAGCTTCTCTATATAGCCGTGGATAGTAATTTAACGTTGTAGATAAAACTTCGGTATCCGAAAACTTCACTTGGTGGTTGCCTGGTTGAAGAGCATGTTCCGCTACAGCTGACTTTTCTATTTTTCCAAGTCGACAAAGACTTTTATGCTCTTTCAGTCGCGTGTTTACGCTTCTTTTGGTAGTAGCAGCGCCTCTGAGGAAGTCCAGCGCAGTTCTGGACGAAACGTAAGGAGCAGAAAAGTTCTTGGACCACGACCTCACATCCCGGAAAGTATATCGACAGCCATGTCACCCGGTCGTGAAAGCCTTCATTCTAAAACCAGAATAACTCTAAAAATAAGCTTCACACGAAAAAATGTGTAAAATCTACTGGTGCTAAAATTAGCCCGCCACACCAGCCCCCTGGGGGTGGGGCAGGAGGCAACTTTAGAATTTTAAATGGGAACCCCATTTTTATTGCAGAATCAGATGCTAAATAAAAACTACGTATATTTTGTCTTAAATATTTGTTTTGATTCTTGGTTGTTGGCGCTGTAATTCAAGAAAATCCATGTTCTCATTTTTGCGTGGAAAATGGTAACGGATAAATAAAACTCTCCTTCTCTCCCCATTCTGTGGGGTTTGAGAGAGAAGAATTAGAGTTTTACAAATGTTGACCCGAATATTTGGATAGAAAGGTGCAAAGTGACAAATTTATAAACTGAAGTTATACAAACAAACTGCCTGTAGTACAGTGTTTTAATGATTTATTCCTGAAATTTTTCCTTGTGGCAAATGAGAGTAACTTATCATATATTATTGATGGTTTCATGACACAGTTGGAATTGTTTGGTGCTGAAGGCAATTCAAACAGAAACATTTATGAAAGGTGCTAAGTCCCATCAAATTATTCTAGGTACTATGTTCTTAGTCACTCTCCACAGATCTGCATATAATTCCGGCTGATCAAAGAGTCAGTATAAATTTGAAAACTTAATAAACCACGGAATAATGTAGATAGAGAGGTAAAAATTGACACACATGCTTGGAATGACATGGGGTTTTATTAGAACAAGAAAAAAACAAAGTTCATAAAATGTCCGACAGATGTGCGTCGTTTGGTGATGATCGTGTGCTCAGCCGCCGCTTTCGTCATGCTTGGCCTCCCAGGTCCCCAGACCTCAGTCCGTGCGATTATTGGCTTTGGGGTTACCTGAAGTCGCATGTGTATCGTGATCGACCGACATCTCTACGGATGCTGAAAGATAATATCCGACGCCAATGCCTCACCATAACTCCGCCCGGAGTGCTTACAGTGCTGTTCACAACATTATTCCTCGACTATAGCTATTGTTAAGGAATGATGGTTGACATATAGAGCATTTCTTGTAAAGAACATCATCTTTGCTTTGTCTTACATTGTTATGCTAATTATTGCTATTCTGATCAGATGAAGCGCCATCTGTCGGACATGTTTTGAACTTTTGTATCTTTTTGGTTCTAATAAAACCCAATGTCATTCCAAGCATGTGTGTCAAATGTACCTCTCTATCTACATTATTCTGTGATTTATTCAGTTTTCAAATTTTACTGACTTTTTGATCACCCGGTATTCTTTATACTCATTCTTTTCCAGGTAAGGTATCATGGCCTTTAAATCTTTCTTCTTTTCATCTACAACTGAATGGATTGAGGAAATAGATTCAAAGGTACCAGATTGAATATTTCTTGCCTGGTTTCCCTTTTTAGAGCACATTCACCTTACGTATCCTTTGCATGTCGGTGTAACATTCTTTTATTGCTACACGTACAACATCTGTTGAATCATATGTGATGCTGACACCTTTTGAAATGTTCAGCTTTTTTGTAGATAGTATATCGTCTGCCACAGCTTGCATATTAAAAAAAATCGGAAGTATTCATCGACATTATTTTGAAATGTCTAACAACCTTTGCAACCATTTTGCATAGGTCGCTGGGTAAAAATGCATTCGTCACCGACTTACTTCTTTCTATCAAGCGAACTCAGTCGCAGGGGAGGAAGTTGTGCCCACCAACAAGAAACTGTTGTTCTATTCGTGTGAAAAACCCATTTGCCACCATAAAAAGAAAAAGAAATACCATCATTCGATTCTTGTTTTGTGCAGCACAGTTGTTACTCCAAACAATAAGGATTTTCCTCGTTGTTATCCCGGTGTTTAACACTTTCAGAATGCATGAGGCGATTTCATTTCGACCCCTACTAGCGATACTCTCATCCCACATGCACATGTAAGACTGAAAGGTGTCACCTACATATACTGCCAAGTTGTAACAAGATAGCTGGCGGCAATAAAACATCTCGGAGTGCGTTAGTGTGGGCACAAACATAACTTGCTGCATATCAATCGACATGCAGCAAATGTCACTGTCAAGGAACTGAGAAGAATTGATGTCAGTTTTCAGAAGGCTCTGTGCCATCTCGGCCTTCCTATGGCGAATCTCTAAAAGCACCAGCGACTGCGGCGAATCTGCTTTTGCTTCAATGTTCAGTTGGTTACATGCCCTGCAGGTATCGTTCCTAGGTATGTGGAAGGGAAGGTTGGGAAATTCTTTCAGAAAGAATCTACGATAAGAACTGGAACTTACGGTGCTTTTAGAAAGCACCTTTTTAAAGTGGGAGTACTTTCTTGAAATATTCTGGTCAGGACTGAGGCAATCCTTGCTTGATCTTGTTTTGCTGTAATGGCTAACTCCTCGTGGAAAGCCATTTATCTGCTGTTTTACACACATTTTGTCTTTGTCGCTGTATTGTGATTCATGAGTGTCTTGTTCTTCGGTCGGTAAATGTTGTCTCTTAAAGATTTTTCTTTTTAATAAATACTTCCAGCCTCTTCCTTCCAACAGCAAAAATATTCATAAAAGGGGTTTTGCAAACTGCAACAAGATCCTCAGTACCATTTGGAACATAATACCGAACTGTTCCCTACCGGGAACTTTAAGCCGGATTATCATAGGTTCCATGCCGACGACACCGTACTGGTGCCACACTAAGAAGACCCATCAGGAAGATTACTTGTGTTAGTAGTCTTGCTTACAGAACTTAGAAAACAAATCTATTTTCAATGCGGGAGTCAGTTCACTGTACCTTAATCTACATTTGAACAGTACCTAAAAGAAAGAACAACAAAACATTGTTTTCTATAGAGGAAACTGGAAATATGTACACATTCAACAGTAATAATTCCTTACGTATATTTCACAGCCAATGAACGGCTTAAAATAGTACCTGCGGTGAGGGACAGTTCATAGCTGGTACAACGGCTTTTTGTGTGTGTGTGTGCTTCATACGCTAAATCTTCGTCTTTAATTTCTTGTGTTCATCTCTGAATGATCCACTACCACTCTTCATCCACCATAACCTAACATATGGACATCACATATGTACAAAATGATTAAAAGATAACATGTAGGTACATAGTATGGTCCAAATGTTTCTAAACAATATGGGTCTTAACATACGAGGTCATCAGTCCCCTAGACTTAGAACTAGAAACCTAACTAACCTAAGGACATCACAGACATCCATGCCCGAGGCAGGATTGGAGCCTGTGACCGTAGCAGCCGCGTGGTTCCGGACTGAAGCGCCTAGAACCGCTCGACCACAGCAGCCGGCTGGGTACGTAGTATTTCAGTTATATGACAATGTTACACGACTGTATATGACCGTAATATTATGCGATGTATATACACATACCTTATAAGTTGAAGAGCAATGATTCACAAAAAGGACAAATAAAAGTCTATGCATACACTTTTCACGGCAGCAAAGTGAAACAAACACAACCGAATCGTACATAGCACCATCCTTATGAAATCAGCAGGCAACTTAGCACCATTGCCATCTAATGGTGGCAAATGTAACCATCTGGAATTCTCGGTGGACATAGCACTTTTCATATGTAATCCTCCTCGGTATCCTGCACCTTTCAAACGGCTTACCAAATTTTTAATGAATTTGGCACCTAGCACCTTTCTACAGTTAAGTATCCAACTGCATCAGCTGTAACACGGCACTGGAAAAACGTTCTGACGGATGCTGAATCAGCGTTTATAGTCAGAATGGGCCCTGACCCCCACATCACTTTAAGGAAACTGAAATCTTTAACCTTTGCATCATTAATGCCACAAAATCATGTTTTGATAACTTCGTGTATTACATAATAGAAGTACGGTTTTTTTCACAAACTACGTGACCATGACAGCTTTCCAGACTGGAACGTTTCCAGTTGCATTCATATCATAAATCGAGGTGAAGAACGTTAGACGAAATTGTGGTAAGAGTTACGTAGTGCCACAGAAGGCCCATGGAAAGCCTCTTCTTCACGTAGTAGGATATATCTGCTTTATGGTATAAGGTGTCTGAATACGTGAGACAGTATCAGAGGTACACTATGTGGACAAAAGTATCCGGATACCTGGCTGAAAATGACTTACAAGTTCATGGCGTCCTTCATCCATAATGCAGTAAGGTACAGTGTTGGCCCACCTTTAGCCCTCATGACAGCTTCCAGTCTCGCAGGCATTCGTTGAAGCAGGTGTTGGAAGGATTCTTGGGGAATGGCCACCCATTCTTCACGGAGTGTTGCACTGAGGAGAGGTATCGATGTCGGTCGGTGAAGCCTGGCACGAAGTCGGCGTTCCGAAAGATCACAGAGGGGTTCTACAGAATCAGATCAGGACTCTGTGCAGGTCAGTCCATTACAGGGATGTTATTGTTGTGTAACCACTCCGCCACAGGCCGTGAGCTATGAACAGATGCTCGATCGTGTGGAAAGGTGCAGTCGCCATCCCCGACTTGCTCCTCAACAGTGGGAAGCAAGAAGGTGCTTAAAACATCAATGTAGGCCTGTGCCGTGCCGTGCAAAACAACAAGGGGTGCAAGTCCCCTCCATGAATAACACGACCACACCATAATATCACTGCCTCCGATTTTTACTGAGGCGTCGTTTGGCTTTTACTGGCGTGATGTGTGCCTTATGAGCAACCGCTCGACCATGAAATCCAAGTTTTCTCACCTCCCACCTAACTGTCATAGTACCTGCAGTGGATGCTGATGCAGTTCGAATTTTTGTGTGATGGTCTGGATAGAAGTATGCCTATTACACATTACGATCCTCTTCAACTGTCGGAAACAGTGGACCTAGGAATGTTTAGGAGTGTGAAAATCTCGCGTACAAACGTATGACCCAAGTGACACCCAATCACCCGACCACGTTCGAAGTCCGTGAGTTCCGCGGAACGCTCCATTCTACTCTCTCACAATGTTGAATGACTACTGCGGTCGCTGATATGGAGTACCTGGTAGTAGGTGGCATCACAATGCACCTACTATGAAAAACTTATGTCTTTGGGGGTGTCCATATACTTTTGATCACATAGTATAGGTGGTTCCTGAGTTACAGTGAGGGGTCTTACGGACGAAAACGTGAGTTGATTAATAGGTTAATGGATGAAGTCATGAGCCCTATCATAAAGAATGAAAATTCGAAGGAACAGATGAAATATCATAGATGAGGTATCCAGATGAAACGTACCCTTATTCGAGTTTTAGGCTTAATAATTTTGTAATTAGCAAAGCGCTCAAATCACAACTTATCCAACACTGTTGAGAACTGGAGATCATGTGGTATAGTCCAAATTTCATCTTCCTCGTCCTTGTTATATGTTATGACGAAACGAAGATTACATTCATGAGAATTTATGAACGTTTAGAATACGTTTTTCGGTTCATGTACAAGACGCAGAAATGCGCTGCAGTAACAAATTGCCTTTTAGTGCAGGCGATCGTTGAATATTATGATATTCAAGAAACTAATCATTGATGAAAATTTACAAAAGTAATATAAATTATCACGTCAATATTGGCTCTGAGCACTATGGGACTTAACAGCTGTGGTCATCAGTCCCCTAGAACTTAGAACTACTTAAACCTAACTAACCTAAAGACATCACACACATCCATGCCCAAGGCAGGATTCGAACCTGTGACCGTAGCGGTCACGCGGTTCCAGACTGAAGCGCCTAGAACCGCACGGTCACACCGGCAGGCTATCACGTCAATATTACCAAAAGACATAAAGCCATAATCATGACAACAGTAACACCATAAACATGAAATAAATGAAAATAATTAACAGAATGGAATCGAAATTAAATACTACTTTAATTACAATTTGCTTTTATTTAGGTTGTTGATTAGTTATCCTTTTTTCAACTCACTCCATTAAATACACATGCTACGTAGTCTGCTGTTTTTAATTTCGAGATGATTTCCTCGTAAATGTCAAACAGTTGCTAAAAATCCAGTGAATCTGAAATTAGGAGTACCAAACTCATACCATAGCGCATTGTTGTCGTAGTTCGTGAGTCATATGTCTGACAGTGTTGTTGTTGTTGCTTTCATTTCGAAGTTTCGTTTCACGCAGCTATCTATTCTTGTCTCTCCACTGAGCGAGGCGGAGCAGTGGTGAGTACACGGTACTCGCATTCGAGACGACGACGGCTCAAATCGATATCCGGACATACCGATTTACGTTTTCCGTGATTTCCTCAAAACGCTTAAGACAAATGCCGCAATGATTCATTTGAAAGAGCATGGCTAGTTTCGTACTCTTTCCTCGTCCTATCCGAACTTGTGCTCCGTCGCTAATGACTTCGTTGTCAACGCGACGTTAAACTTTAATCTTGCTTCCTTTTCTTCTCCGTCTATTCAGTGCAAGTACAACCCTGTAACCTTTGACGCGCGATGCAACGTTCAGATCCCATATTCAACATTTCACAGTGAGATCCTGCACCTCGTTGTTACATCGCTCTTAAGCTTGCGTAACCACAATAGGAAATAGTTTTGTTCGCTGATCGTTGTAGCGTAAGCTTGTCTGCACCGCAAACGGTACTACAGGTGTTTACCAGCATATTACGCAAGCGGCAACGCAAGCTAGCCGGGCATCTGCTTGCTGGCGCGTGTAAAGCTGAAATACCAATTCCAGCTGCCTCACACCGCGTTCCCGCAGAGCGTGCCGCTATTGCTAATCGAGTTACAGTATTAAGCTCAACAGCTGGGAGAGGTTACGTAATCAGCGTGTGCGGGGAAGTTTAACACGAAATAACTTTCATAACGAGTAAGAGGAAATTAATTTCAGCCGTTGCGAACATGTCATCTAAGATTATAACCCCACAATTTTCGAAACCTTGTAAGTGTAATAAGAAAGTGGACTGTGACGAACGGAACCTAAAACGGCATTTGCAGTAAAATGTGTGAGATTTCATGGAAGAGCTCTTAACGATCATGTTTAACCTGAAATACAGTAAATGCGTTTTTAATTTTTCAAGTTGTCGTACAACTTCTAGGAGTAATAGCAATGTGGAAGTGCCCCATCGTTAAAACATTTCAGAAATATGTGAAAATCTAGTTTTACGAAAAGGTATCATATTATTGAATAATTATTATTTATTTCTGTACTCTGAAAAGAAAGGAATTCCTCATAGAAGACAGAAGTTAGTGACACTAAAATTTCTTGACGGATAGGGAACATAAAATGCAGGTTATGATGCCGGTCCGATACATGGTTTTAACCTGTCAAGAAGATTCTTTCTACCATACAATCAGCTGTGGAGCGGATACTGCATATCCCTAACGTATGTATCATCTGCAGCCTTTTTGCAAGAATGTTTTATGGAGCGTGAGATAAAATTGCAAACAGTTCTGCATTCAGGGTTTGTTTCCACACTGGCACGACTTTCAGTCTTATTTATTATCTATCATTACATTTAATAACTATATTACAATAAGTATAAGGCCGTGCTGGAAAGCATTTTAAATAAAACTAACTTTATTAACATTCTACATCTTTATTATACTACCTATCTATCTATCGCTTGCGCCTTTGTCCCGCATTGTGCGCGGGGTTGGCGTGGTTAAATCTGATATCTGATTTGGCATGTTAGGTTGAAGGGGTGGCCGGATGCCCTTCCTGCTGCCACCCCGTACCCCCCCCCCTCCCCCCGGGACCGAATCACAGTGCCCCATCTGTCTGCTTCTAGTGTAAATCGTGGAAAAGTGTGGATGTGTGTCAAATGTCTGTGAGTCGTGTAACTGAGGCGGGACGTGGGGACCAGCCCGGTATTCACCTAGAGCGACGTGGAAAACCGCCTGAAAACCACATCCAGGCTGGCCGACACACCGCCCCTCGTCGTTAATCCGGAAGGCGGATTCGATCAGGGGCATGCGCGCCTACCCGAGTGCAGGAAGCAGCGCATTAGCGCTCTCGGCTAACCTGGCGGGTCTCTAACTCTCTACATCTTTATTATTCATGTCCACATATTTATTTCTCAACATAGTCAGCCTAGTGAAGAACACGTTTCTCCCAACGAGAGGCCAATTTGTTTATGACGTCACTGTAGAAGGTTTGACTTTGTTGACGGTGTCACAACCTCACCTCTGCTTGCACCGATTCATCACTATGAAAATGAAGTCTTCGAATGTGTTCTTTAAGTTTTTGAAACAAATGAAAATCTGATGACATGTAGGGGCTGTATGGAGGATGATCAATGACAGTGAATCCAGAGCGTCGGAATGTTGCAGGTGTTGCAGCGCTGGTGTGTGGTCTACATTTTCATCCTGAAAGAAAGAGTGCTCCATGTGCGGACGAACTTTCTGCGTTTAGCAACTCGATTACAGCTCGCTGTTTCTGACGCACCGCCATGTTACACGCTACAATTCGGAGCCCTGTACCAGCAGAGGGTTGCAATTTGCTTCACAGTGAAGCAGGAGTACTGTACAAGTGAATGAGTTTTTTAATTTGCTGTACGCTTGAGGCAGAAAAACAAAACTGCTTTCGACAGCTACAGAAGAGGAGAATCGCTGCAATAATTTTCTCTGGCCTTTGTTAGTGATATTCGTGCGTCTGGATATTATTTGACTATTTGTAGCTGCACATTAAACCCAAATCATAGTTAACAGAAATGTGAATAAAACTTACAGCCAGCGACACCGGAAATTCGAAGGGTGAGTTCCCAGATGGTAGCGATTTCAAGACTCACATCGCCTAAGCAAAAGTAGTCCTCCTGTCGCTTGTCCACTGGAGAATTGGCTACATTGTAGATTACGTTTGGCAGCTATATGACTGTCGATTTACTTCGTGGTTTGGTCCAATTTTCTGACTTATTCTCACTTAATGGGTGACACAGAGGTTGCAAATTTATGGTTCTGAGACCAGAAAGTTCGTTCAAACAGAAACTGCAGCTTACTTCGTTATTTATGTTGCGTATTCCTTGTCTTAGGTATAGCGTTTTGACGTAGTTTAATTCTAGCTGAATGCTCAAGTGTTCGCGCTTCGAGTGGAAGAGTGTGTTAATCTTCGGTTCTTATCTCGCTGCAGACAAGATTTTTTTTCTTTTCTGTGAAAGAGCCAAAGAGACAATCAGTAGAGAAATCCTAAGACAACCACAGTCCCGTAAGTTTTGTTACTACCGTGATTCCGCACCCTGTAGATATAAAGGTGAAAAACTTGCTGAATAAAACACTTGTGAGTGCCTACCTTTTCCGTTTCTGTCAATTGTATTGACTTAATTGTGGCACTGAATGATTTGTTAAGTGGATCTTGTCATGTGTCAACCCCTACTCCTATATTTGCATATTTTCATGGTAGTCCTGTAACGCTACTTCAGTAAGACTGTGGACTGAACGAAGACACAGACCGTTTTGAAGCAGGAAGTGCGTATTATCCTGCTAATTCGTTAGAATCGCGGGTACTTTGTTTTTTTATGACAGAATTTTTTCTTAAAGTTGTAATTCACTCATGTTAGAACAGTCCATACTAAACAACGTTTTTTCCTTAGTTTATTAGCCACAGCAAACAAACATAGGAGATAAATAAATCAGCAGAAATATAGTATCACACATGACCTAAAACAGTCTCACAATGTTCGGATATAGCCGGCCGAAGTGGCCGTGCGGTTAAAGGCGCTGCAGTCTGGAACCGCAAGACCGCTACGGTCGCAGGTTCGAATCCTGCCTCGGGCATGGATGTTTGTGATGTCCTTAGGTTAGTTTGGTTTAACTAGTTCTAAGTTCTAGGGGACTAATGACCTCAGCAGTTGAGTCCCATAGTGCTCAGAGCCATTTGAACCAATGTTCGGATAGAGTTTCAACATCATGGCTGTTCACAGTACATTGGCAGCACTTAGTCTCCTTGCATGTTATACATAGGAAAACGTGTACTGCATCAATATTGAAAAGTACAGGCACGTTATGGTAGTGTAGTCGATTTCTTCTGAGGAAAAAATAAATTTTATTCAAATGTGGTAATCCAGGTTTCTATAGAAGGTTTCGCGCACACTTGAAAGCTACACTTTACCCAGAAAAGACTTGCAAGATCCTTCTCTGTAAATTTCAGTTTATCATTGTGTATGGAAAATACGGAAAATATTATTACTGCAGAAGCACGGACTCCTTTGTGCGACTGTTAAATGATTGATACACGAGGAACTTGTCTGTATCTCATGGTCCTTGTTTTTGAGTGCTGTCGTTTACATAGCTGCTATGATGCATTTAATGAGCGACTTTTATTTTTGTTGTCTCCCAGTACAAGGGCAAGGCTAACATAAGAACATTTTCTTCAGGAGATTTTCCTTTTGGAGTTGTTATTCACTTGTCTTACTCTTCTCTTACAACGAACACTTTCAGAAATTTGTAACGTAGCGCACAGTTTATCCGGGGATCTGAATCATGATTCAACTCGATTCTTCTTACATGCACAGTCACTACAAACTCACGCTAAATACCATAAAAAGACACGAGACCAACAGGAAATCAAACCATGGACTCTGGATTTTCTCTCCTACAGCCCTACAAATACCAAATAACACTCTAATACGATACAATTATGGGAATAACGAAATAGAAATTGCAGTTACATGTTTCTACTCCTTACGTATGACTCAGAATCTACACACAATAAGTTTTATAATTCTGATAACACTCTAATGCTCCAGATGTTTTATATACGGTCACTGACATTAAAGCTCCCTGAATATCTCTATTAACATCACCAGCGTCAAAAATAAATGAAATAAATAAACCCACAAATACTTCCAATAAACATGTCAGTAATAAAGAAATCTCAGTTGGCGACTGAATAAAAAAATAAATATGGTTCAAATTGCTCTGAGCACTATGGGACTTAACTTGTGAGGTCATCAGTCCCCTAGAACTTAGAACTACTTAAACCTAACTAACCTAAGGACATCACACACATCCATGCCCGAGGCAGGATTCGAACCTGCGACCGTAGCGGTCGCGGGGTTCCAGACTGTAGCGCCTAGAACCGCTCGGCCACTCCGGCCGGCGGGACTGAATCACTATTCTGCTTATCGTCACAGGTTATTCATCATCTGAACAAAAGTATGCCTTGAATGTCTACCTGCTTCTTTGTCTTCGTTAGGAAGTATTTTGCAAGGCAAAAGGGGACGCATTAGGTGGAAAGCAATTCTGTTTTTGGTGTTCATAACGATAAATAGGCTGCCTATACAAAAGATAGGTGGAAATTTGAGCGATAATGCCGATTAACTCAATCAAGAACTTCGATTACCTGCCTGGTTGTTCCATCGCTATTTTTTTTTCAGCCAAAAGTTACGGTGATTGTACATTTATTTGACTTTTTTGCTCTTCGTTTGTTCTAGAAGAACGCTGAAGAGCGTCTAGGCTGGAGTCTGAGGGTGCGGTGCTCTTCTTTTATGGATGTCGAAAGGCTTCTGTATTCTGCGGCGACCATTAAGCCTTTGAATATGACGTTAAGGGTGTTGTGCTGCTCCCGGCAAGAGCACTCAAACATTCCATTGTGCCGGCGCGGCACACGGAACAGGAAAAGTTGCGCGCAGAGCACAGCCCGGAAAGTTTTATGCTACGCGTTTAACTCCACGATGTTTTTGCCACCCAGGTAAGAATATGTGCCATTGCTTGGGTGTAATTCGCGCAGGTATAGCTTGTTTTTCTTTGTCACAAAGATTCATTTTTCAATAGTTCTAAATAATATTAGAATAGTTTACCAAGTACTTTCAAGTTCTTTCGTTTTCTCATCGGTCAAATTTGGCAACGTTAACTTAAGCTCCATTTTATTTAGTATATGTTGTTATTCTCGTGTTCCACAGTGCAGAGCTTAGTTAAGATGTTTGTCATTTAACTTTACCGCCGGTGCTTTTTATATTATCAGTACAGTTACCATTTTATCGAGTAACTCGTAAGTGTTAAACGCTTTTCAGACCTTAATCATCTCTGCACTGAAATTGGTATATGAGTGACTATGAGGTAGTTGTAGCAATAATGTTTACTGAAGTACAAATGACAGCTAAAACAAGTAGCAAGATTTACATGCTCAGTACACTAGATAAAGGTGCAGAGTGCCACATCTCTAGGGAGAACTCAAAACATTTCACTCTGTTGACGGATTGTGGCTCGAGAGTACTGAATGCTGGGTAGATATGGATCCGATAGAACTGTTCATGATAGGATCGAACCTCGAAAGAATTACATTGACTGTAAAGAAACTTCCAAACAAACGGCGACTACTGCCAAATATGCATTAAACAAAGCAAAGAGCTATAGATAGACAGATGGTGAACGAAACGCGTTTGGCTGTCGTAAGGGCAATGCGTGAGGGCTTCAGTGACTCTTATCTGAAGAGCTTACACAAAACTCAAGACTGAACGAGGTGGCGCAGTGGTAAGCACACCGGACTCGCCTTCGGAAGGACGACGGTTCAAACCCACGTCCGGCCATCCTGATTTAGGTTTTTCCGTGATTTCCCTGAATTACGTCAGGAAAACGCCAGGGTAGTTCCTTTGAAAGGGCACGGCCGACTTCCTTTCTCACGCTTCCCTAATCCGATGGGACCCATAACCTCGTTGTTTGGTCCCGCCAACCAACAAAACTCAAAGAAATTCTTGTCATATGTAAAAGCTGTCATCAGCAAGTCGGTCACAGATGGCTCAGAGACCTAAATTGAGGGTAGGAAAGAAAAAGCAGAAATGCTTAACTCTGTTTTCCCATTTTCGACGATATAAACCTATGCAACTTACAAAACTGCGACTGCAGAAAAAGGAGGCAGTAAAAGAAAGGAGAAAACGTGAATATGTTAGGGCTGTAGCACATTCCTAGAGTCCTCTCTAAATTGTGGCTCTTGTGAAATTGTATGTAAGTCTTCGCGAAATAGTTGCCTTCTATCTACAGGCTTCTGCCAGTTCATGATTTTCTGCATTTCCGTGATGCTCTCCCATGGATCAAACAAACCTTTGACAATTCGTGCTGCCTTTCTTTATATACCTTCGATATCTTCTTTTAGTCCTATGTGCTGTGTGCTATACACAATTGAGAATATTACAGGACTGGTCGCACGGCAGTTTTTTATGCAATCTCCATTGTACTCTAACTGCATCTTCCAAGTGTCCTACCAGTGAACCAAAGCCTGTCACTTGTTTTACCTGTAACTGAGCCTATGCAATCATTCCACTCCATATCCACAAAAATTGTTACACCTATCTATTTGTGTGAGTTGAATGATTCCAGATGTGACTTACTGATGTTATGGTCATAGGATACTACGTTTCTGCGTTTTATTAAGTGTACAGGTTTACGTTTAAGAACATTTAAAGCAAGTTAGTAAGGAATGAAGTACTATCTGAAAAACTGCTCAAATATCCAGGCAGATCTCGATAAAATTTCCAATTGGTGTACACCTTGCAAGCTGCTTTTGATCTACAGATACGTAAAAATTGTGCACTTCAGTATTAAGTAAACTTAATTAAGTTATAGAAACATAATTTTCCGAAATGAATGGACTCATTCTACTCACAAATTGCCAGTTCAGACGATTTGATTGTAATTGTAGCTCACTAAAATAAACTGAAAATTGGACGAACTGTTCATGTAAAGAGAATTCAGGCTTCTGTAACGGCTTCTGTTTTTTTTTCAGGAAAAAAGCATCATATATAGAATAAGTATAGGACAAGAACCTAGGAGGAGAATGCACAGTTGAAGGACCTGTTGCTTCTGCAAAGATGTTGATCATATAGGATAAAACACCCGACTCTCTAAGTATTCTGGAGACAAATCCATATATTATGTGCAGTACGAGGAGCAGTAAGTATCTGATGAAGTGTCTATATTCCACCCCACACAAAATACAATCAAATAAATAAGTACGTAGCTTGCAGTAAATGTAAAAGATTATTTTTTGTCTACTTCTCTCTCGCGCTCAAAAGATACATCAGAAACGAGCAAGGGGAAACAAATGACTGCGTCATACATTTATTGGTCAAAACTTAGGTGAATAATTTCCAAGTGTCCGAAATAAATTCACGAAATTTGCGCCACAGGAATAGTGAATTTTCTACCTTTGTTTGCAGTAGTACGCATATACTTTGTCGCTCGCCTCGACGCTCTTTTGACGCAAGCAGCCGCAAATCTGCCCTCCTGCTTAGCTAGCTTCACTTTGTTAGCTTGGCTTTTCACCGATCACCAAACACAGATATAATATTTAATGGAGCTCAATAAGGTATCTTGTGAACCAGTGAACGTGATGGCCGTAAACAACAGCTCGTTTGAGGTATACAGTCATATTTATTTGGCCTCTCATATCGCCAGGAGAATCAAATCTGGCGTTTTACGGATCGAGGCGTGGAATGTCAGATCCCTTAATCGGGCAGGTAGGTTATAAAATTTAAAAAGGGAAATGGATACGTTAAAGTTAGATATAATGGGAAATAGTGAAGTTCGGAGCAGGAGGAACAGGATTTTTCGTCAGATGAATACAGGTTTGAAAACACAAAATAAAATGGGGGTAATGGAGGAGTAGGTTTGACAACGAATAAAAAGAAAAAGGAACGCAGATAAGCTACTATGAACAGCACAGTGGGGTTGGGTTGTTTGGGGAAGGAGACCAGACAGCGAGGTCATCGGTCTCACCGGATTAGGGAAGGATGGGGAAGGAAGTCGGCCGTGCCTTTTCAGAGGAACCATCCCGCCATTTGCCTGGAGTGATTTAGGGAAATCACGGAAAACCTAAATCAGGATGGCCTGACGCGGGATTGAACCGTCATCCTCCCGAATGCGAGTCCAGTGTCTAACCAGTGAATAGCATAGTGAACACACTATTGTAGCCAAGATGGACACGAAGCCCATACCCACCACAGTAGTACAAGTTTATATGCCAACTAGCTCCGCAGAGGAGGAGGAGATTGAGGAAATGTATAGCCAGATAAAAGAAATTATTTAGATAGTTAAGGGAGACGAAAATTTAATAGTCATGTGTGATTGGAATTCGATAGTAGGGAAAGGAAGGGAAGGAAAAGTGATAGGTGAATATGGACTGGGGAAAAGGAATGAAATAGGAAGCCGCCTGGTAGAATTTTGCATAGAGCATAATTTAATCATAGCTAACACTTGGTTTAAGAATCATGAAAGAAGGTTGTATACGTGGGAGAAACCTGCAGACACCGGAAGATTTCAGATTGATTATATAATGGTAAGACAGAGCTTACGGAAACAGGTTTCAAACTGTAAGACATTTCCAGGGGCACATGTGGACTCTGACCACCATTTATTGGTTATAAATTGCAGATTAAAACTGAAGAAACTGAAAAACGCAGGAATTTAAGGAGATAAAACCTGGATAAACCAAAAGAACCAGAGGTTGTACAGAGTATCAGATTGAGCATTATGGAACTATTGACAAGAACGGGAGAAAGGAATACAGTAGAAGAAGAATGCGTACCTCTGAGAGATGAAATTGTGAAGGCAGCAGAAGATCAAGTAAGTAAAAAATTATGGAAATGGAAGAGGACGTAAATGTAGATGAGAAGTGAGATATGATACTGCGTCAAGAATTTGACGATGTACTGAAACATTTAAGACGAAACAAGGACCCGGGAGTGGAAAACATTTCGTTAGAGCTACTGATAGTCTTTGGAGAGCCAGTCACGACAAAACTCTTCCATGTGGTGAGAAAGATGTATGAGACAGGCGAAAAACATCTCAGTTCGAGAAGAATATAATAATTCCAATTCCAATGAAAGCAGGTACTGACACGTGTGAAAATTACCGCTTAATAAATGACGATTGCAGAATACTAATACGAATTTTCTACAGAAGAATGGAAAAACTGGTAGAAGCCAACCATCTGAAATATCAGTTTGGATTCCGGCGAAATGAAGGACCACGTGATACAATGCTGACCCTACTTTTCGTAGAAGACAGGTTAAGGAAAGGCAAACCTATGTTTATAGCATTCGTAGACTTAGAGAAAGCTTTTAACATAGTTGACTGGAATGCTCTCTTTCAAATTCTAAAGGTCACCGGGGTAAAATACAAGGAACGAAAGGTTATTTACAATTTGTACAGAAACCAGATGGCAGCTATAGAGACGAGGGGGGCACGAAAGGGAAGCAGTGGTTGGGAAGGAAATGAGACAGGGTTGTAGCCTAACCCTGATTTTATTCAATCTGTATATTCAGTACGCACATTAAAGGAAACAAAAGAAAAATTTGGAGTGGAGTAGGAATTGAAGTTCAGGGGGAAAAAATAAGAACTTTGAGGTTTGCCAATGACATTGTAATTCTGTCAGAGCCAGCAAAGGACTTGGAAGAGCAGTTGAACGGAATGGACAGTGCCTTTAAAGGAGGATATAAGATGAACATCAACAAAAGCAAAACGAGGATAATGGAATCTAGTCGATTTAAATAAGGTGATGCTGAGGGAATTGGATTATGAAATGAGACACTTCAAATAGTAGACAAGTTTTGCTATTTGGAAAGCAAAATAACTGATGATGGTCGAAGTAGAGAGGATATAAAATATAGACTGTCAACGGAAAGAAAAGAGTTTCTGAATAAGAGAAATTTGTTAACATCTAGTATAGGTTTAAGTGTCAGGAAATCTTTTCAAAAAGTATTTGTATGGAGTGAAGCCATGTATGGATGTGAAACATGGACGATAAACAGTTTAGACAAGAGGAGAATATAAGCTTTTGAAATGTAGTGCTACAGAAGAATGCTGAAGACTAAAGGGGTAGATTACGTAACTAATGAGGAGGTACTGAACAGAATTTGGGGAAAAGAAATTTCTGGCACAACTTGACAAGAAGAAGGGATCTGTTGGCAGGACACATTCTGATCACCAATTTAGCACCGGAGGGAAGCGTGGGGGGTAAAAATCGTAGAGGGAGCCCAAGAGATGAGTACACTAAGCAGATTCAGAAGGATGTAGGTTGCAGTAGTTACTCGGAGATAAAGACGCTTGCACAGGACAGAGTAGCATGGAGAGCTGCATCAAACCAGTCTCTGGACTGAAGACCACAACAACACCGACGTCGCCACAAAAAAGGCTCTGTCGCGCTAAAAAAGTCTGTGCTGCACTGTAGCCACAGGAACATCTTTCGGTAAAAACAAACACATATTTGACAGACGACTACGGGCACGGACTACGTAACACGAAAGCGTACTGGAAAGCAATGCCTCAGAATTTTTTATGTGAAATATGTTAATGCTTTTTAGATGAAACAAACATTATTAACATTCTACATCTTTATCCTTCAAGGCTAAATATTTTTAGCCCTTGCCGCTAGAGGGCTCCGAATTTTAGGATGTAATTGGGGGTGTGTATCATAACTATACCGGTGCGGTAGAAACAGTGTGAGTCTGTTGAGTTCCGAACTTGAAAAAGTCGTCCGACTTGGTCCCACCCGATTTTCATTTGTTTCCAAAACGTAAAGAACAGCTTAGAGGACTCCACTTTTATAGTGATGAAACGGTGGATGCAGAGGTGGGATGGTGGCTCCGTCAACAAAGTCAACCCTTCTACAGTGAAAATAACAACAACTGGTCTCTCGTTACAAGACGTACACTACTGGCCATTAAAATTGCTACACCAAGAAGAAATGCAAATGATAAACGGGTATTCATTGGGCAAATATATTATACTACAGCTGACATGTGACTACATTTTCACACAATTTGGGTGCATAGATCCTGAGAAATCAGTACCCAGAACAACCACCTCTGGCCGTAATAACAGCATTGATACGTCTGGACATTGAGTCAAACAGAGCTTGGATGGCGTGTACAGATACATCTGCCCATGCAGCTTCAACACAATACCACAGTTCATCAAGAGTAGTGACTGGCGTATTCTGACGAGCCAGTTCTTCGACCACCATTGACCAGACGTTATCAGTTGGTGAGGGATCTGGAGAATGTGCTGGACAGGGCAGCAGTCGAACATTTTTTGTATCCAGAAAGGCCCGTACAGGACCTGCAGTATGCGGTCGTACATTATCCTTCTGAAATTTAGGGTTTCGCAGGGTTCGAATGAAGGGTAGAGCCACGGGTCGTAACACATCTGAAATGTAACGTCCACTGTTCAAAGTGCCGTCAAGATGATCGAGACGTGTAACCAATGACACCCCATACCATCACGCCGGGTGATACACCAGTATGGCGATGACGAATACACGCTTCCAATGTGCGTTCACCGTGATGTCGCCAAACACGGATGCGACCATCATGATGCTGTAAACAGAACCTGGATTCATTCGTAAAACGACGTTTTGTCATTCGTGCAACCAGGTTCGTCGTTGAGTACACCATCGTGAGCGCTCCTGTCTATGACGCAGCGTCAAGGGTAAACGCAACCATGGTCTCCGAGCTGATAGTCCATGCTGCTGCAAACGTCGTCGAACTGTTCGTGCAGATATTTGTTGTCTTGCAAACGTCCCCACCTGTTGACTCAGGAATCGAGAGGTGGCTGCACGATCCGTTACCGCCATGCGGATAAGATGCCTGTCATCTCGACTGCTAGTGGTACGAGGCCGTTGGGCTCCAGCGCGGCGTTCTGTATTACCCTCCTGAACCCACCGATTCCATATTCTGCTAACAGTCATTGTATCTCGAACAACGCGAACAGCAATGTCGCGAAACGATAAACCGCAATCGCGATAGGCTACAATCCGACCTTTATCAAAGTCGGAAACGTGATGGTACGCATTTCTCCTCCTTACCCGAGGCATCACAACAACGTTTGACCAGGATGCCGGTCAACTGCTGTTTGTGTATCAGAAATCGGTTGGAAACTTTCCTCACGTCAGCACGTTATAGGTGTCGCCACCGGCGCCACGCTTGTGTGAATGCTCTGGATAGCCAATCATTTGCATATCACAGCATCTTCTTTCTGTCGGTTAAATTTCGCGTCTGTAGCACGTCACCTTCGTGATGTAGCAAGTTTAATGGCCAGTAGTGTATGTTCGTCGTCACGACGACATGAATAATAAAGATGTAGGATGTTAATGACATTTGTTTTATTTGAACAGCTTTACGAGTCTTCACATAAAAAGTCGGAGGCATTACTTTTTAGCTCGTCCTCGTACGTTCTGGTAGAAGAAGAGTGTGAACCCTTAAACGTACGTCTAACAGTGGAACGAAGTTTTTTGTCAGACAGTGGATCCTTGTCGCGATGGTTGTAGATTGTGCTGCAGTGAAACCAGTAATGTTCACCATTCTTATCTGATATGCGTATTTGAAGGTATTTGAAGTAGAACTACATTTTATTCAACGTACAGTGCCTTCCACTTCATCTGACGTTGGTGATTCGAATAAACTGGGGATATGGGTATACTGAGCACAGAACGAAGTTTCCTGAAATCATGCATAAATACTTTTAAATCTGGTCCTCTGTTATTAGGCAAGCGCTTCTAGAACAGCTCGCGAGAATATTATACAGCGTGTGTATGATTAAACTTTCGCTACTTGAGAAGGCCCCCGTGAAAAATGAGTGATCGTTGGACAATGGAACATCGTGGAAACATTTTTAAGGACATGCAGAAGAGAAATAACGAATAACCCATAGTAGGAAACACATTTTAATTTTCACGTGAGGAAGCAGCATTTGTTAAATGCCCACGATGTACACGTTTCAGGTTACAAACGTTGCTCAGTTTGACAACCATCTGCAACCACGACAGCCTGGATCCACAGGAGGGGTTACTCTACTGCTGCCGGAAACATCACTGACGGGCTGGACCATGGATTGTTCAGCTGTCGTGATACAGACCGTGCACTCCTTGAAGATCGCGTATTACGTTCAGCATTCTCAGTCGTGGCGACAGTAGGTTCGTCAACAATTTGTGGTGCAATCGCCAGTTAATTCGAACTTCCAAATATTGTCCTTCAACTCCAGTGCGGAAAGAGGACCTCTTGTATTCCTTTAATGCGTCAATACTCACGAAGAGCAGCAGCGCTAAAGCGTTTTGAAAAAAAACTGCTTTACGAGTAAAGTCCTGCTCACCTTGTCCAGACCACGTTGACAGTCTGCAACTGTAACGCATACCAATGCTTCTGTTTCTATCCTACGTCGCCGTTCTAGTACCGGCGCCTAACAGCAAGTCATGACACTAGCACTACTAACAACGCAAATCCTGTAATGCACAGTCTGGATATCTGTCTCATAGAGTTGGGAACCCATTAGTAGCTGGGTAATTGATTAAGGGATTAATGTAGTTTCGTAGTAGTAGAAGTAGTTGTTATATCATTTATTACTATCCAAGGAAATGTGATTTGTAAGGCGTATTTTAGCATTTCAGATAATAGGCTCGAATTTTGAAGTCTAAATAAATATAAATAAATATCCATACGGTAAATAGTTTTCCGTCTACACAGGCTCAAGCAGCGAAAGTTTAATTATAATGACAGTGTACTCATTTTGAGAGGTTGCATCAACAACTGTTTTACCATCAAACAGAATCATCATAAAACACCTAAAAAGATAGATTCCTGAGTGACACAACCGACAACGTATAACAGAATTATACATGCGAATCTTAATCATTTGAAATACAGTACGCTCAGAAAGTTAGGAATATGACAACATGAACACCTCTTACCACATCCCTAAGTTTACAAATCAGCTTTTTATTTTTATGTTGACAGTGTTTGGTACTAGGCTATTTGTTACTGAGAAACACGTGTTCGCTGACGTATTCCTCAATGTTCCAAGCAACGATGAAGATAATATGGTTTTTAATGATATCAAAACGGAAATGAATTATTAGTTTACCTAATAAGTAGGCAGGCTCACTCTCTCTATGCAACGAACTGCATACCATAATGAACTGTCCTCATAAATTAAAACTATGTGCCGGAGAGGTACCACAATTCAATCCTGATGGTTTCCTTTCACGATCGTGTGGTAGCGTTCCATTATTCTGGGACGAAATGTTTCTATGCAGGTCGGGAAATAATTTGACCAGTAGTAGTAGAAGCGTGTGACTCAAGTAACATGCTTGTTTCAAACGGGGTGGCTGAACGTCAGGTTCTAAAAGATTTATCAACAATTCTAGCTAGTTGTTCAGTTCGAAAGATGAAAACACTAAATTTACAGTAGAACATGTATACAAACAGACTACAAACTTCCTCTATATAAAAATAATATGCGTTACTTTGATATACACAGGAAATCTATCGCCACAGACGTTACTATAAAAAATATATCATGCCATCCCCATTCGCAAATACTTGCTACTTTCAGACCCACGATACACAGAGTGGTCAAATTATAGTTTTCAGATAATTAATGGAAAAAGAAATAAACACAAGGCAACAAATTTCCGAAAAGAAAGAGTATAGTATATAAAATAGATTCCCTTTATCATACGCATTGCGAAAAACTCTGAAATGGAACTTACATCACACACACCACTAACTGCAACAAGACGTTTCACCACAGTCATCAGTTTGTTGCCAACCTCTCATATGAAATAGTTAATACATTCAACCAATTGAATATAGATATTTATTTGTACAAAAAATAAACTATCACTCCAGATATTAAACATAACAAAGAAGTCAGAAAAACTGACACAATATGGCATGTACAGGGTTTTTAAAAGCAAGGTGTCGAATACTTTGAGAGGTGGTAGTAATCATCGAAACAATAAAAGTAAATCTAATAAACATGGATAAGTATACTTACCGAAATAAACACGTCTTTATAGGAAGGGCTGCGCGAGGCTTGGTTACGGATATTAGCACAGTCGTTGCATTGGCGCTCCGTCAAATGTGTCGGCAGGGTATAATAATGTCTTACTTACGGTACTCTACCTACCATTAGGTGGTCTGAAGTCAGTTGTGTGATTCGAGTCTTTTTGTTGGCTACGTTAGTTTTAGTCCTGTTTGTGAGCCCTATTGTACATAACTGTCAACCCTCGGCACGTATCATGATGTTTTACACTTTTCCAAACGCGGATTCAATTATGTGTTTACTGTTATTGAGCCGGTTGTACGTACAAATGGTATAGTACATTTACGTTTTCTCTCTTCCACCACATATTAGCAACGGAAGCCTACTACTCTACAAGTGAAATGACGAATATGATACTCTGTTATGGATTAGCAACTGAACATAGCCTCCGAGCCCGTGCCCTCTACGCTAAGAAATAGTCACAGCGCAGATTGTCCTCTGATAAGCTGTTCGGCAGACTTTTCCAGCATCTGAGAGTCACATATACACTTGCACCTCGGAAGACTGACAGTGGGGGGCCCCGCACAGTCCGCACGCCTGTCATAGAGGAGCGTGTATTACGTTCCGTGGAAGAAACCCATGGGGCCAGTGTGCGACGATTAGCAGCAGTTGAAGCCGTGCCTCACTCTCTTATCTGGGAGGTACTTCATGAACAATTGCTGTACTCGAATCATCTACAGCGCGTTCAGGTCCTAAGGTCAAATGGTGCAAATGGCTCTGAGCACTATGGGACTGAACTTCTGAGGTCATCAGTCCCCTAGAACTTAGAACTACTTATATCTAACTAACCTAAGGACATCTCACACATCCATGCCTGAGGCAGGATTCGAACCTGCCACCGTAACGGTCGTGCAGTTCCAGACTGTAGCGCCTAGAACCGCTCGGTCACCCCGGTCGGCGCCTCCTAAGGTCAAATGATCATCATGGCAGACGGCGGTTCTGTCAATGGCTGATGCAGAAGTGTGCCGTAGATCCACTGTTCTCGTCTGAGGTTTTGTTTACCGATGAGGCTAAGTTCACAAGAGATGGTGTTGAGAATTTCCATAACCAGCATGTATGGATCGATGTATATCCTCAAGCAATTCAGGAAAATGGGAATCAACACATATTGTCAATCAGCGTAGAGGCAGGCGTACTTGGTGACAGATTAATATGGCCATACATGCTACCACAAAGATTAACTGGGGCGTATTATCTGGACTTTTTCACTAATGTATTGCCTACCATGCTGGAGGCTGTGCCATTGCAGCAACGAATACAAATGCGGTTTATGCATGATGGCGCACCAGCACACTTCCGTCACAATGTGCCAGAATATCTGATGCAGACATTTCAGGACCACTGTTTCTGTCGGGGCGGGAGGGTGAGAGGGATGGAAGGGGAGGGCGGCACGCCTTGGCCTGCTCGTTCCCCAGACCTCAATCACCTAGATTTCTGGTTATGGGGACCTTAAAGGAACTGGTCTGCGCCAGTCAGCGATGTGCGGACACTACAGGGCTGCGTCTTCAATGGGTACCAGCATGTACAACAACAAGGATGCATCAGGGCTGCATTGTCATGAATGGCCGCTACATTGAACATCTCCAGTAAACACGTGTTTACCGCAGAAAGCATGCATTCCCAGCTCAGTGTTTATTGGACCTATCTCAGAAAGTATGCATTTCTGGACCCATGTTTATTGGACTTACTTTTCTTCTTTCGATGAATACTACCACCTCTCAAAGTATTCGATACTTTTTTAACAACTTGCAGAAGACCAACTGCAAAAATATTGATCATTTCTATGTAGATCAAAGTGGCAAGAATTTTAGAGTGAGGTTTAATGAGCGCTGAAGGTTGTGTGCGTAGCTCGGGTAATTAATGAGGAGGTACTGAATCGAAGTGGAGAGAAAAGAGCTTTAGGCACAACTTGCCTAAAATATATACAATGTTCTGCGGAATCAAGGAAGAGTTAACGTCGCAATATAGGGCCTTCTGGAGGGCAAAAATTTTAGAGGGTGGCCAAGGATTGAGTACAAGAAGAAGGTTCAAATGGATATAGGTTGTAATAGTTTCTTAGTAGAGTCGCTGCATCAAATCAATATTTAGACTTGAGAATATTGTAACAAATTTGAAGCGATCGGTTCGCGGAAAGCACAAATTGTAATTGTAAACGTATTTGTAACTGTAAGAGAAGTTAGACTGTTTTATCATGTAATCTGTTCATAGCGGGTACTATTTTTGTTGGACCAATAAATGGCACTTGTCGTAGGTAACATGATGACACTTCAGAAACTCTGAATATCAGGCACGTCAGAAAAACCATCAGTAGTTAAACACAAAACCATTCAAAAAGCAAGGATCATCAATTGAATTCTCAACCACCATAATACTGATGTGAGCGAGTAGCTGATGTTGAAACTTTAGTCGTACACAGAACACTGGAGTCGTGAGATGCTGTATGCACAACTGTGGAGTCGAGAGATGCTGGATGCCAAATTAATCTCTGTTAGAATTTTGTGCAACTATGAAGGCATGTGGCAGAGAGTAGCGGAGCATCAAGAGAGTGTGTCACGCGTTGGCCAAGTACTTAGCGACGTTCTACTGATTCTGTCTGTCATCAGCACTTTGATTAGTGTGTTAAACATTTCGTGCTTATTTTATTGCTCGTGCACGGCAACGGTCATTTTGCCACTGTTGTGTTCGCTATGGACAACGTAAAGAAAAGTAACAAACATCACAAAAATAATCTAGAGCACTAGGCACTCCTTGGAAGTCACTTTATCGAGAAAATGTCAGAAGTGAAAGCTGTGTTCCGTGATGGAGTTTTCTCTGGCGTTGCCATTTTTCCAGGAGAGAGAACAGCTGCAGCATGTGGTGTGGGACAGAGATAGAGAGCACTCTAACGATGACATCGCAAAGTAATCTCTCTCTCTCTCTCTCTCTGTCTTTGCGCAGAACGCATCACTCTCCCGTCTTCTTAGCTGCTCCCCACTCTAGAAGTGAATAGGATCAGCTCATGTGGCTTGCAGCAGAGAGTGCCAGATGTAAAGTGCCTATCGACTGTTCCCACGCTTGAGATCATTTCGATATCTGGTGCGTATATTATATCATTTGGTCATCGCACAATTACGTCCTCTATCAGTTTCTTATGAGATAAATTTACTGTTAATACTGAAAGAAATTAACTATAAGGAAAAGGGCAACCTTGTCTACAGAAGCAAATATTATACTGTTATAAAGAAATTTTAAATCGCTGAGGAATGAGCGTAACTTCGCAAGCTCTATTGGCAAAGTTGACATATTTAATGTGCATGTTAAAAATTATTAGTACAAGATGTTATATGAGTAAATACTGGCCTAATAAATACTTACCCCCAAAGTGAATTTTCTAAAGAAAAAACAAATTATGGCTAACTATTTCTAAACAATGGCAGCATAACTAACAGCAGGAAAAATTGTGATAGATATGGTTTTCTTATGAGTAGACTAGATTTTAGCATTTTTTGGAAAGTTTTGGCTGCATCAGTTTTAGGACACCTTACCCCAACATTTTGATGATGTTGACGTTAAAGTTAATGGCACATAAAACTTGCTCAAACTATACTGACGGATAAACAATCACAACACCAAGAAGGAGTTGTGCGACATAAAGGAAAATTAGTTGGAGTGTTCCTACATCTGAAATATGGTGTCTACTCAAATTTCGCGCCAGTCACACGAGAGTGGCGTTAGTAGCACGACTATGAGGATGCAAGTCAGGTTTGCATTAAATACAGGCTGTAACGGTCGTGAGAGTTAGTTATCTTTGATAATGGAACTGGTGAGTAGGTGTTATTCAAGAATGCCTCTAAGGTGACAAAGACGCCATTATCAACACCTCACAGAGTTTGAACGAGGTCTTGTAATGGGGCTACGAGAAGCTGGATGTTCCTTCTACGACACTGAGAAAACACTTGGCAGGAATGCAGCCACTCTTCATGATTGCTGGCAGCGGTAGTCACGAGAATATACGGTCGCAAGATGGATGGACTCCGGACGGCCACGTGGCACTTCCGAGAGGGAAGACCATCGTGTTTGGCGTATGGCTCTGGACGCATTGTACTGCAGCTGTAGCAGCAATTTGAGTAGCAGTTGGCTCCACAGTGACACAAGGAACTGTTACAAATCGGTTGTTTCAAGAACATCTAAGAGCCAGACGCCCTGTAGCGTGCATTCTGCTGACCCCAAACCACCGCCATTTGCGACTTCCGTGGTGTCCAGCGAGAGCTCAATGGAGGACAGGGTGAAGGTCTGTGTGTTTTCTCATGAAAACTCGTTCTGCCGCCGTTCCAGTGATTGACGTGCGTTGGTTAATAAGTGGCCAGTTGAGGGCCTGCAACCAACCTGTCTGCATGCTAGACACACTCGACCTACATCTGCAGGTGTGGTTGAGGCTGCTATTCCGTATACCCAAAAAAAAAAAAAAAAAAAATGGCTCTGAGCACTATGGGACTTAACATCTATGGTCATCAGTCCCCTAGAACTTAGAACTACTTAAACCTAACTAACCTAAGGACATCACACAACACACAGTCATCACGAGGCAGAGAAAATCCCTGACCCCGCCGGGAATCGAACCCGGGAACCTGGGCGCGGGAAGCGAGGACGCTACCGCACTACCTATTTCGTATAGCAGTACGAGCACTCTCATGGTTATCCCACGCAGACTGATTGCATATTTGTACGTTAGTCTGGTGATTCAACCTGTTGTGCTACCATTCATGAACAGCATTCCAGCCAGTGCTGTCACTGAATCTCCTTTTCGCTAATAAGCACTAAGAGGGCTGCAGAACTGACCGTAGCTATTTGATAGTCTGGGAATTGTCAATAGTGTCACATGTTCTTACTCTATGATACATTGCGGAGATCTTTGCGAATCAACATGGAGTACTACCACAGAGCCTAGTAACGGGTACATAGTATGCCACACGTTAGTATCTCTTTGTCAGTATTCGAATGGGCTATCTATGGAACCATAACCACACCATTTAGATCATGGAAAAGTAAAGGAAGAGTTTAATTTATTATCCCATCGACACCGATATCACAAATACGGAACATAAATTCGGACTCGAAAAAGATGCGCAAGGAAACTGGTTGTTGCCATTTCAACGGAAACATCCCGGCATTCGCCTTAAGAGATTTTAGGAAACCGTGGGAAAGCTAAACCTGTTGGTCAACTGTGGATTTAGAGACCGTTACACACAAATGCGACTGTCTTTTGTCAGCTGTGGAATCGTGTCGTACTCTGTTTCATATTACATGCACATAAATGAACTGCGGTGTAGTTGATACTAACCGTGATATTGCGACCTGGTGTGTCTTCGACGAGCTGTCTTGCGATGTCCTTGCAGATCTTTCGCGTGGCTGGCGACATCTTGGAGTCGTCCTCCCAATAGCGGCTAGCCGAGTGGGCATACAGGGCAGCGGGCGTCGCGTGCGTCACGCGTGTGTTCGTCACGATGCCTGTAGCCATGCCTGCACACACCATACAAAAAATGTTCAAATGTATGTGAAATCTTATGGGACTTAACTGCTAAGGTCGTCAGTCCCTAAGCTTACACACTACTTAACCTAAATTATCCTAAGGACAAACAAACGACCCATGCCCGAGGGAGGACTCGAACCTCCGCCGGGACTAGCCGCACTGTCTATGACTGCAGCGCCTAAGACCGCTCGGCTAATCCCGCGCGGCCACACCATACACCATCATAATGATCAGAGGCAGTACAACATACCTGCACACACCATTTAGCATGACACTGATCAGAGGCACTACAGCACGCCTGCACACATCATACACTACCATACTGACAGAAGCAATACAGTATACCTGTGAACACCATTTACCACCAAGCTGCCCAGAACCAATGCAGCATGCCTGCATGCACCATACACCACCACACTGATCAGAGTCAGTACAACCTGTCCGCAGCTCGTTGTCGTGCGGTAGTGTTCTCGCTTCCCACGCCCGGGTTCCCGGGTTCGATTCCCGGCGGGGTCAGGGATTTTCTCTGCCTCGTGATGACTGGGTGTTGTGTGATGTCCTTAGGTTAGTTAGGTTCAAGTAGTTCTAAGTTCTAGGGGACTGATGACCATAGATGTTAAGTCCAATAGTGCTCAGAGCCATAGTGCTCAGAGCCAGTACAACCTGTTTGCACACACAATGCACCGCCATACTGACGAAAGTCTGTACAACATACCTGCACACACCATACACTCGAGCGGTTCTAGGAACTTCAGTCTGCAACCGCACGACCGCTACGGTCGCAGGCTCCTGCCTCGGGCATGGATATGTGTGACGTCCTTAGGTTAGTTAGGTTTAAGTAGTTGTAAGTCTAGGGGACTGATGACATCAGATGTTAAGTCCCATAGTGCTTAGAGCCATTTGAACCACACCATACATCGCAATATCCAGAGGTGATAATATATACACACATCATACATCACCATACTGGGTAGAGGCAGTACAACACTATCACCGCCACCCTGAACAGAGGTAGTACAAACATAAAAATCATACTGCAGTAAAATATGCCTGTCTTAATCCCAAAATACAAGATTAACAGATGAATAATGGAAGCACTTTGTGTTGCTGTTTTTTATGTGTGGTGTAAAGTACCCAATAAGCTCAGAAGTATCTTGGATTGCGGGTTTACACGAGTCAAAATTGTGACCACAATTACAGAGTAATTAACAAAAGATATATTAAATTAGAAAAGTTTTTCTGGAATTTCAGAATTTTTAATTTACTAAACTTTGGAATTACTTTACGTTACGAACCAAAAAAAAAAGAGGGGTAATTAAGCATTTCATTTCAGTGGAAGGAATCTGTCAGATACTTCACCATTCTCACTAATGGTTTAAAGAAATGCTGTCTTCTTAAAGCTGTATCCAAAACAGCTCTCTGACTTCGTGCTTCGTAGATCATACTGAGTTCCTCAGTTGCATAGCTCCACTAGCAGTTATTTCTTTCGGCATAATGTCGCTCGATTTCCTCAAATGGTTCAAATGGTTCTGAGCACTATGGGACTTAACTTCTGAGGTCTTCAGTCCCCTAGAACTTAGAACTACTTAAACCTAACTAACCTAAGGACATCACACACATTCATGCCCCGGGCAAGATTCGAACCTGCGACCGTAGCGGTCGCGCGGTTCCAGACCGTAGCGCCTAGAACCGATCGGCCACCTCGGCCGGCCTCGATTTCTTCCTTTGCTCTCAAAATAGTTCAAATGGCTCTGAGAACTATGGGACTCAACTTCTGAGGTCATTTGTCCCCTAGAACTTAGAACTACTTAAACCTAACTAATCTAAGGACATCACACACACACATGCCAGAGGCAGGATTCGAACCTGCGACCGTAGCGGTCGCGTGGTTCCAGAATGTAGCGCCTAGAACCGCTCGGCCACCCCGGCAGGCCCTCTGCTCTCTTCCACACTCGGCTAGTGGTCTCCGTCTCAGTACCTGGTTTTTGACAAGAATTGTTGCATTGTTATCGTTCGATCAGAAATGTAACTTCTGACTGCCTACAACCTTAACTGTTTTATTTTGTTATAACTAGTATATCCTAACATAATGATCTGCTGCATCATTACACAACCAGTATGTTTCAGAAGGTGCTCACAACAATGTCAATGGTTAATTGCGGAAGAGATGTATACTTGCAAACCATGAGTATCCTGGTTAGTGCAAAACTCAGTGACGTCAGTGAGAATAATGCAACGCCACTCGTCAACAAACCATGCTTTCCGGATACCATACCATTCGAGATGCAGGTGCCTGTTGTGTTAACGGCTGCCTACGCATGGAGTCGGAGATGCAGTAACCTGGCTTCTGCTAGTCTCCAACTAACGGCGAAGGAGTGTTCTAGTCAGTCGATTACTTGTACCCGGATGGCAGCAGCAGATGTGAAGGGGTTATGATGTGCTTGGCCGACCGTAGCATTAATGACGCGCGTCATTCTCTCCACGGTCCCAATCAGTCCAAAACCGGACTACTATTGTATCCAAACCCCCACATGCCTGAATGTCGTAGGGCCCTACTAGACGGTCACATGTAGAGTTACAATGAAGCTGTTTTCAAAATCTATCAGACGCTTGCATGAGTGCCTGAAACCAGCAGACGGCATTTTTTTCCGTTTGTCATGGTCCTTCACACTGCTCACTGATCACCTGACGCAGCGCAATCCCATCATACAGGGCGCAACTAAACGACACAGTCAAACTTCGGTGGATTTTAGTTGGTCTTACGAGGAACAAATTCAGAATAGGAACCCCTGTTACATTCAGTGACGCTTCAGAGCATTAAAGTTGTAAAGTCATGCGCTTGCGGCTAGGCCACTTCCTCAAGACAACACCTACAATCCCTGGACGTTTGTCGGTACCGTTTAGTTATACTCGGTACACACTGTTAGACTTGATAAATGGTCACAGGAAGAGACCACTAATGTACTCTAGTGGCTTGTCGCACCATCACACATCATTGCAAAAAACTTATTTTTACAAAAACAGGCCATTTCAAACACCAATTACCACTATACTGTCAACGGCTAGACGATGCATGAAATGAACTACCATATCAAGGTATCCACCTGGCATCGAGTCATATCTATGAGCGGATTATAAAACATAGCACTGAAAATAATTTTTATTTTGTGTTCCTTTGTTTTGAATAGGATTTGAACGCCGTTCTACTTTCCGATGTTCCTCCTAAGAGTCGTGAGGCGTATTTTCTCTGTTGTTTAGGCAGATATTTGCCATTTTGCGAGCTGTAACTGGAGTCGCCCAAAACAAATACTGCTCATCAAGTCTTTCATGCTATGCTTAATGTCGATGGAAAGCATCGGTTTGTTCCCTGTTACGAACGAAATGATATTTAAAACGGAATTGAAGTATCCAGTCGATACATCTGTAACAAAAGAGTGTAGTATGATACTCGCTTTATCGATATGCTTTAACAGAGAAGAATAGTCAGTATTGGAGCAGTGCCACTTTCGCCATGGCCTGCGCCGACCACAACGCTATGTAGTCGCGCTGCTGGAGTACTGGTTTTTCTTCGTGGTTTACTGTCTCCTTAATTCATATAGACGAAAAAATATTGCATTAGACTAATTTTGTACTGCTCTACTGAAAGAGCACGTACAATTCCACAACAAAAAAGACTTTGTTCGTAACGGGATACAAACTGACGCCTCCAGCAACATTGGACGTCGCATGATGAGCTGTATTTGTTATGAGGTGACTCCAGCTACACGTTGCAAAAACAAAGTTGCAAATATACACCGAAACACTAGCGAAAATGTGCCTGACGACTCTTAGACTCCACCGACAAACTTCCAGATGATTTTGAGGGATACCTACTTTGTATCTTCATATAATGTACCCACGATCTCCGGCGGGTCGTTACAGAGGTACTGCATTTCGTTCGGTTTCTTGCCCCATTTACCTTCGTATCTGTATTGCACTGAAAATAGTGCAAAACATTTCAAATGTCGACGGTATACGCTGCGTGTCTTCTTTCCATTCGCTCACAGTACCTGCTGTTTAAAAGAGTAATGCCCTCTTTTAATATGTTGCTCTCAAATGTGCATTCAGCACTGCTCGGCTCTGTCTAGAGTTTTGTTTTCCGGTACTGATAGATGTGCGTTAACTGTGATACAAAGTAATACTAAGGACAGACTTATTGATGAGGAGTTGGTCAATACAGGGTGATTTCTTCCACAGTGTACACACTCTAGGGATTGATCGATGCAAGAATAAGGAACAAAATGGTCAAATGAACTTATGTCCGGAATACATGGTTTCCAAGCTAGGGGTTGGGTTGTTTGGGGGAGAAGACCAGACAGCGAGGTCATCGGTATCATCGGATTGGGGAAGGATGGGGAAGGAAGCCGGCCGTGCTCTTTCAAAGGAACCATGCCGTCATTTGCCTGGAGCGATTTAGGGAAATCACGGAAAACCTAAATCAGGATGGCCGGACGCGAGATTGAACCGTCGTCCGACCGAATGCGAGTCCAGTGTGCTAGTTTCCAAGATGGGGACCATTTATTCAGTCATACGTTGTTACAGAGGTTGCGGTCTAATATGCGCTGTACCATGCAGTCACAGTTACAGTATGTGTTGAAAATGGTTTCCATGTGCCTCAACGCATGCGTGTACGCGCCGTAGCGTGTTCTGTCTCACACGTTCACATCGGCCAGGCTGTATCCGAACAGTGTCAAAGGCAGCATGAATACGCTGCTCCAGTGTCTCCATATCTGGAATGGGCTCTTCATACACGATGCTTTTGAGATGGCCCCATAGCCAGAAATCACACGGGTTGAGATCCGGTGAACGAGCAGGCCATGCGACTGGACCCCCTCGTCCGATCCATAGACCAAGGACGACATGATTGAGATGCGTCCCGGCGTTAACGGCAAAGTGGAGTGTAGCACTATCATGTAGCAGCTACATAACCCTTTGAATCATCAATGGCACCTCTTCCAGCAGGGGAGGCAAAGTCACCCGCAAGGAACGCCGATAGTTCCAGCCTGTTAGGCGACGTGAAAGGAAGACTGGTCACAAAATACGGTCGCCAATTATCCCGGTCCACACATTCCGGCTGCATCGATGTTGATGATTCGCTGTCACCATACCATGGAGGTCCTGCATACTATTCCACAGATGACTGTTATTGAAGTTGAAGACACCACTCCGTTTAAAGGTGGCTTCCTCTGTGAGTAGGATGAATGATACAAATCCCGGAATCGTGATGGCCCGGTGAAGAAACCAGTGACAAAACTGCTCCCGATGCGGACAGTCTGTCGGTAGTAAGCACTGAATGCGCTGTAAGTGATAAGGGCAGTAACAATTGTCATGGGGAATGTTCCACACGGTCGTCTGGCTTACCCTGTACTGGCGAGCCAACTGACACGGCGGTCGCCTTCCACAATGTTAATCATTTTCCTCCAAGTCTGGTGTCCGAACATTTCGGGTACGTCCTTCATGGTTTTCTACTTCCTGAAACAACCCTATATCAGTCAAACAGCAAAACACTGTTGCAAACACTGAATGCTGTTAGAATGAAACATCCCCCAGGCTGTGGCTAAGCCTTGTCTCCGCAATATCTTTTCTTTCAGGAGTGCTAGTTCTGCAAGGTTCGCAGGAGAGCTTCTGTTAAGTTTGGAAGGTAGGAGACGAGGTACTGGCAGAAGTAAAGCTGTGAGGATGGGGCGTGAGTCGTGCTCGGGTAGCTCAGTTGGTAGAGCACTTGCCCGCGAAAGGCAAAGGTCCCGAGTTCGAGTATCGGTCCGGCACACAGTTTTAATCTGCCAGGAAGCTTCACTGAATGCTGTGATTGTTGTTTGCGGGGATGGGTCTCCTGGTACAAGTTTGCTCCCCGCCGCCCGTTACCTTTTGCCTTTCAAAGGGGCTCTGAGCACTATGGGACAACTGCTGAGGTCATTAGTCCCCTAGAACTTAGAACTAGTTAAACCTAACTAACCTAAGGACATCACACACATCCATGCCCGAGGCAGGATTCGAACCTGCGACCGTAGCGTTGCCTTTCCGTAACTAAACGCCATGTCGGCAAGCTCTCGATTCGAATACGAAAGCATTGCGTATAACGCTGTAACGCATCCAGTACAAGGTGAGTCAGTAAGAGAACTGACACGGACACAATATTACCAATTACTATGGCAAGAGAATGCCCTAGACCATGACATATAAGAACAGTACCACTATCTATGAGGAAAGCATGCATACTGTAGCAGTGACTGCATGGTACAAAAATGGTTCAAATGGCTCCCCTAGAATTTAGAACTACTTAAACCTAACTAACCTAAGGACATCACACACATCCATGCCCGAGGCAGGATTCGAACCTGCGACCGTAGCAGTCGCGCGGTGACTGCATGGTACAGCGCGTATTAGACGGCAGTTTCTGTAACGAAATATGATGGAATAAATGGTCTCTAGGATGGAAACCACGAATTTCCGGACATAAGTTCAGTAGACCTTTTTTATTCTGTATCCTCTCATCGATCACGGTGGAAAAAATCACCCTGTATATAGCTGGTGTATGGATTCGCCGAATGCAAAGGAAGACCGGTACAACTACTTCACGCTGAGCTGCTCCCTCGCCGATGGTAACAACATCGCTGTACTTCTGTATTTGGGAGTTTCGCATTACTCTGTGTTGTACATTATGGTTATCGCATGTTACAGGTTTATTCACTGTTGTGAAGGTCTTTTCACAGGAACAAGGGTGACTGCGGTAACAAACCGAATAAATAAAATTGCCTTATACTCTGTAACGACCCGCCAGACGGCTTGGATCCCTCTGAGAGCGTTCACCATGTACGAAGTGATTCAGCTGACCCTAGCGCCCGCATCTCGTGGTCGTGCGGTAGCGTTCTCGCTTCCCACGCCCGGGTTCCCGGGTTCGATTCTCGGCGGGGTCAGGGATTTTCTCTGCCTCGTGATGGCTGGGTGTTGTGTGATGTCCTTAGGTTAGTTAGGTTTAAGTAGTTCTAAGTTCTAGGGGACTGATGACCATAGCTGTTAAGTCCCATAGTGCTCAGAGCCATTTGAACCATTTTTTTGACCCTAGAGATGTCGTTTAATGCAAACCACAACGTTATATCTGGACTTCAAAAATCACGCTCCAGGGTTTCACACTTTCTCGCTCGCTACGTGCAAACTATTAGTCCTACAGAAAAAATGAACAGCACACTTTTGTGAGAAATTTTATGTACCTAAATTTTGTACTGCGATACGTTTCCGCAAGAGGTCGTAGTTCACGAGTTATTCAAGAAAAATGTATAAAAGTGACCTTCAAACGCACTCATTGCCACACTCAGCGTCCACCGGTCAAGATTTCTGGTGGGTTCTTCATGGCACTCCCTCGTAACAGTGTACAAAAGTGTGCTACTGTACGAATTAAATCCCACATTCTACCTTTTTTGATCTTCAATGACAGGCCTTATTACGCCATCGGCTTAGCGGAGCACTTACGAATTGTAAAATTTACGTTTGTTTTCAGAATGGTCCGCAGGAGAGCTTCTGTAAAGTTTGGAAGGTAGGAGACGAGATACTGGCAGAAGTAAAGCTGTGAGTACCGGGCGTGAGTCGTGCTTCGGTAGCTCAGATGGTAGAGCACTTGCCCGCGAAAGGCAACGGTTCCGAGTCCGAGTCTCGGTCGGGCACACAGTTTTAATCTGCCAGGAAGTTTCATATCAGCGCACACTCCGCTGCAGAGTGAAAATCTCATTCTGGAAACATCCCCCAGGTTGTGGCTAAGCCATGTCTCCGCTATATCCTTTCTTTCAGGAGTGCTAGTTCTGCAAGGTCCGCAGGAGAGCTTCTGTAAAGTTTGGAAGGTAGGAGACGAGATACTGGCAGAAGTAAAGCTGTGAGTACCGGTCGTGAGTCGTGCTTCGGTAGCTGAGATGGTAGAGCACTTGCCCGCGAAAGGCAACGGTCCCGAGTTCGAGTCTCGGTCGGGCACACAGTTTTAATCTACGAGGAAGTTACGTTTGTATTAATTTCACCTAAAATTTTTGTGAATTTTGGCAGCATAAAATAAACAATGAAATCATTGTATTCGTCATGCCTTCTGATACGAAACTACTGTGCTTGAGAGGACGAACTTTGCATCGAATTGTCATCGTAATTCGTTTTGGTGCAACGTTTACAAAAGTCGTTTTTCATTCATTGCCCTCACGGGCACGTTTAAGTCAATAATGTTAACAAAATAGCCGGCTATACTGGCGACGTAATAGCCCAATAATTGGAGACCAGAAAAGGTCGAATATTGGGAATAATTTGTGCAATCGGAAATTTCTGTACAGTGGTGGGAGTGAGTGCCACGAACAACATACTAGAAATCATGACCGGTGAGGGATGAGTGTGAGAGTGGAAGTGGAAGTGGGTTTGAGGGTCACTTTTCTGCGTTTTCTTGAATAATTCGAGAACAATAGCCTGCAGCGGAACTGTATCCTTGTATAAAATCTAACCACATTAAATTTCCTACAAAAAGGTCCTGTTCATTTTCTCTGCAGGACTAAATATTAGTGCGTAGCGTGCGAGAGAATATGAAATTCTCTCACATATTTTTTGAAGGCCAAATACAGAATTGCAAGTTTTATGAAACAACGTTATTAGGGACAGCTGCATATACCGGGTTCTCTCCTAAGTGGTCAGGTGGATTTTCGCTGATGTTTCCGCAGATTTTTTCAATTTCGGTTTTACAGGGTGTAGATGGACTCGGGCCAAACAAATACCGCTTATCACATGTTTCATGCGTCACCTAGCTTCAACAGAAAGCGCCAGTTTATTTCCAGTTACAAAGGGAAGTGTTTTACTGCGGAATTTAGCGTGGCCATTCAATAGAAAGGTCCCAAGTTAGTTTATTGTGGTTTTCAGTTTAGAGATATGTTAACTCCCGGGAAAAAATCGTGCACCATTTTTGAGGTTTCCACTTCACTCAGGATTTACTGTGGCAACAGTAAATATGGACTACAAAAAATGATTTCATTTACAGATCAATAGCACAAGCGGTTCTGAGGTACCAGTTATCGACTCATGCTGATTGGTTAAAATGGCTCCGAGTAATATGGGACTTAACTTCTGAGGTCATCAGTCTCCCAGAACTTAGAACTACTTAAACCTAACTAACCTAAGGACATCACACACGTCCATGCCCGAGGCAGGATTCGAACCTGCGACCGTAGCGGTCGCGCGGCTCCAGACTGTAGCGCCTAGAACCGCTCGGCCGCCACGGCCGGCGACTCATGCTGAATAACCCATATTAGTACATGGTGTAGCCACCATGGACGGAAATGAACGCGCTGACACGAGTTGATCATACAGATGACGAATAATGTCCTGGGATACGTTATGCCACGCTTGATCGAGCTGTCCCCGTTGTTCTGTAGGAGCTGTTGTTTGACGAGTCGCACGAGTCACTTTTTGAGTAATCATCTCTCACACTTGCTCAATTGGAGCCAAGTGCGGAGATCGTGCTGGCCAGGGAAGTTGCTGCACGTCTTGCAGAACACGTTGTGTTTCACAGGCTGTATGTGGGCGATCATTAGCCTAGTGTAACAACACATCACCTTCCTGTTGGAAGAACGGCAAAAGAATGGGTCGAACAACTTTCTGCACATACTGAGCGCTGCTTAGCGCCCCTTCAGAAATACCAAAGGTGAACGAGAGTTGTAGCTTATTGCATCCCTGACTATAAGATCTGGAGTGGAGCCAGTGTGTCTTGGAGGAATGCACTCTACGAGATAGCGCTCACTAGGTCTACGTCCTAAGCGCAAACGATCAGGCAGGATCTGCTATCATCACTGACGACCACACCGCACCAATGCATCTCCCAAGTGACAGTCGAGCCGTGCACGTCGATGCTGACGGAACCAGTCGGGCAGTGCACGGCGATGCTGTGGCGTGGGGTGAAGACAGGCTAGAGGTATGTGTGCTCTTAATCTCACTGCTAATAACCGGGCCGCAACAGTTAGTCTTGCCATAACTCGGGTCACAAGACCTCATACCTGTGCCGTGGTAGCTGTACGATCTGCCACTGCTGCCCTTACAATAAGACGATTCATGCGGGCGTCTGTGCTACGTGGACGTCCAGAACCTCGTCTACGTGTCTGAGAATGTAACCACTGATACCAGCATCGTTGCACAACTGACGCAGCACGTCCAACTTGTGTGGCAATTCTCCGAAAGAGTCATTCTGCCACCCAGAAGACCACAATTTCACCCCTTTCAAACTCGCTCGGTTGATTACAGGAAGCACTAGTGCATCTCCGTGGCATGGTTGCCTGCGTGCTTCACTAGCCTGCATCACACTAAGCCATCAATGTTGGAACACGTGAGGCAATACTAACCTTACGACTTATCTTAGAAGAAAGATTAAGAAAAGACAAACCTACGTTTCTAGCATTTGTAGACTTAGAGAAAGCTTTTGACAACGTTAACCGGAATACTCTCTTTCAAATTCTGAAGATGGCAGGGGTAAAATACAGGGAGCGAAAGGCTATTTACATTTTGTACAGAAACCAGATGGCAGTTATAAGAGTCGAGGGGCATGAAAGGGAAGCAGTGGTTGGAAAAGGAGTGAGACAGGGTTGTAGCCTCTCCCCGATGTTATTCAATCTGTATATTGAGCAAGCAGTAAAGGAAACAAAAGAAAAATTCGGAGTAGGTATTAAAATTCATGGAGAAGAAGTAAAAACTTTGAGGTTCGCCGATGACATTGTAATTCTGTCAGAGACAGCAAAGGACTTGGAAGAGCAGTTGAACGGAATGGACAGTGTCTTGAAAGGAGGATATAAGATGAACATCAACAAAAGCAAAACGAGGATAATGGAATGTAGTCAAATTAAATTGGGCGATGCTGAGGGTATTAGATTAGGAAATGAGACACTTAAAGTAGTAAAGGAGTTTTGCTATTTAGGGAGCAAAATAACTGATGATGGTCGATGTAGAGAGGATATAAAATGTAGACTGGCAATGGCAAGGAAATCGTTTCTGAAGAAGAGAAATTTGTTAACATCGAGTATAGATTTAAGTGTCAGGAAGTCGTTTCTGAAAGTATTTGTATGGAGTGTAGCCATGTATGGAAGTGAAACATGGACGATAACCAGTTTGGACAAGAAGAGAATAGAAGCTTTCGAAATGTGGTGCTACAGAAGAATGCTGAAGATAAGGTGGGTAGATCACGTAACTAATGAGGAGGTATTGAATAGGATTGGGGAGAAGAGAAGTTTGTGGCACAACTTGACTAGAAGAAGGGATCGGTTGGTAGGACATGTTTTGAGGCATCAAGAGATCACAAATTTAGCATTGGAGGGCAGCGTGGAGGGTAAAAATCGTAGGGGGAGACCAAGAGATGAATACACTAAGCAGATTCACAAGGATGTAGGTTGCAGTAGGTACTGGGAGATGAAGAAGCTTGCACAGGATAGAGTAGCATGGAGAGCTGCATCAAACCAGTCTCAGGACTGAAGACCACAACAACAACAACAATGAAAAGGTTGACACAGATGGTGCTCTGGTAGCTGTGCCACAACGCTATCTGCTGGTGGAAGATGTTGAAACCATTATCAGCACGTCTACAATCACCCAAGTGGCATATGCAGTCATCGGATCAAAATGAATGCCGTCTTTCCAGGAGTATTAATTTTTTCCGGCAATGTATTAACAGGGACTGTAAAACACATTAAAACATTTGTTAGCCACGTGTTTACCCTACTTACCCGCGCTGTGTGCTATCTCTGCACAGTAGCACTACTCAATCGTTGGTAGAGTACTAGTTATTTTCAGAGCTTATTATCCTTTTCAGTACATATCGCTAAACCGTATAACACAATAGACTAATCTGGGACCGTTCTATCGAACGGACGCGTTAACTTCCACTTTAAAAATTATTTTGTTTGTGGCTGGAAACAAACGGAAGCTTCCTGTTGACACTGAGCGTCGTATGAAACATGTGATCTACATCTACATCTACATCCATACTCCGCAAGCCACCTGACGGTGTGTGGCGGAGGGTACCTTGAGTACCTCTATCGGTTCTCCCTTATATTCCAGTCTCGTATTGTTCGTGGAAAGAAGGATTGTCGGTATGCCTCTGTGTGGGCTCTAATATCTCTGATTTTACCCTCATGGCCTCTTGGCGAGATATACGTAGGAGGGAGCAATATACTGCTTGACTCCTCGGTGAAGGTATGTTCTCGAAACTTCAACAAAAGCTCGTACCGAGCTACTGAGCGTCTCTCCTGCAGAGTCTTCCACTGGAGTTTATCTATCATCTCCGTAACGATTTCGCGATTACTAAATGATCCTGTAACGAAGCGCGCTGCTCTCCGTTGGATCTTCTCTATATCTTCTATCAACCCTATCTGGTACGGATCCCACACTGCTGAGCAGTATTCAAGCAGTGGGCGAACAAGCGCACTGTATCCTACTTCATTTGTTTTCGGATTGCATTTCCTTAGGATTCTTCCAATGAATCTCAGTCTGGCATCTGCTTTACCGACGATCAACTTTATATGATCATTCCATTTTAAATCACTCTTAATGCCTACTCCCGGATAATTTATGGAATTAAAATTTATGGAATTAACTGCTTCCAGTTGCTGACCTGCTATATTGTAGCTAAATGATATTTCTTTCTATGTATTCGCCGCTATTACACTTGTCCATATTGAGATTCAATTGCCATTCCCTGCACCATTCGTCAATTCGCTGCAGATCCTCCTGCATTTCAGTACAATTTTCCATTGTTACAACCTCTCTAGATAGCCGGCCGGGGTGGCCAAACGGTTAAAGGCGCTAAGTCTGGAACCGCGCGACCGCTACGGTCGCAGGTTCGAATCCTGCCTCGGGCATGGATGTGTGTGATGTCCTTAGGTTAGTTAGGTTTAAGTAGTTCTAAGTTCTAGGGGACTGATGACCTTAGAAGGCCGGCCGAAGTGGCCGTGCGGTTAAAGGCGCTGCAGTCTGGAACCGCAAGACCGCTACGGTCGCAGGTTCGAATCCTGCCTCGGGCATGGATGTTTGTGATGTCCTTAGGTTAGTTAGGTTTAACTAGTTCTAAGTTCTAGGGGACTAATGACCTCAGCAGTTGAGTCCCATAGTGCTCAGAGCCATTTGAACTATTTTGACCTTAGAAGTTAAGTCCCATAGTGCTCAGAGCCATTTTGAACCTCTCTAGATACCACAGCATCATCCGCAAAAAGCCTCAGTAACTTCCGATGTCATCTACAAGGTCATTCATGTGTATTGTGAATTGCAACGGTCCTACGACACTCACCTGCGGCACACCTGAAATCACTCTTACTTCGGAAGACTTCTCTCCATTGAGAATGACATGCTGCGTTGTTTGGGCCGACTCCATCTACACATTGTAGATATGAAATGAAAATATGATCTGAAACACCAGAGAAAATGCGCCTGACGTCCCTTAGGAGAGGCACTCCATATATCGCTCTACGTCTTATACACTGTTGGCCACCGTAAATGCAACACCAAGAGAGACAAGAGGTAGCACAGCAAAATTTATTTTGTAGATAACATGTTGACCAAGTATCACATGATTACGTTTACAGACGTCTGTGACATGTGGTTCCTGCCGGAATCAGTAGCCAGTAGCCGCCATTGTTGGAGATCACCGCTGCCACACGTCTCGACATTGAGTCAAAGAGACGTTGGATGTGTTCCTGGGGTACAGCAGCCCAAGCAGCTCCCACACGTTGCCAAAGATCATCTGGTGTGGCAGCTGGGGATGTAATCTGGGTCACTCGTTGAGCAACCATGAACCACATGTTTTCTATCGGCGAAAGATCCGGAGAGCGAGCCGGCCAGGGAAGCAATTCAATCTGGTTATTGACGAAGAACCTTTGGACAATGCGTGCCACGTGTGGTCGCGCATTATCCTGTTGAAATATGGCTGTGGCCGAGCCCTGAAGGTAAGGAAGGACAACTGGCTCCAGCACCTCGGATATGTAGCGCCGGCTATTTAAAGTACCGGCAATGCGTACTAGAGGCGTGCGAGAGTAATATCCAATACCGCCCCATACCATAATACCCGGTGCAAGACCAGTGTGGCGGTGCATAATGCAGCTGTCCAGCATCCTCTCTCCACGGTGTCTCCACACTCGAATCCGACCATCGTGGTGCTGCAGACAGAAGCGTGCCTCGTCAGTAAAGACAACGTCATTCCATTCTGCCGTCCACATCCGTCTGTCATCACACCATTGGCGACGGAGACGTCTGTGGTTCTGCGTCAATGGTAGACGAAGCAATGGACGTCTTGCGGACAGACCAATCTGCTGTAAACGGCGTCGAATGGTACGCGCAGCACTGGATGATGCGTTACAGACGCAATGTGATGTGCTATGGTTCGGGATGTCACTGAGCGATCCGTCACTGCCATGCGCACAATTTGCCTATCAGCACGTGCAGTGGTGCACCGAGGTGAAAGCGATCGACCACGTCGGTCCGTCGTACCCTCCTGCATCCAACGGTCACATATCCGCATCACAGTTGTTTGGTTTCGTCCAACACGACTAGCGATTTCTCTGTATGATAATCCACAATCTCGGTAAGCCACTATCCTTCCTCTGTCGAACTCGGGTACTTGATCAAACGATGTTCGTTGTTGTCTACGAGGCATAACTGATCGTCTTGTGAAACAACCACAAGGTAAACACACGTGCCGAACGTACACTCGTCGAAATCGCCAAGCCTTAAATGGCGCTATGAGGTGGCGCCACAGGCGCGCGTGGTGTGCGTCTGCGCTGAAATTCTAATCAGTTGCATATCTCATCGCTGCAAACCCATGGTGTAAATTTCACTTGATTCGGATGCTTCCTTCAGGGTGTTGCATTTACGGTGGCCAGCAGTGTAAATTGCCTGATAACCATCCGGACACCTATTAAATGGTTAAATGGCATTAATAGTAGGTAAGTCCGCCCTTCGCCTTTATGACGGCGTCAACTCTGATTGGGACACTTTCAATGATGTGTCTGAATGTCGATGGAGGAATGGCAGACCATTCTTCCTCAAGATCCGAAATCAGAGAAGACAGTGTTGTTGTACACTGGGGGTTTTGAGAGAATTCGACTTTCTAACTCATCCCAGGGGTGCTCTGTTGGGTTCACGTCAGAATCCTGGGCAGGCCAATCCACTTAAGGAAGGTTGTTATTCACACATCACTGCTTCACATATGCTCATTTATAACAGGGTGCATTGTCATGCTGATACAAACAAACATCGTCTCCTACTTCACGCAGTACACAGTGTTGAAAAATGTGTTGGTATCCTTCCGCATTCGGCGTTTTCTTAAGCAGACTAATGGGACCATACCTTAATCATTAAAAACACCCCCACACCGTAGCACCACCTTCGCTGTACTTCACTGTTGGAACTACACATTACGTCAGATAACATTCTCCAAGCATTCGCCAAACCTAAACCCTCCCATCTGACTGCCAGGGGGTACAGCGCAATTCATAACTCAAACTCGCTCGTTTCCAGTCATCCATTGTCGACAGCCTCTTTTTAGACCAACTCAACCATCACTCACCATTGACTGCAGAAATGTGTGGCTTAGGAAGAGATGCTCGACCATTGTACCCTTTTTTGTCTCCCTACGCACAGTAACAGCGATAGGTGGGCTGCTGGTAGCCATTTGGAACCCACGAGTGATTTCTTCCGTAGATTTCATGCATTTTTTACAACCACTCTACGCAATATTCGACGCTCAATGTCTGTCAGGACTTTAGGTCTGTCTGCCTGGGTATGGTTGCTCCTTCGCGTTTCCATCTTAGCCTCTTCACCAACTGTCGTATCGGGCACCTTTAGAAGGATGGTATTGTAATATCACTGACGTACGAGGTGCGACAATAAAGTAATGAAACTGTTGTAAAAAAAAGGTTGCTTACCGTTTTACTCAAATTTAGTGTTGTCTCCTTCAAAGTAGTTCCCTTCTGATTGCACACACTTTTTCCAGCGCTTCTGCCACTGATGGTAACATTTCTGAAACTCATATTCTGTAATATCCTCCAAGACCCTCGTCACAGCATTTGGACATCTTGTGTTGTTTGAAAATGGTGTTCCTTGACCGCTGTTTTGACTCTTGGAAATATAAAAAAGTCGCACGGAGCGATATCTGGTGAATAAGGTGGTAGTGCTGAAATTTGCTTTGAGGTTAAAAATTGCTTTACTGATAGAGCTGTATGGGATGGCGCATTATCGTGATGCAGAATCCAATTATCAGCAATGTTGGCACGGACACAAAGAACTCTTTTACGAAGTCTTTCTAAAATTTCTTTGTAGAAATATTGGTTAACTGTTTATCCAAGAGGCACCCTTTCATTATGAACAATTTCCTTGGAATCAAAGAAGCACACAAGCATGCATTTCACTTTTTGGCTTTGACATGCGAGTTTTTTTTTTGTCTGGGTGATCCCTTTGAGCACCATTGTGAACTTTGGCGTTTTGTCTCTAGATCGTTCTGAAAAACCAACTTTCATCACCAGTGATAACACGGCTCAATTCTGGATTGATTTCCGTTTGCTGTAACAGATCGGCTGCCACATTTTTCCGTGTTTCTCGCTGTTTTGGTGTGAGATTTTTGGGGACCATTTATGCACAAATCTTTCTCATACCAAGATCTTCAGTTATTGTTAGACGACCCGTTTCTCAATTGATATTCAGTTCTTCTGCAATCATTTTCACAGATAATCTTCGATCAGATCGTACGAGTTCACGCACCCTGGCAATTTGACATCCGCCCGTGAGGTTGATGGTCGTCCACTGCGGTCTTCATCTTCAACATTCGTTCTACCTTCACTAAACATTTTATGCCAACGAAAAACTTGAGCTCTTGACATAGCCTACTCTCCAAAAGCCTTCTGAAGCTTAACGTAAGTTTTCTTCACATTTTCACCCAATTTAACGCAAAAAGAAATGGTATACCGTTACAGTTCCATTTCCGTGACGAGAATCACAAACACGTGTTAACTTATTACAGCACAACTCACGACTGAGCAGTTGCATCGATGTGCCACCTGGACTAGAAGCAGTTTACAGACCAAGGTCAAAGATATTGAGCCTACGCAAGCCTGCAGGATTGCCACATCTTGCAAAGAAAATCAGCCTCATTACTTTATTGTCGCACCTCCTATTTGTCACTTAGGTCAAATCCAGTGACTAGTCTACGTTCGAAGTACTAAGCTGTCTGCCGGGAAGGAGAGGCTGCCAAAGCTTATAGGTGACAGTGAAGTGGTTGGTGTTGGGGTCACTCATGGAAAAATTCCTGTAGTAGTTGGTGTTAAAGCTGTACCTTTTATAAACCGAAGTCAGCTGATAGGTATACCTGCTTCAAGGAAGTCCCTCTAACTAAGGGCTCACCTTCAGAGGATGTCATGTTTCCGCATAGAGTAGAAATTTGCATATTTCATCAAAATATAAGATTTATTAGAGATGAAGTTAGTGAACTGCTTGTAGATGTTGGCTCTGATCGGAGCACCACTCAAATAATTTGACAATTCAGAGGCTGCGTTTATCAGGATACAGATGAGCTGATTTTTTTTTTTTAAGGAGTTCCTTGCGGGGTGGGGGAGCGGCTATGTACGTAAAAAACAGTATTTCATTTGACTCCATAGACGTTTCACGGCATTGCACTGAACGGATGTTTGAATGTTGTGCAGGGGCGGTTGAATTAAGTGAACCTAAACTTCTAATTGTTGTTGTTTATACGTCCCCTAACTCTGATTTCAGAGTATTTCTGCTCAAGCTAGAGAGGGTTCCTGATTCACTTTGTAGGAAGTACCAGAAATTAGTTACGTGTGGTGACTTTAATATAAATTTTGTATATGAATGATTGTTCAAGAAAAAGGATGTTGGTAGATCTCCTAAATTCTTATGATCTGATGCCGACTGTGTTTTTTCCAACTAGGGTGCAGGGGAACAGTAGCATATCCATAGACAATATCTTTATTCATTTTTCATTGCTAGATGGGCATTCTGTTAGTAAAAGGGTGAATGGCCTTTCAGACCATGACACACAGATTTTAACACTAAAAGGCTTTTGTACTCGAACAAATATCACATATGATTACGAACTATGTAGGAAAGTTAATCTATCAGCAATAGAGAGTTTTTTAAACCTTGTCAAGGAACAAGAGTGGCAGGATGTTTATAGTGCCGATAACACAGATAATAAATATAATGCTTTCCTTAACATATTTCTCATGCTCTTTGAGAGTTGCTTTCCATTAGAACGTTCTAAACGGGATACTAGCAGAAATAGGCAGACTGGGTGGCTGACTAGTGGGATAAGGATATCATGTAGAGCAAAGGGGGGATTTTATCAAAGAAGTAGTCACAATCAAGCTACAGTAGCCCAATACAAACAGTATTGCAAGGTGCTTAAAAATGTTATTAAGAAGGCAAAGAATGTGTGGTATGCAAATAGAATAGCTAATTCACAGGATAAAATTAAAACCATATAGTAAGTTGTGAAGGCAGTGTGTGGTCAGCAGCACGAGGTCGACGATATAAAATCAGTTCGTAGTAAAAATATTTCTGTTACTGATCAATCAGATATATGTACAGTATTTACCAATCATTTTCTGAGCATTTCTGGTGAATTAAATAAAAATTTAGTTTGTACAGGGAATCACATAATTTTCTTGGCAAATGCCTTTCCGAGATTGATGTCTAAAATACTCCTCTGGGATACAGAGAAGGGGGAGATTGGGTCAATAATTAAATCACTGAAGACTAAGGACTCTCATGGATATGATGGAGTGCCTAGAAGAAGCTGCACATGTTAGCCCTGTATTTAACCATATTTGTAATTTTTCCTTTAGGAATGGTCAGTTCCTGGACGATTAAATTACTCTGTAGTAAAGCCGCTTTATAAAAAGGGAGAAAGCGATAATGTAGACAATTTTAGACCTATTTCTATGCCGTTGGTGTTTGCTAGTTATTGAAAAGGCTGTGTATGTAAGGATAATTGACCATTTTATATCACACGATTTGCTATCAAATGTAAAGTTCGGCTTTAGAAGTCATTTATCAACTGAAAATTCTATATTCTATATTCTCTATGAGATACTGAATGAGTTGAACAAGAGATTTCGAACGCTAGGCATATTTTTTGATTTAACTAAGGCGTTTGATTGTGTTGATCACAAAATATTGCTCTAGAAGTTGGACAATTACGGAATATGGAGAGTAGCTCACAATTAGTTCACCTCTTACTTTAGAAACAGACAGCAAAAGGTCATTATTCACAATTTTGAGAATGGCTGTGATGTGGGGTCTGAGTGGAATACAGTCAAGTGGGGGGTGCCTGTTCTTTATTAATATAAATGATATGCCCTCTAGTATTAAGGGTAACTCTAAAATACTTCTGTTTGCTGATTACACTAGCTTGGTAGTAAGGGATGTTGTGTGCAACATTGGCTCGGTTTCAAATAGTGCAGTTCGTGACCTAAGTTCATGGCTGGTAGAAAATAAACTAAAGCTAAATCACAGTAAGACTCAGTTTTTACAGTTTCTATCACACTGGCATACGTTTAGTGAAACTGAACAGTTCAAATTTCTAGGTGTTCAGATAGATAGTAAACTGTCGTGGAAAGCCCACGTTCAGGATCTTGTTCAAAGACTTAATGCTGCCATTTTTACTATTCGAACAATATCTGAAGTGAGTGTTCGTTCGACACGAAAATTAGTCTACTTTGCTTATTTTCATTCGCTTATGCGTATGGTATTATACACTCCTGGAAATGGAAAAAAGAACACATTGACACCGGTGTGTCAGACCCACCATACTTGCTCCGGACACTGCGAGAGGGCTGTACAAGCAATGATCACACGCACGGCACAGCGGACACACCAGGAACCGCGGTGTTGGCCGTCGAATGGCGCTAGCTGCGCAGCATTTGTGCACCGCCGCCGTCGGTGTCAGCCAGTTTGCCGTGGCATACGGAGCTCCATCGCAGTCTTTAACACTGGTAGCATGCCGCGACAGCGTGGACGTGAACCGTATGTGCAGTTGACGGACTTTGAGCGAGGGCGTATAGTGGGCATGCGGGAGGCCGGGTGGACGTACCGCCGAATTGCTCAACACGTGGGGCGTGAGGTCTCCACAGTACATCGATGTTGTCGCCAGTGGTCGGCGGAAGGTGCACGTGCCCGTCGACCTGGGACCGGACCGCAGCGACGCACGGATGCACGCCAAGACCGTAGGATCCTACGCAGTGCCGTAGGGGACCGCACCGCCACTTCCCAGCAAATTAGGGACACTGTTGCTCCTGGGGTATCGGCGAGGACCATTCGCAACCGTCTCCATGAAGCTGGGCTACGGTCCCGCACACCGTTAGGCCGTCTTCCGCTCACGCCCCAACATCGTGCAGCCCGCCTCCAGTGGTGTCGCGACAGGCGTGAATGGAGGGACGAATGGAGACGTGTCGTCTTCGGCGATGAGAGTCGCTTCTGCCTTGGTGCCAATGATGGTCGTATGCGTGTTTGGCGCCGTGCAGGTGAGCGCCACAATCAGGACTGCATACGACCGAGGCACACAGGGCCAACACCCGGCATCATGGTGTGGGGAGCGATCTCCTACACTGGCCGTACACCACTGGTGATCGTCGAGGGGACACTGAATAGTGCACGGTACATCCAAACCGTCATCGAACCCATCGTTCTACCATTCCTAGACCGGCAAGGGAACTTGCTGTTCCAACAGGACAATGCACGTCCGCATGTATCCCGTGCCACCCAACGTGCTCTAGAAGGTGTAAGTCAACTACCCTGGCCAGCAAGATCTCCGGATCTGTCCCCCATTGAGCATGTTTGGGACTGGATGAAGCGTCGTCTCACGCGGTCTGCACGTCCAGCACGAACGCTGGTCCAACTGAGGCGCCAGGTGGAAATGGCATGGCAAGCCGTTCCACAGGACTACATCCAGCATCTCTACGATCGTCTCCATGGGAGAATAGCAGCCTGCATTGCTGCGAAAGGTGGTTATACACTGTACTAGTGCCGACATTGTGCATGCTCTGTTGCCTGTGTCTATGTGCCTGTGGTTCTGTCAGTGTGATCATGTGATGTATCTGACCCCAGGAATGTGTCAATAAAGTTTCCCCTTCCTGGGACAATGAATTCACGGTGTTCTTATTTCAATTTCCAGGAGTGTATTTTGGGGTAACTCTTCCCATTCTAAAAGGATATTTTTGGCTCAGAAACGGGCGGTTCGGGCAATAAGTGGTGTAAGGTCACGAAACGTTTGTCGACTTCTGTTGACGAGTATGGGTATTCTGACATTCGCCTCTCAATATGTGTACCCCTTACTGTAATTTCTTGTTAACAATATTAGCTTGTTTACAAGAACAAGCAGCTTTCACTCAGTTAATACTCTGCAGAAATCAAACCTGCATTTGGATCAGGCTACATTAACTCTTGTGAATGTGTGCAGTATACTGCTGCATCCATCTTCAAAAAGTAACCACTCGAATTCAAAAAATTTTAGCAGTAATCCACGCGCTTTCAAATCGGAACTGAAGAGTTTCCTCATGGATCACTCCAAATATTCTGTCGAGGAGTTCCTTGAAAAGTTAAGCTGATCCTTGTTGTATTGTTGACTGCGTTTTCTTAAACTTATGGACTGACTTTTTTCGGGTTCATAAACATTTTATTTTTATCTGCTATTTCATGTACTGACACGTTCCATAACCTTGGAGATTTGCCCCCACAATTTGGTCCTACGGAACTTGACGAGTAAATAAATAAAATAAAAAATAAACATTCCGCTGTTACTGCTTCTCTATTGGCTAAACAACGCTCTCCGCCACCTTTTATACTGTCAAATCCACCTTTAGTGTCATCTAACGTACGTACAAACTTTGAATGGGGATCAATTCAGTTTTTTACTGTTCCTTGCAAGGAATTATTTCCAATTCGTCGAGACACTGGATCGTGTATTAAATATTTTTTTTCCATACAGCTCACAATTGTTTGAAAAATTAAAACATAGCTATTGTAGAGCTGAGGGAAGATCTGTTATTTGACCTTCAAATTCGCGAAACAAACCTCGGGCATTTATAGACTAGTGAGCGGCCCCATTACCGTAATGGAATGTGCAGCCCTTTCCTGGACGTGATTCCTTCATATGTGAATGAAATTTAGCTCTTAAAATTGTTTAATAGGCTTAGTTAGTTAGTTTTCATTTTAGTGTTGCCATACGAGGCATTGGAGGGGGGATGATATAAGGAATAATACTTGCTTGTTGCGTCCATGACATTCTATGAGCCTATGGAGTCTCCCGTGTCGTGCCAAATGACAAGCATCACTGGCAGGAGCGGCTCGTGGTTTCAGTATTGGGGGAATCGATCGGAAATAACCTAAATCTCGGGGTACGTTACAGACAGTCTGTCACCACGACCAAGATTTCGGGAGAGAGAGGGGGGAGGGGGAAGAGGGGGGTAATACCACACTCTATCCCAAGGGTTACATACTATATCTTCTTTCCTTTCCATTACCAACTACAAAATAACATCAAAAGCTAACAGTAAGATAGAATCTACAAGTAGCTTATTTATCCTACAGCGTCACATTTCCCGACAGTTTACCACAACAAATCTTACTAAAAGACTGGTTTTGGAGAGATCTTTAATGCAGTATTTGTTTCCTTCGCTCCGTGCTTAATGTTTTTGGTATTTTCATTTATAAACTTCAGATGCTTAGTATTTTGTGTGCTCAAACCACGGTGTTTTTGAGTTCGCGTGACAAAGAAGTGATGTTTGCATCATGTCACGAATCTTGTGCTGTGATTGCCTGATATGAGCAACCCAAACAACCATCATGGTAATTCACACACAGTATTTGTCGTATTTATACTTGTGTATTAGAAAAATTCCCCCCCCCCCCCCCCCCCCCGCCACCAATGGACCATCGACATTGCTGTTGGTGGGAAGGCTTGCGCGCCTCAAAAATACAGATAGACGACAACGGAGGGGTATTTGTTGAGACGCCCGACAAACGTGTGGTTCCTGAAGAGGGGCAGCAGCCTTTTCAGTAGTTGCAGGGACGACAGTCTGGATGATTGTCTGATCTGGCCTTGCAACACTAACCAAAAGTGCCTTGCTGTGCTGGTACTGCGAACGGCTGAAAGCAAGGGGAAACTACAGCCGTAATTTCTCCCGAGGGCATGCAGCTTTACTGCATGGTTAAATAATTATGGCGTCCTCTTCTGTAAAATATTCCGTAGGTAAAGTAGTCCCCCTTTCTGATCTCCGGGCGTGGACTACTCAGGACGACATCGTCATCAGGACAAAGACAACTGGCGTTCTACGTATCGGAGCGTGGAATGTCAGATCCCTTAATCGGGCAGACAGGTTAGAAAATTTAAAAAGAGAAATGGGTAGGTTAAAGTTAGATATAGTGGGAATTAGTGAAGCTCGGTGGCAGCAGGAACAAGACTTCTGGTCAGGTGAATACAGGCCTATAAACACAAAATCAAATTTCGGTAATGCAGGAGTGGGTTTAACAATTAATAAAAAAAAATAGGAACGCGGATAAGCTACTACGAACAGCATAGTGAACGCATCATTGTAGCCAAGACAGACACGAAGCCCACGCCTAACACAGTATTACAAGTTTATATCCCAACTAGCTCCGCAGATGATGAAGAAATTGAAGAAATGTATGATGCAATAAAAGAAATTATTCAGATAGTGAAGGGCGACGATAATTTATTAATCATGGGGGACTGGGATGCGGTTGTAGGAAAGGGAGGAGAGGGAAAAGTAGTAGGTTAGGATGGACTGCGGGTCATGAATCAAAGGGGAAGACGCCTCCCAGAATTTTGCACAAAGCATAACTTAATCATAGCTAACACGTGGTTTAAGAATCATTAAAGAAGGTTGTATACATGGAAGAGGCCTGGAGACGCCGGAAGGTTTAAGATAGATTATATAATGGTAAAACAAAGATTTAGGAACCACATTTTGAATTGTATGACATTTCCAGGGGCAAATGTGGACTCTGACCACAATTTGTTGGTTATGAGCTGTAAATTAAAACTGAAGAAATTGCAAAAAGGTAGGAATTTAAGGAGATGGGACCTGGATAAACTGAAAAAACCAGAGGTTGTAGAGAGTTTCAGAGAGAGCATTAGGGAACTATTGACAAGAACAGGGGAAGAAGAATGGGTAGCTTTGAGCGATGAAATCGTGAAAACATCAGAGGCTAGAGTAGGTAAAAAGACGAGGGCTAGTGGAAATCCTTGGGTAACAGAAGAGATATTCAATTTAACTGATGAAAGGAGAAAATATTAAAACCCAGTAAATGAAGCAGGCGAAAAGGAATATAAACGTCTCCAAAATGGGATTGACAGAAAATGCAAAATGGCTAAGCAGAAATGCCTAGAGGAAAATGTAAGGATGTAGAAGCATATATCACTAGGCGTAAGATAGATAGTGCCTACAGGTAAATTAAAGAGACCTTTGGAGGAAAGAGAACGACTTGTATGAATAACAAGAGCTCAGACGGAAAACCCATCCTAAGCAAAGAAGAGAAAGCAGAAAGGTGGAAGGAGTATATAGAGGGCCTATACAAGTGCGATGTACTTGAGGGCAATATTATGGAAATGGAAGACAACATAGATGAAGATGAAACGGGAGATACGATACTGCGTGAAGAATCTGACAGAGCACTGAAAAACCTAAGTCGAAACAAGACCCCAGGAGTAGACAACATTCCATTAGACCTACTGATAGCCTTGAGAGAGCCAGCCATGACAAAACTCTTCCATATGGTGAGCAAGATGAATGAGACAGCCGAAATACCCTCAGACTACAAGAAGAATTTAATAATTCCAATTCCAAAGAAAGCAGGTGCTGACACGTGTGAAAATTACAGAGCTATCAGTTTAATAAGTCACGGTTGCAAAATACTTACACGAATCCTGAACAGAAGAATGGAAAAACTGGTAGAAAACAACCTCGGGGAAGATCAGTTTGGATTGCGTAGAAATGTAGGAACACGTGAGGCATTACTGACCTTACGACTTCTCATAAAAGATAGATTTTGGAAAGGCAAATCTAAATTCATAGCATTCGTAGATTTGGAAAAAGTTATTGACAATGTTGACTGGAATACTCTCCTTGAAATTCTGGAGGTAGCAGGGGTACAATACAGGGAGTGAAAGGCTATTTTCAATTCGTACAGAAACCAGATGGCAGTTATAAGAGTCGAGGGACACGAAAGGGTTCAAAAAAATGGTTCAAATGGCTCTGAGCACTATGGGACTTAACATCTGTGGTCATCAGTCTCCTAGAACTTAGAACTACTTAAACCCCAGCTAACCTAAGGACATCACACACATCCATGCCCGAGGCAGGATTCGAACCTGCGACCGTAGCTGTCGCGCGGTTCCGGACTGAGCGCCTAGAACCGCGAGACCACCGCGGCCGGCGACACGAAAGGGAAGCAGTGGCTGGAAAGGGAGTGAGACAGGGTTGTGGCCTATCTCCGATGTTATTCAATCTGTATATTGAGCAAGCAGTAAAGGAAACAAAGAAAAATTTGGAGTAGAAATTAAAGTTCAGAGAGAAGAAATAAGAACTTTGTGGTTTGCCAATGACATTGTAATTCTGTCAGAGACAGCAAAGGACTTGGAAGAGCAGTTGAACGGAATGGACAGTGCCTTGAAAGAAGGATATAAGATGAATATCAGCAAAAGCAAAACGAGAATAATGGAATGTAGTCGAGTTAAATCATGTGATGCTGAGGGAATTAGATTAGGAAATGAGACACTTCAAATAGTAGACGTGCTTTGCTATATGGTAAGCAAAATAACTGACGATGGTCGAAGTAGAGAGGATATGAAATATGGACTGACAATGGCAAGAAAAGCGTTTTCGAAGAAGAGCAATTTGTTAACATCGAGTATAGATTTAAGTGTCAGGAAGTCTTTTCTAAAATTATTTGTATGGAGTGTAGCAACGTATGGATGTGAAACATGGACGATAAATAGTTTAGGCAAGAAGAGAATATAAGCTTTTGAAATGTAGTGCTACAGAAGAATGCTGAAAAGGAAATAGGTAGATCACGTGACTAATGAGGATGTACTGAACAGAATTTGGGGAAAATAAATTTCTTGCACAACCTGACAAGAAGAAGGGATCTGTTGGCAGGACGCATTCTGATCACCAATTTAGTACTGAAGGGAAGCGTGGGGGTAAAAATCGTAGAGGGAGCCCAAGAGATGAGTACATCAAGCAGATTCAGAAGGATGTAGGTTGCAGTAGTTATTCGGAGATGAGGCTTGCACAGGATAGAGTAGCATGGAGAGCTGCATCAAACCAATCTCTGGACTGAAGGCCACAACAACAACATTACAAAAATATGCATTTTCAGTGATAAAGCGTACATAACCACTCAGCTGGATTGTACATTCTTTTCTTAAAATTGAGTGTATACCCTTGCCTGGGTTTTCACAGTTCCTTTTGTTGATTCATGTTTACAAAGGGTCTGCGTGCACCAAGTTCCTTTACTTTAATCCTAACCGCATGTTCCAAAATTTTACCTGACAAATTGCCCACTGAACTCATATTGTGTTGTTTTCGAACTCGTGGTATGCCGATTTTATTCGCAAAAACGTAAAACTCACTCAACTCATGCATAATATTCCCACAAAAAGAAACTTTTAATAACGCACGTTACCTGTAGTCAGCAAGCAAGGAAACTAAAGTAACGGGACATACTTCGCTCACGTACGTATTTCTAGCGCTTGTTACACTAGTCATACGTGAAACTCTCGCTACGTGGTGATACTTACGTTACCGTAATCTAGTGAACACTGACAAACCTACTACAACGTTGGATAGAATAGCCAATGGCAGAAACAGAAGAAAAAACTTTCTAAAACACTGTAAGAACAATAATACTTAACCTGAATTATTGACGCAATGAAGCATATCAGAGGTACACAGAAACAAGGATTTGATAACGAAGTTTCAGCAGGTCTGTTCAGTCCCTTTTGATGTAAGTAATGGAACGTGAAAATTGTGTGCAGGTTGGTGCGCCATCCTTAGGCTGGAACGCCAGAGTCTTCGGAACGTCCATAAGAACTGTACTCCAAGGAAGCCACGCCCCCAGACCTCTGCTACATATAACTAAGCGGCATTTCAAGGCGCAGCTTTAAGACTTGCTAATACCTGTTCGAAAAACATCGCTTGATATCACATATCAACAGTTCCAAAAGCACTGACCACCATTTATTAAATGCTTGTGCGAAATATACGAAATTCGCTCTGGTAATTTAAATTCTGTAATGTATTTTTGAGAAATTTTTAATACATCATTTGGGGCAGATCCGCCACAGAGCTTTTAATTACGGGCCGCGTCTGACCGCAGGATAAGTTTGGGTTTGAAGAAACCGGGTTCCCGAGTTGGGCCACTGTTAGGAACGACAGGGAATCATGACCAATAGGGAACGGAGATATTGCCTTTATCACCCAGGTGCAACAAACCTCTACAAAAGAAACCTCAGCCTCAAACTGTGCTACATGTCGATGGAATGGATACCTGTTTACTTAATCTGTCGTTGCTGGTAACCTCTGAGGCACATGCCGCACCTCAGATGTAAAAGAGATGTTCGTGAATACGGAATGCTGCTTGAGTCACACTGTACATCCCTAACTGCTCGTAGGAATTCCATGGAAGTCTACGATCAATCTTACACTCCCAATAGTATTAGTGGGATCCCGGAAGAGCTCGATATGGTGTCCTCGTCGTCAGCCTTAAAATAAAAATAAAAGCAGAATGTAATAATAGGGCACCATTTTGACATAATCAGTTTGTTGTTGCTGCTAAGAAAGAAGAAGCTAGCTGAGACAAGCTTACGGCCACCCCCCCCCTCCCCTCATCCATTCATCACTAAAAAAGAGTTGGAAGAGCTAGCAGAGCTTTGAAAAGGCTTCGTAATGGCACTATGCTAGCAGACACTGCCACTGTCCAACAAGCAGCAAAAGTATTGAGTAAGAAGAAATCAGGAGGCTCGCCGATTGCCTGTGAACTTCACAACACATTCAACTCCTGCAGGTGTGTTGTGGAATGCCATGACATCATGGACATCTGCGTTAAAAACGTGGAGGACCAACTGTCATAAATGGGAGCAATACGAATCAGAAACATAATGAAAGCAGTAGACTGCGTGCTGTAGAGACACCAGCGTTGATTTTACCTTCAAATGAAACAGCATTACACGAATACAGGAAAAGCGGATCTGTCTTAAGATACGACCTTTTATACCAACTGTAACACGGTGTTGCAAGTATCAGGCGTTTGAGTTCACAACTGTTCACTGCTATGGCATGTGGCAGATGCGGACAATAACCACATGATAGAGAATCGCCGTGTAGATTCTCATCGAAGTGCTTCAACTTTCAGTGCGACCGTCCTGTGTGGTTCAGTGAATACGATGTATGCACATCCGAGCGGAAAATTCAGAAACTGGAAGTAATCAGCAAAATCTCTTACGGTGAACATGATGAGCGTTGAAGTCGATGCAGCTTCCAAGCCTAATGACTTCGTTTGCCATAGCACTGAAGAAACCTGTACCTAAACCTAATGCTTAAGGGGAGCCAGAACGATCCATCTCCTCCATGTTAATTTTAGCAAGTGGAAGGAACATTTTTTCTATAACCATTAAACATATTGATCGGAAATTTGGACTACTTGTTCAGTGAATATTTATCTACAACGTTATAATGCCATGGTAAGAAATATTTATTGGTTTTTGTTTCGCAATATTTTTAAACAGATGCTCCTTTTTTCTCTAAAATTTTTCACTTTTTCTTCTATAACTCTTGAATTATGCAATATTTTTTACAATTTGTTATAAAAATGAAGGAAAAGAAGTAAACAATATTGTGTATAAGTTTCATTGATATACTGTTATCAGTTTTTGAGAAAATGTTCCTCAAAGATGAAAATTTTAAAGTTATGGAAAATGGCTTCCAAAGCTTTTTTATACATTCCTGCCCATATGATGGATTATCAGCAGCCTTTTCTTTTTAGTGTTAGTTTCCTTTTCACTGGTCTTTTCTCTCATTTTGCTGCATGTTGTAGGCTTTTGTCTCTTCTTCCTGCACCTCTTAGTCTTTCTTCATCAATTAGGCACATTGTGGAAATGGTGACGTGTCCTCGTTGGAAACCTAAACGTTTCAGCACATCACATTTGATAAGGTTTCCTTCATTGTATGTTGCCACTGCATCATACACTCCAAAATGCAATGTTTTTATCTGTACAAACACTCTTTTGAGAATCCTAATCCAAATTAAATTATTTACACTTTCATTTGGATTCTGTGTTCTCCCATGTAAACTGTTTTCCAATAAACTTGGCTGTGATAAATCTTTGAATATGGGCTTAATTACACCAACTACAGCATTTGGCAAACTGTTTTATGGGCATATTCCTTTCCTGGTTGGTACTTACACCATGAGTTATCACCTTTGGCGCACAGTGCATTTGTGGGTGCTCATTTGTTGATGCAGTATGAAAAAATAATGCCCATACTGCTCTCCTCATATGCTCAATGCTACAGGTACGAGCAAAATTCGTCAAATACGCGAAATTGAACAGCTAAACATCACAAAGCAAACTCCACAAGTCAACACACACGATATAGCGTTTATCTCTGTGACAAGTGACTGTTCATATCGGTAAACGCTACTCCATTTAATCCTCAAATTAGTAGGTGAGTAAACCCGTCTGCTCACATTAGCCATACAACGTTGGAAAACAAAACAATAATTCCGCAAAGATACCCTGCTTGCAGCCAGCAAGCGGCGCCGTCAGACGTGACACACCAAGTCCCTACAACCGTTTATGCTGTGCGTCAACTTTGCAGCGATAAAAAACACACTTAGAATTCACTTAGAAGGGTGAAACTTGATTTGTTTTATTCAGAAAACTCCAAATAATTTTATAATAAAAAAAACAGAAAACGTTAATTTTGTCATTTTCATCGTTCCGGCTCCCCTTAAAAAAAAAACAGATTGGTCGAGACTTGCACTAATACCTGCACCCATACATGCATTTACAACGGAACAAGTAGTACATTGCACTCATTTGCTTCCAAACTGACAGTTACAGCAAACGTTAGTCAGCGAGATATAGCTATAGCATCTCCGTAACATAGCGCAAATACAGCCCCTGCTACATCGGTAACACAACATGCAAGAGCTGAAGAACTATCACGGAAGGTCAATGGCAAAGAAGGACAGACACCGAAACACCGTAAGAGGGCAGAGCACTCTCGTTCTAAGAACGTGAAAACATCTTTATAAATGTCAATGCTTTCAAGGAGAAGAAAAGAGTCCCCGCTGCTACCCCTAATGGCTGGCGCATCTCACCAGCGCCAGGGAGAATAGGTAAAGAAAATCCCCACCGATAACTGGCTCCCATCCATTAGTGCTACAGGAAAGTTTTCCGAATCCGCCTAGAAGAACTAAAGCTCTTAGCTCGAGGGATATCATTAGGCGTATGCCTACAAGAAAAGAGCGACAAAGATTCTGGTGCTCCTTTATTAAGAAACTATGCAGTCTATATTAACAAACGACCTTGGTGTTGAGAGAGCATAAGGTGATGTTTCTGTGTTCGTCAGTATCACTCATATCAACCACAGTTGCTGTGGCTATTCATGTGTCTCCTAAGATCTACATATACTCTGTATATCTATCACCGTATGGTCCGCTTGACAGAGCCCACAGGAAATTAAGGAACTTCCTAGTTTTTTCTTCTTCAGTGACTACCTCACCGTACTGTCTGGTGAGGAACCCCTTGAGTGCGAGGTCGCAACAGGTCAGTGATGTTTGCGACAGTTGACGCCCCACATATTGTCTACCATGCAACCAAAATATTTGCTGCTAATGGCAACAGCGGGCAGGACTGCAGGTATCTAATGGTGAGGACGGAACGTTGTTGAACAGCTTGGTCGGCGAGTAACTCACAGCAGTGCTACTGTGCTAGTGGTGTTCATACAAATCAGAGCAACGGCATCGGTAAAAAAGGAAATATTGCATTATACAGGGTGATTCAAAAAGAATACCACAACTTTAGGAATTTAAAACTCTGCAACGACAAAAGGCAGAGCTAAGCACTATCTGTCGGCGAATTAAGGGAGCTATAAAGTTTCATTTAGTTGTACATTTGTTCGCTTGAGGCGCTGTTGACTAGGCGTCAGCGTCAGTTGATGCTAAGATGGCGACCGCTCAACAGAAAGCTTTTTGTGTTATTGAGTACGGCAGAAGTGAATCGACGACAGTTGTTCAGCGTGCATTTCGAACGAAGTATGGTGTTAAACCTCCTGATAGGTGGTGTATTAAACGTTGGTATAAACAGTTTACAGAGAATGGGTGTTTTTGCAAAGGGAAAAGTTCTGGATGGCCGAGAACGAGTGATGAAAATGTAGCACGTATCCAGCAAGCATCCGTCTCTAATGACCTCGTTGTCGACGGGACGTTAAACACTAACCACCACCACCATCCAGCAAGCATTTGTTCGCAGCTCAGGAAAATCGACTCGCAGAGCTAGCAGAGAGCTGCAAATTCCACAATCAACTGTATGGAGAGTCCTACGAAAAAGGTTAGTTATGAAACCTTATCGTCTGAAATTGGTTCAGGCACTGTCTGCAGCTGATAAGATTAAAAGAATCGATTTCTGTGATTTTATCCTTGCTCAAATGGAAACAGATGAATCTTTCGTTTCAAAGATTGTGTTTAGTGATGAAGCAACTTTCCACACTAACGGGAAAGTCAACCGTCACAATGTCTGTATATGGGGCACTGAGAATCCGCAGGAAACAACTCAGTATGAACGTGACTCGCCTAAGGTGAACGTTTTCTGTGCCATTTCAGCCAATAAAGTTTTTGGTCCCTTTTTCTTCGAAGGTGCTACTGTAACTGGACTACAGTATCTGGAGATGTTAGAGAATTGGCTGTTCCCTCAGCTCGAACAAGAAGCACAACAATTCATGAGGCGATGGATCGGCCGCCAGGCAGCCCGTGACAGAGCACTTCATCACTGGCCTCCAAGAAGCCCTGATCTTACCCCCTGCGATTTTTTCTTATGGGGGTAGGTTAAGGATATGGTGTTTTGGCCACCTCTCCCAGCCACCATTGATGATTTGAAACGAGAAATAACAGCAGCTATCCAAACTGTTACGCCTGATATGCTACAGAGAGTGTGGAACGAGTTGGAGTATCGGGTTGATATTGCCCGAGTGTCTGGAGGGGGCCATATTGAACATCTCTGAACTTGTTTTTGAGTGAAAAAAAAAAACCTTTTTAAATACTCTTTGTAATGATGTATAACAGAAGGTTATATTATGTTTCTTTCATTAAATACACATTTTTAAAGTTGTGGTATTCTTTTTGAATCACCCTGTATATACAACAACAGTTGCAATAGTTGACATTTCGTCAGAATGGAACCCAAGGAATTTTGCAGAACGAGAAAAAAGTGGCAGATGAAATATTAGCATTTCCGCAAGGTGAGTCAGTGGAATGTATGGTGTCGCATACGCTCGACTGTGGTGACAATGTACATGAGGAGTACAATAATAACGATACGTGCTATAGAAGTGAAAGTGATACTAATAGAGATGTCGTCCTGTAGTTCGTCATCCTTGTCCGACAGGGAGCCACAAAAACCGTCTTCAGTGAAACGTAGTAAAGGACAGTTGTTGTCCAAGTGGCGGGTACTAATCGTCATGCGCAGAGTAGTAAAAAAAATAATTATAAACTGATTTTGAATAAGTCCGCAGCAATATGATCGTGTAACGTATAGGAAAAACTACGGATATTCAAGGTAGGACAAGGCGCGCTTGTTACAGAAACTGGTGTCTGCTCGTTTCAATGATGCTCGATACAGTTTACAGGATGTGCAGTGACTCGCTACGTTATGCACATCAGATTGCGCGCCATGTACACTCATGCTCATAAATTAAGGATAATGCTGACACATGGTGAAACAACACTCCGGCGGGTTTAAATCACCTCGGGGTATGACCGTGCGGTGCATTTGACCTGCGGTCATCGCACGGTGGCGCTGGCAGCAGTCCACATACGCAGAGGTGTGTTGCTGCATGTGAGAGTACGGTGCGGCGAGTAAGTGTGCAGACGTTTTCAGACATGGTAATGGTGACTGTGTGTTGAAAATGGCTCAAAGAACACATATTGATGACGTTATGAGGGGTAGAATACTAGGGCGACTGGAGGCTCGTCAAACACAGCAGGTAATAGCAAGGGCCCTCCGTGTGCCACAAAGTGTGATCTCAAGATTATGGCAACGATTCCAGCAGACTGTAAACGTGTCCAGCCGCTACAGTACGGGACGTCCACAGTGTACAACACCACAAGAAGACCGATATCTCACCATCAGTGCCCGCAGACGGCCACGGAGTACTGCAGGTAGCCCTACTCGGGACCTCAAATGGTTCAAATGGCTCTGAGCACTATGGGACTCAACATCTTAGGTCATAAGTCCCCTAGAACTTAGAACTACTTAAACCTAACTAACCTAAGGACATCACACACACCCATGCCCGAGGCAGGATTCGAACCTGCGACCGTAGCAGTCCCGCGGTTCCGGACTGCAGCGCCAGAACCGCTAGACCACCGCGGCCGGCTCTCGGGACCTCACCGCAGCCACAGGAACAGTTGTCTCCAGACACTTCAGGAGCTCCGACAGGCACTTGTGTAAGAATGGGAGGCTATAGCCCAACAGCTGCTCGACCAACTGATCCAGAGTATGCCAAGTGATCCAGAGTATGCCAACCCGTTGTGCGGCCTGTGTACGTGTGTATGGTGATCATATCCCATATTGATGTCGGGGTACATGAGCAGGAATCTGTGTCGTTTTGTAGCACATGTGTTTCGGGACGGTTTTCTCAACTTATCACCAATACCGTGGACTTACAGATCTGTATCGTGTGTGTTCCCTATGTGCCTATGCTATTAGCGCCAGTTTTGTGTAGTGCCACGTTGTGTGGTACCACATTCTGCAACTACCCTTAATTAATGAGCATGAGTGTATATCATAGTGATTTTAAGGGAAGCAGTGGATGTTTGCGAATTTCAAACAGTGCTACAGAATTGGAAGACGAAGATAACGAAATTTCAAGCAAAGCGTCAACTTGACGATGCACAGCAAACTGTAGAATCGGTCTGATATTTGCAGATAAGATAAAGACGTATCCCATTGTTCAGTAAGGAATTTATTTGCAGCTCCGACTAACCGCGATCTGAAGAAGAAATACATATGAAAGGATCCCTTGGATGTTAGAGGTACCAAGAGAACTGTATCAAGTTCAACTAAGGTCAGTCCCTTAACTCATTCGCATACAATTATGTCGACTGTTAATCTGGATGGTGAATTGGCTGGAAAGTTATTTATTTATTGTGATGCAAGAAGCTGGAGGTGCTTTGCTCCTTACGATTCTTTCTCGTGTGCTTCATCTTGCAAGGGCAGTAGGGAATATTTACGTCACAGCAAGCAAGAGTGGGAAAATCGTTGTAAGAGAACTATAATTATGATATGAGAACTGCTTTTGGCCAGTAGCTGGTCTAAATAACTTGCTTTTGCTTAATACCAGGACTGCGTAAAAAAATCTGACTCCTTTAGAGCAAAATATCACTCCTGGAAAGTGTGTGAGATTGCTGTTCATACCACCTGGAATCAATGGAAAAATTCAATCACTGAATGTTTGTTTTTTCCATCCTATAAAACATATTGACATGTTATCTGCAGCTACGTCTTAAAGGACAGCCCGTTTCACGACAAGCACGATAGACTGCTTGGCATTCGGTTGCATGCCATCACATTCCACCAATTCTCATCATCCCGTTACAGCAATATGATTCTATATGCATTCTTTAAGAGTGGATACCTAGCTGGACGTCCTGCACGGTTCATAACTACCAAGGAGTTCGCCTTCGATGTAGATGGTGGAAACATTTGTGATCACTGCGGCGCGCCATTTTTCATTCAGGGTACAAATTAATGGTTTGTTCTGAACATTTCTTGAATGTCGACGATGTCTATATTGTGAAGTGTAATACATACATCCCATACAAAGTTGGTCTTTGTATCGCCGGGATATTCATTTTGTGTTTCCCTTTTGATGCACATGTTGAGTCAGTAGCAGTTAATATTTTTCGAGTCGTAATCGTTGACACAACACTTTCAAATGAGCCTTTCTAAAGACTGAACTTGCGACCTCACTTTCAAGCAGTTCTTTATGAGACTTCAAAAACACGTCCCACGCACAAAGCACGAGAGTCTCACCTTAGCAGAGGACATGCATCATGAACGTAGACGAACTGTTGCTTTCAGTTTGACAATAGCGGCCTTCTCTGCAACAGAGCTTTCCGTTTGTTTACCTGACCTTGCAAAACTGCTCATTCGGGCGTTAGAGTAGATTTCTGTTCGAGTGAATACTTCGCAGTCTGGCTACACCCACAGAAATAGCAGTCCCTGAAAAGAATTGGTTAGAACAGTTGTTCATCGGAGAGAGCGAGACTCTTTGCAGTCGATTGGCGATATTCGGGAACCGTGACAGAGTACATGACTGGGCGGACAACGTCAGAAACATGATCCATCGCTCTGCTGATTTAATTTGCTCTCAGGCCTAATGACAGCATAAGAGACAACCTATTCTCTGGTTGAATGGCAAATGTCGCTCCGTAATGAAATACGGGAAGGTGGCAATTCTAAGGTCACAACATCATTTCAGAACCTATAAGCGTTTCATAAAACGAGGGTAAAGGCTGGCCAAATAGTTATGCAGTAGTAAGCTGCATTGTGAGACCGGCCTTGACGCAGTGGTAACACCGGTTACCGTCAGCTCACGGAAGTTAAGCGCTATCGGACTTGGCTAGCACTTGGATGGGTGATCATTTGGGTCCGCCGAGTGCTGTCGGCAATTTGGGTGCACCCAGCCCTTGTGTGGTCAATAGAACAGCTACCTGATTGAGAAGTAGCGGCTCCGGTCACGAAAACTGACAACAACAGGAACAGCGGTTTGCAGACCGCATGCCGCTCCATTTCCACATCCAGTGACGCCTGTCGGCCGAGAATGACCAAATATTAGCGATGGAATTTCCTTTTCATTTTCGATACCCGACCCACCTACAGCAGCGCCCAACTCTACTGCATTAGGATTCATTAGCGACCTGGGCTACAGAGACGGGAATGCAGAGTGCTGGCAACAGTCTGTAACACCTTCGTGCTGGAATGATCATAACACCCGTACAATCCACCCTGTATTTCAGAATTCCTTGGTTAAGTAGCTTATGGGGAATACATTAAGGGGATGTACCAAAAATCCTCTACTTTGGAAATTCCACTGATAAGATTGCCTCACAGACTTTATTCTGGTGATATACGTCTGCTATTTTGGTGGAGCGTGGACGCGTTAGATCACCAATCTGCGTGTGAACTAGCAGTAGAAATATATTCAGTAATCTAGATGCACTAGAATTTTTCTAGCCTCTTTCATTTCTTTCCGTGAGAGTAATTTCTTCTGTCAATTAATGTTTGTGACGCAACAAAGCTAATTATTGGCATGGCTAAAGTACACTCTAAAACAGAAAAAGCGACGCACCACGAAGGAATTGCCGGCCGGGGTGGCCAAGCGGTTCTAGGCGCTACAGTCTGGAACCGCGCGACCTCTACGGTCGCAGGTTCGAATCCTGCCTCGTGCATGGATATGTGTGATGTCCTTGGGTTAGTTAGGTTTAAGTAGTTCTAAGTCCTAGGGGACTGATGACCTTAGAAGTTAAGTCCCATAGTGCTCAGAGCCATTTGAAGCATTTGAACGAAGGAATTACCCAAATCCGACGGAAATCGATAGATGTGATGCACATGTACAGGCAAATAAATGATCACAATTTCAATGAAATTGGATGACTTATTCAGGAGAAAGAGCTCCACAAATTGAGCAAGTCAATAGCGCAATGGTCCACCTGTCGCCCGTATGCAAGCAGTTATTCGGTTTGGCACTGGTTGATAGAATTGTTGGATGTCCTCCTCAGGGATATCGTGCAAAATTCTGCCCAACTGGCGACTTAGATCGTCATAATCCCGAAATGGTTGGAGAACCATGCACACAATGCTCCAAATGTTCTCAGTTGGCTAGACATCCCGTGACCTTGTTGGGCAAGCACGAAGACAAGGAGTAGAAACTCTCACTGCTTGCGGGTGGGCATTATCTTCCTAAAATGCAGACCCAGAATGGCTTGATATGATGGGCAACAAAACGGGTCATAGAATTTGTCCACGCCCGACTGTGCTGTGAGGATCCCGAGGATGACAACCAAAGGGGTCTTGCTATGAAAAGAAATGGCACCCATGACTATCACTCCTGGTTATCTGGTTGTACGGATGGAGACTTTCATGTTGGTACCACTCCATTGCCTGGGGTGTCTCCAGACACATCTTCGCCGGTCATCGTGGCTAATTTCGTTTCAACATCACAGAAGACAGTTCTACTCCATTCAATGAGATTTCAGGCCGAAGAGGTGTCCGGAGACGCCCTCAGTTGCGGTGTCATACAAATCTGTCGCGCATCACACGTCCCGACAACCAGCTGTGATGGTCTGGGGTGCCTTTTCTTTTCATGATAGGACAACTTTGGTTGTCATACGCGGTATCCTTACAGCACAGCGACGCGTCGACGATATTCTATGCCTTGTTTTGTAATCCTTCATGGTAAGCCATCTTGGGCTTACATTTCAGCAAGATAATGCCCAACCGCACACTGTGAGAGTTTCTACTGCTTGTCTTCGTATTTTCCAGCAATGTCGCCAGATCTCTCTCCAGTTAATAAAGTTTGGAGCATTGTGGGCAGGGCCGTCCAACCATCTTGGGATTTTGGCTGTATAGCTCGTTAATTGGAAAGAATTTGACACCACAATCCTCACGAGGACATCCAATAATCCTGTCAATCAATATAAAGCCGAATAACTTCTTGCATCAGGACCAGTGGCAGACCAATGCGTTATTGACTTTCTCAGTTTACGGACTTCTTTCTCTTGAATACGTCATTCAGTTTTTCTGAAACTGTAATCATTTGTTTGTCTGTGCATGTATATTACGCTACCGGTCTCAGTCCCACTTAGATAATTCCTCCGTGGTACGTCTTCTTTTTTTTGTCTTAGGGTGTACTTGTTTATACACGATCATTATAGGAGCGGTAGCCATAAAGTTACAATTATCATCTTTTTTACAGGTACATGTCTGCAGTCCTGATACACATTGGAATTCTCGTGCCACAACGCCTTAGCGCGCCGCTAGAGGAGTAAAAACGAAAAGTGACACAGTCCATTTACCAAGTGGAGCATCATACGGAAATTCGCTTTTTTACCTTTGAAGGGAAACAACACTGTAACAGTCCATGTTGAGTTGATGGAAGTGTACGTATACAACGCACCATCATATTAGGTTGGTGCATAAGTTCGTAGCGGTTTAGTTTTGCATGTTGCTATTCTGGTTGCTATGGTTTTATTTAGCGGTTGTCATTTATTATTTGTAGTTAACAGTTGCTATTGGAGTATACATAGTGTTAATTTGACATTGGTGGATAGCGAGTGGAGCTATGGACGCTAGGAAATGCAGTGCAAACTGGAGAAATCCAGCATTTCGACTTATTCTTATTTTTGAGTTCAGTAGAGGGGTGACAACAGCGGAGATAGCCAGAAAGATAGGCGCCGTGTATGCCACTAGACAGAGTACGTTTGAAAAGGGATCGTTTTGACATTAGTGACCCTCCACGTTCAGAAAGACCTTCTGGATTTGATGAACATAGTTTAAACTCATTAATCCACAATGATCGACAATAGTGTACTCGAGAGCTGGGAAATGTGATGAACTCTGATCATTCCACCATCGTGCGGTATTTGCATTCAAAAACCGGGTGTATATACACCACATGCTCTAAGCCAAAATCACAAAGGTCATTGGATGGACATATGTTCGTCTCTGCCTGATCATCATCAATTGGCTCGTGAACAACACCGACCATTCCTGTTCTGCATCGTTACTGGTGACGAGATATGGTATCTTTATGCTAACATAAGGAAAAGGGAGGAACGGTTGAGCCCAAACAAAGCATCAACTCCCCTTACACAGACCTGCGCGCATCCATAAAAGATAATTTTATGCAGGTGGTGAAACTGCGACGATGTGTTGTACTATTAACTGGTGCCCCGAGGTATAACCATCGCATCTGACATATATTGTCAACAACAGAGACGTCCTGCAGACGCAATCCAAGAACAACGACCAGGAATACTACGTGAAGTTATGCTACTCCACGATAACGCCCGTCCGCATTCTGCTAGACTGATCAAAAATACTACAGAGGACTTGGATTGGGAAATCATTCCGCGTCCACCTTATTTATCTAATCTTGCACCCTCATATTTCCACCTTTCCCTTTCTCTACCGAACAGCCTTCAAGCAACTTCCTTTCTGGATGAAAATACACTCCGAACATGGCTAGACGTGTTCTTCGCCTCAAAACCACGTGATTTCTACAGTCGTGGAATCGAAAAGTTACCCCAGCGTTGACAGACTACTGTAAATAGTTAAGAAGAAGAAATTATTGATGACTAAAGTATGTGTCATGTGTGTCTGTTGTGTTTATTAAACTACTGGAAAAACGCTACGGAGCTATGCACCAAACCATTATAACATAGTGGTTAGGTTGCTCAGACGCTTCCGGTGTTGGCAAAGAAGTCTGAATGACGATCAGTGGAGTGACAGACCATCAAAGACGAGGCGGTAGACGAAGAAGTAAAAATTATCCACGGATCAGTTTTCAGCACCTTGCACGACATTTAAACATGAAAAAATTGGCTGGTCGCTGGGTTCCACGAGTGCTCACACTCATTAAGCTCGCCGAGCCGAGACAACTGTGGAAATGTTGTAATAGTGCAGTCCAAATCTGACGACTTTTTAACCCCCTAATCACGTTCGACGAGTGCTGGATTTATCACTATGACCCAAGAACAAAGAACCAACGCAAGTAGAGGGAGCTTGCAGATTCATCACCGCCGAAGACCCCACCATCATCAGGCAAGGTAGAGCGGTTGTTTTTGGGACGAATTACTCTCGTATGGAGCAAACCATCACAGGAGGATCTACCGAAATATCTTGACGAGGTCCACTTCCATTCCTAACATATGTGTAAGACCTTCCACTTAATAGTCATAAAAAAGAATTGGTACCTTTTGCAGACAATGCTAGTGCTATAATAAACCTCAAAAGAGAGGAAACGGAGGAAAATGTTATTAATGATGTTTTTCAAAGAATTATTAAGTGATTCTGTCAAAAGGCGCTCACTCTTAATTTCTTAATTTTGAGGAATATGTATAACAGACAGATATGTAACAATTGATGTAACACATAAACAGGTGTCGGTAATCCAGGGCCGGCCGAAGTGGCCGTGCGGTTAAAGGCGCTGCAGTCTGGAACCGCAAGACCGCTACGGTCGCAGGTTCGAATCCTGCCTCGGGCATGGATGTTTGTGATGTCCTTAGGTTAGTTAGGTTTAACTAGTTCTAAGTTCTAGGGGACTAATGACCTCAGCAGTTGAGTCCCATAGTGCTCAGAGCCATTTTTTGGTAATCCAGGTAGAATGTTCAAAATTTTAGAGTTTACGTACTTATGAAAACTTGAGTTAGAAGAAGCATATTACTGGTCTGTTCAAACAATTGTGTTCAACTGATTTTGCCCTTTGCATAATTGCAAGCTTTGGAAACAAACAAATCAGCCTCCTAACATATTTTGCTCACTGACTAATATCTTACGGAAAAATTTTCTTATGTTACTCATTACTTAGAAAGTAAGCATTGATTGCAAAACATGGAACAATAAGAATAATATTTGGTGTTCATACAATTATTAACAGCCGACCAGTTGCAATGGATAAAGAATTCTTTACCTAGGTTTCAACAAATTTAAATTTGTCTTCTTCAGAAGGTGGCAATTTTACATTACTATGGACTGATGTATCATCGCCGTTTTTACAAATGTCGGCAAAAATCCATTTGTCAAAATTGAAATATAGCCCTAGAAATAGGGTTTGTCAAGTAAATATAAATTAGTACATGGATTTTGCAGAGCTCACAACCGAGTAGGTTGTGAGCTCTGCAACATCCATGTACTAATTTATATTTACTTGACAAACCCTATTTCTAGGGCTATATTTCAATTTTGACAAACGGAGTTTTGCCGACATTTGTAAAAACGGCGATAATACATCAGTCCACACTAATGTATAATCGCCACCTTCTGAAGAAGACATATTTAAATTTGTTGAAACCTAGGTAAAGAATTCTTTATCCATTGCAACTGGTCGGCTGTTAATAATTTTATTACGTGGAACCGTTGCTGTTGCGCAGCTATGTTTAAAATAAAATAAAAATAAAAAATTGGTGTTCACTTGCGATCATATTGTATGCTCCATATCAAGGAGTGACGCATTTTAACTAAATGTTCAGGGTGTAACGGGTATATGGGCAGATATTTTATATGTGGTACCTTAATATGTCCCCCCATCAGTGAGTTGGTTGCTTTTTCTGTGCGTCGAGCAGTCATCACACAAACAGGTCCAAAATTTTACGATCTGATGTTTTCTCCATGGCCGCATCTAGGACGCAAAGTGAACGGTTTCCTAGGACAGCATATAGTTGTCTATACATACAACACTAGATGAAGAAATGTCCCACATTACTCATTGTTAAAGCTACCAGTGACTCAGAAAGGAGACTCAATAAGCATCTTTTGCCCAATAACATAAAATATCTAACGGAAAATCATTTCCTCTGAGCAACCAGTCCCTTGTGTTTGATATACGAAATTTTATGTAAAAACTGGTAAGGTACAAAAAAGTTTTAAGTGCAGTTGTACGAGAAGGACGGAAAACTGTTTCGTTCATTAATGTTAAATTTAAAAACTTATAAATGGCCAGCATGTAGCCACCCACTGAAACTATTCATGTATACATATCCTGTAAACTGACTCGCCCCACATGTTTTCTACATGTTCAAAATATGTGTGTTCAAATGTGTGTGAGTTCCTAAGGGACCTAACTGCTTAGGTCATGGGTCCCTAGACTTACACACTACTTAAATTAACTTATGCTAAGAACAACACACACATCCATGCCCGAGGGAGTACTCGAACCTCCGGCGGGAGGGGCCGCCCAGTCCGTGAAAAAAATCTTTTAAATGGTCTATGGCATATGGCACATTCCATTAGCTAGCCTACTGTCAGGAGGAAGTATTATGGGAAGCTCTCAAAGAGACTGAAACTTCATGGCAAAGTAAAACTCTATGCCCAACTGGGACTTGAAAGGACCTTTGCCTTTCACAGGCAAGTGCGCTACGTTCGGCTTTTTGGCCCTTCCCTGAAAAGGGTAGTTTTGCTCCAAGACAACGCTCCAACTCATTCCGCACGGGACGCTCCTTTCAGCTATAAGATTTTGCCTGGGTAATCTGATGATATGACACCTAGTGTTTTCTTAATCTTCCCTCAAATGAAAAAACTATTGCATAGAAGGCATTTCCAGAAAGAGGAAGAGCTGATTTACTAGGTGGGACGTTTGCTGGACAGCCTAAATGTAGACTCGTGCACTGATCAGCTAGAACATTATCACCACCGACCTACTATCGATATAACCCGTCCACGCTATAGCATCGTCACCTGGCGGGGAATGACTGCTAGTCAGACACACACGCGATGAATGTGACATCAGTGAGCGAGCTGTCCGTGAATAGAATGTCGCAGGAGTACAATCTATCTGAGTTTGACCGAGGGCAGATTGTGATGGCCCAGAGGTGCGGCACGAGCATTTAGAAAATTGCGGGACGCGTCGAGTGTTCAAGGTTGATGATGATGTTGGTTCGTGGGGCGCTCAACATCGAGGTCATCAACACCCGTACAAGTCCCCAATCCTTCCAGTTCCAATGTCGTCACTTCACGAATGTTGACGAGGTGATGAGGACAATATAAACACCCAGTCCGTGGGTGGAGAAAATCCCCGACCCGGCCGGGAATCGAACCTGGGAGCCCGTGATCCAGAGGTTGTTGTTCGAGGAGTGCTGTGATGAGTGTTTTCTGCACGTGGCAAAACAAAGGTGAAACCAGGTCCAGACGCCGTGGGGTTGGACGGCCACCCCTCATCACAGATGTCGGACGTCGTAGGCTGGGCAGACTGGTGAAACAGGACAGGCGGTGAAATGTGATGGAACTAACATGAGACTGTAATGCTGGGCAGAGTACAAGTGTGTCTGTACATCCAGTGCACCAAACACTACCAACGATGGATCTCTGCAGCGTTCCACCCATTCATGTGCCAGTGTTAACGCCGTGACATTGGCATGTGACAATCGGCACCGGACGTTGGCGCAGTGTCAGAGCATTGCATAGTCTGATGAATCCCGATACATTCTTGATCATGCCATTCGGAGGGAACGAATCCGTCGTCTTCCAGGGGAACAGCTGGTGGCGGCTGTATTCTGCCCCATGGAACGTACGCGTGCGCGGCCATGGGTCTGGTGGAGCTCGTGCAAGTCACCATGACAGCCAATACACTGGTTGCAGACCACGTACACCCCTTACTGACGATCATGTTTCCCGATGGCAATGGCATTTTTCAGCGAGGAGGAGGAGAAGAAGATTAGTGTTTTATGTCCCGTCTACAATGAGGTCATTAGAGACGGAGCATAAGTTCGGATTAGGGATCGAGCGAGGTGGCGCAGTGGTTAGATACTGGACTCGCATTCGGGAGGGCGACGGTTCAATCCCGAGTCCGGCCATCCTGATTTAGGTTTTCCGTGATTTCCATAAATCACTCCAGGCAAATGCCGGGATGGTTCCTCTGAAAGGGCACGGCCGACTTCCTTCCCCATCCTTCCCTAATCCGATGAGACCGATGACCTTGCTGTCTTGTCTCCTCCCCCCCCCCCCCAAAAAAAAATCGGATTATGGAAGGCTGAGGAAGGAAACCGGCCGTGCCCTTTCAAAGGAACCATCCTGGCATTTGCCTGAAGTGGTTCGAGGAACACAGTGGCGAGTTCTGATTGGTATGCTGTTCTCCCAACTCGCCAGATCTGAACCCGATCGAACACATCTGTGATGTGATTGAATGTGGCGTCGGAGTGCATCGCTCCTCCCCCCCCCCCCTACCCGGAATTTATGGGAATTAGATGATTCGTGTGTGAAGATGTGGTGCCAATTCCCTCCGGCGACCTACCAAGGCCCTATTGCTTCCATGCTGCGACCCGTTCAAATCAAATGGTTCAAATGGCTCTGAGCACTATGCGACTTAACTTCTGAGATCATCAGTCGCCTAGAACTTAGAACTAATTAAACCTAACTAACCTATGGACATCACACACATCCATGCCCGAGGCAGGATTCGAACCTGCGACCGTAGCGGTCACTCGGCTCCAGACTGTAGCGCCTAGAACCGCATGGCCACTCCGGCCGGCCCACGACCCCGTCATCTCTGTTATCCGTGCCAAAGGTGGATATACCGGACATTATGTAGGTGGTAATCTAGTATGGTTGATCAGTGTACATCCAAGTTCTCTGCCAAGTCAGTCCGCAGCTCGTGGTCGTGCGGTAGCGTTCTCGCTTCCCGCGCCCGTGACCCCGGCGGGGTCAGGGATTTTCTCTGCCTCGTGATGACTGGGTATTGTGTGATATCCTTAGGTTAGTTAGGTTTAAGTAGTTCTAACAAGGGAACCTCCCCATCGCACCCCCCGCAGATTTACTTGTAAGTTGGCACAGTGGTTAGGCCTTGAAAAACTCAACACAGATCAATCGAGAAAACAGGAAGAAGTTGTGTGGAACTATGAAAAAAATAAGCAAAATATGCAAACTGAGTAGTCCATGCGCAAGATATGCAACATTAAGGTCAGTGGGACAGCAGGAGCGCCGTGGTCCCGTGGTTAGCGTGAGCACCTGTGGAACGAGAGGTCCTTGGTTCAAGTCTTCCCACGAGTGAAAAGTTTAAATTTTTATTTTCAGACAATTATCAAAGTTCAGGCACACACACATAATCAACTTCGCTCTCAAAAATTCCAGGTCATGTTCAGATTTGCTTGGACATATGCAGGATTTGACGGTCTATACACGGAAATATATGAAAACGTTAAAAACATGTTTTGACAGAGCAGAGGGAAAACTGTGTGACTGTGAAACTGTTGCATTCATTTGCTGCTGTTTATGTGACAAACTCTTATGTTTTCATCACTTTTTTGGGATTGATTATCACATCCACAAGAAAACCTAAATCGGGCAAGGTAGAAGAATCTTTTTACCCATTCGCCAAGTGTACAAGTTAGGTGGGTCGACGACATATCCCTGTCATGTGACGCACATGCCGTCACCAGTGTCGTATAGAATATATCAGATGTGTTTTCCTGTGGAGGAATCGGTTGACCTATGACCTTGCGATCAAATGTTTTCGGTTCCCATTGGAGAGGCACGTCCTTTCGTCTACTAATCGCACGGTTTTGCGGTGCGGTCGCAAAACATAGACACTAAACTTATTACAGTGAACAGAGACTTCAATGAACAAACGGACAGATCATAACTTTGCGAAAATGAAGAAAGTAAAATTTTCGGTCGACGGCTGACTTGAACCAAGGACCTTTCGATCTGCATTTGCTCACGCTAACCACGGGACCACGGCGCTCCTATGGTCACACTATCCTTGATATTGACTATCTTGCAAATGGACTACTCAGTTTGTATATTTTGCTCATTTTTTTCATAGTTCCACACAACTTCTTCCTGTTTTCTCGATTGATCTGTGTTCAGTTTTTCAAGGCCTATCCACTGTGCCAACTTATAACTAAATCTGAGGGGGGTGCGATGGGGAGGTTCCCTTGTAAGTTCTAGGGGACTGATGACGATAGATGTTAAGTCCCACAGTGCTCAGAGCCATTTGAACCATCTGCCAAGTCATTCATCGTTCAGAAAAATGGGTCACATTCAAGGATAAATATGCAGAGAAGGACTGACACCACAAGTTTCATGGTCGCTGAGTGAAGGTGACTGAGGTGGTAAATAAAGCGTAATGACCTAGTCATGAACAACGTTAATATATTGTATTAGTCGAATTGGCCAGCTGAATGCATGATATTTGGCTGACCTTTGCGTTGGGCCCAGTAGAGCAGCGACGGCACGCGCGACGTGTGGCTGGACGGGCAGTCCTCGAAGCGCGCGCGCGCGTCCAGCCCCACCGTCTCTCGGTTCGCCTTCACTCCGCACAGCAGCGCCGTCGCACACGCCGAAGACTCGCCCGTCTGAGCGTCGGCGTTGTACGTCTGCAACGACAACACTGACGCTAGTACTCTCCATGCCACGAAAACATCACTCATGTTACTATCCTCACATTAACGTTCCTAGTTCGAAGTGACTATATGTAACCCTACATTCATTATTTTATTTATCCTGGCAATTTTACGGCTATCGGGCAATTTCTTACATCTAACCAAATTATTCTGCATATTTTTCATTACTTTCAGTACAATAAGCATATTACAAATCACAACTAATATACATTATCATAAAATGTGCAGTAATTGCTAGAGTACAGAAAGGAAAAAAAACCTTCGTATATCCATAATTAAAACGGACGACTTGGGACGTCAGCTTGTATAATATATGTTAAAAATGACGTAATTCCTCCAGCTGTATTAAGGTGTTGGTTTTATTGGCAACTAGTTTCGATGCTGTTACAACATCATCTTCAGGCCCATACTTGTTGACAGTAACCGTATGAGTCTAACACGTACGGTTACTGTCAACAAGTATGGGCCTGAATATGATGTAACAACATCGAAACTAGTTGTGTCTAACACATACGGTTACTGTCAACAAGTATGGGCCTGAAGATGATGTTGTAACAACATCGAAACTAGTTGCCAATAAAACCAACACCTTAATACAACTGGAGGAATTACGTCATTTTTAACATAGAAAAAAAACTGTTTACATTAGTTCATGAGAAGTACAGCAATAGGTACAAATTACAGGAGGTAGATTTAAACCATGAACATGACAGAAGGAGGGGGGGGGGGAAGAGTGAGAGAAAAAGGAACGTGGTGAAACACAATTAATGAAGATAGGGAAAAAGAAAGTTACGTGAATGAAAAGAGAAAAAGCGATAAGTGGGAGAAGATGGGGGCATTTTCTTTACTATCTAACAGAGGGAAAAGTGGCCATAAAGTAAGTCCAAAAAGTATTCGTCTAGCGGTATATTTTGTTTTTCAAAAAGTAAACCTGTGGCACCCGAAAAGAAGCGAATATAAAACATGAAGACCCAGTCCTATAAAAATTAGCACAGTAAATCACTTTTATTGTAAAACAGGGAAAAAGATACATTCATAGCGATAGTAAGGTTAACAAAGCAGAAAGCATCTTAAAAATGTTACTTCATAAAGTATTCATCCACCATCTGAATATGCCTAAAATTCGCGCCCAGGGGTGAAACTTCAATGCTGACTCACAGCACACTCTAGCGTCAACCGTCTGCAACAACGATCTGCCACCTGTTGTTGTTTTGAGAGGCGTCGGGCCAGTACAGTTTGCAACAACGGTCGTAATGATAGTGAGACGATCCTAACTGAGAGAGAACTTATTCTACGCTTGCATAATCAGTAAAAATCCTCTTACGATGCAGTCTCATCTTGCTATTACACCTGAAATTCTTATGAAGTGTTAGGATGACATGTAATATAAGGGGGCATCACAAAAGTAAGCGCCCTCCCCGCACCGCCTCCGCCAGGCTCCAAGCCCGCACGGATTTCTGCTCGACGTTCCACAGTCTCAGTGACACCCACGCCCCCTCCGTCTGCGTCATCCGCTGCTCAGGGTGGTCCTGCCCCCCGCCATCTCCCCCTGCAACCCGTACCCCTGCCCCCTCTCCACCCGGTCGTGCCCACGAAACCTTCAAAGTGCCCGAATGTTGACCCTTCCCCCGCAGTCTCCTCCAAAAAAACCCCCAACCCCCGTGACCCACCCACCCCCATGGACGCGGCTCCGACCCCCGCCCCCGCCACGCCTGCCACCCACATCTTTGTCCTCTCCCATGCTGATACTCAATTCCTTGATGCCCGCTCCCTCACCCTCGCCATCCGGAAATACTACCCCAATGCTCCCATTTCCCAACTCATTCCTCGCAAGGACTCAGTCCTCATAAAATCCCCCAGTGCTTCCCTCCACACCGATCTCCTCTCCCGCATCCCCCGTATCCAATTTGGCCAACGTGCAACCCTCACCCCCTACCACACCCCGTCCTCTCCCCGTCAGCCTCAACCTCCCCAGCGTCCGCCAACCTTCACCGCTGTGATCACGAAGCTTAGCCCCGTGATCACGGAGGCTGAGGTGTTGGCAGAACTCAACTCCCGGCCCGACATTGAAATCCGCTTGGCCCGTCGCATCTTCAATGATGCCGGGCCGACTTTTCTCATGCGGATATTCACCGAATCCTCCTCCTCCATTGACCGCCTCCTCACCGAGGGAGCCCTCATCTACAATCAGCGCCATAAGGTGGACCCCTCCCGTTCCCCAGTCCAATCCTACCGCTGCCAACGCTGTCTCACCTACAACGACCACATTACCTCTGCCTGCAAGAACCCCCCTACTTGTCCCCACTGCAAAGCTTCCCACTTCCTCAAGCATTGCCCCAACCTCACCGCTCCCCCCTCCTGCAACACTTGCAACGAACCACATCCTACCTACTCCTCGAAGTGTAAAGCGAAACCTCCACCAGTAACCCCTGAGCTCACCGTGCCTGTCCGTCCTGTTGATGACCCCATCCACCCCAACAACTCGCTCCGCCCTCCCCCTACTGCTGAGGACATCATCCGCTTCACCACCATTGTGCTCCAAAACATCCACCCCTTCCAGCGCTCACACACTCTTTCCCAAATCGCCCTCGCTGCCCGTTCCATCTTCCATCTTACCACCTATGCCACATACTCCCACAACCAGGCCCACTTCACCTTCACCCCCCTCACCACCCTTGTCTAACTCTCCACTCCCATGGTACAACAACCGTACCATATCCTGTACCACAACATTCGCTCCCTGCCCACCCACAAACTCCTCTTCCTCCACACCCTACGTCAGCACCGCGTGGATGCCTTCATCCTAAATGAAACCTTCCTTCAACCCCGTATCTCCGTCTCCACGGCTCCTTACACTCTACACCGCACCGATAACCCGTACCCTCTTGCGCGTGGCGGAGTTGCTATAGGCCACCTCAAGCACCTCCCTGTCCGGCCCCAACCTCTCCTTAACAATCCTGCCGAGCATCTCACCCTCAGCCTCTTATTCCCCACCCTTAGCATCACCTGTGCCACCATTTATGTCCGCCCTCGTACCCCCATCCCGTACGATTTCCTGGCCCACATTGACCGCACCTTCTCCACCTACGTGATTGTCGCCGACCTCAATATCCACAGCCGTGATCCTGCCGACCTCCGGCGGTGGCATCAGTTTCTCATCACTCTCCAGGGAGACCTGGTTCCCCTGCCTCAGCACACCCGGCCCGAATCCAACACCACTCCTGATGTGGTCCTTGCCTCTCCAAACCTCCTTGGGCGCATCACCGTGGATGTCCTTGACCTCATTGGCAGTGACCATGCTCCTGTCCTCCTCACTATCTCTAACGGTCGCCATCCCCGCCACGCTCCTCGCCCTGCCGTCCCTCCTAAACTTGTCCATGATTACTCCCGTGCCAACTGGGATGCCTACCGGGATTCCATTCACACCCAGGTTGACGCCCACGACTTTACCCTCCAGTCTCCTGATGACTTCTCTCGCACTGCTGCCTTCCTGCACCAGACCTTGTCTGACGCCGTCGCCACCCATATCCCCACCAAAGCCATCCACCCTCACCGCCCCGCCCTGCCTCCACAGGCCGTCCTTCTCCTTCGAGAGTCCCGCCGCCTCTACCGCTCTTTTCTCCGCACTCGTGACCGGGATACACTTACCCGCCACCGGCAATTACAGCGACACATCCGCAACCTGCTTGTTGCGAAGAAACGCCGAGCCTGGCGCCAGACATGTACACAACTCAACACCACGCTCCCCATAAACTCTTCCAAGTATTGGTCTGCTTTCCACCGCCTTACTGGGAACTGCCCCACCCCCCAGTACCCTCTCCTCCTTAATGACCGTCCCTTTCCTGACAACCTCAGTAAGGCCAACCACATTGCCTCCCACCTCTCTGATGTTTTTTCCATCCCAGATGATCCCCACTTTGATTATTCCCTCTTCCCTGATGTCATGGACCGTACGAATACCTCTGTTCCTCCCCTTGCTCCTAGCTTCCAGTACTTGGGCCACACCCCACCTTCTGCACTTAACACTCCCATCACTACACAGGACATCAGCCTCACACTCCGCACTAAACGCAGCACTGCTCCCGGCCACGACTGCGTTACCTACCGCCACCTCAAACACTGCCCTCCCTCCTTCCTTTCCCTCCTTGCCACCCTCTACAATGTCATCCTTGCCACTGGCTTCTATCCCGACCTGTGGAAAACCTCCCGTATCCTGATGTTCTCCAAACCCAATAAGCCTCCATCTGATACCTCTTCCTATCGTCCTATCTGTCTCACATCGGTGTTCAGCAAGCTCTTGGAATCCATCCTTTCCCGGCGCATCCATCTCCACCTCCACCAAAACCACCTCCTCCCAAACACCCAATGTGGCTTTCGACCTTCCTTCTCTGCTGATGACCAACTCCTCCACCTCACTCATCTCCTCTCCCTCCAGCTTAACTCCCGTCGCTCCGCCATTTTTGTCTCACTTGACCTCGAAAAGGCCTACGACCGTGTCTGGCATCCCGGTCTCCTGTTTAAACTCCAAACCTACGCCCTTCCTATCAACTACATCCGTCTGGTGGCCTCCTTCCTCTCCCACCGCCCCTCCTATGTTACCATCCATCATGCCAATTCCCACACCTTCTACCCCTCTGCCGGTGTGCCCCAGGGCTCTGTCCTCTCCCCTCTCCTCTACCTCCTGTACACAGCAGATGTGCCCCAACCCCCCCCCCCCCTCCAGTACACCTCTTGCAATATGCTGATGACACCGCATTCCTCGCCCTCGCTCCTACCCTCCAACGGTCCCAACGCCTTCTCCAGAATCACCTTGACCTTTTTGCTGCATGGTGTAACCAATGGCTCCTGAAACTCAATCCTTCCAAGACCCAGGCAATCATCGTAGGTCGTACCACTCGCTCCTTCCGGCTCCTGGATTTCTCCCTTACTGTCTCCGCACGTCCTGTCCGCCTCACCCCCACCCTCACCTACCTTGGCCTCACCATTGACCGTCACCTCACCTGGATACCTCATCTCCGCTCCATCCAATCCAAAGCCCGCAACCGCCTCCGACTCCTCAAACTCCTCTCTGGCCGGACATGGGGTTTGCACCCCTCTACCATCCTCCACACCTACAAATCCTTAATCCGTCCCATCCTCTGTTATGCCAGTCCCGCCTGGATATCTGCTCCCACCAAATTCTATAATTCCCTCCAGATCCTTGAGCGTCATGCACTCCGCCTTGCCTTCCGTATCCGCCTCCCGTCCCCCACGCGGATCCTCTATGATCTCATTCCTTTCCCCCATCTGCTCCTATTCCTCGAACATATCCGCATCCTCTACACCTCCCGCCGTCTTGAACCCCCTCACCCCCTGGTTGCTCCTCTCCTCTCCCATCCCCGCCCCCTGCCACGTCTTCACCGTTGTGTCCCCCCTACCCTCCATCTCTACACCCTCCATCTCCTTTCCCAAGGTGGCTTCCGTCAACTCCCCCTCCCGGATGATGCCCTCTCTCCCTCCATTTATCCTTCCTATCAACTCTGATCCTCACTCCCCCTCCTTTCCTCTGTCCTTTCCCTGGGCTCCCTCTTCCCCCCCCCCTTCCGTCCTGTTTTCTCCCCACTAAACCTCTCCCTACTTCCCTTCTCCCCCCCCAGTCCTTTTGTATTCCCCTCCTCTGCCTACCCCACTCCCTGTCGCGTCTGCCCCCCACCCCTCTTCTGGGTCCTCATCCTCCATCAGCTCCTTTCCCGGTTCCCCCCTTCGCTTTTACTCTCCTTTCCCCCCTTTCTTTTGTTTTCCCATCTTCTGTCCAGTTTCCCCCCACCTGCTCTCGACTGTGGTGTCACATTTGCCAACTTTTTAGTGCAGTGTTCCAGTGACTATTCAGTGTTGTTTGTCTTTCTCGTGTTGCGAACAGAAACCATGCTGTCGCTAGGTGTGAATTTTATGTCTTTTGCGAACAGAATCCAGACTGTCGCCGTGTTTTTTAATTGTCTATTGTTTTCCCTGTCTGCTTCGTATGTATTTTTATTAGCATCATCATCCCTCTGTTGTTGTTTTAAGTTCCACGATTTCTTTTCGCCTTGTTACTCTCTAAGTCTCCGATTTTATCGCCTGTTTTGTTATTATTTGTTCTCTTGATCTTTGTCACGAAATCTGTCGGCTGAAGAGCGGCATACTAAGCTGCTGCCAGCCCGCCCCCTTCGGGGGAATTGAAATTCAATAAAGGAAAAAAAAAAGTAATCGCCATAACTGTTAATACATTTATCCCACTTTGAGAGAAGATGGGCAATGCCTTCGTGGAAAAATGTCTGTGGTTGCCTACGGAATCGTGATTGCAGCAGGCGCGCGCCTCTTCTTGCGAAGCAAATCATCGGCCACGAATGACGTTTTCAGAGCTCCAAAAATATCAAAACCGCATGAGGAGAGATCGGGACTGTATGGAGGATGTCTAAGGGCTTCTCAGTGAAACTTCTATAGCTTAGCCGAAACATCCTTATAAAGACGTCATTATCCTGCAACAGAGTGATGGCGTCAGCCAATATTCCAGGGCGTTTCTACTTGATAGCGCGCTTCAGTTCTTGGAAAGTGTCTTTTAAAGTACGTTAAGTATCTTTAACCCTTGTCTGATGTTTTCAAAAAATGGTTCAAATAACTCTGAGCATTATGGGACTTAACTTCTGAGGTCATCAGTCCCGTAGAACTTAGAACTACTTAAACCTTACTAACCTAAGGACATCACACACATCCATGCCCGAGGCAGGATTCGAACCTGCGACCGTAGTGTCTGATGTTTTCATTTCTTATTTCGTCTCTAACGCTATATCCAGCCGCTCGACAGAGGAACTTCATTTTTGTTGTTGCAATAGTTCTCATCTTCTTCTTCTTCTTTAGAGCTTAATTCTCACAAACATACATCATAGGCTCTTCCATCCTGTATATAATTTCATTTGTGTGTCTTTTCTTGTTTTGTAGGTAATCATTGTCTTCAAAGTGAATTATCTAAAATATTACTCAGATTCTCATCTTAATCATAATCAATCAAACATTATAAACAGATAAATTTCTGACCTACTGGATTATGTCATTATTAGTTACAATCTTGTTACAGACTGGTTGCCTCCCCTTGAATATCATTAGCTTTGAATTATTGAAAAGTAGCTTAAAGTTGAAAAGTTGATGAGCGGGCAGTTGTACGTCAGTCTCGTTGCCTGCATGTAAGATCTAACCGTCAGCACTTAGCATAGTGTTAGAATTGACATGGCAGTTGTAAAATGTTTATTGTTTTTAATGTTTATTGTCATTGTTTTGCCAATCTTTTATAGCTGAGTCTATATAGATATTAAAAACAGTTCGGTGATAATGGGCATTGTTGTTTCAACACTCTGGTTTACAATATCATCCGAGGATCCCTCTTCCCTCGTCGTCAACACATATGAGAGTATCCATTACCTATATATGAGTTCTGTTAGAATGTGTTGGTAGCTCTTGTCCTTCATTCCCTTATCTTAACTCACTAATTCTTACAGCGTGGGATCGAGATAGAAGCGTTCCGCCAGTTAATTACTTAGTTGGATGGTTATTGGCATATCCCGTGGATATTTGCGGCAGCTCCCTGTGATGTGGAACGTATCAGTAGATTTACAGAGGAGATACCTTAAACACTTAAATCTGTGAGAGATGCCAGTCAGTCGTGTCTTGATAGCTCAGTCGGTAAAAGCATTGTCCGCGAAAGACGAAGCTCCGTGTTTAACGCGCGGTGTAGAACACAATTACAATCTGACAGGAAGTTTCAAAGCAGCGTAAATTCCGCTGTAGAGAGAAATATTCGTTCCAGGTACTTTAACTTCGCGAAAAAATCTTTACATGCTGTCCATTAACGTACTTGGATTTTAATTTCAATTTACAATAAAATTTAATACGTACAACCTAACCATATACGGATAAATCCATTAAGAAAGTAATCTATAGAGTACACAGAAATGTAGAGAGTACATTATTTCATTTTATTTATAAAACTTCTGGTCTGGTGTTCCATGCTAGAGTGAATTATTGAATTATGAGTGCTTTACACGCCATTTCGGCGGATTAACGTGAGATAATGCAATATTGCACGTGGGTTGTTCGTAAAAATCACAGCCCTCGGCACGGAAATATTCCACGGCTAGGCTTCAAACTCGATAAGACGCTTTCAGGGAATTCCATATGTAATTGAAAAGCAATCCGATTATTATTTCCGCGTCCTGTGGTACAAGCAATGCGGAGCAGCCGTTAACGCCGCTGACTGGCGCGCTCCGGGCGTCTCTTCAAACCCGGTCACAAGCAATTATTTGTTATTTAGTATTTATATTTCTAAAAGGTTCTCGAAGTTTCATACAACTGTAATGTTTATATATTCCGGAATATTCGATGTTTGTGTAAATAGCAGCAGTCTCCGTTCAGGAAGCAATTCAGTTATGTCTGCGCGTTGGTGTCCGTTATAAACATCCTTTTATTGCTACGTGTTGTATTTCATTGACTACCCTTCTTTCGGATTTTGACTCGATTGCAGTTACGGCGTGACAATATTGACACAAATCTGGACGCAATCAGACTTTACATTACGTAAACTATGTGATTTGCTGTTTCGCAGCAGCAGCGTAAAGCAGCACAGAATTTCAAGCAATAATCTTCTGCATACCATTGGTAGACACAGTTGTTATTATTGCGTCGCCTAGTAGACAAATGTTTTTCATACCAAAAGAAGTTCTACTTTGACTTGCGGAAAAACCTACAGGGACCTTTTGCAGGTTCCGCATAACTTTAATCAGTTACATCTAGGAGTTGACTGGCTAGGTCCATAGCAAAAGCAACGTAAATCCTCCAGGCACGCTAAGGCCAAATCCCTTCGGCCATGAATAATGTAATGGATTACCAAGTGGTAGCAGAATATGCCGACGGAACTTTGACGATGATTATACCTCAAAAATGTGTGGATGTATTCAAACTGACTTATAATGTAAGACAGGCATGCTGAGCATTGAATAATTACAAATACCGATAGAGAAAGGTAAATTCTGATACAATCAAACACAAAAACAAACTCAATGTTTCTGAAACCTATCTGCCTAACTAAATAGTTACATCAAGATACCTTCCTTTAGGAATGTGGAATGCACTCAACGACTGTGATATGACTTTCAAAAGGATGTAACACAGCAATCTGTAGTCCTTTCAAGCTTTATTAAAGCAAATCTAGATTTTGGCTAGTTATTAGCCATTATCGATACAGTATTTTAGAGTTCTCATACACGTCCTAGTACGCCAGTCCCCAGTCGGGCCCCTGTCATATTTCATTCAAGTAGTCTTGAATGAACTGTTTCAATGGTCTTATTGCAGACGGGCGGAAACAGTAAACTACAATCCTTAAATCTTTCTTGGGAGCCGTCAGTAAAACATTCATACCTTCCAGCTATTGTAGTTAACTTTGGTAATGTTTAATTGATGAAAGGAGAATTATAAATGCAGCAGATGAAGCAGGCGAAAGGGAATACAAACGTTTAAAAAATAAGATCGATAGGAACTGCAAAACCGCTAATCAGGAATGGAAAGAGGACGAATGTAAGGATTTTCACTAGCGGAAAGATAGATACAGTCTACAGGGAAATTAAAGAGGCCTTCGGAGAAAGGAGAAGCAACTATATGAATGTCATGGGTTCAGATGGTAAACCAGTTCTAAGCAAAGAAGGGAAAGCTGAAAGGTAGAATGAGTATATAGAGGTATATACAAGGGAGATGAACTTGAAAGCAATATTATAGAAAGGGAAGTGGACGTAGATTGAAGATGATATGGGAGATATGATACTGTGAGAAGAATTTCACAAACCTCTCGGAGATCTAAGTCGAAACAAGGCCCCGGGAGTAGAAGATACTCCGTCAGAGCTACTAATAGCCTTGGGGGAGCCAGCCATAACAAACCTCTTCCATCTGGTGTGCAGGATGTATGCGACAGGCGAAATACCCTCAGATTTCAAGAAGAATTAATAACTATGATTCCAAAGAAACCAGTTTGTGACAGGAGTGAAAATTACCGAAGAATCAGTTTAAGAAGTCATGGTTGCAAAATAATAAAACGAGTTCTTTGCAGAACAATGGGAAAACTGCTAGAAGCAGACCTCTTGGAAGATCAGTTTGGATTCCGGAGAAATGTAGGAACACGTGAGGCAGTATTGACCCTACTAATTATCTTTGAAGATAGGTTATGGAAAGGCGAACCTAAGTTTATAGTATTTGTGGACAGAGAAAGCTTTTGACAATGTTGACTGGAATACTCTCTTTGAAATTCTGAAGGTAGCAAAGGTAAAATACAGGGCGCGAAAGGCTATTTACAACTCATACAGAAACAAGAAGGCAGTTATAAGAGTCGAGGGGTATGACAGGGAAGGTTAACATCTCAGGTCATCAGTCCCCTAGAACTTAGAACTACTCAAACCTAACTAACTAAAGACATCCACTCATCCATGCTCGAAGCAGGATTCGAACCTGCGACCGTAGCAGCAGCGCGGTTCCGGGCTGAAGCGCCTAGAACCACTCAGCCACAGCGGCCGGCCGCCGTTCTTCAGCCTATAGAATGTTTAAAAATATTATAAGAAGATAATAAATAATAAAAGCAAGCGATAAAAAAGTGACTTTTTAAATTGTAAATAGGCGGAAATTTGTGGAAGTTAAAATATAAAACAAAGAGCTGGCGATGGTAATTAAGACACACTAGAAGCAGACAAGTACAACAGTAGACAGACAATTTAAAAAACACGGCAACAGTCTGGTTTCTGTCTGCAAGAGACAAGAAATCACACCTATCGACAGTATGGCTTCAGTTCCCAACACTTAAGAAAAGACGCACAACACTTATCACTCACTTAAAATACTGCACTAAAACGTTGGCACAGAGATGAGACACCACAGCCTAAGACAGATTGGGGGGGGGGGGGGGGAAGAGGACCTGGACAAATGATGGGAAAGGATGGGGCAGGATTGATGCGACAGGGAGTGGGGAAAGGCAGAGGAGGGGAATGCAAAAGGACTTGGGGGAGAGAAGGGAGTCAAAGAGAGGGTAGACAGGGAAGAGGGAAAAGCAGGATGGAAAAGGGAAGAGGGAGCCTGGGAAAAGGACACAGGTAGGGATGGGGAAGTGAGGATCAGAGTTGATAGGAGAGACAAATGGAGGGAGAGAGGACATCATCCAGGAGGGGGAGTTGACAGAAGCAACCTTGAGAAAGGAGATGAAGTGTATACAGGTGGAGGGTAGGTGCGACACAATGGTGAGGACACAGCAGTGGGTGGGGGCTGGACAGGAGAGGAGCAACCAGGGGATGGGGGGGGGGGGGATCAGATTTGCTGGAGGTGTAGAGGACGTGGATATGTTCAAGGAAAAGGAGCAGATGGGGAAAGGAATCAGGTCATAGAGGATCTGCGTGGGAGATGGGAGGTGTATACTGAAGGCAAGGCGGAGTGCATGGTGCTCAAGGATCTGGAGGGATGTATAGAATTTCGAGGGGCAGAGGTCCAGGCAGGACTGGCATAGCAGAGGATGGGACGGATCAAGGATTTGTAGGTGTGGAGGATGGTAGAGGGGTTCAACTCACTTGTCCAGCCAGAGAGGAGTTTAAAGAGATGGAGGCGGTTGTGGGCTTTGGATGAGATAGAGTGGAGATGAGGGGTCCAGGGAAGGCGACAGTCAGGATGGGGGAGAGGCGGACAGGATGGGCACAGATAGTAAGGGAAAAATCAAGGCGCCAGAAGGAGGGAGTGGTACGACCTACGATGATTGCCTGGGTCTAGGAAGGATTGATTTTTAGGATCCATCGGTTGCACCATGTGGCCGAAAAGTCAAGGTAACTCTGGAGAAGGCATTGGGATCGTTAAAGGGTAGAAGAGAGGGCAAAGGAAGGCGATGTCATCGGCATACTGCAGGAGGTGGACTGGAAGGGGATGTTGGGGCATATCTGCTGTGTACAAGAGGTAGAGGAGAGGGGAGAGGACAGAACCCTGGGGCACACCCGTGGAGTGGTAGAAAGTGCCGGAATCGGTGTTGTGGGCAGTGACGTAGGAGGGGCGGTGGGAGAGGAAGGAGGCAATCAGACTAAGCGATTGTATTGAAGTAGATTTTCTCATAGGTACAGTTTTGGTGATATCACAGAACGGGAACTGATCAACGGATCAACAATTATTTTATAAGTGCTGAGATGCCAAAGAACGGTAGTACAGATAAAATCATGTACGAAATTCCTGTAGGTGTGGTAATGATAGGACGCCCCAGCTACCCGAATCGGATCTCGGCCTACAACCGACAGCTACAACCAGATCTCATCCCGGAACGCAACACTAGGCATTGATGGTGACTCAAGGAGAACATGTTACACAGATGACGTGTCGTAATAGTCGGAAGACAGTATCTGACATATTTCCTGAGTCAAAAAAATGGTTCAAATGGCTCTGAGCACTATGGGACTTAACATCTACGGTCATCAGTCCCCTAGGACTTAGAACTACTTAAACCTAACTAACCTAAGGACATCACACAACACTCAGTCATCACGAGGCAGAGAAAATCCCTAACCCCGCCGGGAATCGAACCCGGGAACCCGCGCGTGGGAAGCGAGAACGCTACCGCACGACCACGAGCTTTCCTGAGTCAAAATGAGGTGTAGTTGTATAGTTTATGTTAACTGCAGCAGTGAGTTTTAGTACAGGTGAAAATTATAGGGGGGGGGGTCAGTACCTCCGAAAGGCGTTGTTTAATTTGAACTCCCATGCCAGTAAGTAAGGTGAAGCCTGTATAGTACAAGTTCTGTATAAGGTTTAGTCGAGAATTAGTTGTGGTGGAAAACTTGATAATTAAATTATTTAATAAGCTGCTAAGTAATACAATTAGGACCATCTGAAAGCTAATTTTAGCAACAGTAATGAGAAAAGAGAAGCTGTTAGTGTTTTAGTGTTAATCATTACTTTCTGTAATTTAGACAAGAATGTCCTAGTATGGGTTCTAGGAAGCAGGTGATTAAAGGAAATACAGCGATGTAATAGAAAGAGAAGCTGTCTGCTGTAGACGTTAAACTCGGCTGCACCCTTCCATTCTTTCCAGAAGAAGTAAAATGTTAGCCGACAGCCATCGCTTGCATTCATTCTTCATTAATCCAAAGAACACAAACACTCATTCCTGTTAATGCACGACCCAGATGTACTTTTGAGACTTCATTAGGAAGTTGAGGAAGAGAAATGCAAAACATCTGCACTTGTGTATTGTGTAGGACAGCGGTGTGGAGCTTCGACTTTTTCCCTAATGCTCATTCAGTCTAGGTGTTTTCGTTCGCTCTCCAACATGAAAGTTACATCGACACGAGCTTTACTCTCTCACTTTTTTATTAAAATAACCACGTTTTGCTTTGTAATTTTTTTGTTCTTACTCTCTGTGTAGTTATAGGGCATAATAAAACATTGTGCTTTTCACTGCAGCATGTTCATTAGCAAAACAGGTGCGACTGGAATTATTTAGAAACTGAGGGGAATTGTTAATTCTTCTCCTGTTCTCTCTCTATCTCTCTCTCTTTATCTCTCTCTATCTGTCCATCCCTCCTCCTCCGCATTGTGTGTGTGTGTGTGTGTGTGTGTGAGTGTGTGTGTTTTACATACATCCAGAACTCACTCTAACGAGTATATTACGAGACGCACCAAGAGATGGCGCAAGTATTCAGCCACTCTATACAATAGAGGCCATGGCGGTGTGCCGGAGAAACAGTGGCGTACGATGTTTAGCAGCAGGAGCGTGAAACTCATACAGACATTTCCGGTAACAGGACTTGGGTTCACTGCCCGGCCTCTTGGAGCACTGCATGTTTATCAATCCTTCGTCATCTCGTTTTCTTATCGGATGATTTGGAAATTGGAAATTTGTGGTAAGTTCCTATGGGACCAAACTGTCAAGCTCATCGGTCCCTAGGCTTACATACTACTTAATTTAACTTAAACTAACTTACCCTAAGGACAACACACACATATCCATGTCGGAGGGAGGACTCGAACCTCGGACTGGGGTAGCAGTGCGTACCGTCGCAAGGCTATCCCGCTTCGGATGATTTAAAGACTTCTGTATTAGTTTTCGTTTCTTAGTAAACAGAAGGTGGTTTCATCATATTGTTTTATTGATTATGACTTCTTGTGTATTAACACTCTTTGAACTGCACTGTAGACATGTTGCTCGTATTCTGCTCGATATTTGCTCGCAGTCGTTAGACTAGGTGGAGGAAACCATTCCATATTTGTATCTGTTTCATATAAAAGAGAATCTGGCTTCGCCGCATGGTGTTCTGTGGACGCATGTGTATTTGTTCCTGACTACGAATCCTTGTGTGAATGTTTTGATTAATTTGCGTTGTAAGTATAGTGCTCCTATTGTACTCTACTTTTTCTCATCCGTTTTTTGTACTTTCTAGAATTTAATGGAGAACTTCACGCTAGCAGCTTTTTAAAGAATTGGCATTCAACTCTATTACACAATGTGATCAAAAGTATCCGGACATCCCAAAAACATACGTTTTTCATATTAGGTGCATAGTGCTGCCACCTACTGCCAGGTACTCCATATCAGCGACCTCAGTACTCATTAGACATCGTGACAGAGCAGAATGGGGTGCTCCGCGGAACTGAAATGAAATGTGTGTGAAATCTTAAGGGACTTAACTGCCAAGGTCATCAGTCCCTAAGCTTACACACTACTTAACCTAAATTATCCTAAGGACAAACACACACCCATGTCCGATGGAGGACTCGAACCTCCGCCGCGACCAGCTGCACAGTCCACGACTGCAGCGCCTCAGACCGCTCGGCTAATCCCGCGCGGCAGTAGCACCATTCAAAGGACAATTACATACTCAGTGTGTAATAAAGTTGAATATCAGATCTGTCAACAGCTGCTAACATGGAATTCTCCATTAAATCTGAGAACGTATGTAAAATGGATGTGAACAAAAATGTAGCGGAACACGAGCAATGTACTTACTACACATTTAAATTGAGCAGTTCATATACTGATACGTAAGCAAGAACAAATATACGTGAGTCTATAGTTCACCTTGTGATGAAACCAGAATCTGTTTTATGTGAGACAAAGGCAAATATGGAACAATTTACTCCACCCAATATGACAGATGTGAGCAAAAATCAAGCAAAATACGGACAATATACTTACAACGCAATTCAGAGAGTGCAATACTCTGACGAAGTCGTAAACAGGAGCAGAATGTGATAAAACCATTCTGTTGGTTGATTGGCTGGCTGGTTTGGGGGGAGGGGACCAAACAGCGAGGTCATCCGTCCTATCCGATTAGGGAAGGATGGGGAAGGGAGGCCGCCGTGCTCTTTCAAAGGGATCATCCCGTCATCTGCCTGGAACGATTTAGGGAAATAACGGAAAACCTAAATCAGAATGGCCGGACGCAGGTTCGAAACGTCGTCCTCCCAAACGCGAGTCCAGTGTGCTAACCACTGCGCCTCCTCGCTCGGTAAACTAGCTTCTGTTTCATGCCAGATGATTTTTAGATTTTGACATGTGGTAAAATGCAATATTATCCACTTCATGAAAACCACATAGTCGAAATTGCAGTATTGGATTTTACAAATAAATAATGCTGCATTCAAAATGCAACTACGATGTTATTTATAAAATTTTTCATATCTGTAAACCCAGCTACGAGGAGTTAATCTCAGTTTTTGATTACGATTTCTCGGATATATAACTTTACAAGGTTAAAAAAACTTTTCCAGTCACGCACTTAATCACTAGATTAGGAGGGCGACCCATAAATTATAAATAAAAAAGATACTGTCATCTAATACTCGTATCACAAAACCAAAGAATACCGATTTTCGACCTACATTTTCCCATATTCGACGTTCAATAGCAGGCCACTAGGATTGCTAGTGTCGTTTTCCGCTTTAGTATCATAAAATGGTTTCTGCACTACTTGTATTTTGGTGTTCTGTAGTTAGCAGGTCCATCATGCCCGTCCCATGGGACATAACGCGGAAGAGATTATTTAAAGGTACATTTTTAAAAATACGCTCGATTTGTTTAAAGGAATTATAAAAAGTAAACAAATTAAGAAAGACAGAAGAATGTAAAGCGTTTTCATTTTTCTGGGAACAACACGTGAACATAGGAAATATTATCCAAGGATCCGCATTTTAAAAAAATTATATAGTGTAGGAGAGCCGTTATTCAAATCACAGCGATATAAGCAGTAGCTGTGATCTATTGCAAACCAATCGAAACCAATTAGTCCTCTGTATACGCCATTCAGATCTTTTAATGACGAATCGAATGGGGAAGCATTCCTTATTTCTCATTTTTTTGTAATTTCGTAAAGAAACTAACGAGAAGTGTTCGAGCCCTTTTATTAGGTTAGTCCATACTATCAACTGCGCATTTTTCATTTTTCAAATCAATTGTGATCACATATGCTGTTCTTTTCCTACATACAGCTGCTATCCGTGAACAGACACTTAATCTCAAACATTCGAGGAGTACCCCAGGACAGGTTGAACCAATGTACCGTAAGTGATTTTCTTAATGCACAAGTTGCACCTTGCCAGTATTCTACCAACGTACCGAATCCATACCCTCGCGAAATATTCTAATTGTCTGCATCACCTCGATTTTGTTGAATTTAGGAGACTAGCAATTAGTCAGTAACTGTACACTTTATTCGTAGTAAAGTTAATGAAAACATATCTTTTCCGTTCTTTTATGGAAATGACTGCTATCATTCAGGGTTCCTGTATTCATAACAGATTTTTCAAACGTAAAATTGGTAACTTCATACTTAACGTTTCGAGAAGAGTAATTTACGTAGAAAGTAGAGGCTGTACGTCAGAATGTCCTACTTTGACCCATGAAAGTATGTCGCAACCTTTGAGTTACAACTATTGGCTTAGTGAGCAGGTAACTTAAGCAACGAACAAAGTATACTGCTCTCAATACAGTATTTCGAGTAGATGTTACTTACTACGGCTTACTCTTTCTTACTTTTTTTCGATGATTATTTTTTAATATGACTTATTTTCAATTTCTAATTTGCCACGTTATTGCATCAAAAAATAATATTGAAAACAATTGAGTGCTTTCCTTAAATGATTTAGGGAAACCAAGATAAACGTATGCTAGTTTGACCGGGAACTGAAACACTCTTCCCTCCGAATACGGATCCAGTATCTTTGCTGCACCTGGTCTCTCTCTATTCCAGTGGCCGATTTCTCTTACATTCCTCTTCCTAAAAATGTTTTACAATTATGAGGAACGAACTGTCCAGTTAATAAATCCAAGCAAATACTGCGCGTTTAATGATCGATCCCAAAAGATTTTGAATTATGTCAAATATTCTGCTGATATTGACTTTTCTAACCAGGTAGCTTAAATTCGTACGACACTGAGGTCACAATTCAATCAGAACAATAGCACTCGTAACTGAAATGTTGAAGTTGTTGTTTGGGTTCAGAATACTCTACGTCGAATTATCATCGACCATATAAAATTATTGGAACAATACCGCACAAATGCTGAATAGGTCACTTAATAAAACGTCATTAGCTTCTGAATGAATGGCTGTTCTGATTCACCGATATTGGAGGTCTGGTTGCCCCGAAATGCGTAATATTAATATTACGCGTTTCGGGTTGACTTATCCTCAGGTATCTGTGAATCATACGATGCATAGCCATAAGTAAAAGCATCACAGAAATGTCCAGAGGTTACAAGTAAAGGACACATACAAGATACCTCGAGCTATACAGATGCACTGAAGTTATATGATACATACATAACTATCAGAGGCAGACTGGCGGATGCACAGAACCACGAAACAAAATTCTACAGGTGGGCGGCGATAGTGTACCCTTAGTCAAGTTACACACAACTGTCTATGTGACATAATTTTAAAAAAAAAAATTACGTAAAGTCACATACATAGAAACATCCAGCCGACAATTTAAAATACACGTAATTGAATTGGTGACTCATAGCGCTAACAGGTCAGAGAAAGCTTGCTTTCTTCTTATGTTGTGTTCTGAGAACTGAGTAATTCGGCATATCTCAAGATGTTAGCCTTCAGGTTATCTGATGCACAGTTTTATTCTAGCGAGCTGTCAACCTTTCCACAATGCAAATATTAGTGTACTAAAATAAGAGGTGCAAATACACTTGAAGCGGCAAAGAAACTGGAATCGGTATGAGTATTCAAATACAGATATATGTAAACAGGTAGAATACGGCGCTGCGGTCGGCAACGCCTACAAAAGACAAGAACTGACGGGTGCAGTTGTTAGATCGGTTACTGCTGCTGCAATGACAGGCTATCAAGATTTAAGTAAGATTGAACGTGGTGTTGTATTCGGCGCACGAGCAATGGGAGGCAGCATCTCCGAGGTGGCGATGAAGTGGGGATTTTCCCCTACTACCTCTTCACGAGTGTACCGTGAATAACAGGAATCCGGTAAAACATCAAATTTCCGACATCGTTGTGGCCGAAAATAGACCCTGCAAAAACGGCATCAGCGAAGTGTAACCCTTCCGCAAATTGCTATAAATTACAATGCTAAGCCATTAACAACTGTCAGCGTACCAACCATTCAATGAAACATCGGGGGCTTTCGGAGCCGAAGGCTAACTCGTGTACCCTTGGTGACTCCACGACATGAAGCTTTACTCCTCGCATGGGCGCGTCAACACCGACTTGGACTGTTGATGACGGGGAACTTGTTGTCTGGTCGGACAAGTCTGGTTTCTAATTTTATCGAACGGATGGACGTGTACGCGTATGGAAACAATCTCATGAATCCATGGACCGTGCATGTCAGCAGGGGACTGTTCAAACCGCTGGAGGCTCTGTAATGGTGTGGGTCATGTGCAGTTGGAGTGATATGGTATCTCTGATACCTTTAGATACGACTCTGACAGGTGACACGTACGTAAGCGTCCTGTCTGATCACCTATATCCACCCATGTCCATTGTGCATTCCGAAGGACTTGAGCAATTCCAGGAGCACAATGCTACACGCCGTACGTCCAGAATTGCTACATGGTGGATCCAGGAACATTTTTCAGTTTAAACACTTCCGCTGGCCACCAAAGTCCCCAGACATGAACACTATTGAGCTTATCTGGGATGCCTTGCAACGTACTGTTCAGAAGAGATTTCCACTCCTCGAACTCTTACGGATTTATGGACAGCCCTGCAGGATTCATGGTGTCAATTCCCTCCAGCACTACATCAGACATTAGTCGAGTCCGTGCCACGTTTTGATGCGGCACTTCTGCGTTCTCACGGGTGTCCTACACAATATTAGGCAGGTGTACCAGTTTCTTTGGCTCTCTAGTGTATTAAAGTGTGCTTTTATTTTTTATGCTTCATCTTTTTATAATGTAATATGTTAATTATTATCTTGGACATGACTGTATTTTTTTTGAAAAAAGCAAAATTGATTATTTTTCTTGTTTAAAATAAAATTGTTCCATCTTGTATGTCTATTGTGTTGGCACTTTTAAGCCAACAGTAATTCATTGTTTGATTTCTTAAGTTCTTATCTGGATCACCAGTCACAGTTTTTGTCATCGTGGAGCGAGGATATTGTAAACATCTCTACAGATTCTAAACAAATTTTTCTTATTTTACCTATGTAAAATTATTTAAAAAATTTTGTCTGCCTAGGAGGCGCTAAAAGTCACCAATTCAGTTTCTTGTATATTTTATATTGTCGCCTGGATCTTTCTGTCGATATGTCTTTCGTAATTCAAAAAATTGTAGCACATAATAATTGTTTGTCGCTCGACGCTGACTAGCGCTACTAAGAATATGCTATCGCCACTTACCGGTAGAATTTGGCTGTGTGGTGGTGTTATCAATGTGCAACCGTCAATCTGCCCAGACAGTTATGTGCGTATCATATAACTTCAGTTCATCTGGACAACTCAATGTATTCCGTCTGTGTCCTTTACTTGTAACCTGTGGTTATTTTTGTGATGCGCCATGACAGCACTGTCGCTGTCACTTACGACTATGTATTCTCTGTTTCACGGATATTTGATGATGGATAACGCCAAACGCGTAATATTAAAATTCACTAGCAGATGACGTTTTATTACGTGACCTATTCATCATTTGTGCAGTACTGTTCCAATTATACAATATGATCGCATGGTTCCTGTATGAATTTTTGTCGCATCTCCAATATAAAATTCATTCTGGACGAGTGAGAGATATCGACATTGGCGCTCGTGGTATTGAAAAATATTAAGACTACTGAAATCCAATAAGGCCTGTAGCAAAAACCACGTTTCAGTTAGATTCTACACCCAATAAGCGCAGAAATATCTCTTGGTCAAGCTAATACGCATCGAATATACCTTGCGCAGCCAACAGTCCCGTATGACTGGAAAAGAGGTCACCTCTATTTACAGAAATGGTAAAATATCTGATGTAAAGAATTACAGACCAATATTACTTACGTCAGTCAGTTGCAGATTATAAGACCGTATTCTAAGTCGAAACATTTTGACTTTCCTTGACGAAAACAAGTTTCTCTGTGTAGCATGCCAATTGCTATGTAATATGGATACATTTTGTAATCAGATTTCCTGACGAGAAATTATATTTTCGAAGTACTGAAATTAACCGATTATTGATCGGTTTGTATTTGGAGAACGCACGGCTCTGTTCTGAAAATATGCCTCGACGTTGTCATAGGGTCGAGTCGTTCAAATCTGCTTCCATGCCGATTAACTAAGACACCTGAAGTAAAAGTTCCAGATTTTGATTTTCCGGTCAGACAGCTAAAGCACTGGCAACTTAAACGAAATTTTAAATAAAAACAAATTGCAATTAAATCAATAATAATGAACGGCAATAAAATGTTATTATCTACTGATAATAAATTGATATAGATAACGCCATAAGCCAATGTTGAATAAGGAGATAATTTATTCAATCAGTCACGTGAAAAATTGCACTATGTGATCAAAAGTATCCGGACACATGGATGAAAATGACTTTCAAGTTCGTGGTGCCCTCCATAGGTAATTCTCGAATTCTGTATGATGTTGGACCACCCTTGATGACAGCTTACACTCTCGCAGGCATACGTTTAATCACGTGCTGGATGGTTTATTGGGGAATGGTAGCCCATTCTTCACGGAATGTTACACTGAGGAGAGGTATCGATGTCGGTCGGTGAGGCCTGGCACGAAGTCGGCGTTCCAAAACATCCCAGAGGTGTTCTGTAGGATTCAGGTCAGGACTCTGTGCAGGCCAGTCCATTAGAGGGATGTTATTGTCGTGTAACCACACCGCCACATGCCGTGCATTATGAACAGGTGCTCGAACGTGTTGAAATATGCAATCGTCATCCCTGAATTTATCTTCAACAGTGGGAAGCAAGAAGGTGCTTAAAACATCAATGTAGGCCTCTACTGTGATAGTGACACGCAATACAACAAGGGTGCATGTACCCTCCATGAAAAGCACGACCACACCATAACACCACCACCTCCGAATTTTACTGTTGGCACTACACACGCTGACAGATGACGTTCACCGGGCATTCGCCATACCCACACCCTGCCATCGGATCGCCACATTGTGTACCGTGATTCGTCACTCCACACAACGTTTTCCCACTTTTCAATCGTCCAGTGTTTACGCTCCTTACACCAAGCGAGGCCTCGTTTGGCATTTACCGGCGTGAGGTGTGGCGTATGAGCAACCGCTCAACCAAGTTTTCTCACCTCCCGCCTAACTGTCATAGTACTTGCAGTGGCTCCTTCTGCAGTTTGGAATTCCTGTGTGATGGTCTGTCTCCCTATTACACATTACGACCCTCTTCTACTGCCAGTGGTCTCTATCAGTTAACAGACGAGGTCTGCCTGTACGCTTTTGTGCTGAACGTGTCCCTTCACGTTTCTACTTCACTATCACATCAGAAACAGTGGACCTAGTGACGTTTTGGAGTGTGGAAATCTCGCTTACAGACGTATGACACAATTGACACCAAATCACCTGATCACGTTCGAAGTCCGTGAGCTCCGCGGAGCACCCCATTCTGCTCTGTCACGATGTCTAATGAGTACTGATTTCACTGATATGTAGTAGCTGGCAGTAGGTGGCAGCACAATGCACATAATATGAAAAACATGTTTTTGGGGGTGTGCGGATACTTTTGATCACATAGTGTATGTAGAAATGGTGATCGTACAATATTCCAGTTTAAAGGATACAAACTGATAATATTATTATTCAACTACTGTTAAGATGTGTAAATCTGCCTAGTTAGAATGGAAGTAGACTCCCCCGAAATCAATAAATCATCACTATTTCGCCAAAATATCATGCTTCGAACTAGGCAAAAATAACCCCAGAGCAGCAAGAACTCACGTCAAAGTTTCCCGAAGGACATTTTATAGCGATCACTCACATTTAAATCTCATACTAACGCACTGAGTCAGAGTCCCACTGGCCTCATATTTCACTAAGTATTTGCGACCGCTAGCCGCTCACATTCTATCACTTTAACCGACTAACTGCCTTCCAACATCATGTCTCTCCTCTATATCACGTCTCGAGACGAAGTTCACTGTATCACATCTCCACACCAAATGTTCCAACTCTCTACCTCTTCCAGAAACCCCACTTTGCCCAGACCAAATCTTCCACCCTCCATCCCCTCCCGAAACAAGGTTCCCTAAATCCCATCTCGACATCAAGTGTTTCCTCTTTCCCGTCTCGACACGAAATTCACAGTATCATCTCTTCACACTAAGTGTTCAGTTCTCTACCTATCCTCGAAATCTCACTTTGCTTCGAAGAGCCATTCCACAAGTCCCAATGTCCGAGAGCCTCACAGATATCGCCAATGAGAAACATTCGCTCCCCCACCAAATAGCATGATTTACTAAAATCTATAAAGCGGACCACAATTTACATAATAAAAAATTTACGAATTAGAAACATGGTTTATATTAAAGAACATCTTTTCTGCTTAAGTAGAGACTAAACACGATAAAGCATAGATTTTATTTATTAAACATGACCTAGCACATACGTGCTTATAACAAATAATAAAGAATTTACGTTCAAAACATATGAAATATAAGTTTGGTCTGCTCAGCTGGTGCGTCTTTCACGCTCGATCTATTTATTACGTTAATTCCTACGGATCACTGGCCGTTTTTAAGGTGCAAATGTTTTAATCTTCATCTACATATACACTCTGCAAGCCACCGTACGGTGCCTGACGGAGGGTACCTTGTACCACTAACAGGCATTCCCTTTCCAGTTTCACTCACAAATAGAGCGAGGGAAAAACGATCGTCGGTTTGCCTCCGTATGGGTCCTAATTTCTCCTATCTTAGTGGTATGTTGCTGGCAGTAGAATCGTTCGGCAGTCAGCTTCAAATGCCGGTTCTCTAAATTTTCTCTGACTGGGTGTTTGCAATGTCCTCATCGTTTTATCATCAGTCATGAAAGTGACGAGATTGGACTGACCAAAGATCGGGAATTTGTACGGCCGCTGATAACCGCGCAGTTGAGCGCCCCACAAACCAGACATCATCTAAATGGCCGGCCGCGGTGGTCTCGCGGTTCTAGGCGCGCAGTCCGGAACCGTGCGACTGCTACGGTCGCAGGTTCGAATCCTGCCTCGGGCATGGATGTTTGTGATGTCCTTAGGTTAGTTAGGTTTAAGTAGTTCTAAGTTCTAGGGGACTAATGACCACAGCAGTTGAGTCCCATAGTGCTCAGAGCCATTTTGAACCATCATCTAAATTTTCTCAACAGTGTTTCTCGAAATGAACGTCGCCTTCCCCCCAGGGATTCCCATTGAGTTCCCGAAGCATCTCCTTAACACTTACGTGTTGTTCGAATCTACCGATAACAAATCTAGCAGCCAGCCTCTGAACTGCTTCGATGTCTTCCTTCAAATCCGACCTGGAGAGGATCCAAAATACTCGAGCAGTACTCAAGAATAGGTCGCACCAGCGTCCCACATGCAGCCTCCTTCACAGATGAACCACACTTTTCTAAAATTCTCCTAACAAACCGAAGTTGAGCATCCACCGTCCCTACTGCAGTTCCCACATGCTGCTTCCATTTCATATCACTTTGCAACGTCAAGCCCACATACTTAAACGACTTCACTGTATCAAGCAGGACACAATTGGTACTGTATCCGAACATTTCAGATTTGTTCTTCCTACTCATCCTCATTAACTTATGTTTTTTCCACATTTAGAGATAGTTGCCATTCATCACACCAACTAGAAATTTTGTCTAAGTCTTATTGTATCTTCTTAAAGTCACTCAAGTTCGACAATTTACCGTCAGCAAGCAATGGCGGATTGCTGCCCACTCTGTCCACAAAATCATTTGTGTGTATCACACTTCCCTGGGGCACTCCTGACGATACCCTTGTCTCTCATGAACAGTTACCGTCAAGAACAACATATTGTGTTCTATAACATAAGAAATATTCGAGCCACTACATATTTGGGAATTTATCCGTATGCTCATACCTTCGTTAACAGCCTGCAGGGGAACGCCGTGTCAAACGCGCCTTCCGGAAATCTATTAATATGGCATCTGCCTGTTGCCCTTCATCCATAGTTCGCAGTATATCATGTGAGAAAAGGGCAAGCTGAGTTTCAGACGAACGACGCTTTCTAAAACCATGCTGATTCGTGGACATAAGCTTCTCAGCCTCAGGAATATTTATTGTATTCGAACTGAGAATATGTTCAAAGATTCTGCAGCAAACCGAAGTTAGGGATATTGGTCTGTAATCATGCGAGTCCTTTCTTCTACCCTTCTTATATACTGGAGTCACGTGAGTTTTTTTTTTTTTCAGTCGCATGGGACTTCGTGTTGGGCGAGAGATTCACGATGAATGCAGACTATGTAACGGGCTAATTCCGTTGAGTAATATTTGTGAAACCGCACTGGGATTCCATCCGGACCTTGTGATTTATTTGCTTTCAAATCTTCCAGTTGTTTCTCTACGCCAGGGATGCTTATTACTATTCGTCCATACGAGAGTCTGTCTGATGTTCAGATGACGGTATGTTTGTACGATTCTCCTGTGTGAATGATTTGATGATCGTGAAATTTAAATCTTCGGCTTTTGTTTTGCTATCTTCAACTGCCACACCAGATTTTGCTACCTTCGACTGCCACATCAGACTGGTCAACAAGGAACTGAATGGAAGCCTTAGACCCGATTAGCGATTTTACATAGGACCAGAATTTTCTCGGGTTTTCAGTCTGATCTTTTGCTAAGGTATGCCTCGCGCATAGATCTTTTCACAGACACACGAATCTCTGCTTACCTTTGATTGTCATCATTTGTGCGTTCTCTTTTGAACAGAGAGTGCAGCAGCCTCTGCTTACTCAGCATCTTCCAAATTTTGTTATTAAACAATGTCGGGTGTTTTCTATCGTTTATCCACTTACTAGGCACATAATTCTCCGTATCACGATTTGCAATCTGCTTAAACTTTGCCAATAATTTCTCTACCTCAGTCTTACTCGCACTAAGTGGTGTCAGTTCACTGTCTAAGTGAGATGCTAACAACTGCTTATCTGCTCTGTCTAGCAGGAAAACTCTCCTAGGCTTCTTGACCGATTTATTAAATTTCGTAACCATAGTTACTATGATGACATCACGATCGCTAAACCCTATTTCTATACTGATATTTTCGATAAAGTTCCGTCTATTTGTAGTTAAAAGGACCAAGATATTTCCATTGTGTGTGAGCTGTCGAGCTAACTGCTCAGGACAGTTTTCAGAAAACGTGATCAAAAGTATTTTCGCACGACTGTCTGTCTGTACCCCCTGCAATGAATCAAAATTCATCCCAGCCTATACTCGGTAGGTTTAAGTCGTCTCCAACTAGTATTGCACGATCTGAGTATTTACGAGTTACTGACCGTAGACTTTCTTTGAATGACTCTAGAACAGTCACAGCGGAATAGGGTGGCCGGTAAAAATCATCCAACAATTAACTGGGTTTCACCTAGACTTGTTATACCTGAACAGATAACTTCACTGTCACGCTCAATTTCGATCTCCATAGAAACAATATTTTTGTCAACTGCAATGAACATTTCCCCTCCTGTGGCCTCTAATGTGTCTTTCCGATATACTTTCCACGACTGGCTAAATATCTCAGAGCTTTCTATTTCGGGTTTCAGCCTGCTTTCAGTCAAAAGAATGATTTGAATGCTAGAACATTCCTGGAGGACAGTACGTTCCGGAACTTTATTACGAATACTTCGACAGCTTATTGATAAAATTTTGACAGTCGAGTGCCTTTTCTCTGAACGCTGTCTGACTTCCCTTGCTGCGTATCGACTGGCCAGTGTTCATCAGAGTACCTCAAACTACCGCCCAGCCTAGAAACTCCGCAAGTACTCTGCTACCCTAGTAGCTGCTTCCATTCTGTAGTGCACCCATGACCTATCAAGGGGAGTCCTACAAATCTCCACACGATAACGCAGGTCTAGAAATCTACTGTCAAGTGTCAACAAAGCCTTTTGTTGAGACCCTCCACTCGGCTCCAAACCAAAGGACCCCGATATACTCTGGGAACAATGCTGCAAATTGCGAGCTCTGCTGGCACCCCGCGCGCGAGGCCAGCAGTCTTCACCACCTCCACCAGCCGCCTGTATGAACTGCGGACGGCCTCAGAACCCATGAACGAGAGTCTTTGGTGCTGACGTGAACCACAACTTGCAGACTACTGCACCATGGATGCTCGATAGCCGCAGGCAAGGCTGTCTCCACATCTCGGATGAAGCCCCGCGCCAGACATACCGGGTGCACATTGACTTTCTTTCCAGCTCTGAACGCTATCTGACTAATGGGCTCCATAACGCACCTAAGTTGTAGTTCCCGATAACTAGTAAACCCCTCTCCCCGTGTGCCCCCTCGGACCCCGCTGAAGGAGCGGCCCCCTATCTACTCATAGGGTGCATGATCGAGGCCAAGTGGCCAGTCTCCATATTGGCCCTCCGCCTCGAGCGACGCGAACGCGTTACCACTCTCGACACAACACACTCTGCAGTGATGGCGGATCCACCCCGTCGGGTACACCAGGAGGTGCCACGGAAGCAGAGGCTGTGGGCAAAACAAGAGACACGTTAGGTGTTGGTTCAAATGACTCTGAGCACTATGGGACTTAACTGCTGTGGTCATCAGTCCCCTAGAACTTAGAACTACTTAAACCTAACTAACCTAAGGACTCACACACATCCTTCCCCTATGCAGGATTTGAACCTGCGACCGTAGTGGTCGCACGGTTCCGGACTGTAGCGCCTAGAACCGCTCGGTCACTCCGGCCGGCACCTGAGGTGTCTCACGTGACGCGCCAGATTTTCCGTCCCCGCTACAACCCCAAGTAGTATGGCCTGAACGTGGATGACCCTAGCCAAATCGCATTCAGCTGTTCGCCAACTGCGGCCAGCTCCTCCTGCATCCGCACACAGCATGCACACATCCTAACCAACCTAGCAAGACTAACTGAAGAAGTAAACCATAAAAGCAGACAGAATCGTAGAAATGCAAATTGCTATCCTCCTGATGAGTCATCAATGGACGCTGATTTGTTAATGAGCTATATAGCTGGCTGTTCAGTGAGCAACAATTACGGTACAGATTGAATGAACTCACCCTTAGAAAAACGCGAGAGTGAACCTCTTAAACAGAAAAACGCGCACAAAATTTAATAAATATACTAGAGCAAAACAGGGGAAAAGATAGAAAGATTAATTTGTCGCTCAGTAGATTATATCTGCCGAGAGCTGTGGCCTGACTGGGCAACATAAATTCAGCAACAGTTAATAAATGAGATGGACATAACATGATCACGGATGGCTACACCTGAGAATTTCCGCACTGCTTTCATTTGCTGTGTGTCTGTGAAGGATACCACAACGTGACACATTTACATAATAAAAACACATAAAAAGCAATACTTCAATAAATAAAATATGGGCCAATGTGTAACTACCAGGGATGGTAGCTAGAGTCCTGAGTTATCATCCAATACTTCGTTTATTAGGATCACATAAAGTGGTCAGCAGTTAATAATTTGCAGTGATTATTGCAGGTATATTTGTTAACTGTGTTCAACTGACTTCTACAGCTTTTATATTTATAATATGAAAGCCTTAATAATTAGGCCTCAATGCCGCAAGCATGCTGATATGTTTCGATTAGTTGTTCTGTAAAACATCGAATTATTATTGAATCATGAAGCATTTCAAAATGGCCATGCTTCATTCTGTCATTCTACCGGACAGGCACTGTAGCCTGGATTGATGATCCGCCCCCATTCCACCTACTAATAGGGAAAAACTTCTACTATTGTCCGTAGCTGGCCGGTCATTTGTCGACGCACGTGAGTCATGTGGGAAGTCCCTGCAGCCGGACAACACTCTCATGACTCATTTTAAAGCTTCTATCTAGCTTATTACTAAAGCATATGCACTATGTTACACCTAACAGAACCAGCATAGATTCAGGTAAAACCACCCTTGTGAAACACAGCCTGCTTATTCATACATGGCACCTTGGAAACGTTAGATACCAATGAATAAGTAGATACTATCTTCCTACATTTCCGAAAGGAGTTCGACACTACCGCACTGTCGAGTACTAACCAAGATACGCTGACCGGATAAAAAATTAGTCACCCTAGTGCGCACGCACAAATGAATCGTTAAGCCTCTATAGCTGACACAGCGATCGAGTCACATGCTCAACCGCGCGCCACTGTCTCTACGTGAACACAAAGCAGTAGCAATCAGTGAGACATATATGTTTCAAGCGGACAATGTACGTAAACTAAAGTAGATGCAAGAACGTGACAGAATGGCAAAAATGGGCAATTGTGAAACTTCGTGGCAGATTAAAACTGTGTGCCGGACCGAGACTCGAACGCGGGATATTCGCCTTTCACGGGCAAGTGCTCCAACGACTTTCTGCGGCTTCGTAGGGCCCCAGTCAGCCACAGTTTGGAGGAGACAAGGTGGGCAGGGGTCGAACCCCGAGGCCTGGCCACGATGCCTCCCACTTTCCGCCGCCGTGCTGCACGCTCACATTGCTATATTAATTTTACTTATTTATTTATTTCACTTTTTGTGCACATTTATCCGACTGAGCTACCCAAGCAGGACTCAAGACCCGTCCTGGCAGCTTTACTTCCACTAGTACCTCGTCCCCTACCTCTCAAACTTCACAGAAGCTCTCTTGCGGACCTATCTTTACTGGTAATGAACTGTAGATAAAAACTGAAGACTCTGGAAAAAGGGTGAAAATAGAGGAGTTTGAGCCTGGAGAAACAGAAGGAAACGGAGGTTGTTGAGTGTTTCAGAGGGTGCATTAGACAAAGAGTGGCTGAGAGGGGAAATGAATACACACACTCGCACACATACACACACACACACACACACACACACACACACACACACACACAGAGAGAGAGAGAGAGAGAGAGAGAGAGAGAGAGAAAGATAGAGATAGAGAGAGAGAGAGAGAGAGAGAGAGAGAGAGCAGCGCTCGCGAAAAATCTTAACGAGTACTCCAAAATACGGGGATTCCATTCTGTAAAATTGAATATGCGGATCTATGTGTAAAATTGAATATGCAGGCCTATATGACTAACTGATCACGCAGCATATAGGATAAACCAACTGCCTTACGACAAATTAAGATAAGATCAACGGGCAAAAATTTAGTCGCCCCTAGAGAAATTATTACAAGAATAATTTAATACCGTGAGATTCCGCCTTTGGAGTTGATAACCGACTGCATTCGGTTGGGAAGTCAGTTCACTTTTGTGCAGATACGTCACACCCATGTTAAGCCACTCGTTGAGGATATGATGGAGCAGTTCCACCAGATTTCTGGGATGCTGACGTCGGCGCTTTACCCGCTGTTCCAATATGTCTCACATATTTTCTATATGCTTCATGTCACGTGATTTTGCAGGCTTATCCAGATGTAGTAGGTTGCGGGTGAGTTTAGGAAACCAGTCACATAATCTTCCAGCCTGATATACTTTTCTGTTGTGGTCCTTATGTGCCCACGTGAGCAATGGCCTTTTACGAGGTAACCGGCTCCAAATGTTCACTGTATGCAATTCCTGTCGCAATATTCTCTGTTGGGATTCACCGTCGGTTTCGGGAGGAATTTCGATTCACAAGCCGTGACACGCGTCCCTGGTCGTTTCAGTCAGGATCTTTTTCCGACGACAATTCTGAGGTCGTGTTTCGCGACCATGTACATTACACAAATGCCTGTAGACACGTTGAACAGTCCACTGTGAGATATCAACAAATCCAGCAACTTTACACACTATATGGCCATGGCCACAGCCAGACACGATTGCCCTTTCTGCCACTCTGTCACGTCCTTACATTTACCCTTGCTTACGACATTGGCCGCTTGAAACATAAATGTCTCACTGATCGCTACTGCCTTATGCTCGCGTAGAGGCAGTAAGCGCGTGGTTTAGCACGTGACTCGATCACTGTGTAATCTGCAAAACCTTAACGATTCATCTGTGTGCGCACTGGAGTGACAAATTTTTTTGTCCGGTGAGCTTATCCTAACTAACATAACAGTAATATCCAGAATGAGATTTTCACTCTGCAGCGGAGTGTGCGCTGATAACAAACTTCCTGGCAGATTAAAACTGTGTGCCGGACCGAGACTCGAACTCGGGACCTTTGTCTTTCGCGAGCAAGTGCTGTACCAACTGACCTACCCGCGCACGACTCATGCCCCGTCCTCACAGTAACTAGTATTTGTACGTTCTCCATCCCTGAGGCAAAATTTTTATGTCCGCTACACTTAAGTACATCGAATCTCATGACTCTTAGATTATGTGCGAATAAATGAAAACTTTGTAGGTGAACGGTTTAGTGAGTCGTATGCAGGTGACTACACGACGTAACGGTATGACCAACCACAAGCAACTACCACTGGATTCATAATGGTGGCTCTCCATCGTCCGTGAGGCTCGTTCTGCTGGATCTAGCAGCCATCCTAATGCCAACATGAGGAACTTCATTTATTACCTGCGTTTATGAAGATCTTGTCGAACCGTACATACTTCAAATGTAAAAGACGCGAAATCTAACGAAGCTTCTGTAAAACTGTTCTGTCTGCCCACCCTAGAAGCCTGATCACTGGGGCATCTATATGTGCAGTGCTCTCGTCGCTCTTTCATTTAAGTCTCTCAAGTGTGGCAGTAAAGTAATCCTCTCAACAAATGTGAGGCCCAAAAAACTCACCAAATTCTTGAAATCGAATGGAGAGCTCGTCACTAGTAGTCAGGTATGCTATAATGAGAACGAGAACATTTGAAAATGAATTAACATTTTTTTCTTAGATAATTCACTGACGAAGGAGGGTCCATAATAAGACAGCAGGACGCCCATGTCCACGCCAGTAATGGAGCTGACCTAAGATGACTACATTTTACGTAGTGTGGTTGATGATTCCTCGCCCGTTCATCCACATCAGAGATTTTTAAGGTCCACCATACTCTGTGGCGATTCACAAAATCTGCTGTGTATGCCCAAGAGTCTAGAGTCTCGTTTTGTCCAAAGACACTTGCATCTTGTGAATGGTGGGCTCCATGTGGTTCCCAAGTTGTGCAGCGACCGTAAACCAAAAAATTACCAAATAAGCCACAACCAGTCGCAAAATCATGTTTTATTTATTCACTTTTGCAAATCGATTTCAACTGGTTAAGAGCCATCTTCGGTGCTTTCAACGAATATGTGCCCTGAGTAGTAAAACTGTCTTAAGCAGAGGTCAAACATAAAGTGATGTGGAACTTCTAATTTGATCATTGAATATTGAAATTGTAAATTGAATTATTGAATATGATTAAAATTGAAATGGAATTAATTACTTAGGTAACTGATATTTTAGATGCGCGATGTGAATGTTAGCATATTTACAGAAGAATATGGCCGGAGCGTGTATGGAGGTGGCGGCCGAGGGTGTGTGACGTAAGCGGTCGGACGCCCAAGGGCCGGTGGCGCAGCGCGTGTCCAGTTGTAACGCGCACGCGAGAGAGCGCAGACGATCTCGAATCACGTGGCGTCGCGGTGGTGTCTTCTGTTGTTGACGATATGAACTAAGTCTGATGGGCTATGGAGCTCGCGGTGAACACAGCGGCTACCGTCATCTTGAATAACAGTAGTTGCATCATGATCTGACGTCAGGAGAGCGCCCTCTGGTGGCACCGATATGAACTAAGCCAGTTGGAGGCCAGACTCAGTGGTGAACACACCTGCCTGAAATTCGTTAACTAATAAAGACAAGTCTGTTTTTCCCGCCATTATCGTAGGTGTACCGCATTATCATGTTGGAATTTGAACTTCGCCCGATTTTTATTGGGGAGGGGGTTAGGTAGGCCAAGTGTCCAATCTTACACCACGTAGTAGATAGACTGGGTGCAGCCATCTTGATTGAAGTCACGGTCGCCATCTTGGATGACGTCATGGTGGCGCTCTCTGGTGGCGATGATTTGAACTAAGCCAGTTGGAGTCCATACCGAGTGGAGATGGAGTCCAGACCGAGTGGAGAACACACATGCTTGAAATTGGTTACATAATAAAGACAAGTCCTTTTTTCCTGCCATTTTCTTTGCTTAGTAGAGATAAGTGGGGTGCGATGCATGGAATTTGAACTTCGTGCCATTTTTATGGGCGAGGGGGGCGTGGCACTTTCCTGCTAAAATTCAAACTTTCCGCCAAAATCCGTCATCTTGGATAACGTCATCGCCGCCCTTTTGGATGAAGTCATCGCCGCAATCTTGGATGACTCCATCACCGCCATCTTGGATTACGTAATCGCCGCCATCTTGGATAACGGTACTTTTCCGTGATATACCCCTTGTCCCAATACTATCAGCAATGAAACCCTCTAGCTCTCTCTGAAATGCGTTTAAGAGGAGACAAGACCTCATGAAAGCTACATATTTTGTAAATTGTTGTATTATAAGAACGAATCATTTCCAACATATTTTTTTACACTCGGTCTAGGGGAATTTAAGTTTTGGAATAGTCTCCATCCTATGGTGCCGGACTGTGGCTGCTGCTTACGACATGTTACTGTGCCCACAACAGTTCGGATTTAGTAAAATGGTTGGTTCAAATGGTTCTGAGCACTATGGGACTTAACTTCTGAGGTCATCAGTGCCTTAGAACTTAGAACTACTGAAACCTAACTAACCTAAGGACATCACACACATCCACGCCCGAAGCAGGATTCGAACCTGCGACCGTAGCGGTCGCGCGGTTCCGGACTGTATCACCTCGGCCATCCTGGCAGGCTTGGATTTAGTGAAATCGCCAGTGAATTACTCCTCAGCAGAGTGTTCTGTTGCTTACGGTACCGTAGAAGGACACCTGGAAATAAATTCATCAATCCAGTAACCTTGTTTGTGCGAACTAATAACGTTTTTTAGGCGGCCGACATGTTCTCTCCATACAGGCTCCTCTCAGAGAAGAGATGGAGAAGGGTCTTCACAGAGCAAAGACCGCAGCAGTTACGTAAGTGACTTTGCTCCACTATAATTTTGTCCCGTATGCAGCTGATTGACATGACTCACTGTGTTGGGGTTCTACTTGCATTGGGAAGCAGCGGAGTTCCGTTTCCCCCTAGTCACATGAATAAATTAAAAAACTGATATTTTCCCGTCGCACGAGCCTATGCTCAATGTTTTACAAGTGAGCTAGTGCTTCATCTCTAAAAACTTCGACGTCGATGAGAAGTTAAACTGCAACACTCCTTTCTTCTAATTGCTACTGTCGACCCAGCGACATTTCTAGTTTGAAAAATTATTCCGATTGGATGGCTCTTGCAGCACATTCAGTATTGGCTGCGGTACTCTCAGCCTTTTGTAATGTTCCCAAAGCTTCAGTTTGTTTAGGGCGCTGTTTGTTATAGGAACATTGCATTGAGCTATAGCTGTATCTTGCAGTTTTGCAGTACATCAAAACATATTTTAAATGGGATAGGTACGTGAAGGTTCTCGTACGATACGATGCAAGGCTTTTACATCTACTACTATCTGTTCAATAACGCAGAAAACCGTACACTTACCCAAAACTCAATTGCCCTTGTATCTGAAACTTCTGCGGACCAACTAGCTGTAAGGGATTTCTTAAGTATCCAGGGTCTAAAAATCAGTAAAACTGTGATGAATATAGCTCATTTCACTGTATACAGGGTGCAAACGATAAATGTTACCAGCGTACTACAATGGTGTAAGTGAAGTCGAGACGAAAAAATTGGTATGGGCCGCTTGTGGTCTATCAAGCTGGGAAACAGCCTTAAATTCTCCTTCAAGTGAAACCTAGGCTACTGCGTATGCGAACCACTCTGAGATTTTGGCTAAAATAGTCCTCGAATATTAAAACTCCTTGCTCTTCCGTTAACAGAATGTGACATTGACGTTTCTGTAAATTTTACCACAAAATATAGTTAATTTCATGATTTAATAATTTAATCGATTTGTTTGTCTCGCTTTTTTTTACTGCGGAACTACTGTGCTTGGAAGGGATAAGTTTACATCGAATATTACACGCAATTAGTTTTTGCATAGCGTTTACAAAAGTCTTCTTCCTTCCAGTACCCTCACGGATAAGTTTAAATTAATAATGTTAACAAAATATCCGACTAGGCCAATTAGAGGGGGTGCATATTGCAAATCTGTCAAAGTTCATGTACTCTGTAGCTTGGTGTCTTTCGTAGGCCACTTTTAAATTGTTTCCTGCTTGACAGGCCATAAGTGTCCTATATCAAAGTGTTCCTCTCTACTTCCCTTAGACTACTGCGGTACGTTCTAAACAGTCCCATTTACACCATGTATAAGACTATAAGTGATCAAACAACTCCTTTTCAATAAGAAAATTAAAGCGTATTACACTTGATTTGGGCATATAGGTGTTTTAGAAAAAAAAAATACTTTTATCGATAAAAGTAAATTCAGTGTGTTTTGTGCTGATAGAATCTTGTTTGTTTTGTTTAATCCAAATAAATCGCAGGACTGCAGACGCGCTGCGTCAACACTGAAATGTGGCCGTTGGGCTTTTGTGATTCAAAATTCATGTGTTATTGACAGAATATTTATTGGTGGAGTTATATAAACATTTAGCTAAATAACTCTATGACTTGTGCAAAAGCTGGTATTGTGTGGAAAGAATAAACATCAAACATAAATGCTGTAAGACCAAGCAACGACAAATATGCCGTGTGTTTCGCTAATTATGTTTTAATCACCAGTGTTGTCAATGAAAAAGAGCAGCTATATTTGGGAATAGCAATACTCTAAGAGATAAGAGTTACTCTCAACAAGCAGAGGGTAATATTGGAACAAGATACTACGGTTTAATGCTCTGTAAATTTTTAAAATATCATAGCGCCCACAAACGCAAACTATATATAAGCTTCGTTCGTCCTTAATTTTGCCAACCTGTGCTGGAAATGATTAAACTTTTTCTGCAGTCTGATCATATTACGTACATTTTCCAGGAACTGTGATGAAAAGTACCCTGTAAAACATAGTATAAACTGATAAAATACTCGAAAATTGCGTGGATGTGTGAATACATTTTGACTGAGTCGCGGAACGAAGTAACGTAAATTATCACAAAATTACTGTACCTCAGCGTTAATTGAAACCTTCAGCATTCGCTGTCGCTTCCCCCAGCATTCACTGTCGCTTAACCCCCTTCACAACTCCGGAGAGATATGGCAGTACGGCTGAAGCTGACATTTTTCAGTGACCGTGCGTGAGCTTTTCTATGCTGCACTAATGATCAGGCGAAGCACATCTCGGCCACGGGCTGCAGCGGCTCGTCCCTAATGGCCTCACTGTCGATGTGGGGGTGGAGGAGAGGGGGGGGGGGGAAGCATTAACGCCCGGGCAAAAAATAAAAAGCGAAAAGTTCGAGAGGGACAGCTGCGCAGCGGACGGTATGTCGTTCCTCCAGACAGTTCTGTCCCGCCCACCGTAGGGTGACGCAAACACACACGACTATTCAGAACGGCTTTCCGGCCCTGCGTCTATGGCGGACTCCGCGGAAACCCGTCCCTTTTCCTCCTGTGCACGGACAGAGCCAGTGGGCTCATTAACAAGCCCGCTAACGTGTGGCTAATTGCCTCGCGGGTGCGACTCTGAGTAATAATGAGCGATGCCTCGCAGCCTCCGCGCGCCTCTTGGTATCACTCATGGCGGCACATGACCGTCGTGCTATTCTGCTCGTTCCACTGCACCGGGAAGTCTCGCTGACCACAGTTGCTCCTTCTATATGGAAGGGTTTTTAATCTCTTCTTACAATTCATCTGCTGTGTTCCTCAACCTCAAAGTGTTTATTTCTCATTAGAAAATGAAACGAATCGAAATTATTGCTCCCCATGTCTGCACCTCCATGTATAATCAGACGTTCTAATGTTCGTCCCTAGAACGACCTTTCTTTGTGATACGAATATGGCCTCAGAGTACAACACCGGACAACTCAAAAAAATGTTCAAATGTGTGTGAAATCTTATGGGACTTAACTGCTAAGGTCATCAGTCCCTAAGCTTACACACTACCTAACCTAAATTATCCTAAGGACAAACACACACACCCATGCCCGAGGGAGGACTCGAACCTCCGCCGGGACTAGCTGCACAGGCCATGACTGCAGCGCCTCAGACCGCTCGGCTAATCCCGCGGGGCCCGGACAACTCAATTTGAGGCCTCGATTGTTGCGACTGATTACTCCTTACTACAGTTCTTCGCAGTAGTCGGACTTGTGCAGTGACATATATGGTAATATGGTGTAAAATAATTCAAACCAATCTATCTAGATCTGCTGATAGTTAATTTCTGTTCATGTACTAGCTACTAAAAAACTAACTCCGTCCATGGAAGGCCCAACGGTACCGACCGGCCGCCGTGTCAACCTCGGCCCACAGGCGCCACTGGTTGCGGATATGGAGGGGCATGTGGTCAGCACACCGCACTCCCGGCCGTATATCTCTTTACGAGACTAGAGCCGCTACTTCTCAACCAAGTAGCTCCTCAGTTTGCCTCACAAGGGCTGAGTGCACACCGCTTGCCAACGGCGCTTGGCATACTGGATGGTGCCCCATTCAAGTGCTAGCCAAGCCCAACAGCGCTTAACTTCTATGATATGACGGGAACCGGTGTTAACACTGCGGCAAGACCGTTGGCTACGTACTAGCTAAATTAGCTGTTGTTGTTGTGGTCTTCAGTCCTGAGACTGGTTTGATGCAGCTCTCCATGCTACTCTATCCTGTGCAAGCTCCTTCATCTCCCAGTACCTACTGCAACCTACATCCTTCTGAATCTGCTTAGTGTATTGATCTCTTGGTCTCCCTCTACGATTTTTACCCTCCACGCTGCCCTCCAATGCTAAATTTGTGATCCCTTGATGCCTCAAAACATGTCCTACCAACCGATCCCTTCTTTTAGTCAAGTTGTGCCACAAACTTCTCTTCTCCCCAATCCTATTCAATACCTCCTCATTAGTTACGTGATCTACCCACCTTATCTTCAGCATTCTTCTGTAGCACCACATTTCGAAAGCTTCTATTCTCTTCTTGTCCAAACTAGTTATCGTCCATGTCTCACTTCCATACATGGCTACACTCCATACAAATACTTTCAGAAACGACTTCCTGACACCTAAATCTATACTCGATGTTAACAAATTTCTCTTCTTGAGAAACGCTTTCCTTGCCATTGCCAGTCTACATTTTATATCCTCTCTACTTCGACCATCATCGGTTATTTTACTCCCTAAATAGCAAAACTCCTTTACTACTTTAAGTGTCTCATTTCCTAATCTAATTCCCTCAGCATCACCCGACTTAATTTGACTACATTCCATTATCCTCGTTTTGCTTTTGTTGATGTTCATCTTATATCCTCCTTTCAAGACATTGTCCATTCCGTTCAACTGCTCTTCCAAGTCCTTTGCTGTCTCTGACAGAATTACAATGTCATCGGCGAACCTCAAAGTTTTTACTTCTTCTCCATGAATTTTAATACCTACTCCGAACTTTTCTTTTGTTTCCTTTACTGCTTGCTCAATATACAGATTGAATAACATCGGGGAGAGGCTACAACCCTGTCTCACTCCTTTCCCAACCACTGCTTCCCTTTCATGCCCCTCGACTCTTATAACTGCCATCTGGTTTCTGTACAAATTGTAAACAGCCTTTCGCTCCCTGTATTTTACCCCTGCCACCTTCAGAATTTGAAAGAGAGTATTCCAGTCAACATTGTCAAAAGCTTTCTCTAAGTCTACAAATGCTAGAAACGTAGGTTTGCCTTTTCTTAATCTTTCTTCCAAGATAAGTCGTAAGGTCAGTATTGCCTCACGTGTTCCAACATTTCTACGGAATCCAAACTGATCTTCCCCGAGGTCGGCTTCTACCAGTTTTTCCATTCGTCTGTAAAGAATTCGCGTAAGTATTTTGCAGCTGTGACTTATTAAACTGATAGTTCGGTAATTTTCACATCTGTCAACACCTGCTTTCTTTGGGATTGGAATTATTATATTCTTCTTGAAGTCTGAGGGTATTTCACCTGTCTCATACGTCGTGCTCACTAGATGGTAGAGTTTTGTCATGACTGGCTCTCCCGAGGCCATCAGTAGTTCTAGTGGAATGTTGTCTACTCCCGGGGCCTTGTTTCGACTCAGGTCTTTCAGTGCTCTGTCAAACTCTTCACGCAGTATCTTATCTCCCATTTCGTCTTCATCTACATCCTCTTCCATTTCCATAATATTGTCCTCGAGTACATCTCCCTTGTATAAACCCTCTATATACTCCTTCCACCTTTCTGCCTTCCCTTCTTTGCTTAGAACTGGGTTTCCATCTGAGCTCTTGATATTCATACTAGTGGTTCTCTTCTCTCCAAAGGTCTCTTTAATTTTCCTGTAGGCAGTATCTATCTTACCCCTAGTGAGACAAGCCTCTACATCCTTACATTTGTCCTCTAGCCATCCCTGCTTAGCCATTTTGCACTTCCTGTCGATTTCATTTTTGAGACGTTTGTATTCCTTTTTGCCTGCTTCATTTACTGCATTTTTATATTTTCTCCTTTCATCAATTAAATTCAATATTTCTTCTGTTACCCAAGGATTTCTATTAGCCCTCGTCTTTTTACCTACTTGATCGTCTGCTGCCTTCACCACTTCATCCCTCAGAGCTACCCATTCTTCTTCTACTGTATTTCTTTCCCCCATTCCTGTCAATTGTCCCCTTATGCTCTCCCTGAAACTCTCTACAACCTCTGGTTCTTTCAGTTTATCCAGGTCCCATCTCTTTAAATTCCCACCTTTTTGTAGTTTCTTCAGTTTCAATCTGCAGTTCATAACCAATAGATTGTGGTCAGAATCCACATCTGCCCCAGGAAATGTCTTACAATTTAAAACCTGGTTCCTAAATCTCTGTCTTACCATTATATAATCTATCTGAAACCTGTCAGTATCTCCTGGCTTCTTCCATGTATACAGCCTCCTTTCATGATTCTTGAACCAAGTGTTAGCTATGATTAAGTTATGCTCTGTGCAAAATTCTACAAGGCGGCTTCCTCTTTCATTCCTTCCCCCCAATCCATATTCACCTACTATGTTTCCTTCTCTCCCTTTTCCTACTGACGAATTCCAGTCACCCATGACTATTAAATTTTCGTCTCCCTTCACTACCTGAATAATTTCTTTTATCTCGTCATACATTTCATCTATTTCTTCATCATCTGCAGAGCTAGTTGGCATATAAACTTGTACTACTGTAGTAGGCATGGGCTTTGTGTCTATCTTGGCCACAATAATGCGTTCACTATGCTGTTTGTAGTAGCTAACCCGCACTCCTATTTTTTTATTCATTATTAAACCTACTCCTGCATTACCCCTATTTGATTTTGTATTTATAACCCTGTAATCACCTGACCAAAAGTCTTGTTCCTCCTGCCACCGAACTTCACTAATTCCCACTATATCTAACTTTAACCTATCCATTTCCATTTTCAAATTTTCTAACCTACCTGCCCGATTAAGTGATCTGACATTCCACGCTCCGATCCGTAGAACGCCAGTTTTCTTTCTCCTGATAACGACGTCCTCTTGAGTAGTCCCCGCCCGGAGATCCAAATGGGGGACTATTTTACCTCCGGAATATTTTACCCAAGAGGACGCCATCATCATTTAATCATACAGTAGAGCTGCATGTCCTCGGGAAAAATTACGGCTGTAGTTTCCCCTTGCTTTCAGCCGTTCGCAGTACCAGCACAGCAAGGCCGTTTTGGTTAATGTTACAAGGCCAGATCAGTCAATCATCCAGACTGTTGCCCCTGCAACTACTGAAAAGGCTGCTGCCCCTCTTCAGGAACCACATGTTTGTCTGGCCTCTCAACAGATACCCCTCCGTTGTGGTTGCACCTACGGTACGGCCATCTGTATCGCTGAGGCACGCAAGCCTCCCCACCAACGGCAAGGTCCATGGTTCATGGGGGGGCTAAATTAGCTATAAAAATAAAAATCAACATGAGATTTCAATAGTTGTAATGTACTGCACTGTAGTTCCTTCTCTAGATTGTTGCACAGATGACAAAATGGTACATATCGAAATAGACGACAGAGGGATAGAGAAACAATTAAAATCGCTCAAAAGAGGAAAGGCCGCTGGACCTGATGGGATACCAGTTCGATTTTACACAGAGTAAGCGAAGCAACTTGTCCCCCTTCTTGCAGCGGTATACCGTAGGTCTCTAGAAGAGCGTAGCGTTCCAAAGGACTGGAAAAGGGCACAGGTCATCCCCGCATCCCCGTGGAAACTAGAAATCTACTCTGTAGGAATCAGCATGGGTTTCGAAAAAGACGATCGTGTGAAACCCAGCTCACGCTATTCGTCCACGAGACTCAGAGGGCCATAGACATGGGTTCCCAGGTGGATGCCGTGTTTCTTGACTTCAGCAAGGCGTTCGATACAGTCCCCCACAGTCGTTTAATGAACAAAGTAAGAGCATATGGACTATCAGACCAATTGTGTGATTGGGTTGAAGAGTTCCTAGATAACAGAACGCAGCATGTCATTCTCAATGGAGATATGTCTTCAGAGGGAAGAGTGATTTCTGGTGTGCCACAGGAGAGTGTCGTAGGACCGTTGCTATTCACAATATACATAAATGACTTTGTGGATAACACCGGAAGTTCACTGAAGCTTTTTGCGGATGATGCTGTGGTATATCGAGAGGTTGTAACAATTGGAAATTGTACTGAAATGCAAGAGGATCTGCAACGAATTGGCGCATGGTGCAGGGAATGGCAATTGAATCTCAATTTAGACAAGTGTAATGTGCTGTGAATACATAGAAAGATAGATCCTTTATCATTTAGCTTCAATGTAGCAGGTCAGCAACTGGAAGCAGTTCATTCCGTGAATTATCTGGGAGTAGGCATTAGGAGTGATTTAAAATGGAATGATCATATAAAGTTGTTCATCGGTAAAGCGGATGCCAGACTGAGATTCATTGGAAGAATCCTAAGGAAATGCAATCCGAAAACAAAGGAAGTAGGTTACAGGACACTTGTTCGCCCACTGCTTGAATATTGCTCACCAGTGTGGGATCCGTACCAGATAGGGTTGATAGAAGAGATAGAGAACATCCAACGGAGAGCAGCGCGCTTCGTTACAGGATCATATAGTAATCGCGAATGCGTTACGGAGATGATAGATAAACTCCAGTGGAAGACTCTGCAGGAGAGACGCTTAGTAGCTCGGTATGGGCTTTTGTTGAAGTTTCGAGAACATACCTTCACCGAGGAGTCAAGCAGAATATTACTCCCTCCTACGTATATCTCGCGAAGAGAACATGAGGATAAAATCAGAGAGATTAGAGCACACACGGAGGCATACCGACAATCTTTCTTTCCACGAACAATGCGAGATTGGAATAGAAGGGAGAACCGATAGAGGTACTCAAGGTACCCTCCGCCACACACCGTCAGGTGGCTTGCGGAGTATGAATGTAGATGTAGATGTAGATGTAGAATATTACTGTAGTAAACGAATGCTGATATTTGAGAACGGTTTGCGCATTGCTTATCTTATTTCAGGCCGCTGTCGTTTCCTTATAAGTGAATAGAACGTATGCTGATTACTTACTAGTTCAAAAGCAAGTTACTGCATTTCAGTACTCTCTCTCTGTCTTTGTGTATATGCTAGCTTCGAAAAGATCCTCCTCCACTTCTTTGGGCAAAACGCTGAACAGTTCCTCTGTTTCATCTTCACAGGCATCCACTTCATCGACGTTTAACATACTTTTAGGTTGAGATTTGTAATATCCGCATAATCCGAGCAGTCAAGCCAGTACTTCCGTTCCCTATGCGACAATGTTGCACCGTTGAACAGAACTACACCGTGTAGTCTCATTAATGAGACCACTGCCAATGTTGTAAACTATTCGCATGCGGCCGTGTTTAAAGCATACCACGCATGGCAAACTGGCGCTATTGGAAACCGGCTCTGAGACAACTGGGGTGCATCACGGACCACAGATTACGGCGGCTAACGACGGCTATTGAGATGTGTTTGGGTGAATAGACGTGCAGCTATTGAGCATCTCTCTAGGTGAATGCCGGGATGGTTCCTTTGTAAAATGCAAGGCCATTTCCTTCCCCATCCATCTCTACCCCAAGCTTGTGCTCCATCTCATAATGACCTCCTTATTGATGGGGTATTGAACTCTATATCTACCTTCCCTCTCCTATTAGTCAAGACGTATTGGCCAAAACTACAAAGATTCCACTAAGATTCTCGCTATTTTTCACTATCCAGTGGGAGCTTACAGATTCAGGACCGCACTGGATGGGCGAGTATAGCCCCCTGAAAAATAGGTAATGACAGATTATATCCTATGATTTGTACATCAACATTTCTGCTTACATTAACAAATAGAAAATATGTGCTGTAGTTCAGAAAGATCTGTTAGTTCCGTAACTGGACTTGCATTTCACTTGGTCACTGTATACTTGAATATCATGCATATGTATTAAGGTATAACTTCAAAATGAAGTGATAAACAAGCTAGGAGCATTATTTTTCTTTCAAAGTTCGATTATTCGCGAAATTAAAACAACACTGAATATCCGATGAAGCTTTGTGCATATGTGTTGACAGACAACCAACACTGAATGAAATAAAAGCAGAAATCAGTTCAAATGGTTCAAATGGCTCTGCGCACTATGGGACTTAACTTGAGGTCATCAGTCCCCTAGAACTTAGAACTACTTAAACCTAACTAACCTAACTAACACACATCCATGCACGAGGCAGGATTCGAACCTGCGACCGTAGCGGTCGCCCAGCTCCAGACTGTAGCGCCTAGAACCGCTCGGCCACCACGGCCGGCTCAGAAATCAGTGCGGGACGTACGACAAACGTATCCGTTAGAACACTGCGGCGAAATTTGATGTTAAAGGGCTGTGGCAGCAGACGACCAATGCGAGTGCCCTTCCTAACAGCACGGCGTCGCCTGCAGCGCCTATCCTTGAGTTGTGACCATGTCGGTTGAACCCTAGATGACTCGAAAACCGTTGCCTGTTCAGATGAGTCTCGATTTCAGTAGGTAAGAGCTAATGGTTTGGTTCGAGTCTGGCGCAGAACCCACGAAACCATGGAGCCAGGTTGTCAACGAGGCACGGTGCCAGCTGGTAGGGGCCGTGTTTGCATGGAATTTACTGAGTCCTCTGGTCCAACTGAATTGATCATTGACTGGATATGACTATGTTTGGCTGCTTGAGACCATTTGCAACCATTCGTGGACTTCGAGTTCCCAAAAAGCAATGGAATTTTTATGGGTGTCAATGCACTATGTCAGCGGGCACAATTGAAGAGCATTCTTTACAAGTCGAGCGAATGATTTGTCCACCCAGATCGCCCGACGTGAATCCCATCTAACATTTATCATACGTAATCGAGGGGTCAGTTCGTGGACAAAATCCTGCACCTGCAACACTTTCACAATTATGGACGGCTCAGTATTTCTGCGGGGGCTTCCAACCACTTGTTGAGTCCATGCCATGTTGAGGTGCTCCACTACGCCGAGAAAAAGACCCGACACGATATTAGGAGGTATCCCATGCCTTCTCTCACCTCAGTGTGTGAAGAGGGTATTGGCAAGTTAGTACAACATTACGACAGATGTCTAAGTCGAAGCGATGACTATGTAGAGAAGTAGCTGAAAGGTGTAGCAAAATGTTGAAAGTGAAAGAGGTAAAAATTGACACATATGCTTGGAATGGCATGGGGTTTTATTAAAAAAAAAAAAAAAAAAAACACCTCATATTGCCAGACGCGTGAAAGATCTCTTGCACTCGGCGTTGGATGATGATCGTGTGCTCAGCTGCCACTTTCGTCATGCTTGGCCTCCCAGGTCCCCAGACCTCAGTCCGTGCGATTATTGGCTTTGGGGTTACCTGAAGTCGCAAGTGTAACGTAATCGACCGACATCTCTAGGGATGCTGAAAGACAACATCCGACGCCAATGCTTCACCATAACTCCGGACATGCTTTACAGTGCTGTTCACAATATTATTCCTCGACTACAGCTATTGTTGAGGAATGATGGTGGACATATTGAGCATTTCCTGTAAAGAACATCATCTTTGCTGTGTCTTACTTTGTTATGCTAATTATTGCTACTCTGATCAGGTGAAGCGCCATCTGTCGGACATTTTTGAACGTTTGTATTTTTTTGTTTCTGATAAAACCCCATATCATTCCAAGCACGTGTGTCAATTTGTACCTCTCTATCTTCATTATTCTGTGATTTATTCAGTTTTCAAATTTTACTGACTTTTTGATCACCGTGTATATAGCTCTAGTGTATCTCTTGTATGCCAGGCTCTCACAGTGACGCCTACTGATACAGCACAGTCGTTCTCGTCCAATATTGCTCACAGTAGGAGGCGTCCGAAACACGTCAAGTGGTGCCCTCAAATATGTCACGTGGGCAGTGTATACGAATTGGTATCGGCTGTAGAAGCACACTTGGGCCATCAAGCAGCTGGCGCCGTCGCCTGAACTGATCGAAGAAACCTACAGTTGCCTGTGAACTTGGATCCGTATCGCTATTACAACTTTGATGGGCTTTGCTATTGCATACAAAAAAAAAATGGTTCAAATGGCTCTGAGCACTATGGGACTTAACATCTATGGTCATCAGTCCCCTAGAACTTAGAACTACTTAAACCTAACTAACCTAAGGACAGCACACAACACCCAGTCATCACTATTGTTCTGTTTTGGGGTATAGCGGATTTTGTCTGTACGCGGACAGGTTACGAAATATTGCATTTGTATTGTGCAAATCTATGTATTAGTCAATTTACGTGTTGAATAATTCAAAGAGGATGGAAGGAAGATTAGCGTTTAACGTCCCGTCGACAGCGAAGTCATTAGAGACGGAGCACAAGCTCAGATTACGAAGGACTGGGAAGGAAATCGGCCGTGCCCTTTGCGAAGGAACAATCCCATCATTTTCCTGGGTCGATTTAGAGAAATCACGGAAAACCTAAATCAGGAAGACCGGTTGCGGATTTTAATCATCGTCCGCCTGAATGTGATCCCATTGTGCTAACCGGTTCACCAGCTCGTTCGGTCGAATAATTCAGTATCTCCTTAAGTGAAACCACTGACCTCAGTGACAAAGGAGGTAATATTTAGCTGAATTTTTGGACGGGAGGAAAACAGATTTCAAAAAACTAAGAACTAACCAACTGACGCTGCTATTAGGGAGTATTCTCTTACCTTATCTTTATATGTAGAATAGCGACACAGTTCAAATTATTTTGAAAAGAAAGCAGAGAACTCTATTAGCCTCTCCATTAAGCAAAAGGAAATTTTCTGAAAATTGAAGTTATTCTAAATTCTTGCTACCGCTGTTCCAAGAATGAAACGCAGACTCTTGAAAGTAATGTACTACCTTTGTTGAATGGGAATTGCGGTGGACCATGCAATGAAGTCATTGACCATGTAAAGGGTCAGCTGAGTATAAAATAGTTTGTAGATATTTATGAACGATAACAAACCTTCCTAACACTTCCTGCACTTTTAAAAACTTCAGTGTCTACGGTACGTTACACCCACCCAAGCAAACAGAAAAGGAAAACAGCTGCAGCCCTCAGTTTATTTAACGGCACAGGCTCTCTTCTGCTCATTCACACCACTGCGCCGGACAACTCATCTGGAAGACGATAAGTGAGCTCCTTTCTCTCGGTCCGAGAGAAGCGGTCGTGACTCGCTTCGACTCTGTCGTAAGAACGGGAGTCCCACAAGGTTTTTTTGGACAGGTCTGAGAATTACGCACACTGTATATCATGGATTAAAAATGAAAGATAATTTGTAATGGGATGAAATGTCATAGTAGCAGGTAAAGTAATGTAAAGATTAATTTCAAATACGGAAAGACAAAAACCTTGTGGTATATATGTGTAGCAATTGTGAAACTTTCGTGCTGGTATACCTTTTACATGAGTTACGGGACAGTCGTGTTGGAACGCTTAAGTTATGCACTGAGTCGTGAATAACATTTGCGAGATAAGCTGTAGTGGTGTACATTTGGCTGAACGTACACAGATGACCAGTGTTCTGTGCTCCTCTTTTGATCGTCTATTGTGTTCACTAGATACCCTTGGAGTGAAACATAAATGTAGCTGGAAGAGAACTTCTCTCGACCAAAAGTATTTGCTGTTATGAGGTGGCTTGATTGCAATCAGAAACTATACAGCCTCGTCACAGGGCCAAATAGGTTTAGGCGAACGACAGCAGGCAACAAAATTAGTAACAGTTTACAATATCAAAAAAGCGTGCAACTTTGAAACTTAGGTATTACCTTGTGACGACAGAACGCTGTAACTTTTTTTTCTGAAATACTGTAACTCGGATCGACATTCAACATATAGTTTTGCTGCAGTGTGTTCTTGCATAGAACTGCCATTAGTGATGACAGCTACAAGTATACGCGTTACACTTGACCTGGTCACAAAAACAGGTTGTTTGCAGATGGAAAAACGTATTCGTAGATGGTTGGTTCAAATGGCTCTGAGCACTATGGGACTCAACGTCTGAGGTCATTAGTCCCCTAGAACTTAGAACTAGTTAAACCTAACTAACATAAGGACATCACACACATCCATGCCCGAGGCAGGATTCGAACCTGCGACTGTAGCTATTCGTAAATTTTTTTTAAACTTTCTACTACTGCCGACATATTTGAAGAGATGAGTAACTGAATATAAGTTGAGATAAGTAATTTATATGTGCTGACCACGCCATGTAAGAAGTAATTAAAAAGAAATATTCAGCCTTTGAAAAGTGAAAAAAATTATTTCCTTAGATTATAGGAGTAACTTTGTTATAGCACAAATATCTGTAGAAACAAGTGTAGCAATTGAAATGGTAGAAAATAATTAATTAATTAATGAAATCAGAGATATCTGTGAAGGATTTAGTGAAACAGACAAAGCTTTATTTGGCATTATAATTTTGTTTCTAAATACAACATACACTTGATAAGAATAATATATTAAATGTGTCATGACTTCCTTTGTCTCATATCACGGAACTTCTAATTTTCTAAAAGTTTAAACTAATTACCTTTCTCAGAGGATATTGTGTGCAATGTAAGTGTTATCAGCTGCTTTGCCTCACACGTACCACCGAATGGCTGCATAAGTAAGTATATAAACGTTTTGTTTAATTACTTTGTTAATGCAGTTTAATTTTTTTAGTCGTATTTTGTTTCAGTGAGGAGAGGGCTATAATTATTTGCATTTAAGAAAAGTAGAAAATTTTATCTTAACAAAATTTGTGACAAAAGTTTTTCTGAGTATTGATGAAACAAAACTCATAAAACCTAGCAGATTTCTGACAAAGCTATAATTGTGTGTTATAAGGAAACACTACGTCAGTTAATCTTTCTGACAGATGAAATTAACTCTACTTTCCTCTCATAGACGTCATGAAACAATTTTGCCCTTAGCTTGGGGGTGGGGGGGAGGGGGGAGGGGGGGGGGCGTGACTTAGTGATAATTGATATTCCATATTATGAATGCCTTATTCCATATATAAACTATATTGGTATCAAAATTAAAGGATAAATGTTAAAAATTGCATGTGCTGCATGTAGAAATTAAATGTCCCAATACATACACTCAATACAAAATAAATGACGTACCACAAAGGAATTGTCTTCAGGTTTGCTTCCATTAGGAATAGCGTGCTCCACGACCGTATTAACGAGATTTAAGGTAGGAAGAAGGGCAGCATTGGTCGTAAGTTTTTAATCTGTTTATTGCAGATCGCTGGTCATTGGGGCTCGGTCCGAAGGGGAACTCATCACTGATGACAATTCTACTCCAGTCAATGAGATTTCAGGCCGAAGATGTCTCTGGAGTCGACCAGGACAGCGGTGGGATACCATCCTGACTGTCCCCCCACACACGGACCGACAACCAGGAATGACTGTGTTGGGTGCATTTCTTATCACAGCACATCCCCTTTAGTTGTCATCCATGGCAACCTTATAGCACAGCGGTAAATCGTCAGTATTCTACTCCACGTTGTGTTGCCCTTCATGGTAAGCCATTCTGGGCTTACATTTCAGCAAGATAATACCTGCCGGCACACGGCAAGACTTTCTATTGCTTGTCTCCGTGCTTGTCAAACCGTATCTTGGCCAGACACGTCGCCGGTTCTTGCCCCAATAGAAAACGTTTGGAGCAATATGGACAGTGTCCTCCATCTAGCTCGGTATTTTGACGATCTAACGCGCCAGTTGGATAGAATCTGGAACGATATCCCTCAGGAGGACACCCAGTAACTCTATCACTCAGTGCCAAGCCAAGTAACTGCTTGCGTAAGAGCCAATGCGGACCAACGCGCTATTGACTTGCCAATTTGTGAAGCTCTTTCTCTTGAATAAGTCATCCAATTTTTCTGTAACTGCAATAGTTTGTTTAACTGTACATGTACATCACATCTACCGATTTCCATCCCATTCGGATAATTCCTTCGTGTTGTGACTTCTTTTGCTTAGAGTGTATTTATATAAGGTTATGTTACATAAAGTGCTCAAAGTGTCGCGAAGTTGCCCATTTTCACGGTACTTTACTAAGAGACAATATACACTATGTATTTTGAGTGTGAAAATGATGCGTGTTAATGTTTTCAGAAGTTCACTTACATTGATCTAACTTCGAATACTTGTGTAGTCCTAAATCCAGTGAATGTTGGGTAATATTTTAAGTAATGCCTCCGTACTTTTATATGAAGATTCTTAAATTCTTTTCTAAAAAAACAACCGTTATTAACATTCTACATCTTTGTTCTTTATCTCTACAAAATTATTTCTTACATCACCCTAGCGACTAATACATTTCTCCCAAACAGGAGACCGGTTAGCTGATACCCTCATTGTGTGTATAACTTTTGACTTTGTAGAAAGAGCTTACCGCTGCTTGCAGCGCTTTCTCACTATCAAAGTGAAGTTCCCGAAGGCGTTCTTTATGTTTTGGAAATAGATGAAATTCGGGTGAGGCCAATTCGGGACTGTATGGAGAATGATTGATGACCCTAAAACCAAGATGTTGGATTGCTGCAGCTATAGCGGGCTCTGGCGTTGTCATCCTAAAGGTGCTCCATTTGTGGACGAACTCTGCGAATTCGAAACTCTATTAAAACACGCTGTTTCGCAAGCTTCAGCATAGTTACGTCAGACACCGCCATGTTACACGCTACAGTTCGGAACCCTCTACCGGCACAGGGTTGTAAATATCTAGACATGAGGAATAAAGATGTAGAATGTTAATAACGTTTGTGTCGTTTAAAATGCTTTTAGAGTTTTTGCATAAAAAATTCGGAGGCATTACTTTTCAGCACGTCCTCTTAACGTGTACACTGTACAGTGGGCTCTTGCTGTCGGCGACTGAAATGAAGTCATTGTTCTGGCTTCTTAACTGTTGGTGATACACCGACTGCGTTTCTTATTCGAGGCATGCTGCCACGGGATAGTAGGCCTTCAACTGTTCAGTACTGATGAAACTGGATAATTTTTTTTATTTCGTCCGTCTCAGTGACATGGATATAAATTTTTTCCTGCGGTGGTTACCGGTTTCAGGTTGGCATAAGATGCGTGGTTTGTGAATGGAGTCTCAGCTCAAAACCAGTAATCACTGCAGCAAAAATTTTATATCAGTGCAACTAAGACGGACGAAATAAAAAAAAAAAAAAAGAAAACAGTTTTCTCACACTGACTGTGTCAATATGTGGAGACGTAGTGATGGGATCCACACTCGCAGAGTTTATTGAAGGTTAAAGCGTTTCAGTACTTTCAACAAAAATAATGTTCAAATGTGTGTGAAATCTTATGGGACCTAACTGCTAAGGTCATCAGTTCCGCCGGCCGGATTGGGCGTGCGGCTCTAGGCGCTACAGTCTGGAACCGAGCGACCGCTACGGTCACAGGTTCGAATCCTGCCTCGGGCATGGATGTGTGTGATGTCCTTAGGTTAGTTAGGTTTAATTAGTTCTAAGTTCTAGGCGACTGATGACCTCAGAATTTAAGTCGCATAGTGCTCAGAGCCATTTGAACCATTTTTTTCATCAGTCCCTAAGCTTACACACTGCTTAACCTAAATTATCCTAAGGACAAACACACACACCCATGCCCGAGGGAGGACTCGAAATACCGCCGGGACCAGCCGTACTTTCAACATTGCAGCCCAGTCAGCAATCATGATTATCTAATATATAAGATGTGATTCTTGAGTTTCTCCCGGCGTATTTGATAATCAAAATATCCACGGGTGTACTGCCGGTCTACAGTGTCCAACGGGCACAATATTTCGGCGATCATACATGTCGCCGTCATCAGGTGAACTGACGGACTGAGCTCCTGTGAACGTGCCGGCACGGAGATCCGTACACTATGGCTGCTCAGGTGGAACTGGGTTCGGTCGCGGCGGCGGCGGATTTAAATACCCTCCGCCCGCGGCGCGCTCACTCCGCCGTCCGCGCCCCGCGCCACAGTCGCGCGGTGGAACAGATTGCGACGGCGTCTGAGATGACGTCGGTGTGATGGCTCCGTCCGCCGTGGTCGTCACAACTATACATTTGCTCGATTTACTCTTGATTAACCCAATCGCTGGTTCCCAAGCCTTGCTAAGATTATAGCCACAGTCACGATTTATGAGGTCGTCATTGGTGCGAATTTCGATGGCCTCTCTAACAACGCTGTCCCAGTATCTCGACGTCTGTACCAGAATCCTCGTGCGTTCATACTTCATAGCGTGATTTTCCGACAAACAATGTTCAGCGACCGCCGACTTGCTCGGATACATCAGTCGAGTGTGCCTCTGGTGTTCACGGCATCGATCCTCGACGGTACGCATCGTCTGACCAATATACGACTTGCCACATTGACACGGAATCTGGTACACGCCGGCCTTCCTCAAACCGAGGTCATCTTTGGCGCTCCCCACCAGTGCACGAGTTTTATTCGGAGGACAAAACACCGTTCCGACCCGGTGTTTCTTCAAAATGCGGGCGATCTTACCCGAGAGTGCGCCTGTATATGGGATAAACGCAGTGCCTACCTCCTCCCTCGTGATTTCATCCATATCCACAGGTTGTGCTGTAGTGGTGGGGCGGAGAGCACGTTGAATCTGCCACTCTGAGTACCCATTTTTTCGAAATACAGTTCTCAGATGTTCCAATTCCTGGGGTAGACTCTCTGCGTCAGAGATAGTGCGCGCCCTATGTACTAGAGTTTTAAGTACCCCATTCCTCTGTGAAGGGTGGTGGCAGCTGTCTGCGTGCAAATACAGATCAGTGTGCGTTGTCTTCCGATACACCCCATGACCTAGGGTGCCGTCAGGCCTTCTCTTGACCAAGACGTCAAGGAAAGGTAGTTTACCCTCCGTTTCAGTCTCCATAGTGAATTTGATGTTGGGGTGTATGGAGTTTAGATGTGTAAGGAAGTCAAGGAGTTTATCCATACCATGTGGCCAGATGACGAAAGTGTCGTCCACGTAACGGAAAAAGCAAGTAGGTTTCCATTCGGATGACGACAGGGCTTCCTCCTCGAAGTTCTCCATGTACAAATTCGCTACCACTGGTGAGAGTGGGCTACCCATGGCAACTCCCTCCGTCTGTTCGTAGTATTCTCCATTAAAAAGAAAATACGTGGAAGTCAAGACATGCCTAAAAAGTTCAGTGGTCTTCTCGTCAAACTTCTGACTAATCAATTCTAGTGACTCTCGCAGGGGTACCCTCGTGAACAAGGAAACGACGTCAAAACTCACCATGATATCTGACTCACCCAACGTGAAGCTATCAAGGCGTTTAACAAAATCCACGGAATTACGGATGTGATGAGGGCATTTACCCACGTAAGGACTTAATATTCCCGTCAGGTATTTGGCCAACAAATATGTAGGTGCCCTGATGTTGCTGACAATGGGGCGTAATGGTACCCCCTCTTTGTGAACCTTCGGGAGTCCATATAGTCTAGGCGGTACCGGACCTTGGGGTAGCAATTTCTTAGCGTCACCCTCCGGTAATTCTGCGTCCTTGAGAAGCGACCTCGTCTTGTTGTCCACCTTCTTTGTAGGGTCAACGCTGATCTTCCGGTAGGAATCGTCATTTAGCAGGCTCTGCATCTTATCAGTGTAGTCCTTATGGGAGACAACAACTGTAGCATTGCCTTTGTCAGCCGGTAAGACAACAATTTCAGAGCGCTCCCTCAGATCACGAATGGCCGCCCTCTCTTTACTAGTGATATTTGACTTCATCGGCTTGGATTTCGTCAACGCACGACAAGTTTCACGACGTATTTCCTCAGCTGATTCAGGCGGAAGTCGAGCTGCAACCTGTTCAACAGCACTAACAATTTCTGCGACCGGAGTGAACTTGGGGGTGGGAGCGAAGTTGAGACCTTTCTGCAAAACCGAGACCGCATCATCACTCAACACCATGCCACTCAAATTGATGACAGTCTTGCCCGGAACCTGCAGAGATGGTTTGTCAAGGAGACGTGAGAACTTAGCTGTTTGCCCGTTGGACACTGTAGACCGGCAGTACACCCGTGGATATTTTGATTATCAAATACGCCGGGAGAAACTCAAGAATCACATCATTCACCTTTACGGGGAGGAGATGTATCGCAGCATGAAGAAATTTGAAAAGTTGCGCCACCGTAGATGTCGTTTGCTAAGTACTCTTGCCTTTCTAAAGAGATGTCGTTCCGAGAACGTTGTTCCAAATTTTGCTAAGGTTATGCATCACATCGATTCTGCAGCAGCTAAGAGAATCAAGAAACGAGCCAGCCTCGCATTGGTACGTGAGAGAGTGCATTTCACCCGCCGGAGCCTTGAGTTTATCTCACAGGAATTACTCAAACTACATTTGCAACTGGCTAGTAATTTCACTTCTTTTTCCTGGGATTGGATTGATGGTGTCACCTGGGTTGCAGCTGATTCCGCCCATAAGAAGGCAACGGGACGTCAAACAGCTAAGTTCTCACGTCTCCTTGACAAACCATCTCTGCAGGTTCCGGGCAAGACTGTCATCAATTTGAGTGGCATGGTGTTGAGTGATGATGCGGTCTCGGTTTTGCAGAAAGGTCTCAACTTCGCTCCCACCCCCAAGTTCACTCCGGTCGCAGAAATTGTTAGTGCTGTTGAACAGGTTGCAGCTCGACTTCCGCCTGAATCAGCTGAGGAAATACGTCGTGAAACTTGTCGTGCGTTGACGAAATCCAAGCCGATGAAGTCAAATATCACTAGTAAAGAGAGGGCGGCCATTCGTGATCTGAGGGAGCGCTCTGAAATTGTTGTCTTACCGGCTGACAAAGGCAATGCTACAGTTGTTGTCTCCCATAAGGACTACACTGATAAGATGCAGAGCCTGCTAAATGACGATTCCTACCGGAAGATCAGCGTTGACCCTACAAAGAAGGTGGACAACAAGACGAGGTCGCTTCTCAAGGACGCAGAATTACCGGAGGGTGACGCTAAGAAATTGCTACCCCAAGGTCCGGTACCGCCTAGACTATATGGACTCCCGAAGGTTCACAAAGAGGGGGTACCATTACGCCCCATTGTCAGCAACATCAGGGCACCTACATATTTGTTGGCCAAATACCTGACGGGAATATTAAGTCCTTACGTGGGTAAATGCCCTCATCACATCCGTAATTCCGTGGATTTTGTTAAACGCCTTGATAGCTTCACGTTGGGTGAGTCAGATATCATGGTGAGTTTTGACGTCGTTTCCTTGTTCACGAGGGTACCCCTGCGAGAGTCACTAGAATTGATTAGTCAGAAGTTTGACGAGAAGACCACTGAACTTTTTAGGCATGTCTTGACTTCCACGTATTTTCTTTTTAATGGAGAATACTACGAACAGACGGAGGGAGTTGCCATGGGTAGCCCACTCTCACCAGTGGTAGCGAATTTGTACATGGAGAACTTCGAGGAGGAAGCCCTGTCGTCATCCGAATGGAAACCTACTTGCTTTTTCCGTTACGTGGACGACACTTTCGTCATCTGGCCACATGGTATGGATAAACTCCTTGACTTCCTTACACATCTAAACTCCATACACCCCAACATCAAATTCACTATGGAGACTGAAACGGAGGGTAAACTACCTTTCCTTGACGTCTTGGTCAAGAGAAGGCCTGACGGCACCCTAGGTCATGGGGTGTATCGGAAGACAACGCACACTGATCTGTATTTGCACGCAGACAGCTGCCACCACCCTTCACAGAGGAATGGGGTACTTAAAACTCTAGTACATAGGGCGCGCACTATCTCTGACGCAGAGAGTCTACCCCAGGAATTGGAACATCTGAGAACTGTATTTCGAAAAAATGGGTACTCAGAGTGGCAGATTCAACGTGCTCTCCGCCCCACCACTACAGCACAACCTGTGGATATGGATGAAATCACGAGGGAGGAGGTAGGCACTGCGTTTATCCCATATACAGGCGCACTCTCGGGTAAGATCGCCCGCATTTTGAAGAAACACCGGGTCGGAACGGTGTTTTGTCCTCCGAATAAAACTCGTGCACTGGTGGGGAGCGCCAAAGATGACCTCGGTTTGAGGAAGGCCGGCGTGTACCAGATTCCGTGTCAATGTGGCAAGTCGTATATTGGTCAGACGATGCGTACCGTCGAGGATCGATGCCGTGAACACCAGAGGCACACTCGACTGATGTATCCGAGCAAGTCGGCGGTCGCTGAACATTGTTTGTCGGAAAATCACGCTATGAAGTATGAACGCACGAGGATTCTGGTACAGACGTCGAGATACTGGGACAGCGTTGTTAGAGAGGCCATCGAAATTCGCACCAATGACGACCTCATAAATCGTGACTGTGGCTATAATCTTAGCAAGGCTTGGGAACCAGCGATTGGGTTAATCAAGAGTAAATCGAGCAAATGTATAGTTGTGACGACCACGGCGGACGGAGCCATCACACCGACGTCATCTCAGACGCCGTCGCAATCTGTTCCACCGCGCGACTGTGGCGCGGGGCGCGGACGGCGGAGTGAGCGCGCCGCGGGCGGAGGGTATTTAAATCCGCCGCCGCCGCGACCGAACCCAGTTCCACTTGAGCAGCCATAGTGTACGGATCTCCGTGCCGGCACGTTCACAGGAGCTCAGTCCGTCAGTTCACCTGATGATGGCGACATGTATGATCGCCGAAATATTGTGCCCGTTGGACACTGTAGACCGGCAGTACACCCGTGGATATTTTGATTAATATATAAGAAACTGCCGCAATCGAGGCTGATAGTTTCTTATATATTAAAGCGTTTCGTTGTGCCTCCAACCTTCAGTTTGTTTTTCTGGGAAAATGTCTTAAAGCTGTCTTTTCGATTTTCGTCTGTTGATTTTGCATGATAGTACTTTCTTACTAGCACGCTAGGACTGAGAGAGTAGAGCCACGCGTCAGCTTATACCTGAATTTGGCGAATGGATGTTTCACCTGAGGACTATTTGTGTGACTAAAGGCGGATGCATAACATAGTCCGTGTTACGTGCGCTCACCATGGCGTCTGAACACAACTGCGTCGCGGCTCTCTGGCGGCGGGCCTTGCCATGTGAAGCCCTCTCTGTGTATGGCTGTATGCCGACTCTTCTGGAGGGCAGAGCACCGTCTGTGTAGGCTTCGACACGTAGTTAATTCATTGTGTCTCAGTGTTATAACAGTAGATCAAACCACGTGTGACAGCAGCCATTAACCACGCGTGAGTGATCAAAGAAGCGGGCTCGCCAGTCCGACACAACTGCAATCAGAGGCTGTTACTACCGTTGTCCGACCTACAGGCATCGGACACAGTGCTGTGGAGGCTCAGCAATAACGTTTTAGTTCACCATCAGCAATCAAAATCTGAGTAATGGTACGATTTCTTCATACTGGACGACATCCACACAAAAGATCTAATAATTTTTGTTTATCTATTTATTTATTGAACATAGTCTAATAATTTGTGAAGTGCTAAAAAACTATGGAGACGGTTAGAAACTTCACACAGGAATATTAGGAAGAAGAAGACACGTTTTTTTCACGAAACTACACAACAAACTCAAAGAACCAGTGTATAATTGAAGGTAATATCAATCTACTTGCTTCGGACTGTATGTAGTGAAAACACCACAGAAGATTAAACAGATTTTGACATGTAAGAATACAAGCAATTTCTCCCATACTCCCTTTGTGAGATGAACATGAAATAAGGCTAGAAATAACGGAACTACACACGTTTTGGTGACTTGCGATATATTAATGTAGGTGTGGATTATGAAGTAGTTTGTGAGTTCGGAACGGGGACCTATACAGGACACGAATAGTCAGTAACAATATGAATATAGTCCATAACTTTCATTGTTCCTTTTGTGTCAGCAAAAGCATTATTTGTCAGTGTTCGAATGTATACCTCACACGGTGCAGTTAGAGAGGTAGTTACTTAGCTTTATGTTCTGAGGAACATTTGCACGACACATGGTAATTATGCGGAATGAGTCATTTTATATTCACACAGCAAATTAATTTGTAAATATGGCTACATACTGAACATTTATGTTTATTGTTATTATTATTACTATCATTATTATACATACAGATGTGAGTTAGCAAGTCCTACTCATAAACTTTTACACATGAAAATAATACAAATTCTTCTACGGAACAGAAGGATATGTCATAGATAACTTTTTCAGTTTGGTTTCAAACTTTTCTTTGCTGACTTCCAGACATTTAATATCACTGCGAAAATTATCGAAAACTTTAGTTGCAGCATTCTCCACTTCTTTCTGTGCTAAAGTTAACCTTAATGTGGAGTAATGATTGTCATTTTTCCATCTGGTATTCTAATTATGTACATCATTGTTCCTTTTGAACTGCAGTGAACTATTTACAACACTCTTAATGAGGGAACAAATGTACTGTGAACAGTAGTCAGAATGTCTAGGTTTTGCCCTAGAAAGATCTGGAGGTCAGTCACTAACGACTGCTAAAACAGACGCAGTTGATTCTACCTCGTCTAAGGCCGACGGGTTGTTAGCCTTTAACTTTTGTTCTCTCTTACAAAGAAGCGAGTGGCCACCAAAGCCGCGTTTAATCATGTCGAGCGCTTGTTTGATGCTGTTACAAGTCTTGATCCAGTCTTTTCGGGACGTGAATTCTTTTTCTGTCTCGATAAGACAAGAGCAGTTTTGATGTCTTTTCATCAAATTCTTTACCCGACGATAAAAACAGATATGGCTAGGTGGCGTTAGTGCAGTGCGTTTGGAGCCGAGAGCTATCAAGCGAATGGGCTCCGTAGCCGTAGCTTGCGTTGTCCCCATCGGCCGATTCTACCTGCAGCGAGAGTTTCCTGTTGGCGTGCAGCTGCCGAGGAAAGTTACATCCAAAATCCTAGTAGACGCTGTAAATACAACCATTTCTTGAAAATTTATTTACAGTCCATGATTTTCCTTTGGCTTTTTATTTCGTACCTTTTATCAATATATTAATAAATACAATATAGGGTGTTTCAGAAAGAATTTACGTATTACAAAACGTTATTTTGTCCAAACTATCGATCGCTGTGCCTCGGCTCGGCTATTGGAGAAACGAATACATAGTCTAGTTTATTTTAATAGCCGCTAGATGTCAGTTGTCTTCTGTTTTGCTTAGTGACCGTGATATGTTTAAAATGGCTACTCCGTAGCAGAAATCATTTTATGTTCTCGAGAATGGAAAGACGTTTCAGGTTGAGGTGCCAAATTGATCCTCCGAATGGGTGGAACATTCGCAGATGGTATCGACAGTTTCTAGATACAGGATGTGTATGTAAAGGGAAGAGTCAAAAAAATGGTTCAAATGGGTCTGAGCACTATGGGACTTAACTTCTGAGATCATCAGTCCCCGAGAACTTTGAACTACTTAAACCTAACTTAAGGACATCACACACATCCATGCCCGAGGCAGGATTCGAACCTGCAACCGTAGCGGTATGCGCATACTGCTGCGCCATGTCTTTTGTCACATCAGTGTATTTTCGGTAAACAATGCTGCACAGCTTCAATATACTTAAAGGACGGCATCACGAAACCGCCAAAGGCTGCTGGAATGTGTATTGATGTATCGACAGTCAGTTTCCTGCACAAGAACATCATCTAGCCACAGATGAACATTAGGTCACAGTAAAGTAAGATTCTTCGGCGTCAAGTACATAATTAACATCAGTTGCAGCATCTCTCACTAATATATGCATAAATACACATTACGGCAGCTTTTAGTGGTTCCATGATGCCACTTGTTATGTCGAAGACATTAGTGAATGAGCATGTTCACGAGTGGAGGTGGAGCCATCTGTGGCTTTTTTTGAAACTAATTTCATCCATTCACGAAAATTATGTAGGTAGCGAGCGTGACAAATGTGTGAAGCACCCAGACAGTTCACAGAGACAAGTGCCATATGTGGACGAACTTTCGAGCATTGTCTTGTTAAGAAATGGCAACACGATACTGTCCCATGCGAGGTAAAACATTAGGACGCACGATGTTCACGACGTACCGTTCTGCCGGCAGAGTTCCCTCAGTAACTACCAGCCGCGACCTGAGATCATACCCGATGTCTCCCCACACCAGGACGCCGCTGTTCTTCCCCAAATATTGGAAGAATGGGACCTCTGCCCATGACGCCATCACACTCACTAACGATGGTCATCTTGGGAAGTGCAGAACAGGATAAATCATCGCCGGATACATTGTGAAAACATCCATCAGCAGACAATGCATCTTCTCATGGCAATACTCTAGATCCAGCAGTTTCTGGTTAGTTGATTTAGGGGAGTTGACCAAACAGCGTGGTCATCAGTCCCATCTGATTAGGGAAGGATGGGGAAGGAAGTCTGCTACCCGCCAGGGTAGCTGAGAGCGCTAATCCGCTGCTTCCTGGACTTGGGTAGGCGCGCCGGTCCCGGATCGAAACCACCCGGCGGATTAACAACGAAGGCTGGTGTGCCGGCCAGCCTGGATGTGGGTTTTAGGCGGTTTCCCACATCCCGCTAGGTGAATATCTGGCTGGTTCCCACATTTCGCCTCAGTTATACGGCTCACAGACATCTGAACACCTTTGCACTGCCGCAGACAGTTGGGGTACACTAATGCCATTCTGGGGGGGGGTACGGGGTGGAGGCAGGAAGGGCATCTGGCCAGCCCTTAACATTTACATGCCACATCCGATTACCCATGGCTGACCCTGCGGAATCATGGGATAAAGCACAAGTAGTAGATAGAGAGAGGAAGGAATTCTTCCGTGCCCTTTCAAAGGAACCATCCCGGCATTTGCCTGAAGCGATTTAGAGAAATCACGGAAAACCTAAATCAGGATGGCCGGATGTGGGTTTGAACCGTTGTCCTTCCGAATGCGAGTCCAGTGCGCTAACCACCTCGTCACCTCAGTCGGTAGCAGTTTGTGTTGCAGTGTTAACAGTAGCCTATCAAGGAAAACTTCCCATCACACCCCCGTCAGATTTAGTGGTAAGAGGGCTCAGTCGATAGCCCGTCAAAAACTGAACACAGATCAAGAATGAAAACAGGAAGAAAGTGTACTGAAATGTGAAAAAAAGCAAAATAGAAAGTGAACAGTCGAAGAACAGGAAGTATAACGTAGAGCAAACTGAAACACCACCGTCGTCCTGGCGAAGTGGTGACGGTGTTGGACTGCCATGCGGGCGATGAGGGATCAAACCTCCCTCCTGCTGAATTTTTTTCCACTGTTCGCTGTATTTAAATTTGTGTCTGTGTAGTGGTGTTACGTCCATTTGCAGCAGCGAGGTGTAAGGAAGGGACCTATAATGACAGTTGACTCTGCACAACTACTCTATTAGCAGCTGAAAGGGCTTTCGAATGGAAACCACAAAAGTTTGATGACAAGGCGACAAGTCAACTGAAAACTCCACCGGACAACATGTGTGGTATGTCATACACGGAATTAGTAAAAGAACGTGCCTCATACAGTAGGAACCTCTTACCGATGCACCTAATTTGTACGCCTGGTAAGTGAGTGAGGTATGCTTCCTTACCCGATTTACGTGTTCGAATGAATGTGAATGTGATCACTCTCAAGCAGAGGATGGCGTGACCCACAGAGCCATCTTACCACAAAATGCTAGGCGGGGCGGGGGGGGGGGGGGGAGGGGGATGGGGAGTTTCCTTGTAAGTCTGCAAAAATAGTTCCCTAGTACTGCTGCTGCTAGTCTCCAACCAGTGCAGCGGAATGACAGAGAATGTTGCAAGAGGCCCCATTACCTGTTCTCTGATGGCAGGAGCAATAGGGGGTGACGGTTTGCTTGGTGTGCATATGACGATCCTCCCTTGTGGTGGCCACATATGGTCGGCCGGAACCTTGACGACGAATATGACTGCTCTCAAACATCGGGCCACTGTCACGTCTGAATGCCCCACAAGTCTGGATATTGGAGACACATAATAACAGCCGGCCGCAGTGGTCTCGCGGTTCTAGGCGCGCAGTCCGGAACCGTGCGACTGCTACGGTCGCAGGTCATGGATGTGTGTGATGTCCTTAGGTTAGTTAGGTTTAAGTAGTTCTAAGTTCTAGGGGACTGATAACCACAGAAGTTGAGTCCCATAGTGCTCAGAGCCATTTGAACCATTTTTGAACACATAATAACATCCGTTCCAAACATCAACGCTGTCTCACGCGAGTACACTGCATATCCGTATGCCTCACAATGATCACTTAAAGGCTAACACACTTCACACCCCTTATATATGCTACAAGGCCTAGTAACAACACAAAACTCGAAAAACATTAATGCTTTCTGGTGGCCGTGCTACGTCCCACTTGCAACTCTAATCATTTACATGCCTGCCAATGGTGTGTACGCTTACAAAGTTACACTGACATCCGACCATGTCTTCTGAGGGCTTTACTAAGTTTGGCAGGCAGTGTACGTTACAACCAGTCATCCTCTGCTCCGTGTTACAAACTGCAGAGTCTTAAAACACAATCAATATAGTATGTATCCTAAATGTTATTCTTATTATAAATAAACCATGCACAAACATATGATACCTTCTGAGTATACATTGCGATTTGTGTCTAGCAGTTAGTGTGAATGTCTAGGTAGACATTCCTTTTACAACTACTTTGACAAAACAGCCTGAATGTGCCAAAATTGTTATACTAGTTCGGATGGGGGTCACCCTATATTGTTCTCGAGTGACGACTGTAGTGGAGGTGGTTGCCTCAGTCTTCTTCCGACCTGGAGGTAGAATTGTTAGCTGTGTTACTGTGTAGCATGGATGTCTGCGATGAGATGTGTATTTTAGTATTATGTGGGTTGTAACGATACAGAGAGACACTGAGTGGTTGTAAAGGGTGTCTAGAAGAACATAATGAGGAAAGGAACGCACATCCAGAAAACATTATCCTACAGGACATCGAATTTATGGGCATCAAAGTTTGCCGCTTCAGCAGCAAATGTGAGTCAGTATGCCGACTGACAGCTCCGAGCGCGTCCACGCCTGCCATAACGACACTGCTGAGACCTGCAAGCGCACAAATTCACGGTTTAAGCCGGAAGTGTGGCAAGCGTCTACCTCTTTTAACGTCCACGCTCTGTAGCCCCACGGATGACGTTTCCCAACATGGGTCTCTAGCCTCAAATTTTACCTCAAGACACCTTGTTTGGCAGCTGCAACATCTGTGTCCCACATCAACATCATCATCATTTGCATCTACATCTGTATTTTACAACAACCCAGTGGTAGACAAATGGTGTACCAGAACCATTTCGTCTACCCTGTGCTATTAGCAGATTGTGTTCAGAAATATTCCTGGATCTGTACTACTCGCGCAGTACAATCTGAAACTGGGCGCGGTGGCTGATTCGAGTTACCGTAAACGGATAATGCCTTTACGGTCGCTGCCATTAGCCGCCTCGGCGAGTATCAGCTAGAAATGCTCGAATAATACCTCTACACACTGTAGTTTTGCACACTCTGTAGTGCCGTCCCAGAGTGGCCGAGCGGTTCTAGGCGCTTCAGTCTGGAACCGCGCGACCACTACGGTCGCAGGTTCGAATCCTGCCTTGGGCATGGATATGTGTGATGTCCTTAGGTTAGTTAGGTTTAAATAGTTCTAAGTTCTAGGGGACTGATGACCTCAGATCTTAAGTCCCATAGTGCTCAGAGCCATTTGAACCATTTGTAGTGCCGTCGGATGACGTTTCCGTTCACGGGTCCCAGTCACTAAGTTGACCGACGATACACCCCCTACAACCACTTAAAGTTTGAAAGCTGCAGTATTGGCTCAACCACTTACAAAAGCACCATTGTTAACGCGTTCCATCATCAAAAATATCTTAACATAAGAATCTTCATTGCATGGAAGGCATTGAAGAACATTCATCCCTGGAAAGGTCTCACATTATTGCCATTGTAGGAAAGTAAGGAGGCCACGTCTCTTGTAACAATGTCCTCTTCTTAAAATATAGTTCATCAGCAATAATGGATCAGAATACCAAATCACTCAAAAAATTTTCATGGATGGGTCAGTAACAAATGGAGAGAAGTTAAGTTTGTGGTTTCACTGATCAATGTGTTCTACATAGTCTCCTTCAGCTGGAGTACAACACATAGACAACCATGCGAAACTGTCAGAAAAGTCCTTCTTTGGTTTGTTGATCAACTGGCGCGTCACGTTGGCCTAAATGTTTGCTCCGGTTTCTGTCACGCATGATGATTTTTTCCTGAAAAGAATTGTGCGGGTTTCGCATTTCAATCAAGTCGTGGCAGGTATTCATGCGTCGATGTTTTTGCTCGGGAGTCGAGGTGTGCGATTCAAACTTTGCTCACACTTTTCTCTCCTTTGCAGCATTCCATAGAATGCATTGAACACTTGATTTAGAGGTGTTGCTCTACTGCGATTTGTGGCACAACAACGTTGACGTACTACAGCAACACGTTCAGTAATTAACACTGCCTGATCACAACCAGCTGATCTAGTGCAAGTCTGTTGTTTATCGTTATGAGTTCAAGGTGCCGCCGTAGTTACTATGCTAACGTCGCTTGTACGCCAGGAATAAAATCAGTCTCGGAACTTTTTGGAAAGACAGTGTAGGGTGACCGTCAAAATTGGTAATGGCACAGTGGTAGCAGTTTGTGTTGCGTGGCCTCTCTTCCTCTAAGCATGTTCAGATTTGGAAAAGGACATGGTTACAAGTGAACACGAAGTTTTTGGTGACTTTTATATGGATGTGTTTTATGTTCTTACCTTTGTACAATGATGACACTACTATGACAACTTCGCATAGATGAACGTTTGTCAATCCTTTCTATTTGATGAAAATTCCTATGTTAAGGCATTTTTCATGACGAAGGTATGTACATTCGAAACGTGTTAAAATTAGTGCTTTTACATTATAACTAATTGGGGCGGCACTTCAGATTTCAAGTTGAGTACAGCCATGACCTCACATCCAGATTCGTTAATTTATATGTTAATTTGGAGTGTAATTATAATAATAGTTCTGGTACAGTGACTGTTTGCAAGACTAAAGATAAAGATTAGTGACATTCAGGGCCAACATTTTAAACTGAGTCATCTTGGTTTTGCACTCAGTTGGCGTATGTAAATTTCATCGGAAACGGATTGCTTTCTCACAGACAAATTGTTTGTTGTACCGGCTAGTCTGGATTTCGCATTGTGTAGTGTGAACTCTACGTATTTCTGTGCGAAAATAAATTTTCACATAGTTCCGTTGCCCTGCACTGAGATTTACATTTCTATATCAAAAATAAGTTTTACACATTTCTCAATTAACAGCTTGACATTTACGAACATGAAACTTTCAACATTAATGTTGGTTTATGTCGAGGAGAATGTGTACATGCAGTAATGTCGTGAGAAGGACGCTGTATACAGTACGCCTACGTCACGAAAGGAAAATAAAATGAAATTCTATTTGAACAGAGATACTACGGAGAAATCTGCAGCAAGCACAATAAACACAACAATCTATATAGGCCAATCCAAAAATGAGATCCTGTGAAACCTTTTTTGATTGCAAGATGCTGGGAATAATGTACAAATAATCAACTCTTACGAAGGTGTTAAGGACATTAAATTAACTTGTGTGTATGATTTGGCAATTTCCAGATTGCTCTTACGTGTCTGCTTCTCACAAGCAATGTCTGTTGTCATATTTGCGCCCACTGATCGACTTTCCAGACACTCACTACTGCGTCTGCTGTACTAGTTCATCTTGCCTAAGATCTCTGAGGCGAGAGCAGCCTCGGTCAATGAGACGCTGCACAGGGCTTGCAATCTTGAATGCGAACAAAGCCTTCTTTTTCGATCTATTCCATTTTAGCCGTTCTGGAGTTAAGTTGCGTCCTTGGCTGTGAGTTTTATGTAGTGCTTTTGAGCGTGGTTGTATTGAATTACACTGACGGGGAGAACACACCGAGTGCTATAATCCGATTTCGCCGAAGCTTCGCTTAGAGGAAGATGAGTCAAAATAAGAGAATAGTGTCTCGGCTTGTCGGTAGATACTCGATTGTTTCTAATAACACGATGATCAAAGTTTTCGAGTAATTTATGCGCCATAATCTCAGCCGAAACTGAGGCTCTGTGGCTAGTGTTGCGACCTCTCGATTTTACATCCCGCGTTCGACACCCGATTATGCATCCCGCGTTCGACACCCGATTATTGTTTTTTTTTCTAATAACACGATGATCAAAGTTTTCGAGTTATTTATGCGCCATAATCTCAGCCGAAACGGAGGCTCAGTGGCTAGTGTTGCGACCTCTCGATTTTGCATCCCGCGTTCGACACCCGATTATTGTTTTTATTTATTTTATTCTATATATTTATTTATTTTCGTTTACCTACCCACGTCCGTAGAAGGTTATTACAGGAATGTTTCTTACCAATTTAGAGGATACAAGGGCGTTATATTAAGTGTAAAATTACAGCTGGTTTCCACAATTGCGCCGTATATTTATTGTATAATGTATAGACATATAATTAGTGGACCAATAAAATGAACGTTATTTCAGTGTACACTGTAATAATATTCTACGGAAATGAGTAGATAAACGAAAAACAAAAATAAAAATAGTAGTCGGTTTTCGAATGCGGGCCCCAAACTGTAAAACAGTGACTCAAGCATGTGTCACTGGTTGAATTATTTAATCGCTAAAAGGCACATACAGTGTCTTGAAAACTTTGACCGTCGTTTTCTCAGAAACGGTGCAGTATCTACGGTTAACCTAGTCATGTCTTAGCTTATTTTGACCCCTCTTCCACTGAGCGAAGTTTCTGGTAAATCGGGTTATGGCACTTGCTGCGTTAGCCTGGTGAGAAACATGGAGAGCGATATGTGAAAGCTTACGGTTTGTATTCATGAAGTGATACTGAGGATTGTACATAATATTTCTCCGTATGTATACACAGGTATACCAGATAATGTTTTTCTTTATTTACGACTTCATTTGCCATATTGGAAAGATAATATTCCGTGGTTATCAAAGCAGAGTAAATAGCACTGTGGTATTCCGGTTTACGTTTAATAAAGGGAAGTTTCCATTCTGTTTACATGTTGTATTTGATTCGTGATCGAGTTGAGCAAGTCAGTATTTTAGACCCCAAAGGTTTTCTTGCACTTTGCATACTTTCACATCCACCTTGTGGAGCAAGTCTTGGTATGATAGTCCGACAACACCACGTGATTCATGTGACATTTATCTTATGGCTCTATGTAAAACGTGTTTATTCCTTGGGACTTAAAGGTTACAAGTCTGCTGAAAGTCTCATATTTTTATTTGTTTCAATCCCTCATCAGTTTAATTAAATTGAATATACATTTTCATGATTATGAAAGTGAGTAACCATGAGGCCTTTCACTAATGTCTTGCAAAAGAATGATAAGAGAAATGATCCTGTGCATTCAGTCATTAGCTCGATGATAACCACTCCTCATGCCGTACGAATTGCTCAGCCAACAAGTGTTTCTATTAGTTTAATAATTTATCTGCAGGTTCCAGAAGGTAAGTTTTTCTCGAGAATTCCAGACCAGCATACGTTCACCGTATTGATATAATATTTTGTGAGAACGATGTATTACCAGTTACGAACGGTCAAGCGTTAGTCGTAACTGAATCCATGTATGTCACTCCTACTGAGAGTAACCTTGATATGATTATGTGATCAAAGGTCAGATCCAGTGATGAGTAATTTGCTCCGTTCACAATAGTAAATCATTTCAGATGCCAAAGAATATCCATTGTATTAAGTATGTATGTCTGGGTCGTATCATACCTCAAGGACAGGCAGATATCGTAATCATATTATACTTCTGGGCTTCATTCGCTTAGTGAAGAGGACATCTTTAATCAGAGCAATTTTAAGTGGACCTTAATGATCAATAATACAAAAAAAACTCATTTTACAGGCGCCATACAGGTTTGTAAGTGAAATATAACACCGAAGTAAACTGTGACAGATATCTACGTTGCAGAACTACGTTTTTATAGTATGTAGGTGTGCAAAAAAGGACAGTCCGTCAGAGGAAAGCGAGCGGTGTGCCGGTGCGGGAAATATTTGTAAAAAATGTTTATCTGACTGTGTCCTGCGTTACGTTGCCTTTCCGAAGGCAAAGGCTTGAAAATATTTCGCCGAGTTGCTTCCAACACGAGGCGCTCATCAAAGAGCGCCCACCGTTTGAACATTTTATTAAAATATTTGTGCTGTAGTTTACCCCAATAATCGTAGCAGTATTGTCTCGTATGGAAGCTATCCTTTTGTCGCTAAGGAGTATAACACAAAATCGCCGCCCCACTATCCAGTCCCAACGTATCGTATGCTACTTGCACAGCCAAATAATTGCTCTGTTGGAAACTCCATATGCATTGACAGGAGTATCTGTTCGTTATCTTCTCGAAAACAAATATTTTTGGGAAATGTGGTTGTAGCAGAATTGTAAGAATTGTAACTTGAATCCAGCAACCAGCCACAAGTACGGTATAAAAAGTTTGTTTACATTTATCCATTACCGGTTTCGGATCTTTTCATAAATTTTTCGTCAGATGTGGTTTAATGGCCCTTACAGCGAAACCTCGCTTTGTGACTGTTAATAGCTTAGAGCTCTAAGATTATTTTTTTTTTTTTTTTTTTTTGTACAGTTCAGTACACGTTTGGAAAAGATTTGTAATTTGAGGAATCGTACAGGAAATGATCATAAAGGTGATTAACATATAGTTTGGCGAAATCTTTCTTCGTGTATGTTTGTGAGCGACGCATTTGTAGAATTTTTCTGTTTTACGAGGGCGTGCTGCAGATTAATGCCTCCGAATTTTTCGTGTGAAACTCTTACATGATTTTAAATAAAACAACCGTTATTAAAATGTTGCCCGCATCTCGTGGTCGTGCGGTAGCGTTCTCGCTTCCCACGCCAGGGTTCCCGGGTTCGATTCCCGGCGGGGTCAGGGATTTTCTCTGCCTCGTGATGGCTGGGTGTTGTGTGCTGTCCCTAGGTTAGTTAGGTTTAAGTAGTTCTAAGTTCTAGGGGACTTATGACCACAGCAGTTGAGTCCCATAGTGCTCAGAGCCATTTTTTTCGTTATTAAAATTCTACAGCTTTACTCTTCTCTTCATGTCCACGTATTTATTTCTCAACGTAACCACGTTGGCGACGAACGAATTTCTTCCAACCAGAGAACATACTATTGATATTGTGTCTATAGAATGTTTGAGTTTGTTTGCGCAGCCACATCCTTACCTGCTTGGATCGCTTCATAACTATCAAAGAGAAGTCCTTGAAGATGTGCTTTAGGTTTTGGAAACAGATGAAAATCGATTGGGGTCAAGACGGGACTGTATGGTGGTTGGTCGGTGACAGTGAATGCTGGGTATCAGGTCGTTGCAGATGTCGCAGCGCTCGTGTGTGATGTGGCATTGCCACGCTAAAGAAGAGGGTGCGCCACGAGTGGATGAACTTTTCCAATTCGAAATTCGATTACAGAACGCTATTTCTCACGCACCGACACAGTTACGTTACGCACAGCCACGTTACACGCTACAGCTTGGAGCCCTTAAGCAGCAGAGGACTGGAATATGTAGACATGAAGAATGAAGATGTGGAATGTTAATAACATGAATTTCATTTAAAAATCTTTTAAGAGTTTTCAAATACAAAATTCAGAGGCATTACTTTTCAGTACTCCCTGGTACCTCTATAACTTCCACTATGTTGCCCGTGCATTATGTATGGACCACACCAAATAATTAAAGACTGCGAAGCGAGACCTCAGCATGTAAGCTTATAATCTGAAACCGGTATTGATCAGTTGTGAGTAATCAAGTTATAAACCTCGTAAAAAGTATCCTTTCATGAGATTTATATTCATAGAGAGATCTTGAAAATGACGCAAACATCTTATTACCGTCGCAGATTCCCCTTGCTTTGGTATTGTAAACTCGTGCACTAGGAGGCTATATACGTAACTAAGGAATATTGAGGATAGATTAATGGAAGTGTGCTAAGCCGTTTCGTATAATCAATCCATCATCACCAACTACCGAGTATCTGTATTTCCTGATGACAACATGGAATCACTTACAAAACCTTCCTTTGGGAACTTATTTAACAATTCTACAAAGCCACACATTGGAAGATGTGCAGCCGATTCTTCGAAGCTGACAACGTTTCGAAATAGGGTGACACCTGCACACTCAAGACGTAATGTTAGCAACCACTTTAAAACGTAAAGCTTTGGTAACGATGGATTGGCGGTGATTCTTCTCTTCTAAAGGCACCTCGTTTACCTGTTATAACATGATGGGTTTCTTCTTCTACGATCGTATTTACTTTACGAGATCCCAGTTAAACAGTTTAATGAAAAACGATAACACACAGAACTCAATTTCCCTCCTTATCTGACGAGTGTGGTGACAGGGAGGTCAGCCGAACAAAACTTTAAAAATAAAATACATTTTCTAAATCACAGAAACAGTAGACCCCGTACGGCGTGATAAACGCTAGGAAGGAAAGAGAGGAAGAAAGAGAGGGGTGGACGATTTAAATGTCAGTATCGTTTGAAAGAGGCAAAAACTATTCAAATGTGTGAAATCTTATGGAACTTAACTGCTAAGGTCATCAGTTCCTAAGCTTACACACTACTTAACCTAAATTATCCTAAGGACAAACACACACACCCATGCCCGAGGGAGGACTCGAACCTCCGCCGGGACCAGCCGCACAGTCCATGACTGCAGCGCCTTAGACCGCTCGTTGAAAGAGGCCTCAGACAAGCACATAGTAGCTCACATTATTACACCGCTTCCAGAATTCTGGGAGACAGGCCGACCCGAATATAATCCGAACGCCATATTCACTGCGAGGGCTAGTGTGCCAAAGGGCGTGGATGTAGTTTTCAGGTGGCTTCCCACATCTGACATGGTAAATACCGGGCTGGTTCCCATGTACTTCCTCCGTTCTACAATTCGCGAAAGTATAGAAAACGTTCCCAAACTCTCACAGGGGATAACCAAGGGTCGGTTAGAAACTCGGCAAGCAGGCAACCCTTTGGTACATGGGCCACACTCTCTTTCTCCGAGTCAAAAATGGTTCTGAGCACTATGGGACTTAACATCTATGGTCATCAGTCCCCTAGAACTTAGAACTACTTAAACCTAACTAACCTAGGGACAGCACACAACAACCAGTCATCACGAGGCAGAGAAAATCCCTGACTCCGCCGGGAATCGAACCCGGGAACCCGGGCGTGGGAAGCGAGAACGATACCGCACGACCACGAACTGCGGACCTTTCTCCGAGTCACCTGCTATGCTGTCTGAGTAGCAACTACAAAGACTCCGCTTGGACGGTAGAACAGCCCCTCATGGAACAGAGACCAGTTGCCATGAGGCTTAGTTTCATATTATACTGTATAAGGAAATTCGAAAAACTTAAGCTATGTGTCATGGAAAACAGTATTATACTGTTACTGACTGTTTGAACAAGAGCATACACTAAAAAAAATGAAGTAAAGTTGAGTTATAGAAAAAGACGCAAAAACAAATTGTCTCTATAGCATGCCTTTAGGGATGGAATATATTATCACGACCACATGTGAAAAGATAAAGTATTTATTACCTAGCACTTCTCTACAGACTTTGCCATGACTACAATTCCGAAGAAAATATATCACAAACAAATCAGAATTTTCGTCATCATTTAATTACTTTTGGTTCCCTGAAGACGTAATAAAATTAATATCTGGTACAATCTGTCGAGACGCTGACAGGGGTAGGCAGTGTCTTGTTCAGGTTGCCACGTAATTGTGATTTATTTGCTTCATTATCGAAAAAATCTTTAACACTAATAAGTTGATCGAAACATGGATAGCACATTTGCAGTCTTATTATAGGGATATGGAAAGTCTTCCAGAAGAAAGCCTTCGTAGAACCCCTGGATTGTTTTAACGTAATATAATTTGTCTTTTAATCTGGAATTACATAGCACATCGATCAGTGGCATCTGTAAATAAACAGGGGCACTTTCAGCTGATACAGCAAATGATGTTAAACAGCCTCAAAAACAGATAAGGGGTTGGCAGTGACCTGAGAACGATCTCAAAACTGTTTCTGTATTTCTTCCAACATTTACATTTGTTCAAAATTCTCAGTTTCTTTGACACCAGAGATTTTAGGGAAATGAGTGGTGTTCTTTTTCAGAAATTTCCCCTGCCACTAGGTAATTTTCATTTTAAATGCGTCCACCTTTTCCATTAAATAAGATTTTAAGTGCCTCTCATTGTCCAACGTCTTATTGAGGGTGTTCAAGTGTACAGTCTACTAAAAATGAGAGATCCGCAATTCATTCCCAATGTAAAACATTGGTTCCTACTTTCATTTTTCCTTCATAATTTGAACAATAGCAGGCTTTAACTCGAAAAATTGTTCCAGACATGTCCCTCGACTTAACCAATGTACTTCGCAGTAGCACATCATGTCTCCATGCTGTTCTTGCAGTTCTACCAAAAACTGTTGAAACTGCCGCTTTAGTAACCCATGAGACGTTAGATAATGTAGTATTCGGGCCACTAGTTTCATGAGGTGCTCAATCCGTGCAAATTTAGTTCTAAGTGCTTCTTGGTGTACGAAACAATGAACTCCGTACAAATCGTCTGTTGATTGTTGTAGTTTTTTGCACAACAATGCTACGAGCCCATTTTGTGCCCTTCACATAGCTGGCGCTCCAACGCTGGTAACTGAGATCAACATGTTCCATTTCCGACCAACGGCTTCAGTTGTCTGTTCAACAGTTTCCAGCAAGTCGATTCCTCTCGTTGTGTCTTTCATTGGCATCAAATCTAACAACTCTTCTGTCACGTGCAAACTGCTGTCGACTCCACGAACAAATATTGCATGTTGTGACGTGTCCGAAATGTCGATCGACTCGTCCAAAGCCGACGAGAATGTAATGAACTTGCCGTGATTTTTAATTAACTGTTTGTAGACATCCGCTGCCGTGACAGCTGTTCGACAAGTTACTGTTTGTCGCGAAAGGATAATTTCGGAAAACTTCTGTACCTCCAATAGCGTCGTGAGTTCCGCTGCCTCAACAACGCAGGGTTTAATGAACTCGTCATGGCTGAAATGCTTATAAAATTCGGCAATAGGGTCACTACAGTTGGTTGCCCGCTAAAAACAAAAAATAGAAGGAAGAACTGGAAACACATTGGATTTCTACAAGCAAACAGTACACATACAGACAGCACAGACAGAAGATGTCCATGTATCACTCACGTTGAGATCGACCCGCTGTACAGCAGTGCACCTTTATAGATACGCCAACTTGTTTTCTCGTTCTTCGCCAACTAAATCTTAAAATTTCCTTTTTCATTGTGCTACAATGCCGTTCTGTATTATATATGCTGTGCCCAGCGATTATGCGTCTGTATAATAGACACTGAAAATTTTCGTCCTTCTCTTCAAAAAAGTGTTGTAATTTCCAGTCATATTTAAATGCTGGTGAGAACACGTCGCTAGACTGCCGCTTTTTGAGTGTATGTGCCATTGCAACAACTACTGTTCTTTTATACTTCCTTTAAACCACAAACAAAGAGTAAGGTACAGACAGCGTTGGCACTTCGAAAAATACCGCACCATATGAGGGAAGAAACAGTACCGCTTAGTACAACTCCAAGAAACGTCGCGCCGTGCCGAGCACTTCGAGAACGACGAAGCAAAGCCGATGCAGACTGAGCCTCGCACACACATCGAGCACGCGTGCAATTTGACACGCCGGGGTCACCTCTGGGATAACGCTGGACGGAGACAGATGGGGTACACTAATTTCGCCCTGGGGAAGAGGAGGGGGAAGGGAAGGGGTGGCTACAGGAAGGGCATCCGGCCACCCCCTACCGCTAACACCGCCAAATCCAGATTAACACGCAGATTACGAGAAGACATGGATAAGGCCAGGAAGAAGAAGAGGAGATTGAAAGAGGCCTCATCTCTGATAAATGTGCAGTAGTAGGAAGTTCGACACTGCACTACTTCGCTGAGTAGTTCAGTGACAGAATTGATCTTTGGCTCCACTAGTAGGTGAATTCATATATCATGATGGGCTTGAAATCCCTCAAGAGGGACGTTCAGCCACCTGTTTGAGAGTTCTGTTACCTGGACGCCACTTCAGCGACTTGCGCGTCGTTAAACTACCAGAGAAAGGCGACCCACAGTTTAACGTAAACTCCGAACCACGTGTCGTTCCTAGCGTTTCTTCACATCATTGAGAGGTGAATACTAGCTTAAAGACAGACCGAAAAATTCCGGTGTCTGCCAGGCACTCGACCCACGACCTTACGGTCGCCAGGCTCGCGCTTAACCTCTTTTTTTTTTTTTTTAACCATTTGGTCAAGAAGGTCGTCGTGTGACGCCCTTTACGTTCTTTATCGAATATTTCCCTCACTTTTTTTTTTCAGACAGCAGCTAGTCGTCTGACTGAACATGCTGAGCTGGCGCGCTGGCTGCTACTAGACCACCAAGACCTGTCCTGGCTCTACTGACGGCACACACTGTTTGTGATTGGGTTACTTACTGCTCTACCAGTACTCTCCACAATGCGATCTTCGAAGTGTGTATTTCATGGGCAAGTTGACAGGTGCTTATTGCTGAGTTTTTCCGAACTCGTTTGAACACATAAAATTCTACTGTGTGAACAAATCTTTGTCTAGAAGCTTGGACAACTGTTAGTTGCTTGAGCGACCCAATTTCTCGTAACTGTACATCCACAGTTGTAAACGACCTCTATTTAGGAAGACACCTGTTGCGGAACATTGTTTAGTACATTCGTTCCCCTTCCCAGTTACTGCATCATAAATCAAATACATGTCTGCAAGTTCCTATGACAGTAACGCTCTATCATAAACAACTACTCATAGTGATAAATTCTAACATGGAAACATCACAGACGACTGTGCATTGCTTTTCAACACAGCACCATCAACGACAATGCGCAGGTTGTTTTTATGGTATTAAACATAAGCAGGTTACCCACATGTGCCTCACACGCACTTCTCATTCAAAGCTTCATATTGCCTGTAGTTTCATTTCCCGCTACTGATTCGAAAACTCATTATACTTGCAAATTTGTTCATGTATCTATCTTCCACAGCAAGTACATACATCAAAAAGAGTTTTGCATCACCCCAGTTCCCAGAACTCCTGAAAATAGACGTTGACTGTGGATATTGTATCACAGATACAGTCCCTTTGACTGTTCAGAGATGTCACTAAACCCGTCCAAAGATGTAAACAACCATGAATGAGCAGCACCTGTTAGACGGAGGGGGTCCGACAGCCGATCAGTTCCAGTCACTCCACCAGGAAGGAGGTACACGGTTCGTGTTGGCTGTAGTTCAACCATGCCTAGATGGTCAATACCGTGGTTCGATTGCGTCATTATTACTTCGTGCCAGGAAGGGCTCTAAACAAGGGGAGTGTCCAGGCGTCTCGGAGTGAACCAAGGCGATGTTGTTCGGACGTCGAGGAGATACAGAGAGACAGGAACTGTAGATGACATGCCTCGTACAGGCCACCCAAGGGCTGCTACTGCAGTGGATGGTCGCTACCTACGGATTATGGCTCGGAGGAACCCTGACAGTAACACCACCCCGTTGAATAATGCTTTTCGTGCAGCCACAGGACGTTGAGTTACGACTCAAACTGTATGCAATAGGCTGCATGATGCGCAACTTCACTCCCGATGTCCATAGCGAGGACCATTTTTGCAACCACGTCACCATTCAGCGCGGTACAGATGGGCCTAACAACATGCCGAATGGACCGCTGACGACTGCATCACGTTCTCTTCACTGATGAGTGTCGCATATGCCTTCAACCAGCTAATCGTCGGAGACGTGTTTGGGGGCAACCCGGTCAGACTGAACGCCTTAGACACACTGTCTAGCGAGTGCAGCAAGGTGGCGGTACCCTAATGTTTTGGGATTGCATTATGTGGGGCCGACGTACGCCGCTGGTGGTCATGTAAGGCGCCGTAACGGCTGTAAGGTACATGAATGCTATCCTCCGACCGATAGTGAAACTATGTCGGCAGCATATAGGCGAGGCATTCGTCTTCATGGACGACAATTCGCGTAACCGTAGTGCACATCTTGTGAATGACTTCCTTCAAGATAACGACATCGCTCGACTAGAGTGGCCAGCATGTTCTCCGTACATGAACCATACTGAACATGCCTGGGATAGAGTGAAAAGGACTGTTTATGGACGAAGTCACCCACCAACCACTCTGAGGAATCTACGCCGAATGGCCGTTGAGGAATGGGACAATCTAGACCAACAGTGCCGTGATGAACTTGTGGATAGTATGCCACGACGAATAGAGGGTATATGAGGTACCGGTGTGTACAGCAATCTCAACCACCACCCCTGAATGTCTCGCTGTATGGTTGTACTATACGGAATTTGTGGTTTTCATGATCAATGAAAAGGGCGGAATGACGTTTATGCTGACCTCTATTCCAATTTTCTGTGCAGGTTCCTGAACTCTCAGAACTGAGGAGATGCAAAACTTTCTTTGATGTGTGTATATAAGTATTATTTAGAAAGTAAATGAATTTTGTTGTCATTCTTTATTGCTGCAGTATGTCATGTATTCGTCCGCGAGTTGCTGAACACTTGGATCACAGTAAGATATTATTGTCAGTATTTCTGTATACTAGAGTACCCTTACTTATAATTGGGATTTGAAAAGGGTGTCTCTAGCTCTCAGTCTTGTAGTATAAATCATTTGTTCCAAACAGTTAACTAGCTGTTTTGGTATATATGCAAACTAATTTAATATCTTTATTCTTATAATAATTAATCCAGTGAGTACCAATATAATCAGATGATCTAAATTTGCTACTACACATTCGAAATTTTGCTATCGATTAATTCATTAATCATAAATATGCACAAAAGTATTTAATTTTTAATTGCCTAACAAGTTTTTCTATATCGAAAACTGATAAAGGATTATTATATTTTTATACTTTTTGAAATGGTTATAGTCTTGTTAATGGAGTATCAATTTTATTTTCCGGTACTATATTGTGTCTCCATTGTTCTAATTCATTACCATTTTATTTTATCATGAATTGAATTTGCTATTGCTGCTGCACCATCAGCTAATTAATCAATTGCTCCTAATGCTGCAAGTAAAAATCATAAAAATCCACCATCATATTATGTTTCTTTCTTTTCAGTTAAACACTCAATAATATGTTTTATAACAGGAAATTAAAATGTAATAAGCAAATTTCCAACAGTTTTTTACCTCTTTTGCTTTTATGTGCATCATTAAAAATTATTATTACTATTCAATTGCACTTATTTAATTTAACTTTAACAGATTTTGGTTTAATTTTACTTTTGGAAGTTTTTTATAATCGATACTAAAATTGTTCATTTATAAAGAATAAAAAATTTAATAAAAATCAGTATGTCATTTTTTATCATTAAAATTTCAACCCATTCCTAATTTTGTTTACCATACATTGTTCCTCTAACTGCTGTTTCATCTCCTTTTTCACCAATTGAAAAACCATTAGAATACATCCCTTGTTTTGAAATTAATTGATGTTCTTTATCAGCTTCATTTCTAGATTCTAAATATTTTTTATCTCAATAAAAAATTTCATGTTTCTTACTAGCTTCATCTATTTTATTAATTCCCAAATCTCCTCTAGCTGATCTGTCTTCTAATTTTGTTAAAGGATCACAATAAGTATAACCAGGAATATATACTTCTAATTGCAGTTTCTTAATGAACATACACTCCTGGAAATTGAAATAAGAACACCGTGAATTCATTGTCCCAGGAAGTGGAAACTTTATTGACACATTCCTGGGGTCAGATACATCACATGATCACACTGACAGAACCACAGGCACATAGACACAGGCAACAGAGCATGCACAATGTCGGCACTAGTACAGTGTATATCCACCTTTCGCAGCAATGCAGGCTGCTATTCTCCCATGGAGACGATCGTAGAGATGCTGGATGTAGTCCTGTGGAATGGCTTGCCATGCCATTTCCACCTGGCGCCTCAGTTGGACCAGCGTTCGTGCTGGACGTGCAGACCGCGTGAGACGACGCTTCATCCAGTCCCAAACATGCTCAATGGGGGACAGATCCGGAGATCTTGCTGGCCAGGGTAGTTGACTTACACCTTCTAGAGCACGTTGGGTGGCACGGGATACATGCGGACGTGCATTGTCCTGTTGGAACAGCAAGTTCCCTTGCCAGTCTAGGAATGGTAGAACGATGGGTTCGATGACGGTTTGGATGTACCGTGCACTATTCAGTGTCCCCTCGACGATCACCAGTGGTGTACGGCCAATGTAGGAGATCGCTCACCACACCATGATGCCGGGTGTTGGCCGTGTGTGCCTCGGTCGTATGCAGTCCTGATTGTGGCGCTCACCTGCACGGCGCCAAACACGCATACGACTATCATTGGCACCAAGGCAGAAGCGACTCTCATCGCTGAAGACGACACGTCTCCATTCGTCCCTCCATTCACGCCTGTCGCGACACCACTGGAGGCGGGCTGCACGATGTTGGGGCGTGAGCGGAAGACGGCCTAACGGTGTGCGGGACCGTAGCCCAGCTTCATGGAGACGGCTGCGAATGGTCCTCGCCGATACCCCAGGAGCAACAGTGTCCCTAATTTGCTGGGAAGTGGCGGTGCGGTCCCCTACGGCAGTGCGTAGGATCCTACGGTCTTGGCGTGCATCCGTGCGTCGCTGCGGTCCAGTCCCAGGTCGACGGGCACGTGCACCTTCCGCCGACCACTGGCGACAACATCGATGTACTGTGGAGACCTCACGCCCCACGTGTTGAGCAATTCGGCGGTACGTCCACCCGGCCTCCCGCATGCCCACTATACGCCCTCGCTCAAAGTCCGTCAACTGCACATACGGTTCACGTCCACGCTGTCGCGGCATGCTACCAGTGTTAAAGACTGCGATGGAGCTCCGTATGCCACGGCAAACTGGCTGACACTGACGGCGGCGGTGCACAAATGCTGCGCAGCTAGCGCCATTCGACGGCCAACACCGCGGTTCCTGGTGTGTCCGCTGTGCCGTGCGTGTGATCATTGCTTGTACAGCCCTCTCGCAGTGTCCGGAGCAAGTATGGTGGGTCTGACACACCGGTGTCAATGTGTTCTTTTTTCCATTTCCAGGAGTGTATTAACAAATGCTTTCCAGTATTTTCCTCTTTTCCAAAATTTATGAGGAAAATTATTCAAAAATCTAACAAATATGGAATTCCTTTTGGCTTATTAATAATAAAATCACTGAATCACTTTTTTATTCCAACTTTTTCATTATGAAAATTTTTATTTCTAGCTAATACTTCATCATGAATTATTGTTAATCTATCGATTGAATTGTGAACAGCATTCAACCAAATATATTCGATTGGTTTTTCTGTATTTTTTAATATAAACCTTCAACAACTTCTTGAAAAGAATCATTATGTTCTCTTTCTGGAAAACTGGGAAAAATTTTTAATAATTTTTTCAAAGTATTATATTCATTTCCATTACTTGATTTTAATTTATTTGGATTAATTTCATTATCTACAGTATTTCAGTCAAATAAAATTCTAGCCTAATTTTGTAAATCAATGGAATCACAGGAGATACCTAAATCATCCACAGAAATTTGTATTTTAGTTGACATTCTCACTAATCCATTAGTAACTACATATCTTTTTTCACCTGTCTCTAATGTATCACCATTGAATTCACCTGGATACTTACCAATAGATTTGAAACAACCAACAGGTCTTAATCCAGGAACAGTATCTTCATTATGATTGATAAATTCTAACATTCCTTCAAATATACTAATTTTTTAATATCTTTACCTTTTAATTTTTTTCTATCTTTTTATAGTTCTCTAACAAATTATGTAATTCTGTTTCACTTTATTTATTATCTCTTTTATCATTCTCATATTGTTAAATTCTTCTAAGCAATGTTGATTATTAGGTACCAATTATTTTTCAACTTCTTTATTTTCTTCACTAGCTGTCAAAACATTATCACCTAATCCTTCGATTCCTTGTTTAACTTGTTGGATTTATCGATACCTGGTTTAAATTCTTTTTTAAATGTTTCATATTCTGTTCTTGATTTCTTTCCACTTATTAAATTATTTTTAATGTTAATTTACTTTTTATTTCGTCTAGCTTTCTTAACAATGTCTGCATCATATTTCCAGACATTTGTTAAGGATAAGAAAAAATACTTACTTTCATTTCATGTTCATCATTTAATTTCAGTATTTATGTTGATCATTTATATTTATCATCTATGTTTAATGTTTATGTTCAGCATTTACATTCAACATTTAAGTTAAACTTTTATGTTCATTTTTATGTTCAGTGTCAAAAAATTCTTAATTTTTTCTTTATATTTACCATTACTAATTTTTCTTGTCATATGTATTTTATAAAACGAAGTTCATATTTATCCCAACATTTATCACATATTGCATTAAAAATCATCAAGTATTAAATCACCCCAACAAACTCATGAAAAATATGATTTCAATTTCTATCATCTTGTCTGAAAATATTTTAAAAATTAAGATTATCTATAACTAATTGTATAGACATTTTTGATACATTTGATTCAAATAAAAAAATCTATTCCTTTGTGTCTACATCTAGTAAAGTAGACTCCAACTATATCTCAAGTTTCAAGAATCAAAACCTACATGTGAATTATATCCACATTAATGTAACAGAATAATTTCATCATTATTTTTAATAAAATTAGTATTTTTTAAATTATTTTATCTTCAATTTTTCACATCCTTTTATAAATTCTTGATATTTTGGTTCATCTAACCCTTAAAAATAAATGTACAAATGCTGAATTTTGTTCCAGTTTAACAATCGCATATAGATTAGAATTATCAACCATTTGCTTTGTTTTTCCAGAACCACTTGGTCTTATTATTGAAGATCAAACTGAATTTGGCAAAAGTTTACTATGTTTATATTTTAATTTTTTTGAATTATTATTTTTGGTTGCCAATCTATCATCCAATTACATAGTTTTAATTAATATGAATGAGTAGATCACTTCATCTGTAGTGAAAAAAAATTAATGGTTCCAGTAAGAAAAACTTATAGAACCATCACAGTTGGTTTTTATTCAGCATTTTAAACTCCAAATATCACATCAAAAAATAATAAAGTAGATACTGAAGGAGAAATGACAGAAACTCCTGTTGGTCAATACAGTTTCAATATTCAATCTGAAAAACCTAATATACACATTAAAGGAGGTAAAATTTTAAATATAGTTACTACTGAAAAGTTGTTAAATTACATATGTACAAAGAAGATTGTACTGGACAAATATTAGGTTTCAGTGTTCAAATTATTGAAGCTATTAAAAAAATGGTTGTTAATGATATTTCTAAAGTATTCCATATGAATTAATAAATATAAATTTTATTTGGCTAATGGAATGTTTGTTAAACATCAACCATTTCCATCGAGAAATTAATATTATTTCTTCATTTAAACCATATGGTGGAATTGGAGGGCCAATAATTTATTTACCAAATTACTCTATAAATATTGCAATTGTTGATTGTATTCAAAATTTAAAGTCAAGTATAACTGATGGACCGATAATTTGAATGTTTTCAATGGTGCTTGAGTAACAGTAATTTTTAAAATGTATAAATATTTTTGTCCTTAATAAATAATGAATAAAATCGAGAATTGTCAATTATGGTCATTTCCTTTTAATGAGGAAACAAAAAATAATTTAAACAGGCCAAACAAGAAAACAGAATGTAATACAAAAATTTGTGATGGTTGGATTCATTCTAATTATTCACAACTTAATATGACATTTAACATTATTCACACAGATAGAAGAGATTTTTCGTCATATAATGCTAAATCAAATATTAAACTAATAGATGACTGTGTGTTGAGTTGTTCAGTGTTACTATAATTAAAATAGCAAACAATATTTTGTCTAGAATAGAACATCTACATCTACATCTACATTCATACTCCGCAAGCCACCCAACGGTGTGTGGCGGAGGGCACTTGACGTGCCACTGTCATTACCTCCCTTTCCTGTTCCAGTCGCGTATGGTTCGCGGGAAGAACGACTGTCTGAAAGCCTCCGTGCGCGCTCTAATCTCTCTAATTTTACATTCGTGATCTCCTCGGGAGGTATAAGTAGGGGGAAGCAATATACTCGATACCTCATCCAGAAACGCACCCTCTCGAAACCTGGCGAGCAAGCTACACCGCGATGCAGAGCGCCTCTCTTGCAGAGTCTGCCACTTGAGTTTATTAAACATCTCCGTAACGCTATCACGGTTACCAAATAACCCTGTGACGAAACGCGCCGCTCTTCTTTGGATCTTCTCTATCTCCTCCGTCAACCCGATCTGGTACGGATCCCACACTGATGAGCAATACTCAAGTATAGGTCGAACGAGTGTTTTGTAAGCCACCTCCTTTGTTGATGGACTACATTTTCTAAGCACTCTCCCAATGAATCTCAACCTGGTACCCGCCTTACCAACAATTAATTTTATATGATCATTCCACTTCAAATCGTTCCGCACGCATACTCCCAGATATTTTACAGAAGTAACTGCTACCAGTGTTTGTTCCGCTATCATATAATCATACAATAAAGGATCCTTCTTTCTATGAATTCGCAATACATTACATTTGTCTATGTTAAGGGACAGTTGCCACTCCCTGCACCAAGTGCCTATCCGCTGCAGATCTTCCTGCATTTCGCTACAATTTTCTAATGCTGCAACTTCTCTGTATACTACAGCATCATCCGCGAAAAGCCGCATGGAACTTCCGACACTATCTACTAGGTCATTTATATATATTGTGAAAAGCAATGGTCCCATAACACTTCCCTGTGGCACGCCAGAGGTTACCTTAACGTCTGTAGACGTCTCTCCATTGATAACAACATGCTGTGTTCTGTTTGCTAAAAAATCTTCAATCCAGCTACACAGCTGGTCTGATATTCCGTAGGCTCTTACTTTGTTTATCAGGCGACAGTGCGGAACTGTATCGAACGCCTTCCGGAAGTCAAGAGAAATAGCATCTAATTCTTCATTTAACTTCATCTCTATTAAATTAATTAACTTTGGAAGGACATATTCTTCACAATGGTAAAATTGAAGACAGACAAAATGAAGTACTTTATCTGTTAGAATTATTCAGAGAATTTTTTAAGAATTCATGAAATAATATGGGAAGGCGATTTAACAGTAATTTTCACTTGGAGTTCAGAAAAGGATCAAGAAGATTCTATGGAAAAACGTGTTGTTGTTAAATATGAACCAGAATATTTACCTGAACTAGAACAAGAAAGACTAAAAATACAATAATTCCAATTTCTTTTATGAATCATTTGCAATTTAAATTGCTGGATTTCATGGAAAAAGAAATTTAGAACAAGATACTACTAGTTATTATAATTCTGCTGAATCTGATATACTTTACTTTATTTTTGTTGTTTTCTGAACTAACCAAAAAAGTAATCAGTTAAATAATTCTTCTTGGTTCGATCATGTTACATTAGAAAATATCTATGTAAACAATGGAAAAAATGAAATTTTTCATCAAGAATTATGGGATGTTGATCCACCGAATAGTTTTTTTAAAAGCCTAAAATGTTTTCAGAGATTTTAAAACACTAACACAATGAAATAACTACGTAAATGTGAGTCCACTCAATTTTATTGAAATATTCTATCTATGTAATAAATATGACTAGAAGAATTTATGTTTCAATTACACAAAAACAACAATGAAATTTTGTTCCTTTTTTACTGAAAACTTACCAAATGAGACAATTGTATATATAATTATGTATTGTAAAAAGAATTCAGCTTATGATTCACAACATAGCATTCTTACTGAAAATTTTTAATTACATAAATGAATAAAAAATTTGAAAAACTTATAGAACTGTTAACTTCATGTTGACATTTCCTTTTGAAGTATTTTCAGACAGATAGAGGAAATGAAACCGAAGGATTTAGATTTTAGAAAAATTTAAACATTTGATAAATATTTTAATTTTTGTTAATTTACATGTTTTCTCTATAAGTGAAAGCAAGACAAAATGATCCTGAATGGCAGCATTGAAAATCTATTAAGTGAACTTTGCAGTTATAGTCATGGCTATGCAAAAGTGTTTATAAAATTAAAAGAACTGCAAAAAACTTACAATATTTCAAAAGCTGAAATTTTGGTAACTAATTAAGGTCAAAAAGTTTTATTACTTTTAGATGATAAATATGAAATTACTCTTCCATATCATTATACTAAAATCTTTTCAGAAGACAATGATAAATTACAGAAAACTGGTGGATTACATTTTATACATCGAGGTAAAAAACAAGATAAGGACGTTTGATTCATGTTATTGAATTTGAACAATGTAGAATTTTCATTATTTTTAAAATTTATTTTGTTGAATGTTAAATTTTAAGGGTGTCTTGAAGAAGCTCTTAAAATTTTAACCGATAAAATTAGCGTTGTTAAATATTTCATTTTATCCAAATAAATTAATTTTTTTAGCAAAATGAAATTTTTTTGGTTATAGTGTCATACGTCTAGTCAACCCAGTAGAGTCACAGAAATACTGAAACCCCAATGACAAATGCTACAAGAAATAGTTGTGGATTGCTGATGGCCGTACTCTGACAGCTCATGGTCAAAAATGGTTCAAGAAACATATTTCTAGGCTCAACTAAAATCTCGCCTAACGGCTACTAAATACAGAAGTACTATTCGCTCACTCCAAGTTAACTTTGGCCGCAGTGGCAGTTCGGAGTGACCTTGTAGGCATTTTCCATTTACAGTTGCTCGCATCAGCTACCGCGCCGAATGTCAGCTTGTACTTTGCGAATAGTAGAGATCTAGGAAAATTTCCGAGCCCCACTACCTAATGGAAGAGGTAGGGGACGAAATGGTTCTGGTACACCATGTGTCTACCGCTGGGTCGTCGCAAAGTACAGATATAAATGTAGATGATGATGACGATGTAGATGTGGAACACTGATGGTGTAGTTGTCATACAAGGTGACCCATTAGAGTTCAAACATTGATCATGAATTCTGAGGAAAGGAGCTCAAATCCCTGTTCAGCTTTCATTATTTAAATGTTCTCTGAGTTCCCTAAAGAAATTCATATCAGTCACTAATGATTGCTCCGAAATCAACCACCCGATTTCTTTCGCAGTGACTGTGCACAGCCTATGACGCCGATGGAACATTAAACTTAAGACTTCCTTATTTTTGGACATCCGTTGTCGACCCGTCCATTCGATGATCGATGTAGGAAGTACGCCGAAATCTGTGGTGATGAACGACGATCTACATTATAATGTCCACACTACTTCAACGTGAATCACTAAAATACTTGAGAGAGGTTAGGATTCAGCCCGATATCACGTAATGCGAATAAGGTCGTCATTAGAATCCAAGAACACTCGATCACTTGCTGCTGTAATGGTGCTACAGAATATGCCACGATAGGCCCATTCGTGAGACAAGTCGCTGATTGAAAATGTATGAAATGTAATCACTCCGTAATCAACGTCCTTCGCCCGTCTATTCAAGTAGACTGCGAACTCGCATAGAAATAACTCGGCAGACTGTTCACGGGTAACACGTTTACCGCCTCATTGATCTTGTGCCAATCCGTATAACTTCTATTTTGGCGGTCTTGTCAGCTTTTCAACACACAGTAGTTTCGACAGTAATGAGACTATACAGCTCTGAGATTTACTTTTGTATACTGTGCTGCATAAGAAACTGTTCAATAGTCCTCTCAGAACGGAAATGAAATCAGTGGAGAAGACAGCAGAAGTCGCTGCCATAGAGTTCTTAAATGTTGTGAAAACCAAATACTTCTTGCAATGTACAGAACGTATCTCTATGGGTTTCCACTAAAGGGTGACAGGAAATTAGAGGAAGGTAGGAAGATTACGATTTTGCGTCCAGTCCACGATGAGGTCATTAGGAGACTGATCACAAGCTTGGAATGGCGAAGGAAATCACACGTACATTTCATAGGAACCATACGGGCATACACCTTAAGCATTCTAGCGAAATCAAGGAAGATCCAAATCTGGATGATCAGACCCCGGAACACGCTTCCAGTATCTTAACAACTGTCCAACCTCGCTTGATATAGGGAATGAAAGATTACGACCTGTTGTTGTTGTTGGTCTCGTTGTTGTGATTAGTGGCGGCGGTAGTGGTGGTATTCAGTCCTAAAACTCGCTTGAAACATGTGTCCACACCGTTCTATTCTCTGCAAGTCTCAGCATCTCTCCATAACTACTGCAGCTTACATCCATTTCCACTTACAGGATTCATCCGTAATCATCTGTGCCATTTGTTTTTGAGTGGGGTCCGTTTTCAGCAAAACACAATTTTGTTTTTTGTCCCAGACATGTTTCACTGCAGTTGCAGCATCATCAGTGGGTTTTTTATTATTATGGCTGTTAAAAATAAGGAATGTTCTTTACTTACGGGAGACCAATAAAAAAAGGCGAATGTGTTCTTTCAGCATATGCTACTACCAAAAAATATTATTATTTAAAATTTTAACAACTTAATCTTTACTTCCAGAAAGGCACAAAATTCGTTTGATGAGGGTTATAATTTGAAGAAAACATTCTTCCCATTCCAACATTAAAAGACGTTTTAGTCAAATCCTTTACTCCACAATAATTCATTTTTTCTGAAGTATTTTTCAGACATTCATCAACGGGATGCTTGTTTGATGATTATACCGCCAATTAAAAAAAAAAGACAGAAAGGAAATTCTTCAACAAAAACCTGTGTCCAATTACACTAATTTTGTACCATCCTTTCATTTAAATTCTGCATTAGATTTTGTACAGGCTGTTTGGACCGGCTTCTAGAATATTTAAGGTCCACAGTTTTTTGTTCTTAAAGATTTCCCCAGAAGCAACTTATACAAAATTCCTCGAGCGTTCGGTTTTCGAGAGATATGTCCAGAACGATAAATGTGGAACACACGTTACGAGGTATGTCGTTTGCTGAGTGACAATATGTTGCAAAATGCTAGTGATTTTGCTCTTAGCCTTCACTCTGTCTCTACTCGCACTGATGTATTGCTAAATGAACCTGGCGCTACTCGTGCGGGGTACGACACTAGAGATGCGATTAATGATACGTTCCCTGTGTACCGAAGGAATGAAACGGTCTGATATTTCCGGTGAGAAGTGTTTGGTTAAATGCCAAGTTTACGAGTGGGTAAACAAAATCACAAACGCTGCGAGAAATGTCCAGATCAATAGAGGTTACTGCAGAAGGCGAGATACATATCTATCTTAATACTCCGCCCGCTACTGCGATGTGATTGGTAAAGCTCGCTTTTCATCCAGAAACACACCGGTATAGCTTCTTCCCATTCCATTTTTGGTTGGTGTGTGAGAAAAATTAAAGTGTTATGTTCCATTGCACATTTTGCTGTTAATTTTCAGTGCTGGATCAAGACTCTAATCTTAACCTCTGCACTTCATGGACAAACTCATCACTTGCACTTCTCCTTATCTCCCCTTCAATGCCTCATTATTTATGATATGATGGAGGTCACATAATACTCCTTTATTTCTTACTGACACCGATTTTTGAAATTTTGTATGTTGATTTTTAAGCAAAGAGCCCACATTCGAGTGCTATGCAGAAGAAAAATGACACAAAGGTTGTACGCATTTTTAGTTTATTTTAACTATCTTATACCACTGAATGAGAGCCTACAGCTTTTTACTACATCTGTATCTACATCTACATTCGTACTCCGCAAGCTACCATGTGATGAGTGGGGGGGAGTACCCTGTACCAATACTAGTCATTTACTTTTCTGATCCATTCGCAAATAGAGCCAGGGAAAACGGTTGTATATATTCCTCCGTATGATCTCTAATTTCTCTCATCTTATCTTCGTGGTCCTTACGCTAAATGTACATTGGTGGTAGTAGAATCGGTCTGCGGTCAGCTTCTAATCCCGGATCTCTAAATTTTCTCAATAGTGTTCCTCGAATAGAAAGTCGTCTTCCGTCGAGGAATTCCCACTCGAGTTCACGAAGCATATTCGTAATACTCGCGTGTTGATCGAACCTACCGGTAACAAATTTAGCGGCCCGCCTATGAATTGCTTCGATGTCGTCCTTTAATCCGACCTGGTGGGGATACCAAACACTCAAGCAGTCCTCGAGAAGGGGTCACACTAATATTCTGTACACTATCTCTTCTATAGATGAGATCCACTTTCCCAAAATTATCCCAATAAACCGAAGTCGACCATTTCACTTACATACTACTGTCCGTATGTACTCGTTCCATTTCATATCGATTTTCATTTTCACGTCTAGCTATTTAATCGATATGGCTGTGTCAAGCAGTAAACTATTAATGCTGTATTCCAACATTCCGGGATTGTTTCCCCTACTCATCTGCATTAACTTACATTTTTCTACATCTAAAGCAAGCTGTCATTTATTACACCAACTACAAATTTTGACTGTGTCATCTTGTATCTTCCTGCAGTAACTCAGCGACGACGTCTTTGGAATCATTCTGTGTCCTTCCTGCCTTTGTTATTATCCTCATACGTTTCAAGAACCGTTTCTAATATGAAATCAATTGCTGTTATATGTTATTATACCAGTTATGCGACAGAATAAGAGAAATGAAAGAAATGAATATTGAGTTATAGAAGATTATTTCCTACAGAATTGGGTTCCAGAACCCCATCGAAAATAGTAACTTATCATTTAAGACAAAAACAGGACAGACCCACAACTCACTGACATGTGTAGGGAAATGACTTCACTGGTCTAATAGGAGCTGGACCTTAACACTGGATCAAATTAGTTAAGGGGACTGATGACCTCAGAAGTTAAGTCCCATAGTGCTCAGAGCCATTTGAACCAAATTACTTAACTTTAAAAGCTGAAGATCCAACAAGTAATAACTGGCTTTCACCTAGGGCTGAATAAATCGGGTCTGAATTATCATTGAAACTGTATCTTGCAACAGAACTCGAAATATTTAAGGAGACTTTTCTACTAATTGGGCGGTAGTAGGAAGTGACTATTTTTTTATGGCATTAAGCTTAAGGCTAAAAGTACGACATAAAGTCCTGAAAGTCCTTTTAGGGCATACTTTTATAATATGAAAGCACATGTCTGTATGCAGCTAAGCATACAGTGTCATTTGAGACGGATGCTAACTTTAGAACACACGTTGCGCGTAATTATGCTTATTCTGTATATTTGTGCATCAGGAGTAGACCTGAAGAGCTCTGTAGACATCCATGAACAAATCTCGAGTGTTGGTTTATATTTCGTGGTACTGAGCCCCTCAATATCATTTCGTTGGTTACTATTCAAGAATTTTACACATTCATATAAATTTGATACGAAGTATTATTATTCTAGTTACTATTTTCATTCATATTCACAAGTGAATGCTTTTGAATTAACATTATGTTACATAATCCGCAAATGAAAGTTTCCTCCAACCCAGTGCACGTTATGCTACTAGACATACCAGCATTGCCTGTGCGAGTAATGCGGAGTCCGTTGTGAATGATGAACGATTTATACACATCACTATATTTTAGCCCGAATCTGCATAAGCTAATTAATCATATTTTCACTCGCATCTATCTCTTAACCTAATTTTTTATTAAAATTCATATTTTCAAGATATTGAAGAAATCTCCCACTTTTCCGTATTATCTGTCCATTATCTTTCACCAACAGCAAAGCGGCAGTTGCACAGCCACGGTTATAGGAAACTTTCAAAGTGATGTTCTTAAGCACGCGTACACGCGTAAAGTTTACTGCATTGTGGTGCTCATGTAAAATGTCTGAAAATATCGAATTAAAACAGGAGGAGGATTGCAACCTCTCCTGCACTGCACTAAATCTAAAATGACGCTGGGCGTCTACAGTAAACAAGGTGGCAGACGGTTAAAACCCTGGTTTCGGGGTTGTACTTGCTCCACACAGAGTGACTCCAGTACACGCTGTACGCGGATCCCGAATGACACTGTGGCTCGTGGACAGTTGGAGAAAAGGCGTTCCAGAGGTGGAGGAGAACAGTATGGTGTGCGGGTGAAGTCAGAGCTGCAAGGAACTTACATGCCTGACACACCATGAGGAGATGCCGCCGGATGGTGAGTGGTGTTTCCCCAGCCTATAAGCACCTGTGGCCAGCCGAATCCCCTCATGGTGGACAGTGTCAATGATCTTAAAATAAGAAGGTCTCGCTGATCCATACACTGTGCGCCCGTAGTCCAGCCGAGAACGCACGAAAGCCCTATAAAACTGGAGCAGATATGCCGTGTCCACTCCCCAAGACCTGTGGCCAAGGCGCTTGATGATGTTTAGTGCCTTCAGAGTTCTGGCTTTCGCGTCTCTCAGGTGTTGCAATCACGACAATTTCGAGTCAAAAATGAGGTTCAGAAAGCTCACTGAGTCTCTAAAATGTAGAATGGTGTCCCTCATATGCAGCTCAGGCAAATTAAAAATACGACGAGGACGATTAAAATGCATACACACACATACACACTTATCTTCAGAAAACTGAAAGACCGATTTTGCAGCCCACTCCTCCGATCTCTGCACTGTAAGCTGCAGCCGACGGCTCGCTGTTGCAACATCGCTGTTGTAACAATGGAGGAGGAACAGAAAACAACAAAGTCGGCCACAAATAAGGTGCACTGTACAGGACTCCTTACCGTAGACGTGATACTGTTTAATGGCTATGGCAACATGGCAACTTAAAACATTGCCCTGATGGACACCATCCTCCTGTTCCAAATGACCTGACAGGTAGTCACCAACTCGGGTCCTAAAAAACCACTGAGACGGGAAAGACCGTATGAAGATAGGGAGGCGGCCACGAAACACCCACTAATGCAGTTGCTCGAAAATACAGTGTCTCCAAGAAGTATCGTAAGCGTTACTGATATCGAAGGATGTGCCGAAGCAGTGATGCTTACGTAGGAAAACCTGCTGAACAGCCGCCTCTAGCAGAGTCGTCGATAGGAAAAGGAAGGAAGAATACAGTCACTAGAGGTGGAGCGCAAGCTCGGATTACGGAAGTATGGGGAAGGACCCATACCGGCTTATGAGTGTAGTGATTTAGGGAAATCACAGAAAACCTACATGTAGCCGTAAATGCGTTCCAAGGGAGACACACCCTCTTGAAAGGTCTTTGCCAGTGTACGTGTCAACGATTGAAATCACGCATGAGAACACACTAGGCAAGTTTGAGTGATCTGTCTGTACTAGTATTTTCGCTGCACACTCACGAGGCCAATGTGCTGGAACACTATCATGTAGCAGTCACATTACCCTTCTTACCACCAAAGGCACGTCTTCCAGTAGGGAAGGCAGGGTCACGAGCAGGAAGTGCAGATATGCCTCGTCTGTGAGGCGTGTGGAAGGACAGCTAGTCCCAAGACGCAGTCACCAATAATCGCTGCCCTCACGTTGAGGCTGAACCGGTGCTGAAGCTTGGCTGCCACCGTACTATGGGGCCTCTCCGTAGTCCAAAGCGGGAGGGGGGTTGACGTTTGATGACACTGACCCCTCGTAAATGGGTAGCCACACATGTGAATTGGTTGGATGGAAAAAGTTGCAGCACCGTGATTGTTTGTGCAAAGAACCAGCAACAGAACCGTTGCCGCAGAGGCAAGTCCGCAGGTAATAATGCTTGCACGCGTTGTAAGTGATGCGGATAATGGCAGCTGCCGTGAACAATGTTCCACATGGTCGTTTGGCTTAACCATGTTGGCGGGGCACCTGCCTGATGGTGATACCGAGCTCACTGTCAAATATCTTTGTCTCCACCTCCAGGTGGGTATATCTCCCTGAGAATGTATTTCCGGTCGCGTGTCCAATAACCTTTTCTTATTCCTTATCCTTTCAGTCATCGTTTCCTGCTTTTTGCCCCATTTAGAAAACTCACTCCGTATAAGGCTATAATTCTAAACTTACCAGCACGTCTCACAGAATCATTGTTTGTTTTTCGTTACGGTTAATTTAACTCCGCCCCGCAACCCATATACATGCACATAAGGTTCGAGGCATGGCGTATGGGAGGACGAGTGGCCCCAGTTATACTGCTGCTCCTTAGCATAATGCAGGGGGCCGAACAGAGCTTTATCACTATCATTGAATAAAATAATGAGTATTAAAAACAGTAGACGATACGTGCTGACTACATTTTTGCGGCGGTGCTGTGATATGAATGACGATGTTTTTTTCTGGCCTACAAGAGATGGGCATTGTTGTTCATGCCGGCCATCTACCGTCAAGTCTCTAGTGTAGGATGAAGAACAAAATGGACTGGACACATTTCGGGGCAGTGGGGAGGAGGGAGGGAGACAGTTATTGAGTGTTAGGAAGTGTGTGAATAGGCAATGAGAGATGGAACAGCGACAGTGGTAATGAGAGATTGGAGGGGATTCTTAACTCAGAACTTCTCACTGATGACTACCCGTCCTGTTCATATGAACTATAATCCAGCCTCTTGCCTGGGCTGGATTATAGTTCATAGGAACAGGACAGGTAGTCATCAGTGAGAAGCTTTGAGTTAAGAACTGAGATATTTTAGTTTCCTTAGGGTAGGATGTAGCGGTGTGTTGGATAACGGAGGATAAGTTGATATACGAAAGGAGCAGTCCAGGATTTCAGAATCTGAAAAATCTGAGGATGACGTTTTGCTCCGCAAGTTAATGAAAAGTGTATTACTCGTGGAGATCTTCTAATTCGATTAGAGGACGATTGAACCGTCAGATTTTCTAAATAGCTCTATCCAAAAAATACAAGGGTTCAAACTAATAAATAAACATATTTTAGTACAAAAAATATTTGTAATATCCAAAGGAAAAATTCAGAAAGATGTGGATTTCGTATCTGCTGTGTAGGACACTGTAGTTCAGGTAGGCCGACACAGAAAGACGTAAACAGCGTGCTGGTGGCGCGGTCAGCAAATGTCTCCCGTGTTTATCGCAGGCTCCGCCACCAGTAGGTCACAAGCGCAAAATCCGCAAAGCAGCTCTGAGAGCAAAGTTGCCAGCGCCGATGGGCTGAGGCTGTCTCGCGACTCTAGTCTGGCCTCTCTCTTCTCGCCTAGTGTAAATTGTAGAGTAGGAAGAATCTGTGTTTCCTGGACTTAATTTTCGCTGGATGTTATTTGGAATAGTTCCTGTATTGCTGCTGATATTTATCAGTACTGAAACCCGCGACGAGAAGACTTGCTATAATGCTTTTTATTCTTTGCATATGACAACACAGCTTGACACCGTAGTCGATTTTCTTTGTGTAACACAAATTGAACTATATTTATCACTTTTTTTATCTATTTAACCTGATCTGGTTACGGCCATCAAACTGTGCCTTTCTTCACATCATAGGTACCTAAGAAATAACAAATATAATATGACAAATAGTATTAAAATGATTTGAGCGTCTGTAGTCACAACGTATGTAAATAATACTGACTATGAACTAATAAAGTTGACAACGATCTTTCCGCACTGGTAACACCGGTTCCCGTCAGATCACCGAAGTTAAGCGATGTTGGGCTTGGCTAGCACTTGGATGGGTGACCATCCGGTCTGCCGAGAACTGTTTGCAAGCAGGATGCAGTCAGCCCTTGTGAGGCAAACTGAGGAGCTAATTGACTGAGAAGTATCGGCTCCTGTCACGACAACTGACAACTGCTGGGAGAATGGTGTGTTGACCACATGTCCCTCTATATACGTATCCAGTGACCCCAATAATCTGAGAATGACACGGCGGCATGTTGGGACGGAGCCTAGTTTTGTTTATGAACTAATAAAGATAACACTGGCAGTACTTGTACTACTGCTGCTGATGCTGCCGCCTCTAATGATAATAATAATAGTAATAATAATAATAATAATAATAATATAATAATAAGACATAAAAATTAATTATACGTGTACAAGATAGATGTTCTCTGATATAGCGAGTTCTGCGGAAAGGAAATTTGGGCCGGCCGGGATGGCCGAGCGGTTCTAGGCGCTACAGTCTGGATACTTTTTTGGGAATTAGTTACTACGCTGGAAACGCGAGACCGCTACGGTCGCAGGTTCGAATCCTGCCTCCGGCATGGATGTTTGTGATGTCCTTAGGTTAGTTAGGTTTAAGTAGTTCTAAGTTTTACGGGACTGATGACCTCAGAAGTTAAGTCCCATAGTGCTCAGAGCCATTTGAACCAAAGGAAATTTGAGAAGACTGTACCAGCTAAAACCACTGGGAAATGAGGAAGATCTGGTGGGGTAGAAGAATTTACAAGGGTAACGAGTGTGTACAGGGGCAGTGACAATCATAATTTCTGCTTTACTAGATATATCATTTGTCTTCTGAAGCTAGAGAGGTTATTCATTTCTCTAATACGAATTCTGAAGGTTGTTCCAGAGTCGGGTACCTTTTACTGAGAAAGACTTCGAGAAAGTATCTGAATGATGGAGTGGCACAGAAAGGATTTTGCTCTGATGAGAACAGATGTTTCTGTCATGTTGTTTAGTGTGTGTGTTTGTGGTTTACGGGCGCTAAACAGCGGGGTCATCAGCGCCCAATGTTGTTTAGAAAAGATCTTTAAGGTCGAGGAGAGATATGAGGTACATTGTACGTCGATAAGGCAGTTGAGAAAACGGAGGGTATGGAAATCTCTGTGCTTGTCTGTACACAGCCAAGGTAGCTGTGCATACGAAAATGAAATACAATCAAAACGTCGAGCATCACAGATATAACGAACAAAGGCGTTCATAACCAGTTTCAGGCGCTGTGAGCTTTCCTGACAAAGCCCTTGCAGGATAACATCGCTGTATTCAATAACCGGAAGTATAAGTGTTTGTACAATTTTCTTTTTTGGGTCAAGAAGGACGAACTACTTATATTTTTGTGGGGTATGGAGAGATGCTGATGTCTTCTTCCACATGGAAGTTATATGCTTAGTTCAGTTTAGATTTTCATCTATTGTTGCTCCTACACTCTTCGCCTAAGGAGAGAAGTTGATATTTGTCCCATTTAGGGCTATAGATGGTAGAGATCCTCGAAATTTCGGACTGATGAGCCTAGAATAACCAACCAGTACCACTTCGGTTTTGGATGAGTTGAGCCTTAACCCTATATCCTGCGTCCATTTTGATAGTGCACACAGATCGGTATTGAGATTCTCGGTAGCTGACTTCAGGTTCATTGGTTTTTCACTTAAATACAACTGGAGATCATCAGCGCTCATGTGGTATTTGCAGCAGGGCAAAAGTGATGACACATCATTGAAAAACAATGAAAGGGGTATAGGACCTGATACCGAACCCTGGGGGACGCCTGATACTACCTGCCCCATTGTAACTTTACGGTGATGGACATGACGCATTGCTGGCGAGACGTCAGGTATGTGCGAAAACACTCCTCTGCACTTAGGACTTCATTGAAAATATAAATTTGGTGCCGAAGTAAATCTAAAACTGAGTCTACACATTCGTAATGTGACAGGAAACAAATTAGTTATGCAGAAAGGAATTACAAAAATTGGCTGCAAGCAGACATTGATTGAAATAAAGTTGAAAATTCGTGGTAGAACGGGATTTTTTTTAAGGAACCGCTGCAGGAGCAGGACGACGGGTAGGGCAGGGGTCGACACCCGAGGCCTGGCCATCCCGCCGCCATCCCCAAGCAACGTGTTCTAGGATGGAAGGATCAGGGAGAGGATGTAGCAGGACTGTCTGTGTTGTTTTATTTATTTATTTGTTCAATTTTTATAATTTTTAAATTTTTTGATTTTATTTTATTTATTTATTTTTAAATTGTGTTTATGGATTTATTTTTGCTTCATTAAAGAAGATCCTACAACAGCCATAGCCGTGCGTCCGAGTCGTCTTCTCGTCTGTTGGTAGGGGTTCCCCCCTACTCCGTCCGTAGAGGATCAATGTGCTCGAGGATTCTTCTTCATTTTCAGCGCCTCATACCCGGAACGCCCCAATGAGCAGGAGGATCTGCAAATAATAACCCTAAATAATTTGCGAAACGGGTTCTGTACTTCGGGTGGCGGCTGAAAGCTTCATGTGTCGTCACCGTACGGACTAAAAGTCGAGTGTGCCTTTGTGAGCATCGCAAAATATGTAGTAAAGGGCCATGCCTTTTAGCCAGTAACGGCGTTCGTCCTGGTCGATGGAAAGTATACGCCGTCGGGGGGCAATATATCATCAGGGGAGATAGACGCCGGCAATCGCCGCAAGATAAAGGCCAGCATGCGCTGCGTGAGTAGCCAGCACTCGCTGGTCGTGGCACAAGTCAGGCGGTGTGCATCCGGGTCAACGACTGAGCATGTCGGACACAAGGGGTCGTCCGTCAGATGAATGGAATGTAGCCGCTGACGAGTAGCGAACTTCCCATTCACAACCACGTACCACAATGAACGCTCCGTCGTATGTACAAAAGACGTGTGTACCCCGTCTTGCAGGCAACTTCAGGATGTCTATGCACGACCGTATTGATAGGTTGCTGTTGTTGATAGAGGCGATAATAGTCTTTGGTGCTGGGCATCGGTGTCGTCCGAAGGTCTGACCGTAAGTAGCTGAAGTCAATCAAGAACTGTCTGATGTGGTTGAGTGCCGGTGAAATGTGTCCTACAGAAACCGGGGGATGCAGAGAGTGTGGTGCCACTGAAACTATCAGGGTGCCCGTCAGAGTGGCGTGGGCTGAGGTCCACGTGCGACGCATAGTGTTGAGATAAAGCGATCGCGCACGGTTATAGACATGAATTAAACCGATACCGCCCGCCCGCTCCGGCAATGTCATGGTGGCGTATTGGACTTTAAAAACAAGGCCGGCGCTCACGAAATGTCCATATGCTGCTTGAAATCTGTCGGCCATCGTAACCGGCAAGGGAAGGACATGCGCAGAATAGTTCAGTTTGGAGACAAGATAGGTGCTAACATAACATGTTCTGAGGAGCATATCCATGCGACGTAGTTTGTTGTCCTGCAGCGAGCACGTGTCTGGTGTAGGAGCCGGCGCGGCGGTATGTCGCCGCTGTGCGGCGAACATTGCTATAGAACTGCACTACTAAACATTTGAGTACGGGCACTTTGTCAAAGGGCAAAGCTGTTGTGTGGGAAAGCCCCCCTCCGATATCCATGTATTTTGTCTTCTTCACGTTGATGACGCTCCCAGAGACCGCCCCGTACTGGCGTAGCCACTGTGATCTGGCCAGGAGCACATCATCGGCGAATGCACTACAACGAGAGTTCATGTCCCGCATGGAAATGCCTGTTAATCGCTGCCGTAGACCATGTAAAGCTGGTTCAAGCGCTGCCGCAAATAATATACCCGACAAGGGGCACCCTTGTCGCACTGACCGTCCAACAACTATGTGACCAGACTGGTAACCGTTGCCCATCATGCGGGAGCGCGCTCCGTGGACCAGTCAAAGGACCACCTGTGCAGACTCTGGACAGAGGCCCATGTGTTCCAAAACTGCGCGTAGGAAGCCGTGGTCGACGAGGTCGAACGCGTGGTCAAAATCGACGGCGACAAGGGCGCCTCGTATTTCGCAGGCCACCGTCAAAGCAATTACGTCGCGGTATGCTCTTAACGCTGTATGAATGTTGCTGACACCACCTAAACATGTCTGATCGGTGTGGATGGCTTTTCTTGAGGTTTAAAATCAATAGTAACTGAAGCAATTGTTAATTTATTATTTTTGATAATATTCGTTGAGAAACATTTTTGGAAACGTTGTGTTAAGGAATATGCATCCTTTTAAATGAGAACTGACTGACTGGCTCGATTAGTGGTTAATTATACATGCTGAACAATAGTTCAGTGACTTTAACCCTTTGAGCCGCTATGGTTTCTGCCAGTATCAGGGCTTTTGTAACATTGGTGGTTTCATGCTAAAGGCACTGGTAGTTTCAAACAAAACGAGTGAAATAGGGTGTTGCGGCAGAAAGAACTAGGACTCAAAGGGTTAAATTAGTTCCACTCTTCAGTTCAGTTTCTTTGAGCAAACAAAGGAGAAAAATACTCGATTTATGTAGGTGCCATAACTTAATACTTTGACGTTGTTTCATGTTAATGGAAATAATCAGTCGTGATCACGAATGATGTTTCATTACTGGTGACCGGTTTCAGTCTGAGTAGACAATCTCCAGACCGAAGGGTGACAACGTTCACAGTTTACGACTGATGCCTCCCGGCATACGCAACAGCTCTGCTCGTCGTCTAGGAGTGTTACCAATGGTGTCATCCACTAGTCTGATGATGGTGTACTAAGATTCAAACCCGTCACTAGTAATGAAATAAAACATTATTCTCGATCACGACTGATTATATTCCTTAGAATGAGATACATCGCTCCTGTTCTTGACATGACTTCAAACATTATTAATTGATCTATTTGGTTTTGATTTCCAGTATTGCATCCAAATTACGTGTGGCTTAACAATTCTTTATAGCATTGACAGGCTCGTGTAATGCAGACCCCAACAATGTAATCAATTGACAGTTGCAGCTGATTATCAACTCGTGATGGATTTATAGAAGACAGCTGAGATTTCGACAACGAGAGGAACATCAGAGGTGATGAAATAATAAATTAGAATCTTGGCAAGGGCAGTGCTCAAAGTACGAAAGAGAATTACAAATCTTTTAAAATAATTTGTTTGGAAAATGGGTAAGGTTTAGCGTTTACAGTCGAATGAGTTGTGGGGATTAGATTGCAAAAGTGTCTCCTAGGAGCCGGCCGGTGTGGCCGAGCGGTTCTAGGCGCTTCAGTCTGGAACCGGGCGATCACTACGGTCGCAGGTTCGAATCCTGCCTCGGGCATGGATGTGTGTGATGTTCTTAGTCCCATAGTGCTCAGAGCCATTTGAACCATTTGTCTCCTAGGTCGTCACTTAAAGAGGTAATTGTAACTTCTGTCACTCATGTGGTAATGGCCGCCGATCTGGTCCAGAGTTGATGAAGGTTTGCCTTACGACGAGAGAAAGGCCATTTAGACAATAATAAGTATGGGACAGCAAGTTACGAATGAAAATAGTAACAGCTGATGCAGTCCCCGATTCTAACATCTTAACGTTATATTACGTACGTCGACCATATCATGAATGGGCAGTAAAATCTCTCAAAAAATTTGTCTCGCTATTTGTCACTGTACCTGCTTCACCTGCTGCATGCTTTTCATGACTGCCTGTTCGGTTATAAGTGTGTGCTGATCTGATTATCACTATGCTAAAAGCATGTAGAAGTTGGAGGAGGACGTATAGTTGTGGGGGTGGTAAGTTACTTAGAATCCTCCACATACGCGACGTCAAAGAGTTACCAAAGCAACCATTCAGGTAATTGTCACCTATTCAGGTACTTGTCACCTTTCTTGTAGAGTTCACAAGTGGGCTCCTAAAATTGAAGACCTCAGTTGTAAACAATGGTACAGTACGGGACAAGTTAGTTCTTTCGAGACGTTGCACCGTAAAGTTTCTTTTAAGTCTCACAAATAAGACATTTCAAGTACATCCGATTCACTTGTTCAGATAAGGCTCTGTTTTATATATTTCTAGAGTAAAGACATATTTTTAAAATCTTGAATTCTATCAAAAATTTTATTCTTAAAAATACTTCAGTGGTACTTAACATTGTCTACTTTAAAACTGAGTACACTTAATATAGCTTAGCGCTGACTAACCGCTTTTTACATTACTGAGGAAACTCCCAAAAATGTTTCAGTTTGTTATAATAAGATTTGCATTGCCAGTTTTTTCCAGTAATGAAGTATAACAACATCAGAAATGAATCTGATTCAGCACAATATAAATTTTATTTTCACCTTACCACAACACGATCAAGGATGGTCCTTAACGTTTCTTTCACATAAATTCACTTGAATCATGGAAACGGACAAAACTCAACATTGCTTACTCGATTAAATAATTATTCACGTACGCCTGATAAGCAACAACTTTTGAGGAGCTTTTGTGTTCAGAAACATACTGAGGATCTTTATATGAGTTGTAGTAATCCACAGTGTCCTCGGATTTACATAAATCATCCCCTGAAAACAATTTTCCTAGCACTAACAACAAACACGTTACTACTAATGGCAGCTAAGTTCTTGGCACTTACCACTCTTTGCACACACACATCCTGACACAGTTGGCATTACTGAGAATATGAAATTAGAGATAGAGGTGCCAGTTTCCGGCTTATCCTGGGACTATCGACTAATATGAATGAAGCACATGACGTACCATATTTCATATGCAATAACTGTTTCTCATCGACTGTTCATTACCTTTGTTTACTACCAAGTTCCTCAGTTCTGTAAAGCTCTCGTCTTGTAGCTGGCTAGTCAGGTTATTTATAGATAAGCTGATGGCTGCAATCAATATAGATGCGTCTACAGGGATCGATGTTGGGTCCAATTTTGTTATTGTTATATATAAATGATCTGCCCACACAAATTCAAGAAGCCAAGTACAATAACCAAGTATAATGACGAACCTTCAGTGCTTGACAATATAAGTGAAATTTACTTAAAACATTAATAATTGGTCCTGCCATGAAAAGAAATGTCACTTCAGACCGTCACTCCTGGTTGTCCGTACGGCGTGCGACAGTCGTGTTGGTATCCCACCGCGGTCTCTAAACACATCTTCGTTGGTCTTCGGGCCTCACTTTGGAATGGGACTCATCACTGAAGACAATTCTAATCCAGCTGTAACGTAGCAGCTACGTTACGTAGTAATATATAAATGTATACTCCTTTGTTTTTCTTGTTTGCGCATATATGACAATGTTAGTAATAGCTAACGGCTTTACCAAAATCTATACAGAAGGATTTCAAGTTACCCCTAAGGCAACGCGAAATGGTGTTTACTTTGTACTCCAGTTACAGTAAGAGGGGGCACTTCAAATGTCACTAGGCAGGCAGACAACTGAGCGTTACGAATGGAAGGCGGTGAGTTGGTTAGAGTAGGAAGGTGAGAGTAAAGTAGCCAGATGTAAGTTATATGGATGTGTTGTTTGCACGGGAACACAGAAAACGTCTAGCTTGTTCTGGAAGGATTTTCGCATAAGTAGACCTTTCCGTCAGCTTTTTTAAGCTGTCGGAAGGGCTACGTACTGGGGATTCCGTACTGGTCTGCTGTGCAATAGATCAAGATATAGCACAAAGACATAAAATAGTCCCACGAGTTCTTAACCCTTCAGGTTGAGAGCTATTTATTTTAATCGTAGAAAAAAGGAGGTAATAGAGGACGACACCTAAAGGTCAGAATCCTCTGTTTTATATCATATGTTTTCATTCATTTTCAAAAGCGGATACATCTATTGTGACTCACGAGTGGGGAAGCATAAGTTCCGTGGAGGAGCACAAGCTGAGTTGTTGGCGTACTCGAAAGAAAGTCGCTTGTTGGCTGCCTGAGAGGCGCAGTAACGCGTACGAGTAGGACCGACTTTGAATGTGTGCATAAGTATTGTTTCCAACTGTGACGATTATTAAAACGAAGGTATGACCGCGTTCTCACGTCATTATGCTGGCCCAACATGATGGGCAAGTGATTTTGGCGGATGGCTTGGCGTTTGCGAGATTTCTGTTGGCTGTCTTAAAGCTGTAACCACACAGATGGCCGACTGGTCACGTGATGAAAGCATTTAGTCCTGATCCTTTATTTCGCTTATTACGCTCAAATAAACAAGAGTACAGTTTAGCATCATTATTGAAAATCGCACGTGACAGAGCAAAATTAATTAAGGCAAGTGAAAGATTCTTTACAAATTATTTTTATGCGTTGTAGCTTTGTTAAATTACCGAGTGCTTCAGATTGACTTCTGGAGTTCTAGAAATAGTTAACGTGAGTAAAGATTCTTTTCATAGTGGGTACTTGTTTTGTGAGGAGAATTATGTTTAACATGTTTGATGGAAGTCTCAAACAAGGGACGTAAGGGAAGACATTCGCCTGATACCGCTGTCTTTCGTGTGCTCTCGGGGACTGATGACCTCAGAAGTTAAGTCCCATAGTGCTCAGAGCCATTTGAACCATTTTTTTTTTCGTGTGCTCTCGTCTTAAGCAGTAGGTGCCAAACACGACTGTAACGATCAGTCACTTGCTACTGTACTGCTCCTTATTAGAGGACAAATTACGTTTGAAGGTTGTTGCAGTTCTGTTGTTTTTATTCTTGACTAACCAACCCTGCTTCCCTGGCCACCTGAATATAATTTTGATTTTGATAATTACGATGTGAATCTACGAAAGCGGATTATCAGAGCTATTCCTGAGTGCCTTTTCGACGACCTGGCCTAATATCGGTGATTTTGGAGCGCGAGTCATTCCACAAACGTGAGATGACCGTTGGCACGCTTCCCGCTCTGGTGAACGGAGAGAGTTGCACCATTGCACTCAAGTAACTGGTCACTGGCATCCAACCGATTCAACTGAAACACATTTCCGTTTAAGTTCTGAAATTAAAATAAATATTCTACCAGTTACCGAGACAGTCATGTGGGACTGATTACTACGTTGTATAACCCTCCAGCGTAACTGCTAAGTTCCACAGTCAGTAAGATTCCAGGTCAAGTATGCCCGACAATACTGCAGAAGTGCTTGTTGCTCTACAGATGTCAATGGTAGGGGCGCCCTAAGCTCAGTTCTCTACCTGTGAGCCGCCTCTTAATGGTCCTTGTGGTCACTGAAGCATCAGTTGCACGTAGGATCGATAATAATGATGAATCTCGAGCGCTGAGTGCCTCTCTGACGATTAATCAGTCCTCTAGTTCTGATGTCTCTCTAGGTCGACCGTCTCTAAAGACCTCGCTGTCGAGGGGGTGTTAAACACTTATCTCCTCCTCTAGGTCGACCACTTCCTTCTGCACGCTGTGTTCGGCAATGGTTCACTCATTTCTGCCAACATCGTCGAATAGTGGCATCACTGCTATTCAAATGTAAGCGAATCGCCAAATATTTCAGCCGACTTCTTTGAGCCCAGCTACACGCCATCTCCCAAATGCTGTCATTGTTCACTTGCTTATCTGCGAGGCATGGGTAGAGTCCAACTGAATACACGGAATGATATTCGCAGAGACTTTATGCCCTGGTATCGTCATGTCCACTGTTTACTGTACTTGTCAATGCGTGGTGAGATTGCATCGCTGCGTCACATATTCATCTATCGGCTGTCAAAGTTCGCTGTTTTCCATTTCCTGTCGATACATGTGGGGTTATTAATTTGTGACCGATTTGCATAACTCCTTCGTCGTACGTCGTTTTTTCTATCCTAGACTATTTAACACTTGAAGAGGGAAATGATTTACACGATCCATCACTCAGCCCTAGTGTGGAACAAAGTAGTGAGATATTAAGCCATAAGAATCTTTCACTACTTGTCCAGTGATGTAAGGAATCCAGAAGATAATAAAAGTAGCTTTAAACACTAATTGAAATCACATCTACTTGAAAAGTCATTTTACTCCATAGAATAATTTCAAAATATGTACATACAAGGTGAGTCAGCTGCCACTATAGCTGTGTTTTATGCAGCCCTAACGCCTTCAAATACTACACCTAAGATTTTCATAGTCTTTGCTCGCTACGTGCAAACTAATAGGAGTATGGAAATAATGAACAGGACCTTATTGTAGAAAGTTTAATGTAGCCAAATTTTGTACTGGGATACGTTTCCGCTGAAGGCCACGGTTTTCGAGTCATTCAAGGAAAACGCACATAAGGTCACTTTTGTACGTTTTTCTTGCATAATTCGTAAACTACAGCCTGTAGCGAGAGCTCAACTCAATACAAAATTTAACTACATTAAATTTTTTGCAAAGACATCCTGTTGATTTTTTCTGTAGGACTGATAGTTTGCACGAGAGGATACGAAAATCTTGCGTGTGGTATATGAAGGCAATGCGAGTTGCGTAAAACCCAGTGCTAGGGCAGCTAAATCACCCTGTATACTAGTATATACATGGTCAATCAAAAGTCAGGTCCCAACAAACTTTCAGAGGTGGTGGTATGGACAAAAATATTAAAAAAGTGTCCAGTTAAAGAAGGCTCTAAAGTGCATGCCTTAAAATCTATGAGCACTTGTTCAGTAGATAAAATGTGTTTCACATTATCGAAGAGGAACAAGTGGTCATAGCTCAAGGTATGCATTTTAGAGCCCATGCTTTTGTTCTTGTTCTGCTCCATACTACTAACGCTGAAAGTTCGTCGGAGTAGTTCTGGGTCACCTTATTTGTCCTATGGGACATAACTTTTAATGAACCTGAGAGAAATCGTAATCCATAGCCATGAAACTAGCTGATTAATACTAGTAACGCAGTCAGTACTGCAGTTCAAAAAAATGGCTCTGAGCACTATGGGACTCAACTGCTGAGGTCATTAGTCCCATTGAACTTAGAACTAGTTAAACCTAACTAACCTAAGGACATCACAAACATCCATGCCCGAGGCAGGATTCGAACCTGCGACCGTAGCGGTCTTGCGGTTCCAGACTGCAGCGCCTGTAACCGCACGGCCACTTCGGCCGGCAGTACTGCAGTTCCTTCGGCACGTGCTTCCAGTACAGTTTTGAGTTTGGAACAATCATCAGTTAATTCTACATACACTGTCCTACATGTGGTGTCCATATTTCACTTTCCTGTCCCCAGTCCGTAGAAATATATTTAAAAATGGTTACGTGCGACGTGGGTGGAGATGTTGCCGTAAATAGAAGAGTGATTTCCTGTGTCAATATCGTCCGCTGCTTCACTTTCGCTCATATGTCCCATAGTGCCTATAGCACGTCAGAACTGCACAAAACGAGTGTTACTAAGTCTGATTTTGAAATTGCTTTATAATGTTATTTTAATGTAATAATAGTATTATGAATGTAACCGGTATCTGCGGTCGCTTAGAAAAAATGGTTCAAATGGCTCTGAACATCATGTGACTTAACAGCTGAGATCATCAGTCCCCTAGAACTTAGAACTACGTAAACCTAACTAACCTAAGGACATCACACACATCCATGCCCGAGACAGGATTCGAACCTGCGACCGTAGCGGTCACGCGGTTCCAGACTGAAGCGCCTAGAACCGCTCGGCCACTGCGGCCGGCGGTCGCTTACAATTCCATTCCTTGAGTTTACGTACCAAAAGTGATTGCAAATCAGACAAACATTCACGTTCAACATATTTACTTTACTGCGTGGGGTTTTTGACGACTTCAAACACGCTAGATAATACCAGTAATTCGAAATGCAGGTACAGCATCAATATTTTATTATTGGGCATTAAACTGTGTGGATAGGAGCGTGGTAGGGGTCAATACAGTCTTCCAGCAACTATTTTCATTACCGACTGCTATTTATCCGTAATGGTAACGTTAATTTGAATAACCACAATGTGTTACTGTCATGAATACTTTAAAATACATTTCCAGTGTTACAGTGTCTTTTTCAACCGTATATCACATTAGGAAATTTACGCTCGCTGACTGTGGAATATTCGTGTATCTTTATATAATCAAGCTCCATTGTAGTATATTTCAGCTGACCGCAGGTGACTGTTATTTCGTTATCTGTGCTACAGATTCACGAAACCATGTTTACGGTTCGTTAATAGTAAGTTAACAGTTAACCACAGACGAATAACATTGTGAGTTCCGTTTACATTTCCATTATTAATTTTGGGTTTCTACCACGTGATATTGATACAGAACACGCACAAGCGTGCACGCATACACGCACACACACACACACACACACACACACACACACACACACACACACACACACACTGCAATTCCTCAAACAGTTTGTTCTCCAATGATACACATTTACAACAACTTTGTAGGCATAAAGTCTTGACTACGAAAAAAGATGAATACACCACATGACCCACTTCGGTAAACTTCTAGTATGATTGCGAGGTTTTCCAAGGTTTCCCACATATCTTCGTCAAAATTTTGGGGTGATTGTTTCACCAAAACTTTTGCGGATTGCTTTTCCAGTTATTCTCGGAATGAGTTAGTATTTGTTCTATTATGAGCTCAGCGGCGAAAGGACGTTAAACAGAGTTGTCACAGTATGACAAATATCTTTCTCAAACGCAAAACGATTTTGCTCTATTCGAACCCTTGCCTTAAGCATACTGACATTTGCTTTCCACATTGATTCACAGCTGTTTGTTTACTGTGCTTTCAATAACGCTGACCTTTCTGGTCGCACCAGAGCAGCGTTGTTAGATTTACGTGTACGCTGTCCCTCTGCAATCATAACCATTTATTAATGGCACACTGTTCTGTGCATCCTCCGCTTCAGGATTCATTTGAGCGATTCGCTCTGGACGTTTCAACAAACGTACTGTGTTTCCGAGAGCCAGTGTGCTGTAAATCACTCGCCAAGGAAGGGTAACCCTGCTAACATGCATGTCCAAATGACGACATGTTGGCAGAGGCCAGAATACCCCACCGGACGCTTAATTAAGAAGTAACAACAGGAATCTCTTTAATCTATTAATGACTATGACGGATCAAATGAATCATTTCTATGATCACACCCCAAATACTCTGACACGATTAGTATACTACTATGAGGTTGAAAAATAGAGTGTTATTTGCTGAAGATGTACTTGCTCGTCTAGCTCTTAATTTCTACAATGGCCGTAGTACAGTGCACAGCTGCCCTTACGCGCCAGTATCATGAATATTATAACAATATGTTGCATATAAGAATTCCCGCCCCAAACCTTCTTGCGCAGAAACACATTTCTCCCACAGGAAATTCATGAACTTTTTTGTTTCCCAAGTGTCATGTGCATATGTTCTAAGAGAAGAGAGTTTCTGAGGACTTACATAGTGGTATTCGTATCATGAGGGTCGCAGTTACTAACGCCAGTTACTAGTATCTGACTTAATTTCTTTTCGGTGAGGGTTCAAATGGTTCAAATGGCTCTGAGCACTATGAGACTTAACTTCTGAGGTCATCAGTCGCCTAGAACTTAGAACTAATAAAACCTAACTAACCTTAGGACATCACACACATCCATGCCCGAGGCAGGATTCGAACCTGCGACCGTAGCGGTCGCTCGGCTCCAGACTGTAGCGCCTAGAACCGCACGGCCACTCCGGCCGGCTTCGGTGAGGGTCAGAACTCATGGCAGGAACAAGAAGCAGAATATAATTCCTCTTAGTTTTGATAACCGACACCTCAGTTTATTGATGTCTTACATTTTAAACTTTAATTGTACAACTAAACAGAGCGAATCTCTGTTACAACGCTATATTATTATGGAGAAGGAACAATTAGCCTGTCAAGTGACAGATCTCAATAAGGTTTTTAACGCGGTGTGAATGCTCGGTATGGTAACTTCGGAAACATCGAGATGGAAGCGACGGTTCGCCATGTGCAGTTCTAACCCCTTTAAGTATCTTCTGATGAAAAGTTTTAAATCCACATACTTTCCCCTGTTTGTTATCATAAGTATGGTGATTTAAGCCATCCACAATAAAATTTTAGATAACAGAAAAAATTCCTTGTAACGTCATTATTTGAGGTTACTCGTCAACTTCTATTCCGTCCTCTACAAGGTTCGATTAAATTAATTTGAATGTTTGATGGACAGTGAACAGGAGCATAACGCACCGAATTAATAACGGTATGCGTTGTTGGCTGAGTCTTCTATCGTGGTCAAACGGATACAGTTGTTCTCTCCATCTGTAATCATGATACGGGAATTTCGCGCAATTTACTGTTTATATTTGTATGTACTGCATTAGTTTCAACCATAATTACGGCAGTGCTATTTACTTCTATAATTGTGAAGATAGGATATTGGCTTCCGATTCTCTGATGAACTATATCGTGTGGTTTGTTAAATGTTTTTATTGGCAAGTACTAGGAAAGGCTTTGCTTGAAATTGCTTTTCATTTCCCAGTTGTTCGCAAATGGTATCATTTCTATTCATACACGTACATTAAAAAATTATTCATATTGTAGCAATGTGATACAGCTGTGCTTAAACGGAAAAGAGTGCTTTTAAGCGTGTACAGAATTTGAGGCAACACGGTTTCGCATAAGACACTTAAAGTATCATTATCAACCAAGATCATGCGTCTTTAAAAAGATTCAGTAATAATTTCGTATTTTTCCGTATCTCATATTCTCTTTGGTCATTCAGTAACACAGTGACTTCAAACAAAAACCTACGAAATAAGACAGCGTCGCGAAAGTGATGTCATTCATGTAATATTGTAATGATATTTCTGACTAGCCCTATTATCAGCTGCCGGCCGGTGTGGCCGTGCGGTTCTAGGCGCCTGATTAACATAGCCTCTGTAATGACTCGCATTCGGGAATAGCCGGGTATAAGCCCTGTGTAACCATTAAGATTAAGGCTTACCTTAGTTTCCCTAAGTAAATTCAGAGAAATGGCAGGATGATTCTTCTTAAAAAGCTACGATCCGTTTCCCGCAAAATACATGTCCAGTCTGAACTTGTACACTGTCTGTAACGACCTCGTCCATAATGGATAGTGCATTAAAAACTTACGTGTCCGTCATTTGTTGTTCTTCAATCAGTCCAAGACTCAAAGTCTGTTCTGAAGCTCACACTATACCAGTTGTTCCAGACAGCAGGAAAATAAGTTCGAAATTTAATTTTGTTTTAGTTTATTTCAAATGACCAGTGCATGTTCACTTACAAACATAGACATGTTGTCTTATTTGTTTTTAGGTCTTTTTCCGCAGCTGTACATATACAAGTTGTATACGTTAATTGCCGTCTGTAGTAACTGTAAGTCTTATTAAGACCAGATGCGTTTCGCTTTATTTTAAAGCATCTTTAGTGATCACTGTAACAGTAAGAATTTTTATTTTACAATTTTGTTTCTTATGATCAAAGCAAACAAAAGACAAACGCATCCCGCAATAGCAAAATAAAATGCACAAAACGGCGAGTGGACAATGATACTTTCTAGCAAACAAGTGTACGTTTGTTGACTACAGTGAAAGTGCTGTTTACCAGTACTCAACACACACGTGGAAGACGTAGAAGGATGTAATAAACAACAACAAAAAATCGTGTGAAACGAAAATAATATAGGCGAGTTATAGTAATAAGTAAAGCATGCGAACTGTTAACGATCGTAACAAACAAAATTGTAAGAGAAAAAACTATACTGTTACAGAGACCACCGAAGATGCTTTACAAGAAAGCGAAAAGCGTCTGGTCTTAATAAGAATTTTGTTGCAGTTGCTAAGCACGGCAGTTAACATATACAACAAATATAGATTTCACTTTTATTCCTTTTGCCATATCTCTCTTAAACAACAGCGAGAGAGATGCTCTGCGATAGTAGCTATTCACGACTCTTCTGGCAGCCAGTGGGCCGTTATATGGGCCTAGCTGCAGATGTCATGCCGGAGACAAAACCAGGCCACTGGGCGGCTGGAAGACACTTCGAATCGTGCTGCGCTGATGCCTATACCTTGCCTACACAGTACTTTCGTAACCTTGCTGTTTACTGCACTTCAGCTGGACTATATTTTGGATTGTTCTACTGTGGATTGTTGACGGACTAGCCTGTCCCTGGATGATCTGGAATATTCTGTTAGTGTGTTCTATGAGAGGCAGTCAAATGGAAACCTAACACCCGCCACAACGGCACCATGTTATGGTTACATTCAGAACTAATCACCACACCCGTTAAGACATTTATTCCACTGGGAAACGAGACGATCAGTTCCTGTTGCGTAGAACGCCACTCTTGCACTTCATCGTCCGATTGAAACCGGCTTCCACGCATGTCTTTCTTCAGCTCACCAAAGACGTGAAAATCACGCGATGAAACATCTGGGCTGTACGGTGAATGTTGCAGAGTTTCACAACCAAATCGCTGAAGCGTAGCGTTCATCCGATTGGAAGCGGGCGTTGTCGTGCAACAGGATGATTCCGTCCGACAGCGTTCCTATAGCCCGAGGGCAAACCGCACATCTCCCCGGTCAAAGAAATCCAAAGCTCAAGTTCCGGTAAGGTCACGATGACCTACTTCTTCGATTGTAGGAAGCCTCGAACGTGGTAGCACAATCAATGCGTAGCGCAATGGAGGCACTTTGCGGAAACTGCGACGCGCCGTAATGTCAAAACGCTCAGGAATGCTGTCGGACAGAACCATCCTGTTGCACGATAATTACCGCCCCCACACAGCCAATCAGACGAAGGCTACACGTCAGCGATTTTGTTGGGAAAGCTACAACATTCTCCGTACAGCCCGGATCTTTCACGGTGCGTTTTTCACATTGTTGGTGACCTGAAGAAAAATATGCGTGGACGTTGGTTTCAGTCGGACGGAGAAGTGCGAGTGAAGGTTGTGGGTCCACCAGTGGTCAATCGCGTTTTATGAAATAGGCACTGATCATCTCGCCCATCAGTGGGATAAAAATCTTTACCCATGTGGTGATTACTTTTAAATGGAACCATTCCATGGTCCCGTTGTAGCTGGTGTTTGGTTTTCATTTGACTGCCCCTTATTGAATTTAAGACGACACGGTGTGGACAGCAATTATGTACTGTCAAGTAGTTACAGTTTATTTGCATTTTTAGTGATAAAGAATGTGTTTCACCATATCAGGTGTAACATCTTTCTTATCTACCTTTCCGTCAGTCTAAAAGCCAGCCCCATGCTCAGATAGTGGCGTTAAAGGCAGATCCATGAGTCCCGAATTGCCGTCCAGGGCAAGGACATACATGTGGTTTCCTGTTGTCCTTCCTCCCTTCTGATACGAACAGTGAAGTGTGTTTCTGTGTAAAGTGGATGACTATCATGAGCGTTTGTTGTGACAAAACGGAAGGGAGAGAATGAAACTGGGTGCCGGCACATAATCTACTCCTCTCGGATAGCACCATTGATTAGCCGAGTTAAACGTCCCATTCCGATGGCAGTCACATGCCCTCACTTCCACGAGATACAGCGAAGATGTTTGCAGTTTGATCCAGTACATTAGAGCAAAGTCTGGTGACCGAGATTTGACAACTTCCCGCTCCCCCCCCCCCTCCCCTTCAATGGACTAGAGGTCTAAATTTTTCCCACCACCAGGATTCGAATCGGCTACCTCCTTGTTGTGCACCAGCTCACACGCATGTACCAACCAGCTCGGATAAGGAGACAGATAGTTTTTTTAATTATGTGCAACAGTTCCTAGTTCCCAAACAGTCCTCTCTATACAGGCAGCAGTTCTAAATAACTAAGCCTCTCATGAGTTGATAACCTTCTTAAATATGTGTTTTTAAATGTGAGTTGAGTAAAGCTTGTTTCGCCTGATGCATCACTTGGTGGTAACGACGGACGAATTGTCGATACAAAACTGTATGAAAGTGGTTGTAAAACTTACAAAATATAAATTGAAACGGTAAATATGATGAATCTCACAACTAAAATGAATTGTACGTTTGACAATTCGTTGAAAACCGAAGGGAAGAAAACGACGCAAGTTGCGGGAAAACGAATGAGTTAAAAATCGCGTTTACAGCAGGTTGTTGTGTTTCATTCTGTCTCCCATAAATACTCATTAACAGTCCAGACGCATTATCTTTAAATTTGTGAAAGCTATGCGTCTTCAAGAAACGTCTTTCATTAAGGTTTGATGAAGTAAGTAGCACACATACAAAGCGAAAAGAGGATAAGCAGAAAAGTCAGAGTTTAACATCCCATCGGGAACGAATCATTACGGCATTTGCTTCAAGACATTGAGTAACTCCAGGAGAAATGTACAAACAGAGCCATCAGTAATGATTAATTCCTTGTTGTCCTGTACCTGAATGCTGTTTTGACCACGGCGTCACCTTGTTCTTTCCGACTCCAAATGTACTTATGGACTGTGCATAAATCACAAGTCAGTTTCGTTTACGGCTACGGAACTGAATTAGCAAGAATAGCAGTGTTCACCCTCAACTCAAGAAATTAATTTAACAAGAAGATTTGTTCTACTAGGCCAAAACTGATTGCTTTCCTGTGCCATCCTTCTGTCACCACCTCTTCAGAGTGAATCACAGACGCTTGTAAAAGCCATTTATGTTAACACGATCACTTTAGATGGACTTGATTAACAAACCAACATACTTGTAGATGAATAACAAAGGCGGTACATCGTTCCTGTAACCAAGAATCAAAACTAACGTTTCGAAATTAATGCCCATATTTTTTAAATTGCAGTTTACATATAAAGATTAACAGATAAAGGGGAAGTTTTATATTGTATGAAAACCCAAGTCCTTTGTGATGAAATATTTTTTTAACGGATAACTTGCTGGTCGTAGGAGCGAATGGCGTTGTGGAAGGGTAATAGAAAAATTTGTTATTCTCAACTGGCGCGTGACGAAAAGCGGAATGCAAACAGTTCGTTTAACCGCGACTGAATCTCCATAGCTGTGGAACAAAAGTACCGACAAACAACTTTTCCTTTCATGTATACCGACACAAAGAGCAAGCACGAAAAACAACTGGTGACACGTGCGCAAAAACAGTGTTTTGCTCAGAGCTCTCTGATCAGAATTCACAAACACCGTTTTCTGCACTCCAGGTCTTACGAGTATAACGAGACGCTGGTAGCGGCGGGTACTGATCGGCCTGTGTAGGGTTGCTCTGGATTAGAGGTTCCAAACTTTTTTGTGACGTAGACCAGGTGACAATTTTTAATGGTTTTGGTAGCCTTCTGCCTATCTTACATTGAATTTTTACAAATCCATCAACTGTTTTCGACAGCTTATACAGTGCTGGTCCCTTTGGTAGTTTTAACTGTAGAAGTGTAGAGCGAAAAACTTTTAAATATATGTTAAGTTTTAAACAATGATTACTATAAATGACGCAAAATGCAAATCGGGTAAAATTAATACATAAATGCTTTAAATGGGAGGGATGAGCCTGGAAGCTTATTACAGAACTTTCAATGTTTTTCTTCAGTTTAGTTACTTTTTATGTTGAACCTCCTCGGTCACTGAGTTACAGTCTGTTTCGTTGTTTTGTGAAACTATTAAAAAATTTCTTGTGATAGTCCATAACACACGATAAGTAACAGATATGTCTCGCTGAAACCAGAATTGCTGATATGCCTTTCTCAATTGTTCCTTAAGTCCTTCGATAGTGCTTATTCCCATCAGTTCTTCTGGTGATAGAACATTTGTTTCTTCAGTATTACTCTATGGATCGATAATCCACTGTGGTATTTCAATAGTCAAAACATCGTCAAACTTTGTTTCAAAGTCAGTGAGAAGGACACTTTAATGTTCAACGTAGGTTAAAACTTCATCATCCTGGCAGTTTGCGACAAATTGGGAAGCTGGGAAAATTGGCACAGTCAATGTGTTGCTACATTAGTTTAGTTCTGGCTACAAAAGCTGAAATGATGGACTTGGATTTTTTTTCAAAATTAGACTGTCACTTTGTAAACGCAAAGTAATCTCATTAAATTTAGAAAACAAATGTGTTAAATAAGCAATGTCCGGTTTCCACTTGATTAAATTTTCTTTTAAAATTGGATCTTTAACATCCAAAACAGTTCCAAAAAGTGAGGAAAATAATGTCAAGCGTAAGCCTTTTGACAGCAAGCGTACGTCAGTATGAAGAAGTAATCGATCCAAATTGCTGCCGTTTTCTTCACATAACTGCTCAAATAACCTAGGATTCAATGTGTTGCTTCAAATTTTGTTGATTTCATTAACGACCAATTGAAGAGATTGATGCGATACAGCACTTAGATTTTTAGCAAGTAAATGTTGTCTATGGATGGTGCAGTGTATTGCAAACACCCCGGGTACATTTTATTTCAAGATGGCTGATAAATCCACGATAGCGCCCAAACATGGCAGGCGCTCCGCCCGCTGGCGCTGATATGATTTCTTTTTCCATGAAATAATATTTCAAAACATTACATACGGATTGACTTTTAGTGAATGTTGTCACAGCTCTCGCCGAAAGCAGCTCTTCGTGGATTTCTCGATCCTTAACAAAACGAACCTATGAAAATAATATTGCCTCATTACCAAGTTACTCGTCAGTTTTAGGAAGAAACGGGTCGTTTGCAGATAATTCCACAAGCCACCTTCAGTATCATAACTTATTTCATCAATATGTCTTTGAACCTTGTTGATGGTGAAAGGAATTTTTTAATTATATTATAAGTAGGTTTGTGTAGAACAGTTTCGAAAACCTCTTGAATGGCTGGCAGAATTAACTGTTCTTCAGTAATTTTCGAAATTTGGCTATAAGTAGCGAGAAACTGTAAGACCACCAAAAACCATCATCATCTCTTTGTGACGCCGAAGTGGACATACTGTCTACCGTGAATCTCTTCTGAAGTTCAAAATATCCACGGGTGTACTGCCGGTCTACAGTGTCCACTTCAGCTGGACTATATTTTGGATTGTTCTACTGTGGATTGTTGACGGACTAGCCTGTCCCTGGATGATCTGGAATATTCTGTTAGTGTGTTCTATGAGAGGCAGTCAAATGGAAACCTAACACCCGCCACAACGGCACCATGGAATGGTTCCATTCAGAACTAATCACCACACCCGTTAAGACATTTATTCCACTGGGAAACGAGACGATCAGTTCCTGTTGCGTAGAACGCCACTCTTGCACTTCATCGTCCAATTGAAACCGGCTTCCACGCATGTCTTACTTCAGCTCACCAAAGACGTGAAAATCACGCGATGAAACATCTGGGCTGTACGGTGAATGTTGCAGAGTTTCACAACCAAATCGCTGAAGCGTAGCGTTCATCCGATTGGAAGCGGGCGTTGTCGTGCAACAGGATGATTCCGTCCGACAGCGTTCCTATAGCCCGAGGGCAAACCGCACATCTCCCCGGTCAAAGAAATCCAAAGCTCAAGTTCCGGTAAGGTCACGATGACCTACTTCTTCGATTGTAGGAAGCCTCGAACGTGGTAGCACAATCAATGCGTAGCGCTATGGAGGCACTTTGCGGAAACTGCGACGCGCCGTAATGTCAAAACGCTCAGGAATGCTGTCGGACAGAACCATCCTGTTGCACGATAATTACCGCCCCCACACAGCCAATCAGACGAAGGCTACACGTCAGCGATTTTGTTGGGAAAGCTACAACATTCTCCGTACAGCCCGGATCTTTCACGGTGCGTTTTTCACATTGTTGGTGACCTGAAGAAAAATATGCGTGGACGTTGGTTTCAGTCGGACGGAGAAGTGCGAGTGAAGGTTGTGGGTCCACCAGTGGTCAATCGCGTTTTATGAAATAGGCACTGATCATCTCGCCCATCAGTGGGATAAAAATCTTTACCCATGTGGTGATTACTTTTAAATGGAACCATTCCATGGTCCCGTTGTAGCTGGTGTTTGGTTTTCATTTGACTGCCCCTTATTGAATTTAAGACGACACGGTGTGGACAGCAATTATGTACTGTCAAGTAGTTACAGTTTATTTGCATTTTTAGTGATAAAGAATGTGTTTCACCATATCAGGTGTAACATCTTTCTTATCTACCTTTCCGTCAGTCTAAAAGCCAGCCCCATGCTCAGATAGTGGCGTTAAAGGCAGATCCATGAGTCCCGAATTGCCGTCCAGGGCAAGGACATACATGTGGTTTCCTGTTGTCCCTCCTCCCTTCTGATACGAACAGTGAAGACCGGCAGTACACCCGTGGATATTTTGATTATCAAATACGCCGGGAGAAATTCATGAATCACATCTTCTGAAGTTGTTCGTTAAGCAGCTAGAAGTATTTCGAATCTTAAAGTGTTTTATAAGGGCACACTTTCTCAGATGGCCCTCCAGTTTGGATAGTTTCATAGCCATTGGTTAACACTTCGGTGCATAATGGACACATAAAAAAATAGTTCAAATGGCTCTGAGCACTGTGGGACTTAGCAGTGCCATCTACCACGAACTGGAAAAACATTGTTTCAGATAAACCCCATGCATTTTTTGGTGTAGAATCCGAATTTGCAATAAAAAGGGGGGCTCCAATTTGAAAATAAAATTTGGCCTCCCCATAGGGGATTTGAGGCTGGCTAATTTTAGTACAGATAGATGTCCCTTTTGAAAATATTAATTTTTCCTCTGGAACTTTTTTCATATAATGAGTATTTTTGGGGATATTTAGTTATCCTACATTAAAACAAACACTCTGTGTCATTACATTATTTATTTCAGAAAAGTTATTTATATATCGGCTGGATTTTCAACAAAACAGATAATAATAAAGGCTGAAAGTTGGCATTTCAGGTAAAATATGTATGCAACGGAAGAACAATATATAACGATTTGGTTATACGATATTTCATGATTTTATCGGTAGTGTACATACCACAGACGTTTAGTATTTTAACGGAAAAATTAATGTGAAAAAGAACCCAGTGTCAACACTAATTCTCATTGTAAAAAAAGCTGCGCAGGCCAATCTTCAACGAACAACACGCAAAAGGAAACTGCCAATAAATGAAAACTGAAATTTGATAACTTTCCCTATTGCTATTTGTGAGACATGCATTTGTGGATTTGCAGCGTGAACAGAAATAAGGGGCCGTCCCGGCTAGAAAACCACTCGAGGGAGTATGTACAATATGGGCAGTTGATCAACCAAGCTATGGCATTTATTTTTATAACTGAATTACCCTTCTGTCACCATAAAGCATCCTTACTCTAAATGAAAGATGCTTCCCGTATGCCATTTGTTTGTGAATCGTGTAGCCTCTCTTTTGTGTATTTGCGTATCTAAATTAACAGTGGAAAAAATCAAAAACATATGTGTGCAGAAGTGTGATTGAACTCAATATCATACACAAAACTGACAGGTATACAATAATAACAATTTTCAAAAAATGGTTCAAATGGCTCTGAGCACTATGTGACTTAACAGCTGAGGTCATCAGTCCCTTAGACCTTAGAACTACTTAAACCTACCTAACGTAAAGACATCACACACATCCATGCCAGAGGCAGGATTCGAACCTGCGACCGTAGCAGCAGCGCGGTTCCGGACTGAAGCACCTACATAGATAATTGATTGTCCTACAACACTGGAATGAAGCCACAATCAACTAATCAACACTGCACTGCCTGCATATCTTTTCACATTCAGCTATGTTTACTATCAGTTACCTGTGCACAAAAATTAAGGTATTTAGGTAAATGTGACAAGACATAGCAATCAAAATCAACACTCTCAAACTCAACTCATGATCGGCGCGTCTCTACACAATTGAAGGAGTTACAAACAGAAAATTTGATAAAAAATAGTTTACTTATTTTTCCACAGCACTCCCAAACAACATGACATCAATTCACTTTGACTTGTACGATACCTAACTGTAGTCTGTTCACAAGGAGATGAACTAGGGCTTCCTAGTTCTGGATTACTAGAAGTCGGCCATCTTCGGTCTGCTCATGGATTATGTTCGGCCACTAACAACCTGAGCGACTTTACACAGAATGTTGTGTATGCACCCATTGCGAAGCGGCTGTTCTGCCCTGTTGTGTTTTGTTGAATATTAATACATGTCTTGATGAGTGACGAAGCCGTTAATGACCCATCACGGGCTAGATACTGTTTCCACTCCACGAAAAAGGCAAGGGGTAATCCTCCAGAGTGAAACTAGAAAAATAATTATACCCCTGAACGCTGTAAGCTGGAGGGCGAAAATAAAGACTTTCTACACAATCTACACTCCTGGAAATTGAAATAAGAACACCGTGAATTCATTGTCCCAGGAAGGGGAAACTTTATTGACACATTCCTGGGGTCAGATACATCACATGATCACACTGACAGAACCACAGGCACATAGACACAGGCAACAGAGCATGCACAATGTCGGCACTAGTACAGTGTATATCCACCTTTCGCAGCAATGCAGGCTGCTATTCTCCCATGGAGACGATCGTAGAGATGCTGGATGTAGTCCTGTGGAACGGCTTGCCATGCCATTTCCACCTGGCGCCTCAGTTGGACCAGCGTTCGTGCTGGACGTGCAGACCGCGTGAGACGACGCTTCATCCAGTCCCAAACATGCTCAATGGCGGACAGATCCGGAGATCTTGCTGGCCAGGGTAGTTGACTTACACCTTCTAGAGCACGTTGGGTGGCACGGGATACATGCGGACGTGCATTGTCCTGTTGGAACAGCAAGTTCCCTTGCCGGTCTAGGAATGGTAGAACGATGGGTTCGATGACGGTTTGGATGTACCGTGCACTATTCAGTGTCCCCTCGACGATCACCAGTGGTGTACGGCCAGTGTAGGAGATCGCTCCCCACACCATGATGCCGGGTGTTGGCCCTGTGTGCCTCGGTCGTATGCAGTCCTGATTGTGGCGCTCACCTGCACGGCGCCAAACACGCATACGACCATCATTGGCACCAAGGCAGAAGCGACTCTCATCGCTGAAGACGACACGTCTCCATTCGTCCCTCCATTCACGCCTGTCGTGACACCACTGGAGGCGGGCTGCACGATGTTGGGGCGTGAGCGGAAGACGGCCTAACGTTGTGCGGGACCGTAGCCCAGCTTCATGGAGACGGTTGCGAATGGTCCTCGCCGATACCCCAGGAGCAACAGTGTCCCTAATTTGCTGGGAAGTGGCGGGTCGGTCCCCTACGGCACTGCGTAGGATCCTACGGTCTTGGCGTGCATCCGTGCGTCGCTGCGGTCCGGTCCCAGGTCGACGGGCACGTGCACCTTCCGCCGACCACTGGCGACAACATCGATGTACTGTGGAGACCTCACGCCCCACGTGTTGAGCAATTCGGCGGTACGTCCACCCGGCGTCCCGCATGCCCACTATACGCCCTCGCTCAAAGTCCGTCAACTGCACATACGGTTCACGTCCACGCTGTCGCGGCATGCTACCAGTGTTAAAGACTGCGATGGAGCTCCGTATGCCACGGCAAACTGGCTGACACTGACGGCGGCGGTGCACAAATGCTGCGCAGCTAGCGCCATTCGACGGCCAACACCGCGGTTCCTGGTGTGTCCGCTGTGCCGTGCGTGTGATCATTGCTTGTACAGCCCTCTCGCAGTGTCCGGAGCAAGTACGGTGGGTCTGACACACCGGTGTCAATGTGTTCTTTTTTCCATTTCCAGGAGTGTATATTAGCCGATGACACGAACAGTGACTTCACAGGAGTAAGCTTCATCTCTTTAACAATAATTTGGAATTATGTTTGTGACCTGCCTAAATAGGATCCACTCTTGACCCCCATTTAAATCTGATGCACCCCTATTTTTTTCCGTTGACATCTACCCCTTGCGGGTTGGAGTCGACCTCTGTTGTTCGACATAGACCACTTTAGAAATCACTGCACCTGGACGATCTGAGCTATGACGTAGGTGCCATTCACATTTTTCGAGAAAACTATGGTTTTAGGTTATGGTGGAGGAGCGGTTGGGCATATGGGAAAACGATAAACAACAAAGTAACGAAATGTTTACATAAGTGTGTTACTGCAGCCCGCAGTGTCCACCTAGGGAACCAATGGTAGTTTGCTCCCTACCCGTGGAGGTTTTTAGCATATGTTAGTGAAACTTGTCTTGCATGTTTCCTGTCCTTTTGTTCCATTGTTCATAAAAATTATAGCTGGAATTCAGTGTGAAATTCTTTGAAGATCTGCGCACAAACGAAAAGAGAAATTTAACCATGAATTAAAAACCAGTATTCTCTAATGGCAGCCTCTGCTAAGGAGACCGTACACTTGTTGCTACCCGAACGTAGGCGTTGAGTCCTTATGCAGCAGTGATAAGCGTACCCCAAGGAAGTACCTTTTACAACATTAATCGAAAAATCATGTTAAATTACCATTCACGCTACTTGGGCGTACAATTACTGTGTCTATCGGCAAAGCCCTGATAATTAAAGACCTTTCTAGATTCCACACTGTGGTTCAAGAAAGACTAGACTGTTAGACACCTCTCTGCTGCCTCATGGCGGTCTGTTTAAAGAACTTTTTCCGCTGATGGTTTACCTCATACAGACGCCCGGCGACCTATCTGTTAATACTTTCTTATTTAGCTTTTGGCCTGTAGACTACACAGCCATCTCTTAATGTTTTGCTACGTGATTTCAGGATGTATCGCATTTGTTTTCAATGTTTTACTGTTTTTTATGATTAATATAACATTATGACAAAGGGGGTTTACCATATTAGTATGTAATGGTTGATTATATCTTGTTAATTGTTGGAAAATTTCCGTTTGATATTTGTATACGGTCTAAATGCGAAGAAATTGCTATTAAGCATCCTATTTTATCGCGTGACATGCACACTGATGATTACTTCGAACGCATATTAAGTGCGAATGAGTGAAAAACGATCTATGATTGTATGTCAGGCGGATTATGAAACACTTTAAGGTTTTATTTGTTCAAATCATGTGGAACCAGTTTTACTGTATTTGTCCGTAATATTTCCCTTACTACAATCGATCTTGATATTAATCTTTTTCTCGTATATAATGCGTTGTTTCGGTCTGACAATATTTTTAAGTGTGCCCTTCCGAGCGACTGTCTGTGTTAAGTTATCGACTATTTCATTACTAACACATCAAAAAAGTTTTGCATCACATCGGTTCAGAGAATTCCGGAACCTGTACAGAAAATTGGAATAGAGATAAATATAAACATCATTTCCGCCCTTGTTATTGCTCATGAAAACCACACATTCCATGTTGTACTACCATATAGCGAGACCTTCAGAGGTGGGGGCTCAGACTGCTGTACACACCGGTACCTCTAATACCCAGCAGCACGTCCTCTTGCATTGATGCTTGCCTGTATTCGTCGTGGCATACTATCCACAAGTTCATCAAGGAATTGTTGGTCCAGACTGTCCCACTCCTTCGCCATAGATCCCTCAGAGAGGTTGGTGGGTCACGTCGTCCATAAACAGTCCTTTTCAATCTATCCCACGTATTATCGATAGGGTTCATGTCTGGAGAACATGCTGGCTGGCCACTCTAGTCGAGCGATGTCGTTATCCTGAAGGTAGTCATTCACAAGATGTGCATGATGGGGGCGTGAATTGTCGTCCATGAAGACGAATGCCTCGTCAATATGCTGCCGATATGATTGCACTATCGGTCGGAGGAGGCATTCACTTATCGTACAGCCGTTACGGCGCCTTCCATGACCACCAGCGGCATACGTCGGCCCCACATAATGCCACGCCAAAATAGTAGGGAACCTCCACCTTGCTGCACTCGCTGGACAGTGTGTCTAAGGCGTTCAGCCTGACCGGGTTGCCCTCAAACACTTCTCCGACGATGGTCTGTTTGAAGGCATACGCGACACTCATCGGTGATGAGAACGTGATGCCAATCCTGAGAGATCCATTCGGCATGCTGTTGGGCCCATCTGTACCGCGCTGCATGGTGTCGTGGTTGCAAAGATGGACCTCGCTATGGACGTGCGGAGTGAAGTTACGCATCATGAAGCCTATTGCATATAGTTTGAGTAGTCGACATATCGTCGACAGTTCCTGTCTCTCTGTATCTCCTCCACTTCCGAACAACATCGCTTTGGTTCACTCCGAGACGGACACTTCCCTTGTTGAGAGCCCTTCCTGGCACAAAGTAATAATGCGGATGCGGTCGAACCGCGGTATTGACCGTCTAGGCATGGCTGAACTACAGACAACACGAGCCGTCTACCTCCTTCACGGTGGAATGACTAGAACTGATCGGGTGTTGGACCCACTCCGTCTAATAGGCGCTGCTCATGCATGCTTGTTTACATCTTTGGGCAGGTTTAGTTGCATCTCTGAACAATCAGAGGGACTGTGCCTGTGATACAATATCCACAGTCGACGTCTGTCTTCAGGAGTTCTGGGAACCGGCGTGATGCAAAACTTTTTTTGATGTGTATATTTAAAGTTAGCGTATCCCTTGATCCGTATCAATTTTAAGTTATTCCTGACAATTTTGCTGACCTTGGTGGCTTTCATAATTTCCTTTATGAATGCATTAGATTTCCTAATAGGAACTAGGGTCTGACGCAAAACTTTCCAATCCTACACAATTAAATAATTTTACATCTTGTCTTCTTTGCCTCGCGGCCCCTTTTCCCTCAGTCGCAGTTATACACATTATATGGGGTAACGCCGCCTTTTGCGATAGTATTAACCTGCATAATACGTAAAATAATTCTGTATGTACCGTAAATCTGCTAGTATAGTATTGTTATGAGAAAACTACGAGGGCGTGCTGAAAAATAGTGCCTAGTAATTTTTTTATGTAAAACGTCATAAAGCTTTTTAAATAAAACAAACGTTCTTAACGTTACGTCTGCCACAGACGGCCCCTGCCAGGCAGACTACTCTCAAGACACCCCTGTGTCTCATATAACATACAGAAGCACGTGCAGGCGCAACCAAGAGGAAAACAATTATTCAAAAATAAACAGAACTTGCTAGAGACTAATGCAAACCCTTTTCTGCAGAGGTCGCCTCACAGACACAGGGAAGTTGGAGTGCTCCGCCGACCTCCGCCGGCTTTATAAGGCCAGCGCAGCAGCAGTATAGCCATATGACCTCATTCCGTTCCTCCATCTGCTCCTATTCCTCGAACATATCCGCATCCTCTACACCGGCCGGCCGCGGTGGTCTCGCGGTTCTAGGCGCGCAGTCCGGAACCGTGCGACTGCTACGGTCGCAGGTTCGAATCCTGCCTCGGACATGGATGTGTGTGATGTCCTTAGGTTAGTTAGGTTTAAGTAGTTCTAAGTTCTAGGGGACTGATGACCACAGCAGTCGAGTCGCATAGTGCTCAGAGCCATCCTCTACACCTCCCGCCGCCTTGATCCCCCTCACCCGCTGGTTGCTCCTCTCCTCTCCCATCCCCACCCCCTGCCACGTCTTCACTGTTGTGTCCACCCTACCCTCCACCTCTACACCCTTCATCTCCTTTCCCAAGGTGGCTTCCATCAACTCCCCATCCCAGATGATGCCCTCTCTCCCTCCATTCATCCCTCCTATCAACTCTGATTCTCACTCCCCCTCCTTTCCTCTGTCCTTTTCCCAGGCTCCCCCCCCCCCTTCCATCGTCTTTTTTTCCCAACTCCACTCTCTCTGCCCCCTTCTCTCCCCCGAGTCCTTTTGCATTTCCCTCCTCTGCCTTTTCCCACTTCCTCTCACATCTGCCCTGCCCCTCTACCCCCTTATGAGTCGTCTCCCTCCTTTGGTTCCCCCCCCCTTTTCGTTTTTTCCTCTCCTCCCTCCTTGTTTTCCCCCTCCTCCAGGTCACCCCCCCCCCCCCATCTGCCCTTGGCTAGGGAGTGTCATCTTTGTGCCGACATTTTCGTGCAGTGTTTTACAGTGAGTGTTCCGTGTTGTGTGTCTTTTTGGAAGTGTTGCGAACGGCCATCATACTGTCGCTGGGTGTGATTTTTTTATCTCTTGCGAACAGAAACCAGACTGTCGCCATGTTTTTTAATTGTGTGTCTACTATGTTACTTGTCTGACTCCTGTGTATTTTATTAACATTGCCAACACCTTTGCGTTCTGATTTAACTTTCCGCAATTTTCCGCCATTTTACACTTTAAGTCACCGTTTTATCGCCTGTTTTCTTGTTTCTTTTCTTCTTCCGTTTTTAAAAAAGTCTGTAGGCTGTAGAGCAGCGTACTAAGCTGCTGCCAGCCCGCCCCCTTCGGTGGGAATTGAAATTCAATAAAGGAAAAAAAAAAAAAACAGTAGAGCCAGTTCCTCGCCGAGCTAGGACCAGCTCCGACGGAGCTCGCTGACGCTCTTGATGAATAGTCGTCTACCTGTTATTTGTTTTCTTTGTGTGTATGTAGTGATTGTTCGAAAAGTGTAGTTCAGTTTCAATAAACGACATTATACTGAGTGTTCTATAATACTGAGTATTCTTCAGTTAACACTTTACATCTTTATTCTTCATGCCTCCAGATTTATTTCTCAACAACCTTGGTGACGAACACATTTCCCTCAACGAGAAACCAGTTTGTTGATAATGTCACTGTAGAATGTTAGATTTTGTTGATGGAGCCACAACCTCACATCTGTTTGCACAGCTTCATCACCATCGAAGTGAAGTCGTCGAAGACGTTCTTTAAGTTTTGGAAAGAGACGATAATCGGATGGGGCCAAGTCGGGACCATGTGGAGGATGATCGATGACAGTGAATCCACGACGTCCGATTGTTGCAGATGTCGCAGAGCTAATGTGTGGTCTGGCATTATCGTACTGAAGGAGAGGGAGCGCCACATGTGGAAGAGCTGCACGAATTCTAAACTCGAATAGAGCACGACGTTTCTCATGCACCGACATAGTTACGAGACACCGCTATGTCACACGTTACAATTCGGAGCAATCCAGCGGCAGAGGGTTTCAACTTGCATCAACGTAGCGGCAAAGTCGACCGAACTCAGTCTATATTGAGATCATAATAAAGGCATTACTTTTCAGTACGCCTTCGTAGAAATCTCACTGGAAAGCAAAGTCGGTTCTTTGTAACCTGAACTCCTACTCTGCGTAACCTGTGGATGTCGAGTCGTTCATGCAGTTCTTGAAATATTAAGGGAAGTTAACATAAATGCAGTTGTACTTTGATTTTTGTGATCTGGTGAAAGTTTTTACTGTCGAGAAGAAACCATCGGTAATGCAGTTATTTATTTAGGTTAGTTATATGAATTTGGATATGCTCACGTTGTTTGGAGAATACGCTGAGGTGATAAAAAGTCATGGGATAGCGATATTCACATGCAGAGATGACGGTAGTATCCCGCACACAAGGGCAGTGCAAAAGGGCAGTGCATTGGCAAACTGTCTTTTGTTCTCAGGTGTTTCAGGTGGAAAGATTTCCAACGTGATTATGACTCCGTGATGGGAATTAACAGACTCGGACGCGGAATGATACAGTTGAATCTAGAAGCGTGGAACATTCCAATTACGCAGTCGTTAGGGAATTCAATATTCCGAGATCCACTGTGTCAAGAGTGTGCCGAGAACACCGATTTTCAGGCCTTATCTCTCACCATTGGTCGACGACCTTCGCTTAACAACCGAGAGAAATGGCGTTCATGCAGAGCTGTCAATGTTAACAGAGAAGCAACACTGAGTGAAATAACCGCAGAAATCGATGTGTGTCTACGACGAACGTACCCGTTAGGACAGTGCGGCAACTGTTGTCATTAATGGGCTATGGCAGCAGACGACCGACACGAGTGCCTTTGCTAACATAACGATATCGCCTGCAGTGCCTCTCCTGGATTCGTGACCATATCGGTTGGACCCTAGACTGGAAAACCGTATCCTGATCAGATGAGTCCCAATTTCAGTTTGGAAGAGCTGGTGGTACGGCTGGAGATTGGCGCAGACCGCAAGACGCCATGGACCCAAGTTGTCAACAAGTCATTGCGCGAGCTGGTGGTGGTGGCTTCGTGTGTACTGTGTTTACATGGGCTTAGCTGGATCCTCTGGTCCACATGAACCGGTCACTGACTACAAATGGTTTTGTTCCGCTACTTGGAGATCATGTGCAGCCATTCATGGACCTCATTTTCCTCGAACAACGATAGAATTTTTATGGATGGCAGTGAGCCATGTCACTGGGCCACAGTTGTTTGCAGCTGGTTTGAAGAACATTCTCGGCAGTGCGAGCGAATGGTTTGGCCACCCAGATCGTCCGACATGAATCCCATCGAACATTTATGGGACGTAATCGAGATGTCAGTTCGTGCGCAAAATCCTGCACCGACAACGCTTTCGTAATTATGGATGACTGTAGAGGCAGTATGGCTCAATATTTCTGCAGCGAGCTTCCGACGACTTGTTGAGCGCATATCACGTATAGCCGGTGCATTACGACAGGAAAAAGGAAGTCCGGCACGATATTAAAAGCTATCACATGACTTTCGTCACCTCAGTATATGTAAAACGTAGTTTAGATCAATGAAGCTGGTGGGTGATTTCGGATTTTGGGCACAGTATATTCCTTGTCCATCCATTGACCTATATCGTAAGGTTTCGAGTTTCTGAATTATTCGCTGGTTAATTATAGAATGTATGTTTTGGAGGAATGTATCGTTGTTGTGGTCTTCAGTCAAAAGACTGGCTTGATGTAGCTCACCATGTTACTCTGTCCTGTGCAAGCCTCTTCATCTCCGAGTAACTACTACAATCTACAACCTTCTGAATCTGCTTAGTGTATTCATCTCTTGGTCTCCCTCTACGATTTTACCCTCCACGCTTCCCCCCAGCATTAAACTGGTAATACCTTGATGCCTCAGAACGTGTCCTACCAACCGATCCCTTCTTCTAGTCAAGTTGTGCCACAAATTCCTCTTCTCCCCAATTCTATTCAGTACCTCCTCATTGGTTACGTGATCGATCCATCTAATCCTCAGCATTCTTCTGTAGCACCACATTTTACAAGCTTCTATTCTCTTCTTATCCAAACTGTTTACTGTCCACGTTTCACATCCATACATGGCTACACTCCATACAAATACTTTCAGAAAAGACTTCCTGACGCTTAAATATATACTCTATGTTAACAAATTTCTCTTCTTCAGAAACGCTTTCCTTGCCATCGCTAGTCTACGTTTTATAACCTCTCTACTTCGCCCACCCTCAGTCATTTTGGTGCCCAAAGAATAAAACTCATCTACTACTTTAAGTGTCTCATTTCCAAATCTAATTCCCTCAGCATCACCTTATTTAAATCGACTAGATTCCATTATCTTCGTTTTGCTTTTGTTGATGTTCATCTTATGTCTTCCTTTCAAGGCACTGTCCATTCCGTTCAACTGCTCTTCCAAGTCCTTTGCGGTCTCTGACAGAATTACAGTGTCATCGGCAACCCTCAAGGTTTTTATTTCTTCTCTCTGGATTTTTATTCGTACTCCAAATTTTTCTTTTGTTTCCTTCACTGCTTGTTCAATGTTCAGATTGAATAACATCTGGGATAGGCTACAACCCTCTCTCACTCCCTTCTCAACCGTTGCTTCCCTTTCGTGCCCCTCGACTCTTATAACTGCCGATTGGTTTCTGTACAAATTGTAAATGGCCTTTCGCTCCCTGTCTTTTAGCTCTGCCACCTTCAGAATTTCAAAGAGGGTGTTCCAGTCAACATTGTCAAAAACTTTTTCTAAGTCTACAAATGCTATAAACGTAGTTTTGTCTTTCCTTAAGGGGCTCCGTAAAGGCTCAAAATCATGAAAAGTTCAATTTTTACTTTTTTGCGTTTTCTGAATCTGCAGACTATTACCTTTTAATAGATATATAATTTATTCAATTCCGAAGACTACAACTATTTTTAAATTTTTTTTGAAATGTGTTCTACATGGGCGTGACCCACTGTGGCGCTGTTAAACTGCTGTCAAATGGTGTTATTATTAACGTCCGTGTTCATCAGGTACATTTTAGTGATGTGAGATAAAGTATAAAACCTATTTCCAGAGACTTAGCAGCACCTGAACTGTTGAAAAAGTGTATTCACGGAAAAACTCAAAACCCCAATGAAAGTGTAAATAGTGTTATATGGTCGAGAATCCCCAAGACTGTATTTGTTGGAATAGAAACACTTCACTTTGGTGTATATGATGCTGTTACGACTTTCAATGATGGCAACATTGTAAGGTGCAAGGTATTTAGAAATATGGGAATGAAGATAGGTTCTAACATGGTACGAGCGATGCTTGCTTTAGACAAGGAACGCCTTCGGGCTGCAGACAGGGCTGTAAAGAGTCTAGAAATACAAGCAAGAGTAAACAGGAGGAGGAACAAGGGGAAGCTGGAGGAGGAGTTTGCAGAGGATGAAGATAATCCATCCTATGGACCTGGAATGCACTAAAAAGTTAATCCAATCTTTGTCGCTCGATTCCCAAAACTTTTATTTTCTCATACTAATTACATGTTTTCTAAGGATCTTCCAAACATATTTGTTTCAAACTTTCAGTAAATGTTACACAGTACCTTCTGCATAATTTAACACAGCCTTTTTCCAAAAAACTGTATATTTTTGAATATATAAATAAAAAATTGCAAAAAAATGTTGTGAATTTTCATTACAATTGAAAAAAAAATCATCTTTAATAACTGAACTAAAATTTTGTAAAATCCCTGTGTTAAATTGTAGCCCATATTCCAATAAATAATCTGTAAAAAGTTCAACTTCCTACCTCAAATACTTTGTGAGGAAAGATGTAATTTATAAGCGTTATTTTAACATTGCAAGTATAGGGCGTTCCGGAGCCCCTTAACCTGGCTTCTAAGATAAGTCTTAGGGCCAGTACTGCCAAGTATGTTCCTACATTTCTGTGGAATCCAAACTGATCTTGCCTAAGGTCGGCTTCCACCAGACTCTATCCAGTGCAAGCCTATTCATCTCCGAATAACTATTGCAACCTATATCCTTTTGGATCTGCTTACTGTATTCATCTCTCGGTCTCCCTCTACAATTTTTATTTCCCATCTTCCCTGCAGTATGAAACTAGCGATCAATTGATGACTCTGAACAGGTCCTATCCACCAGTCCATTATTTCAGTCAAGTTGTGCCACAAATTTCTTTTCTCCCGAATTATATTCACTTTGGAACTAGTTATGCAATAGCTAGAGACACAGTTATCGTCGACTCGAAATATTAGTAGACTCCTCCACATTAATACCAGAATATTATGATCCATTCCCCATCATACCCCTGTTCTAAACGATCGTATCTCGTTCCGACAGGGATTAGCCGAGCGGTCTAAGGCGCTGTAGTCATGGACTGTGCAGCTGGTCCCGGCGTAGGTTCGAGTCCTCCCTCGGGCATGGATGTGTGTGTTTGTCCTTAGGATAATTTAGGTTAAGTAGTGTGTAAGCTTAGTGCCTGATGACCTTGGCAGTTAAGTCCCATAAGATTTCACACACATTTGAAAATTTTTTCGTTCCGACAAAACAAGTGCTCGTCTATGAGATACGCTGTATACCCCTTTCATGAAAGGTGTGAGTCCATTACCATTCTTGGAGATTTAGTCTGGCTGTTCTCTGTAAATAGCTTTATGTCATTACGTATCCTATTTATCTCATCACAATCACAATAATTATTATTTCGAAGGTGTATTATGTGCAGACGAGTGGAGAATGATCTATGATTATATCTCAGATGGCTTATATATTTTTTTAAAATTTTCTTACACTGTGTAGGCCCAGTTCAGCTGTATCTGTCCATAACATTACCTTTTAAAGAATAATGACGTTGACAGGGACTAGATGGAGAACTTCATGTAATTTATTAAAGAAACTTTTTATTGAAAAAACTTCTTATGCTTAGACCGCAGTTTTCAGTATACAATTACTGCACGACGACCAGTTTGGGTTGTTTTCTGCAATACGTCACACAAATCGCAAAAAAGCGGTGAACATGCGTAGAAAAACATTTTCGTTAACCGTAGTCATGTAATAAAACGCATTCGTATTGTGTACCAACAAGACTATGACAGCATCTACTAAAAAATTTCATCATGACTTTTTAGCTATTCCATAGCTGTAAACATATACACTAATCAGTACATGTACACATTTTATGAAGATGACTATTTTATACGCCTTTGGAAGCCAGGCTATGGTATTTCTCTCTCATTTTATAACCATTGATCACATAAATTTTTTATGAATTCTCTGCGTACTGTTTGGTGTTTATATTTGCAGCAGTGGAAAGGCTGACTATTCTGGTACCGTTACGTATACTGTTCTCATTATAACACTTGTTGGACCATTGCAAATCACGGGCATTTGATGCAAGTTTTACTAATGCCATCGGCAATTTTCCTTCTTTATTACTGTCATGTTGCGAGATTATGGTTTACAATCTGGCTCGCTCACGATGAAGTTTTTTGTTATATACTATCATAGTCTTGTTGGCCCACAATGCGAATGCATTTCATTACATGACTTAAGTTAATGATGATGTTTTTCAGTTCATGTCCTCCACTTTTTTACAATTTTTAGAGCTGAAGATGGTTGTAGAAAACAACCGAAACTAGTCATCGTGCTATAATTGTAGACTAAAAATTGCACTCTGTCCATAAACAGTTTTTTACATTAAAAATTTTATTGAATATATTACCCTTTACTTGATATCCATTTTCATATTCATCTTTCCTTGCCACGTGCACTATTTCTTGTGGAGTTGTTCACTTGCTAAAGTTACAGCAATCCTCTCGAAAGTAGAAAACTGTAAACTCATTACACCTAGCGTTTTTTTCACGGATGGTAGTCCAAGATGGCACACATATTGTGTAAAATAATGTGGATAGCTGCATCAAACCAGTCTCCGGACGGGAGATCGCAATTTTTGAACGATTTAATACCGTCTGCAGTTTCATTTTTTCTTTATTCGCTGTACTGTTGCACAAATTCAGCCTCAGACCATTTTCAAGTATGTGTACAAAAATCCAGCAATGTCGCATTATGCCATAAATATCTCTGCCTGTGATATACACTGCTCTTCAAGCTTAAGAACGAGGTAAATGAAGTACCATAACATATCAACTACTCGCTGGAAATGAATGAAAGTGAGGGAGAATGTTGCTAGGGGCCTACCAGACGTGCACAGTAAGTTGAACGTTGCGTAGTGTGAGGCTGGTCAGCGTGTCTAAGTGTCAAATGGTGATGGCAGCGCAACACGGAGCAGTTGAAAGAACGGGAATAGAAAGTGTGTGTTCATTAGCGAGTTGTTACGATGCACAGTGGATACGTTCTCCATTACAACATGGCCTATGGATGACTGTTGAATGGCTCCGAAAGTAGAAGAAGGACGAAGTGTGACGAGTGTAGCCCAGGAGTTTGGTATTAATCAAAAAATGGTTCAAATGGCTCTGAGCACTATGGGACTCAACTGCGGTGGTCATAAGTCCCCTAGAACTTAGAACTACTTAAACCTAACCAACCTAAGGACATCACACACATCCATGCCCGAGGCAGGATTCGAACCTGCGACCGTAGCAGTCGCACGGTTCCGGACTGCGCGCCTAGAACCGCGAGACCACCGCGGCCGGCTGGTATTAATCACAGCATTATTGCATGTGCAGTCCGACCCACTAGCTGAACGGTCAGCGCATTGGATTGCCACACAAGGGGGCGCGGGTACGATTCCCGGCTAGAGTGGGAGCTTATTCTCTCCTCAGTGATTGAGTGTTGTGCTATCCTCATCATCATTTCGTCATCATTGTCGACACGTAAGTCGCACAATGTGGCGTCGCACTCAATAAGACTCGCACTTGGCGGTTGAACTTACCGCATGGGAACTCCCGGCTACTGACGCCATACTATCATTTCAATTTTTTTTTTTTTTCAAGTGCATGGGAGAGTGTTCCGAACCACGGGCGCTGATGCACGAAGGAGAGAAGGTGGTTGAACACGGTCAGCTACAGCAGCAGACGACCACTACATTGCGCAATAGGCAAGAAGGGACCCTCGTCAAATAATAGGTGCAATTACAACCACATTTAACAGTTTTGCAGGGAACTCAAACTTTCGGTCCACGCGACCGCTACGGTCGCAGGTTCGAATCCTGCCTCGGGCATGGATGTGTGTGATGTCCTTAGGTGCCGGCCGGAGTGGCCAAGCGGTTATAGGCGCTACAGTCTGGAACCGAGCGACCGCTACGGTCGCAGGTTCGAATCCTGCCTCGGGCATGGATGTGTGTGATGTCCTTAGGTTAGTTAGGTTTAAGTAGTTCTAAGTTCCAGGGGACTGATGACCTCAGCAGTTGAGTCCCATAGTGCTCAGAGCCATTTGAACCATTTTGTCCTTAGGTTAGTTAGGTGTAAGTAGGGGACCGATGACCTTAGAAGTTAAGTCCCATAGTGCTCAGAGCCATTTTTTTCTTTCGGTCCACGGTGGAATGACTACTTCACTGAGGTGGTCTCTCTGTCCGACGACCAATGCGTTGCCACTCGCACATCAGCGGTACATTTTACAATGGTGCCAAGAGCATAGCGACTGGACCAATGAGGAGTGGGGTCGCGTGTCCTTAACGGATGAGAAAAGATTAAGTCTGAATAGTGGTTCTGGATGTACGTTCATATGGCAAGTGACTGGAACACGCAATGCGACCAAGAACATTGTCGAACATAACCGTTTTCGTGTACCAGGTGTTATGGGGGCATAATCTTGCATAGGCGTACAGACAACCATATTCTTGATCACGGTACTCTCACCGGTCACCGTTATTATGACACTGTGCTGCTCCATCATGTGAGTCTTATCAGGGGCTCATTCGACCATGACTTAATTTTTATGGATGACAGTGCCCTGCCGCTTCGAACAGCGCAGGTGGAGGAGCTCTTGGAACGAGAGGATATTTGGCGAATAAACTGGCCTACCCCTTCCCCCGACTGAAACCTCTTGGAGTACGTGTATAATGCGTTGAAAGGACGTATTGCAACAAGTCCATATGCAACAAAGGACATCTAGAATTTTTCAACGCTGCTGGTGGAGGAATGGAACGTCCAAGAACTACTTACCAACCTTGTGGCCAGCATGGGAGCGCGTTGCAGAGCATACTTTGCCCTCCATGCTGAGCACAAGATCTGTTAAGAACCAGAACCTTATGCAGTGTTCAGGGAACCATCATAAATCGCGATGACCTCAGTCTAATTACTGTCTTTGAATAAAACTGTCGTTTCTGTTCGTCTCATTGGGCATTTCTTTCAGTTTCCATTTGTACTACACTGTAGCAATTCTTTTTACACTATGTGATCAAAAGTATCCGGACACCTGGATTAAAATGATTTACAAGTTCGTGGCGCCCTCCATCGGTAATGATGGAATTCAAGATGGTGTTGGTCCACCCTTTGCCTTGATGACAGCTTCCATTCTCGCAGATATACGTTCAATCAGGCCCTTTCTTGACGGAATGCTGCACTGAGAAGAGGTATCCATGTCGGTCGGTGAGGTCCGGCATGAAGTCAGCGTTGCAAACCATCACAAAGGTGTTCTATAAGATTCAGGTGAGGACTTTGTGCTGGCCAGTCCATTACAGGGATGTTACTGACGTGTAACACTCCGCCACAGGTCGTGCGTTATGAACAGGTGCTCGATCGTGTTGAAAGATGCAATCACCATCCCCGAACTGCTCTTCTACAGTAGTTCAAATAGCTCTGAGCACTATGGGACTTAACATCTGAGGTTATCAATCCCCTAGACGTAGAACTACTTTAAACCTAACTAACCTAAGGACATCACACACATCCATGCCCGAGGCAGTATTCGAACCTGCGACAATAACAGCAGCGCGGTTCCGGACTGAAGCGCCATGAACCGCTCAGCCACAGCGGCCGGCTACTTACTCGCATCCACTGGATGAAACCATCCAATGTTTCTATCGCGATTTTCAAAGTACGCTACATATTGGCCGAGATCTGTTTCCCTGTCTGTGTTTTCAAATGTGAGGTTTTCCTCTGCAGAAGCTGTATTGTACCTCCTACATATTCGCCTTGTTGCTTCTTGTTGTTACTTGTTGTTAGCTGTAGTCTTATTGGAATTTTCACTAGTCTCCTTTCCTCAGGTTCAACTCTAGGTATATTGTTGGTGTTGATTGTCGGTATCGAGTGCCATTTCATAATAGTCTATCACCTCTTGAAAACGTATCCCGACTACAGTATTCACTGCAGTGATTAACGAAGGAACGGTCAGACTTTTCACGTCGACACCTTCCCTGATCCTGCCACTCATAGTTTAGGTTAGTTAAAATCCACTTGTTAAATTTTAGCTGTCGCCATGAACTGGAAATTACTGAAAAATAGTTATCAAATGTGACATGTATCTCATACTTTCCGCACTAGAAACTGCCTCGTGTACGGACCTGAATTCTGTGCCTGCAAGGTGTGCTGTTCTGTTGTCACCGCTTGTTCTGATCTGCTGCAATCCGAGCCCTAAACCGCCGATAAAAGCGATCGTAATATAATTAAATACCCATAGGGAAATGCAATTAATATTTTATCCATAAATTTCCTCGCAAATTGGTATAGCACACGCACAAACAAATACAAGGTTTCCAGCACGTCTACATTAATTTTATTCCATCTAATTGCTACAAAAATGTGAAATATTGATGTAATGTTCCAAATTTATATTTCCTGTGAACCATGAACGTACAATTAAGGACGAAACTTGACAGCCCCGCTGGTCGCAGACAGACGTAGGCTTTTTATACAAAAGTGGGGCAGAGGTAGGAATGAATCCGGCCTAATATCGGTATAATTTGAGATGCATCACGAGTATTTAACCAGATTCTTCAACCGAGGAGTGGAAAACTACGAAAACTGATAGTGTGCTATTGACTTCAACTTGAGAATGTTGTCACGGAGGCAGACTGGAGACTGAAGTGGTGTGTTCAAAATAATTTTTGTGTTAATGTTCTTTAAAATGCCTTCCGCTGGCAGAAAAGTTCTCAGTCTAACGGTCAATACATACATAGTACCAGGTGCAATCTGAAGTATCTCTACTTCTTAGTCACGGTGAGCTCTAAATGCGGCAATTAATGATTCAGAACTTGTGTAACGTAACTACAGAAGGAGAAGGGATATGTTCCCATAAAACAGAAGAGAAGCGTGCCGCATGAACAGTATAACGCTTTAGTTTCCCATTTTTCCAGACTTCGATGAGTTTCCCATACGATTATTTGTGCAGAACATACATATTTTCACAGATGAACTAAAATTTTCGGTCATATTTCACAGATAACACTGAATTATCTTGTCTTTTTTTCGTCTATACCGTTTGAGATATCTAAATACTAAGAAAGAAAGGAAGGAAGATAGGAGTTTAATGTCCCGTCGACAGAGAAGTCGTCACAGACGGAGCACAAACTAGTACAAGGGAGGGATTTGGAAGGAAATCGGCCGTGCCCTTTCTGAGGAGCCATTCCGGAATTGACCATTAGCGACTTCGAGAAATCACGGAAAACCTAGGGGATCCGAACCGTTTCAAGCCAAGTCGCCCAAGATGGTGTCGCTGAAACTAAATGACTTTCCTCTGACTTTAAAAAGAAGGTTAAGAAATGCCGCGTTTAACGTCGCCATTATATCCGAAGACCTCAGACGTCGTTCCTCCTATACAAACAGCAAAGGTGAAATTTCTTCCCCCTATTCTTTGTCTGATACAGTAATTTTACTTCATTCGGTTTCTTTAGGAGACAACTAATAATTAAAAGTGGCACTATTACTCGAAAATTCGTCATTATTACAACTTTCTTCAATTTTTTTCCATCGTCATTCGATTCACATTGTGCAGTATAAAGGGTTCCAGTGGTTTCTAACGATATTTCTGTACTATTTAAATGCACTATTGAAAGTTTAAGTACCACTTCACAAATAACACAATACTTACGCGTGTTTTCTGTTGATGAGGTCAGCTGGAGAAACATTAACGAGTTTCCCCATTAGCTGCGATTCGAATCGAAATGTGCAGAATATCTTTTGAAACTCAAACTACGTTCATAAAGATGCGTTATCCAATACTTACAACGAACGCTGCTGTTTTAACAAGACGGCAGCACTTCGCCATCATACGCACAACTTTCACAGTAGCACAAGCTAGCGAGCTCCAGGGGTATTCATTTGTACATGATTGCTAAGTATGGAGCTATTGCATCGGCATATACTTTACGTAACACCTTCTGATAAATCTTTCCTAAGTATCTGAATGTGAAAATTACTGTAGGATTTTTGTAAAGATGTGTGGGTTCCTATAAACTTTTTATAGCGAGAGTGCAGTCGTCTCTGCTTTCTCAACGTTCTACGAATGGCGGCCTTAAAAAAGGGTGAGTTTTTGCCGTGTTTTATTACATAACTTAAAAAGCACTTCTCCAGACCACGGTTTATAACGTTTTTCAACTTTAACCACAATTATTCCGTATTTTTCAGATCTGAACTAAAGGGTCTCAGTTCATGCTTTAAATTAGTCGATAATGACTCTCTGTTAGGTCGACCAAACACAAATAGTCTCCACCTTTCTTGATAACGCTTTTTTTATTTCTTTGTTGACATTTGTTCTTGTAACGGCATCATGATCGGTAATCCCTCTCTCACTGGTGGCACTGTCGAAAATGTGGGGTGTGTTTGTATCCAGGAGGCCTAGAATATTTCTTTTGCGTTGGATTTGTCAGAATATTTGTTCGAGACAGCATTACTTAGCAGTATTATTTGTCCTTACCGCCGATAACGTATGCGTAGTTTATCCAATCGTTACTAGACAAGTCAAAGCCGCAAACTATGCAAGGGGTATATCCCTGATATCGAATTTAGGCTGTCTTTGAATGATTCTATGACAGATGTGCCTGAATCTGGTGGAGAGTAGAGACACTCGATTGTTAATCTAAGCCCGCCACCCCGGTTACACTTATCGATATTACTTCACAATCGGATTCATTTTGGACATCACTAGATTTAATGCTTTTACTTGTCGCTATAAAAACTCCTCGTGGAGGGTATAATCTATCTTTCCGATGTACGTTCCACGTGTTGCAGAAAATTTCCCTATTCTCTACTTTAGTTTTCAAGCAACTCCCAGTTCTTAGTATGATGTGCGCGTGACTACTTCCACCGAGCCGGCATTTGTGGCGGAGCGGTTCTAGGCGCTTCAGTCTGGAACCGAGCGGCAGCTACGGTCGTAGGTTCGAATCTTGCCTCAGGGATGGATGTATGTGATGTCCTTAGGTTAGTTAGGTTCAAGTAGTTCTAGGGGACTGATGACCTCAGATGCTAAATCCCATAGTACTCTGAACCATTTGAATTTCCACCGAGAGACGTGTGTTCTGAGACTTAACTGCGATGTCTGTGCGGAGGAGGCACCTTGGAGTTGACAAAAACACTCAGATATCTCACTACAGATCACAAGTGGAGCCTCAGTATGTCAAACCCAACAGGAACTTAGGTCTTCGCTTTCCACGTACGCAGCCAAAAGCCAAAACGAAGACGACAGTAAAATATGGTGATACCGAGCTGCGTTACAACAGGAACCTTGCTTGCTGTGTACAGATTTTGACCGTACCCTATACTCTGAAACAATATGAAAACGTAAAACAGAGTGTAAGTTACAGCATGATTGACTCAGCGGCCACATTTCAGCTAACGTGCGACCAAAAACCTGGAAACATTTTCTCGTCTCTGCTGCACCTCTAATCAAAAGCCGTGATACGCAGCGTGTGGTAATGTGGATAATCGACATACGCTTAATAGTAGTCCTGCAGAAGCACTAAGCATGGCCACCAGGAGTCTCTGAGATTTGGTAGGAATTAAGCATACTGCGTGATGGAATTAATCATTTGTCGTAGCGTTGTACCAACTTTCCAATACCGTTGGCATAAAAGGCAGCCACCTGTACTTTCCGTCAATTCCCTGCGCTGGTCTGCACTTCGTTGTCTGCGCCAAAATGCTGTCCTCATAGCCAGCGGTCTATTTGAGCAAAGAGATGAAAATCAGAGGGAACCATGCCCGGGCTGTAGGGCGGGTGATCAAACACTTCCCATCCAAAACGCTGCAAGAGCGTCTTTGTTTCAGCCGCTGTGAGTTCGTACAACATTGCCGCACTTCGCTGTCACGCATGATAGCTACTTTATGTGAGCTGCACGTAAACTGGCGGAAACCCTTAGTGAATGACGGCACGTACTTTACACTTGGAGGGAGTTTCTATTGTTCAAGGCACCTTTATTTGCTCACTGTGTGCTCAGAACTGAAAATTGCAACGTGACCCAATCGATGGGGGAAATAGCCCTCGTATAATCGAACCCTTCTGCTGCATCACCTCTATTACCGTGTTTGTAGCAGATAGTTTCTGCAGAGGTTCCCACATAATCTATAGTATTAATAAGACTGTACAACATTCATGTCTGTTTGATTGAATACGCTAACCTAAAAGGCGAATTTTCATGGTGTTTCATAGTTACCTTGAGCATAACTTGGGTCAAGATATAGGTTTTATATAATCAAAATCGGAACACGGAAGAAAAGAATATTATAATCTAAAAGTCTATCTAAAATCATCTGCTCAGCTTAATAGTTTCTTTCAGCTGTTTTTGAGTTATTCAAAATATTCAAATGGTATGACATGCAGATAGACTGTTTTATACAGATGGCGTTATTTGTGAAATTATTCCGCTTTTGAAATATATGTTAAGTTTTGTCTATTACTTTAAACTGTTTTCGCTTTATGCAGACATTAGAGAAAAAATTAATATGACATTACAACTAAAAACACAAAGTCTATATGAATCACACAACTAAAAACACAAAGTCTATATGAATCACGTAACTGTAAAGCTTGTAAACCCAAAAAAGTTGGTTGTTGGAAATGATGAAGATACAAGAGGATACTGCAGTACGTGAAAATGTCGAGTTGGCTGTTTTAACAAAACCAACAACTGTTTTAAGAGATCTCATTTCGGGTAACACAACTCCGATGATTCCTTTTTCGTAACATTTCGAACAATGAAATTCCATGCTTAATTTCGGATTAATTCCATTTTTCTTACTTTTATGCTGACTTTCACCACAGACAAGATTCTACATTGTTCGGAATTTGATCTTGGCTAAGATAAATTTTTAACTGTAGGTCACATTACAAACAGCCGAATTGTATGATTTTCGGATCGGTTGAAGACGTGAGCGTACCACCTTCAAAAAGGCAGTTTCTAGCAAATTCCTGGCTATATCGTACAAATCACCAGTCGCATCGATGAAATCTTTTACGCTTTTAAAGTGCGACAGAATCGATATAACTGCACACTATTCTTCCTGGAAGGAAAGTTGTCACACGAGCTTTAGTTGCGCAGGGTCATTAAACTATACGAAAAATTAATAACCCGACACATGCACAATATGCATTCGTGTGTTTGTCTGAACGAATGAGTTAGTGAAATTCATTCATTTACTGCTCGAAACACGTTAAAGTACGATGGTAATAAAAGTCATAACGACATAAAAAACAAAATTTATTGCGTGACTGAAGGTGAACAAAGTGTAAATGTCCAAAACACCTGAACAGGCTCGTGGCTTCCGAGGGCTCAATACATGTAAATGCTAGTCAAGTGGCTGAAGTAAAACAGAGGGTAGGTGACCACACCCGTTGTTTGACTTTGTGCATAGTTACCCCTCCCCTTCGGCTAATAGAAGCCGGCCTGCCACTGCTACCAACATGCCGCAATTTTCCGCAAACGCCAGAAGTTACTTCGTTCGTTTACCGATTTACGGAAATTGGCAGATCGAATTTACTGATCTGCCCATCCTGTATTAGCTGAATGATACAAAGTTTTCCTCTGCACGGATCAAGTTAATCTGGTCTAGTTGCGTGAATGCACACTTCGTAAAATTTCGTAAACTACTACGGGATAATACAACCAGGTCTTATGGAAGCAATCTTTAGTTCCTCTGTTCAGTGAACCTTTTTTAGATTTCTAGGTGTAGGGTGAGGTGATCTAAATATGATACAAAATCACAAAATTAACCTGTATTTTTGAAAGACTAATAAATAACTAAATGTTAAAAAAATTGTAAATATTACAGAGTTTAAGTTGCTTTAAAATGCCACTGTAGGTTAGAGTTGTAAACTAGAAAAAATAAAAAAAGTGTACCATGTTTTCGACCGAAAATCTTAAATATGATACGACTCCTCCAATCTAACACAGAGGGTTGAGGTCTTAAAAATGAGATAGGGAACGCACTAAACGATACGTGTAGATAATTAATTTTTCCGTGGGGATGTCTGTAGGATAATTACGACGTGAAACGTATGTCAGCGAGAAGTCTAGAATTCTTCTGTTTGTAATACTATGAAGTTAACCACCAATGGGTAGGAACTGTTTACGATTATACTTAATACACCCACAATAATACAAACATAAGGGCTACGCAAAACAGAATCACTATGTTATATTTTTTTTTGAACATCTGCAGGACCGTTAAACACAAAGTAGACTCTTCGTCTGATGTTTACCACTTCAGTAGCAACACGAGAAATAGGAAGTTTTCCTATCAAATCACTCTTATTAATAAGATTAATAATAATTCAATTAACTGAGAAAATAGTTTTTTCCTTGTGCTTCAACTATAACTTTTAAAAAATGGCTCAAACGACTCTGAGCACTATGGGACTTAACATCTATGGTCATCAGTCCCCTAGAACTTAGAACTACTTAAACCTAACTAACCTAAGGACATCACATACACCCAGTCATAACTTTTAGGTCAAATTTTTTGGAAATTTGTGGTAAGGTCTTATGGGACCAAACTGCTGAGGTCATAGGTGCCTAAGCTTACGCACTAGTTAATCTAACTTAAACTAATTTACGCTAAGGACAACACACACACCCATACCCGAGGGAGGACTCGAACCTCCGACGGGGGCAGCTGCGCGGACCGTGACAAGACGCCACAGACCGAGCGGCTACGCCGCGCAGCTTTTAGGTCATTTATCTGTATTTTTTGTATGGAGCAGACATATCACTACAGCATGATTGGGTGTGGATTCTTCAAGGGAATCGACATTATCCATGCTGTCATCACTCTTCAATGGCATATCGGAATCAGAATAAGCCTCCGCAGTTTCCTTCTTTTTTGTTTGTTTGTTTGCTTGTTTGGAGGCTTTTCTTGTTTAGCAGTGAGTTTACTGCCGGTGGTGTGGCCCTTGGCGGTTGTGTTGCTAGAGTGTGGGAGCGGCGGAAACCCACAGTACATCACTGTGTGAATTGTTGCTGGGTCTTTGGCAAAACAGTATCATATTATGGAATGGAGCGTATCACAATTAAGGATTATACTGACTACTTAATAGTCATCCCCATATGACGAACGTGACAATAATGAATAATTCAGCAGACAGAGCACAATTTTCTTTGTATGTAACACAGACTTGGTGGATATATAGTCAATAGTTTCATAAGCGTGGCAAATGTTCTAGACCTGTGCCAAGGTTTATTTTTAGTCTAAATGTGCGGTTTGTCTAAATTATTTTTTACCCCCAAATTAAAGTTCCTTAAGGAGAAACAAATTATGGCTAACGATTTCTGAAGAATGGCAGCATAACTAACAGTAGGAAAAACTATGATACATACGGTTCTTATGAATAGACTGGGTTTAACATTTTTTTTTAAGTTTTGGCTTTGTAGTTTTAGGTCACCTTATCCTTACATTTTGATGATGTTGACGTTAAACTTAATGGCAGGTAAAACTTGGTCAAACTACACTGACGGAACAACAACCACAACACCAAGAATGAGTTGTGTGATATAAACGAAAGTTGGTTGATGTGTTTCTACATCTGAAATATGCTGCCTATTCAAATTTCGCGCCAGTGCACGAGAGTGGCGTTAGTAGCGCCACTATGAGGATGCAAATCAGGCTTGCTTTAAATACATGCTGTAAGGGTCGTGAGCGTTAGTTACCTTTGAGAGTGAACGTGGTGAATTGATGTTAGTCAAGAAAGCATTTTAGGCAACAAAGACGCCATTATCAACACCTCAGTGAGTTTGAACAAGGTCGTGTAATCGGACTACGAGAAGCTGGATGTTCCTTCTAAGATACTGCAGAAAGACTTGGCAGGAATGTAGCCACTGGACAGGATTGCCAGCAGCGGTGGTCACAAGAAGGTACGGTCGCAAGAAGACCGGGCTCCAGACGACCACGTGGTACTACCAAGGAAGAGGACCATCGTGTTTGACGTATGGCACTGGCGCCTCGTATTGCATCTGCAGCAGTAATCTGAACAGCAGTTGACACCACAGAGACACAACGAGCCGTTAAATATCGGTTACTTGAAGGACAGCTCAGAGCCAGGCGCCCTGTAGCGTGCATTCCACCGACCCCAAACCATCACCATTTGCGGCTACAGTCAATCGATAGTTCATTGGAGGGCAGGGTGGAGGCCTGTCGTATTATGATGAAAACTGGTTCTGCGTCGATGCCAGTGATGTGCTTTGCTTTGAAGGAGGCCAATTGATGCCCTGCAATCAACCTGTCTTCTGGTCAGACACACCTGGTGTTGTTGTCGAGGGTGCGATTTCGTATGACAGCAGGAGCAATCTTGTGGTTGTCCCACACACCCGGATTGCAAAATTGTACGTCAGTCTGGTGATTCGACCTGTTGTGCTGCCATTAATGAACAGCAGTCCAGGAATGGTTTCCAACAAGGTAACGCTCGTCCACATACCGCTATTGTAACCCAACATCTTCTACATAGTGTAGACATGTTACCTTAGCCGGCTCGATCACCAGATCTGTCTCCAACCGAGCACATACGGGATATCATCGGATGACACCTCCAGTGTCATCCACAAACAGCATTAGCCATCACTGTTTTGACCGACAAAGTGTAACATGCACGGAATTCCATCCCACAAACTGACATCCGCTACCTGTACAACACGTTTCATGCACGTGTGCATGCTTACATTCAACATTCTGGTGGTTACACCGGTTATTGGAGGCTAGGGCCTCCAGTAGGGTAGAGCGTTCGCCTGGTGCAAGTCTTTCGAATGGACGCCACTTCGGCGACTTGCGTGTCGATGGGGATGAAATGATGATGATAAGGACAACACAACACCCAGACCGTGAGCGGAGAAAATCTCCGACCCAGCCGGGAATCGAACCCGGGCCTTTAGGTATGACATTCCGTCGCGCTGGCTCAAATGGCTCCGAGCACTATCGGACTTAACATCTTTGGTCATTAGTCCCCTAGAACTTAGAACTACTTAAACCTAACTAACCTAAGGACATCACACACATCCATGCCCGAGGCAGGATTCGAACCTGCAACCGTAGCAGTCGCGCGGTTCCGGACTGCGCGCCTAGAACCGCTAGACCACCGCGGCCGGCTCCGTCGCGCTGACCACTCAGCTATCAGGGGCGGACACACCGGTTATTAATGTACCAGCATTTCACATTTGCAATGTTTTATATCGCGCTTACATTTTCTCAATTTGTATAGAAATTCGTTTACAGCTTTTCATTTCATTACAGCACTGAAATTCGAAATTCCCTTTAGATTTGGCAGGTTCATCCCACTAGGCGTTTCACATCAGGAACCATGTACATATTAGCTGAGCATGGAAAGGGGACATTCCCTTTCTAGGAAAGGACTGGGCGGTCTTGCGTGCCACTCAGCACAAGTGATTTCCACCATATTCATACCAAACGTGCATTTGCGTTAGTTGGCAGCTTTTGAAACCCAATCTTAACAGTATAATTTTGGGGAACATGTTTCGGTGCAACACAGCATGCTGTAAGAACGTTTCATGACTAGTGCACAGTGCAGGACTAACCATGATAACATCAACTCTACACTGTTCCTCAAGCGTTCTGACAGTCTGTTAAAGAGTGCTGGAGTCAATGCGAGATCCCGCATTACAGTGCTGGGTCCGCTTCGAATGAAGAAGCCTGCTGATAACTTATTCTACGTCTCAAGAAGGATTGAGTATACAGTGTGATTCAGTAAGGTGTGTTTCTCAGTAACTTACAAAATAATAACCGAATGGAATATTTATTTACATAAGTAAACGTAAGCAACGCAACTCTTTCTACGGAGTTAGGAACATCGAGGGGCATTCAGTAAGTAATGTAACACATATTTTTCTCTGAAAGCAGATTGCTTTTATTCAGGATTCAAGGGCACCATATTATTCCCAACTCTTATGGGTACAAAATCCTGTTTTTCAATATAATCTCCGTTATGTGCCACGACCTTACGCCACCTTACAGGGAGGGCTTGTATACCCGCATGGTATCCATAAATGGCTCGACATCGGAGCCGACATCTTGCTCCATCAATAAAATCTCCATCAACCACGAATTGCTTCCCGCGGAGTGCATCTTTCATTGGACCAAACAAATGGAAGTCGGAAGGTGCGAGATGCGGGCTGTAGGGTGAATGAGGAAGAACGGTCCAATGAAGTTTTATGAGCTCGTATCGGGTGCGCAGACGAGTGTGAGGCCTTGCGTTGTCATGGGGAAGAATAAGTTCGTTTGCATCACCTCGAATGAGTGTCTGTACGTTCCAGCGTTTCTCGAGTCACAGCTGTTAGGGGCCGGCTGGGACGCGGAAATCGGACAGGTTAGCGCGACCATGTTGCGGTGATGACAGTTGCCTCGCCAAACGACTCTCCCTGCTTTTGTTCACTGTCAGGTCTTCGTAGACATTCCGCAAGCGCCTATGAATATCTGCGATGCTCTGCTTTTCTGCCAAAATAATCTCAGTGACAGTTCTCTGCTTGGAACGTACCTCCGTTACAGACGCCGTTTTGAAAGCTACGTACGGCGGTGCCACCTATCGGAAATTCACAAAACTAAAAAGTCTGAAGCAGAATATTTCACCATGTCCCACAATTAATTCCGCATTTTTTCTGGTCGAGAAAAAAATTGTTGCATTACTTATTTAACACCGTCCGAAGTTAATTTACCAGGGAGCTGCAGCAACGAGTTATGTATGTAAATAAAATATTATTTATTCTTTCATTTAGTTGATGTACAGATGAATTTAAGTCAAGTTACTCTCTGTTTTAATTTGGGAACTAGAAACGTTAGAAGTTTTAGGACTGGATGTAACATTCTGTATATAATTGGCTGTGTTCACGTGGATGCTCTGGTGGCGCCCTTTTTCCTAATGCACGACTCAATGCGCCTCCTGAACGACTTGTGGACGAAATTTAAAGTTCCTGACGTCATGAAGCGACAAGCTTGCGAAGTCTCTGTTTGAAGTCATATTCGGCCAGATTGTAGAATGGATCCTTATACTGCCGCATGGATGGTAGATAGGTATGCAGAAAAAAAAGGGGGTTTGGTCTGACAGGGAAATGAACATGGAATACACATTCAACGAGTACGTTGACATGATGCTTACTCTTGGCGAAGAATGACACGATTGCAACAAATCATCCATGGTCTATGGCGTGAGATATCCTGGTCGTGGAGCTCCATCATCCGCTATTTTCTCACGTGCTGAACAATGACTTCGGGAATCGAGTAGTTTGAGATGGTAAGGTGGTAATACAAGACCCTAGATGACTTCAGTCATCCCACTGACAAAGCATCTCTCTCCGTTTAGGAGGCACATTGAGTTGTCCCTTCAGGAAAATGGCAACTCAATTGAACACCTCACTTAAGCACTTTATTTGTGTCGTTTTTAGTCAGTATTCAACAACAAAATAATTGGAGAAAACATTAGACTGCACAATGAAAGCGAGATATTAGTCTACTGCTACTTCTTGCTTTTTGCATCTTATTGTTGTTATCGAGGGAGACGCAAATTTTGAATGCTTCGTCCGTGCGTATTATCGCAAGGAACTTCCGTACGTCATCACATGTGATAGTAGAACCATCACCCATAATATACTGAAACATTCCTGCAGATCCTTAGAGAAAGCAACAGTCTCTACCAAAATTAACACTATAAAAATTTATATACTCATAAAGCAATAACAAGACAGGTATTGAAAGAATACATAGAACTCAGTAGTAAAACACAAGTCATCGTACATAAAGACAGTACAAACGTTCCCTTACAAATAACTCGTTATGTTGAAGCATCCTCTATTCTCTCTTTCTATGTAACTGTATATTAAATACTCGGAAGGCCACCTTATGGTTTATGGTGCAGATTACGATGCGTATTTCTATCATTTTACCACTTCAGTGTTACATTCTTGAACGGCGCATGACAAGCTGGACTTCCTGTAGCAGCCAAAATTTCTCAGACTTCACGGTCAGGGACTTTTCGCAAATAAAACGTTGGTCGACCCATCTTGGAACGTACAGTTTCGAAATTGTAGCACTAAATCCCTCCCCAATGCACAACGTCTCTGTTGCAGCGTGAGCCATTGAAGTTGGATGACTATGTCCATGACGCATTCGTCCCTGCTAAACGAAACCGTGACGAAACGTGCTGCTCTTCTTTGGCTCCGTTCTCTGTTTTCTGCTATTACTGCCTGATATGGATTCGAGACAGCCAAGTAGTAACAAATAATTGGTCGAACGTAAATTTTGTCAGCTATTTTTCGCTGTAGCAGTTCATTCGCTCTGCAGAGGATCGCTGTGAAGAAGGTCGAAACGTCTGTTGTATAGTTGTTTAGTGTTTTATAGTGACGCTTCCTAATATCCAGTCTCTTTTTATTCAAATTTTATATACGATTATTTTATTGTTGCACTTATCCACTTATAACTGATAGTTTTGAGTTTTATATTATTATTGGAAGTTTAACTGGTAAATATTTCACCCCATCTTTTTCCCTTTACTATTATTTTACCATTTTGGGTAGTTTTCTTAAGCTCATACCTCCACTAAATATTTTGTAAGTATACAAATAATAACGATGTTGAGCGCCTTGAAAACATTCATCATCATCAAATATTTAATTACCTTGGATCCTCTCCACACGTCACAGTTTCACGTGGCACGTACCCATCCAAAGAAAATTGTGCACAACTTTCTAATTTTATGCATTCATACTCAACATTTTCAGCCCGACAGATGAATGTTTGTTCTTGGTTGTTCAGGTAATCTTCAATCTGATTCGTGTAACATTTACTAATCAGAAATATTTTCGTACACTTTAGTATTCCTTTCAACAATTGTCATTAGTACTACAACGGCCTTATGATCACTCATTCCCTACTCGATGGTCAGTGAATCTGTCTATAATCATGAGATTTAAGACGTTACTGTCACGAGTTAGTTCTATGGTTGGTCAATAGTTTACAGACAAGGCGTTTAGGGCAATATCGCATATATCCTTTACCCTTATACAGTGTGAATTTCCAGGTCTATAACCACCAAACTGAAATTTACACATGGTGCCGTACGATGATAACGAAATTTTATCGTGGCCTTTTTCAGTTTCTCCCTTGAGTGTTCAGTCACAGCTGCACCTGATACAGGTAGTCTAAAAATGCACCTGAGCACCATGTTCGACTCACTTTTGAAGCTAGCCAAATTATTTCGCCTTCTCAATTTAGCCTACAATAGACTCATTACATGTGCACCATTTCGTCGTGGGATGAATTACGACGTCATAACTAGCGACCAGACCATACCCGTGATATCTATTACGTTCGGAATTAATATTTCGCTGCTGTTCGCTTCTGGTTTCAGTCAGCTATAAACTCACAATACAACATGGGCATTATTAGCGCTAATGATGATGACCTGGTCCATTCTTTAACTTTACGATAAATGATACTGTAGTTACAAATACAGTATTCACTTTTTTTTATTCGTGACGGGAAGAAACACTAATTACCTCTCGGAATGTGGCACGTATTTCGTCAATTGGCCTATTGAGAAGCTCCATTATTCCAAAAAACCGTTACCGAAATCTACTACAAGCCCCTGCTATTAAAGTGTGGGTCATTTATTGCGGCGGCAGAGTTTAGGTTCGTTCTGTGCATCTGACGTCACAAAACATAGTCAGCCAATGAACAGAGAACGACGTTGCCAGAGATCGACTGCAGTGCACAGCACGGACGAGTGTCTTCAGTTTTAGAAACGTTCAGTCATAAATAAAGTAATTGAACAAAAGCAATGTCTTTATAGCAGACTTTCTTTTAGAGAAAGTTTGGAAAAAGCATTCTTTATACCAATTGCTTCATATTCCATTAATTAATTAAACCAAACAAGCAATAAGCCTCCTAATTCAGGCGATAGCAAGGAAAGGTGTTTGTATAATTTTCACTAACTGCTTTTTTGCAATAAAGAACAGCGGTAATTGTTTATTTCCTATTGTACTTCGACGAAACGTGAGTAATTCATAGTCATACCAACAGTGTTTGTCGGTATTTTGCGTGACATTTTAAAGTCCTCCGGTAGTTGTATTGAATGACGAGCTGCGTTAGCGTAATGGTTAAAGTGTAGGGGGTGCTAAATGAAAGGTTCTGAGTGCAAACCTTTTGCAGTGCTTCATATTTTTTTTATTTAAAAACAATATCGAAGTGTCTTACTTCATGAATTTTATTCGTTTAAATGTAATTTTTTGAAATTTCTAGTGGCAAAGAAAATCGACCATAAGGAAAGTATACGTTATGTACTTTTACCTCTGGAAACTCTTCAAAATTTCGTGCAATGGTTTACTACATATAATGCTGCACAATAACTGCGTTGAACATCGAAATAAAATTAAGTCATTTATGGGGGGAAGGTATCAGTCAAGAAGATGTGTAAAAATCAAATTTTTGGGCCAAATAGTTTTTGTGAAATCGAATGATAAAGTGTGCCAAAGCAGTCGAAACACCATGTGTCTGCAAAAAATGGCTCAAATGGCTCTGAGCACTATGGGACTCAACTGCTGTGGTCATTAGTCCCCTAGAACTTAGAACTACTTAAACCTAACTAACCTAAGGACATCACACACATCCATGCCCGAGGCAGGATTCGAACCTGCGACCGTAGCAGTCGCACGGTTCCGGACTGCGCGCCTAGAACCGCGAGACCACCGCGGCCGGCATGTGTCTGCACAGGCGAGCAGTGCAAAGATGACAAAATCGCGCACAGCGCGGAATGCGGGGAGCACGTCTCTAGCAACGAAAGGGTTAATGCGGCCGTGGTGGCTTTACTCCATAAACTGCGCGCTCCACCTAAACGTAAGTTTGCGAACTATACTATGGCGCTGCTTCCCTTGGCGCGTACAATTGGCAACGAAGCAATCTCCCGCGTCTGGGCGGGCATGCGCGAACCGCCAAGATAAAAGAATTGAACTATAGTGTGTGTGGGGGGGGGGGGGGGGAGCGGGGGGGGGGGAGAGGGAAGGAGGGAGGGAGAGAGAGAGCAGCTACAATTCTCTGCTTCGGGTTTATGCTATCAATCCGGCTCCGTAACAGAGGACAGTGAACACTTCTGGTAACGATGATACATTCACTAAATGAGCATCCACCCTTTCTGAAACAAAAGAAAAAACGGGATTGTTTATTTGTCGCGTAAGCGTCACGGATGCGGGTCCCCGACACTCTGGGCTCGAAAAACAACAAAGGCGTTATACATTATAGAGATGTTTCCTGTTATTATTCCGAACGTGCACGTTCTGAAAGAGTCTGTTAGCATGTTACTTCCTCCTGCAAATACCTAACCATGAGACGATGGCCACAAAATTTGAGAAATTTCAAATGAAAGGGAGGTTTATCGATAGTCATTATTTCCGAGCGCCATTCACAGTTGGAGTATGGAATAGGAAATGTCTGATAAATATCCTTTTTTGTTGACGAGCTTTTGCATACTCCAGCGTACTGCTGCACATATTTCATGGCTATTTCCCTTTTACTATAGCTTTTTGGGAATGGAAATTTTCTGACAATGTTAGTTGCGGCAAAAAGTATTTATTAGTTTCTCTGAGGATCTGAAGGTCAGTTCCAGCATGTTTCGGGTAGCATTTTTGCTGTATGAGATGGCCTGTAGAAGCAGTTTCGGTACTATCGACTTTTTAATGCTTCTCGCTCTCGCTTTCTCTCTCTCTCTCTCACACACACACACACACACACACTCACACGCACACGCACAATGTCGCTTGCGATGGACTCTTTTCTTTATTGTATGGTCACTGAATCAAATATTCAAAATTTATGCCACACTTGACAAGAACAACACGATGCAAATTCGCGTACTGTGATACAGCTTTGTTTTGTTATTGTATACTGATGAAACAAGTTAACGGTGGAGTCATTAAATTTATGGTAAAAACAGTGTTAAAAATACGTGTTACCCATTATACAAAGGTACCGGTGATGCAACGCGGCGAAAAGCCACAGTACTTCCACTAACTCTAGTGAAATTTTCTATAAATGTAATCCTTTCTCGAGCAAAGAGACCGACTGTTTTTCGCTCCTTTCTCAGATAAAATGTCAAGCCATAATCCGTACCAATGTCCACTACCGTTCTAAATTCAAGACTTAAATTACGTCTCTAAGAATAGCAATCGAAACACAAATAAATGCCCATGCTATAGTTTTACGCCTAAAATAATAACTACCTTTTCGCATTGCTCCTTGTTAGTTGTGTACGGTAAGCTTAAGTATCCGTATTACCATTTCGATTATTTGCTATGCTTGTTCCAAGCATGCATACATAACTGTATTCAGTCACTTAGAAGACGGTTGGTTTGAGAATGGACACAAGTCCGAAACTAGTCACCATCAATAAATAAGTGAGATTTCCTAATGTAATTAACGACGATATTCCAACCACTTCTTTCTTCAAAGATAAAGTTGCGGACCCACTCCACCTCTATCTGTACAGTAATAACGTAGAAAACGAATCAAAGCTGACCATGGTTTTACATAAATAAAACGAGATACGCATAAGATCGTACATATGGGCAGAAACATGTACGGATAAAAAATATGACGAGAAACGCAGAGTTATGATAGCAATGCACTTATCATTACTTCAGCCAGTCACCTAAAGGAACCGAGAATGTTTTCTGAACACAAGAGCCAAAAGTCACTGGTGCCGATCTGAGTTGCTGCCTAAACCCAGTATTTCAAAATAGCTTGAAGCGCCACTTCCTCGTCTCGCAAGAAATCATTGGCCAATTTACCATGAGAAAAATGGACTGTCATCCTGCCCTGACTGTTATTTCTCTGAGGGGCTCCATCACTAGCCCAGAAATGGCGCTCTCAACAACCAGCCATGCCTACCTTTGTGCAAGTTCAGTCTTTCACAGTAAAGTTAGTTCCAGTCCCAGAAGACGGCGCGACTCATGCAGGCTGATACGTCTTATCAGTGGCTGTTAATGTCTAGTTTCATTAACTAGCAACCTCCATGTTTCATTCCCTAAGTAGATCTATCACACATAAAATTTTGTCTTGTGTATTTTACCTAGTTGTGTTCCATTCTGTAAAAATTAACGGGTAGAAAAAGCCATTGCCGTTATCCTAAGGCTGGGCCAATGCCCTGCACAGAGTAATTTACTACTCTCTTCGAATTGCTTATCTTCATCGAGTACTTTCTTACTTTCCTGTGTTATCAATTAAAACAGGGCTCAAAGTTCTGAGGGCCAGCTTTGATACATTCTAAGAGTGTCCTTTACAAGATTTAGCATAACATGCAAAATTGCCGGCTTCTAGCATACCTGCAATTAACCCTGATAAATCGAATTATTAAAATTTTCGAAACTCCTGATACCATAACATGTTCTATAGGCAAATGTAGAAAGAAAAAAAAATACGTATTTTCACTTGTAGAAGGCAAGTCTTCAATAAAAAACAGGAATTTACAGTTGAAAAAAAAATAAAGCTCCTATTGATTCTCCCCACGAAGTCGCCATTTAGGAAAAAAATAATAAAGTGAATGAATATCATTCTTTATTATACACTCCTGGAAATTGAAATAAGAACACCGTGAATTCATTGTCCCAGGAAGGGGAAACTTTATTGACACATTCCTGGGGTCAGATACATCACATGATCACACTGACAGAACCACAGGCACATAGACACAGGCAACAGAGCATGCACAATGTCGGCACTAGTACAGTGTATATCCACCTTTCGCAGCAATGCAGGCTGCTATTCTCCCATGGAGACGATCGTAGAGATGCTGGATGTAGTCCTGTGGAATGGCTTGCCATGCCATTTCCACCTGGCGCCTCAGTTGGACCAGCGTTCGTGCCGGACGTGCAGACCGCATGAGACGACGCTTCATCCAGTCCCAAACATGCTCAATGGGGGACAGATCCGGAGATCTTGCTGGCCAGGGTAGCTGACTTACACCTTCTAGAGCACGTTGGGTGGCACGGGATACATGCAGACGTGCATTGTCCTGTTGGAACAGCAAGTTCCCTTGCCGGTCTAGGAATGGTAGAACGATGGGTTCGATGACGGTTTGGATGTACCGTGCACTATTCAGTGTCCCCTCGACGATCACCAGTGGTGTACGGCCAGTGTAGGAGATCGCTCCCCACACCATGATGCCGGGTGTTGGCCCTGTGTGCCTCGGTCGTATGCAGTCCTGATTGTGGCGCTCACCTGCACGGCGCCAAACACGCATACGACCATCATTGGCACCAAGGCAGAAGCGACTCTCATCGCTGAAGACGACACGTCTCCATTCGTCCCTCCATTCACGCCTGTCGCGACACCACTGGAGGCGGGCTGCACGATGTTGGGGCGTGAGTGGAAGACGGCCTAACGGTGTGCGGGACCGTAGCCCAGCTTCATGGAGACGGTTGCGAATGGTCCTCGCCGATACCCCAGGAGCAACAGTGTCCCTAATTTGCTGGGAAGTGGCGGTGCGGTCCCCTACGGCACTTCGTAGGATCCTACGGTCTTGGCGTGCATCCGTGCGTCGTTGCGGTCCGGTCCCAGGTCGACGGGCACGTGCACCTTCCGCCAACCACTGGCGACAACATCGATGTACTGTGGAGACCTCACGCCCCACGTGTTGAGCAATTCGGCGGTACGTCCACCCGGCCTACCGCATGCCCACTATACGCCCTCGCTCAAAGTCCGTCAGCTGCACATACGGTTCACGTCCACGCTGTCGCGGCATGCTACCAGTGTTAAAGACTGCGATGGAGCTCCGTATGCCACGGCAAACTGGCTGACACTGACGGCGGCGGTGCACAAATGCTGCGCAGCTAGCGCCATTCGACGGCCAACACCGCGGTTCCTGGTGTGTCCGCTGTGCCGTGCGTGTGATCATTGCTTGTACAGCCCTCTCGCAGTGTCCGGAGCAAGTATGGTGGGTCTGACACACCGGTGTCAATGTGTTCTTTTTTCCATTTCCAGGAGTGTAATTGATTTTTTTTTATCGACGAACTATTCGTACTCTGCAAATTTCTAGAGATCAGAATATTTTTGGACGTCAGGTGCACACGATATGCAACAACGAAAAAGTGTGCTTCGGGTAGGAAGAATGCAGGACTCCGTCACATCAACAGAAAATTTAACGAATGAAGATGACTCGGAAGCACAAGCACTCTTCGCTATATGGTTGTTACATGATTCATTGGCGCATTTAAGTCACCAGCTTCAGGCTCTTATGCATTAACATACCAATAGAACCGTACATTTATTTCATTTACGCAAACATTTTTTACAATAGTTCGATAACATTTACACATAGCTTCTGTCTGAAGTTGTTTCGAGTAAGAAATGGTTCAAATGGCTCTGAGCACTATGGGACTTAACTTTTAAGGTCATCAGTCCCCTAGAACTTAGAACTACTTAAACCTAACTAACCTAAGGACATCACACACATCCATGCCCGAGGCAGGATTCGAACCCGCGACCGTAACGGTCCCGCGGTTCCAGACTGTAGCGCCTAGAACCGCTCGGCCAGCCCAGTCGGCCTTTCGAGTAAGGGAATGGCCCGGTTGAAAATATACGGATGATGGTAACATGTCGCCAATCAACGTGATTTCGAGGCTACGAGAGCTTATCGATTAGTTTAAAAAAATGGTTCAAATGGCTCCTAGCATTATGGGACTTAACATCTTAGGTCATCAGTCCCCTAGAACTTAGAACTACTTAAACCTAACTAACCTAAGGACATCACACACATCCATGCCCGAGGCAGGATTCGAACCTGCGACCGTAGCAGTCCCGCGGTTCCGGACTGCAGCGCCTAGAATCGCACGGCCACCGCGGTCGGCTATCGATTAGTCTGACATCGGGTTAATCGTCGAAATACCTTTGTTGTCCTCTCTACGTTGCTGACTGGTTGTAACGGTAGCGTTTTGAAGTCGATAAAATGCTTAATATGAAACAGATCAGACGGTTAAGCGCTGGGTGAAATTTCATCATACGTTATTAAATAATAAATTTTCCATTGGTTCTTCTCATCCAGCTATTACCTGTGGAACGAATTACATAACTGTAATTACATTGGACATTTATCCAATGTCGAAAAATTTTTAAAAATTAATTTGAAATTACATTACCTGCATTTGTATTCAATGTTTCTCACAGCAAAGGCACATTTAGAAACGAACAGTCACCAATACGTTTCCACGTTATTCATATTTTTTCCCCGTGATAGTTATTTTCTGTAGGTAAATAAAAATCTGTAGAGCCGGCCGGATTTTGAACACTATAATACTTGTCCTATATCGTAATCTGAACACCACCACGCTGCACAAAATTCACACTGCTTCGAATGAAATGAAAAGTGAGAAAATACTGCTGTAGCGGAATAGTGATGAATATGTGGAAAATTTGACTAACGCTCTGTCTTCGCTGTAAATTTTCACTTTTGGAGCAAATTTAGTGTAAGAAATTTATATGTACTTAATTATTCTGTGCAGATGATCCCAGCGGAGGTTCGAGTCCTCCCTCGGGCGTGGGTGTGTGTGTTTGTCCTTAGGATAATTTAGGTTAAGTAGTGTGTAAGCTTAGGGACTGATGACCTTAGCAGTTAAGTCCCATAAGATTTCACACACATTTGAACATTTGAACTTAATTATTCTATTGATAAGCGATTGCCGTATCTGCCCAAAGACAGAGATGATGATGGAGCAGCACCCTAAGCTTGGCTAAAGATCTGAATTGTTTTTCCATTTTGTACACCGAAAAACCACAAACGATTCTTAGAATATCATCAATTCATCTTCGCAGAACATTTCAGATACTGTTACAAGTCTGTTAACTGCAAGATTTGGCAAAAACTACCAGCAAAATACCTGCAAATGAATGCAGGTTAATATGATAACACTACAATGTCACCAATACATGGGCGATACGGTCGTTTGTATCGTAGATTAGAAAAAATCTCGAGAATTGTAAATGTATCAACACACATATTGTTCAGGGTGATTAAAAGTAAATGTAGGCACTACGTGGGTGTAACGAATGCGCCACTATAAAAGAAAAAGTTAAATAAAGTTTTGTCTGAAATTGATTTGTTTCCGAGTTATGATGCATAGTTTCATTTGTGGTAGGCACCACATCTTGGGCAGTACAGGCTTTTGGCTTGTCGTGTTCGCCTGCATATCGACTGATGCTCTGTACATCTCTCTACACTGCTGTAGGGGTTCGTCAGTCAGATGTATGCCGCCGTCTTCAGAGATAGCAATTCCACCCATTTCACCTGGAGAAGGTACAGAAGCTGACACATGTAGACTACACTAGACGTCAGAATTTCTGTGAGTGGTTACTCGAGCGCCATGCTGGTGATAAACTGTTTGGTCGTCGATTACTGTTTCGGGTGACAGTGTCTTCACCCATGTGCGTATCGTGAACGCTTATAACATGCATGTATGGGCGTATGAGAATCCTTGTGTAACTACAGTACGAGGGCATGAACATCGTTTTGCAGCGAACATTTGGTGTGGTGTAGTGGACGATCAGTTTACTTAGACCGTATATACACTCCTGGAAATTGAAATAAGAACACCGTGAATTCATTGTCCCAGGAAGGGGAAACTTTATTGACACATTCCTGGGGTCAGATACATCACATGATCACACTGACAGAACCACAGGCACATAGACACAGGCAACAGAGCATGCACAATGTCGGCACTAGTACAGTGTATATCCACCTTTCGCAGCAATGCAGGCTGCTATTCTCCCATGGAGACGATCGTAGAGATGCTGGATGTAGTCCTGTGGAACGGCTTGCCATGCCATTTCCACCTGGCGCCTCAGTTGGACCAGCGTTCGTGCTGGACGTGCAGACCGCGTGAGACGACGCTTCATCCAGTCCCAAACATGCTCAATGGGGGACAGATCCGGAGATCTTGCTGGCCAGGGTAGTTGACTTACACCTTCTAGAGCACGTTGGGTGGCACGGGATACATGCGGACGTGCATTGTCCTGTTGGAACAGCAAGTTCCCTTGCCGGTCTAGGAATGGTAGAACGATGGGTTCGATGACGGTTTGGATATACCGTGCACTATTCAGTGTCCCCTCGACGATCACCAGTGGTGTACGGCCAGTGTAGGAGATCGCTCCCCACACCATGATGCCGGGTGTTGGCCCTGTGTGCCTCGGTCGTATGCAGTCCTGATTGTGGCGCTCACCTGCACGGCGCCAAACACGCATACGACCATCATTGGCACCAAGGCAGAAGCGACTCTCATCGCTGAAGACGACACGTCTCCATTCGTCCCTCCATTCACGCCTGTCGCGACACCACTGGAGGCGGGCTGCACGATGTTGGGGCGTGAGCGGAAGACGGCCTAACGGTGTGCGGGACCATAGCCCAGCTTCATGGAGACGGTTGCGAATGGTCCTCGCCGATACCCCAGGAGCAACAGTGTCCCTAATTTGCTGGGAAGTGGCGGTGCGGTCCCCTACGGCACTGCGTAGGATCCTACGGTCTTGGCGTGCATCCGTGCGTCGCTGCGGTCCGGTCCCAGGTCGACGGGCACGTGCACCTTCCGCCGACCACTGGCGACAACATCGATGTACTGTGGAGACCTCACGCCCCACGTGTTGAGCAATTCGGCGGTACGTCCACCCGGCCTCCCGCATGCCCACTATACGCCCTCGCTCAAAGTCCGTCAACTGCACATACGGTTCACGTCCACGCTGTCGCGGCATGCTACCAGTGTTAAAGACTGCGATGGAGCTCCGTATGCCACGGCAAACTGGCTGACACTGACGGCGGCGGTGCACAAATGCTGCGCAGCTAGCGCCATTCGACGGCCAACACCGCGGTTCCTGGTGTGTCCGCTGTGCCGTGCGTGTGATCATTGCTTGTACAGCCCTCTCGCAGTGTCCGGAGCAAGTATGGTGGGTCTGACACACCGGTGTCAATGTGTTCTTTTTTTCCATTTCCAGGGATGTAATTCCAACGCGTCTGACTGGCAGAGTGTATCGACAATTTTCAGAGCATGAATTGGGCGGTCTGCTTCATGATATCCCATTGGCTACATGAACGGACTTATGGCTGTTGTACCACGGTGCTCCTGCGCATTTCAGTCACGAGACAAGAGAGTATCTCCATGTGCTTATCCCGATAGGACCAGTTGCTTGACCCGCCTAATCTCTGGATCTTAGCCCCTGGAGTCCTGCTTTTTGGGCTGTCTCAAAGAACTCGTGTATGGTGTTGCAACTGAGAATGAAGTACAGCTACAGCAGTGAACTCAAAATTGCTGTGCAACTGTGCAGAATGAGATGAACAGGGCCTGCAACATCCCGAGAGCGGTAATACGTCGAATACGCCACTGGCTTCGTCTACGTGGACATCATTCTGAACATGTTCTGGGGTAAATATAAAGCATGTAGTTGTGTTGAATTCCGGGTTCCTTCGTGTCGTTGTTTTCAGAGAAGAATTAATTTTGTGTTGCATTTGTGACTCCGACTCTACTGCATAACGCTGAAATAAAGCAGTTTCAGACGAGACTTTATTTAACATTTTAAGCTTATTCTGATGCGCACATTACACCCATGAAGTGTGTACAGTTACTTTTGAATCAACAACCATTAATTTGGTAAGAACTGCATTGTGCAGTACACACCTGTAACAGAATATTTTATTAGAAACGATCGATTTCGATCTAGGACCAGACCATGATCGGGTCCAAAAACCATCTCAGATATGCATTTTCGTTATAACAATTACGCAAATGCATATCTGACTTGGTTTTTGGACCCGATCATGAGTTGATCCTAGACCGAAATCGATAGTCTCTAATAAAATGCAATATACCGTTACATACTGCACCTCTTAACACTTATTAAAGCCGCACAACACCACCTCCATAAAATAATTAATTTTGTATTGTTTGTGGTGCACTTGTGATCCCTGCCACACTAAATATCTCGGAAATAAAGCAGTTTCAGACAAACCTTTATTGAACATTTTACTCTTATTTTGATGCATATATTACACCCACGAAGTGTGTATAGTTACTTTCCAATCACCCTGTAAACGAAGCTCAATCCAGCCCGATGTGACTGTGTAAGAATCGGCCTTCCGAACATCTGGTGAGTTTGAGAAAGGTTTTTAGTCCCGAACTCTATAAAAGTGAGCAACTACAACTATCATTATTTGGAACTTTTCGATTCGACAATAACATCATACCAGAAGCAAAATGTGAACACTATTGTGGTGACCGATTGTAAAAATCACAGAACTGCATATTTTACAGGCATAGGAGCATGAGCAGGGAAAATTTTCTGTCCGGCAGTCCTTCAGCACGTTTAGGCAGTATTAGCTACACTATCATATCTATAACCTAAGTATATTGAGGTGCGCGGGTGTTCCAGTACGATTTCAGTATTGACGACTTTGGTTTCATTGAACTCAGTTGAGGACGACTAGGAATGCAACGCACCGATAAAGTATTATCTTTGATACCGAGATTCGCCTTTGGTTTGGAAGCTTGAAAAGAAAAACCATCACATTACAAGACACCATCTAGTTGTTTGATATTCAGGATTGGAGTTCGATTACGTATAGCCATTGTTCGCCAGTGGTAGTGACATGAAAATCACTGACAGCGCTGACGTACACTGAAACACATCCTGAGTACAGGGATGTCTTTCTTAGTTAGGTGCTGATGATATTGTTTGCAGCATCAGTCTATCTGAATCTTGTGACGAGGAACCCCTCTATGTGTTGATCTACCTTCGGTATCCAAACAGCTGCATATCCTGATGGCACTTGTAACACTCTCCCCTAAAAGTACCACTACTCCTGTCACGGGAAGAGCTAAAAATAACACTACCGGCTACTATAAATTAACAATACACCGATAATGTTACTCATATGAAACGATTTTAATTTTGACCGTGACTGTATGTTATGAATAAGGTATAGGACTATTTTTAGTTTCTCAAAAGATTACTATCGAAAAAAGCAATAGCAGAAGAAACGGGATTCGAACCAAGGTTCTATGAGTTATAAAATAAACTGTAATTACGTAGAAGCAAAACGGTCGTCAGCCTAACTAGTCAAAGTTGTACCAAGTACTAGCACCGTTCCTAAAGAAAGTTAACTGTTGGTACCTACTTTACTTGATACTGAAATAATAATTTTGTTAATGGGACTGAGACAGTAGTACACTTTAACAAATAATATACCTGTGGTTTCGTATGAATAGCTCAGAAGGAATATCAAAACTTTTGTCAACAACCGGCTCACAGTAGCACTTACTATCTGTATGATAAAGAAGCAAGGTAATGATCATTGAAGTAGATGACTTACTTACGGTGGAGCTCTAATAACTAGGAAGTGAGGTTCTTTTATCAGTTTAATTATTGGAAAATACTGTCACTAAAACGATTTTCAGGTACTTACATTCTCTCTTTCGATTATTATTTGTATTCTCAAGGAGCGTTCACCTCCTTATACTATTTATCTGAAATGGAACGTGTGGACCTAGATCTAGCATAGTTTTAATATATGTACCCAGTTGCTTATTATAAGCGCGCAAATGTTAGAGAACTGGCAAGCGCACTTCATCAGTGCTATAGTTATAATATGAAACTTAAATCTTGTCCAGCTTTTAGCCTGGGGACCCTGAAACTAATCATTAGTAGACTCAGATAAAAGCTAGACATTTTAGTTACAATACAATACGAAAAACACTATTAACTATATACACATGAAATTGTAAACACTGATATTTCCAAATCTTCACAATAATTAATCCTTATGCCAGTCCTTCAAAGTCTGCTACCTGGTAGCTATTAGGCATCATTATGGGTTTTGCAGATAACTGTAACAATATACTGAGTTTTCAATAAGAACTGTCTTTAGGCTGAATATTTCAAATATCTCTTTTTGACAATTATACTTTAGTACAACTTTAACTATCCTTTTAGGAAAAATATGTGGAGAACTTCAAAACTTAGGCGCACTGAATAATTATGAAATTTATTCCAGAATTCTGGAAACATCCCCCAGGATGTGGATAAGCCATGTCTCCGCAATATCCTTTCTTTCAGGAGTGCTAGTTCTGCAAGGTTCGCAGGAGAGCTTCTGTAAAGTTTGGAACGTAGGAGACGAGGTACTGGCAGAAGTACAGCTGTGACTACCGGGCGTGAGTCGTGCTTCGGTAGCTCAGTTGAACAGTTGTCAGTCTGCGTTCGGCAGGGCAGCAGTGCGCACCGCGCTCGGCCGTCCACGCCGCTGCGCGCGCGGAGTGTTTTGTTTACTTCCTCGTCACAGCGCTTCTCAGTCGAACAAGCTGTAATGGCCAACTCTTACAGGAAGAACACTCTTTAAGTTCACCTTCTCAAACGAATACGCACAACCCAAAGCACTGGCCGTCGAACGTTTCCTACACGAAGACGTGAAGATCCCGCGTGACGAACTCATCGGCATACACCTATCGATCATTAGCAGCGTCGTTTATGTTAAGATGACTTCCGACGCTGCCTGCAACGAGATCATTCAAAGGACGCGACATGGACTAAAATTTCGGCACTCCGACGGAAACGACGGGCCTGTGGATGTCGACCATGCAGGACTTGGCCTTCGGACGGTCCGTGTATTCGAACTGCCTTTCGAGGTGAATGAAGTCATCGCGGCGCTAAGCCCGTTCGGAAAAGTCCAGAGCCACGTAGCCGAGACATGGGCACAGTTTACGACGTATCCAGTGCTTAATGGTGTGAGACAAGTCCGAATCGATCTCAAACGGCACGTTCCATCGTACATTTCTATCGGCGGCTGCCGTGCGGTGGTCATTTACGACGGACAACCTCGAACATGTTCCGGTTGTGGCAAAGAAGGCCACGTCCGTAATGAATGCCTGCATCGCCGCATCACACAACTAAGGCCCGACGATACGAACACCGACAGAACCACGACCACCCTTCCAGTCACCTATGCGGCGACACTGCACGTCCAGCCCTCACAAGGCGCCGTTCATGAGCGTCTCTCTGGTCCGATACACCCGGAGGCGTCCCAGCACCTTGACACCGGCGATGCCGCCCGTGAACATTTCCAACAGCCTGACACACCCCCGATAGAAGATCACAAGGATACCAATGAGAGTGTTCTGGAGAATGAAGACCGCATCATAGCACCCGCGGCTTTTGTACCGGAACGACGTGACTCTCTTCCTTCCTCAGACACCGAAACTCATTGCCGAAAGCAGAAGTCGCCCAAACGACGAAAAAAACGCCGCAAGACATCAGACTCGACCATTGAGCCCCCTCCGCAGGACGAAGAGATGCCACATCACTCCGACGGAGAACACGATAACACTTTCTCCTCTGCCACGGAGACGCGTCATCCACAAGACGGTGAACCGTCCGACAGAGATAGTGCGCAAACCTCGCGCCCAGAAGCCATGGAACATAGCACGCCTGTTGTCACCGACGCCATTGAGGCGACTCGGCCAGCGCTGCCACCTCTCGCCGATGTCAAACCTGTCGGACACCTTTCATGGGCGGATGACACGGATTTCCCACCTCCATCTGATGCGGAAATGAGATCTGTTTCTCCGTTAGACCAACACTAAAACGGGGGAAGTTTCTACGGTGACTCCTGCGACTTCTATGGACTTCCAGCATCCACCACAACAATCTTCACCAGCTACGAACCTATCGGCAGCACGGATCTCCCATCAGGCGTACCGAATAGCTACTATCAATACTAATAATATCGGCTCCCACGCTAAACTTCAACTGCTCCGTGACACGCTAAGAGCAGCGGACATCGACATCGCCCTGTTACAAGAACTGAGGACAGCGACTTGGACTGGGTGTTATGGATATGAGACGTACGCCGCCCCTGCAGCTATGGAACACTCAGGCGCAGCCATCCTCCTCCGAGAAGGAATTGCAGTTTCCGATGTCGCATACTTCCCAACAGCGCGAGGGGTGGCCATAACAGTTGAAGGACTCAAAATCATAAATCTCTACGCCCCATCGGGCACTGATAAACGGAGGGATCGCTCCCAGTTCTACGCAGAAGATATCACGCCTTTATTCCTCGGTCGATACGATCATCTCATCGTAGGTGGAGATTTCAACTGTGTTCTCGAGCGCACAGACCAATATCCCCATTTCACCACATGTCCCGAACTTCGCTTCCTCGTCCGCCGCCTTTGTCTCCTCGACACTTGGCGAGTGGTACACGGCGTCCGCCCGGGGTATACACACATCACGAGCCACTCCGCCAGCCGACTTGATAGAATATACATCTCTAACGCTCTAAACAGTTCTCCTCGACGCAGAACGTTGGCCGTCTGCCTTTTCGGATCATGACATCTATATCTGTACCATGAACCTACGTCGACAATCTATATGGCGCAGTGCAGGACCTTGGAAACTCAATGTCGCGCTACTGCGGAACCCTGAATGTCGACAACAGGTCACCCACACGTGGCACACCTGTGTTCAACGCATTATGCGTTACGAGACCACACTGCAGTGGTGGTTGCTGTGCGCCAAACCGGCCATCCGACGCACATTGACACACTATGGCAGAGCCAAAGCCAGGTGGAATCACCATACAACTGATTTCTACTATAGCGCTCTACGTGAACTCATGGATCATCCTCCATCCCCGGATCGCCTCAAAGAAGCTCAACGCATCAAGGCAAAGATTTTATCCTTGACCAGATGCCGTCTAGAGGGAGCCATTGTACGAGCCCGCAGCCAAGACAGGATTAACGGTGAAGACCCTTCTATGCATCATATTGTTCAAAATGTTCGTCGACGCCGACAGGCTTTAATGACAACTTTAGACTTACCTGATGGACGACGGCTGACTTCGCAAGCTACCATTGCGGATGCATTCACAACGCACTATAGACATTTCTATCAAGAAGTACCTGCCGGTGCAGAGGCCATTGCTGAGGTTGCCCAGGAGACACTTGGTACTCTAAACGCAGCAGCTGCAACCCTCCTGACTGCTGAAGTGAGCACCGACGACGTCCAAGGCGCTGTGACCAAGGGGTCTCTGAATCGATCTCCCGGCCCGGATGGTTTACCTCTCGAATTTTACAGAACCTTCCAAGATTTGATGATGCCACGATGGAGGGACATGTACTGGGAACTTTTGTCCGGCGCGGCGAACCCGCCACCAATGTTCATGGAAGGCTTAATTGTACCAGTCCCGAAACCCGCAGGAGGAACACGACTCGACAGTTATCGGCCGATCACGTTACTCAATTCGGACTTCAAGATTTTTACACGCCTTCTAGCAGTGCGACTCAAACGTGTCTTACGGGACATTGTTTCCCACGAACAAACATCCTTAGGCGGCGATCGTAATATACAGACAGCCCCCAGTGAATATCGAGATGTGATCGCTGTGGCAACACACTCGCGACTGCCAGGCGCTTTAATCTCCATCGACTTCCAACAAGCGTTTGACCGCGTCAATCATGCATTCCTCAACGCAGTGCTGGACCGAATGGCAATTCCCCCGACGTTCACGCGCGTGATTATGCGGCTCCTTCATGGAGCAACGTCCAGACTTCTCGTCAACGGCAGACTTACAGAACCTATACGGATTGAACGCTCAGTACGGCAGGGTTGCCCTTTGTCGACGGTGCTTTATGCCATTGCGATGCAACTACTCATTTGCGGATTACGGCGACGTTTGACAGGTATTCCACTCCGGGATCATATGTTCCGCTGCCGAGCTTACGCGGACGACTTGGCCCTCGTCGTACGTTCAGCGGCTGACGTACAAGCTGCGATGCAGTGGATTACCCGTTACAGTGCAGGGGCAGGAAGCGTTATGAACGTGGCAAAATCATGCGCCATGAAGATCGGCCGCGGCCTTCCCGCAGACAGCGTAGTTCCATTTCAACTGGTGGACACCCTTCGTTGTCTCGGATTGGTGTACACGCGAGACATTCGCCGCACCTCGGCGATCAAATTTCGGGCGCTGCTGCAACGCATCCGGGCCAACATACAAAATCACATACTACGCCCGCTGAATATGTGCCAGAGAGTCACCTTCGTCAATACCCATCTGGCAGCTCGGATACCCCATATAGCGCAGATTCTGCCCATCACTGCGACAATGGCGGCCAGGTTACAGGCGGCATTCGGCTATTTCATTTGTTCTGGACACGTCTTCAAAGTCCAGTATGAAGCTCTCACCTTACCGAAGCGGGATGGTGGCCTCGATCTGGTTAATGTGAGAGCCAGGACTACGGCACTTTACACCAATACTATGCTCCGGTTATGGAAAAGCCAAAATGCTAGTTTTACTGGAATGTTGACCACCGAGCTCGCACCTGTTTCGAGACGCCCACCGACGTCTTTGGCACACATCCCACCTCCGATGTCACATATCGGCCGTTTCTTTTTGGAGTACAGCTACATATGCACCGAGCTCCCCAGGACCAGGAAGACGACCACCCGCGACATCTACCGCCTTCTCCGAAAGTCTCCACCCCGCAACCCCGTCGAAACACGTCACCCCCAGGTTTCATGGCCTACAGTTTGGAAAACGATCCACCAACCATATCACACCACTGACACCACCTCTATGTGGTACCTTCTAGTCAACGGCAAGTATACTACAAGACAGAAACTGCATCGCATCGCACTGGTGGACTCACCCCTGTGCCTCAAGTGCAATGTCGAAGATACGGATTTACATCGTTTTGAGTGTGGGCCAGCAGCAGCTGTCTGGACCCTCGTACAGAAGATTGTGGCTTTCTACCTCCGAGTACCACCACATCACGTTTCTCCCACTATGTTGATAGATCCCGACACGACCTACTTTCCATCGGCTAAGTGGCACGCCATTACATGGATCAGTGGCATGGCTGTCAACTACCTCTTCCGGGACGACATCGTCGATCCGGCGGACCTTTGGACACACCTCCAAGTACATCACCACACCCTTCGCCGGCATCGACACTATCGGGCCACTTTCGCGAACTATTTACAGAGCATTTTCACCAACCCGCCTCAAAGCTGGAATCTCTATTAACCGTGCCAGCCAAGACTGGACGATCCCACGTTCTCCTTCAATGATCAATGATAGAATGCATTTTGTTCTGCTGGCGCGCCAAAGTGGAGCATGGCGCGGAAAGTATTCCTATTTATTTCACTTCTCTTTTCTCCTCCTCTTCTAAGTTTTTTTTTCTCCTTACACATGTTTATCCTTTTCACACTTAGCTCTCTATCTGCAGCCTATTTGTTCTCTTTCTCTTGTGCTCCAAAAAAAAAAAAAAATTGCTGCTGATGGTGAGACTGTATACTCATTTATGTTAACAAAAAAAACATAAAAATACAAAAGAAGGCCGTTGCGGAAATATAGCTACCTTTTATGTTTTACATTTTCAAAGGATATTCTGTTATTTTATGAAGAACGTTGTCTTTTATTTTCATACCCAAGAGGTTTTTATTTGTTTTTCTAAAAAAAAATTTTGTAGAGCACTTATATAAAAACAAAAAAAGAAAAAAAAGAAAAAAAAGGCGCTCGGTCCGGAACCGCGCGACAAAAAAAAGTTGGTAGAGCATTTAAAAAAAAGAGAAGTTGGTAGAGCAAAAAAAAATAAAATAAAAAAAAGTTGGTAGAGCACTTGCCCGCGGTAGGCAAAGGTCCCGAGTTCGAGTCTCGGTCGGGCACACAGTTTTAATCTGCCAGGAAGTTTCATGAAATTTATTAATCCACAAAAGTTAATAGACTTTATAAAGTAAAGTAACTACTTTTCAGTTCAAGAAAACAGAATATTCGAATTATTGCGGCTCTTGGAATAGGACCCTGTCTAAGTAAATGACTAAGGATAAAATGCGAGTGTTCAACACAAAGTTTAAAGAACACAGACTTAGTACTGAAAAAAGAAATCGTACGACTGGTCCGTGCAGCTATACATTAGTCAGCTGGTAACGCCGGCCGCGGTGGTCTAGCGGTTCTGGCGCTGCAGTCCGGAACCGCGGGATTGCTACGGTCGCAGGTTCGAATCCTGCCTCGGGCATGGGTGTGTGTGATGTCCTTAGGTTAGTTAGGTTTAAGTAGTTCTAAGTTCTAGGGGACTTATGACCTGAGATGTTGAGTTCCATAGTGCTCAGAGCCATTTGAACCAGCTGGTAATTTGAGATGAAGGTGATGGCCGAATTGATCAGCTATGGTTGGTCAAAAAATGCGACAGAAGTGTCCGTGACTCTTGCTGTGTAACAAGCTCTGAAAATTCTCTTCATAGAGTCGTATTTTCGTAGTACTGAGTTAGCACAAGCATGCCATAAAAAACAAACCAAATTAATTCGATATCCGAAGCTATGTTATATAATTTTGCTGTACTTCTTGCCTCGTTCAGTTCACAAGATGCGAGCAGTTGGCCTGCTAGCCACCGACTAACTCTTGAGACAAAGGAGCCTTAAAGTTCGACCGCCATATCCATCTTTTCTATTCCCGACAAGCCAGTTTCGTTGGTTATGAGTTCCCCTCTGAGTTTTATATGATAGCAAACTTACATGGTGACAATTATTGAACTATACGAAATAAAAGCGTCGTAACTTCGGAACGGTTTGTGTTAGAACGTTCAAACTGCACGGTTGACCGTGGGGCATGATGGGAATTAGTATACGAATGCATGTTTGCTTTAGCGACGAAGACCGCTTTCATATGGATGGGTTTGTCAATAAGCAAAACTGGCTTATTTCGGGGACTGAGAATCCTCATTTCGCGATCCAGAAATCTTCACCCTCAACGGGTGGCTGTGTAGTGTCCACTGTTCCGTAACGGAAAATCGGTGCCATGTTCCTTGATGGCACGGCGACTACCGAAAGGTACGTGAAGGTATTGGAAGATAATTTCATCCCCAAGTATTTGATGTCCTGGAGGAGCACTTTGGGCACCGCATTCTGGCTCTGGGGTACCCAAAGGCTACTGGCAAGGGTCTCGATAGACCGTCATATTGTCCGAATCTGAACACATGCGACTACTCCTTTTTGTGGGGCTAGATTAAATACAAAGTATACAGCAATAACTACAAAACATTGCTGAGCTGAAAACAGCCATTCAGGAAGTCATCGACAGCATCGATGTTCCGACACTTGCCCAAGTCCGTTGGAATGCACAATGGACATAAATGGATATAGGCGATCAGACAGGATGCTTACGTATGTGTCACCTGTCAAAGTCGTATCTAGATGTATCAAGGGTCCCATATCATTCAAACAGCACACGCCTCACACCATTACAGAGCCTCCACCAGCTTGAACAGTCACCTGCTGACACGTAGGGTCCATTAATTCGTGAGGTTGTCTCCATACACGTCCATCCGCTCGATACAATTTGAAACGAGAGTCGTCCGACTAGCCAACATGTTTCCAGTCATCAACAGTCCAATATCAGTGTTGATGGGCCTAGGCGAGGCGTAAAGCTTCGTGTCATGCAGTCATCAAGGGTACACGAGTGGGTCTTCGGCTCCGAAAGCCCATAACGTTGACGTTTCGTTGAATGGTTCGCACGCAGACACTTGTTGATGGCCCAGCATTGAAATTCATAGCAGTTTGCGAAAGGATTGCACTTCTGCCACGTTGAACGCTTCTCTTTAGTCGTCGCTGGTCCCCTTCTTGCAGGATATTTTCCGGCAGCAGCGATGTCGGAGATTTAATGTTTTACCGGATTCCTGATATTTACGGTACGCTCGTGAAATGGTAGTACGGGAAAATCCCCACATCATCGCTACCTCGGAGATGCTGTGCTCATGCGCCGACTATAACACAACGTTCAGATTCACTTAAATCTTGATAACTTGCCATTGTAGCAGCAGTAACCGATCTAACAACTGCGCTAGACCCTTGTCTCTTATAGGCGTTGCCGACCGCAGTGCGTTTTTCTGCCTGTTTACGTATCTCTGCATTGGAGTACGCGTGCCTATACCGGTTTCTTTGGCGCTTAAGTATATATACTGTGTATATACCGAAGCGCCAAAGAAACTGGTATAGGCGTGGTATTAAAATTGCTGCTTAAAACGTAATAGTGAATTGTCATATGAAGTGGCCCAATGTGTGAGGAAGCAAGCAAGCTCTGTGACTACCTAGCAACAGCGCCGAGCGAATGTGATACGTACTTCCGCATCTTACCCGCGGCACTTAACGTGTGCACGAGCATTCCGATGAAGCATTACACAGTGATCTCAAGCACAATGAAATATTTCAGTGATGTCACAATTCTTCACCAGGCGATGTAAAACCATACCAGAGCTACTTAATTTGAGTTGCAGAATGATCCGCTGATTAGTCTCCACAAAAATCTACTTCTTATGAAATGTCTAAAGCTCCAAATATTAAAGATAGAACGTTGTAATTTTGAATTTAGCTTCTGTTTTATATAAAAACATTCTTTAGAGGTTTTTAGGAAGTTACATCTTATTTTTCAAGTTATTAATTAAAAACTGATTTTTGTACCAAAATTTATAAAACCGTGATTAATTAACTAGCTTTTAGAAGAATGTTTCAATGATAAAATTACAACACTATGGAAAATTATGTTCAGTTGACGTAGTGGTCGAACTGTACCAAATTACAAGGTAATTACACTCATATTAAAGAAAAAAAAGAAAAAGAAAACCAGAACAGCCTGAACGACTGCATATTGGACGTTCTCACTCTCAGGGCATGTACATTAGTATGTTCTGTAGAAATGATCAGCATTTCAGTCCCTCGGTTCAGCATGCGTCCTGTTGCCTGGTAGGTACAGGGTCCGCCATGGGCCTTGATAACTTTTTCCATACGTGATGACATCGACGCGCATTCGGCGCGAACGGTGTCCTGTGCTATAGCCATCCATGCTGTATTCACTTGGTTGGCACTGGGTCACAGCGCCACGCCCGTCGTTTCACCATATCCTGCGTATTTTCGATTTGCGGCCAAGTCTGGTGATATGGTGGGCCAGGACAAAAGGCTGACATCCTGTGACACCAAAAAGGCGCGTCTTCGTGCTGAAACATGTGGTCGTGCATAGTCTTGCTGAAAAATCGCGTCTGGGGTGTTGTGTGGAAACGTTATGGCTGCAGGTCGCACTATGTCGTTCATGTAGGTCATACAGGTCACAGTGCCCTGGTCACGCACCAGCTGTGATTTGTGGTTGTACCCAATAACACCCCGCACCATAAGGCCTTGCGTTGGAGCTGTATGTCTTGGGCGAATCCAGTCACTGTGATGTCACTTCCCCTGTTTGAGGCGAGCCAAAAGGAGGCCATCATTTTCAGACAAAGAGAACCTTGATTCGTCCGCAAACATTATCTGATGCCATTCCTGTACTCACTGACCTCGTTCCATGCACCATTACCGTCTAGCACGTTTCTGCACACTCTTCAAAGGTATGGCAGAGGATTGAACGATGCACACGGAACCCGTGCCAAAATCAATGCCGACCGACTGTCACCTCTGATAGTGTACGATGTGTTCTACTGTTTCATCGTGGCGCCAGAGCCGAGGAGGACGCAAATCTGTCCTGCAATGCCATCCGGATAAGGTCAACTGGATTATTTATCGCGTATTTTTGTGCTAATGTGCGGAGGTGAACTTTCGTGGATCGATAATTTACTGGAAAACCTGTGTTTTAGTTTCGATGTTTTTATTTTGTGTGCCCCCTGAAGTGTTTCAGAAAACCGCATGGCAATTAGCGTAGTCTATTCGCCAGTTTTCAGGTGAGAAATTAATTGTACTTAATTAACAGGCTGAGCGATAATCAGAAATACTTGGAACTATGAGCAGAGGTCGTCTCTAAACCGTATCGGATACTGTGCACGTGAACTTTTCTTGTATATTGTACTGTATGGAACTGGGAACCTAGAATTTCTTCTATATACTGATTCGTTAAAACAGTAGACTTTCATTTTGCGCCGTAGTTCCCGATTCCTTTTGATTATAATCAGTTACTAAGAACATTTCATTCCAGTTCGGAGAGCTGGGCTATGGACATGTGGACTGGAGATTATGGGCAGCAGGTTTCTCGATTACTTTATGGTTGTACGCACAAATAATTGCCAGGCACTTGTAAACGGTAATGGTACTTAAAATCGCACAAATGCATGGTAAATGCACAAAGAAACACTATTTCATAAAGCAATAACCGCAACTTTTAACTAGCCGCCCCACAAGTGCTATTTTCGTGCCTAAAATGTTGCAAAATGCATGTGGCTAAAAAATATGATGTCGAACAGGCAGCAGACATTTCATACTAAGCCCTAAATGAGACGATGTACCAAAAAACCTGAGCAAGTTTAGAACATATGTTGGCTAAAATGCTATGCTAAGCACGCAAGCACACAAACACACAGGCGCTCTGAATTACTGCCAACTACTGGAAGAATGCAGTTAATTCCATTTTTAGGCCTACACCAGGTGTAAGGCACAATGGACCCTAAAATTAAATATTTCCATAAGTAAATTATCTGCATTACTTATTAAACTACATGTGGCTTGCTTATTAGCACTACTAAAACTCCATCCGTTCAGGCATCGAAAGCCCAGCTGTACCGACTGACAGCCGTGTCATCCTCAGACCAGAGGCATCACTGGATGCAGATATGGAGGGGTGTGTGATCACCTAAGTGTTCTCCCAGCCGTTGTGAGTTTTCATGACTGGAGCAACCACGTCTCATTTAATTAGCTCCTCAATTGGCACTGTGCACGTGAACTTTTCTTGTATATTGTACTGTATGGAACTGGGAACCTAGAATTTCTTCTATATACTTGTCGACGAGAATTACCAAACTAAACAATGTTATTACGATGACGCTGGCATTCACAATATCTTACTCTCACAGAAAGAAACATCAGCTAGTTCACAATTCATCCATACATCTTCCAATGATTGAAACGGGTTTAACACAACAATATGATCAGAATACCTACTATCAGAAGTGCCTTTTGTTGATACATCAAAATGCCGATTGATCATACCAGTAACAATAACCTATGGAAAGATAGAGATGCTGAAACATGGTTCCAGTATTATCATCTTACCCAGTTTTTGTTCAATTGGCAGCTTAGTAAGAATCCGGTCAGTAGAGTAAGTTCATTATTATTTAACTAAGCTCTTCATTTCTCTTAGATTTCAGTTACAGCGTCATTGGATGGAAACTGAATTGCCTTGCAAAGAAACTGTGCTATTGCTCCCAAAATGCATTAGTTTTATTGACACTTGTACATGTATTTTGGGGCATTAAGATTAGATTTTTGGTATGATTTAGTGGTAGATTATAGAAAATACAGTCTGTAAAAGTTTTAGAGAGCCTTGACACCATAGTTCCAATCGGCAAATACTGAGCCTCCCTCAAAAGTTGTTTTGCACATAACCTCGATTATGCCTGAATCAGTTATTGCAAAGAGCAATAATTGTCAATCAGTATCATCGATTGTATTTTTCTAGTGTAGAATAGGCTGCAATATTTTCTTCCTCCCTGAAATGGTGCTTGCTTAGGTGATACATAATTGAAAACTAGCAAAAACATTAAGTGGTGACAGTTTATTCTGTGAACCACCAATAACATGTCCACAGAACGAAATATCAACACCCGTTAGGTTTTTTAGACGTGAAGATACCAATGTAACATTTGATAAGCGCCATAAAACAGTTTACATGTGGGAATATTTAGTATAAGGACACATTGTGCCTTACACCAACTGTGATGCAAAGACTGTACTGTGGAGATTCAGAAGTGATGCCATTTATTGTCGATGACAAGCAACAGGGGCATAAAGCAGCAGCTGATTTTATTTCACGTTTTCAGTTTGAGTTGAAGTAAAACTCTTCTTCAGCAAATATTCCAATTCGTTAATTACTTTTGATAAGCATTTGTCGCTTTTTAACTGCTTATGAAGAGCATGTTTCATAATCGTTATCATATCCACAGCGAATGCTACATAATTTCCAATGAAATTTACAGATGCAAGATGAAATTTTGTGACGAGACAGAGTAGTGTTTGAAATAATTTTTTTGTAGTGATGTATGAAAAATTGAGTGATGAAATACATATGAGTGCTTACATATTTTTAGCGTCAAAATACTGTCAAATATACCAGCATTGACACTATTTTTAAATATTTGAACAGGGCGAAAAATTCAGATCGTTCGGAATGTTTTTGAGCATGGCGCAATTTTCCCATAGGCATGCGTGCAGAGGTGTGTGTGTGAGTGTGTGTGTGTGTGTGTGTGTGTGTGTGTGTGTGTGTTTTGCTCAGGTATTTTAGATGCAGAAATACCACAGGTTACTCCTTTTACATACATTTTGGATAAATACCTTTGAATTAAGTGCAAAAAATTGATCGTTCGGATACTTATGAGCACAGCCAAGAGGACTACTTTGGGGCTACATTGTCACTGGCTGTTAACTTTTAATGGCCTGTATATTACTGTGTCTGATTGGCTGTTTCATTTTAATGGCAGGTGAAATACTAGGCTCTTATTTAGAGCAGAGGGGAGGGTACCGGAGGGGAAAGAAGGAGGTGGGGGTGCAAAGTACAACAACTTGGTTAGTTCCAACATCCTTGATTTTCCATTTTTTTGGACTTCTTTTGCGTGCATCTTCTTGTTTTGAACGTCCTGTCGCTGCCATCTTGGGCTTTTAAATTTCCCACTCCCGCTATCTTGGAGTCAGACTTCAACACCACCTAATGGAGGCTGTTTGAACTCAGTGTAATTGGGAGCGACTGCAGCGCCACCTGCGGAGGATCCCTGATCTCAGTTCATACTGCCACAAGTTGACCAAAAGAAGGGCTTGGTTGGCAGGACACAGCGTGAGGAATGAAGGACTCATCAGTTTGGTAATGGAGAGAAATATGTCTTTGTAGGGGGGAGGGGGTGGGGGAAGGTAAAAATTGTAAAGGGAGACCAAGGGATGAATATAACAATCGCAGTTAGAACTACTCTGGCTGCAGTAGTTAGTAGGAGATGAAAAGGCTGACATAGGAAAGAGAAGTGTGGAGAGCGGCATGAAACAATTCTCACACTGACGACCAGAACAAGATATAATTTTAAAACTCGTTGATTATAAAAGTAGTCAATGGACCTATTTTTTACGAACCAAATATTGTAACTCCTGATTGATGAGAGGACTTCATGAATCACCAGATAATTTGCCAACTAAAGCTGCAGATATTACAACTCAAGAACTGCCGCACAAAGATTACGAAAGACGGAAAAGAAAGAGCTACAAATTTTCTCCGTTGATCGCAAGCAGACTGCGTGATAAGACGTTAATAGACTTGGGAATTAATCCTACAAGAATACACCTACTCCCTCTTTGATTTGATTTAGCACGTATGAAAACTTCCCTAAGAGTTCACAAATCGCCAATTCAGAGCCTGTAATTTAGCTGCAGCAGTGTCATACCTTAATAACTGCCGCGCGGTCTCAGGCTTCTTGTCGCGGTCAGGCCGGCTGCCGCCACCGGAGGTTCGAGTCCTCCCTCGGGCATGGGTATGTGTGTGTGTGTGTGTGTGTGTGTGTGTGTGTGTTGTTCTTAGCGTAAGTTAGTTTAAGTTGGATTAAGTAGTGCGTAAGCTTAGGGACCGATGACCTCAGCAGTTTGGTCCCATAATGTCCTACCACAAATTTACAGCCGGCCGGGGTGGCCGAGCGGTTCTAGGCGCTACAGTCTGGAACCGGGTGACCACTACGGTCGCAGGTTCAAATCCTGCCCCGGGCATGGGTGTGTGTGGTGTCCTTAGGTTAGTTAGGTTTAAGTAGTTCTAAGTTCTAGGGGACTGGAGACCTCAGAAGTTAAGTCCCATCGTGCTCAGAGCCATTTGAACCATTTTTGAACAAATTTACAAAATTTTCTTAATAACTTTCGGTCTTATTAGATGTCATCGGATATGTCCATCATTTTGGTTGTAGCTTTAGCACCATATCTTACACCATCTTCTTTTCCATTTCAGCCACACGACTGGCGAACAAATTACCCGGTAACCCGCCATTTATTCAAAACCACTCTGCATTCAAGTGGGGGTTAAAGATTTGATCTGCTATCACCAACTTAGCTATGCTCCTGGAATTTCTCGGCTGTTTTCTTTGTTTCCAACAAGTAACCATTATGTCTGTCACATTATAAACTATCTACGCTTTTCTCGTCGCTTTCTGTTTTTTTGTTTCATCTGCTAGCCTTCCTTTTTATTTCTCATTCTTCCTGAAACTAGTCAACTTGTTTTTCACATGGTTTTCATCTGTGCTACTGTCAGACCTTTCTGTTAGATGTCATTACTCACATACGACAAGAATGTAATGAGGAAATTGCTTTATGTTAATAAGACATTTATTAAATTCCGCACATTCATTACGAAGATTGTGTCGTTATGTATATCATTATCGTTACTATTATTATAGTATTGTTATGTACTGCTCATGGACTGAAAAAATTGTAATATTTACTCACTAAGAACGTCTGTTAGATGTAAGAGAGGGCCTTAAGGCCCTAACCTTGCCAGCTGCTTAAATAAATAAGTGGTAAAACTGCTATTTTTAAGTAGTAATTCTTTCGTAGTGCTGCAGTGTTTGCTAACATGGGTGCATCAGGATTTTTACAACGGAAACTTGATACATTGCCATATTTTATTTCTGTCAATTGTACCACAGTAATGACTTAGTATGCTAGACGCTACTTTTCAATTAATCTGATATTGTTATATGATTAGTTTCGCGTTTCCTTGAGAGCCTTGGATGTCTACGTGTATTTATCCGTGTGATCTTCTGGGTTCCGTAAATAACTCCGTGCAAACGACGGAATATTTCAAACTTCAAGCAGCTGATAATCATTATTCTAGTTTTTACAAACCTAAGACTGTCACATCTATTGTGAACTCGCATTATCAGTGACAAACAAATGTGAATTATGTTAAACATTGGAAAACAACACGTAGCGAAGGCGGTGCACACGGAGACACTCTGCCGGTTTCAAAGGGCGGTGTGGGTGCAACTAGCCTTGACTTACATTAGGTAATGGACTGGCACTGGTACTCACTCGTAACGACAGAGAGGGCCATTAAGAACTCGAATGAGGACGGAGAGCCTGGGACGGGAGCCAAATTCTCGCGATGTTCGCACTCAGCTCTACGTTCCTTATTTGGAACGAGGAAAAGCCTCTAATTGGACTTCGTTGCTGGTACTTGAGATAATTTATTGCCGCCTTTCCAAGAATTGACATTAAAGCCTGTTCCTGTGGTGCATTAACACGGCAGATTGGGACTGTATTGCCTATAATGCTATTATACGTAAATTAGTTGCTTCATTAATGAGCACTTTACGTGGCGCTACTTAATATAAGGAAAACTTTACGGGCGTTTATTGGGTAATTTGAACAGAAAGTGGCAACAGATCATAAATGTTTATTTAAATTTCACCGAGATTCCGAGGCACAGGACAAAGGCAGTTTCCAATATCAGATAAGGTCCTCACGTCCTTCACTTCATTGGACCACATATATTTAAATTTACAGCAAAGACAAATACTATTGCATAACGATTAATAGCAATGCGTGATAGTATATTATCATTTTAAATTATGGTGAAGTTGATGAACAAATCACGATAAAGAAAATGAAAGTAAATCAAGGAAAAGAGTGATAAAGCTGAAAGTAAGGAGTGAGTTAAAACGTCTTTAAGACTTGTAGTAACAAATGACGATCGACTGTAGTAAGTAGCACTCAGTCAGCAGTAGACACTGTACTTCTATTGTTTCATTATACATAAGACACTGCTCTATGTTTGTAAAATGGGGAAATGTTTAACTTTGTTAATGTTGCCGGGAAAGACATTCCGAAGTACAGAAATATTTGTCATAACTATATGTGGCACGAGGGAGATTAATGCAGTTTAGTATGTACGGTTCTGCTGTCCAGTACGCGTTATTTATATAGAAAAGTCACACTACTGGACAAATTTGGGGAGCTATGCTTACTGAAGGTACTGGGGATCCGACTTCGCTAATCCCCACTTCGAACAGTACATTACAAGTATATTTGACTATAGGAAGCGGTAACCTACCATAACGATCTTTATTTTTCACAAAGAAATTTAAAAGGAAGGAAGGAAGATTAGATCCCGGGTTCGATTCCCGGCGGGGTCAGGGATTTTCTCTGCCTCGTGATGGCTGGGTGTTGTGTGATGTCCTTAGGTTAGTTAGGTTTAAGTAGTTCTAAGTTCTAGGGGACTGATAACCATGGATGTTAAGTCCCATAGTGCTCAGAGCCATTTTTGAAGGAAGATTAGATTTAACTACCTGTTGACAACGAGTGCATCGGAGACGTAGCTCTGACCGGAGAAGGAAACTGATTCCTTTCCAAATGAACCTTAAAGGCATTCAGTTTAACTGATTTGTAGAAACCTTGGATGACCGATAGTGGGTTTGATTTCCGCTCCTTCCGAATGAAAGTCCACAGTGCTAACCGCTTTTCCAATTGTATTAGCAAGCCGGCCTGTGTGGCCGTGCGGTTCTGGGCGCTTCAGTCTGGAACCGCGTGACCGCTGCGGTCGCAGGTTCGAATCCTACCTCGGGCATGGATGTGTGTGATGTCCTTAGGTTAGTTAAGTTTAAGTAGTTCTAAGTTCTAGGGGACTGATGACCACAGATGTTAAGTCCCATAGTGCTCAGAGCCATTTGAACCATTTTTTGAACTGTATTAGTAAACAATGTTAAGGCAAGGTCTAGGCGCTTTTCACAGTTAGAACATTGTTATAGGGCATTGCGGAATAAAACGTAAGATGTGTAAGGTCACAAATTCCCAGATCACTTTCCATGTCCCTCGAGAAAAGCTGTATGTGGTTTTGCAAAGTATGATTCATCCAATATCATTTTTAGACATGGCAAATGTATTTTAGGTTCAGGTCAATTGTTCATCGATGATACTACCATTATCTATAACGGATAAACTGACAGGTATAGCTTCAATATTTAGAACAATATATGGTAGGTGTTGTAACCGCGACCGAAACAGTCGCGGGGTGGCTGTGAGCGAAAGCTGGGAGGGACCGAACGGGAGCGGCCCGCGAACAAACAAGACGGACGAACGGGGAAGGATGGACAAGCACAACGACAGACGACCGAGCAAGACACCAAGAACAACAACACGCAAGAAGCAACGGGGTCACGGAAATAAGCAAAGTAAACACAATGTCTGTAAGCGAAATATCGAGAGACTCACGCGAATATCAGACTGCCTCTCTGAGTTTTTTTTCTTTATTGTAATTTTAAGACCTTTATAAAAAGGTAGGCCGGCAGAGGCCTATCAATGCCGATCTTCGGCCACAGAAAAAACATACATAAAACAAGAAGACAGATAAAGAAACATACATGGAGGGTAAAAACAGGAGACATACATATTAAAATAAATGAGGGCGTTCACGGATGCGCCGTTTGTATAAAAACGTTCAGCTCTGTTCACAACGGAGACACAGAGTTTCACACGTGAACGAAAGAGCACTGAAGGAGAGACACTGAGTAACTGACAGGAAGACAAACGCTATCACAGTGGCGACGATCTCCGGCGCACTAAAAACATACTGTGCACACAAAAAAGCCGGGGGCCTGCCGCAGGGAAGAGGTGAGGGGAGGAGGGAGGGGGGGGGAAAGATGCCAGTGCGAGAGAAAAGGGGATGTGGAAGGGAGAAGGGAGGGGTGTGTGCAGAAGCTCGGAGTTGGGGGGAGGGAGGGACGGAGGAGGTGGGAGGGAGGGAGGACAGAGGAGGGAGAGAAGAAAAAGAGGGTGCCCTGGAGCAGAAACACAGGAGGGGGAAGGGGAGGATCAAAGCTAGTAGGAGGGGTAGATGGAGGGGACGAGGGCATCAACCGGTAGGGTGAGTTGATGGAAGCCACCTTGGGCAAGGGTATGGAGTGTGGTAAGATGGAGAGAAGGTATGATACGGGTATACAGGCATGGCAGCCGATGGGGGTGGGAAAGGATGGGAGAGACAAGTGGGTGAGAGGGATCAAGTTTATGAGAGGTGTAAAGGATTCGTATGCATACAAGGAAGAGGAGGAGGTGTGGGAAAGGAATTAATTCGTAGAGGATCCATGTGGGGGAAGGGAGGTGGATGCAATAGGCGAGGCAGAGCACATGGCATTCCAGGATTTGAAGGGACTTGTAGAAAGTAGGAGGGGCAGAGATCCAAGTGGGATGAGCATAACTTAGGATGGAGTGGATGAGGGATTTATAGGTGTGGAGGATTGTGGAGGGGTCCAGACCCCATGTGCGCCAGAAAGGAGGTTGAGGAGGCGGAGTCAGGAGCATGCCTTGGCTTGGATCGTCCAGAGATGGGGCCCCGGAGAGGTGACAGTCAAGGGTGACGCCAAGGTACTTGTGGGTGGGGGTAAGGTTAATAGGACGGCCATAGATAGTGAGATAAAAATCAAGGAGGTGAAAGGAAGGGGTGGTTGTGCCTACAATGATCACCTGGGTTTTGGAAGGATTGACCTTGAGCAGCCAGTGATTACACCAAGTGGTGAACCTGTCAAGATGGGATTGGAGAAGGTGCTGGGACAAGGGCAAGGAAGGCGGTGTCATTGGTGTATTGGAGAAGGTGTAAGGGGGCTGAAGATGGTGGCATGTCCACCATGTAAAGAAGGTAGAGAAGAGGGGAGAGGATGGAACCTTGGGGCACACCATTGGTGAGATAGGAAGGATGGTGAGAAAGGAAGGAGGCGATCAGATGGACATAGTTAATAGGAAGGGTGCAGGTTTGGAGCTTGAAGAGGAGACCAGAATGCCATTCACGGTCGAGAGAGAGGAAGATCGCGGAGCGACGGGTATTTAACTGGTTGGAGAGGAGGTGAGTGAGGTGAAGGAGAAGGTCATCGGTAGAGAAGGATTGTCGAAAGCCACAGTGGGTAGAGGGAAGGAGGCGGTGTTGGTGGAGGTGCTAATGGATGCATTGGGTGAGGATGGATTCCAGGACCTTGCTGAAGACCGAGGTAAGGTTGATGGAATGGTAGGAGGAGACAGCGGACAGCGGTTTCTCGGGTTTGAGGAACATCAAGATTGGGAGGTTTTCCACAGGCTGGGGTAGAAGCCGGTGGACAAGACCACATTGTTTAGTCTGGACAGGGTGGAGAGGAAGGAGCAGGAACATCAAGATTGGGAGGTTTTCCACAGGCTGGGGTAGAAGCCGGTGGACAAGACCACATTATATAGTCTGGACAGGGTGGAGAGGAAGGAGGCGGGAGCTTCAGGGCGGTGAAGGTAGGTAACACAATCATGACCAGGAGCGGTGCTGCATTTTGTGTACTGGAAGCCAGGAGCAAGTGGAGGGGCAGAGGTGTCAGTCCGATCACGGACATCAGGGAAGAGGGAGTAATCGAATTTGGATCATCAGGGATGGTAAAGATATCGGAAAGGTAGGAAGCAAAATGGTTGGCCGTACTAAGGTAATTAGGAAAGGGGTGCTCATCATGAAGGAGAGGGTAGCAGGAGGGTGCGGGTTAGACCCAGTAAGGCGGAAGAAAGCTGTGCCTCCTGAGTGAGAGGTAGGCATTAAAATACATGATAGGGTACGTCGCAATTGGCCACTGGGGCCACGTGCTCCACAGTGGCGCCCTCACATTATACGCAGGCCAGGAGTGCTCGCAGCCACAGCTTACGGCGCGACGGCTGCAGAGACCTCTAGTGATAACCGAGGTCCATGCCATCTCCGCAAAAAAGTGGTTCAAATGGCTCTGAGCACTATGGGACTTAACATCTGAGGTTATCCGTCCCCTAGACTTAGAACTACATAAACCTAACTAACCTAAGGACAGCACACACATCCATGCCCGAGGCAGGATTCGAACCTGCAACCGTAGCAGCAGCGCGGTTCGGGACTGAAGCGCCTAGCACCTCTTGGCTACAACGGCCGGCCATCTGGCACAGATTCGAAACCTGTGTGGCTTGGTACCAGAGTAGGAATTTGCACAAATGGCAACCGATGAGTCTTTTATGAGCTTTGATGATTGTTAGCGATGTGGCGGGATCAAGTTTACATATTACTTTGTTGGAAAAGTAGTTATCAGTTTGGAGATCTTCACTGACAGGTAATGTCGACTGGAACTCCGACTACGAGTATGCCTGTCCTCACGTTCTCATGCAGGCCAATTTCAGGCCATTAGTATACACAAATGCCTCATCTACCTAGCCATTTCTCGATTCGACTAGCCATCCAAATGAAGATACACAATGAGGCCATTTCTGAACACTGTCAGGTGCTGATAATGCTGTCTCACAGAAGTACTAGTCGTCTCCGCGTCCTCCACGTTGATCATTGAACATCTAATGCTGTTCACGCCCATTATGTGCCCTACCAGGCCTGGTAAGAACAGTGAATACAAACAATACAAATGCTCACTGGTGGCCTTTCTTCCTGTCACATAAAATTGCAACTATAATCATTTAATTACCCTCTGATGGTGTCTATGTGTACGAAGTTACATTGACATCTGACCATGTCTTGTGGGTGTTTCACTTCTCCTGTCAGACAGCGCACAAAGATTATGATGCAACATGCTATCTCTGTTCTTGTGTGTTACCTGTGATTAATTTACTGATGCTGAGTAAGTGTTTACAGAGACATACAGCTAAGGTCATTAGTCTCTTATTCATCCCCCAGGACAGAAGCAGTGTACTCAATCTGTCTGATTGTAGAGTAAACCCTGTGTGCAAGTCACATAGTGTTGTAAATGTTTGCGTAGCCTGTATCTGAGGCGGAACATGACAGCTAGCCCTGTATTTACCAAGTGAGACGTGGAAAACTGCCTAAAGGCCACATCCACTCATGCACCGCGCACGCACTCCGACCTCTCGGCGTTAATCCGCTGGGCGGATTCGATCTGAGGCCAACATACCTCACCGTCCCGGAAGCGGTCGCGTTAACACATGCAGCTACTCTGTAGGTGATTAATTTACTGTGGAGAGTTGTAAAAACTGAAGTGCAACATAAGACTTACGCTTTTCTCGACCCATGTACACGTAACATGTATCCTTCTTCTATGTGTGAGGATCTGTCCCAAAAGTCTGGCCATCTCTTTTTGTTACACCCTACAGGTGAAACTTTGTTTCCTATAACAGCACCTTGGGTGCACAAGCCTTGCACGTATTTTCTATCCTTCACTATCATAGCTTTACAAAACATGTAACTGTTAACGTCAGATACAATTTCAAGAAGATGTAGCACAATCTGCTCACGTATAAGAAAATATCATTTATGTGGTCCAAGATCATAAATTTCCCTTAAGGAAATAAAATTGATCGTTAATGTGAAACTGCCCTGCGGCCGTCGAAAAGTTGTAAATAACTGTCAGTCGAAAGTTGTAAATAATTGTGTCAGGCACTGGTGATGGCATCTTGTTTCGATAATTTACTCAATAAAACTGACTGAGCACAAGAGCCCTGCCTGCACTTTTTTTCGTGTATGTAGACAGAAATAAAACCTCCTGCGTCACCGGAAATTTCTGATATTCATTTTACGTGCCTCCATTGTGTCTTTTGCAATCCTCATAATACGCGCATTAGAAACAGGTAAGACACAATTCAAATAATAATTAGAAATATTTTTAACCCACTATCGTCTTATCTCTTCAATCATTTGTTTTAAGGTAGTAAAGTAAGAGGGAAAACATGAGTGGATATTGCAACAGCGAGAGGTACTACTCGTAGACTAAAATTTAGTTAAAGTAATAGGAAAGCACTCCGTCTTCAGGCCACGAGTGGCCTCCCGGGACCATCCGACCGCCGTGTCATCCTCATGGGAGGATGTGGATAAGAAGGGCATGGGGTCAGTACACCGCTCTACCGGTCGTTATGATAGTATTCTTGACTGAAGCTGCTACTATTCGATCGAGTAGCTCCTCAACTGGCATCACGAGACTGAGTGCACCCCGAAAAATGGCAACCGCGCATAGCACTCTGGATGGTCACCCATCCAAGTGCCGGTCACGCCCGACAGTGCCTGACAGCGCTTAGCTTTGGTGATCTCACAGGAACCGATGTATCCACTGCGGCAAGGCCGTTGCCTAAATTAATAGAAACAGTTTCTAATTTATCGTAAAATCTTACTAGTTTCATTTATTTGGATTATAACAATTAATAACGAAAATTAACGTGAGTGAAAATGTACGAAAGTAGAAGTAAAAAAGTTACAAAAGCATGAGTCTGCAAAAGAGCCTTTTCAAGATGATTACGGATGTGTGGCTATGAGCTGCCTCTGATTTCAGTGTGAAGTAGTGTCATGGTTAGTTAGTACAATTAGCCGGCCGAAGTGGCTGTGCGGTTCTAGGCGCTACAGTCTGGAGCCAAGCGACCGCTACGGTCGCAGGTTCGAATCCTGCCTCAGGCATGGATGTGTGTGATATCCTTAGGTTAGTTAGGTTTAATTAGTTCTAAGTTATAGGCGACTGATGACCTCAGAAGTTAAGTCGCATAGTGCTCAGAGCCAACCATTTAGTTGGTACAATTGTATTTGAAATGTAAGCTTTTAAGTTAAGTACACATTTGACTGAGCTGAAATTTCACCAGCTCATGGTGTTACATAAGACGTTACCTAATGCTCCAGTGTGGTCAAAGAAGGCTGGGTCGAAAAAGATCTGTTCTTTGGTCTCGAAGACCACCTGATCTCAGTCCTCTGGATTTATATCTGGGGTTATCTCAAAAGTGAAGTGTACAGCACTCCCACTGACACAGTTGAAGAGCTGGAGCAGCGAACTGTACAGTCTTACAGATACTTACGAGATATTCGTAGGATTTTCTAAAAACAAATCGTAACTCGCTGCAGGGACGAGAATCGTATTTCAACCAAATACAAGAAAGGCATGTGGAACACCTGCTTCATCGTGTAGGAGTATACGGTAGAATGTAACACTTAATGAGCTCAAGTAGTATTGTATATTATATTAAAGTAAGCCATGTCTTAAAATTGTGCCAAATTAGATCTGGACCAACAGAGGACCTTATATTTCAAATGCGTTTGTAGAGTTCCATTATGTATATAAAGCAGGGTATGTCCGAGAGCTTCTCTCAAACCCCTGAAGCGCTGTAATCCAAACTTAGCACATAAACAGCAGGCCTCACAAGTATCAGTACTGTGGGGTTTATAATCCCCTACAGACAAGAACGTTTCTTCTTCAGCTCCTGTCGTACATGCTGCCCTATATGACAGGTGTGTTATGTGGAAACGGTATCTGTTTGCCAAATCAACCTGCTCTGCAGGACAACCTGCATGTCAGGGACAAGTAACAGTTTTCTGGACCGGACATAAAGGCTGTCCTGCATGATAGGCATGTTGTGGGAGTGATATTGGCCATCAGGTGTGGAGCTGGAGATGCATGAGGCAGGTGGAAGGTGTAAGTAGTAATGGAGCAAACTATGTACTCCCCATGTTGCATTGTTGCCAAATTTATTCAAGATGAAGGATCCAAGATGGTGGTGATAGTTATGGGAACGTCGCAATGCCGTCATGGCAGGAAGTTCAAACTTTGGTGGGAAGATAGGTCAACTCGTCTACCTCCACTAACCGAACCCCCTCCCCTCCCCCTCCTACCCCCACCACAAAATGGCGGGAAGTTCAAATTCCAGCAGGACAGTGCAACACACTACAGCCACCTCCACTAACCTAAGAAAATGGCGTGAAAATAGGTCACTTGGGCTACCTCCACCAACCTAATTCATCCAACCGCCACCTCTTCCTAGTAATTGGCGGGAAAAGGACTCAGCCTGTGTTGGATAGGATGGACGTAAGTCTTTATTTTGCAGGCAGTCTTTATTGAAACAATTAGAGGCTCTACCTCCATCCAGTGTCTTCACCATGAGGTCTGGAGTCCAACTGACATAGAACACATTACCACTACCAGAGGGTGCCATCACCCCTCCCGTGACGTAATCCAAGATGGCAGTCTGGAGGGTAAAAATGGCAGGAAAAGGACTCAGCCGGTTCTGGGCTGCTGGAGAGAGGAAGGAGTGTCCTTTATTTACTTTGGAACAATTTATTTATGGACAGGTTTGACATAGTATATTTATTACACTTAATACAAAATACTCACTCTGATGTGCCTGGGGTCACAATACACAGTTTACAGACCTGCAAACTACTCGCAAATAATGCAGTACACTGATGTATAGACACGCAAACAACTCGTAAATTACCGAAATAATGTAGTACACAGCACCCAGACCTGCAAATCACCGAATCACCGAAATAATGAAGTACACTGATGTACAGACAAGCAAAAAACCCATAAATTACCGAAATAATGCAGTACACAGCATACATACATGCAAGCAACTCATAAACTGTGAAAAAATAATGCATGTGTAATGCTACGCAAACACGCACACAGTGCTTAAACAGCTGAAAATAATGCAGTCCACAAACACTCATAGCACGTAAAAAGCGCTTTTGAACTATCATCAGCCACGATGTATCAGAGGCTCCAAGGCAATGCCAGAAATATGATTCACTAGTGGCTGTAATCATCAAAGGACTTCTCCATCGGATACAACGCAGGTATGTGGACTGGAATGACTTGATTCTAAATCATAGACGTCATTTCTACTGAAAGCGTAACACTAGAGATCTGAGAAGCCAGTGTACGTTTCTTACGAACTCAGTCAGCACACCATCTAATACTGTTTGTGATCCTTCTCCATCAACTATCGCCTATAACTCAGTGGATACATCGCAGAACCTATGACATGACATCGAGACAGAGTGTGTTACAAATACTGGAGAAATATCTAGTGGCGGCATGAGGGAGTTGCATATAATGGTCTCATACCACACTCCTTAGCTGAATCACTTTCAAAACTCTATAATTTTTTTAGGAGGGTGCACTGTCGGTGACATGTTACTGCACTGCTGGTCTGATTATATATATACCTATGATCACGGTCTATATTCAGCGTCATAGTATTTGTGTGAAAAAAAAATTCATTCAGAGGTAATGCCATACCTCGATTTATAAAGCCAGTATAGCTTTTAACATGGATACCTGTGTGAACCTGTAGAACCAAGACCGCTTGTGATGGTAATATTATTGTGTTTTTTAACATCTGGCTGTTTGTAAGACGATTATGCCTCTCTTTCTAAGTCACAGTGGTCGTACTAGCAGGAAAAACGTATGAGACATGTCCACCCATTACTGATTTTCAGTCAGTATTATTTCGAATCGCTAGCAATCAGTTATTGGCGAAGTATTATACTTAGTAGTAGGGGATGCGTGATAGGTTCACCTTGAGCATCAGGCTTACAAAGTATGTGTTTGTGTTCCAACATGTGCAAAGGAAATGACTATGTCCAGTCATAAGGAAGGTATGGATTTGACATGGAATATTGTGATAGCAAAGGGAAGAGTATGTCGAGAATGGTACAGATATTTCTATTCTCAGAGCCACACCCATGAGCAGTGTGTATTTCCAGTACTTCGGTCATTGTCGAATGTTGTTCAATGGCAGTGTGTGCCACGCAGCGCCGGTGGCTTGTGGTGGGAATGATTCACGTTTCTGGCTAAAGGTATGAGCTGTCCGAATGGCGAGACCTGTTGGGATACAGGAATGTAGCTGATTTACCTATGTCGTCCTCTAGACGGCCGAATAGCGAACTAATACTTAGTATGTGTTGGACAGCTTTCGTGATCACATGGAAATTTGGGAAGCTTCAATGTGCACATGTGGCTGCACATTTCACGCATTTATTTAGCTGAGATAACATCGAATGTGGTTTGAGTATTTAGCTGATGAAAGACAGGTGGAAGGCACATATGCTTGTTCTCTAGACATGAGAAACACTTTAGCTGACTTTTAAATTATAGGCATGATTTGGAAAGACAAGTTGAAGCAGACCATCCATCTCTGGCGACGATGCCTTCACTCAACCGCCACTGTGACATTAGGACAACTCCATACCAGTAGCTGAAGGATTCCGAAAATTCCCGCCATTTTTCTCATCTGTAAGACAGTGCTTCGAATTCTGTTTGTGTAATTGTCCAGATTCCCCTCCCCCCCCCCCTCCCCTGTGCTTAGACAGTGCTCTCTTTTCAAATAACAAGAATGCTTTCAATATTAACCGTGTTTTCGCGAGTGTGCACATTATGAAGTCTTTTAGCAATGAGGACATTTAACATTTGTGAGATGTATATTGACAGCAGGCTGGGCAGGTAAACACGCATGCACAGCTAGATGGTTCAAATGGCTCTGAGCACTATGGGACTTAACATATGAGGTCATCAGTCCCCTAGAACTTAGAATTACTTAAACCTAACTAACCTAAGGACATCACACACATCCATGCCCGAGGCAGGATTCGAACCTGCGACTGTAGCGGTCGCATGGTTCCAGACTGAAGCGCCTAGAACCGCTTGGCCACAGTGTGCACAACTAGACGCAGTTCGCATGTTCCATTATGATCTCGAGGGAGAGAAAGCAGTCAATGTTATTCTGGAACAGATTTCTATCACGCGACCTGTGACGTCAGTATCCACAGGTTTTGTGCATGCATGCTAGACACGTTTCGCATGTCCCATTAGGGATCGCAAGGGGTGAAAGCTGTCGATGTTATTCTGACACAGATTACTACAGCACGTCCAGAGGGGGGACTTGGCTGTTATTTACATAGATATGTGACAATGGTATAACACTGATAATCTTTTAGCTGTTCTGCAAACATCTCTCGGCACTGGACCCGCACCACAGCTATGTTCATCGTGCTAGCGATGGTGTCTAGGTGAACATGTATTTCGACAGGAATTTCTCAGGTGTCAAGTATGAAAGGGATGCCACTGCTTCATGCTTGCGGGACGCGAACAGACACCTGTATGTGGCTTGGTAGCTGACAGCCGCGTCATCACTTTGTGAGGACTGCCCATGCATCCCTACTCCTGGGGGCACGTACGGAGTCGGCATCGTCGGCGTTGGGCGCGCATTGGAGCCTCTGATACGTTGTGGTTGATGATATTTCGAAAGTGTTTTTGACGTGCAATGAGTGCTTGTGCACTGCATTATTTTTCAGCTGTTTAAGCATTGTGAGCGTGTTTGCATAGCGTTACACATGCATTATTTTTTGACAATTTACGAGTTGCTTGCATGTCTGTATGCTGTGTACTGAATTATTTCGGTAATTTACGAGTTGGTTGCGTGTCTCTACATCAGTGCACTGCATTATTTGCGAATAGTTTGCAGGTCTGTAAACTGTGTATTGGGACCCTTAGCACATCAGAGCGAGTGTTTTGTATCAGTGTAATAAATATACTATGTCAAATCCGTCCCTAAATAAATTGTTCCCAAATAAATAATGTACACTCCTTCCTCTCTCCAGCAGCTCAGAACCGGCTGAGTCGTTTTCCCGCCATTTTCCCCTCCAGACCGCAATCTTGGATTACATCACGAGGGGGCGACTGCGTCCTTGGTGGCAGTACTGCGTACTAGGTCAATTGGACTCCGAACCTCATGGTGAACACACTGGATGGAGGTATTGCCTCTAATTGCTTAAATAAAGACTGAAAATGAAGACTTACTTCCATCCTATCCAGCACAGGCTGAGTCCTTTTCCCGCCATTTCGTAGGAAGAGTTGGCAGTTGGGTGATTTAGGTTAGTGGAGGTAGCCCAAGTGTCCAATTTTCCCGCCATATTCTTAGGTTAGTGGAGGTAGCCGCAGCGTGTAGCATTGTTGGAATTTGAACTTCCCACCATTTTGTGGGGAGAGGGGGAGGGGATGGGATTCAGTTAGTGGAAGTAGCCCAGTTGACCTATCTTCCCTCCAAAATTTGAACTGCCCACCATGACGACATTGCGACATTGCCAAATCTATCGCCGCCATCTTGGATCCGCCATCTTGAAAAAATTGGGAACAGTGCAACGTGGGGTGGTACATAGTTTGCTCCACTACTGGTTTAGAGGGTGGTTGGCAGGTGGAAATGGAAAAGGTGGAGGTGGATGTGGATAGAGAGAGGGGAAGGAATATATGCTCTGAGGGAGGAGGGAGGAAGATACAGTCAGAGAGAGGGGGTGGAGGGATTGGACAAAGCGAAGGGTAGGTAGAGATGAAGAGACAGATAGAGGTAGGAGGATGTTGTGGACAGTACAATAGGAATTCTGTGAGGTGTAGAGGGTATGTGGAGGTATGTGACGCCAGATATCTCCATACAGGTCAAACAGTTTCTGAAAATTACAGACCCATCGTTTTTGGGCATAGAGCTGGCGCCAGATAGCGTCCCAGATATTTTCCATCGCTTTATGAATAGATTTTGATGGTTAAGATATCAACGTGAGTTCACTAATATGCTCCTCAAACCACTGCAGAAACATTATGGTCTTATGACATGGCCGGTTATGCTGCTGGAAGATGCAATCACTGTCAGGGAAGATGTAAAACATGAATGGATGCAATAGGTCTGCACATAGTCCACAGCTGCCATACTGCATTCGGTTACCACCAAATATCTCACATGTGCCCAGGTAAATATACAATACTGACCCCTCCAGCCTACATTCACGATGAGGACAGCCAGTCGCCTGAATGGCGACGTATGTGGACACAACCATCTACTTGGTTTAACAAGAAATGTGATTTATCCGACTAGGCATCTCAGTCGGGAGTGCGTAGGAGGTGTGCGCTACCAAGCCCTATGTCCAGCAATGCGCACGGAACAGTGTGCTCCGAAACATTGTCGTCAGATCTACCACAGGTCGTGCCACCTATGCTGCTTTACAGAGTGGACATACGTCCGACATCCACATTCTGTGGTGAGGCGTGGACTCCTAGCAACTAGTCGCCTACTAGTGGTTCCACAGTCCACTTTCCACAGATGCTCACATGGCGACATTCACTCTCGTGGTGGACAATGGTCATAATTTTTTGGCTCATCATATATATCTGCCAAGGTATGAAGTCCATCTCCTTCTTCCCCCTCTCTCTGTTCATCTCCTTCTCCCCTCTCTCTCGGTCCACCTCTGCCATAACCACTCACTATCCACTTCCTCCTGCCTCTCTCTCGGTCTAACTGCTACTCTCCCCTCTCTCCATTCTTCTTCTTCTCCTCAATCTCTCTGTCTGCTCCTTCCCCCTCTGTCCACCTTCTCCTCTGCCCTGTAAGTCCATTTCATCCTGCTCCCTCTGTCTCTACCTCATCCTCCCTCCCTCCCCCTGTGCATGTCCTCTTACCTTTCTCTGTCCATTTCCCCCTCGTCTTTTCTCTGTCCATATCCTCCTCCCCGTATCTCTGTCAACTTATTCTTTCTCCTCTATGTCAGTCCATCTCTTCCTGTCCCCTTTCCTCTCCACATTATCACCACCACTCCAACAGGATGTTGCTAGTTCTTACCCCCACGTTATTTCTTTCCTGATAGCAACTAATATATGTACCAAGTTTGGTTGAAATCGATCCAGAAGTTTAGGAGGAAGTTTTTACCCGCGTGCTTGCCCGCCGCGTACGCACATGACACATATATATATCTAACATATTTCACACATATTTGTACACATATTTCACTTATATCTATAGCGAGTTTGGCCCTGCAGTCTCGTTTTCACGCAGTTCAATGATTATGATGTCACATCTCCTGACCAATGTGACACACAATGACATAATTTTGTGCGTATATACAGCGGCACATGTCGACACTGTCTGTGAAATGTGTCGTGAATAGAGTTATTAGCAAAGGTGTAATAAATTAAAACGTTACACCAGATGCGGCAGTTTTACTGCAAGAACAGCGCAAATGTAATAAGCGATTAACTTTTTCCCTTTCATAATTTTGCAGGGGTTGTCAGCGAGAAGTTTCTGAAATGTTTGAAATTGTGTGTTAAGTTTGTTGCAAGTCACCAAGTGCTCTCATTCTCAAATACTGGATGAATAAAGACTGGGTATTCTCGTGACGTGGGCTACACTTCTTTTTCACTCCCATCCCTCCCATTTGACATGTAGGTGGTTCTTACCCCCACAGCGATTATATCCAGATAGTAAGTGGTATGTTACGGCAAGAAAGTTCTTCTCGACTGCCTAATCCAGAGTGACGAATAGGAACTTAATTAAAAATTGGAAACAGATCCTACGATAGACAACATGTCTGTTCTTCTCGACTGCCTAATCCAGAGTGACGAACAGCCCGAAACACTTCGCGCGCCATATCAGAAAAGGCGTGACACGAACGCTTCCGAAGTGCTTCGTCTGCAATTTCGTCAGTCTTTTGTTTTTGATTTAAATTGTTTTTAATAATTTTAAAATGACTGATTGATAGTCAGCTGTTGAGAGATATTTATATTAAAAAGTGAAGTCATTCCAATGAGTAGTTTAACTAATAATAATAACTATACTTTAACGTTTTGGCGCCCTTGCTTCGAACACAGCAGCCAATCACAGAGCAGTAGCATTATGCAGGCGGTCTTTCTCACGGGAATGGTACCGAATCTAACATCTGTCATAGGTACCTCGCACCACATTTCGTCATCTATATACTTCTTGCATCTCCAGTGCTCTGGGAACAGCTTCTTGGAGCCTAACATGACGGCTGACTAAGCCAGAAATATTGCAATGTGTATCAAGTTTATTTGAAATCGGCTCATTGTCGCTTATAAAATACTAATACGACCTATTCTTGAGTACTGCTCGAACGTTTGGGATCCCTATCAGATCGGATTGAGGGAGGACATAGAAGCAATTCAGAGGCGGGCTGCTAGATTTGTTACTGGTAGGTTTGAACATCACGCGAGTGTTACAGAAATGCTTCAGGAACTCGGGTGGGAGTCTCTGGAGGAAAGGAGGCGTTATTTTCGTGAATCGCTACTGAGTAAATTTAGAGAACCAGCATTTGAGGCTGACAGTAGTACAATTTTACTGCCGCCAACTTATATTTCGCGGAAAGACCAGAAAGATAAGATAAGAGAAATCAGGGCTCGTACAGAGGCATATAGGCAGTCATTTTTCCCTCGTTCTGTTTGGGAATGGAACAGGGAGATAAGATGCTAATTGTGGTACGAAGGTACCCTCCGCCACGCACCGTATGGTGGATTGCGGAGTATGTATGTAGATGTAGAAGGAGATGTGCAACATTCATATATACAGGGTGAGTCACCTAACGTTACCGCTGGTTATATTTCGTAAACCACATCAAATACTGACGAACCGATTCCACAGACCGAACGTGAGGAGAGGGGCTAGTGTAATTGTTTAATACAAACCATACAAAAATGCACGGAAGTATGTTTTTTAACACAAACCTACGTTTTTTTAAAATGGAACCACGTTAGTTTTGTTAGCACATCTGAACATATAAACAAATACGTAATCAGTGGCGTTTGTTGCATTGTAAAATGTTAATTACATCCGGAGATATTGTAACCTAAAGTTGACGCTTGAAATCTCCGACGTTCAGTTGCGTGTTGTAACAAACACGGGCCACGGTCGGCGAGCAGCATCTGCAGGGACATGTTTACGATGACGACCGTGTTTACGAGTGTGGCTGTAGTGCACTGTTGTGGTTTGGTCTAGCTGTCGCAGTGTCCGCATGTAGCGCTTGCTGCTATTGTTATTCTGCATTCGTCTCCGCACGCAGACCAGCTGCAGTACACCGTGTTACCAGACGTCTGTGATAGTGTAGTGTTGTAGGAACTGTGACCATGGTGTATTCGACCTCTGAAAAGGCGGAGATCTATGGCGAGTGTCGACGAAATGCAGCTGAAGCCTGCAGGGTGTATGCAGAATGGTACCCGGACATAGAGCATCCAACGTGCCGCACATTGCAAAACATCTACCGCCAACTGTATGCAACAGGTATGGTCGTAGCACGCAAACGGGTCCGTAACAGGCCCGTCACAGGAGAAGCGGGTGCAGTTGGTGTGTTAGCTGCTGTTGCCATGCACCCACACATGAGTACACGGGACATTGCGAGAGCCGGTGGACTGAGTCAAAGTAGTGTCATGCGCATACTGCATCGTCACCGCTTTCACCCGTTTCATGTGTCGCTACATCAGCAATTACATGGTGATGACTTTAATCATCGAGTGCAATTCTGTCAATGGGCATTAACAGAGAATGCGTTGCTGTTCTACCTGTTTACCGATGAAGCAGTTTTCACAAACCACGGGGCAGTGAATCTACGGAACATGCATTACTGGTCCGTGGACAATCCTCGCTGGCTCAGACAGGTAGAGCGACAGCGACCGCGGACTGTAAATGTATGGTGCGGAATCATTGGCGACCACCTCATTGGTCCTCACTTCATTGCAGGGGCCCAAACAGCTGCAACATACATCGCGTTTCTACAGAATGATCTGCCAACGTTGCTCGAAAATGTCCCAGTGGAAACGCGTCGACGTATGTGGTATCAGCATGATGGTGCACCTGCACATTCCGAAATTAACACTAGGCTGACCCTTGACAGGATGTTCGACGGACGTTTCATAGGACGTGGAGGACGCATAAATTGGCCAGCCCGTTCTCCTGATCTTACACCTCTGGACTTCTTTCTGTGGGGTACGTTAAAGGAGAATGTGTACCGTGATGTGCCTACAACCCCAGGGGATATGAAACAACGTATTGTGGCAGCCTGCGGCGACATTACACCAGATGTCTGCGGCGTGTACGACATTCATTACGCCAGAGATTGCAATTGTGTGCAGCAAATGATGGCCACCACATTGAACATCTATTGGCCTGACATGTCGGGACACACTCTATTCCATTCCGTAATTGAAAACGGAAACCACGTGTGTACGTGTACCTCACCCCTCATGGTAATGTACATGTGCGTCAGTGAAAAAGACCAATAAAAGGGTGTTAGCATGTGGACGTAACGTGCTGTTCCAGTCTCTTCTGTACCTAAGGTCCATCACCGTTCCCTTTGGATCCCTACGTAATTCGGTTCTCTCCGATACACACGATCGAACAGCGGAGGAGTGGTACTCAAGCGTCAACTTTAGGTTACAATATCTCCGGATGTAATTAGCATTTTACAATGCAACAAACGCCACTGATTACGTATTTGATTATATGTTCGGATGTGCTAACAAAACAAACGTGGTTCCATTTAAAAAACGTAGGTTTGTGTTAAAAAACATACTTCCGTGCATTTTTGTATGGTTTGTATTAAACAATTACACTAGCCCCTCTCCTCACGTTCGGTCTGTGGAATTGGTTCGTCAGTATTTGATGTGGTTTACGAAATATATCCAGCGGTAACGTTAGGTGACTCACCCTGTACATTTTATAACATGTGTCGATATAGCATCAGGAATGCGGTTACGTGTAGGATGTAGTTACCCTGGCGAGTGCGGTGGCGGGGAAGCGGTCCCAGGTGAGGTGGTGGTCCTCGCCGGACGATCCGAGGCGCTGCCCGGCGAGAATGCGTGCGGCGGTGACGGTGGAGAGCCCCATACCGTCGCCCACGGCCAGCACGACGTTGCGCGCCCGCGCACTGCCCCCGCGCTCGTCCGCCTCCGCCTCCTCCAGCCGCCGTCGGATAGCCGCGTGCGCCGCCCGTTGCCACGCCTCGCCGTCTGCCGACAACGCATCACAGTTAAGACACGCGTGGCAACTGAGAATTGCGCTGCTGGTAATTTAAATTGCAACGCTAGGAAGGAAACCAACTAACGAAACTTTACTTGCTGTGCGTATATTGTGTATTAAGAAGAATGCATGATAAAATTGATAGATGATTGGGGTGTACAGGGAGCGAAATTTAGTACACAGAGCTGCTCCCTCTGATAGTAATAGCGGCTCTAGACTGGCTGGGCATCAAATCGAACTGAGCTTGGATGACAGATACAGGTACGTACACTACTGGCCATTAAAACTGCTACACCAAGAAGAAATGCAGATGATAAACGGGTATTCATTCGACAAATATATTATACTAGAACTGACATGTGATTACATTTTCACGCAATTTGGGTGCAGAGATCCTGAGAAATCAGTACCCAGAACAACCACCTCTGGCCGTAATAACGGCCTTGATATGCCTGGGCATTGAGTCAAACAGAGCTTGGATGGCGTGTATAGGTACAGTTGCCCATGCAGCTTCAGCACGATATCACAGTTCATCAAGAGTAGTGACTGGCGTATTGTGACGACAAAGTGGCTCGGCCGCCATTGACCAGACGTTTTCAATTGGTGAGATATCTGGAGAATGTGCTGGCCAGGGCAGCAGTCGAACGCTTTCTGTATCCAGAAAGGCCCGTACAGGACCTGCAACATGCGGTCGTGCATTATCCTGCTGAAATGTAGGGTTTCGCAGGGATCGAATGAAGGGTAGAGCCACGGGTCGTAACACATCTGAAATGTAACGTCCACTGTGCAAAGTGCCGTCAATGCGGACAAGAGGTGGCCGAGATGCAGATGGTTGTTGTCTTGCAAACGTCCCCATCTGTTGACTCAGATATCGAGACGTGGCTGCGCGATCCGTTACAGCCATGCGGATAAGATGCCTGTCATCTCGACTGCAAGTGATACGAGGCCGTTGGGATCCAGCACGGCGTTCCGTATTACCCTCCTGAACCCACCGATTCCATATTCTGCTAACAGTCATTGGATCTCGACCAACGCGAGCAGCAATGCCACGATACGATAAACCGCAATCGCGATAGGCTTCAATCCGACCTTTATCAAAGTCGGAAACGTGATGGTACGCATTTCTCCTGCTTACACGAGGCATCACAACAACGTTTCACCAGGCAACGCCGGTCAACTGCTGTTTGTGTATGAGAAATCGGTTGGAAACGTTCCTCATGTCAGCATGTTGTAGGTGTCGCCACCGGCGCCAACCTTGTGTGAATGATCTGAAAAGCTAATCATTTGCATATCACAGCGTCTTCTTCCTGTCGGCTAAATTTCGCGTCTGTAGCACGTCATCTTTGTGATGTAGCAATTTTAATGGCCAGTAGTGTAATTCAATGGTGCTACAACTCTGAGCCACAATTCATCAATCGTAGTGGCGGGTGAGTGGTAGCTTTTCAGTGTCTAAGCAACCAGTAACTAAATGTTTCCTATGTTGAGAACTGTTGGCCAGGACAGCATTAGAATACGTTCTGTATCGAGGTAGGTCACAACACTGCAACATGTGGTCTTACGTTATCTTGTTGAAAAATAACGTCACGGCGACCTAAAAAACAGGGCGCAGCCACCGACTTTAAAACGTCGTAAATGTATCAACTGCCGTCAAAATTAACAGCTATGCGAATGAGAGGAGATTGTGTTCTGTACTCAGCGGCACCTCGTATACATCACGACAAGTGCCGGGCCTATATGACGCTGACAAATGCTATCTGGCAACCCTCATTCTCTTCGGAGACTCAAAACATGGATATGTATATAGAACTGGGACTCGTCAGACAAGACGACGTGGTGCCACTTATGCGTCCAGTGTTGTGATTGAGCCCACAGTTGTCAGCACCCCTCTGCCTGTTATCGCGTCAAGGGAAGCCGCAACAGATGACGTGGTAACAGTCCGAAGTGCTCCATATGTCGTCGCACTGTCCGCGTGGATACTCGTGTTGTTGCAAACCAACCCATTCCCTGATTTAAGGGGCGTGACTTGGTTGTACGATCCTGCATGGTGGAGCAAACAGTATGTCTGCCCTCTCGGGCGCTGTCCCGATGGGACTGTGACATCTCGCATGGCACAGAGTGTGGCCCTACCGACCCCCATCGATTTAATATTCGCATATCAGTCGTGCAACGATATGGCGGAATGATAAACCACAATCTCGAGAAGCCACGATCCAGAAACTGCCGAATTCCAGTACGTGCTGGAAGATGTTTTTCCCTCTTAGACGAGGCATAAAACTATAGTCTCAGACAACCGACATTCGAAATTCGGTTTCTGAATGCGAAACCCGCCTCGTAATATTTCCCTATATTAACAGGGTAGATGGAGTTTCTCCTCACTACTTTGTGCGGTGGCGGTGAAATGCTAATCATTTGCACATCCAAGCATGTTGTACACTATACAGTCAATAAGGAATCAGCTTACAAAAATTCCATTACAAATATTGCGATACAAATTTACAATAGTGTTCCATATAAGAAAAAATCATTTCATCGTTCTAAGTTTTTAGTAGAACTGTAAGGTCACTCTTATTTTATCACTTTTCCTATCCAGTAGCAGAGTATTTAGAACATGTGAAACACAAGACTAAACAGGAAAGTGCAAAATATCTTACTGCAAATAGTGAAAGCTCTCTTGTAAATAAAGCAATCGAACACACACATACACACTCCTAAGAGACAGTGCACTTACATTCATATATCCTCAAATTGTATAGAATAATACTTGTGTTAAATTAATAAGAAAGTCTCAGAACCTATTAGAAAAAGCAAAAAAAAAAAAAATTAATGTAGCGAGACGCGAACCTAAAACACATCAGACATCACTCTGCAACTTCCTCTCTATTCTTTAGGCTGTTTTAAACTTGCATGACCCGTGCCGATGCGTTACACGTTACTATATTCTGAAGGCTTTACTCGCAGCTATGTTATTGACGGTCATGAAATTGTAACAGATCGTACAAAAGAAAATGTGTTTTTGATGGATCTTCAGCGTACTTTTGTCTTGAAACCGCATGCTTTCGTAATATGCATGTTATAATTTGAAAATTATTTAACCAGCAATACGATATTTCTCGTCATTTTATCACGACGGGTTTTCAAGAGATCAATTCGCTGGTGCTTTATGGGCTTCAACCGAAAGACTTTCTACTTAAAAGAAATGGTTTGTATGTAACGTAGATGGCGTTCTTCCATCTCATTGGTCTACGTTCAAACGCACATTCGGAATATCTGCCACGCTTGATATTATTCTGCACGTTCTGAAAGTCTTCACAACGCTCCTTTTCCACAGTATGAGATCAGAAACTCGGAATTCTCAACGTTGACGTTCGAATGCACGCTCCGTGTACCGACGCCTTTCGGTACGCATGCTAATATATGCTCCAATCTCAGTGGTATCAAATGTAAACCTATTTGAAACGCGACGTTCTCCAGTACACGCATTTCTCCTCCAGAGACACCGTTTGATCAAAGGGCTGGAGAAATGGCTCTTATACTTTATTCTGACTGAGTCAGGAAGACTGGGACAGTTTATTTTTACAGTTATACAATGCCACGGATATTTAGACATGCAGAATAAGCGCTGGTATGGAGCATGTATATGGACATTGCAACGAAGATACGAGTCTCCTTGAGTACACCAGTGACAGTTTCTGGAATATCTCATGGAACAGTGTTTGCTAGGACCTACGACACTATGTTCATGCGCTATGTGCTTCTCTTCTGAGTATCCGGGATGCAAATGAATAAGATTTTCGTCCTTACATTTTAAATACAGGGTGTTTCAAAAATGACCGGTATATTTGAAACGGCAATAAAAACTAAACGAGTAGCGATAGAAATACACCGTTTGTTGCAATATGCTTGGGACAACAGTACATTTTCAGGCAGACAAACTTTCGCAATTACAGTAGTTACAATTTTCAACAACAGATGGCGCTGCGGTCTGGGAAACTCTATAGTACGATATTTTCCACATATCCACCATGCGTAGCAATAATATGGCGTAGTCTCTGAATGAAATTACCCGAAACCTTTGACAACGTGTCTGGCGGAATGGCTTCACATGCAGATGAGATGTACTGCTTCAGCTGTTCAATTGTTTCTGGATTCTGGCGGTACACCTGGTCTTTCAAGTGTCCCCACAGAAAGAAGTCACAGGGGTTCATGTCTGGCGAATAGGGAGGCCAATCCACGCCGCCTCCTGTATGTTTTGGATAGCCCAAAGCAATCACACGAGCATCGAAATATTCATTCAGGAAATTAAAGACGTCGGCCGTGCGATGTGGCCGGGCACCATCTTGCATAAACCACGAGGTGTTCGCAGTGTCATCTAAGGCAGTTTGTACCGCCACAAATTCACGAAGAATGTCCAGATAGCGTGATGCAATAATCGTTTCGGATCTGAAAAATGGGCCAATGATTCCTTTGGAAGAAATGGCGGCCCAGACCAGTACTTTTTGAGGATGCAGGGACGATGGGACTGCAACATGGGGCTTTTCGGTTCCCCATATGCGCCAGTTTTGTTTATTGACGAAGCCGTCCAGGTAAAAATAAGCTTCGTCAGTAAACCAAATGCTGCCCACATGCATATCGCCGTCATCAATCCTGTGCACTATATCGTTAGCGAATGTCTCTCGTGCAGCAATGGTAGCGGCGCTGAGGGGTTGCCGCGTTTGAATTTTGTATGGATAGAGGTGTAAACTCTGGCGCATGAGACGATACGTGGACGTTGGCGTCATTTGGACCGCAGCTGCAACACGGCGAACGGAAACCCGAGGCCGCTGTTGGATCACCTGCTGCACTAGCTGCGCGTTGCCCTCTGTGGTTGCCGTACGCGGTCGCCCTACCTTTCCAGCACGTTCATCCGTCACGTTCCCAGTCCGTTGAAATTTTTCAAACAGATCCATTATTGTATCGCTTTTCGGTCCTTTGGTTACATTAAACCTCCGTTGAAAACTTCGTCTTGTTGCAACAACACTGTGTTCTAGGCGGTGGAATTCCAGCACCAGAAAAATCCTCTGTTCTAAGGAATAAACCATGTTGTCTACAGCACACTTGCACGTTGTGAACAGCACACGCTTACAGCAGAAAGACGACGTACAGAATGGCGCACCCACAGACTTCGTTGTCTTCTATATCTTTCACATCACTTGCAGCGCCATCTGTTGTTGAAAATTGTAACTACTGTAATTTCGAAAGTTTGTCCGCCTGAAAATGTACTGTTGTCCCAAGCATATTGCAACAAACAGTGTATTTCTATCGCTGCTCGTTTAGTTTTTATTGCCGTTTCAAATATACCGGTCATTTTTTAAACACCCTGTACTTGTGCACATGTCAAAGTTTGACACAGACAGCAGCCTGATTTAGCGTCTAGCACACCTAAATGCATAATACGTCGAATTGAGGGGTGAAATTTCTGAGTACTTGATTTATAAGAAACAGTTCATTCACAGATCTTTACTTGAATTGGCTCATTATCACTTGCCTGTCCTGACTGTTTGAGACTTGCACGTTGGAAACCACTGAGAACAGGGTATATGTCTGCATGCGCTCAATGCTTCCACCTGTTATCGTACGTTCTTTTCACTTACAGATACTCCTCATACGGACTTTATCGATCAGTTAGCTTAACTACTGAAAGTAAACTATCACAAACCAGACCACTGCCCACCGCGAGACGTAATTCCGCCTGGTGGCACTGCGGCCACGTGATGTGGTATGGAAGGCGTATAAGTGGAGCAAAGACGAACAGAGCATTATTCTGGCGACGTTAAAGGCCACAACTGGGGAAACGCACTGACATATGCGACGTTGACAAAGGGCACATTGCTTTGACCAACCGCCTGGAGAATCTCGGAAACGGCGAAGCTGGTTGACTGTTCACGGGATACTGTCGTGAGTGTTTACTGAAAGTAGTTGAAGGACAGTGAAACCAAGAATAAGCGAAAAGGTGTTGGTCGCCTACGTCTCATCGTAGAATGTCGACTTCGGGAGTTTGTCCGCTCTGCAAAGCAGCATAAGATGCGATTTGTCACCCATCTGACGACAAAGTACAATGATGGTGCAGGTCCAAGTGTTCTGGAGCACACTGTTCGAGGCACATTGTTAAACAACAGACAACCCATACGTGTTCGCAAGTTAACCAAACGATATCGTCAATTACGACTGCAGGAGGCACTGGATCATCGGGATTGGACCTTGGATGAAAGGAAACCCATGATTTGGTAGGATGAATCACACTTCTTCTTACTCCAGATCGAAGGTCGCGTCCGCATACGCCTCATACAGACGAACTGCTGCTCGAAACACGCACTTGGCCAGGGAAGCAGGACGACTGGGCAGTATTATGCTATGGAGAACATTAAATTGGGTTTCCTTGGAACTTGTGGTAGTAATTAAAAGGAGCATGGCAGCCGATTACTATGTGAACACTGTGGCCGACCACCTGCATCCCTTCATGCTTCATTCTTCTTCACCAGTCATAGCATCTCCCAGCAGGATAACATTTCATATCAAAAGGACATATGCTACAGGGGTCTGCGGATCATGATTGTGAACTGATATTAACGCCTACGGCACCTGATTAACCTGATATGAACCTGATCGATTCATCTGGGACGGTACAGGGCACCAGCTCCGGGCCCACAAAGAACCGGCCCGTAATTTTCGGAAACTGCATGACCTGTGCGTGGCCATCCGGTGACACGTAGCTTCGGAAATCTACCAAAGACTTGTCGAATCCATGCCACGAAGAACTGCTGCTGCATTGCGTTCCAGAGATGAACCTACTCACTGTTAACCTGGTGGTCATAATGTTTTGGCTCATCAGTGTACATCCATACGCCGTATCTAGGTAGAGCACCGCACATACGTCACTCTGGACGCATAATCATCCACACACAAACACACACACACACACACACACACACACACACACACACACACACACACACACACGCACGCATACAGAGGAACAATTTCGGGAGTACCGGGAAATGTAATAAGGCCACTGCTGTACGTACTATTCAGTATGCCCTATACAATATGGCACCTGCAATTTTCGCCTAACTTCAAGACGTAAAATCACGGATTTGTTCACGGGGTACCGGGTTCGATTCCTGGCAGGGTCACGGATTTTCACCTGCCTCGTCATGACTGGGTATTTCTGCTGTCCTCATCACTTCACTCTCATTCATGAAAGTGGCGAGATTGGAATGAGCAAAGGTTGGGAATTTGGCCGGGCGCTGATAATCGCGCAGTTGAGAGCCCCACAAACCAAACATCATCATCACGGTATTTGTTGAGTGAAATCATGCAAATAGTTGCGCACTTTTCTGTATATTTAATACCGGCTTTGGTTTCAGGTTTAACACACTTCGCTGTTATTATTGTGAAAAGTAGCATATGTAAAACTGTCATGTTCTACTTACTGCACTCCCTTGCTCACTTGCTATTGAAAAATACCGTTAGAAGAATATATCCTTCCGTTACAAACCACATTTTCTTTAACAGTTCTGCAGATAAGAAAACAAAACTTGCGAAATCCACTATCGTATGCGTTCTACCACGTATAGAATATCTTGTGCCATTTATGAAATATTCACCGTGTCCACGTCACGTGGTTACACTGCAAACTAATGTCGTAGTTCATAATGTCTAAGGCTTTCTGCAAATAAAACACACAGCGATAGCTGCCAGGCTTATTTGACTAATGAAAGTGTACCATAAAACGATTGAAAAATATGAACTGATAGTAAAATAAAGATATTTAATATGTCGAGAAACCTACTTAAGAATTTCCGAAATCCGGAAATCTTCCAATTTTCTTCAGTTCCCTACATACTATGTTTTTTGGGACCATGAAGATAAAATTTGGTTAATAACAGTCATTATTCCATGAATGAAGTGGGGAGAAACTTTAATAAGCAACAAAATAGAAACTGCAGGTGATTTGCGAAGTATTAATACAGATGGTAGGTCATTTTATCAAGCATTACGATGAAATTGGCTGTAATGTATTCCGTGAAGTGACATGTCAGAATTGGATGAGCCGGTTACACTGATAAGCCAACACATTGAGACCAATACCCACCGTCACGTTGGATGCCGCCTGGTGCATTGCGGGCACGTGATGCGGTAACAAAAGTATGTAAGGGAAACAGACACGGACGGGGTATCACCCTAGCGAAGATATGACATGAAAATGGAGAAATTCATTAAGACAAGCGACTTTGACAAAGGGCAGATTATTATTATTACGCTGAGCCTGTGAACGAGTATCTCGAAAACGCCGAAGCTGGCCGAATGTTCACGTGCTACTGTCGTGAGCATTTACGGAAAGAAGTAATACAGTGAAACTACCACCAGGCGCTAAACTGTTGGACGTCCAAGATTCTTCACAGAACGTTGGGTTCGGAGGCTTGTCTGCTCTGTAAAGTAGGATAGATGGTGATTTCTGGCACCTATGCCGAAAGCTCACAATGTTGGTGCACGCACAAGTGCGCACTGTTCATCGTACATTGTTGAACATGGAGCTCCGCAGCAGACCACCCATAGGGTTTACGTGTTGGCTCGACTACATCGTCAGTTACGACTGTAGTGGGCACGAGACCATCGGGATCCGACCGTCGATCAATGGAAACGTGTCGGCTCTTCGGGTGAAGAATATTTTTGCTACACTAGGTCGATGGTCGTCTCCACAAACGCCGCCATCGAGGTGAACGACGGCTCGAAACGTGCAGCGCGCCACACACACAGGCTGGTGGGAGAAGTATTTTGCTATGGGAGACATTCTCCTGCGATTGTATGGGACCTGTGGTAGTAATCGTAGACACGCTGACAGCTGCTGACCACTTGCATCCCTTCATACCTGACAGCCTCCCCAACGGCAGTGTCATCTTTTAGCAGTATAACTGTCCGTGTCACGGAACCATAACCGTGCTACCGTGGTTTGAGGAGCATTATAATGAACTCACGTTGATGTCTCAGCGACCAAATTCTCCTGATGAATTGAAACCCATCTGGGTCACTATCGAGTGCCATCACCGCGTACGCAAATCAATGGCCCGTTATTTACGCGAATTACGTGACCTGTGAGTAGACATCTAATGCCACATACCTCCACAAATCTACCAACAAACTGGATCCCTGATACGCAGAATAAGTGGTGTATTTCATTCCAAATATGAACCAACAAGCTATTAAGCATGTGGCGATAATGTTTTGGCTCATCAGTGTATATGGTCTGATTTTCAGTCGTCTGAATCTTCTAGCCGTATGGTTAAACGTGCTTTATACAGCACATAGACAGTGTGACACTGGTGTACTGCTGCTCAAATGGATAAAATTTCAACCCGTGTGTCTTTCCTGCATGCGATATTTTGTGTGATCATCCAGTGTTAACTACGATGATCACCTATCAATGAAGGATCACCACTATAGCAATCGCTAGCGTTGGCTACAAAGGTACTGAAGTATCTTGTGGGGAACACTCTCTCTCTCTCTCTCTCTCTCTCTCTCTCTCTCTCACACACACACACACACACACACACACACACTGCAATAATGGATATGTTCAAAAATGGCTCTGAGCACTATGGGACTCAACTGCTGAGGTCATTAGTCCCCTAGAACTTAGAACTAGTTAAACCTAACTAACCTAAGGACATCACAAACATCCATGCCCGAGGCAGGATTCGAACCTGCGACCGTAGCGGTCTTGCGGAATGGATATGTGTTTCGATTTATTGACACATTATAAAACAGTGTGTACTACTTCTTTACCTTACTGAATTCCGTTTAGCGTACTACAGAAAGTGTAATTGTAACTGTAATATAAGCAGTTTCTGACTTGTGCTGATTCCTATAGCCACTTATCTTCAGATAAGATGAGTCACTGACAATGTAAGCTCTTTCTGTCTGACACTACTACATAGTACGCAATCTAAAATAACCAAAAATAAGTACCCTCATTTAATAACTCAAACAAAGCATTTTCGAAAATAATACTACCAAACACATAATTCAGTTTAAATTATACGCAAAGTGTCAGTACATAATTATCTGAAAAATCCGTCCTAATATGAATGGGGATGCGAGGAGGCAATTTTCAGTTCTGAATACAGATTGTAACACTTTCACTATTCTATTTTGCAGTATAAGCTATCCTATCGGTTGTTAGCTTTTTTTGTTTTTTTTGCCAACTAGTATACATTATGTGATCAGAGGAATCTGGACATACCTATAGAATGCAAAATTGACCTCTAGGTGCTACAAGAGGCAGACCCGCCAGTATAAAACGAGGCGGAGAGTATTGCGTTGCCAGTAAAAAACCAGTAGCCGGCCGCTGTGGCCGAGCGGTTCTAGGTGCTCCAGTCCGGAACCGCGCTGCTGTTACGGTCGCAGGTTCGAATCCTGCCTCGGGCATGGATATGTGTGATGTCTTTAGGTTAGTTTGGTTAAGTCTAGGGGACTGATGACCTCAGATGTTAAGTCCCATAGTGCTTAGAGCCATTTTTGTTCTTCTATAGGTCTTCCTGCATCTCGCTACAATTTTCCAGCGTCGCGATTTCTCGGTATACGATAGCATCACGAAAAGCCCCATAGAAATGCGACGTTGTCCACTAGATCATTTATATACATTGCGAAAAGTAATGGTCCTGTAACACTCCACTGGGGCACACCCGACGTTACTTTTATTTCTGAAGACTTTTCTCCCTTCAAAATGACACGCTGTGTTTTGTCTGCTAGAGACTCTTCAGTCAAGTCACACACGTGACCGGGTATTAAGTACGCTCGCATTTTGTTCATTTGGAAGCAGTACGGAACTGTATCGAATGCCTTTCGGTAGCCAAAGAACGCGGAATCTAGCTCGGCACCTGTATTTACTGCTTTCTGGGTCTCACTCGTGGACGAACATTGCTAAGCTGAGTTTTACAAGATCGCTATTTTCGGAACCCATGTTGGGTCCTACCGAGATTTTCGGCGTCCATAAATGCATGATACGCGAGCGGAAAACATGTTCCAAGATTCTACAACTGAGCGACGTCAGAGAGATAGGCTTATAGCTATGTGCGTCTGTTCGACGACCCTTCTTGAAAACGAGAATGATCTACATCTACATCTACATCTACATCCATACTCCGCAAGCCACCTGACGGTGTGTGGCGGAGGGTACCCTGAGTACCTCTATCGGTTCTCCCTTCTATTCCAGTCCCGTATTGTTCGTGGAAAGAAGGATTGTCGGTATGCTTCTGTGTGGGCTCTAATCTCTCTGATTTTATCCTCATGGTCTCTTCGCGAGATATACGTAAGAGGGAGCAATATACTGCTTGACTCTTCGGTGAAGGTATTTTCTCGAAACGTTAACAAAAGCCCGTACCGAGCTACTGAGCGTCTCTCCAGCAGAGTCTTCCACTGGAGTTTATCTATCATCTCCGTAACGCTTTCGCGATTACTGAATGATCCTGTAACGAAGCGCGCTGCTCTCCGTTGGATCTTCTCTATCTCTTCTATCAACTCTTATCTGGTACGGATCCCACACTGCTGAGCAGTATTCAAGCAGTGGGCGAGCAAGTGTACTGTAACTTACTTCCTTTGTTTTCGGATTTCATTTCCTTAGGATTCTTCCAATGAATCTCAGTTTGTCATCTGCTTTACCGACGATCAACTTTATATGATCATTCCATTTTAAATCACTCCTAATGCGTACTCCCAGATAATTTATGGAATTAACTGCTTCCAGTTGCTGACCTGCTATTTTGTAGGTAAATGATAAGGGATCTATCTTTCTATGTATTCGCAGCACATTACACTTGTCTACATTGAGATTCAATTGCCATTCCCTGCACCATGCGTCAATTCGCTGCAGATCCTCCTGCATTTCAGTACAATTTTCCATTGTTACAACCTCTCGATACACCATAGCATCATCTGCAAAAAGCCTCAGTGAACTTCCGATGTCATCCACCAGGTCATTTATGTATATTGTGAATAGCAACGGTCCTATGACACTCCCCTGTGGCACACCTGAAATCACTCTTACTTCGGAAGACTTCTCTCCATTGAGAATGACATGCAGCATTCTGTTATCTAGGAACTCCTCAACCCAATCACACAATTGGTCTGATAGTCCATATGCTCTTACTTTGTTCATTAAACGACTGTGGGGAACTGTATCGAACGCCTTGAGTCTCGTGGACGAATAGCGCGAGCTGGGTTTCACACGACCGTCTTTTTCGAAACACATGCTGATTTCTACAGAGTAGATTTCTAGTCTCCAGAAAAGTCATTATACTCGAACATAATACGTGTTCCAAAATTCTACAACTGATCGACGTTAGAGATATAGGTCTATAGTTCTGCACATCTGTTCGACGTCCCTTCTTGAAAACGGGGATGACCTGTGCCCTTTTCCAATCCTTTGGAACGCTACGCTCTCCTAGAGACCCGCTGCAAGAAGGGGGGCAAGTTCCTTCGCGTACTCTGTGTAAAATCGAACTGGTATCCCATCAGGTCCAGCGGCCTTTCCTCTTTTGTGCGATTTTAATTGTTTCTCTATCCCTCTGTCGTCTATTTCAATATCTACCATTTTGTCATCTGTGCGACAATCTAGAGAAGGAACTACAGTGCAGTCTTCCTCTGTGAAACAGCTTTGGAAAAAGACATTTAGTATTTCGGCCTTTAGTCTGTCATCCTCTCTTTCAGTACCATTTTGGTCACAGAGTGTCTGGACATTTTGTTTTGATCCACCTACCGCTTTGACATAAGACCAGAATTTCTTAGGATTTTCTGCCAAGTCAGTACATAGAACTTTACTTTCGAATTCATTGAACACCTCTCGCATAGCCCTCCTCACACTACATTTCGCTTCGCGTAATTTTTGTTTGTCTGCAAGGCTTTGGCTATGTTTGTGTTTGCTGTGAAGTTCCCTTTGCTTCCGCAGCAGTTTTCTAACTCGGTTGTTGTACCACGGTGGCTCTTTTCCATCTCTTACGATCTTGCTTGGCACATACTCATCTAACGCATATTGTACGATGGTTTCGAACTTTGTCCACTGATCCTCAACACTATCTGTACTTGAGACAAAACTTTTGTGTTGAGCCGTCAGGTACTCTGTAATCTGCTTTTTGTCACTTTTGCTAAACAGAAAAATCTTCCTACCTTTTTTTAATATCTCTATTTACGGCTGAAATCATCGATGCCGTAACCGCTTTATGATCGCTGATTCCCTGTTCTGCGTTAACTGTTTCAAATAGTTCGGGTCTGTTTGTCACCAGAAGGTCTAACATGTTATCGCCACGAGTCGGTTCTCTGTTTAACTGCTCAAGGTAGTTTTCAGATAAAGCACTTAAAAAAATTTCACTGGATTCTTTGGCCCTGCCACCCGTTATGAACGTTTGAGTCTTCCAGTCTATATCCGGCAAATTAAAATCTCCACCCAGAACTACAACGTGGTGAGGAAATCTACTCGAAATATTTTCCAAATTATCCTTCAGGTGCTCAGCCACAACAGCTGCTGAGCCCGGGGGCCTATAGAGACATCCAATTACCATGTCTGAGCCTGCTTTAACCGCGACTTTCACCCAAATCATTTCACATTTCGGATCTCCGTCAATTTCCTTCGATACTATTGCACTTCTTATCGCTATAAACACGCCTCCCCCTTCACTGTCCAGCCTGTCTCTGCGGTATACATTCCAATCTGAGTTTAGGATTTCATTACTGTTTACCTCTGGTTTCAGCCAACTTTCTGTCCCTAGTACTATATGGGCGTTGTGACCGTTTATTAATGAGAGCAGTTCTGGGACCTTTCTATAGACGCTCCTGCAGTTTACTATTAGCACATTAATATTGTTATTCCCTGTTGCATTTTGCCTACTCCTACCTTGCCGCGTCTCAGGAGGCGTCTTGTCGGGCCTAGGGAGGGAATTCTCTAACCTAAAAAACCCCCATGTGCACTCCACACGTACTCCGCTACCCTTGTAGCCGCTTCCGGCGTGTAGTGCACGCCTGACCTATTCAGGGGGACCCTACATTTCTCTACCCGATAGCGGAGGTCGAGAAATTTGCACCCCAGATCTCCGCAGAATCGTCTGAGCCTCTGGTTTAAGCATTCCACTCGGCTCCAAACCAGAGGACCGCGATCGGTTCTGGGAACGATACTACAAATAGTTAGCTCTGATTCTACCACCCCGCGAGCGAGGCTTTCCGCCTTCACCAATTCCGCCAACCGCCTGTACGAACTGAGATGGCAGGAGATGGCAGGAGCCTGTGCTTTTTTACAATCATAAGAAATAATTATCTCCTCCAAAGAACTACGGTACACTGCTGCTACAAGAGGGGCAACTTCTCTTATATTTTCATTCGCTTTTGTAGATTATTTGCACTAGAGGCAAAATGCTTGCTCACGCCTCTAACTGAACTCCCAAGTAATCTGCTTCGGTTTCCCTTCTTATATTGGTCTCCTGTATCCTGATAATGGATTATTTTCTATTCGACCTTTAAATAATAGGTAATTGGTTTCTGTGGAGCAATTATAAAAATGTGAGATAGGTGTAATGTGCTTAGAGCGGATAAAAAGAAACACGTTTTTGTGTGATAAGAATATCGTAGGTGCATCAGTATCCCCACTAGGGATCCGTGAAACTCTTCGTGCCAGTGATGTTCAGAGACGGTGTTCTAACTACCATGTGATTCATATTGTTTTAAAAATGTTGCTAAAATTGTCGTCCATTTACATTGCTGCGCCACTGGCATCCGTGCGCTAATGATAGTCTAAAACGTTCAAAACAACCAGATGTTTCACGAATAATGACTGCACCTTCAGCTAAAACAGTGACCAGCTCTTCTGCAGTGTCTGTTGGTCTCTTGTAACGAATTGTATGCTCTTCCTGTATGAAAATAAATCCAAATGTAGCTCAGAAACGTCTATAAAACAACACTGATCACATGGCAGTTTTAACACCATCTCTGATCATCACTAGCGTCAAAATCTTCGTGGATCCCTACGAGGGAAGAGGTTCACAATTAGAGCTGGGCGATGCTCTCTCAAACTGTTTCAAATAGCCAGATCCTTGTAAGTAGTGAGCGATCAGTGACTTGGAAAAAAGGAGGGATAGCTCATTTGATACAAAATTTCTCTCTGGTGACATTAGTGAGTAGAATGAAGATTCTGCAGCAGGCCGCTGCAATGCAACAGCTCGCCACGCCACAAGCTTACACCACATTTGTCCGCCCTATTCTGGAGTATTGCTATGTGGTGTGGGATCCGCATCAGGTGGGACTGACGCATGACATCGAAAAAGTTCAAAGAAGGGCAGCTCATTTTTTATCATGGCGAAATAGGGGAGACAGTGCCACAGACATGATACGTGGGTTGGAATGGCAATCATTAAAACAAAGGCGTTTTTCGTTGCGACGGGATCTTTCATGAAATTTCAATCACCAGTTTTCTCCTCCGATTGCAAGAACATTCTGTTGGCACCCATCCTACGTAGAGAGAAATGATCATCACGATAAAATAAGGAAACGAACAGGAAAATTTAAGTGCTCGTTTTCCCAGCGCGCCACTAGAGAGTGGGACGGCAGAGAGACAGCTTGAAGGTGGTTCAGTGAGCCCTCTGCCAGGCACTTTATTGTGAATAGCAGAGTGCTCACGTAGATGTAGATGCTGAAGGAAACGTTTCTCAAGGTGCAAAAACAAAAATAAAGAAATAAAAGCGAGAGAGAGGGAGAGGGAGAGGGAGGGAGAGAGAGAGAGAGAGAGAGAGAGAGAGAGATAGGAAGATGCACTAGCTGTCATGTGCATTATATGGATTTGCATATCTTACTAATGTGGTAAAACCTCTCTCAGCTACGAAAAGAATCACACAATACAGTACCATGTCTATTACAATATAGGAAACCTCTTTACATTGAAAATAATTTCCATTCATTCTTTGAATACAAACTTGGCCAGATGTTGGAAACAGTGCGAAACAATGACATACTTCCATAGCTCCATAGCCCAGGTATTATGGCCTCTGCACAACGTTTTCCTGTTACTGACATTTAAATCATTGATGAACAGTTTTGGAATTCCAGCTCGCCTTGAAATTCCCAGTTTATGGAGCTCCATTCATGTTGTTTTGGTGCTGACGAGTTTCAGGAGTGTGGCAATCCGCTCTGCAGTGGCCTATAATTTTTCCATGTTCGAATTCACTTAGCCCCTACAAATATATTTTCATGCAACCCCTGTACTTCTGAGTGAGCTGTTATTACTTATCCTTTGACATAGCATTGCACTCAGAATATGTTGACGATTATAAGAGTAAAACATGCTGCAGTCTTCAGCCACTGCTCACATGGAGCAGAACGCGAAGTGACTCAAGAATCTCTGCTCCCCTCAGCTCACACAGAGCGGATGGCAAAGTGACTCACGATTCACCCTGCTCTCTGCGTTCTTGGCTCACACACTGATTCAGCTCACAGCTCGATTTCTTGTCTCATCATCTCGCCTCTACCAGATATTGTTATTTATAATAATATTGACATACATATTATATAGTTATTTTTATGTATATGATAGTACAAGTATACAATATTTCTTTTTATTTCTTATTAATCCATTTAACTTGAACAGGGTATTGCCTCCAGGACCGCTCTTACATTGGACCACAGTTTTATACGTAAGTCCTCTTTCTCCATTACTAGTCATTTGCCTGTCACATCGTCTTGGGCTGAATTTATTGATCTTTCCTAAATGTCTTCCTAAATATCTTCTGCTGGTTAGGTAATAATTCATCATTAACTTTCGTATTCTGTCGTCTTTATTTTTGTGACGTAGTCCTGTATGCCTTAATCTGCTCGTTTAAGAGTTTTGCTCCTATTTCCTCTCTGATGTCAGCATTCATTCTCCTGTAATATAATGTGTACGCAGCTACTCTTCTTAGCAATTTCATCTCCAGTACTTGTATTCTTTGTTTGTTTGTTTTTTTTTTTTTTTCGAACTCACTTGCACATGTCATTGTCAGCTGCGTCAGCGCTCTGTGAGCGTATCTTTTCAAAATCAAAATCAGGACAAATATTCACTGCGAAAGGAAACCAATTCATTTCGAATAAAATGGGTCAAGATTCACTTATAAATCGTAATACTGTTAATCTTCATCCTTGGGTTCCTATATTGCTAAATTGATTGTGAATGAAAACTGTAGATGTGTAAATTAATTACAATTTTGTTATAATTCTTACACTTTATTTTGTTTCTGATAAAAGTAATAATACATAACAAGAATTACAGTTATTTATAAAATTGTCCCACATAAAAAATATTTAGGATTTTTTTGTAGTATATTTAATCTTTACAGCAAACGAAACATAGAACTTTTAAATCTCAGAACTACCAGGGGCCGGCCGCGGTGGTCTAGCGGTTCTGGCGCTGCAGTCCGGAACTGCGGGACTGCTACGGTCGCAGGTTCGAATCCTGCCTCGGGCATGGGTGTGTGTGATGTCCTTAGGTTAGTTAGGTTTAAGTAGTTCTAAGTTCTAGGGGACTTATGACCTAAGATGTTGAGTCCCATAGTGCTCAGAGCCATTTGAACTACCAGGGACGTAACACAAACTTATTACTCCTCTTTCTATGTTCTTTCAAAATGGGACCAAATTATTAAAAATACAGATATTCTGACCTGAATTAAAAAGTCAAGATGCCTTCCTCTCATTTTATTTATTTTTGTGGACGAATGGTGAGTGATGAGTCTTAAAAAATAGCTAGTTCATTCCAGTCAGCTGTTCTGATTCGCTCTCCGAAAAGAATGGTTTTACCCATCTCTAGTTCAATGTGACATATTTGTCACCTAAAAAGTGTTTTTTTGTCTCCTCCAAATACAAAAGTGCTGTTTACATAGTTTTTTACATTCTGTGTATGGAATAGTACAGGTATCTCATTAGATCCAATTGTCAAAATGCGAGCGTACTTAATACCCGTCCACCTGTGTGACTTGATTGAAGAGTCTCTAGCAGACAAAACAAAGCGTGTCATTTATCGTACAGGAGTCCCCTACGTCAATATCTGTCATGTCAGATTGAATGCGATGGTTGAAATGTATTACGATTTTCCGCAGTAAAATAATATCGAAAGAACGAGTTCAGTATTTCGGCTTTCTGAAGAATTCTGAAGCCAGTATGACTCTAAGCAAATATTATTTAGATTTTATTCCTTTACTGATTTTACGTAAAAGTAGAACTTTTTAGATTTTTCTTTTCAAAACGACCAGCAGTAGTATTTAAAATGTCACTGCAACATAGCAACGTAAAATTATTACTTCGACGCCGATACAAAGAAACAAGTGATGCTTGTTCGCAAACGTGTGGTTTTATGCGAATTTGGAGCTGTTGATTACTTCTCCATGAAAGAAACATAAATTTTTCTACGAGTAGTTTTAGATGTCATTGAAGACAAATGACAACCATTAGAAATATTTTGCGTAGTTAGCTTCTTTTCGCTAACTTGTATTGGCAGTCAAAAGTTGTGTACCATCCGACGTTTATCGCCTGATATGTACTTGTCAAAAAAGAAAACGAAGGGAAAAAAGGCTCGAATCCCAGAGCGACGTAGACGCCGCTGCAATACTTCTGCCCGCTCGTGTACGGTCCCTCAAGCTTTCAGCAAAAAGAGCAATCTGTCGGCGAGCTCTGGAAATATCGAGAATTTTTAAATGCACACATCAGCTGCATGGATATTTCTCCGTATGGACGCATATTATTCACTCCCAGAATGTTACCAGGAACAGAGCTTGTAATGGTGTGCCCATCTCCGACTGAAACCAATTGCATCATAAAAATGAATTGAGCAGCCGCTTAAGGTGTTACATGATGTCATATCAATAATTTATACAAACTGTGAAACACAATCAAAAACAAAATATGATTTATAGGAAAAAGAATATTATGACCGCAGATCAATCGAAATGTGTACTCTTCACGGTCGAGTCCCTCTTTAGCTTGAAAAGTGAGAGAAGGCATATTTTGATTTGTCCAGAATATTTTATATCCACTAAACGTCTGCAAATGTAGTATTTCACGTACGAAACATGATGAGGACAGTAAGGTAGGTGAAGTATCGTTAAAAATAAATAAATAAAAACTGGACAATTTCTGAGGGGTTTTAGAAAGAAGTCCCAGAAAACTTATGCTCCGTTTAACACTTCGGAGTGCTGTGTCAGTAACAACTGTTTACAAATTCAGTAGTAATTCACAGTTTCATCGAAGCACAAAACCGAGCACATGAGCACATTCACATCACTGAGGTGCATGTATTGAAAATTAATGTAATGAATGTCACGAAAACTATAGAAGTTGGTAGTCACAATAAATTAATAATCTTACAAAAAGCATGAAGGATTAGTAACTACCGAATGCATCGTGCAGTCTTGACAAGCAAGATATGTGATAGCTTAGGGCACTAGCCATCATGACTGAAACACACACACCCATACACATTTTATACCTTGTTAATTAAGTTAATGTTTCAGATCCTCATATTTTCCACAGTTACACATCAAGTGAATGCGGCATGGCATTCCTTGTACCACTCCGTACTTAACCATGTAACATATACCCAGATTATTACTCGATTTATAGTTTATTTAATTAAACACGAATTCGGCCAATATTAAAGACAATAGACGTTTGAAACAGTAGTCTGCATATAAGACTTCACACCACCACTGAATAAAGAGCATCTATTGAGCAGATCAACTTTATTGTTTTCCATGTATTAACAGCTTTCCTCCCCTGGCAGCTGAGTGGTCAGCGCGACGGCCCGGGTTCGATTCCCGGCTGGGTCGGAGATTTTCTCCGCTCACTGACTGGGTGTTGTGTTGTCCTTTATCATCATCATTTCATCCCCATCGACATGCAAGTCGCCGAGGTGACGTCAACTCGAAAGACTTGCACCAGGCGAATGGTCTACCCGATGGGAGGCCCTAGCCACACGGCATATCCATTTTTTATTAACAACTTTTTCTTTGCTATTTGTTGTAAGCGCGTATGCGCAAAATTCGTGTTGTAATTGATTATGCATAAGCTTTTAGACATAGAATAATGTTTATGGACTGTGAGGAGAATAATGTGTGTGATCTGTGGGGTACCGGGAGAGAAAGGCGTTCCATTAAACGTACGCGTCATATTTGTAACTTACTTATATTTTGAATGGTGGTCCATTTTCTGTATTTTGGGGGGAACGGACGGCTTAAAAAAGTAAGCGAGCAGTCGCTCTGGGTCATTATGTGTCTGGCAGTCAGTCTGTACGGATTAGTCTTGAGGGAACGTATTGCGGAGCTGATAGTGCGGTTTCGTACTTGTAAAAGTGCCAGATTTTGAGCGGCAAGCGGCCGCGCGAATACTTTAATACTCCTTAGTATTTAGTAAAATTCCGAGCCAAGTAGGACTTAAACTCTGAGAGCTGGCTACAACTATAACATATCGCAAGCATTAGATGATTTGTAGTATTGAACTTAAATTTATATCGGTTGCATTTTGGAATTAATGCTGGATATATGGTGGGAATAGGCTCATGATTTCGCTAGTTTTAATATGTTGGTTGCCACAGTGGACTTTATGTACACTCTAATACAAAAAACCTACTCATCATAAAGGAATTATCCGAATGGGACGCAAATCCGCAGATGTAATATACATGTAAAAAAAATGATTACAATTTCAGAATAATTGGATGATTTATTCAAAATAACGATCTTCACAAATTGAGCACGTCAATAACGTGTTGGTCCACCTCTGCCCCTTCTTTTCATAGCAGGACCTCTTTTGTTTTCATCCGCGACACCTTTGTAACACAGAGGCACGTCGACGATTCCTACGCCCCGTTTTGTTGCCCTTCGTGGCAAGCCATTCTGTGCTTACATTTCATCAAGATAATGACCGCCCGCACAGGGCGATAGTTCCTACTGCTTGTCTTCGAGCTTGCCAAACGCTACCCTGGCCAACAAGCTCACCAGACCCTCCCCAGCTGAGAACGTTTGGAGCATTATGGGCATGGTCCACCAACCAGCTCGTAGTTTTGACTATTTAACGCGCTATTTGGACAGAATTTGCTACGATATCCCTCAGGAGGACATCCAACAACTTTATCCATCGATGCAAAGCCGAATAACTGCTTGCGTAAGGGGCGGAGTTTGACGCATTACTGACTTGCTCAATTTGTGAAAGTTATTCTCTTGAATAAATTATCCAGCTTTTCTGAAAATGTAATCATTTGCTTGTCTGTACATGTACATCGTATCTACCGGTATCCGTCCCATTCGTATAATTCCACAGAAGTGTCTTTTTTTTATTTTTTTATTTCGTGTTAGAGTGTATTTACGAACTGGAGAATATTTTGTGTTTAATTTAACGGAAAGTATCAGTGATGTTTACGTAGTAAATGAGTTTTCTGCTACCATTCTGGTTACGCATTCAAGCAAACTTTACTACTTTGGAATACTGTTATTATTTTATTTTAGTGTTTAAATTAATTATTGTAGGACCACCGTTTTAACGATTCCATTACTTTGACTGACTGAATAAATTATCAGTTCATTCAAATTATACCATTTGAAGTTGTCTACATCAGTTATTCAGTAGAATATAACATTTTCATAATTGTAATTAATATTACATTTCATTAAAATTTTTTAGTAAAGATTCTCATTACTGCCAATATTTGGATAATTAGACTTACGAATCACAGGTTAAAACTACTTTTCGCAGCGAATTTAGTTGCTGTGCATGGAAGCGGATATTTATGGCTCTACCCTATGACTATGTCGAGGCGTAGATTTATATTGAGCTGTGTGTTGCCCAAATGAGTGTAGTGCTTAATGTCGCCTCAGGGATTTTATGTAGTAAACACCATTAGAAGCAGTCTGTGGCAAACGTTAGAAACTACGGATAGAATATCGACTGACTGATTCAGATACTACTTCTCGGAGATAGTAGTACATCTGGATATATGTGTTTGTGCATGATACTTCATGAGAAGAATGGATCAACTTTCCCATCAGGCACTGACTGCACTATCCAACTGCAGAATTGTCGAGCAATAATATGTAAATCGATTACTCGATGTCCTATTGACATACCAGGCACAAGAGCTAAATGACTCAATCGGTTTGGCCGGCCGCTGTGGCCGAGCGGTTCTAGGCCCTTCAGTCCGGAACCGCGCTGTCGTAGGCTCGAATCCTGCCTCGGGCATTGATGTGTGTGATGTCCTTAGGTTACTTAGGTTTAAGTACTTCTAAGTCTAGGGGACTGATGACCTCAGAAGTTAAGTCCCATAGTGCTTAGAGCCATTTGAACCACTCAACCGTTTTCTCGGACTTCTTACCAGGGCAGCTCCTAAATCGTTCAATTTATATGCTCTGATAAAACATTCTCTTGGTATATCCCATCATCCTCGAATACCTTCGAAATTACTTTGTTCACTTCATCGTATCTAAGGTAGTTTCAGTTCTTTCAGTTAGGCATACTGATACGTCCGATCTTGAAATTCAAAAATGGTTCAAATGGCTCTGAGCACTATGGGACTTAGCTTCTGAGGTCATCAGTCCCCTAGAACTTAGAACTACTTAAACCTACCTAACTTAAGGACATCACACACACCCATGTCCGAGGCAGGATTCGAACCTGCGAACGTAGCGGTCGCGCGGTACCAGACTGTATCGCCTAGAACTGCTCGGTCACCCCGGCCGGCCTTGAAATTCAGTTCATTTTTGAATGCTACGTGTGATTGGCGTAACAGGTAAAATTTTGCATATGTTTTTACTCTATTTCAGCCTTTTTGTTACAGAGATATGGTTTGTTAGACCATATTGTGATCATGTCAGTGAATGATCACGTATTTTCGAAAACATTTGCCGAAAAACAACAATCCACTTTCTCTACAAGTCGTACACGCCTCCAAAATGAGTGTACTATAATCGTATATTTTTATCCCAGCAAATATATATCAGGACAAGAAGCTGATTTAGTCTCTCGTGACCCCAAATTTGATTTTGTAGCAAAATCAATTTTCTTAATATTGACACATCAATTACAATCGCTTCTCAGTATCAACGAAACATTACTCATCCCACTGTGTTTACTTTAGAACAGCTAAACTGGATATGGGGTTATTAAATGCTTAGAGCTGCACTGTCGTGTAGCTAGACTTCCTACTTTATGATTTTTGCTTGTGGTTCATCTGTAAAATTTCAATGATAAACGCCAAAAACAATAATAACTATATTAATTTTAAATACATTAAAATATCTTTCAAGGAAAATACTATATTTCTTTTCCAAATGTGCCTTTTATCAATTTTTTTGTAGGTTTATTATTTAGCACCAGTGAATATTTCAAAACACTGTTTTTAGTACGAATTCTTGATCTGATGCATCTGAAACTACATACTGCATATTGCATCAAAACCTTCAATAATAATTTTACATTGTTTAAAATTATTAAGACTCCTTGTATTGTGTAAGAGTAGCCATGTGCGGTCAGCAGGACAGATATCGCGACGTTTCCATAAAATACAGCCAAGTCCACCAGGTTTGACCGTAAAGCGGCAATCAATATGCCCGGGACTCACCGACCTCCGGTATCGATTCGCTCGCTACCTTGCAAAATATTGTTTTCACTTGACAGGCCATACGTTTGTATCGTACTTCTACATCACAACATTTTCAACGATCAAATTTTTGAAGCTAGTCTGTTTACATTCACAGCATGTTTGTAGAAATACAGCTTTCTGGAAAGCAGTATTTAGAGCTAAGAAAGAAGTGGTAAGTATGAGGAATATTAGGGTAACTAAGCACGCTTCAAGATTTCAGTTAATTCTGCTCGCTTAGGAAACATTCAAGAAAGGAATATTCCAGGCTGTTGTCTCACTGATAAATTCTAGTACGAATTTTGAAACTTAATCCGGACTATTCATCATTATATTCCCACATTTAAAACTATTGATTTACCAATACCTTCGGTCAAAACTTCAGTAAAACGCTGAACCATGAGGTTTTCACACGAAAGCATGCAAACTATCTGATGATTAGATTATGAAATTCGAATACTTAACTGTTTTAAAATAATTTTATCTGAAGTAAGTTTGATACTGGTTGCTTAGTAACATTACAAGTGTTCTGTGTAACAGGTTCTTAGTAAACGCCGTCATTTAAAAGTATAATGCTCTTGGCTCTGAATGATGCAATCGGTAAACACTTCAAAAACCTTAATCTGAGTTGCTGAATTATGATTCGATACCCGTGCCTCTCGTTTCTGAACAATCAATTCGCAGTCATGAAAGCACGATTAGGTAAAATAAATCATTCTGTAAATTAAAGGCGACGAAAATTTAATTGTAATGGAGGAATAGAATCGAACTGTAGGAAAATAAAGAGAAGGAAAAGTAGCTGGAAAACATGGAGTGGAGAAAAGGAACTCAAAGAATTTTGTGTAGGCTCAAATGTTATCATCGCTAACACTTAGTTTAAGAATAATGAAAGAAAGTTCTGTGCGCGCAAGACATATGGAGGCAACGAAATTTTTCAGCAGATTTTAAAGTAAAAAACAGTCCCAGGAGCAGATGAGGACGATAATTTACTAGTTATGAAATGCAGATTAAAACTGAAGGAACTGCAGAAATGTAAGAAATTAAGGACGTAGAAACTGGATAAGTTGAAACAACTAGAGAATATACAAAAATTGGAAAAGAGCAATAGACAACGACTGACTGAAAATGAAAGAAATACAAAGAAAGATTAATGAATAGCTTTAACAGATTAAATGTGAAGAGACAAGGTCCAGTAGGAATAATTGGATTACACACGAGATATTAAATCCTGCTAATGAAAGGCGAAAATATAAAAGTGAAGCAGGCAAAAAGGAACTGAGACGTCTAATAAAATGAAATTGACAGATAGCAAAAATAGGAGTTCAAGGAAAGCTAGAAAAGAAATGCAATGGTGTAGAAGCATGCACGACTGCAGGAAAGGTAGATGCCGCATGTAGGAAAATTAAAGAAACATTAGAAGAAAAGAGAAATAGTTATCTGAAAATCAATAACTCATATGAGAAGCCAATACCAAGCGTACAAGAGAACACTGATAGGTACATGGTATGTAGAGAAAGGCAGTGTATGGAGAAAAACCTGAAGATTGGATTATGAAAAAGTAAGAGGAAATAGATGGAAATGAGATGAGGATGCGAAACAGCAAGAAGAATCTGAGAGAACACTGGAAGAAGTCCGAACAGTATACCTTCAGTAGACGACATTGAACCGTAACGCTACTGTTCCGTCTGACATGTATGATATGTAAGAGAGTTCAGGGAAAATAAATAAAATCTTAATGATTGCCGATGACATTGCAATTTTATAAGGGAATGGAGACTCTTTTGAACAGAGATAATAAGATCAACATCAACAAAAGAATGACAAGAATGAAGGAGTGAAGAAGAAATAAATCAGACGATCCCGAGGGAATTAGTTTAGAAAATGTGACACTAGGAGCAGTATATGAGTTTTGTTATTTCGACGGCAAAATAACTGACTTTGATCGAAAGAAAGGAGATGTAAAATTCAGTCCGGCGAGAAACAGAAAATCGTTTCTGAAAAGGAAACATTTGTTATCATTAAATATAACTCTAAAGCACTGGTCTGTTGACAGCATTAAATGGAATTAAAACGTGAACAATAAACAATAACGAAAAGATGAGACTAGGGGGCTTCTGAAATGTAATATTACAGAAAAATAAAGATTTCACTCGTAGACCCAAACCGAGTAATTAATGAGGAAATAGGAAGCACGGAGCATTATGGCTCTACTGGACTGAAAGAGGGTTTGTTGATAGGAAACATTCTGAGGCATCAAAGAATAGTTAATTTTGTAATGGATGGAAGTATTTCGGCGGGAGCGCGGGTGGGGGAGAGGACAGTTGTAGATGGAGATCAATGCTTGACTACGTCGAACCGGTTCGTGTCTATGCATTTTAGGGCCAATATTTACTGCACATTTTTACTTATTCTAGTCCATACTACCATCTCTGAACATTTGGCGGTGGAGTTCGGGTTCATCCTCTATATGAAGGGATGTACGGGAGCGTTGGCTGCAAGTGGTAATCGTTGCCCGGGGAATCAATACGCTCGTCGACGCCAAAGGCTGCTATAACACCAAGTTATGGAGTTTGAACAGGAGCGAACGGTCGCCATTCGCGAATATGGTTCGTCCTCGTCGTATCATAAAATTGCAGTTTGCACGGCACGTCGCGCTACTACTGCGACGCGTTTGTGGAAGATGTGGGCTAGACCAGGTCACCAAACCAGCAATGGACCTCAGAATGAGATGCCAACACGAAATAGCAGACACAGAGCCCCTCCACGCACATAATGCAAGAAAATGAACACATCAGGAATTTGGCTGGTATGTTAATCTCTCCAGTCATACGGTAGCCGAAATACACTCAGATAGAGGCCTTCTCACGTGCCTTTCATCGGTGAGACGTTCATGCCTGTGTTGATTCGGAGCAATGACATTTGTTGTTTTATTTCTTTCTAACACGTGATGATTTCCTACCAATGCAGTACGTCACATGTGAGATAAAATTAAATTAAAAAAATGGTTCAAATGGCTCTGAGCACTATAGGACTTAACATCTGTGGTCATCAGTCCCCTAGAACTTAGAACTACTTAAACCTAACTAACCTAAGGACATCACACACATCCATGCCCGAGGCAGGAATCGAACCTGCGACCGTAGCAGTCGCGCGGTTCCGGACTGAGCGCCTAGAACCGCTAGACCACCGCGGCCGGCAAAATTTAATTACTTCTGGTGATTTTTACGGTACACAATAATTTTTGCAAACAATAGCAGCAGTAGCTATTCTTCAGATTCCTTTGTTCTTTTATTTCACGAGAAAACCAATAAATATAAGTAAGAAGGCTATGATTTAATGCCCTGTCGACGGCGAGGTCATCAGAGATGTAGTTCAAACACGGAATGGAGAAGTATGAGAAAGGAAATCGGCTGTATGCTTTTTAAAGATCTGTCCTTGTATTTACCTTAAGTGAATTAGGGAAACCACAGAAAACCTAAATCTGGTTATTTATAATGGGTATTTGGATAGTCGGATAGGTATCTGAAACTTCGTTCTGCTTCCTTACGAAACATGTAAGCGACTCGTGAAATTTAATCACCTTAAACTACTGGAGATGAATACACACTGCAATGTGATGTACACGGTCACTAAAGTGACACATGCAGCTTCTAGTGTTCATTGCAATCTATCTTTAACGATAACACAAAATATGAAAATGACATCTGCTGCAGTGTTCATTACTACCCTTTAGCAGCGCTTGATTTTATACAGTCTTTAACGAACATCTGACTGATAGATCAATGGTCTCTCATGAGCATTCTGTAGGGAATATCTGCAAAATGTATAGATTAAAAAATGGGAAAATATTTGTAATGCCGCAGTATTGTGAAATTGGACACTGTTATGTAAAACCAAGGAAGGGGGAGAAAGATGAAAGCGATACATAGAAAAATCATAGCGATAGCCGTCAGAGGTAAAGGATATTGAAAATAAAAATAGCACAGTAAGTCATCAGATACAAGCAAAAAATATTTTCAAGCAGTAAAAGAATTGTAAACTAATAAACGGCCAAGAAATGATGAAGTGACTGGAGAAATTGCACATGGACTGGGTGATCAAACACACGATTTTGTTTTTAAAGTAATCACGGAGCTATATAAAACCGGAGAATTTCCAGTAGATTTTAAAACTTGTATCTTAATACCTATTGCAAAGAACCAGGAACTCTAAGATGCGAAGAAAACTGCACCTTAGTCTCTTCTTGCACACGTAGAAAATATTGACAAGACTATTATATACTGAAGAGCCAAAGAAACTAGTACACCTGCCTAATATGGTGTAGGGCCCGCGCGAACACGCAGAAGTGCCGCCACACGACTATCCAAGGCATCCCAGATATGCTCAATACTGTTCATTTCTGGGGAGTTTGGTGGCCTAAACCAGAAGAGTGTTCCTGGAGCCACTCTGTAACAACTCTGGAAGCGTGGGGTGTCGCATTGTCCTGCTGGAATTGCCCAAGTCCGTCGGAATTGAAATAGGACATGAATGGATGCAGGTGATCAAACAGGACGCTTACGTACGTTTCACCTGTCAGAGTCGTATCTAGACGTATCGGGAGTCCCATATCACTCGAACTGCACACGCCCACACCATTATAGAGCCTTTACCAGCTTGAGCAATCCTTTGCTAACATGCAGGGTCCATGGATTCATGAGGTTGTCTCCATACCCACACACGTCCATCCGCTCAATACAATTTGAAACGAGACTCGTCCGACCAAGCAACATGTTTCCAGTCATCAACAGTCCAATGTCGGTGTTGATGGGCCCAGTCGTCAAGGATATACAAGTGGACCTTCGGCTCCGAAAGCCCATATCGATGATGTTTCATTGAATGGTTGGTACGCTGACACTTGTTGATGGCCCAGAACTGAAATCTGCAGCAATTTGCGGAAAGGTTGCAATTCTGTCACGTTGAACGATTATTCTCAGTCGTCGTTGGTCCCGTTGCTGCAGGATCTTTTTCCGGCCGCAACTATGTCGGAGATTTGATGTTTTATTGGATTCCTGATATTCACGGTACACTCGTGAAATGGTCGTACGGGAAAATCCCCACTTCATCGCTACCTCGGAGATGCTGTGTCCCACAGCTCTTACGCCAAGTATAACTCCACGTTCCAATTCACCTAAGTCTTGATAACTTGCCACTGTAGCAGCAGTAACCGATCTAACAACTGCACCAGACACTTGTTGTCTTACATAGGCATTACCGACCGCAGCACCGTATTCTGCCTGTTCTCTTATCTCTGTATTTGAATACGCATGCCTATACCAGTTTCTTTGGCACTTGAGCAATCGAACTGAACCAAATTTAGCTGTGTACCAGTTTCGATTTAGACGGTACAGATGCCCAAGAGCAGCTGTATTACTGTTACGACAGGTTGCACACAAAACGCTGGACGTAAGAAAACTGGAATAGGTTTATGAGGGTTATCTATAGTATTGCGTTAGATTTCAGACACAGGCGAATAGTATGTGAAGTATATAGAAGGCAAAGGGACGTTATACATTCAAATAGTAAAGCACAAGAGCCTTAGATACAGAAAGGAGTGCATCAGGGATGCAACTTGGCACTTGTGTAGTTCAACTTGTATACTGAGAAAGGCACTGATGAGAATAAAAGGATATTGAACGGTAAAAATCAATGGAGCGAAAATCAAGGTAATAAAATTTGCTGAAGAGATTTCTGTCACTGAGAAAACGAAGAAAAACTTAGCAATAATGAATACCTTCTTGAAAGCAGAGTATAACTTGAAAATTAGTACAACTAGGAACTAAGTTATGATATTCATTCACCAACATATCTCAGTCAACATTGCAGATGATAATATACTGCTCAGGCAAATACCTTTCACTACTTAGGACGTAAAACCACGTCAGACGGCAAACCATCGACCGAAATAAAGAGCAGATGGATGGATGGATGGAAATGTATAATTTTCGCCCATACGACAAGAGACGTATGTAGGAATTTGAAATGTATTGCTGGAAGAGGACGACAAAGATTTCGTGGACATCACAGCTCAGAAATGAAGAAATTCTTAGAAAAATGGGATCTCAGTTAATTGGCTACCTCTGGCGATAAAATACCTTTCAGGTTAAGGTAATACGAGGGCGTGCTGGAAAGTAATGCCTCGGAACTTTTTATACTGTTCACGATATCGGTTGACGTATAACATGTCATGTATATTACTCGATCGACTTTCCCGCTTCGCTGAAGCACGTTGCAACCCTCTGCCGCTAGAGGGCTCCGAATTGTAGCGTGTAACATGGCGCTGTGTAACGTAACTATGTCGGTGCGTGAGAAAAAGTGTGACGCAATCGCGTTTTTAACCGCAGAAAACGTGCATCCAACTGAAATACATAGAAGAAGGAAAGCTGTGTACGGTGACGATTGTATCGGCGTCAGTAATGTGCGTCGTTGTATTGTTCTTGCTCGTAATAGGGGAAATGGCGGTGCAACGTGTGTGTGACAGAGCTCGGAGTGGACGATCGCGTATGGCAACCGAGGAGAGTCATCGGAATCGGGTTGATGAACTCATCAGACTAAATCGTCGGATAACAGAAAGACAGCTCTCAGGTAAGTGTGGAATATCACGACAGTGTATGCAGGCCATCATTGGAGAACTGCAGCACAGATAACTGTGTGCTCGGTGGGTGGCTCGAATGGTCACTCCTGATGTGAGACGAGGATATTGGACGTCTTCGAACATTTTATTTAGCACGACGAAAAAAATATCCGACATTTAGTTGCAGTGGGGCATTGAGCGAACTCAGCGGCAACAGATGAAAGTTTGTGCCGGACAGGGAGTCGAACCCAGATCTTCCGCTTTACGCAAGCGGTCGCCTTAACTGCCTCTGCTATCAGTGCACGTGTCCCGTCCGAACCGAATCTCCATATGCCGCATACTACACAGTAGCGCCCCTGTCCACTAATACACTTGGTTCAAATGGCTTTGAGCACTATAGGACTTAACATCTGAGGTCATCAGTCCCCTATACTTAGAACTACTTAAACCTAACTAACCTAAGGACATCACACACATCCATGCCCGAGACAGGATTCGAAGCTGCAACCGTAGCGGTCGCGCGGTTCCAGACTGTAGCGCCTAGAACCGCTCGGCCACTCCGGCCGGCCACTAATACACGTGCTCGCAGCCTAACTGTATACTCGCAATGGTTCGGATACTGTTACGCATCCACATTGAAATATCCTAACGGCGTCTAGTGTAAATATATTATATAGGGATGGTGTTTATTCTGTCAGGCATACATGTCTTACCTGAGCGTTCTCTTTCTTTTGTGTAGGCCTAATCCACAAATTTTTGAAGACTTTTGCAACTCGTTTAGAACGTGCATTTTCAGCTTTTCATGGCATAATTTATAACTCATTAAGTTTTAGGGGCAAAATTGTGCAAATTTCAAATCCGGCAGACTATCTCTTGGTTCACTCCAAGGATGGCCAGAAGATACGCTGCTAAAACATTAATGAAGCACTGGATTGTACACTTTTAAATGTCCGAAATTCATTGTATTATGTTTAGTATTGCCTCTCGGTTCGTTGTAAAGCATTTTCACTGATAGATCCTCCCATTCCCGCCAAGTCCCAGCATAGGAAGCTGGCAAAGTGTGTCCCACAACACTCGACCACTCTTGTCTCACTGTGTACAAAACAACCCTTACCTCCATAGGCCTATGCGACAGCGACTATAGCGAGACCAGTTTGGTAAACAAACACAGAAGCGCAGCTCTCCAACTCTCATCAAATGGTTCAAATGGCTCTGAGCACTATGGGACTTAACTTCTGTGGTCATCAGTCCCCTAGAACTTAGAACTACTTAAACTTAACTACCCTAAGGACATCACACACATCCATGCCCGAGGCAGGATTCGAACCTGCGACCGTAGCAGTCGCGCGGTTCCGGACTGAGCCCCTTAACCGCGAGACCACCGCGGCCGGCCAACTCTCATCGCAGACAACATTACATTCCAGAATAAAGTATGAAATATTGTTCTTGGAGCAGAATATTCTATTCGGTTAAGTATTAGAACGAACCTTTCTTATGTAATATTGCTTAACGTGCCATTAGCGTTGACAAATTGACCGAATGAGCGAGTAGTTTGGAGTAGATAGTCATTTTTTCAGCACTTTTTTAGAGTGGGTATGGCTCTTTCTGTAGTCCCTACCACTCTCCATAGGTTTATGTTCTTAGAATTGATTGTTTTTTTATTCTGTTGGGGGTTTTAAAGAATTAACGTTGCATGTTATATTGAGCACTTTCTATCTCCTTTTGTCATTTAGTATGTTTAGCGTGACTTTAAATCTGTGGTTTGGTTTAGGTTTGGCGCTGCAGGGTACCTGATAATCAGGGATAAGTCCTTTAGTAAGATAATCTTGCTATGTAATCTCTCTACCGCTCTCCTTTCAGTTCTCTTGATCATTCTATTTGAAGAACTTCGTGCACGTCGGCGGTGTGTTCCGATGATGGTGTACATAGAATCCAACAGCGGGCTTTAATCTGAACAGGCTGAATTTTCAACACGATTCACCATGCTCTTCAATGAGATAAGATCTTCGACAAGATTTTTAAATTGTGGAAACATACTTTTCTTTTTTTCAAAACAGCGCGACTGAAGAAGAGTTCTGATGCCCTGCTAACCTGTATATAAATTTTCTCCTTTTTGCTGCCACCTGTTCATTGAAGAAGAGTTTCCTCAACAAATTGATTTCAGAGTAGTTTATTCGCGACGACAATAGTTTGTTTTACTTATAACTTCTTAATTGAAGAGAATCGTTAGAGAAACGAAGTTGTCTTTTTCCGCCGGCCGAAGTGGCCGTGCGGTTCTAGGCGCTGCAGTCTGGAACCGCGAAACCGCTACGGTCGCAGGTTCGAATCCTGCCTCGGGCATGGATGTGTGTGATGTCCTTAGGTTAGTTAGGTTTAACTAGTTCTAAGTTCTAGGGGACTAATGACCTCAGAAGTTGAGTCCCATAGTGCTCAGAGCCATTTTTTTTTTTTGTCTTTTTCCTTGTTGAAGTTTAGATTCACTATGTGCTGTTTCCATTAATCGATAATGAGGTTAAATTGCCTTTAGAATTTCGCAATACAGACGAAGCACTGCCACCCCCAAGTAGAAGAGCACCATCACGTGTGAACTTATCCAAATTCACTCCGTGGTGCAATAGGCGATCATTTATGTCAGTTTTAAATAGGTCGGATGAGAGCTCTAAGCCCTGGCTTTTTCTGCAGGACTCGTTTTTGTGTCTGATAATTTCTCCCCATAAAAACTACTGTTTCTTAGCTCCTGCAGGAAATTATCGGTAGCTTTCAATAACATTCTCACACAGTAACTTCGCTCGGGAACTTCGTGGTTGTCTCAGCTGACTTTTTCAAATGCCTTCTTATAATCGAGGAAAATGTCTACAGCACGCTCAAACGAGTAAACATGTGATTATTCTGTTAGTATTAACATATGCATCACTTCAGAGATTTCGTCACAACTGCTCCAGGTTTGTGGGGCCTTCTTCTGTTCCTGACATTATTCTTTCCAAGTTTTTAATCATGGTATTTAGACTGCTTGAGGGTCTGTAGTTTATCTTTGCTTTGTTTGCGAATAGTGACAAATTTAGTTTCTTGAGATTGGGTACGAACATTGAGCACATAATATTTTTGAATATCCTGCCAACGAAATAAGAGGCTTTCTTGGCACGTTTTAGGGAAATGTTACTTGTACGTACGATTCTAGTTATGATTTGCCGTTTCAGTTGGTCAAAGTGTGAATTACTTTTGTCAGTGCGATCAGTTGTGGGAGATAACGAATGTTCCCCTTACTAAGGTTTTCTGTGTGTAATGTTATGTAACATAATGTTCCTTCTATTGATTTAATCACGTGAAATGAAGTCTACATTAAGTAGGATGCAATACTTCCCGTAAGTGTTTGCGAAAGTTTTTTAATGGTAATCGGGTAGAATTTAAGTCAGCTTGAGGTCTCGATGACTCTTATGGTTTTTTGAGCTTTGATAATGCTTTTAAGGATAGATGCCATTCAAATTTCGTCTGTATTAGAACGTTTTTTATTTTATCTTCCCATTGCTTGTTGAGCCATTTTTCTAATGTTACTACGGAGAAAAAACAGCCTAGAAATAGAAATATGAGTCAGATGAGTCTCATATACTTCTATGAAAAAGGGCTGGCGAGAGAAGCATTGAAAGGATGCGGAAACTTCAGGATAGAATGACGTCTCCCCAACAACACCAAGCATGCAGATGACCTGGTAGCGCGCGTCAAAATTCAAAGACAACTGCAACACATTATGAACCGGTTCGTGGAAACTGTAAATAAATATGACATGGAAATCAACATCGAGAAATTATGAGTGATGTGGATATCAAAACGGGAGGATAACTGTCGACATTCGACAATTGGAAAATGTGATGCAGTTTAAGTACTGGGGAAGCCTGCTGACAAAGGATGCCCGCTACACAAATAATGAAATTCGAGGAAGAATAGCCACAGCCAAATCCGCATTCAGTAGGAAGAGAACTCTGCTGATCAGCAAGGTGAACTTGGAATTGAGGGAGAAACTGGTGAAGGGCTACATCCGGAGCATTGTGCTGTACGGAGCAGAGACGTGGACCATGAGAGAAGTGGAGAACTAGTACCTGGAAAGTTTGAAATACGAGGGCTGTTCAATAAGTAATGCAACACATTTTTTTTTCTCGGCCAATTTTGGTTGAAAAAACCGGAAATTTCTTGTGGAATATTTTCAAACGTTCCCGCTTCGTCTCGTATAGTTTCATTGACTTCCGACAGGTGGCAGCGCTGTACGGAGCTGTTAAAATGGCGTCTGTAACGGACGTGCGTTGCAAACACCGGGCAGTGATCGAGTTTCTTTTGGCGGAAAACCAGGGCATCTCAGATATTCATAGGCGCTTGCAGAATGTCTACGGTGATCTGGCAGTGGACAAAAGCACGGTGAGTCGTTGGGCAAAGCGTGTGTCATCATCGCCGCAAGGTCAAGCAAGACTGTCTGATCTCCCGCGTGCGGGCCGGCCGTGCACAGCTGTGACTCTTGCAATGGCGGAGCGTGCGAACACACTCGTTCGAGATGATCGACGGATCACCATCAAACAACTCAGTGCTCAACTTGACATCTCTGTTGGTAGTGCTGTCACAATTGTTCACCAGTTGGGATATTCAAAGGTTTGTTCCCGCTGGGTCCCTCGTTGTCTAACCGAACACCATAAAGAGCAAAGGAGAACCATCTGTGCGGAATTGCTTGCTCGTCATGTGGCTGAGGGTGACAATTTCTTGTCAAAGATTGTTACAGGCGATGAAACATGGGTTCATCACATCGAACCTGAAACAAAACGGCAATCAATGGAGTGGCGCCACACCCACTCCCCTACCAAGAAAAAGTTTAAAGCCATACCCTCAGCCGGTAAAGTCATGGTTACAGTCTTCTGGGACGCTGAAGGGGTTATTCTGTTCGATGTCCTTCCCCATGGTCAAACGATCAACTCTGAAGTGTATTGTGCTACTCTTCAGAAACTGAAGAAACGACTTCAGCGCGTTCGTAGGCACAAAAATCAGAACGAACTTATCCTTCTTCATGACAACGCAAGACCTCACACAAGTCTTCGCACGCGAGAGGAGCTCACAAAACTTCAGTGGACTGTTCTTCCTCATGCACCCTACAGCCCCGATCTCGCACCGTCGGATTTCCATATGTTTGGCCCAATGAAGGTCGCAATCCGTGGGACGCACTACGCGGATGATGAAGAAGTTATTGATGCAGTACGACGTTGGCTCCGACATCGACCAGTGGAATGGTACCGCGCAGGCATACAGGCCTTCATTTCAAGGTGGCGTAAGGCCGTAGCATTGAATGGAGATTACGTTGAAAAATAGTGTTGTGTAGCTAAAAGATTGGGGAATAACCTGGTGTATTTCAATGCTGAATAAAACAACCCCTGTTTCAAAAAAAAAAATGTGTTGCATTACTTATTGAACTGCCCTCGTATGATGCCGAAGAAGACTAGAGAATATGAAATGGACAGACTGGGTGAAAAACGACGATGTACTGAGAAAATCAGGAGAGAAGAAAAAAAGGCTCATACACGACGTCATAAAATGGAAGATCAAAGGAACTACATGACGAGGAAGAAGAAGAATTCAAAATCTGGATGAGATGAAAGATGGAAAGAGATACAGAAGACTGAAGGAAGAAAAGGAAGACAGGTATCCTTGGAGTCAGAAGTTCTCCGAACGAAGACTCGGACCTAATACTAGGCAGAATACTACATATTAACATAATCTCTCTCTGAAGCAGAAAGTTTAACATCGCGTCTAAGTCGAGGTTATCAAATACTAACCCCAAGCTCGGTTTGAAGAAAAATAGGGAAGGAAATTGCTCGTGTTCTTTTGAAAGGAACCATATCGACATTTACATTACTCTATTTAGAGAAACCCTTAATCGTGATGACTATACGGGGATTTGAACCAGGGGACGCTCGAATGAAAGTCGAGTGTCTTACCACTGTGGCTCTTCACTATCAAGGCTGCATCTTTTCGTCCTGTGCCATGAATTCCTGTACGGTTTCCATGGTTTCCTATAGCGATTTGTGCGATTGTGTGAATAAAGGGTTAGGCTTGGTGCCTGTGTGGGCAGTAAGGACTTCGATTCATGTGGCATATGGGATATGTGAGCGGTGATTTGATAGTGTTTGACAGTGTCAATTTTCCTCGTCTCTCTCAATGACTATTTTTAAATAGCTTTACATCGATATTGCTATGTTTAGAGCGATAAGCACCGGTTGGTGATGTTGATTTTTATAGCCTGGTATTCAAAGATGGGTGTTACGCTCTTTTTAATTGCTATGTCGAGAACGGCAGGCTTATGTCTTCCGTTAATGGGTATAAATGTAGGCTCTTTCCGATTGTGCATCTTCTAGGTGAGTACGTTTACTTAGTCGGATAGTAGATTCCTCTTTCTGGCTGGGACTGCGGCTCTTTCACGACGAATGCTTTGCATTTTAATCACCGCCGATGAAAATCGAGTCATCTGTATTCAAAAGGTTTTCAAGGTATGATCTTGTTAACTGTTGGCGAGGACTTAAGTATGCCACGATGAATGTTTTCCTCCTGTTGTTAGTAGGGTCTGAGATATATGTTGTCTCAGTGTTGCGTAGTCTGGGTACTAGCTCATCGTGGTAGAACACACATCGTCTTAGAAGCACTGCCGTGTCGCACCCTTTTGTCACGTGGTGTTCAATTCAATAAGTGTGTGTGCATGTTTTTAACCATAAGAGGTTGGTTTCTCTCCAAAGGGTTTCAGTGAGTCGCGCTATGGTGGTATTTATGTGTCTAGTAAAAGACTCCTGTTACGCTTTATGCCACTGGTTTCCCAAATGGTTATATTTAAGTTTCTGTGCATTATTTTATTATTTACATGTTAACTGATTTTTCCATCGGTTCCTGGTAGAGCAACATTATAATACATGAAAACCTCTATATTCCTTACGTTGTAGAGGATTAATTTTTTGAATTAACCGGTTTTCGGCTTTCAAAGCCATCGTCAGACTAATGATGGCCTCGTGAGCCGAAAACCGGTTAACTCAATAAAGTAATCCTGAAGAACACAAGGAATACAGTGCTTTTTATTTATTATTATTGTCACGTGGCTTCTACGATACTATAAGTTTCTGTTTTCTCTCTTACGTTTCTGTGCCATTTTTCGATGATTTTTCACGTTTTTTCGCATTTAAGAAGAATGCCATTAGGACAATAATTTCTCCTATGACGCTATCAACTATGGCGTCTAAGCTTACTTGTGATACTTTACTTGGGCCAAATCTGTTAGTGGGCATTTCCTTTGGTTCGGTAGCTTTAACTGTTGGTCTACCTATTACAGTTGTTCGTGGACTGATTTTTATCCTGTCCGTCACTGGCTGTATGTGTAAAGTTTGTTCGCTTCCATCAATTCTCTGTAACATTTTTGGTTTGTAGTCGCAACCATTTTTCTATATTATTTCATTTGTTGTTTTCTGGTGATGGGTTCATCCTTCCAGGAGGTGAAGTGTATTTTCGCTGTATTTGACTACTTGATCAGGGCATAGTTTGCAATATAGAGAGAAGGTCTCATGCAAACTATAGGCTTGTATGTCTGTAAGGCATCTGATGGTAGTTGTTTGTAATTACCACGGTCCGTTTTCACAATACGATTAGCTATTTTTCGTTTCGTTGTATTCTATGGTTACTCTTACCGTAAGATACGCCTCTCTCAGTGTATTCTTCCGAGTCATTACCTTTGTCAGAGTCATGGCAAATACCGATAATGGGATTAATTATTTGGTAGCGATGTCCCTTGTTTCAAACTGTCTATTAGGAGGTACTTCCTTTCACGTAGCTCCAATAGAAAATCTCTTTAGTATCCATAATTGCCTGTCTCCTAGATTTTGGTTGCTATAACAGAGTAGGCGGTTTGTTTCTAGGAATTATTTCGTCTCTCTGTAAGTCTCCTTTTTCTTGAAACCATACATGCGTGGGTGCCATTATACCGTGCTGCCATAAACAGTCTGAAATGCATGTACGCCTGTTACAAGATAGGTTGTTCTGAGAAATAACTATTAAGAAAACAATTCGATGCGTTGCGCTATTTCCTATTTAATTAGCATTGACATTAGGCAATCAAGTCGCTGCGGTCGCAAATTGAAGCACTTGAAAGCGTTAAAATGCGGTAATTCACAGACATATATGGGTCTGGAATCTCATTCGGGAAGATGACGTTTCAGAAACGCGTCCAGCCATCCTGATTTAGGTTTTCCGTAAGTTCCCTAAATCACTTCAGGCAAATGCCGTGATTGTTCCTTTGGCAGTGCACGGCCGACTTCCTTCCGTAGTCCGATGGGACCGATGACCTGGCTGTTTGGTCCCTTCCCCCGAATCAACAAACCAACTACTTGCTGATATGCTCATTACCAATTAAACTGTGCCTTTTTCGGAATTGGTACATTTAAGCTAAGTGATCAAAAGCTACATTTGTTCGGTTTAAGGAACCCAAATGAAGATACATTTGGCGACACTATCTCTGGCAGGCTGCTTGAATTTACGCACTCAACGACCTAATTGGCTAACTTCAAAAATGGTTCAAATGGCTCTGAGCACTATGGGACTCAACTGCTGAGGTCATAAGTCCCCTAGAACTTAGAACTACTTAAACCTAACTAACCTAAGGACAACACACACATCCATGCCCGAGGCAGGATTCGAACCTGCGACCGTAGCGGTCGCGCGGTTCCAGACTGTAGCGCCAGAACCGCTCGGCCACCAGCGGCCGGCTGGCTAACTTCAATATTAATTAAATCGTAGACGGCACAACATATAGAATTTTTTGATAACAATTATTTTCCAGGACAACCTAATTTCCAGTACTCTTACAAGCATTTCATAGTATTTCTGACCACCTTGTATAAACCACATTAGGATACTAATAATTTTTTCATACTGCGGGGCCACAGTCATAATATATTTCTTTAAAGTCAGTACCGCCATTAGACTGTTGTTTATTTACAGTGTTACATTTCCTTGTCAACTCCTGTTAACTCAGACACTGCTCTGATTGTTAAACGGCGATCTTGTCGAACAAGTTTACCGATTTTTTCAATGTTTGCATCAGTTTTTGCTGACAATGGTCTGCCAGTGCGAGTGTCATCACTGGTGTCTTCGCGGCCATCTTTAAATCGTTTAAACCACTCAAACACTTGTGTTCGCGATAAACAATCATCGCCGTACACTTGTTGTAACATTACAAACGTTTCACTTGCAGATTTTCCTAGTTTGAAACAAAATTTGATGTTAACACGCTGTTCTTTCTGTACACTCAACATTTTCCGACGCACAGACAAAACGTCAACTACTTAAAACAGACGCCACGGGCAGACTGAGTGCAGGAGGCAGATGAAACTCGAGCAGTAGGCGGAGCGAGAGTCACATGACAGGCCACGCGACTTTCAGCCTTATTGCATTCGTTTTATTGTTTCACCAGTACTAGTCCGGTTTTTTTCTAGCCACACCTCGTACACTTATACAACCATGATTTCGGCTTCAAAGTGCCATTATCAAGTATTTTAAGTGTTATAAATTGCGTAAGATGGCATACTGTCGTATTAAAATACACTATTAGACACATTGTCTACATCTACATCTACATTTATACTCCGCAAGCCACCCAACGATGTGTGGCGGAGGGCACTTTACGTGCCACTGTCATTACCTCCCTTTTCTGTTCCAGTCGCGTATGGTTCGCGGGAAGAACGACTGTCTGAAAGCCTCCGTGCGCGCTCGAATCTCTCTAATTTTACATTCGTGATCTCCTCGGGAGGTATAAGTAGGGGGAAGCAATATATTCAATACCTCATCCAGAAACGCACCCTCTCGAAACCTGGAGAGCAAGCTACACCGGGATGCAGAGCGCCTCTCTTGCAGAGTCTGCCACTTGAGTTTGCTAAACATCTCCGTAACGCTATCACGGTTACCAAATAACCCTGTGACGAAAAGCGCCTCTCTAAGAGTCGATATTTATGACAGAGCCTACTGCTTTGTTTCATCACTGAGTATACCATCTTGACCGATTCGGTCTGCCTGTCAGAGACCGATAGGAGCAGTGGCTTTGGGTGTACCCCAAGGGAGTGTTATAGAACAATTACTTTTCACAGTATATGTAAATGGCCCAGCGGATAACATCAGAAACTCCGTGATGCTTTTCACGGATGATACAGTGTTATACAGAGAAGCTGCAACGCTATAAAACTGCTGCGAAATGCAGGAAGACCTTCAAGGGATTGACGATTGGTACACAGACTCACAACTTAAACAAGTTCAAATGGCTCTGAGCACTATGGGACTCAACATCTAAGGTCATAAGTCCCCTAGAACTTAGAACTACTTAAACCTACCTAACCTAAGGACATCACACACACCCATGCCCGAGGCAGGATTCGAACCTGCGACCGTAGCAGTCCCGCGGTTCCGGACTGCAGCGCCAGAACCGCGCGACCACCGTGGCCGGCACTTAAACAAGTGTAAGATATTGTGCGCAAGAACGCAGAGATATTAATAACAGTTTGAGTACGATTGCAGAACAATTCCTGGAAGCAGTAACATCCACAAAATATCTTGAAGTATCAGATTTAAAGTGTAGCGTCCAGATACAATTAATGGCAGGTAAGGATGATGGCGGACTGAGATTCATTTGAATAATCCTCAGGGAATGATGTTCATCCACAAAGGAGGTAGCTTGCAATCCCTGGTTCGACCAGTTCCTGAATATTGCGTGTTTTGTTATAGGTTAGTCTAGCAAGCGTGATAACATCACGGAGATGCTCAGCCAGATCCAGTGGCAGACGCTACAAGAGAGTCGTTCTGCATCTCGGTGTCATTTACCGTTAAAGTTCCGAGAGCGTACGTTCCTAGAAGTGTCAACCAATATACGAGGAGCAGTCAAATATTTCCCGGAATTTCGTTGTAACTATTTATTACTGCAATATAGGTACACATTTACTTAATCGCTTTCAAAATAGGCTCCTTCAGCACACACGCGCTTGTTCCACCCCTTCTGCCATTGCTGTAAACAACGATGAAAGTCCTCTTTTTCTATCTTCCGAAGTTCAGTCGGCGCGTTGATTTTGATATCTTCCATAGTGTCAAAATAATTACATTCGAGTCCATCTTGAGGAAGATCCAGAAATCAGCCGGTGCTAAATCCGGTAAGCAGGGACACGGATAGATGAGTGGAACGCTCGCTTCCGCGAGCCATGTACCCACAACAAGTGGTGTGTGAGAAGGAGCATCGTCGTGATGCATCATCCATCCTTCTTGCCATTTCGTGGGACGTTTTCTTCGGTTTACCTGCCTCATCGTTTCAAAAAGGTCCAATATCAGTTTGTCCAGCTGGTGGAAATTCATGGTGTACGAAACCTTCGTTGTCGAAAAACGCAATGAATATCACTTCTTTTTTGGATTTGATATGAGGTGCTTTCTTTGATTGAGGAGAAGACGTTATGTGCCATTCTGATGACTGCCTTTTTTGCTACGGGTCGTAAGCGACCACCCAGCTCTCATCACCAGTAACGATAGTATCAACAAACGTGGGATCTTCTGAGCTTTTTTCAAAACATTTAGCTGAAGTCAACAAACGAATTTCCATTTGATTCAAAGTCAGCAACCGCAGGACAAACTTTGCACTAACATGTTTCATCTTCAAATTATAAGACAGGCTTACATGGAAGGATCCATTAAATATCTACAATTCTTGTAAGAATTAGTCGATGGCCAATCATCGGTCAGATCTGATTAACTGTTTCACTTTCTCGACCATTTTTTCGTTTCTGGTGGTTGATGGCCTTCCTCTGCGGTCCTCGTCTTCCAGCGATTCCTGCCCATCCCGAAACCTTGAAAAACCACTCGTAAACAGCTGTTTTCTTTAAAGCAACCTCTCCGTAAACTGTAAGGCTAATAAAGTCTCTGCAGCACATTTCCTCAATCTGCACATGAATCTGATTTTCGCCCTTTGCTCTAACTGCGACATCGTGCCAACAGACCACCACATATTCTCACATGTAAATACACAAAATAAACAAAAATATTATACTAATTATTGTAGAGTAATCAAGAATAATTAGTTAAATCAGAGTAATTAATTCGGACTAATACGAGGGGCAGCAAAACGGTTACAAAGGAAATTCCGTGAACTTCATGACTGCACTCTCCTATTGTTCCCTCCTATCTATATCTCTTGAAAAGACCGCTAAGGTAAAATTAGAGGATCCGAGCCCACATGGACGCTTACCAGCTGTCGCTCTTCCCGTGAAACATTCTTGACTGTGACACGAAAAGGTGAAAATGACAGTGGTACACAAAGGAACCACCGTCACACACTGTGAGGTGGCTTGCGGAGTGAAGATGTAAGGCAGGAGATTTCCAGTTTTGGCATTTGCCTTACAATCAACGGAAACATATAGAGAACATTGTACAATATGTTGCAGACGAAAATCTGTAAACCTTACCTATGTGAAAGTTTATTTGTTTACGCGTTCGCAGAGTAAAGTCTATGATTTTCTCGACACGTGTAGTCTGTGTCGCTGTCGACTGCAAACTGTCTGATCGACAGCGACTGTTGAGCTGTGCGCATTATACTTTTTTATCATTCTCTACCATTGCAGTTAGAGCCAGCCCACTGTAGAGCCAGGGTGTCTGTAATCAAATATCTGGTGACCTGGAAGTGGAGCAGAGAGTGTCTTAGTTAGGAATTGTACGAGGGAAAGAAAGGAAGGAAGATTAGTGTTTAACGTCCATGTCATTAGAGACAGAGTACAAACTCTGATCGTTTCAAGGTTGGAGAATAATATCAACCGTACCCTTTGAAATGATCCATCTCAGCATTTACCTGGAGCGATTTAGGGAAATCACTGTAAACCTAAGTCTGGAGTGCCAGTGTGTTAACCATAGCGCCATCTTGCTCGGTTACTTCGAGGGAACTTCCCGTTCCGGTATTTTACGTGCAAACAGTGGAAACCTACCGTAAACCTTAGTAAGAACCAGAGGGTGGGAACTCTTTTTTTCAGTTTAATTCTGGGACTATATGCCCACACAAAAATGAGAACCAGTGTAAATGCAAAAGAAAATATAGGTATTAGATTATCTGTTTTTACGTAAACAGAGAAATATCGATGACTTGAATGAGATTTTCACTCTGCAGCGGCGTGTGCGCTGATATGAAACTTCCTGGCAGATTAAAACTGTGTTCCGGACCGAGACTCGAACTCGGGACTTTTGCCTTTCGAGGGCAAGTGCTCTACCAACTGAGCTACCCAAGCACAACTCACGCCCCGTCCTCACAGCCTTACTTCTGCCAGTACCTCGTCTCGTTTCATATCAGCGCACACTCCGCTGCAGAGTGAAAATCTCATTCTGGAAACATCCCCCAGGCTGTGGCTAAGCCATGTCTCCGCAATATCTTTTCTTTCAGGAGTGCTAGTTCTGCAAGGTTCGCAGAAGAGTTTCTCTAAAGTTTGGAAGGTAGGAGACGAAGTACTGGCAGAAGTAAGGCTGTGAGGACGGGGCGTGAGTCTTGCTTGGGTAGCTCAGTTGTTAGAGCACTTGCCCGCGAAAGGCAAAGGTCCCGAGTTCGAGTCTCGGTCCAGCACACAGTCTTAATCTGCCAGGAAGTTTCAGATCGATGACTTACTTGACATAGGCAGTGTCCGGAGACAGCAGTATCCGGACACACCCCTATGTAGTGTGGAATTGACCACTAGGTGTCACGAGAGGCAGACCAGCCAGTAAAATAAAAAAAAGAGCATTAATAGCAGAGTGGTTTGGTCAGGAGACAGTGACTTCGAACGTGGACTACACGTTGTCATTGGATATCATCTGAGTAACAAATCCATCAGGGACATTTCAGCCCTTCTAAAGCCACCCAAGTACACTGATTGTGATGTGACTGACTGTGTAGTGCCAACTGCGAAGTACGGAGCAGGTGGTGTTACAATATGTTTTTCGTGGTTAAACGCAGAATCATATGAACACATTTGAAAGCACTGTGTACTGCGCAGAATAGTGGAACACTTCGGAGACGATGTTTCTATCGACATGAAAGTGCACCCAACCACATTTGTAGAAAATAACATTCCTAAAAAGGACTGGGCAGCCCCAATTCCAGACCTTCACACAATGGAAGACTGGATGAGTTAGAACGCCGACTCCGCTTCAGATCCCAGCGTCCACCATCGCTACCCTTCCCGATTTTTGTTGTTGAGGACTAACGGCGTGCTACGGTCGCAGGTTCGAATCCTGCCTCGGGCATGGATGTGTGTGATGTCCTTAGGTTAGTTAGGTTTAAGTAGTTCTAAGTTCTAGGGGACTGATGACCACAGATGTTAAGTCCCATAGTGCTCAGAGACATTTGAACCATTTTTAGAACTAACGGGCTGCCATTCCTCCACAGACATTCAGACACCACCAGCAGAGTTCAACGTCTCATAAAGGCAATGGGTGGACATCTCCCATATTAATGTCAACTAATAGATGTCCAGATACCTTTCATCAGATAATATAAACGGTGCAGTCATATTAATGTGACAACCGTCTATGTTCGACGTTAACGTACAATAACCACCACAGATGATATGTTGAAGCACTAGCAGTGGAGGGTATATAAAGCATGTCGGGGGATCGTGAAAATAGTGCAGTTCTTCTAATGTGGAAACGGAGCGATTTACGTGACGTCCAAAAAGGCATGATCATTGGCTTCCGGGCCAAAGGTGGAAGCATTTCGGAAGTGGATAAGTTTGTAAACTGTTCGCGTGACGGCCGTGGTTAAAGTATACTGTACATGACGAAATGGCACTATCCAAAACCCGCCCCGAGGCACCATGGGCCAGATGACAGTGGTGAACAACGGCTTAGAGACGTGTACGGGCGAATAGACGTGCAATTGTTGAACCATTGAGTGACGACAAGTGGCTTTTTCAGATGAATCACGTCTTATGCTCCATCGGATAGATGGCAGTTGGCGTATACGTCGTGAAACCTCTGAAAGCAAAGGGGTAAAGGCCAGAAGAGGGAGCGTTATGGTCGGGGATATGTTTTCGTGGCATTCCCTGGATGATGTCGTCATTCTGGAAGGCACAGTGAGTCAATACAAGTATGTATCTATTTTTGGGGTGATGTCCACCTGCACATACAGTTCGTTTTTCCTCAGCACCACGCCGGCCGCGGTGGCCATGCGGCTCTAGGTGCTGTAGTCCGGAACCGCGTGACTGCTACGGTCGCAGGTTCGAATCCTGCCTCGGGCATGGATGTGTGTGATGTCCTTAGGTTAGTTAGGTTTAAGTAGTTCTAAGTTCTAGGGGACTGATGACCTCAGATGTTAAGTCCCATAGTGCTCAGAGCCATTTGAACCATTTTTTAACCTCAGCACCACGGCATCTACCAGCAGGACAATGCAACGTGTCACATTACACTGAGGAAAGTGGACACTTGAGCGCTGCCATGGAGAAGGAAAGGGATTTGATAGTAAGCTATAAGGTTGATTTCTAAGCGGATTTCATCTCAGGTTGAAGGAGGCAGTTAAAGTGTAAGTCTAAGGTTTGGCGGCAGACGTCTAGGGCTAATAATCGGTGATGAAACTATATTGTGGTTGACGTCAAGTCTACGGAAGTGCAGTTAATGCAAATGTCTTCATTGCGGAAGAGGAGGGAGGGGAAATTAATTAGTTCATACAGGATCCTACACAGGGATGGCAGGAGATGTGGAAGGCAAGGCGGCCTAGTGGCGATTGAGGATTTGGAGAGAGTGTTGAAATTTTCGGTGGAGCAGGATGTACTTTTTCATCTTTTATTTACATTCCCACTACTAGGGGTGATCTGGCATTGCAATAGAAAAATTATGCAATTTTAATAAAAAAATTTGAGAAGTTAAAAGTAGCACTGAAGTGTATGACAAAATGATGGTGGTGTGATACATATTTACTTTATTATGAGCATGAGGTTAACGGTGGGGGGTGGTGTTCCCGGTAACAATAGGTAGGGACTGGGATGTGAGATCTGTTGTGGACGCTATTGTATGGAAAAAGATGTGGGTTGTTTCTATGAGAAGGAATTGATAAGTAGGATGTGGGTGCTAGGAGAAAGGGGGATGCAAACTGGCCAGTCGAAGGCTGTATCGGAGCCTTCATTGTGGATATGGTGGAATGGGTAGGTTGCGTTATGGGTGGAAAGATGGGTGTATTTCAGGGATGAGTTTATAGTTTGGTGGAGAGGCATTAACATTAGACGGGGAAAGTAAATGGATAGAGGCAGGAAAGGGATCAGGGCATCCTCTACCACTAACATTGCCAAATCCAATAATTGACATGCCGACCCCCGGACGATACGGAATAAAGGAAAAGAGAAGAAGGACGATGGGAATGGTGTGTGTGATTTGGAGGTATGAGGCAAAAACATATCTATTACTTAGGTTGTCAGGTTGTGGAGTAGTGCGTAGTGAGGGGCAGGGTTGTGGCCTGTAAGTCGGTAGAGAGCTTTCCAGTACTTACTTGCGTTTATGGGTAGCGATGTATTGAGTTTAGTGCATGTCTGTCTCCAATCGCGGCGTTCTTTAGCGTTCAGTACGTTAAAAACGTGTATTTGTAATCGCCGGTTACGTGTTAGCGTGTCCTGCTCATGCGTGTGGAGGAAAGAGTGGTAGAGCCAGCGGGATACACTAAGAATTACGTGATTCATGAATTCGTTTGGGGAGAAGTATTATACTTTCTTCTTCTTTACTGTTATTTCAATTCCCCACAAAGGGGGCGGGCTGGTACCGGGTAAAAATTACTCTGCAGCGAAACGTTAAATGAACCGTATTTAGAAGATATTAAAATATTTAAAAAGATGACATTAACAGATGATTTTGTAAAAAACACATTGGTGGACGATATTTACGATTTTTACATAAAAACAAATGACAATGAACGAGGTTTTTGTAAAATACGCTTAGAAAATATTGATGATTTTTAAAGTCGTTTGATGATTTTATATTACAGTTAAAATACAGTCACTAATGAAAGTGAATGACGCCATGATGTAATGGTGATGCTAGGTGATACATGAAAATAATCGTCATGATGAGGGTGCGATGATGAGCATGATTGCGACATGTAGCGTCCAGCAGTCAGAAAGGTGGATGAAGGGAGAAGGAGTAAATGGAAGGACGGTATGAGGTGGAGCATTATCATTAGGGTTGGAAAGAGCGGTATATTTCGGGACAGATCTCATTTTGGGAAGTGGAAGATGGTTAAAATTCCGGTGGAAGAGGATGGATAAGGCATGAAGGTGCATGGAATGTGTGATATGGATGTAGTGGTGCAGCAGGGTACCTGGACTGGCTATTAGTGGGTTGAAAAACTGGGTGCTGGTACTAGGTTCTGTGACCAGTGCACTGGGTCCGAAGGTGCTCAAGGAAAAGAATAAGATGTGGAAAGTGGATGAGTTACCACAGAGGGGGGGGCTAACAGCACAACTAGCGACAGTGTGGTGGCTGTTCGCAACACTGACAGGGGATGCATATCGTTGAACACTCACTGAAAACAGCACTGTAGGCGACATGGCAGCAGATGGGGGTGGGGAGAGGACCCGGATCGATGAGAGGGAAAAAAAGAGGGGAAGGAGTGGAAAAGAAAAAGTGGGAGAGCCGATGGAAAAAGAAGACATAGAAAAAGGGGGGCAGAGCAGACGCGAGAAGGAGTGGGGAAGGCAGTGGAGGGGAAAGAAAAAAGGACTCGGGGGAGAGAAGGGAGTCAAAGAGAGGGTAGATAGGGAAGAACAGGATGGAAGGGGGGGAGATGGAGCCCAGTAAAGGGACAGAGGGTAAGAGGAGGAGGAGAGGATCAGAGTTGATAGGAGGGATAAATGGAGGGAGAGAGGGAATCATCTGGGAGGGGGTTGGTGGTAGCCACCTCAGGAAAGGAGATGAAAGGTGTAAAGGTGGAGGATAGGGGGGGGACACAATGGTGAGGGCGCAGCAGTGGGCGGGGGTTGGAGAAGAGAGGAGCAACCACGGGATGAGGGGGGTCAAGGCAGCGGGAGGTGTAGAGGACGCAGATACGTTCTAGTAAAAGGAGCATGTGGGGGAAAGGAATCGGGTCATAGAGGATCCCAGTCGGGGACGGGAGGTGTATATGGAAGATTAGGCGGAGTGCATAGTGCTCGAGGATCTGGAGATCTGGAGGGACTTATAGAATTGGGGGGTGGGGGGCGGATATCCAGGCATAACAGAGGATAGGATCTAACCTTTTTTTTTCTTTATTGTGATTTCATTCCCCTTCCCCATATGGGCCGGGGAGGGCTGTCAGGGGCACAATCCGCCGCTCTTCAGCCGAGTGACATAACAACTTAAAATAAGAATAAAATGTTACATACATATGGCGAGAAAGGGGAACTTAAAACAGAATAATGGGAGAAAATGGAGGTAAAAATAGACTAACATGGAGACATTCATGGAGGACAGTTGAAAAAAAAGTCACCAGAAAGTTAAAAAACACAGTTAGCGGTTCTTCAGAACTTAGAGAAGACACTGAATGGACATGCACACGTTAAAAGTCGGCCACAGTAGTAAAAACACTCGAAACAACACACTTAAAACCCACTTGGAGCACTCACGGCGAAGAATAAAACTGCCAGGGGGGACCTGCTGAGGGAAAGGCCAGAGAAGATGGAAAAGGAGGGGAGAGCAAGGGGCAGCAGGGGAAGCGGCGGGATGAAGAGAGGAGGGGCATCAGTGGGTACACGAAGAGGCAGGAGACACGTGGGGCAGAATATGAAGAGGGAAGACAGGGCAGGAGGGAGCGCAGAGACACTGAAAGGAGGCACAAGAGATGGAGGGGGAGTAGGAGGGGGATGCCGCTCAGGAGTAGGGTGGGAGAGGAGAGGGAGCCCTGAGGAGGAGGCAGGAAGATGGGGTTAGAGTTGGTAGGAAGGATAGATGTCAGGGCGAAGCTCATCATCCGGTAGGGGTAGATGGTGGAAGTTGCGTTGGGAAAGGAGATGGAGGGTGTGGAGATGGAGAGAGGGTGGAACACAACGGTAAAGGCGCGGCAACTGGTTGGGGGTGGAGATGAAGGGAGACACCAGGGGGTGAGGGGGATCAAGGCGGCGGACAATATATAGTGTGCGGATGTGTTCAAGGAAAAGGAGAAGGTGGGGGAAGGGGACGAGGTCGCAGAGGATGCGCGTGGGGGATGGGAGGTGGATGCGGAAGGCGAGGCGGAGCGCATGGCGTTTGAGGATTTGGAGGGATTTATAGAACCGGGAAGGGGCGGAAATCCAAGCTACGCTGGCATAACAGAGGATGGGGTGGATCAAGGATTTGTAGGTGTGAAGGATGGTGGAAGGATGCAGACCCCTCGTCCAGCCGGACAGGAGTTTCAGGAGGCGGAGGCGGTTGTGAGCTTTGTTTTGGATGGTAAGGAGATGGGGAGTCCAGGTGAGGTGGCGGTCGAGTGTGAGGCCAAGGTATTTGAGGGTGAGAGTGAGGTGGATGGGACGGCCATAAATGGTGAGGTAGAAATCATGGAGACAGAAGGAGTGGGTGGTGTGGCCTATGAGGATCGCCTGGGTCTTGGAGGGATTAACATGGAGGAACCACTGGTTGCACCAAGCGGTGAATTGGTCAAGGTGGGTTTGGAGGGTATGTTGGGACCATTGAAGGGTAGGATAAAGGGCTAGGAAGGTGGTGTCATCAGCGAACTGGAGAAGATGAACAGGAGGGGGAGGTTTGGGCATATCAGCATTGTACAGGAGAGGGGAAAGCACAGAATCTTGGGGCACGCCGGCAGAGGATAGAAAGTACAGGAGTTGGAATGGTGGATAGCCACATAGGAGGGACGATGGGAGAGGAAGGAAGCAACGAGACAGACAAAGTTGATGGGGAGAGCATAGGTCTGAAGAGGAGCCCGGGATGCCAGACACGGTCATAGGCATTCTGGAGATCAAGGGAAACAAAGATAGCAGAGCGACGGGAGTTAAGTTGGAGGGAAAGAAGATTGGTAAGGTTAAGGAGCTGGTCGTCGGTGGAGAAGGAAGCCACATTGGGTAAGAGGAAGGAGGCTGTGCTTGTTAAGGTGGCGGTGAATACGGCGAGAGAGGATGGCCTCGAAGACCTTACTGAACATGGAGGTGAGGCAGATTGGACGATAGGAAGAGGTATCAGAGGGGGGTTTGTTAGGTTTAGGGAACAGCAGGACATGGGAAGTCTTCCACAGGTTGTGGTAAAATCCAGTGGAGAGGAGGACGTTGTACAGGGTAGCAATGACAGACAGGAAGGATGGACGGGATTCCTTGAGGACGGTAGGTGACGCCATCATGACCAGGGGCGGGGTTGCGTTTGGAGCAGAGGACGAATGTAATGTCTTTTGCAGTGATGGGAGAGTTGATGTCTGAGGGGGGTAACCGATCCAAGTACTGGAAGCTAGGGGCGAACAGGGGGACAGAGGTGTCAGTGCTGTCAAGCACGGTGGGGAAGAGGGAGTAATCAAAATGGCGATCGTCAGGAATGGAGAAGACCTCGTATAGGTGGGAAGCAAAATGGTTAGCCTTACTGAGGTTATCAGGAAACGGTCGATCGTCATGGGGTAATGGGGGGTGGGATGGCTACCAGTAAGGCGGTGGAAGGCTGACCAGTACTTGGAGGAGTTGACACGGAGGGTGGAGTTGAGGCGTGTGCATGTCTGGCGCCAGTCCCGGCGTTTCTTTGCTGTAAGGAGTTTCCGGATATGTTGCTGTAATTGCCGGTGGCGGGTGAGAGGATCCCGGTCACGAGTGAGGAGGAAGGAGCGGTAGAGCCTGTGGGATTCATGCAGAAGGACAGCCTGTGGAGGAAGCGTAGGGCAGTGAGGGTGGATGAGTTTGGTAGGGACATGAGCCTCCACAGCGTCCGTGATGGTCTCCTGAAGGAAGGAAGAGGCATGGGTGATGTCATCAGGGTGGTGAAAGGTGAGAGGGTGGCTTTCGACCTGTAAGGCAATGGATTCCCGGTAGGCATCCCAATTGGCACGGTGGTAGTCATGGACAGACTTTGGAGGGGCAACTGGGTGGGTGGCTGTAGTGGCGGGACGGGTAGAGGAGATGGTGAGAAGGACAGGGAGATGGTCACTACCGACGGGATCGAGGACATCAACGGCGATGCGACCAAGGAGGTTGGGGGAAGCGAGGATAACACTGGGGGTGGAGTTCCTTTCAGGACGGGTGTGCTGTGGGAGAGGAACAAGGTCACCATGGAGGATGGCAAGAAACTGATGCCACCACCGAAGGGTGGCAGGGTCACGGCTCTGGATGTTGAGGTCAGCGACGATCACATAGGTGGAGAAGGTACGGTCAACATGGGAAATGAAGTCAAAGGGGAGAGGAGCTGCAGGGTGAATATATATAGTGGCACAGGTGATGGTGAGGGAGGGAAAAAATAGGCTGAGGAGAAGGTGTTCGGTCGGGTCATTGAGGAGGGGTTGTGGCCGGACAGGGAGATGCCTGAGGTGGCCTATAGCGACCCCACCTCGGGCTAGGGGACGGGGATTGTCAGTGCGGTGAAGGAGATAGGGGGAGGTGCGGTCACCATGGTGGGGTTGGAGGAAGGTTTCATTAAGGATGAAGGAGTCAACCTGGTGCTGGAGAGGGTATGCATCAAGAGGTATTTGTTTGCAGGGAGGGAGCGAATGTTGAGGTAGAGGAGACGATATTGTTGACGCGCCAGGAGGTTTGAGGTGGGAAGGGTGCGGGAAGGGGGGAGAGGCGCTTAAACGAGGGTGTCAAGGCGGGTGAACGTAAAGTGGGCCTGGTTGTGGGAGTAGGTGGCGTAGGTGTTTAAGTGGAAAGCAAAGCGGCAGCAAGGGAAATCTGCTGTAGTGTGTGTGGACGCTGGAAGGGGTGGATGTTCTGCAGAACGATGGTGAGGAACTGGATGATGTCTTCTGCTGTAGGGGGAGGGATCTCGCCTTTTTTTTTTCTTTATTGTGATTTTAAAACCTGTGGAACAGGTAGGCTGGCAGCAGCACAATACGCCGCTCTTCAGCCGAAGAGAGTACAATGATATAAACAGAGAAGATACATCACTCGGGAAAACGGCGGGAAAAAAACAGTAGACACATGAACAGAAAAAAACATGAAGCCGTTCACACTCGATGACAATCCACACTACGAACTGTTGACACGACGCACAAACACTGAAGAAGACGATGGCACTGGTGAACGATGGAGTGTGACGGTGAACACTGAACACTAAACATGACGGCACACACGAAACACTGATGGCGGTGATCTCCGGCGCGCGAATGTCCACTTAGCGTGTGCGAGTCCGGGGACCTGCCAAGAGGGGAACAAGGGTGAGGTGGGGGAGAGAGGAGAACAAGGATGCCAATGGCTGAGGAGATGGTGGCAGGAGGAGAGGGACAGGGGAGGGGAAGCCCGGGGGAGGAGGGGGAGAAATGGAGGAGGGAGGGAAAAGGGAGAGAAGGGTGCCCAGAGGAGCAAGCACAGGAGGAGGGTGGGAGGATCAAAGTTGGTAGGAGGGGTAGATGGAGGGGAGGAGGGCATCATCAGGGAGGGGGATCTCGCCTTTATTTTCCATGAAATTTAGTATACAAAAGTGTGCTTATAGCGGCAAATGAACATTTTTTTAGAATTCGTCACAAAACACCTATCCTGTTATATAATTTTAAAGAAATGTCTGATTTTCGTGGTATGCTGAGCGGTGTCTGGAACCTATGTAGCAGTCTGTCGCTAATTTTCGCTATTCGTGCTAATTCATTCAATGCTTAATAGAAATCCACAAGCGCAAACATGTTGAAATGATGGCGCGGTGGTACCAGCTTACACGAATAGCCGACAGATGGCGTTTGTGTTATCACAGGACAGCACGGGCGACGACGAGCCACGCAAGGCTAGCGATGGAGCCGGGGCGACAGCTGCGGATCCAACACCTTTGTGGACCATCGAAATTTAATTACTTCAAAGAATCCCAAAATTTTCTCAGCGAAGTAATAGTCTTTTTTTCAGGAGTTGTGGGTATAAAATCCGTAATCCAATTAAACACGTGCACGGCACTAATTTGAACACATTCGCTAATTACTAGCATAATCTATACCAAGTAAGTCGTGGCATTCGCTTTTACGTATCATGTCACTGGTGAAGCCTTCACAGGGTGCAACACCGGCCTCCTAATCTAATGAATTCAGTCTCAAACTCGTTCAAGACATTCTAATTATTATCCAGCGAGCTGGCGCAGTTGTTAATCTCAAATTTAAGAAGAGCAGAATTAACATATTTACCCGACCATCTTCTTTCGTTGTTTCACTAATGCACTTAAAGTGGCAAAACCATGACCAACAATTTCCTTCACCGTTCTCCAAATGAACAAATGTTCCATTTATAATGACTATCTGACGATAGGAAACACCGTGATTTTCATTTTGTACTATTGTATTATATTTTTATATAAATCTCTTTCTTCGATCCTATACGGGAACAATCTCTCACTAAATATCTCGTTATTGCTAGAAAATTGAATCTTTAGCAATAAAGTTCTTCGGTTAGAACGTCCTCTCTGAAAAAGTTTGAATAATGATTTATATCACATGCATTCATCTGTTTCATTATTCTCTTTGTGACAATTCGTCTGCAAGCGTTTGTGACTCCTATCATTGACTATTAATGGAAGTGAGGAAAGATAGGTAAAAGATACGGTATTCTTAACAGGAATAGTCCAACTGTAGAAACTGCGTACCTGTTATTATCTGAGCAGATATTATTTCAGCTGCGCTGATTCCACTTCGATAAAATAGGATACTGTTCATCGATGGTTTGATAGAGCCACTTGTCAACTCCTGAGAAACATTTCCTTTCTACCGCTGGAGTTAGTGGTGCGACTGCTGCAGACGTTTACAGTTGATATTTTTTACAGCTCTGCATTGTGCATTTGTAGAGGGTGTCCCACTTGGAAGAGGCCCCCCAAAGGAACATTTGCTTAAATTACCGCTAAAAGCTTTGCATAAAAATCAGGAAATGAAATGAACATGTCATACCGTGTTCGTGGGGAAATAAAAGTGAATCACAAAAGATGCTGGAAGTGACGGCCGTCGACTTGTAAAAATAGTTGAACACGACGCTGCAGTTTCACGAATATTGCTGCCAGAACTTCTGGCATCACTCCCTGTATTTCGCGGATGATGATCTCTCGTAACTCTTCCAAGTTTCTGATCTGTTCCTGAAGACCTTGCCTTTTAGGGCACAACAGAGGAAAAAAGTCAGATGGTGTTACATGAGGTGACCTTGGGGGCCACAATCTTTTCTAAATCACTCTGCTGGGGATAAATGATTCAACCTCAGCCATGGTCACTCGAGACGTGTGGCATTTGGCGCCATCCTGTTGATACCAGCCGAGGGTAAGTTCTTCATCGTCCAACTGGTACGCAAATTCCCGAAATATTTCGATGTAAACTGCACTTGTCTCAGTAGACTCCGAAAAAATTGGTCTGATCATGCGATGCTGTGATACTGCACAGAACATGCCAATTTTTTTTGAATGCAGGGTTCAAATTCAAATGGCTCTGAGCACTATGGGACTTAACTTCTGAGGTCATCAGTCCCCTAGAACTTAGAACTACTGAAACCTAACTAACCTAAGGACATTACTCACATCCATGCCCGAGACAGGATTCGAACCTGCGACCGTAGCGGTCGTGCGGCTCCAGACTGTAGCGCCTAGAACCGCTCGGCCACTTCGGGCGGTTGAATGCAGGGGTTGTGCGACCAGTGTATGTGGGTTTTCATTACACCTCAAACATGTATTCAGAGAGTTTACACATCTAGAGAGGTGGAACCACACCTCATCCCTGAAACATGTGTACTGCAATTTTCCTGTCATCTGACCAATAAACTGCAGGAACCAACGGCAAAATGTAATGCGTTTGTCCTTGTCATTGACATTCAGTTCCTGAACAACTGTAAACCTGTTTGGCTACACGCCGGCTTTCTTCGCAGCTCTGTGACATGTGCTCCGTCATATTCCAAATTCCTGAGATAAAAGTCTAACAGACTGTGCAGGAAAGGCCAACAATTGTTGTTTCACGTTAGTCACTTTTTCTTCCGATTATGGCGGCTGACATGTCATAATGGAACCAGTAATCCAATATTGTTTTACAAGAAACACACGCTCTTCAACGGAATAGCCATACATTGTCAGTAAGTATTGAACACTGAGCTCCACCCACAGCTACGCGCGGAAACACACTGTCGCGTCAAAAGATGATGCAAAGTGCAGTGTTGCCACCACTAACGTCAAAAATTACATGGTGCTATTTCAGCGGAATTACTACACATGTCTGTGGGGCTCTTTCGAGTGGGACACGCTGTAGTTTATATACACAATATGTAGTAGGGCAGCAACTGTGATATCAGCTTGAGGAGTGATTTATTTCGCAGAATTGATAGGATTCTAGTCAAGTAACCTGTATATTCTGATATATCACTCTGAAATTACGTACGCTTCTACATACGATACACGTCGGTACAAAAGTTACTTTCTACTTACAAAATTATATACGAAAACGTTTAACCGATAATAATAATTGAGTTACTATTATGCTCACGATTGAAGTCGCTACAGAAAGTTAGCGCTACTGTTCCCAACAATGCGGAAGTTGAGGATAGTCCATTTTGCAGCTATTTCAAAATGTTAGTCCAGTGTTGTATAGATTCTATTGATGATAAGGATAAATACGAGCAATTTAATTAACCACTAAATCTGTGAAAATTCCGAAGCTTTAGTTGCACATACTGGATTGCAGCGGTTGCAACAATGTTGCGAGTAAAATTAACCTGTCGTAGTAATATTGTTTCACAGGTGACTGAATAAACGAATGGTGAGACATTTTAAGATGACTAACTACATTAATAAGATAGAGTTCCGCGCTCTGGGCCTAGACTGGCCAATCGGTCCCGACCGACCGCCGTATCATCATGTGCAAATGGCGACATCGGATGCGGTATGGGGGCACATATAGTCAGCAACCGTCTCTGCCGGTCGTCGTCGGGTTTCTTGACTTTGGAAACGCTGCTTATCCGTCGAGTAGCTCCTCACTTGGCCTCAAGATGCTGAGTGTACTCCGCACCAGTCCTCCCATCAAGGAAAAGTCGTTGGCAGTACCGGGAATCGAACGCGGATGCCCCTCATGGCAGTCAGTCACGCTGACAACTCACTACGTAGACGGAAACTACACTACATTTTTACACAAAAAAATGGATGACCAGAATTTTGTTTTCCAGTGATTTTATGGACGAGATGTGCATTCACACAATGCAGTAAGCCGAAATGGTGAAAAAAGTCGTAGGTAAAGCAGGAGGCAGGATCATTTGTAGAATTATACAATCAGTCTAAAAAGGAGATTGCTTACAAGGAAAGACTGCGATCCCCTCTATAATATTGCTCAAATGTATAGAACCTTTACCAAATAGGACTCACAAGGGATATTGAACGTATACGGAGAAGGGGAGCACCAATGGTCACAGGTCTGTTTGACCCATGGGACAGAGTCATGGAGATGCAGAAGAAACTGTACTGTCAGACGCAGAACTAGCTTTAAGTGATGAATCTAGGAAATTACTACAACCCCCTATGTACCACACCTGTAGGGATCGCGATAACAAGAGTAGAGTAATTACAGCGTGCACTGAAGTGTTTAAGCAAGCATTCTTCCTGCGCTCCACACATAAATGGACCCGGAAGGTCTTAAAATCGAAACAATGGAAAATAACTGCTACGTCGCTATAAGTTACGCTACAGCATAAGGCAAGCGTCAGTTGGATCTCTAAATATTTTCGTTCGTACAGCGAAAGGATAGTGAAAGATATTCCATGCAAATTATTGAAGCCTATGCACCAGTGTGGTCACAGACTTAGGAGGTAGAAGGCATCTACGCACAAAGAGTCACGGAAAGCGAAGAGCGACAGCAATTCCCACTACAACCGTAACATACATGTCAGAACGAAGCTTCTATGCTGTCCAAGATGAAAATATTATAAACAGTGTGTATTATCAGTTTTGACTTCAGCAGTCAGAAATGGACTTTTAATGTGGGAAACATTCCAAAAGCGAATGATGCTCAGTTGGAAATGAAGAAATGCACATCGATAGTAGGAGAGATAGGAAAACTAACAAATGGATCAGCATCGTTCCCCCCGAAGAAAAAGTGACGAGATTTATATATTCTTTCTTAGTTACCACGACCGCATTTCTTCTCTGTATCTTACCACACGTCACTTGAAAATTCTCCCGTATCAGACGTCGTCGCATCTATATTACCAATGCAATGTTCAAAAGTAGTCCCTTCCTACGAACTTTTTCGATCTCTGGGCGGGTTTTACGCTTCTTTTAATGGGAAATTTCCGTCGAATATCTCCATCTGGTTTCAGGATGTCTCTGCTGTATTACGAGTATGCAGTCAGGCCTGATGATAACCGGCTTCACGTATTATTCTCTTGTAGTAGGGGGATACCCATTGGGGTTTTCCCTGCTCAACCGTAGAACAAGAGAAATGGCTTGTAGGCTTTTCTGTCTTAACTCGTTATGTTGAACGTGAATCCCAATTTCTCTTTTAACGTTTATGAAAACGTAGATCATGCGTGCCAAAGCTTTATTAAAACGTTCTATAAAACCATTTGTCCGCAGCTAGTAGGTGGCTCTCATACTGTGAGCAACGCTGTATCGTAACATGAATTAGCATTTGACGCTAGTTCGGTCTAAAATATGTTTCCACGTTTAGAGATTACCAGATATTACACATCGAAATCACTATCATTTCACTATTGATGCTCTAACTGCAACAATGCTGGCATATTAAATTATGGGAGTTGGATTCCAAGATGATATGTTGTTTCACAGTCAGGCGGAACCCAGTTCTCATAATTTATTTCATATCGCCTTAGAACTGTCCATTCCACAAGGAATTTGGTGTTTCCCCGAGCTTTAGTATTGGATACGACGTTTCCAAGATGTGATGGATAAGGTAGTCAGCGCACTCTATTAATGACAGATTCCCGTTTTCAGACTTTGGGATCGCCCTCAACAGGTCAATTTCGATTTGGTAGAATGGGGCAACCGCAGGCGTGATAGGTACTAGATGCCCCGGGGATAAATGAGGTAAATGCCTCTATCGCTGGCATTCGCTACAATGACTTGCATAATAAGTGGATAAAGGTGACCGATGACTCATGTGTTTGATTTCCTCAAAGGTGTTCACAAATCCCCGGTGACAAGATGTTGGCATATACTGATAATATTTTAGGATGGTGAGCTGATATTATGAGCTACAATCTCCGCCCGGTGTCTCTTAATTCCTTTTGTGCGACGGTCTATATGTTAACAGAAATATTCCTTTTATGATTTCTTCCTCTCTAACATGTTTTTAATATTCAGTAATCTTAGGTCAACTTTTTTCAACAAGTATGTCTGCTAATGCAGAGATGACTACGTCATCTGTGTTGCAATGTTCCTCCTAAGGATCCCAAGAAACGCTGTTCACATAATTGTGTTTTCGACAGTACCTGTCTTACTAGTAGTCATATGCGGATCCTTCAAACTTGTCATGCAGCAAAAATAATGGCGAACTGCTACAGCAAATAAACTCGGTCGAAACTTATTATGTTAATAACTGCTAGATTCTCTTTTTGGTTACAGAGGAATTCAATTTTTTTCCCTTTTTTTTGAGAGGAATACTCTGAAGACACTTCTACAGCTCTTTCCTTGGTTTTCTGGTTTTCACTGGAATTCAGTAACTGTTGGCGCCACAGTGCATTGTAGCCTCGGCATTCTCGTCGTAGAGTGACGCTGCAAGTGAAAATGTCTGCATCTCCTAAAGGACAAGGAAAGATCTATCTCACTCCTGGTTCCAAGAAAACCTGGTGTCTTCCAGCAGCAGTTCGTATAGTGGTCGTTACAGGGAACAGAAAATCTTTATTAAGTGCCTGTTGTCGGAACACTTTCCGAGCAAACGTTCCAAAAGGCAACTGTTACTTTGCAGCTTCCAGACACACACGACGAACATGCTGGAAAGTAATGCTATACTATGCAGACATTGTTCTTAATGCTTTATACTTAAGGTTTGTTGTTCTTATTTTACATATTAGCATCAAAATCAAACGTAAATTAAAAATCCAGAGGATCCTGAATCATCCGAAACAAGTTCTTAGTAATATTAATTTTTCGACTATACAATTTCTGACTCTGACGAGTTTTATGGGTAAAAAGTGCTATGCATTTTGTGCAACTCCTTATGTTAATAATTTTCATATTATATATTTTTATGGCTTCATTGCACCATGCTCAGCGAAAACAGAACAGACTTACAGTAGAAGTAACACTAGAGATCGTGCATGTTATTTTTATGTTTTATTAACGGGGTGAACTAAGTACTTCGTTTTGGATGTAAGTAGTGAGCTGATGTGAACGAAGTGGGAGAAGCAGATTACACATTTTCATTCAGCTACCTCGATTGAAGTTACCTGTTGTTTCTGTAAATCATTTCAAAAGAATTTCGGGTGGATGCATTAAAAAATTGTCGTTTTATTTTCCGATTACGATTCTGTTGTATGATGCTCGGACGTAAAACCTCTAGATGGAGTATGCACTGGAGGAGAGATATTAAAGGTATAGCACATTAACATTAATCTAAACCACGTAGTGAAAGAAAAAGTGTAGAATAAACTAGTTTGTAGAATACCTTAAATGAAACGTATTTGGTATACAAACCTGTACAGAACTGCTGCGGTACGGTATGTAATACCGCAGTGACAGATATAACAGCTCACGTCACTCCCACATTTAAAGAGGCGGAAAGAAGTTCTAGGACTGTAGTGACGGTCTTTTCAGGTTCTGCTGCTCCGTGTTTCAATTTCCCGCACCTGGCTTTGTGCTTTAGTCTTGTCGTGGCAGTCACGGCACTGATACCGACAGGATATTACCCGAAAAGAAGCGGCAGGGAGAAAGCCTGGAAGAAAGGGACGTAAATGTTGTCAGGCTGGCTTAGCGGCGCGCCCTCGCCGGGAGCGGAAGTACTGTTTGGATCGCGGAGAAGATTTGTGCGGCGGCTGCGCAGGCGGCTGGGAGCAGCCGTCTTGCGGGATGATTTAGTTGGGCGGGCGCGCGCTTCCGCCGCGCTGACGTTTTCATTACGGGCGGGGCTCAGCCGCTCTCACCTCTGCCGATGACAAACGGGGCCCCGCTGTAAACACCCCTATTTTCTGCTCGCTATGCTGTATTTGTCAGTTGTTGCAACTAACTGCTTTCCCCACGCTCGTCCGCCTCACTCGCGGATAAATCACAATTAGCTTCCAGATGTGTATAATTCAGATTGTCACCGATGTCAACGTATATTCGTGTATTTCTCAGAGTTGTTTAATGTTTCCAACATGCAGTTCATTTTCAGTAGGTTTCGAAGGTGAAAGTACAGAATGTATGGCACTTTTTGAGCCTTTACAGAACAACCACAGTTGTACATTCATCGGCCAAACCTTCACGAGCACAGTGTAATTGCTTTTCCTTGATTAAGGCAGATACAGAACTAATTCACAAACGCGCTGCTACTATCGTAACAAGTCCATACGAAAGTGTAACGGAGAACTTAAATGGGTATTCTTGGACCTAAGAAGACGTAGTTTTCGCGCAGTCCTATTGCGTAAATTTAGAGAAACTGTATTCGAAGGCGCCAACGGCCTTGAAGCAGTGGTAACACCGGTTCCCGTCAGATCACCGAAATTAATCATTGTCGGCTTTGGCTAACACTGGGTTGGCTGACCGTTCGAGCCTGCCGCGCGCTGTTTCTTGCCCTTCTGAGGCCAACTGAGGAGCGGCACCGGTCACAGAAACTGACAACGACCGGGACTGCGGTGTGCTGACCACATGTCCCTGCTTATCTGCATCCAGTGACGTCTATTGCCTGAGAAAAACACGGCGGTCGGTCGGTGCCCCTGGGCCCTCCATGGCCTGTTCAGACGGAGGGAGAGTATAAGATGACTGTGCGACCGTTATGCTACCACCAACGTATACCTCGTGTAGTTTCAAAATGGTTCAAATGGCTCTGAGCACTATTGGACTTAACTTCTGAGGTCATAAGACCCCTAGAACTTGGAACTACTTAAGCCTAACTAACCTAAGGACATCAAACACATCCATGCCCGAGGCAGGATTCGAACCTGAGACCGTAGCGGTCGCGCGGTTCCAGACTGTAGCGCCTAGAACCGCTCGGCCACTCCGCCGGCACCTCGTGTAGGGGTTTTGGGAAAAAGATAGGAGAGAGATTAGGGCGCACTTACTGTGAGTTTTTCCTCGCTCAAAACGCGAATGGAATCAGAAAAAAACTGATAATTTTGGTACGATTTTCCCTCCCTCCCCCCTCCCCTCCAACCATTCACTGAACACTGGCATGCGGATGATCCCAGGAGGGACGGTCAGTATTCAAGGATGTAACAGGAATGATCATTCGAAACAAAACAGGGTAGTAACTATGAGCTCTAAAATGCAAATCTTAAGCACTATGAGTGGTTCTTCATCTTCGGTGTTTTGAAACAAATCTCCATTAGTGCAATTCCATTTCTTTCGATGTTCTGAGAGATGGTGGTGTGATCCAAAACAAGAAAAACTGTCTAGTAAACATGGGTTGCAAAACAGGTACTTTAATAGCTATGAGCACTTATTCATATCCACTATTGGAAAAACATGGGTTATACTGAAAAAGTGCTCATAGCTCTTAAGGTACGCAGTTTAGACTCCATGTTCATTAGGCGATTATTTGGGACGTGCACCTCCCCTAAATTATGGAAAGTAAAGGGCTCATAATAGACGAAATTAGTTTCAAGTTACCGAAGATGAAGAAGTGCTCACAGCTTTCAGGGTACCCATTTTAAAGCCTCTGTCTACTACACATTTTTGCTTCGAATGATCATTCCTGTCACATCCCTGAACACTGACCATTCCTCCAGGAACACCGACGTACGACGGCGTGCTGAAAAGTAATGCCTCCCAATTTCTTATATGAAAACTTCTAAAATAAAACAAACGTTACTAACTTTCTGAAATTTTCTTCTTCACGTCTGCATAATTACTTCACGACATAGAAACCCTTGCGACAAACACATTTCTCCCAGCGAAAGACCAGTTTGTTTATACAGCCACTGTAAAATGTGTGACTTTTATGATGGAGCCACAATCTCACCTCTGCTTGCACCGCTTCATCACTATCAACGTAAAGTCCTCGAAGGCGTTCTTTCAAGTTCTGGAAACAGATGAAAATCGGATGATGCCAAGTCGGGACAGTATGGAGGACAATCGATAATATTGAACCCAAGGCGACGGACTGCAGCAGATGTAACAGCGCTTGTGTGTGGTCTGCCATTGTTATGCTGAACGAGAGGGTACTCCATGTGTGGACCAACTCTTTGAATTCGAAACTAGATTATAGGACGCTGTTTCTTCCACACAGAAATAGTTACGTTACACACGTCCATGTTACACGCTATAATTCGGAGCCACCAGGCAGCAGAGGACTGCAAACTTGTAGACATTAGGAACAAAGTTATAGAATGTTAATAACGTTTGTTTTATTTAAAAATCTTTGAGTTTTCACATAAAAAGTTCTGAGGCATGAATTTTAAGCTCGTTCTTATAGATGGCAATTGACGAGGAACATTGCACTGAGTTGGCAAAAGTCATGGGATAGCGATATGCACATGTACAGATTCCAATGGTATCGCGTACAGAACAAATAAAAGGGCAATTCACTGGCGTAAGTATCGTTATAACAAATGTGAAAAGGTTTCCAACGTGAGCCGGCCGCAGTGGACGAGCGGTTCTAGGCACTACAGTCTGGAACCGCGCGACCGCTGCGGTCGCAGGTTCGAATCCTGCCTCGGGCATGGATGTGTGTGATGTCCTTAGGTTAGTTATGTTTAAGTAGTTCTAAGTTCTAGGGAACTGATGACCTCAGAAGTTAAGTCCCATAGTGCTCAGAGCCATTTGAACCATTTTTTCCAACGTGATTATGACAGTGCGACGGGAATTAACAGATGCATAGGACAGTCCATTTCGGAAATCGATAGGAAATTCATTATTCCAAGATCAACATTGTCAAGAGTATGACGGGAATACTAAATTTCAGGCATTATCTCTCGCCACGGACAATTACAGGCCGACGGCCTGCATTTAACGGCCGACGGCAGCGGCGTTTACGTAGAGTTATCAGGCCCAACAGATAAGGAAAATTTCGTGAAATAACCGCACATATCAGTGTGGGACGTACGACGAACGTATCCGTTAGAACAGTACGGTGAAGCGTAGCGTTAATCGGCTATGACAGCAGACGACCGACGCAAGTGCATTTGTTAACAACACAATATCTCCTGCAGTTCCTCTCTTGCGCCCGTGACCATATCGGTTGGACCCTTGACGCGGCCTGGTCCGATGAGTCCCGATTTTAGTTGGTAAGAGCTGATGGTAGGGCTAGAGTGTGGCGCAGACCCCACAAAGTCATGGTCCCAGACTGTCAACGAGGCACTGTGCAAGCTGATGGTGGCTCCATAATGGTGTGGACCGTGTTTACATGGAATGGACTCGGTCTTCTGGTCCAACTGAACTGATCATTAACTGGAAATGGCTATGCTCGGATACTTGGAAACCATTTTCAGCCATTCGTGGGCTTCATGTTCCCAAACAAGGAAACAACGATGGAATGTTTATGGGTGACAGTGTGTTATGTCACCAGGCCACAATAGTCGTGATTGGTTTGAAGAACATTGTGGTCAGTTCGACTGAATGATTTGGCCATCCAGGTCGCCTGACACGAAGATCATCGACCATTTATGGGACGTATTCCAGAGATCTGTTCGTGCACAAAATCCCTGACCAGCAACACTTTCGCAATTACGGACTGCTAAAGAGGCAGCGCGGCCCAATATTTCTGCAGGGGACATCTCATGACTTGTTGTGTCCATGCCACGTCGAGGTGCTGCACTACGCTGGCCAAACTGAGGCCCGACACGATATTAGGAGGTATCCCATGAATTTTGTGACTTCATTGTAGTCGTGCGTGCAGAACTTAAGAATGAATGTAACTTTCGCATGATGTATCTCTGGAAAGTGATATAGCTCGGTGAAACTGGTACCATACATAGAAAGAAATGACACAACAGTGTACGGAAAGTAACTGGAGGAAATATTCAATGCGACGAACAGCAATGACACTTTTATTCGAAGACAGTAGTTACACAGAAGTCACCGCGATTTATGGTGGTCTTCTGGACAATGCGAAAGGTGGAGTATGCTTCTTAATAGGGTGTGTGATCGCTACGGATGGCAATGCATGTTCTGTAACGTGCGCCTATGCTAATCACAAGGCTTGCAATGGGATAGTGTGGTAGGGCGTTCCATTCCTGCAGCAGTGCAATTCACAATTTCTGGAAAGTTGTTGATGATTATAAGTGTGCTGCAATACGTCTCCGCAACGCATCGCATACGTCATCGATGAGATTTAAGTAAGTGGAATGAGCAACCCAGTCCATTCGCCAAATATCCTCTCCTCCAACAGCTCGTCCACCCACACTGTTCTATGCAGTTGCATACTGTCATCCATAAAAGTGAAATGAGTGTCGAAGGCACCCCTGAAAATACACACATGGGGAAGGAGTGTAGTGGCACAATAACGTTGGCCGGTGAGTGTAGCGTGCTCAAAGATTTGGAGGTCGGTACGCCCATGCAACATTATGCCTTCCCACACTGAACACCTAGACCACAAAAACGATCGTGTTCGACAGTATTCCTGGGTGCATTACGTGCTCCCAACTTTCGCCATATGATGGTACACCCGGAATCATTACGCAGACTGAAGCTGCTCTCATCATAGGAGAGCACGCGATCCCAATACTTGCTGGGTTGGTTTCTGAGTGTTGGTGCTTTCGGGTTCTTCTGTGTGATGTGACTTTTTTTTTTTTAATCTGTGAGTATGTGTCTGATGTCTTTAAGGTTGTTTTTTATGTATGTCTAGAAGCATGCTGTTGAATCAGTTTTAGTTTTGTAACATTGTTATGGGAGATGAAATCTTTAGTATTTTTCTATATGTTGTTCTTTATTCATCAGTACTGTGCTGTTTCTTTTATCAGCTCTTGTGACTATGAAGTTGTCAGCTTGTTGTTTTTCTTTTAATTTCTTAGTGGTGTCTTTTTCTGTTTGAAGTTTACTGTTTTGCTCTTTCTTTGACATAGTGATTATGTTGTTTATTTCTTGCTTCACTAGTTCTCGTCTTAGCCCATTATTTATAGTGTTCTTTTCTTTTTTTCTCTTCCTCTGTCAGGACGTTTTCTGTTTCTACAATCAAATTTTCTATGTAGTGGTTATCTATTTTTGTAGTGATGTGTTTGAGCCCTTTCTCTAGTAGCTGTGTTTCTTCCTCCGTTAATTCTGTATGTGTGAGATTTATTAATTTTTGGGAAATTTTGTGGTAGTGGGTGTCATGCTTTCTTTCTGGTTATTTTTGTTAGTAGTGTTCTGATTTTTCATTTTTGTTTGTTTTGTGTATATTGTAGCGTTCTTGCTGTGATGTGTTCAGTTTTTTGTATTATTTTGATCATCACTGTTAGGTTGTTAATAAATGCTGATAACTCAAGATATACATCATATAACATCCTGTTAAGTATGAATTTCATAGTATAAAACGAATTGATTTCATTTTTTAACCAAGTCTTTTCTGCAAATGATTTCGTTATTTGTGCTACCAAAGAGTTGTGTCTGACCTTTACATTAATATAACTCGGAATTATATTATTTATTTTACAAGTCTGGTTCAGTTTAATGTGATGGATGCTCTTGTGGCGTCTGAGATGGATATTCTTGGAATATTATGCTTCCGCCATGTGTCACTTAAATAGTTTCCCAAGTGGACATCATCCGCCAAAGACCTGTATAAGCAGACGCACGGCTCCACTCGGGCAGCAACCTCCGAGTATCCGCACAGTATCCACTAGTTACTAGTACTTCAGACAGCATCAGGACCTCCCTATAGTTTCCGCCCAGTTAAGCCCAGCTGGGCATAATTCAAGTTATATTAGCCATCGTCCACTGTATTCTGGACTAGACCAGTATTCAAAGATTAGTAAGTGTAAATAAAAACTTCACTATAGTGCCATGCATCATCTTCACATGCAAGTTAAGTAGTGTACCATTTACTTTAATGGATTATTGTAAAGTGTTGCTAATATGTGTTTACCGCAGTTTGCCTAAATCTATTTGGCCTGTGACGAGGCTGTATAGCCGGCCGCGGTGGTCTAGCGGTTCTAGGCGCGCAGTCCGGAACCGCGCGACTGCTACGGTCGCAGGTTCGAATCCTGCCTCGGGCATGGATGTGTGTGATGTCCTTAGGTTAGTTAGGTTTAAGTAGTTCTAAGTTCTAGGGGACTGATGACCACAGCTGTTGAGTCCCATAGTGCTCAGAGCCATTTGAACCATTTTCGAGGCTGTATAGTTGCTGCTTGCAAGCAAACCACATCAATAACAGCCACTAGTTTCGGTGGTAGGGAGCTCCTACTGCCACATTTACGTTGGAAGCTACGAATGTTTCGTGAATCCAAAAAAAAAAAAAAAAAAAAAAAAAAAAAAAATTAATTTGGAATTGCGTTATTTTTCATGGTATCTATACTGAACTGTGTGGGCTTCACTGTCTTTACTAATTCTTCGAAACGTGCTTATATTCGAAAGTAACCTCCTTTGCCTGACTGGGCTGATTAAGTTTAAATTTGAATTACTGTTCACTTATATTATCAAAACATCCAATTCATAGCTTTGTACTAAAATAGGCTTTGGTCTTCTGCTGCCGGACTGTTCCCCCAGGGAACCCAAAAGCTGTACATAAAATACATTCATGCCTCGTTAATTAACGTACACTGAGGCGACACAAGTCAAGGCATACCTCTTAATATTGTGTCGGACTTCCTTTTGCCCGGCGCAGTGCAGTAACTCAACGTGGCATGTACTCAACAAGTCGTTGGAAGTCCCCTGCACAAATATGGAGCAATACTGCCTCAATAGCCATCCACAGCTGCGAAAGTGTTGCCGATAGAGGATTCTGTGCACGAACTGATCTCGATTACGCCCCATAAATGTTCAATGGTATTATGCATAGTTGCGAAAGTGTTGCCGCTGCAAGATTCTGTGCACGAACTGACCTCGATTATGCCCCATAAATGTTCAATGTTATTATGTCGGGCGACCCGGCCTATTCATTCGCTCAAATTGACCAGAATATTCATGTCACCAATTGCGAACAATTGTGACCCGTTGATATAGCACACTCTCATCCATAAAAATAAAGTCTATGAATGGCTGCAAATGGTCTCCAGGAAGCCGAACATAACTATTTCCAGTTAATGATCGTTTCATCTGGACCAGAGGATTCAGTCCATTTCATGTAAACACAGCCCCCACCATTTTGCAGCCTCCACCAGTTTGCACAGTGCCTTGTTCACAACTCGGGTCCATGGCTTCGTGAAGTTTGCGCCACACTAGAAACCTACCATCGGCTGTTACCAACTGAAATTGGGACTCATCTGACCAGTCCACGGTTTTCCAGTCATCAAAGTCCAATCGATATGGTCACGAGCCCAGTAAAGGTGCAGCAGGCGATGTCATGCTGTTAGCAAAGGCACTCGCGTCGGTCGTCTTCTGCCATAGCCCATTAATGCCAAATTTCTCCGCACTGCACTAACCTATACGTTTTTCAAGTGTCCACCATCCATTTCTGTGGTTATTTCACGCAATGTTGTTGGTCTGTTAGCACCGACAACTCTACTCAAACACCGCTGCTCTCGGCCGTTAAGTGAAGGCCGTCGGCCACTGCATTGTCCGTGGTGAAAGTTAATGCCTGGAATTCGGTATTCCTGACACACTCTTGACACTGTGAATCTCGGAATACTGAATTTCCTAGCGATTTCCGAAATGAAATGTCCCATGCATTTATATCTAACTATCATTCCGCGTTCAAAGCCTGTTAATTACCGTCGAGCGGCAGTAATTACGTCGGAAACCTTTTCACATGAATCATCTGAGTACAAATGAGAGATCCATCAATGCACTGCCCTTTTATACGTTGTATACGCAGTACCACCGTCATCTCTATATTTGCACATCGCTGTCTCACGGCTTATCACCTCAGTGTAAATCCACCAGAGGATGTAGGTATAATCCTCCGAAACGCGCAGTGGAAACTGTTATAAATGTGACTGGTACATCAATTTGGATTTTCAATTAATATTCATAATATTATGATTTGAAAGTACGTGATCTGTGCGTGTACACCTGGCACCATCTTCTGCCAGTCACATAGAAATGTCTTTGGAATCGTTTCTCTCTTCGTCGACCACCCCGCCATTGCAATGTTTTGTCTCAGTGATCAGTGCATGTACACTTTACTTTGCTGACACTGATCTGCTGAGCTTATACTCATGAACTAGAGCAATTTAAGTATCTATGTGTATATCTCCAGACCATAGTCATAGTGGCTTTCCGATAATTCCAGTTGGTATACGGAATTCCTCATTTTCCAAACATGAACCTGAAATTTTATCGAGCGATAGCTTCAATTAATAAAACTACATTATTCTAAAGGACGAGTACGTTAATATATACTGCCAGAAAATTACATACCAACATACAAAGTTGTTGCATAACTCATGGCATGACGAGGTACAACTGTTTTGCGTATAAAAATCAAACGGCACATATTAGATAGGTGGTCACAGTACTCTACATCTGCATCTACATATATACTCCACTAGCCACCAAGCAGTGTTTGGCGTAGGGCACTATTCACGCCAAAGTCATATTCCCCTCTCTCTGTTCCACTCGCGACGGAAAAACGACTGTCTGAACGCCTCAGTACGAGCTCTAATTTCCCCAATCTTTGAATGGTGATCATTGCGCGATTTGAAAGTTGGTTGTAATAATATATATGCGCTACACCCTCGGCGAAGATCGGATTTTGGAATTTAGTGAGCAGCCCCTTCCGTTTAGTGCGTCGTCTATCTGCAAGTGTGTTCCACTTCAAACTTTATATGAGATTTGTAACGCTCTCGCGATGGGTAAATGTACGAGTCACGAATCTTGCCGCTCTTCTTTGGACCTTTTCAGTCTCTTGAATGAGACCCAACTGTTAAGGGTCCCATGCAGACAAACAATACTCTTACTCTAAGACTGGACGAACTAACGTATTGTACGCAATTTCCTTTCTGAAGGACTGCATAGCTTCAGGATTCTACCAATAAACCACAATCTAGAGTTCCCCTTGCCCTTTACTTGTGTAATTTGATCATTCCATTTTAGATCATTTCGAATAGTCACACCCAGATACTTGACGGACGTTACCGCTTCAAAAGACTGGGCATTTATTTTGTTCTCGTACATTAATGGGGATTTTCGCTTTGTTATACGCAGTAGGTTGCATTTAAGAATATTGAGAGATAACTGCCAGACATTACGCCACGCATTTGTTTTCTGCAAATCCTCATTGATTTGTTCACAACTTACGTGTGATACTACTTTCCAGTAGACTACAGCATCATCAACGAACAGTCAATACCATCAATGAGATCGTTTATGTAAATCGTAAAAAGCAGCGGACCTATTACGCTGCCCTGAGGCACATCTGATGTTACGCTTGTTTCTGTTGAAGTCTCTCCATTCTGGACGAAATTCTGCTCTCGGTCTGTTAGAAACCTTTCTATCCAACCGCATGTGTCATCGGATAGACCGTAAGCGCGCACTTTTTGGAGCAAGCGACAGTGCGGAACTGAGTCGAACACCTTTCGAAAGTCGAGGAATATGGCATCAACCTAGGAGCCGGTATCTAGAGCATGTTGTATATCATGCACAAAGAGGAGCAGCTGTGTCTCGCATGACCGCTGGTTACTAACACCGTGCTGGTTTCTGCAGATGAGCTTCTCAGAATCTAGGAAGGTCATTATGTTTGAACACAAAATATGTTCCATGGTTCTACAACAAATCGATGTCAGTGAAATTGGCCAGTAATTATGTGCATCTGATTTTCAACCCTTTTTATAGATTTCTATGACCTGGGCCTCCTTCCAGTCCCGTGGAACTTTCCGCTGTTCCAATGATGGAATGGTGCTTTATTTGTAGCATAGTCAACATAAAATCTTACGGGGATACCGTCTGGCGTCTAAGGATCTTAACTGTTTTACAATCCCAGATGCACTAAACACTATGTCAGACATCCTTGCGTTTGTTCGATAATTGAAACGGGGAATGGTGTTGCAGTCCTCTACCGTAAACGAGTTTTTGAAAGCTAGCCGAGAAATGAAAGTAACACTAAAATATCCACTTTTTAGTCTTTACTTCTGAATCTACGTTTGTTTCCGTCCTTTCACTTTTATTAATCCTAAAAATATGCTTAACCAGCAATCAGTTACTGAACTGTCTAACTGGGATGGCGGGCGATCGACTTTACAATCGTCCTCAACTGAGGACAGTTTACAAGACAGTATCCCAATTGAAAAAGAGAATAGATGATTGGTACACATATGCAATAATCCAAGTATACGACTAAGAATAAATTTCGCGTCTGCTATAGTGTAAGAGAAAATTAAGTTTAATACTTGGTCCACAGTACGATCACTAAAGACGAAGTACAAGCTCCGTTCGATCTTGTGGTGGAATTGGGGGGGGGGGGGGGGGGAGTTGACCTACAGGGTGTGGTAGATAAGTAATGAGACTGGCCGCCGCGCGGCGCCCCAGTCGCTCGCCTGTACGTCACGTGGTGGGGGATCTGAGCTAACAATAGAACCGGTTCGCAGTCGCGTCGGAGCTCTGGTGCAGTGAGGGTCGAGCTTTGCGTATTACGTTGTTTGTGTGCCCGTGACACTTGTGAAAACGCTGAAGATGGATCGCTCGATAGAGCAGCGGTATGCAATCAAATTTTGCTTTCGCTTGGGCAAAACTGCTTCGGAAACTTTTGCTATGATTACGGAGGCCTACAAAGAAGACTCCCTATCAAGAGCTCAAGTGTTCCGGTGGTTTAATGAATTTAAAAACGGGAGGGAATCCGTTGAAGACATGGAACGATCTGAACGCCCTTCAACGAGTCGTGTGGATGAAACGGTGGCCAAAGTGAAAGAACTCCTGGACTCCGACCGTCGTTTAAGTCTCAAAATGATCGCCGATGAGGTCTCTGTGAATAAATTTACGCTTCACCAAATTGTTACGCAAGATTTGATGATGAGGAAAGTTTGCGCAAAATTGGTTCCCCGAGTGCTCGCCGCCGAACAAAAGCAACAACGAGTGGACGTTTGCAGTGAGATGTTGAATGATTTGGAGTTTTAGACAACGTAGTAACAGGCGACAAATCGTGGACATTCCAGTACGACCCAGAGACGAAAGCCCAGAGCTCGGAGTGGCACACACCGGCATCCCCGCGGCCGAAGAAAGCAAGAATGTCGAAGTCCCGCATCAAGACAATGCTGATTGTGTTTTTCGACAAGCGGGGGTTAATTCACAAAGAGTTTGTCCCTCAGGGGAAGACTGTCAATGCCGAATTCTACAAAGAAGTCCTTCAGCGATTGCACAGAGCCGTCAAACGGAAGCGACAGGACCTTGCTCAACGCTGGCGTCTCCACCACGACAACACTCCGGCGCACACAGCGTTCCTCGTGACCTCCTACTTGACCCGAATTGGAGTTGAAGTTTTGCCACAGCCACCATACAGCCCTGACTTGAGTCCTCCTGATTTCTTCCTATTTCCGAAGGTCAAAAGATGCCTGAAGGGTCATCGTTTCGACGATAATCCGAACATCCAACGTGCTGTCACGAAGGCACTAACTGGGATAACTCAAACTGACTACAGTGGGGCCTATGAAGCTTGGAAAACGCGCTGGCAACGTTGTGTCGACGCCCAAGGCGAGTACTTTGAAGAATATTAACGTTTTGTACAAATTGGATCAATAAATTTGTTTTTCTAGACTGAGTCTCATTACTTATCTACCACACCCTGTATATCTCTGACGTCGCGCTGTTGTAGAATTTTCGAATATGTTTTATACTGGCGTATTATGATAATTCTGAAGACTGGATGTCTCGTCTGTACGAAACAGAACGGGTCTTATGACACTCAGCTCGCTCTGTTTTGTAAACAATATCCAGAAAGAAATATATTGTAGGCCACATATTAATGTCCACATATTAATTCGGGAAGGCATTCGATACTCTTCCACACTGCCACGTTGTTGTTGTTGTTGTTGTGGTCTTCAGTCCTCAGACTGGTTTGATGCAGCTCTCCATGCTACTCTATCCTGTGCAAGCTTCTTCATCTCCCAGTACCTACTGCAACCTACATCCTTCTGAATCTGCTTAATGTATTGATCTCTTGGTCTCCCTCTACGATTTTTACCCTCCACGCTGCCCTCCAATGCGAAATTTGTGATCCCTTGATGCCTCAAAACATGTCCTACCAACCGATCCCTTCTTCTAGTCAAGTTGTGCCACAAACTTCTCTTCTCCCCAATCCTATTCAATACCTCCTCATTAGTTACGTGATCTACCCACCTTATCTTCAGCATTCTTCTGTAGCACCACATTTCGAAAGCTTCTATTCTCTTCTTGTCCAAACTGGTTATCGTCCATGTTTCACTTCCATACATGGCTACACTCCATACAGATACTTTCAGAAACGACTTCCTGACACTTAAATCTATACTCGATGTTAACAAATTTCTCTTCTTCAGAAATGATTTTCTTGCCATTGCCAGTCTACATTTTATATCCTCTCTACTTCGACCATCATCAGTTATTTTACTCCCTAAATAGCAAAACTCCTTTACTACTTTAAGTGTCTCATTTCCTAATCTAATCCCCTCAGCATCACCTGATTTAATTTGACTACATTCCATTATCCTCGTTTTGCTTTTGTTGATGTTCATCTTATATCCTCCTTTCAAGACACTGTCCATTCCGTTCAACTGCTCTTCCAAGTCCTTTGCTGTCTCTGACAGAATTACAATGTCATCGGCGAACCTCAAAGTTTTTACTTCTTCTCCATGAATTTTAATACCTACTCCGAATTTTTCTTTTGTTTCCTTTACTGCTTGCTCAATATACAGATTGAATAACATCGGGGAGAGGCTACAACCCTGTCTCACTCCTTTCCCAACCACTGCTTCCCTTTCATGCCCCTCGACTCTTATAACTGGCATCTGGTTTCTGTACAAATTGTAAATAGCCTTTCGCTCCCTGTATTTTACCCCCGCCACCTTCAGAATTTGAAAGAGAGTATTCCAGTTAACGTTGTCAAAAGCTTTCTCTAAGTCTACAAATGCTAGAAACGTAGGTTTGCCTTTTCTTAATCTTTCTTCTAAGATAAGTCGTAAGGTTAGTATTGCCTCACGTGTTCCAACATTTCTACGGAATCCAAACTGATCTTCCCCGAGGTCCGCTTCTACCAGTTTTTCCATTCGTCTGTAAAGAATTCGCGTTAGTATTTTGCAGCTGTGACTTATTAAACTGATAGTTCGGTAATTTTCACATCTGTCAACACCTGCTTTCTTTGGTATTGGAATTATTATATTCTTCTTGAAGTCTGTGGGTATTTCGCCTGTCTCATACATCTTGCTCACCAGATGGTAGAGTTTTGTCATGACTGGCTCTCCCAAGGCCATCAGTAGTTCTAATGGAATGTTGTCTACTCCCGGGGCCTTGTTTCGACTCAGGTCTTTCAGTTCTCTGTCAAACTCTTCACGCAGTATCTTATCTCCCATTTCATCTTCATCTACATCCTCTTCCATTTCCATAATACTGTCCTCAAGTACATCGCCCTTGTATAAACCCTCTATATACTCCTTCCACCTTTCTGCCTTCCCTTCTTTGCTTAGAACTGGGTTGCCATCTGAGCTCTTGATATTCATACAAGTGGTTCTCTTCTCTCCAAAGGTCTCTTTAATTTTCCTGTAGGCAGTATCTATCTTACCCCTAGTGAGACAAGCCTCTACTTCCTTACATTTGTCCTCTAGCCATCCTTGCTTAGCCATTTTGCACTTTCTGTCGATCTCATTTTTGAGACGTTTGTATTCCCTTTTGCCTGCTTCATTTACTGCATTTTTATATTTTCTCCTTTCATCAATTAAATTCAATATTTCTTCTGTTACCCAAGGATTTCTATTAGCCCTCGTCTTTTTACCTACTTGATCCTCTGCTGCCTTCACTACTTCATCCCTCAGAGCTACCCATTCTTCTTCTACTGTATTTCTTTCCCCCATTCCTGTCAATTGTTCCCTTATGCTCTCCCTGAAACTCTCTACAACCTCTGGTTCTTTCAGTTTAGCCAGGTCCCATCTCCTTAAATTCTCACCTTTTTGCAGTTTCTTCAGTTTCAGTCTGCAGTTCATAACCAATAGATTGTGGTCAGAATCCACATCTGCCCCTGGAAATGTCTTACAATTTAAAACCTGGTTCCTAAATCTCTGTCTTACCATTATATAATCTATCTGATACCTATTAGTATCTCCAGGATTCTTCCAGGTATACAACCTTCTTTTATGATTCTTGAACCAAGTGTTAGCTATGATTAAGTTATGCTCTGTGCAAAATTCTACAAGGCGGCTTCCTCTTTCATTTCTTCCCCCCAATCCATATTCACCTACTATGTTTCCTTCTCTCCCTTTTCCTACTGACGAATTCCAGTCACCCATGACTATTAAGTTTTCGTCTCCCTTCACTACCTGAATAATTTCTTTTATCTCGTCATACATTTCATCAATTTCTTCATCATCTGCAGAGCTAGTTGGCATATAAACTTGTACTACTGTAGTAGGCATGGGCTTTGTGTCTATCTTGGCCACAATAATGCGTTCACTATGCTGTTTGTAGTAGCTAACCCGCACTCCTATTTTTTTATTCATTATTAAACCTACTCCTGCATTACCCCTATTTGATTTTGTATTTATAACCCTGTAATCACCTGACCAAAAGTCTTGTTCCTCCTGCCACCGAACTTCACTAATTCCCACTATATCTAACTTTAACCTACCCATTTCCCTTTTTAAATTTTCTAACCTACCTGCCCGATTAAGGGATCTGACATTCCACGCTCCGATCCGTAGAATGCCAGTTTTCTTTCTCCTGATAACGACGTCCTCTTGAGTAGTCCCCGCCCGGAGATCCGAATGGGGGACTATTTTACCTCCGGAATATTTTACCCAAGAGGACGCCATCATCATTTAATCATACAGTAAAGCTGCATGTCCTCGGTAAAAATTACGGCTGTAGTTTCCCCTTGCTTTCAGCCGTTCGCAGTACCAGCACAGCAAGGCCGTTTTGGTTAATGTTACAAGGCCAGATCAGTCAATCATCCAGACTGTTGCCCCTGCAACTACTGAAAAGGCTGCTGCCCCTCTTCAGGAACCACATGTTTGTCTGGCCTCTCAACAGATACCCCTCCGTTGTGGTTGCACCTACGGTACGGCCATCTGTATCGCTGAGGCACGCAAGCCTCCCCACCAACGGCAAGGTCCATGGTTCATGAACAAAATACGAGCCTACCGAAAATAAAACCAGCTGTGAGACTGGATTGAAGTGTTTATGTCAAACATAACATAGCATGTAATTCTCAATGAAGAGAAATCTTCAGATGTAAAAGTAAATTCGGGCATACCCCAAGGAAGTGTTGTAGGCCCATTACTTTTCAAAACATATATAAATGAACTAGTGGATAACGTTGGAAGTTCCACGAGAGTTTGCACAGATGATGCAATTGTAAGCCGGCCACGGTGGTCTTGCGGTTCTAGGCGCTGCAGTCCGGAACGGCGGGACTGCTATGGTCGCAGGTTCGAATCCTGCCTTGGGCATGGATGTGTGTGATGTCTCTAGGTTAGTTAGGTTTAAGTAGTTCTAAGTTCTAGGGGACTGATGACCTAAGATGTTAAGCCCCATAGTGCTCAGAGCCATTTTTTTTGCAATTGTAAACAGAAAGGCATCTACGTTTGAGAATTGTATGAAAAAGAGTGGTATATCAAGGTGCAACCTGAACCACTTTATGTTTTAATGACTTTCAAAAGTGAAAGTGGGATAGAAACTCCATAGTTTGGTTACCCATGTCGTCAAAAATCCAGGATGTAGGATGGCAGTGAGTTAAAAATGCATTATGGTGCTGGTAGAAAATTTTAAAATAATAAGATGGCGGAGCTATAAAAAACTGATTAAAAAATTTCAAAAAATCAGTCAAAATAAACTGCTGTAAGAATTATTTCAACAATGCATATGGATCACCGAAATTAAGAGCTGTCGGGCGTGATCGGCACTTGGATGGGTGACCATCCTGGCCGCCATGCGCTATTGCCATTTTTCGGAGTGCTCTCAGCCTCGTGATGCCAATTGAGGAGCTACTCGACCGAATAGTAGCGGCTTCGGTCAAGAATACCATCATAACGACCGGGAGAGCGGTGTGCTGACTACAGGCCCCTCCTATCTGCATCCTCCCCTGAGGATGACACGGAGCTCGGATGGTCCCGACGGGCCACTTGTGGCCTGTAAACGGAGTGGATCAATAGCACAATGGGTCTTGACGTACCGGGACCCATGTTGAAAAACCTACATGGAGTAGTCTTCCTGGGCGCCAATGCAGACGCTGACTCTGGCATCCAGTCTATCATACAGATGGCGAATACTTTCCTGGAATACGTCATACCGCGCCTGCTCGACCTTTTCACGTAGTTCTCAAAGAGTTGTCTGTTAACGAGTCACTTGTCATCCCATTATATCCCACATACGCTCGATTAGAGACAAGTCCAGAGATCGTGCTGGCCAGGGAAGTTGCTGCACGTCTTGCAGAACATACTGTCATGGGCAGTGCGTGGGCGAGAATTATCCTGTTGGAACAACACATCAAAAATGGCAACATTCTACACGTACCGAGCGCTGCTTAGTGTCCCCTCCAGAAACACCAAAGGTGAAAGACAGTTGTAATCATCGCACCCCAGACTTAGAGAAAGCTTTTGATGATGTTGACTGGAATACTCTCTTTCAAATTCTAAAGATGGTAGGGGTAAAATACAGAGAGCGAAAGGCTATTTACAATTTGTACAGAAACCAGATGGCAGTTATAAGAGTCAAGGGGCACGAAAGGGAAGTAGTGGTTGGGAAGGGATTGAGTCAGGGTTGTAGCCTCTCCCCGATGTTATTCAATCTGTATATTGAGCAAGCACTTAAGGAAACATAAGAAAATTTCGGAGTTGGAATTAAAATCCATGGAGAAGAAATAAAAACTTTGAGGTTTGCCGATGACATTGTAATTCTGTCAGAGACAGCAAAGGACTTGGAAGAGCAGTTGAACGGAATGGACAGTGTCTTGAAAGGAGGATCTAAGATGAAAATCAACAAAAGCAAAACGAGGATAATGGAATGTAGCCGAATTAAGTTGGGTGATGCTGAGGGAATTAGATTAGGAAATGAGACACTTAAAGTAGTAAAGGAGTTTTGCTATTTGGGGAGCAAAATAACTGATGATGGTCGAAGTAGAGAGGATATAAAATGCAGACTGGAAATGGCAAGGAAAGCGTTTCTGAAGAAGAGAAATTTGTTAACATCGAGTGTAGATTTAAGTGTCAGGAAGTCGTTTCTGAAAGTATTTGTATGGAGTGTAGCCATGTATGGAAGTGAAAAATGGACGATAAATAGTTTGGACAAGAAGAGAATAGAAGCTTTCGAAATGTGGTGCTACAGAAGAATACTGAAGATTAGATGGGTAGATCACATAACTAATGACTAGGTATTGAATAGAATTGGGGAGAAGAGGAGTTTGTGGCACAACTTGACAAGAAGAAGGGACCTGTTGGTAGGACATGTTCTGAGGAATCAGGGGATCACAAATTTAGCATTGGAGGGCAGCATGGAGGATAAAAATAGTAGAGGGAGGCCAAGAGATGAATATACTAAGCAGATTCAGAAGGATGTATGTTGCAGTAAGTACTGGGAGATGAAGAAGCTTGCACAGGATAGAGTAGCATGGAGAGCTGCATCAAACCAGTCTCAGGACTTAAGACCACAACAACAACATATAACAAAATCTTTACCTGTATCTTAACCGAAATATGCGGCGTTTGTTTTAAACCTCGATATCTTATATCTCGATATGTTTTATATCTGGAACAATACACAGCATACGTAAAAATATGTTCCTTATGAAAAATTAATATTTGAAAGTAGGATGTCTGTCTGTGCTATACTGGCCACTCGCTAACACTCCACCCTTCCCCCCTCTCCTCCCCCTCCCCCCCCCCCCACGTCATAGGGGTTCAACTTTTTGTTTTCAAACGGGAATCACCCATTCGTAATGTAGCCAAAACATTTCTATGCTTTACAGGAAATAATTTTTTTTTCATTCGAGGTAGAATGCGTTGTATAAGATAAAATTTAATTTTTCCGGTATTTACAACTGAATACCGATTAATTTTATTCTGTATTATATTATCGATAAAAATGAAAACCTTTCTGTCCCAGACAGTTGTTACTACTGTCAAAATTTTAATTTAGTTTTAAAAATGTGATTGTACAGTAAAACTTTTACATTTATATATTTAAAAGTCTGACAAAGAAGCTAATTTTGACATTACGTCGTTTTTTGTTCCATTCGTGTTTGATTGCGTTGAGTCCCCACACCATCAAGACGCTTGATTTCGGTGAGTCCCTTAGAATAGCACATCATGGTGACTGATTTCGGCGTAGTCGGAACTTTCTAGCCCGATTACAGTGCCATCTACCGCGAGTGGAAAAACATTGTTTCAGATAAACCCCACGCATTTTTTGGTGCAGAATCCAAATTTGCAATAAAAAGCGGGACTCCAATTTGAAAATAAAAAGTTGACCTCCCCATATGGGATTAGACGCTGGCTAATTTTAGTACAGATAGATGTCCCTTCTAAAAATATTAATTTTTCATCTGGAACTTTTTTTATAGAATGAGTATTTTTGGAGATATTTAGTTATTCTACATTAAAATAAACACCTGCGTCATTACATTATTTCATTAACGTTATTTATATATCTGCTGGATTTTCAATAGAACAGATAATAATAAAGGCTGCAAGTTGGCATTTCAGATAAGATATGTATGCAACGGAAGAACAATATATAACATTTTGGTTATATGGTATTTCATGATTTTACCAGTAGTGTACATACTACAGGCGCTTAGTATTCTAACAGAAAATTATTGTGAAAAAGAACCCAGTGTCAACACTAATGCTCATTGTGATAAAAACTGCGGAGGCCAATCTTCAACGAACAACATGCAAAAGAAAATTGGCAATAAATGTAAACTGGAATTTGATAACTTCCGCTATTGCTGTTTGTGAGGCTCGCATTTGTAGATTTACAGCATGAACAGAAATAAATGGCCGTCCACGCTAGAAAACCCTCTTGCTATACTTATTATTACCACATGCGGGAGTATGTACAATATGGGCAGTTGATCAACGAAGCTATGGCATTTATTTTTATGACTAAATTACCCTTCTGTCACCATAACGCTTCCTTACTCTAAATGAAAGATACTTCCCGTATGCCGTTTGTTTGTGAATCGTGTAGTCTCTCTTCTGTGTATGTACGTATCTTAATTAACAGTGGAAAAATCAAGCATATGTGTGCAGAACTGTGATTGAACTCAATATCATACACAAAACTGACAGGTATACAATAACAACGATTATCAATGCGTGACACGAACTAACGTACTATGAAAAGCGATATTGTAGATTGGTTCATCAGTTTACTGCGTTATCGACGGAAAAGCCGGAAGGAGATGTCCAGGAGGATGTAACTGCTGCTTATTGATGCAGGTGGGTTTTGGTTTTGTCCTTTCGAATTTACGTCTGGCTTGTGTAGGGACGCCAGTATTTATCATGACACTGACGAATCAAACAAATTTTAAACATCGTTATAGATCTTCATCGTGACTGCCTCCTGCAGCGCAACACATTGTATAACTCACGAGACAGTAAAGTGAGCCAGACATAACTAAATAACCATCTAATTTAAAAAATTTTAAAGTAATTACTAATAACATTAGCACCATTAGAAAAAAAGCTGACGTTTGAACGATTTGTATTTCGATTCTAAGAACAGACGAGATACTTTCCTTTGGCTAGCTTGTACCCAAGCCGTGGCTTCGATGCTGTAGACCATCAGCCGTAAGTGAGTCGTCTGAATGTAAACCGCTGTTTGTGAGCGCGCTAGCTTCGCGCCTCTCTCTCTCTCTGAGTACCAGCGCACTCAAACAGATGGAGCTGCACCTCAATCTCACGGAAGAAACGATGAGGCGTAGCAAGCGCTGACCTTTGCTTTTATCAGTACGATACGGCCCGATTCCCTGGAAAAACACACTCCTAAAATAAAAAGCTTTCAAGCTAAACAAACAAAACGACTATGCTCGTAAGCATTTCAGCGGGTAAAGATAAAGACTCTTTCCGCGACGAAAGGGCTTTTGCGATGAAACAGAACGAGAATGGCTTTAGGATGCACTGTGAAACCTTTATCAAAATCGCATGATTTATTTTTTCTGTCTTCCTCTAAAAACCAATTAGTATGGAAATTAATTATCGATTAATGCCTGCAGATTTTCACGTATTATTTGCAGTAAAGCTGATCCCAGAACGAATATTTCGCATTTCAGCTGAGTATACGCTGAAATAAAACGTCATGACAAGTAAGGAATTGGCACTGACGTAGTATTCGAGCTCGAGTTTTTCTGCGCGAAAAGCAAATGTCTGCTTTCGATTTCGGTTCTGGCACTGGGCTATCATTTGACATAATCCTTTGTCGAATTGTTCTCAGCAGGAAGCTGCAGAGTTCTTTCCTCTTTCTGTTAGAAAGCTTTCATTTAAAAGATAAAGCTCTTCTGTTTTATCTGGAAGTTTATTATTTCTTGTACTGATCAAAAGCACCATTAGTGGACATAAATATGAGATGTGTCCACCCTCCGCCTTTATGACGGCTTGAATTCTGCAGGAGACACTTTCAATGACGTGTCTGTATGTCTGTGCAGGAATGGCAGTCCATTCTTCCTAAGAACCGAAACCAGAGAAGGTAGTGCTGTTATCCTTGGATCTGGCGTGAATTCGCTGTTCTAACTCATCCCAAAAGTGTTACATTAGATTCCTCTGCATTTATGGTTTTCGAAAGCGCGGTAAGGTGACCACTCCCTAAACACGAAAAACACTGTCATTGCTAACACCATCTCTGTACCTCACTGTCAGCACTACACATTATGACAGGTAACATTCTCCGGGCATTCGTCAAACTCAACCTCTTTCATCGGATTGACACAGATTATAGTGTGATTCATCTGAACAAATCATCATTCGTTTTTAGTCATCCACTACCCAGTGACTCTCTCTTTGCACTCCCTCAAGCGTAACATAGCATAAACAACAGAAATGTGTGGCTTAACATGAGTTGCTTGACCATTGTACCCCATCGTTTTTAACTCCCTATACAAGGCCACTGTGCTAGATGGCGCATCACGAGTGGTTCCTTTCGCTGAATTCATGCTTTTTTTTTTTTTTTTTTTTTAATTACATCCACCCTGTCCGTCAGCACACGAGATCCACCTTGCCTTGGTTTAGCTACGGTTGTTCCTTCGCGTTTCGGTTTCGCAGTCACATCAACCACAGTTGCCTTGGGCAGCCTTATACGGTTGAAATTTCCTTGATGGGTATGTTACTTTAGTGTCACCCAATGATTAGTACACATTACAGGTCACTATGCTCTCATAACCGACCCACCCTGCTATTACTACTTTTCTACTGACAACACAATATTCCCTGCCTCCTCCTATACTGGTTTGGTGCCAACCTGTATATTAGAAGTCATATTGTCAGCAGTACAAGTTCCAGAGGAATCCACAACCCCTGCAAAGGCGATTCACGTAGACCACACAGAATTATAATTTTATAATATAAGAAAATAATTTAACGACACATTCGAGGTAGTAATAAGGGTGGTTCCGGTGACCTGTCAGTGAAGTAAGTATTGAGCAGGGGTGGCCAATATTTTGCTTACGAGCCATGCCCGGGTCTGAGTGCCAAAGCGTTCAGCCATGCTTCACATTTCCCCCGGCGCCACGCCACGCTGTCTGAGCGCGAGTGAGGGGAAGAGAGGAAAACAGCAAACGTGCTGCATTTAAATGGCATTGCAATCGCACTGCATGCTACTTGGTTCTATATTTCACATTTCTCAACAACATAAATCACAAACAAAACAAGTTTACAGTATTAATTATTTTTGAAGCGCTGAAGACAATACAATACTGTATTTACACCGAAGAAACCGGTACACCTGCTTAATATCGCGTAGGCCCAACGCGAGCACGCAGAAGTGTAGCAACACGATGTAGCATGGACTCGACGAATGTCTGAAGTAGTGCTGGCGGGAACTGACACCATGAATCCTGCAGGGCTGTCCATAAATCCGTAAGAGTACGAGGGGGTGGAGATCTCTTCTGAACAGCACGTTGCAAGGCATTCCAGATATACTCAATAATGTTCACGTCTGGGGAGTTTGGTGGCCAGCGGAAGTGTTTAAACTCAGAAGAGTGTTCCTGGTGCCACTCTGTAGCAGTCCTGGACGTGTGGGGTGTCGTATTGTCGTGCTGGAATTGCTCAAGTTCGTAGGAATGCAGGAATGGATGCAGGTGATTAGACAGGATGCTTACGTGCGTGTCACCTGCCAGAGTCGTATCCAGACGTATTAGGGCTCCCTTGGAACTCCAACTGCACACGCCCCACACCATTACAGAGCCTCCATCAGCTTGAACAGTCACCTGCTGGCATGAAGGGCCCATGGATTCGTGAGGTTGTGCCCATACCCGTAAAAGTCCATCCGCTCGATACAATTTCCGATCAGGCAACATGTTTCCAGTGATCGACATTCCATTCTCGATGTTGATGGGACCAGGCGAACCGGAAAGCTTTGTGTCGTGCAGTCATCAAGGATACACAAATGGCCCTTCGGCTCCGAAAGCCCATATCAGTGATGTTTCGTTGACTGGTTCGCGCGCTGACGTTTGTTGATGGCCCTGATTGGAATCTGCAGCAATTTGCGGCTTGCACTTCCGTAACGCTGAACGATTCTCTTCAATCGTCGTTGGTCCCAGTCTTGCAGGATATTTTTCCAGCCGCATCGATGTCGGAGATTTGATGTTTTACCGGATTCCTGATATTCGCAGTACACTCGTGAAATGGTCGTACGGGAAAATGCCCACTTCATTGCTACCTCGGAGATGCTGTGTCCCATCGCTCGTGCGCCGATTATAACACCACATTCAACCTCACTTAAATCTTGATAACCTGCCATTGTAGCAGCAGTAACAGATCTAACAACTGCGCCAGAAACTTGTCTTATAAAGGAGTTGCCGACTGCAGCGCCGTATTCTGCCTGTTTACACATCTCTGTATTTGAATACGCATTCCTATACCAGTTCCTTTGGCGCTTGAGTGTATCTGGTACGAAATGTTTTCATGCTGACAGACGCAGACAATTTCACAGAGTTTTGCACTCAGGTGTCACAATCGAAAAAAGGTTTCTCGCACAAGTATGTCGATCGAAATATTGTAGCACCTCTACAGCCTCATTATGGAGAATTAAAAAATCTACCTAAGGAAAGCAATGTACACGTCCTGGGCAGTTTTAACGTGAAAATATTTGTCATTGAAACTGGAATTACCCCTTAGGTCAATCAGTTACGTCCGCCCATGCACAGGGACACTTTCAACTGAAACAGCAAACGGTCTCAAAAACAGCTCGAAAAGAGATGTAAGACTGACAGAGTCCTCAAAACATTTATAAAACTATCGCTTTAATTTTTGCAAGGCCACAATGAATTCTTCAAACCTCGCCCATTCTTTAATGCAGTGAGCTGAGGGAACTGGTCTGTCTTTGTCAGAATGTGTCCCATCTACAATGCAATTTTCATTTGAAACACATCCCTATCAAACCAGAAAGAAGTTACCTTTCAATGCTTTACTGTGAGCATTGTGCAGTCAAGTCCACAATAGCCGGCCGGTGTGGCCGAGCGGTTCTAGGCGCTATAGTCTGGAACTGCGCGACCGGTACGGTCGCAGGTTCGAATCCTGCCTCGGGAATGGATATGTGTGATGTCCTTAGGTTAGTTAGGTTTAAGTAGTTCTAAGTTCTAGGGGACTGATGACCACAGCAGTTAAGTCCCATAGTGCTCAGAGCCATTTTGAACCAAGTTCATAATAAATGCGAAGTTTGCAATCCATTCTGAATTTTCTAATTTTTGTACCTGCACTTCTTATTCCTTCCAGGGACCGATGACCTTTGCAGTCTGCTCCCTTCAACCCCACAAACCAACCATCTTATTCCTTCATAAATTTAATAATAGAGAGTTTTAAATCGAAAAGTCGGTAAAGATATGACCCTTGACTTAACCAACATATGTCGCAGTAATATATGAAGTCTCCATACACCTCGTACATTTCCATTGAAAACTGTTGCAACTGACAATGGAATAATGGGTACGACTTCAGGAATTTTACTATTCGTATCACCAATTCCTTCAAGTGCTTCTTGCCTGAAAATTTAGGCCGGCCGGTGTGGCCGAGCGGTTCTAGGTGCTTCAGTTTGGAACCGCGCGACTGCTACAGTCGCAGGTTCGAATCCTGTCTTGGGCATGGATGTGTGTGATGTCCTTAGGTTAGTTAGGTTTAAGTAGTTCTAAGTTCTAGGAGATTGATGCCCTGAGATGTCAAGTCCCATAGTGATCAGAGCCATTTGAACCATTTGCAAATTTAACACAAAGTGCTTCTTGATGTACAGGAGAGTGAATCCGGCCTGTTGATCGATGTAATTTTTTTGTTCGTTCACTGTCATCTAAATGTTTAAATTCTTTCTGCATGGTATTGTAATGTCGTTTCATAGCAAATAAGCAGTACTTGTCGCTTATGCGAATTGAGAATTCTCATCCCTCTCTTCTGTCACTTCTGTTCATTTTAAAGGATTGTGCTAGATTGCCTCTTTTTGTGCAAACAGGTACTGGACCTGTGCACTTCCTTCCTACCACGAACAAATAGCGAAGGGTAAACATCTGTGATTCTGCCAAACTCAGGGACTTGTGCCGACCGAAAAATGTCGCACCACAATCCTAAATGAAATGTCGCACTGTTCTGGCTACTTCTGAGAAGGACCGAGCAAAGTCGAGTGTTTGGCTGGGCCTTGGTGCGCACACGGAGCACGCGTAAGGTTTGGCACGTCGTGGCCGGCCCTGCAAGAGGGAACTATGTCAGACAGTAGACTTGATGAAGGAACAATGCTGTCATTTATCTGCAATAATTTATATTTTGCTTCCCTTTTTTCCACTTTAAGTCAACCTTACGTATGTGTGAGCTCGAAACTTCCCACAAATATCAGATCCGCCACTTAAGGATATGTCGCGACGTCTGTTTCCGCCAAAATATACTGCATTCGTCGAATACCCGTATTTTATTCTTTTGGCCGCATGCTGCAAGGCCTACTTCAACTCCTTGGCGAACTGTTGCTGGGAAGTAAACGGAATCCGCAGCCAGGCCACCGTCGTATTTGCTGTGGGATAACACGAGCGACGTGAGACAGGGGCTGCGTCGGCGATCCCCTCAAGTCCTTCCTGCCGCTATAAAGATCTTCAGCGGCTGATACCTGCGTCGATGCTCCAGGACTTGCAAGTGTGGAGCAGCAGAAAATCTTGCCGACAGGAAATTAAAGTGGTACAAAGTTGAGTACACACTAGTGGCATTTATCTACGGTATCTTTATAATGCCAAAAGAGAATGCTCGATTTCGAACCTTTCGCTCAGTGTACCGAATGATATGGCGCAGTGGTTAGCACACTGGACTCACAGTCGGGAGAAAGGCGCTTGAGATCCACGTCCGGTAACCCGGATTTGAATTTCCGATGCTTTCCCTCAATCGATTATCGCAAATGATAGTACTAATCCTCTGAAAAGGTCATGGCCAACATCCATCCTAACCCTTCCCTCAATTTGAGCTTGTGCTCCAGCTGTTTTAACCTTGCCGTTAATAGATCACCTTACTCTAATCTTCCTTCCTTCCTTTCTTTTTGTGTTGGTAGATTGTGGAAGTCTGCAGCAATTTGCGGAAGGGTTGCACTTCTGCTGTGTTGAATGATTCTCTTCAGTCATCGTTGGTCCCAGTCTTGCAGGATCTTTTTCCGGCCGCATCGATATCGGAGATTTGGTGTTTTATCGGATTCCTGATATTCACGGTACACTCGTGAAACTGTCGTACGGGAAAATCCCCATATCACCGCTACCTCGGAGATGCTGTGTCTCATTGCTCGTGCGCCGACTGTAACACCACGTTCAAACTCACTTAAATCTTGATAACCTTCAATAGTACCAGCAGTAACCCATCTAACAACTGCAACCTAGGAACGACGATCACATAAAGAAGCTGCAGACCGTATGGAGGAAGCATAACGAGCAGTTTGTGCATGCTGTGTACACTAGACTACCAGACAGGGCCACTCAACGACGAAGGTAAATATGTAAACTTACTGCTTGGCCTCCGTTGAGTGCGATGTATCTGTTACGTTGTCATAACCGTTACAAGTAAAGATAAAACCTTTAATATAGAAATGACATTAAAGTGAAATAACGATACACATTTATTCAAGACAACTGTTAAAATAGACATAAACGAAGATTAACAATACAGTTGTGCGCAATAACAAGGGAGCAGACGATAGTGCTTACACGAAATGGCAACGTCTGTTTATTCGTTAAGATACTACAGCTTTTGGCCTAATTTCTTGTTTTGTTCAGCCCTAGAACACTAAAGAGTGGAAAATGTTACATTGCTACTAAACCATCGGGAAGTGTACTACTCCAAATTTTATTCAAAGTAAATCATAATTTATAGTTTATCCATTAATTACCATTATTAGATCTGCAATGTTATGTTACATACCAGATTAAGTATAAAATTTCATGTTTTCTACCCTACTGCAGTCGTAAATTTTACGAAGGTTAAATAATCTAGGGTTAACTGCTGGTAACCTGATGATGTTCTAAAGGAAAGAAAGCGGTTCAAATGGCTCTAAGCACTATGGGACTTAACATCTGAGGTCATCAGTCCCCTAGACTCAGAACTACTTAAACCTAACTAACCTAAGGACGTCACACACATCCATGCCCGAGGCAGGATTCGAACCTGCGACAGTAGCAGCAGCGCGGTTCCAGACTGCAGCGCCTTTAACCGCACGGCCACTTCGGTACACGAAATGGCAACGTCTGTTTATTCGTTAAGATACTACAGCTTTTGGCCTAATTTCTTGTTTTGTTCAGCCCTAGAACACTAAAGAGTGGAAAATGTTACATTGCTACTAAACCATCGGGAAGTGTACTACTCCAAATTTTATTCAAAGTAAATCATAATTTATAGTTTATCCATTAATTACCATTATTAGATCTGCAATGTTATGTTACATACCAGATTAAGTATAAAATTTCATGTTTTCTACCCTACTGCAGTCGTAAATTTTACGAAGGTTAAATAATCTAGGGTTAACTGCTGGTAACCTGATGATGTTCTAAAGGAAAGAAAGCGGTTCAAATGGCTCTAAGCACTATGGGACTTAACATCTGAGGTCATCAGTCCCCTAGACTCAGAACTACTTAAACCTAACTAACCTAAGGACGTCACACACATCCATGCCCGAGGCAGGATTCGAACCTGCGACAGTAGCAGCAGCGCGGTTCCGGACTGAAGCGCCTAGAACCGCTCGGTCACAGCGGCCGGCAGAGAAAGCGGTCGTCATATAATAAATGTGTATTATTCTAGCTATAGTTTATGTCAGTTCCTGCGCGGAAACAGCTACGCACCAATATCACGTCAGTTGCACAAATATTTCAAAAGAGCTGTCAGTGTGCCATGTTCTGTGAGTTATTGTGCAATAAGTACCCGTGGGCTAGGGGTAGCGTCTTTGATTCATAATCAAAACGTCTTCGGTCCCGCGTTCGATCCCCGCCACTGCTTAACTTTTGATAAATAATTAGCATTGGCGGCCGAAGACTTCCGTCATTTCATTCTGCCAACGGCCTTGTCAAAGAGGGCGGAGGAGCGGATAGAGGTTCAGGGCACTCTCTTGTCCTATGGGTGGGAAATTGCCCCTAAAGGCGGAAGAATCAGCAATGATCAACGACATGAGGATGCAGAAGGCAATGGAAACCACTGCATTAAAGACACGTAACGTATATCCACAGGACATGTGGCCTGTAATTGAAGAAGTGTCATGATGATCTCTCCATTGGCAAAAGATTCCGGAATAGTCCCCCATTCGGATCTCCGGGAGGGGACTGCCAAGGGGGAGGTTACCATGAGAAAAAGATTGAATAATCAACGAAAGGATAACGTTCTACGAGTCGGGGTGTGGAATGTCAGAAGCTTGAACGTGGTAGGGAAACTAGAAAATCTGAAAAGGGAAATGCAAAGGCTCAATCTAGATATAGTAGGGGTCAGTGAAGTGAAGTGGAAGGAAGACAAGGATTTCTGGTCAGATGAGTATCGGGTAATATCAACAGCAGCAGAAAATGGTATAACAGGTGTAGGATTCGTTATGAATAGGAAGGTAGGGCGGAGGGTGTGTTACTGTGAACAGTTCAGTGACCGGGTTGTTCTAATCAGAATCGACAGCAGACCAACACCGACAACGATAGTTCAGGTATACATGCCGACGTCGCAAGCTGAAGATGAACAGATAGAGAAAGTGTTTGAGGATATTGAAAGGGTAATGCAGTATGTAAAGGGGGACGAAAATCTAATAGTCATGGGCGACTGGAATGCAGTTGTAGGGGAAGGAGTAGAAGAAAAGGTTACAGGAGAATATGGGCTTGGGACAAGGAATGAAAGAGGAGAAAGACTAATTGAGTTCTGTAACAAGTTTCAGCTAGTAATAGCGAATACCCTGTTCAAGAATCACAAGAGCAGGAGGTATACTTGGAAAAGGCCGGGAGATACGGGAAGATTTCAATTAGATTACATCATGGTCAGACAGAGATTCCGAAATCAGATACTGGACTGTAAGGCGTACCCAGGAGCAGATATAGACTCAGATCACAATATAGTAGTGATGAAGAGTAGGCTGAAGTTCAAGACATTAGTCAGGAAGAATCAATACGCAAAGAAGTGGGATACGGAAGTACTAAGGAATGACGAGATACGTTTGAAGTTCTCTAACGCTATAGATACAGCAATAATGAATAGCGCAGTAGGCAGTACAGTTGAAGAGGAATGGACATCTCTAAAAAGGGCCATCACAGAAGTTGGGAAGGAAAACATAGGTACAAAGAAGGTAGCTGCGAAGAAACCATGGGTAACAGAAGAAATACTTCAGTTGATTGATGAAAGGAGGAAGTACAAACATGTTCCGGGAAAATCAGGAATACAGAAATACAAGTAGCTGAGGAATGAAATAAATAGGAAGTGCAGGGAAGCTAAGACGAAATGGCTGCAGGAAAAATGTGAAGACATCGAAAAAGATATGATTGTCGGAAGGACAGACTCAGCATACAGGAAAGTCAAAACAACCTTTGGTGACATTAAAAGCAACGGTGGTAACATTAAGAGTGCAACGGGAATTCCACTGTTAAATGCAGAGAAGAGAGCAGATAGGTGGAAAGAATACATTGAAAGCCTCTATGAGGGTGAAGATTTGTCTGATGTGATAGAAGAAGAAACAGGAGTCGATTTAGAAGAGATAGGGGATCCAGTATTAGAATCGGAATTTAAAAGAGCTTTGGAGGACTTACGGTCAAATAAGGCAGAACGGATAGATAACATTCCATCAGAATTTCTAAAATCATTGGGGGAAGTGGCAACAAAAAGACTATTCACGTTGGTGTGTAGAATATATGAGTCTGGCGACATACCATCTGACTTTCGGAAAACCATCATCCACACAATTCCGAAGACGGCAAGAGCTGACAAGTGCGAGAATTATCGCACAATCAGCTTAACAGCTCATGCATCGAAGCTGCTTACAAGAATAATATACAGAAGAATGGAAAAGAAAATTGAGAATGCGCTAGGTGACGATCAGTTTGACTTTAGGAAAAGTAAAGGGACGAGAGAGGCAATTCTGACGTTACGGCTAATAACGGAAGCAAGGCTAAGGAAAAATCAAGACACTTTCATAGGATTTGTCGACCTGGAAAAAGCGTTCGACAATATAAAATGGTGCAAGCTGTTCGAGATTCTGAAAAAAGTAGTGGTAAGCTATAGGGAGAGACGGGTCATATACAATATGTACAACAACCAAGAGGGAATAATAAGAGTGGACGATCAAGAACGAAGTGCTCGTATTAAGAAGGGTGTAAGACAAGGCTGTAGCCTTTCGCCCCTACTCTTCAATCTGTACATCGAGGAAGCAATGATGGAAATAAAAGAAAGGTTCAGGAGTGGAATTAAAATACAAGGTGAAAGGATATCAATGATACGATTCGCTGATGACATTGCTATCCTAAGTGAAAGTGAAGAAGAATTAAATGATCTGCTGAACGGAATGAACAGTCTAATGAGTACACAGTATGGTTTGAGAGTAAATCGGAGAAAGACGAAGGTAATGAGAAGTAGTAGAAATGAGAACAGCGAGAAACTTAACATCAGGATTGGTGGTCACGAAGTCAATGAAGTTAAGGAAGTCTGCTACCTAGGCAGTAAAATAACCAATTACGGACGGAGCAAGGAGGACATCAAAAGCAGACTCGCTATGACAAAAAAGGCATTTCTGGCCAAGAGAAGTCTACTAATATCAAATACCGGCCTTAATTTGAGGAAGAAATTTCTGAGGATGTACGTCTGGAGTACAGCATTGTATGGTAGTGAAACATGGACTGTGGGAAAACCGGAACAGAAGAGAATCGAAGCATTTGAGATGTGGTGCTATAGACGAATGTTGAAAATTAGGTGGACCGATAAGGTAAGGATTGAGGAGGTTCTATGCAGAATGGGAGAGGAAAGGAATAAAAAAATGGCTCTGAGCACTATGGGACTCAACTGCTGAAGTCATTAGTCCCCTAGAACTTAGAACTAGTTAAACCTAACTAACCTAAGGACATCACAAACATCCATGCCCGAGGCAGGATTCGAACCTGCGACCGTAGCGGTCCTGCGGTTCCAGACTGCAGCGCCTTTAACCGCACGGCCACTTCGGCCGGCGGAAAGGAATATGTGGAAAACACTGATAAGGAGAAGGGACAGGATGATAGGACATCTGCTAAGACATGAGGGAATGACTTCCATGGTACTAGAGGGAGCTGTAGAGGGCAAAAACTGTAGAGGAAGACAGAGATTGGAATACGTCAAGCAAATAAGTGAGGAAGTAGGTTGCAAGTGATACTCTGAGATGAAGAGGTTAGCACAGGAAAGGAATTCGTGGCGGGCCGCATCAAACCAGTCAGTAGACTGATGACCAAAAAACAAGATTTTACTTGCAAGCCGTTCGTATTCGTCACAGTACATAGCGCTACTGCGTTATAAACAGATCCGCAAACGCTGGCTGAAACAGGCAATGGCATTTTACCCAATATTTTTTATTCTTACTTCATCTATGGTTTACTAACAGTAGACTTGTGACCACTTACATGTAAATATGATGTTTTTAAAGTCGTTAAGAATGTATTACCTGAGACTTTGTAGCTAGTATTCATGTTTATGTATAAAGTTTCCGGTTTGATTCATGTTTACCCGTCTTGTATTAAGAAGTGAATGAGTGATTTTGACCTTGAGGTTGAAACTGACAAACAGCATAAAGAAGTAATGCATAAAGTTGCAGCGTCAGTGGAAACATATATTTATTTACCAATATTTCACGGCTCTGGGCCCAGTAATGAGGAAAACAGTCAATATCAGAACTCATTCACTGATCATAAAGCGCCACGCTCAGGGTCTTCCGAAAAGATGACAGAGCCGTAACGTGGTCGTAACGTCGCAAATCCGCGAAACAGCGGGCGCCGGTGTGAGCGGTTTGAGGTGTGGGCAGCGGTAAGTGGGAGGTGCGCCGGCGTGGCTGGTGGGAGCTGAGGCGTACGCCGCCTCTCGCTGCCAGCGCTATCGATTGACGCGGACGTGGACGCGGCGCGAGCCAGCGCAGCAACACCGCACGCTTCCTGCCCGCAAGGCCTACTGCTTGTTCCACAACACAAAACGCACTTTTCTGCGTCGGACGAAGCGTGCGCAAAAGGGCGGACTCGGTAATCCCTCACGAGTATGGAAGTCTGCGACCGAGAAATTTCGGTAGCATAAATGTAATTGATGGACGCGGAGGAAGAGAATTCTTTCAACGAGCTTCGTAAAATTGTATTAGGGGACTGGCTGACTGTACTGACATTATTAAACACGTAGCTTTGAAAATCTTACGACAGAAAAAAGGCACGGAAGATTAGGATGTTACGTCCCGTCGGGACCGAAGCCATTAGGAACAGAACGCACAATCGAAATGTTTCAAGGATGAGGAAAGAAAGCGCCCGTGCCGTTTGAGAGAAACCAACCCGCCATTTGTCTGGATTGAGTGAGAGAAAACCTAAATCTGGATGGCTGGTCGCGGAACTGAAACGTCGTCCTCCCAAATGTCCTTACTACAGAGCAATACGGTAATACACGGTCGAGACACACTAGAGTGATCACCGCCTATGTTCGACATCGACGTGTAGTAACACTCACAAACGGCAGATGGCAGGACAAGCAGTGGAGTGTATACAGGGTGTTACAAAAAGGTACGGCCAAACTTTCAGGAAACATTCCTCACACACAAATAAAGAAACTATGTTATGTGGACATGTGTCCGGAAACGCTTACTTTCCATGTTAGAGCTCATTTTATTACTTCTCTTCAAATCAAATTAATCATGGAATGGAAACACACAGCAACAGAACGTACCAGCGTGACTTCAAACACTTTGTTACAGGGAATGTTCAAAATGTCCTCTGTTAGCGAGGATACATGCATCCACCCTCCGTCGCATGAAATCCCTGATGCGCTGATGCAGCCCTGGAGAATGGCGTATTGTATCACAGCCGTCCACAATACGAGCACGAAGAGTCTCTAGATTTGGTACCGGGGTTGCGTAGACAAGAGCTTTCAAATGCCCCCATAAATGAAAGTCAAGAGGGTTGAGGTCAGGAGAGCGTGGAGGCCATGGAATTGGTCCGCCTCTACCAATCCATCGGTCACCGAATCTGTTGTTCAGAAGCGTACGAACACTTCGACTGAAATGTGCAGGAGCTCCATTGTGCATGAACCACATGTGTCGTACTTGTAAAGGCACATGTTCTAGCAGCACAGGTAGAATATCCCGTATGAAATCATGGTAACGTGCTCCATTGAGCGTAGGTGGAAGAACATGGGGCCCAATCAAGACATCACCAACAATGCCTGCCCAAACGTTCACAGAAAATCTGTGTTGATGACGTCATTGCACAATTGTGTGCGGATTCCCGTCAGCCCACACATGTTGATTGTGAAAATTTACAATTTGATCACGTTGGAATGAAGCCTCATCCGTAAAGAGAACATTTGCACTTAAATGGGGATTGACACATCGTTGGATGAACCATTCGCAGATGTGTACCCGTGGAGGCCAATCAGCTGCTGAAAGTGCCTGCACACGCTGTACATGGTACGGAAACAACTGGTTCTCCCGTAGCACTCTCCATACAGTGACGTGGTCAACGTTACCTTGTACAGCAGCAACTTCTCTGACGCTGACATTAGGATTATCGTCAACTGCACGAAGAATTGCCTCGTCCATTGCAGGTGTCCTCGTCGTTCTAGGTCTTTCCCAGTCGCGAGTTATAAGCTGGAATGTTCCGAGCTCCCTAAGACGCCGATCAATTGCTTCGAACGTCTTCCTGTCGGGACACCTTCGTTCTGGAAATCTGTCTCGATACAAACGTACCGCGCCACGGCTATTGCCCCGTGCTAATCCATACATCAAATGGGCATCTGCCAACTCCGCATTTGTAAACATTGCACTGACTGCAAAACCTCGTTCGTGATTAACACTAACATGTTGATGCTACGTACTGATGTGCATGATGCTAGTACTGAAGAGCAATGAGTCGCATGTCAACACAAGCACCGAAGTCAACATTACCTTCCTTTAATTGGGCCAACTGGCGGTGAATCGAGGAAGTACAGTACATACTGTCGAAACTAAAAAGAGCTCTAACATGGAAATTAAGCGTTTCCAGACACATGTCCACATAACATCTTTTCTTTATTTGTGTGTGAGGAATGTTTCCTGAAAGTTTGGCCGTACCTTTTTGTAACACCCTGTAATAAAGCGTGTCGCAGGGTGGGGGGGAGGGGGGGGGACGCGAAAGAAACAGGGCGATATATCCGACGTATAAAAGTGCAAAAGTGCATGCTTATTGGCTTTCGGGCCAAGGGTGGAAGCATTTTCGAAACGGCTAAACTTGTAAGTTCGTGTGCCACCGATGTTAAAACCGGCCGGAGTGGCCGAGCGGTTCTAGGCGCTACAGTCTGGAACCCAGCGACCGCTACGGTCGCAGGTTCGAATCCTGCCTCGGGCATGGATGTGTGTGATGTCCATAGGTGAGTTAGGTTTAAGTAGTTCTAAGTTCTAGGGGACTGATGACCTCAGAAGTTAAGTCCCATAGTGCTCAGAGCCATTTTTTTAACCGATGTTAAAGTATACTGTGCATGGAAAATGGGAAAATGGTGCTGTACGAAAACCGGCGCCGACGCAACTGTGGTGCACCAAGGGGCATAGATGACATGGGTGAACGATGGCTACAGAAACGTGTACGTACGAATAGACATGCAACTGTTCATCAGCTGAGCATCCAGATGAGCCCAGGGGCTACCAACAGTATCACCTCAACGATCGCTCGGCGAACGTTGCCTCCGCAGCAGCAGCAGCCTGTTGATGCACCCATTCTGACTGCTGTCCATCAGCGACGAAGGCTGTAATTTGCCCGCCAGTACCGCAACTGAACGTCCACTGAGTGAAGACAAGTGCCTTTTCATGTGATTCCCGTTTTATACACTATCCGACAGGTGGTCATTGGCGTGTACGGACTGAAACGTTTGAAAGCAACTGGGACCAGGGCGGAAGAGGCACTGTTATGGCTCCATGAATGTTTTCGTTACATTTCCTCATTGATCTCGTCATTCTGAAAGACACAGTGGATCAGCACAAGTATATATCTATAATTGGGTATCATGTCCACCCCTGCATGCAGTTTGTTTTTCCTCACCATGACGACATCGACCAGCAGGAAACTGCAACGTGTCACACAACTCGCAGTGCACGTCCTTGGTCAGAAGAGCACCGGCATGATTTTACCGTACTCCCCTGGCCACCTATATCCGAAAATTTAATCCCAATCGAGAATCTGTGGGACCATCTCGATCAGGCTCTTCGCATATGGATCTTCAACCGAGAAACCTAGCGCAGCTGGCCACAGTATTGGAGTCGCCACAGCTCCACACCCCTATCGGTACCTTCCAGTACCTCATCGACTCTCTTCCTGCACCTCTAGCAGCAGTCTACGCTGCAAAAGATGTTTATTTAGGCTTTTGACAGGTGACTGGACAGTGTATGTTGCACCAGATATACACTACATGATCACAAGAATCCCAATGCCCGTAAGTAATGCGGAATTGACCACCAGATATCACGAGCGACGGACTCGCAAGTACAAAAGAAGTTGGGGAGTATTGTGTTGTCGGTAGAGAAAGGAAGGAAGGAAAATTTGTGTTTCACGTCCAGTCGACGTCTACGTCATTAGAGATGGAAAAAATGTTCAAATGTGTGTGAATTCCTAAGGGACCAAACTGCTGAGGTCATCGGTCCCTAGACTTACACACTACTTAAACTAACTTATGCTAAGAACAACAAACACACCCATGTCGGAGGGAGGTCTCGAACCTCCGGACATGGCTACTCGAACCGCTCGACCACTCCACGCAGCTGTTTGAGACAGAGCACAGGCTAGGATTAGGAAGGGTGGTGAAGGAAATAAGCTGTACTCTTACAAAGGAACTAAGATTTAGGGAAATCACGGAAAACTTAAATCTGGATGGCCAGACGGAGATTTCAGACGTCGTCCTAACGCGAGCCCAGTGTACTGACCAGTGCGCCACCTCGCACGGTGTGATGGACCCAACTTAAATTGATAGTAATTGTTATACCCAGGTATCTAGTTGAAACAGCAACCTTTAAATTTGTATTGTTTTCTGTATAACCGAAATGTAATTGAATTTTTTTGTACTCATGTGGAGGACCTCATATATTTTTATTGCTTAGGGCCAATCGTCACTTTTCCCACCATGCAGATATATTGCTTAAATAATTTTACAACACAGTTTCAACTTCTAATGAATTTGTTAGACGGTAAACGACAGCATTAGATACAAACCATCTTAGATGGCTGTTTAGATTGTCTCCTAGATTATTTATATACATTGCGAACAACAGAAAGCCTATAAAACTTTGTTGGGGAACGTCAGAAATCACTTCCATTTCACTGGATAACTTCCATTCAATTACTACTATTGCTAACTGTGACCTTCCTTTCTGAAAATTCCTTTGTTGGTATGGATGAATATTGGTCACCTTCCTAACCGCACAGTACCGGATTCGTATTTTCAACAAACTCAGTGAGATTCACTAAGTTCCTAATACACAAGTTTCATGTGAATGTCCACTTGATGAAAATATGTATGAGTTAGATGCCACTCTTCGTCGTTGTAAAATTGTACTAATACAAGAAGACGAATAATTTAAACACGTATCGGTGTACCGCAGATAAAAGCGGAGAACATTACAGCATTTTGGCTTATATCCCATCCATCATCAGCGCATGAAACTCATTCACGCAGGCTGTCAAGCTTCACTATTAGATCTTTGAGGATAATTGCCATTCGCCGAGTAATTCTATTTACACTAGTTACGACGAAGCTATTTTCACGAGGGAGAGTAATGTCATCACCCGTACTTTATATCAGCGGTCTGACGAAAATTCGCGTTGTCGTTGTAGAGAAATGTACTTATGGTCACTTCTCTGTAAATCTGTGGCTTGATGCGATCAACAGTTGGTTAATTGCACCCGTTAGCTCAACACATAGTCTTACAGGGATCATGTATGAGAACACCCTTCATAATTATTTGCCACTGATATTCTCAGAATTCCCTTAGATCAGAAAAATGAGCCTTTTCTAACATCATGGTGAGCTGCTGCTCGCACCACCCATCATACTAATAGTTCTGGCGACACTAATTTGGCATCAAGCCCAGACTTTACTCCATTACATTCTTGTCTGTGGGACTGGTTGAAATGCGACGTCTATAGAAAGAAGATACACACAGGAGGCTAATTATTCGCTCACATTATCAGCAGTTCTAGCCTCACAAATGTACGTGAAGACGTACTGTGAAAAGCTACTAGTAGTGTTACGAGGAGACCTCAGAATTGTTACGAAGACAGTCATGAGTTGTTTGGAAACGCAATATTAATTATTTTATATTAGCTTAAAGCATTTTGTATCTATTAATTCACCTCAATTCTACTTTTTCTCTTGTCTGTCTTCGGAAGATTCCTTTTACGTGTTAAATTCAAACAGCTCTAACTTAAACACGTCTAAATTCAAGGTTCATATGTATTTTTAGGTCAAATCATCCATCTTCTGAAATATTTACTGTTACACCTGAAACAGCCAGTATATTCCAATCTCACTAGTAACAAAATAGTTCTATGTACCAAAACAAAGTAATGAACTAGTAATATAACAACGTTAGACAAAACTCGTACTAGACTCGTACAGCGCTGTCGGGTATGTGCTGTCCATACATTGCAGGTATTCTGAATATCAACCCCCATAATCACGAGAAACGGTACTGCAACGCTCCAGGGACTGTCACATGTCTTCGAATATCCCACAAAATCAGAACACATATTCAACATTTCTTCCTGCAACAACCTCACTACATGTAATAGGTGTCGACTGAAGCCCCGACAGATGCTCTCGTCAGATGTACAAAAGAGATAAAATCAATCCAAGTTGTGGCTAATCTAAGAGTTTGCGATGCATGAAGACTGCCACAAACAGTTTTTCTTTGACCAAACAATAAAGTACTACATGTTCCCTAACGTCGGTGTAATTTATTGCTCAACAGTCCTACACCGATTTAATAATACAAAGCTATTTTACTTAAAAGAATAATACGTTCACCGAAAAAAGGTGAAGCAGCCAGAAGACATGGTCAGTAGGATCTCAATGTCACTTCGTAAATGTACACACCACCTGCATATATGTGACTGATTAGAGCTCCAAATTTCTGTGACATATAACGGCCTCACCGCGCCTTAGTATTGCTTGTGTTAAGTGTTATTACCAGACCTGGTAGGGTTTATAACGAGCGTGAGCATTGTCAGATGTTGAGTGATCAGAATCAGGGACGCGGAGATGTCACGTTCTCGTGTGAGACAGCAGTATCAGCACGTGGTAGAGTTTGAAAGGTGTGTTGTTGTGGGTCTCCACTCGGTCGGCTGATCGAATCGAGCAATATCCAGATTTCTAGGACATCAGGATGCTCGACTGCACAAGAACGTGAAGGCGGGGCTACTCGTGGCCAAGCTTCCAGTCGACCACGTCTGACCAGCACGAGGGAGAATCGCAATATTGTGTACCAAGCACATTGTATCCTCTTCACATTTGCGCCTGTCGCGCGAGAACAACTAACGGCCTCCCTGTAACATTCTGTGTCATACCGCACTATTGATCAGAGACTGACAGGAGACGGGCTAGGGAATTGCTGTCCCATGAGTAGATTGCCGTTAACAGAATGACACGAACGGCTGCGTTTGTACTGGTGCCCATAATGGTGCAGTTTGGATTTCTGATGAATAGCGTCGTACTGTGTTCGGTGATGACTTGTGGTTGTGCACTAAATCAATATAACCAATTTTGGCAAGTATGTTGGCGCCCAACTGGGTATAGATCCCATTCTTCTTCATATTGTTAAGAGGCACAGCAGTGCTACTCCTCACGTTATGGTGTGGGGACCCATCCCGTATGACTTCAGGACACCCCTGGTAATGATTGAGGGATCTCTGACGGCATAATGGAAAGTCACAAACATCTTGTGTCATCGTATGTTACCTCACATGCTACAGTAACACGGTGGCATTTTTCAAGAGGACAGTGCACGTCCTAATATCGCACATGTAACTATGAACTGTCTGTGTGATGTTGAGGTACTCCCGTAGCCAACTAAATTTCAGATCTGTCCCCGACAGAATATGTGTGGGACCAGCTCAGTCGTGAACTCCATCCCAGTGCCAGTATCCAGGATATCAAGGACCAGCGACACCAGCAGTAGGCCAGCTTGCCTAAGGAGAGGATACACTCATTGCACTTAAAAACGCTTTCGAACTACCGTCACCATATCAGACACTTCAAGGGCTCGCACGTCAACGCCGTCATGAGCCACTGCCGGACGCAAGCCAGCGCAAGCCATCATTCTCACGCCGCTGTTTCCTACAGCAAGCAGGTGAAAGTTAGGTGTCTTTTCGAGTATACAGTTAGAGTTCTTTGAGTGTTATACTAACGTCACAGAGCCCCAATGCGCGCTCACGCCGGTCCCACATGTAGACGCCTCTGGACAGCATGTGTGTTTATCGTTGCTGACGCGATACCTATGGATACCAACATCACAGAAAAGCACAGGGTGCATTGTTCCTAGCGATCCTAATGGGACATGCGAGCTGCGTCTAGCAGTGCACGCAAACCCAGTGTGGCTGACACATCGCCATGAAATGTTCGTCCTGCTGTCAATATACGTCTCAGAAATGTTAATCATTCTCACAGCTAAATGCCTTCATCATGTCTGTGCACGCTCACGAAAACACCGTTAATCATAAAGCATTCCCGTTGTTTGGAAAGAGATCAGAATAATTATGCATACAGAATTCAAAGCTCTGCCTTACAGAAGAGGAAAATTGCGTGAATATTCTCTATCCTGCAGCCTCTGGTCTGGAGATGTCCTAATGCCACAGTGGCGGATGAGTGACGGCATCCCCACCAGAGATGGATGGTCTGCTTCAACTTGTCTTTGAAGACTTACCTTCTCAGAACTTTCTGTACATGCCTTGCCTCCATCTTGTTCGAATCAGATTGGCTCTTATCGAATTTACCCTCTGAATTACCGATGGCGCCGATGTGGAGGCACCATCCGCCTTTTCTTTCTTTCCGCAGACGAGACGTTCAGCACTGAAAACTATTTTACACAGACCGCCATTTTGCACTGTCAATTAAATCCTGCAAAGTGCCTCTACATATCGTCAAATATGGAAAGACTCTTACTCAATTACACTGCTCTCCCACTGAGGACTGGAGGATGAATATTAGAGCATGAAACCGATCTCCAACCCAGCAATATGTCACCACATACAGTGTCGATGTAGTAAGCATACAATTCGTATCCTGCGCCGTACAAAATCACCCCTTTTACATCATTTGTACATATATCGCAAAGACAGACAGCACCGTGTATACCCCTCACAGCACTAGATATTTCCCTGTGAGGTTGGCGGTCATTCATTCCCGACGGGTGATCAGAGTGCCCTCAATGGACCGAAGTCACTCGCAGAACTGTTCTACAAATTCGGGTTCGTTTCCCCTCGACACAAATGCGTTACTGTTTCTGGTATGGACCTGCTTGCTTGCTTTCTTTTCAACACCCATCTCCAGACTCTGGGATTACAAGAACACATGTATTTTCACACGGTTTGCCATAATATCATACCATTTTCGCGGTACTTCTCGATATGAAGCACACAGTAGTATCCTACCGACCGCTCCACAACATAATTCTGAAGATATAGACCGGAAATTATTTCTCTACAAACCCCAAACTTAAGCGAGATGGAGCATGCTCTAGACCACTGAGTAACTAGAAACTTATCCCATCTGCGAAAACCTTTACTTGAGCACTCGAAACAAATAGAGGAAAATGATATTTCCACTCATGAATATCGATGTCGGTGATTTAACAGATTCCTAACCATTCCTATAATTTGCAAAGTCAACTAACGTGTTTCTCATGTCTGGAGAACCAGCAAACGTGTCTTACACCTGCTAGATGTACACAACACAATCGATCTTCTTTCAACTAAATAAAGAAGTCAAATGCGAAGAAGCACTCAACCGAACAATTTACATGGAAGGGAATAACGGTCAAGCACAAATACAACTCCATATTCAATCTTCTCAAATTTCCTCTTGATCACGAAAGCTATCCAACACATACTAAGAATTAGTTCGCTATTCGACCATCTAGAGGACATCACTGTTAAATCAGCTACATTCCTACACGCCAACAGGCCACTCCACTCACACAGCTTCTACCGTTAATGGGATACGTTAATCATTCCCGCACAGGTCACTGGCGTTGCACGCCAAGCATACATACACAGAGTCGTTCTAGGAAAAAAACTACCCTCATATATATTTTATCCCTGTACTTAAAACTAAATGTTACGATTGCGGTCTCAGTTGAACGACATTCGATAATGAGTGAAGTATTAGAAATACACCCTGCTGACGGCTGTGGTTCTGGAAATAGAGATATCTGCACCATTCTTGTGACCTCACATACTCTTCCCTTTGCTATCACAGTACTCCATGTCAAACCCATACCTTCCTTACGACTGGGCATAGTACTTGTTGGAACACAAACACATACTTTATAAGCCTGATGCTGAACATGAACATATCACGCATCCCCTACTACTAAGTATAATACTTCGCCAATAAATGATTGCAGACGATACAAAATAATACTGAGAGAAAATCAGCGATGGTAGACATGTCTCATAAGTTTTCCTTGCGAGTGGTACCAGTGTGTCTTAGAAAGAGAGGTGTAATCCTCTTACAAACCGCCAGATGTTAAGAAACCTGATCCCAACAACTTCTGTATGTTATTATCACAAGTGGTCTTGGTTCTACAGGTGCACATAAGTATGTTAAAAGCTGTACTGGCTTTATAAATCTATGTATGGCATTACCTCTGAATGAAGTGGTTTGTTCCAGACTAATACCGAGACGGTGATCGTAGGAATGTATATTATCAGACCAGCAGTCCAGTTACATGTAGCCCACGATCCTATCTCCGTGATAAAATCGCTGAATTTTGAAAATTATTTGGCTAAGGAACGTGGTATGAAACCGCTATCTGCAACTCCCTCACGCCGCTAGATATTTCTCCAGTATTTTTAATGTATTCTGTCTCGATACAATGTCAGAGCTTCAGTGATATATCCACTGAGTTATAGGCGATGGCTGATTGAGAAGGATCACAAACAGTAGTATATGATGTGCTGATTGAGGTCGTAAGGAATGTATATTAGCGTTTCAGATCTCTAGTGTTACACTAGCCATGGCTATATAGAGCTATAAGTCGAAGACCATGTGTCGTTGTTTGAAACATTGCTTTTTCTGCTGTAACACGCTTCATGCACTGCCACACATCTCGTTTTTTTCCAACCACGACCTCGAGGTCTGTGTCAGGTTCTAAACTGACATAAACATGTTCTGATCCAGCGCTTCTCTCAGGTAGTGACAGCAGGATGAACATTTCACAGCGATGTGTCAACCACGCTGGGTACACATGCGTGGCTAGTGATGTCTATGATTTGGAGTCAAGTCTTTCCATTCAACCACATGCCTGCATTGGATCCTATGGAGAACTCCTATAATGATTACAGTCACAAGTGAATCACATTTCTGGCGCTCTCATATCTCGAAACGAGTCACCTTTCTCGAACCCGTATACTACAGTAAAATTCCAACGTGGGTTTAGTTGGTCCCTACACATCTTGCGACTGCTGCTATTTCTGCAGCTTTGCGCATGTGCTCATTCCAATTTAAGTTGTAAATGAGCAGAAGCCGTAGGAATCCATATCCACCACCTTGTGCAACCCATCTAGAAACAGAGTGACATGAGTTAGTGCGATAGGATCGTGTTTTGACCATTTGGTGGAAGTGGGCGCATTGTGGTGCATCCCAAAACTACAAACAGATACTACAGTCTGAAGCAGATTCACGTCACTCAGGACACATTCACATCTATCAGCCAAACTTGCTATCATTGTTATTCTGTACCATCCAACAGAGAAAAATTATGAACCATAAAAGCTCCACTAACTTCATCCAATATAGAACTCGATAAGATTTTACTGCATCTCTCTCCTCCCATATATCGAAAACAAATGCCGTCTGTGTGCCAGCATCAAGCACACATGACGATACTATTAAATATATAGGTATTGATCCACTGCAGAGGCCAGTTTAAAGCCTCATCACCTGTACTGTACCATACCCCACAAACTATACTATAAGTCGAAGACCCTGTGTCGTTGTTTGAAACATTGCTTTTTCTGCTGTAACACGCTTTGTGCACTGCCACACATCTTGTTTTTTTCCATCCACGACCTCGAGGTCTGTGTCAGGTTCTAAACTGACATAAACATGTTCTGATCAAGCGCTTCTCGCAGATAGTGACAGCAGGATGAACATTTCGCAGCGATGTGTCAACCACGCTGGGTACACATGCATGGCTAGATGCAGCTCGCATGTCCAGTTAGGATCACTTGGAACAATGCACCTGTGCTATTCTGTGATGTCAATATCCAAAGGTATCACGTCAGCAATGGTAAACACACGCGCTGTCCAGAGGCGTCTCACATATAGAACTGGCGTGAGCGTGCCTTGGAATTCTGTGATGTCAGTATAACACTCGAAGATCTCAAAATGTATACTCGAAAATAGACCCAACGTTCACCTGCTTGCTGTAGGTAGCATCAGCGTGAGAGTGATGGCTTGTACTGGCTTGCATCCGGCAGTGCCTCGCAGCAACGTCAACGTGATTCCGCCTATGGAGCATGTTGAGGATAGTTCTAAAGCATTTTACGTGCATTGAGTGGCTCTTTAAGCGTTGTGAGCGTGTTGGCAGAGCGTTATGTATGCATTATTTCGGTAATTTACGAGTAGTTTGCCGGTCTGTAGGCTGTGTTGCGTGACTCCAAGCATGTCAGAGCGTGTGTTTTGTATCAGTGTACTAAATAAACTGTGTGAAATACGTCCATAAATAAACTGCTCGAAAATAAATAAAGTACACTCCTTCCTCTCTCCAGCAGCCCAGCAAAGGCAGAGGCATTTTCCTGTCATTTTTCCCCCAGACTGCCATCTAGGATGACGTCACGTGAGGACAGCACCTTCTGGTGGCAGTACTGCGTAGTAGGTCAATTGGACTCCATACCTTATGGTGGACACAATGTTCCCCATTTTTTTCGCCTCCTTGGGCCACCATCTTGGATTATATCACAGAATGGATGGCTGCACCCTCTGGTGGTGGTACTGTGTACTAGGTCAGTTGGACTCTGGACCCCATGGTGACTACACTTGATGGTGGTACTGCCTCTAATTGTTTAAATAAATAGTGCATGCAAAATACTTATGTCCAGCACAGGTCTAGCCCTCTTCAAATGGTTCAAATGGCTCTGAGAACTATGGGACTTAACTGCTGAGGTCATAAGTCCCCTAGAACTTAGAATTACTTAAACCTATCTAACCTAAGGACATCACACACATCCATGCCCGAGGCAGGATTCGAACCTACGACCGTAGCAAGCCCTCTTCCCACCGTTTTGTAGGAAGAAGGGTGGTCAGATGACTTAGGTTAGTGGAGGTAGCCCAACTGACCTATCTTCCCACCATTATCTAAGGTTAGTAGAGGTGTGTTGCATTGTCCTGATGGAATTTGAACTTCCCACCATTTTGTGGGGGAGGGCAAGGAAGGGGAGGGGAGGGGAGGGGGGTTATGTTAGTGGAGGCAGTCCAATTGACCTATCTTCCCGCCAAAATCCACTATCTTGGATGACATCATGTGCTGTTGCCAAGTCTACAGGCCACCATCTTGGATGACGTCATCTTCGCCATTGTGGATACATCTGGCAACAATGGAGAGTGGGGTGACGCTATGCTAGTCCCACTAATATCGTGAGTGTCCAGCATACGGAGCAGTCAACCTCCAGTGACGTGTAGACACTGAGGTTTTCATAAGCCACTGTGGCTAGGGTGTATCGACTGTACCTCGATTCGTGGAAACCAGTGCCACAAGATTTATTTGTTCACTTTTCGTGGACAACAACGTTTTAGTTATGGGAGTCAGCCATCGACTCCCACTGAATTTAACAATGGGCAGACGAAAGATAATGTATCTCATCACTCACGAGTTGAAAGAAAGGCAACAGCAACGGAGAACAGCCATGCCATTCACAGTCACCTCTTTGCTATGTGTTCAGAAGTCTGTGCTTCATCTCACATGCTGTTGTTGTTGTTGCCGAGAAAATAGTGCAAGAGGTGTGGATCAAGGGTGCTTAACGTCTAAGCATCAGCATTACACAGCGGGGACTTCTCGCCAATAGTTATCCAATGATTCCTCTTCACCTCTCTCTTGAACATTTACAGTTAATTATGTTTCACCGCACCAATGAAATATTCGGTAAAGATGGTTGGTTGGGAGAACCGGGGGGGGGGGGGGGATGAGGTGTGACAATAGAGCAATGAGATTGATTTTCTTTGCAAGATGTTGCAACCCTTCAGGCTTGCGTAGGCACAATATCTTTGACCTTGGTCTATAAGCTGCTTCTAGTCCAAGTGGCACATCGATGCAACTGCTCAGTCGTGAGTTATGCTGCAATAAGTTAACACGTGTTTGTCTCTCTCGTCGCGGAAATGGAACCGCATAATATTGTGCAATGATATGCCGTTTCTTTTTGTGTTAAATTGGGTGAAAACGCGACGACGACTTATGGTAAGCTTTAGAAGGCTTTTGGAGAGGAGGTTATGTCAAGAGCTCGAGTTTTTCATTGGCATAAAATGTTTAGTGAAGGCAGAACGAATGTTGAAGATGAAGACCGCAGTGGACGACCATCAACCTCATGGACGGATGTCAATTTGGCCAGGGTGCGTGAACTCGTACGATCTGATCGAAGATTATCCGTGAAAATGATTGCAGAAGAACTGAACATCAATTGAGAAACGTTTTGTCTAATAATAACTGAAGATCTTGGTATGAGAAGTATTTTTGCAAAAATGGTCCCCAAAATCTCATACCACAACAGCGAGAAACACGGGGAAATGTGGCAGCCGATCTGTTAGACCAAACGGAAATCAATCCAGAATTGTTGAGCCGTGTTATCGCTGGTGATGAAAGTTGGCTTTTTCAGTACGATCCAGAGACAAAACGCCAAAGTTCGCAATGGTGCTCAAAGGGATCACCCAGACCAAAAATAGCTGGCATGTCAAAGTCAAAACTGAAATGCATGCTTGTGTGCTTCTTTATTCCAAGGGAATTGTTTTTAAAGAGTGGCTGCCTCCTGGACAAACAGTTGACCAATATTACTACAAAGAAATTCTAGAAACACTTCGCAAAAGAGTTCTACGTGTCTGTGCCAACATTGCTGATAATTGGATTCTGCATCACGATAATGCGCCGTGCCATACTGCTCTGTCAGTGCAGCAATTTTTAACCTCAAACAAATTTCAGTACCACCACAGCCACTTTATTAAACAGATATTGCTCCGTGAGACTTTTTTCTGATCCCAAGAGTTAAAACGTCGGTCGAGGGACACCATTTTCAAACAACACAAGATGTCCAAAAAGCTGTGACGAGGGTCTTGGAGGATATTACAGAAGATGAGATCCAGAAATGTTACCATCAATGGCAGAAGCGCTGGAAAAAGTGTGTGCAATCAGAAGGGAACTCGCTACAGTCATGGACTGTGCAGCTGGTCCCGGAGGAGGTTCGAGCCCTCCCTCGGGCATGGGTGTGTGTGTTTGTCCTTAGGATAATTTAGGTTAAGCAGTGTGTAAGCTTAGGGACTGATGACCTTAGCAGTTAAGTCCCATAAGATTTAAAAAGAAAAAAAAGAAGGGAACTACTTTGAAGGAGACAACACTAAACTTGACTAAAACAGTAAGCAACTTTTTTTTTTTCACATCAGTCTCATTACTTTATTGTCGCACCTCGTAGGTTCCGCTAAGAAACTGGGTAGGCTTTTCTTTCCTTTGTGTGAGACTTCTGCGTTAAATGTATCTGCTGAGTTAGATGACTGTAATTGGTGTGTGCCTAGAGTAATGTCATATATGTGTTTTATTAAAATGAGAGAAAGGAGAAGCTGAAACCCGATGCGAGCACACACGCTTCTCCTCTACATCAGCATGTAAATGCCAGCCGGACGAATCAGCACCAACAGCGTCACGTGCCTTACTCTTGAGACACTGTGGCGAGGTTTGAAATTTAATCCAGGACATTGGCGCAAAGTCTGGTGATCAAGAACTTCATGCCACCGTCCCCTCTCCCCTTGCCGCGTAGATACTGGAGGTGAAAGTTTATAAAGGTTTCTTGAAACTACGGCAACCAGTCGCCTTTTATTCTGTCCTTCAATTTTTATTATCCCATTACCGGACTCGAAGCGCCTAGCGATTCATCATCAGATGGTACATATTTATTGATTGTCTGCGGCAGTGTGGGGATCGTGTAGCTGTGGCACGATGTATAAATGAAACATGTAAGCACTGGGTGTGGCGAGACTAGGATTAGAACAGATTTACCTCCGAGTCCATTGCGACCACAAAGGCGTGTGTTAACGACCTGTGATACGGAGATGGGTAAATATCCGATATTCCGTACTGACGGGAAATTGACCGTGGGATAAAGAAATCTGGACAGTTACAAAATTCAGTTGTACCGACATTTTACCATCGGTCAGGCAAAAGTAAATATTTCAGTAATGTCAATATGAGAGTTTACATTTCTACATACGGTGTACATAGGAGACTTTTTTTAAAAAAGAATCAGAGACTGTAACGTTTATTTCATCCGTTTTCGTCAGTTTTATCTACTCTGCTGCGTGGTCGCACAGTTTTTAAAAATACACATTACCGCACAATGTTTACTGCACAGTGATTTAGAAGGCAGTATTACGTTTATCTGAGCGGTGGAACAGGATGATTGGCGAGCCGCACGCGGAACTGGGCCTGTGATATCAGATACGGAAACAAGCCAAGCAGGAAGTAGCATGCCAGCGTGTGCCGTTGTGGCGATGGTGGAGTAATGAAAGCTGCAGTCGAGAATGGCGATTTACTTCTCGAACGCGTGACGCCAGCAATATTAGCAACTGCAGTTGACAGTACCATCTCTTTTTACAGTTCGAGTGAGCCTTATGATTTGAGACATCCATTTTCAGTAACACACAGACCTGATGGTTGAGACAAATAACGGCCAATGAATGAGCTGTTACTTATCATCATTTAAAAATATTTCAAGATGTGTAACTGCAAACCGTGATCGTACCGATTTCCGAGAGAAATGGTAAGGGATTTCGTTATGTGTTACCTTCACACGCTCCTATTTAGTCTTACGAAACATAACTTGGCAAATACCCCGTATTCATTCTCCAACTCAACAACACCACCTCCATCAACCTGGTACAAACTCAGACGACAATTCTCGCGAGTATTCCATTTCCAAGGCCTACCCCGTCAGTCCACAAAGTTTCGAGATTGGATTAGCAAAAAACATAGAAATGTTGAGATCACGGTTTTAGTGCTTCAGCTGCTCTACAAAGTCTTCCCCCACTTGCGTACAGCGCACATAACATGCATAAAACCACGTGAAACTGTCAGAAAAGTCCTTCTTTGGGATGTTGTTTAACTGGCGTGTCATATTGCCTTGAACGTCTGTCATGTCGTCAAAGCGATGATCTTTCACATGGCTTTCTACACTTCGTCGTTCTGTGATAATGCCAAGTCTCGTCATCCGTAATGACTTTTTTATAGAAAAGAACTGTTCACATTTTGCATTGTAATAAAGTCTAGCTAGGGGTTCAAGCATCGTTGGTGTTTTTCGGGAGTAAGAGTGTGCCGGACGAATTTCTCAGACTTTCGTTTTCCTCAAACATTCTGGAGAATGTCTTGAAAACTTAATTCACAGTCGTACGCCAGTAAATTAGCTCCAAAAAGGGGGTTGTCTTCCAAAAATTAGTGGAATTCTGGGAACTGTTTGAATCACTCAAGCAGGCTTCTGCTGTGAATAATATGTGTGTGCGTCGATTTCTGAGCTGAGCTTCAGCGGTAATGAAAAGAAAACCACAAAAATTTTGAACTTCGTTTTTCAATTTCCTCCAAAACTAAGTGATAAATAGAAAAATTTAAGCTTATCAAAACTGTAGAGCATTAGATTCTAAATCAAATGAGTGGCTAAACTTTGATTTTTGGTTAAATCTTCCTACTCAACTATATGTAAATCACATGATTAAGGGCCAACACCAGCCTTTTACTTTCCATTCAACGACTTTTTCCAATAATTACTTCTTTATTTTTGCTATTAGTGGATAATACGTAACCTGCAAGTTATCAATATAGTAGTTCTGAGAGTTATGGAATTAGCAGGATAATGTTATATAAATGACAAAAAAATTTGTTCACAATGGTATTAGTCAAAATAAATGCTTTAGATTTATTATTGTTTTATTAGGACTAAAGAAACTCAGATGAATTAAAAAGAAACTGAGTTACTTTCGATCATATAAAACTGCGTTAAAAGTAGCACCATCAAAAAAGTATCTTCACTTGGAGTAAAAGATTGTTTAACTACACACAATCTGTTTTTCACAATTTTTTGTGTTAATTCTTCACACGCTCGTAGGATGAATATCTAAATAACACTAACTTTAATAATTCCATTTCTTACATATTCATATCTTCGACGTGATTTCTCCTTGCTTGCTCCAAAATGTCACTATCTACGAGGGCTATTCCGAAAGTAAGGTCCGATCGGTCACGAAATGGAAACGACTATGAAAATCCGATAAAGCTTTGCACAGATGTGTTGGGTAGTGTCTCTAGTATAACCCCAGTTAGCATCACGTCGCTCTTCTCATGTCTGAGCTCGCAGTGAGTGCGTAAAGATGTCTAGAAAATAGTGTCTACCGCCAAGTACGGGGGCCTGGTGAGAAATTTCCCCTGAAGCTATGCAGCTAACATTACATAACTGTCGTGCTGTTTCGTCTTCAAGACAATTCTCAGCCGCATTCTGCAGGGGCAATGAAGATGCTCCTGCATCGTTTTCAAATGGAAATGTGAGATTACCCACAATACAGCCCGTAATTGTCTCCCTCTGAGTTTCAGCTCAGGTCACATGAACCGCTGGTTATGAAGACAACATTTCGGCACAAGACAACGAGCCGTAGGCCAGCGTAGAGAATTGGCGGAGAGCACTGGCGGCTGCCTTCTATAGCGAGGGTATGGGAAAGTTGGTACAACGCTACGATACACGTCTAAGTCGGGTCGGCGACTATGGAGATAAGTAGCTGCAAGGTGTATCTAACTGTTGCAAATAAAACATTTTTGATTTTTACCGTGGTTTCCATTTCGCGACCTATCGGACCTTACTTTCGGAATAGCCCTCGTATATAATAAACACCAGTGTCAATAACACGAATATCAGTTGAAACACTGATTCAGGACTGGCCTTTGCTTATTTACAAATCATGATACACTTAATGACGTTTATCCCGCAGGAACAACTTCCATGGCACTCAGTGCAGCATGTGTAGCAAATGGTTTTCAACAGTTTCGGGGATGCTGCTTCATTAGTACTGTGAGCTGGCAAGAGACCGATTTTTGAAGCCTTCCAGCTCTAGTGCAGTGGATCTAGTAGGTTATTTTTCCAAGCTTGCAACTGCAAATACGTCCTGAGGGAATGCTGTTGAGCAGCTGCTTCTGTAGACGGCAAAGAGGTGAGGCTGAATTATGTCTAGGATACACATTTTTCAGCGATTCGATGGAGAAGTATATTCCATGGTTTTGTTTCATATTCCCAGTACAGGGCTGCTACGAACTTCTGTCCAGCCTCATCAGTCTGATCAGGAGGAGCACTGGAATTACCGATTACCTCTGTTTCTTTTTATAGGTTGTTTTTCGTCTCCAGTTTCTTCAGGAGCTTCCGTTTCCCTGTGCTGAAGGCACGTAGAAACAGAATGCTGTCTTTCGATACTTGAGACAATTTGAAATTTAGGGAGCTGGAGCCTACGTCACCTTGTCTGCCTTTGCGCGGCTTCAGAATAAAAATGTTGGGGAACATTGGAACTGAAGCTATCAGAATTATAAGAAGATCAGAAGGTCGGGGTCGCCTTTTTTTTTTTTCTTTTTTTTTTTTTACTGTGCGACTTAACTTCTGAGGTCATCAGTCGCCTAGAACTTAGAACTAATTTAACCTAAGGACATCACACACATCCATGCCCGAGGCAGGATTCGAACCGGCGACCGTAGCGGTCACCCGGCTCCAGACTGTAGCGCCTAGAACCACACGGCCACTCCGGCCGGCAAGGTCGGGGTCTCCCCAACGGGAACAACACTGTTAGGTTGCTGAAAAGGAATGATCGTATGGCATTGATGGCCTTGAGTCCGCCCCTGGGGAATTTCCGCTACCGAGTAACAAGTCTTCTCGGTTGTCGTCACAGGGGGCTACTTGTTTGTCGCTGATGACGAGGTGAACACAACACCTAGTCCCCGAGCGGAGCAAATCTCCTACTCTCCCGGGAATCGAGCCCGGGCACGCTGCATGGCAGTCAGACGCGCTGACCACTCAGCTAAGAGAGTGGAGTCAGAGTGCTGAGCAATGTCAACAGCAGTAGCTACAACTGAAGTAACGGCGTCCTCAACGGTTTGCTTAATGTTTAAGTGATCACCATCAAGTTGTGCTGTCAGCAAAAAAATCTTTTGACATGGTTACTGACGTTGTTTCATTAAACGTGACAGTTGAAGTCCTTTGGGGGCTGTGCGCAGCAGCTCAGCCGATTTCAGGCTCCTGTCCCTTGGCACAGCAGGTTATCCATCAAATACATTCATGACCTTTCTGCCATACTAACACTTCATGTAGTCTATATACAGGGTGTTTCAAAAATAACCGGTATATTTGAAACGGCAATAAAAACTAAACGAGCAGCGATAGAAATACACCGTTTGTTGCAATATGCTTGGGACAACAGTACATTTTCAGTCGGACAAACTTTCGAAATTACAGTAGTTACAATTTTCAACAACAGATGGCGCTGCAAGTGATGTGAAAGATATAGAAGACAACGCAGTCTGTGGGTGCGCCATTCTGTACGTCGTCTTTCTGCTGTAAGCGTGTGCTGTTCACAACGTGCAAGTGTGCTGTAGACAACATGGTTTATTCCTTAGAACAGAGGATTTTTCTGGTGTTGGAATTCCACCGCCTAGAACACAGTGTTGTTGCAACAAGACGAAGTTTTCAACGGAGGTTTAATGTAACCAAAGGACCGAAAAGCGATACAATAAAGGATCTGTTTGAAAAATTTCAACGGACTGGGAACGTGACGGATGAACGTGCTGGAAAGGTAGGGCGACCGCGTACGGCAACCACAGAGGGCAACGCGCAGCTAGTGCAGCAGGTGATCCAACAGCGGCCTCGGGTTTCCGTTCGCCGTGTTGCAGCTGCGGTCCAAATGACGCCAACGTCCACGTATCGTCTCATGCGCCAGAGTTTACACCTCTATCCATACAAAATTCAAACGCGGCAACCCCTCAGCGCCGCTACCATTGCTGCACGAGAGACATTCGCTAACGATATAGTGCACAGGATTGATGATGGTGATATGCATGTGGGCAGCATTTGGTTTACTGACGAAGCTTATTTTTACCTGGACGGCTTCGTCAATAAACAGAACTGGCGCATATGGGGAACCGAAAAGCCCCATGTTGCAGTCCCATCGTCCCTGCATCCTCAAAAAGTACTGGTCTGGGCCGCCATTTCTTCCAAAGGAATCATTGGCCCATTTTTCAGATCCGAAACGATTACTGCATCACGCTATCTGGACATTCTTCGTGAATTTGTGGCGGTACAAACTGCCTTAGACGACACTGCGAACACCTCGTGGTTTATGCAAGATGGTGCCCGGCCACATCGCACGGCCGACGTCTTTAATTTCCTGAATGAATATTTCGATGATCGTGTGATTGCTTGGGGCTATCCGAAACATACAGGAGGCGGCGTGGATTGGCCTCCCTATTCGCCAGACATGAACCCCTGTGACTTCTTTCTGTGGGGACACTTGAAAGACCAGGTGTACCGCCAGAATCCAGAAACAATTGAACAGCTGAAGCAGTACATCTCATCTGCATGTGAAGCCATTCCGCCAGACGCGTTGTCAAAGGTTTCGGGTGATTTCATTCAGAGACTACGCCATATTATTGCTACGCATGGTGGATATGTGGAAAATATCGTACTATAGAGTTTCCCAGACCGCAGCGCCATCTGTTGTTGAAAATTTTAACTACTGTAATTTCGAAAGTTTGTCTGCCTGAAAATGTACTGTTGTCCCAAGCATATTGCAACAAACGGTGTATTTCTATCGCTGCTCGTTTAGTTTTTTTTGCCGTTTCAAATATACCGGTCATTTTTGAAACACCCTGTACTATGTAAATATGGAAGAAAGTAGTTCTTATGACATCCGTGGTACTTTACGCAACAGAAATCCTGCATCGACAACGAACTCTGAATTTTTGAAGTCAATTGGGTCTTTCAAGGCGTCAAACAAATTATAAAACACAGCTTGTTGTGTTACCTTCACACCTACATCGTCAAGCATAGATAGAGGATATGGAGCCACCTCGTAATCAAAATAGCGCTGAAATTCTTTATTGAAATTTTGTGGAACGCGATTCTACGAAAAATCATTTCACAGTTGACAGGGATCACAGCTAAAGCGCTAGGATTACATTCTTTGAAATTTCACAGTTTGATGCTCTACAACTTTCCTCCCTCAAAATTTTGCTTGAAATTGGCCAATTCTCAGATGCTGCACGTTTTATAATGACTAAACGAGCGTTTTTCGAAAATCGTGATAAATAATCGTTTTCTCACTTACTTTTTCAACGGGAAAATTTAATCATATAGCAAAGTTTTTGGTACTCAATTGATGCAGAATTCGATTTTCTACATGTTTGGCCAACTTGGCATTTTCAATGAAACGCTTAGTGTCGGAGGAATTTTCGGAAAAACCGGAAAATATCCGAAATTTTGGTGGTTTTCTTCTCACCACGGCTCAAGCTCGACTCAAAAATCTAGGCAAACTCAGATTATTCCTGTCAGAGGTCTACTTGAGTGATTAAAAAGTTTCCAGAATCCCATTGATTTTTGGAAGACAGAACTCTAATTTTCTTGGCGTAATTTTGTTGCAATGCCATTTGTGGCACGTCATTGACACACTGCGGCCGCGCGTCTACTACTTAACACTGCCTGCTGACAAGTGACTGGTCGAATGCACATCTGTTTACAATGTTTGCTCAAGGTGTCAAAAGAATGGTTCAAATGGCTCTGAGCACTATGGGACTTACAATCTGAGGTCATCAGTCCCCTAGAACTTAGAACTACTTAAACCTAACTAACCTAAGGACATCACACACATCCATGCCCGAGGCAGGATTCGAACCTGCGACCGTAGCGGTCGCGCGGTTCCAGACTGAAGCGCCTAGAACCACTCGGCCACCCCGGCCGGCTTCAAGCTGTCACTGTAGTTACTGTTCTGACATCGCTTATACACCAGGAATAAAATCAGTCTCGGAACTTTTGGAACGGACAGTGTATACCTTACAATCCACAACCGTGCAGTTCACTTAATTGAAACACTAAAATAGCTCGGACTCGTACATGTTCAAAAACTAACCTTGAAAATACCCATCTACTAATTATTTAAAAGAAAGTCCATAAAAATTGAAACTACTAGCCGGTTAAACATGAGGACTAATTACCACGGCTGTCATATAGGGTGAGCCCTCTCCTGCAGGAGAGCTTCTGTGAAGTTTGGAAGGTAGGAGACGAGGTACTGGCGGAAGTAAAGCTGTGAGGACGGGGTGTAATTCGTGCTCGGGTAGCTCAGTTGGTGCCGGCACGGTAGCTCAGCGTGTTCGGTAAGAGAGCCGGTTGGCCTCTGTAATAAAAAAAAACTGAGTGGAAGGATCAACCATCGAAGTTGAACAGGATGTCTTGTGACGTAAAAAAAAATAATAATAATAATTGGTAAAGTTGGTAGAGCACTTGCCCGCGAAAGGCAAAGGTCCCGAGTTCCAGTCTCGGTCCGGCACACAGTTTTAATCTGCCAGGAAGTTTCATACCAGCGCACACTCCGCTGTCGAGTGAAAATTTCATTTCTAGCATTTCCGATGTGCGGATGCACTACACCCAGCATTATTTTCCATTTATCGAAAAATTCAGTTTACATATTACTGACTGCTCACAATATTTCAGTTCTGTACGTCTTGAATTTCGTTTGCATATCTCTAGATGATGATCAGTCTTCACCATAAAGTAACATACGAAATGACAATTCATCTTGAAATTTCATTATGGCTTTTACTAACAAGGGAACCCGACCCCCCCATCGCAGCCCCCTCACATTTAGTGGTTAGTTGGTCCAATGGATAGCCCGTCAAAAACTGAACACAGATCAAGCATGAAAACAGGAAGAAGTTGTACTCAATTGTGGAAATAAAGAAGCAAAATAGAAACAGTGAATGGTCCTAATTAAGCAATATCGAGCATCGTTACTGCCGTCGTATCGTGGTTGTGTGGTCACCGTGTTCGACTGCGAAGAGGCAGATCCGGGTTTGTATCTCACTCGCTTCCCTCTTTTGTTTTCACAAAATTACGAACTCTCCGTCCGGTCATTGACGTGTCTGTTTTCTGTATTCAAATTTGTGTGTGTGTGTCGTGGCCTAGTGTCAGATTGCATTAGCGATGTGTAACGAAGTGACCTCCAGGTGTACGTACCTCCTATTTGTTGTACACAGGTACCAGGTTAGTCTCTTGCGTTTCGTTTTGGAAGTTTTGACTCTTGAATTCCTTCTTTGTAACATAGTTTACACCTTCTTATTTGTTGTTTTCATTTGTGTGAGAGTTCTATGCGGCATCTCGCCTGCTCTCACTATTCATCACATGTACTTGAGACGGTAATATATTCTTACCACATGACTCATATCCTGTGATAAAGAATGGGAGCAGGGGAGGTGCCGCATAGACCTCTCACAGAAATGAAAACAACGAATAAACGGGTGTGAACTATGTTACTAAGAAGGAATTCAAGAGTCGAAGGCTCCAAACCGGAACGCAAGAGGCCTCTTCGTTACACGTCGCTGCTGCAAGTCGACATTACCCCACGACACATACACAAATTTGAATACAGCGAACAAACACGTCTGTGACCGGACGGAAAGTTCGTAATTTTGTGAAAAAAAAAGAGGACCGAGCGTTTCTTCCCCTTCATACTCGAACACCGTGACCACGCACGACTGTCATTAACGCTACTTGATATTGAACGCATTAAGGTTGAACCGTTCACTGATGCTATTTTGCTTCTTTTTTCCACATTTCAGTACACCTGCTTCCTGTTTTCATGTTTGATCTCTGTTCAGATTTTGACGGGCTATCCAATGGGGCGACTTACCACTACATCTAAGGGGGTTGCGATGGGGAGTTTCCCTTGAAAGTAAAAGAGATGGGTCTCATTCTCCTTCAGTATACTAAGTTGAACAATAAGAGCACATAATTGCACTTCAGCATCTTTCATAATGCGCTGTATTAAGAGCTTTGTTTTGTTAAGATAATACCGATTCCGTTACGAGACATCCACCCCTCACAATAAAGTCTGTTTCATCAATGTTCGCAATCACACACATATGAATTGCGATATTCAACAAACATGTTTGACTAACGGTGACCAACAACACCTGCAGCGCTACGGTCTCATATGTCAGAAAAATTGTACCATATTTCTCATTCCAGAATGTGATTTTCACTCTCCAGCGGAGTGTGCGCTGATATGAAACTTCCTGGTAGATTAAAACTGTGTGCCGGACCGAGAGTCGAACTCGGGACCTTTACCCTTCGCGGGCAGGTGCTCTACCATCTGAGCTACCCAAGCACGACTCAGGCCCCGTCCTCACAGCTTTACTTCTGGCAGTACCTCGTCTCTTACCTTCCAAACTTTACAGAAGCTCTTCTGCGAACCTTGCTGAACTAGAACTCCTGAAAGAAAGGATATTGCGGATACATGGCTTAGCCACAGCCTGGGGGGTGTTTCCAGAATGAGATTTTCACTCTGCAGCGGAGTGTGCGCTGATATGAAACTTCCTGGCCGATTAAAACTGTGTGCAGGAAAGTAGGAGACGAGGTACTTGCGAAAGTAAAGCTATGAGGACGGGGTGTGAGTCGTTCTTGGGTAGCTCAGATGGTAGAGCACTTGCCCGCGAAAGGCAAAGGTCCCGAGTTCGAGTCTCGGTCCGGAGCACAGTTTTAGGCTGCCAGGAAGTTTCATATCAGCGCACACTCCGCTGCAGAGTGAAAATCTCATTCTGCAAACATCCCCCAGGCTGTGGCTAGGCCATGTCTCCTCAATATCCATTCTTTCAGGAGTGCTAGTTCTGCTAGGTTCGCAGGAGAGCTTCTATAAAGTTTGGAAGGTAGGAGACGAGGTACTGCCAGAAGTAAAGCTGTGAGGACGTGGCGTGAGTCGTGCTTGGGTAGCTCTTATGGTAGAGCACTTGCCCGCGAAATGCAAAGGTCCTGATTTCGAGTCTCGGTCCCGCATACAGTTTTAATCTGCCAGGAAGTTTCACATTTCTCATTGAATACTGTTTTTTCCTGTCAGTTTATGAAAAAATTGGGTCGCTCTGCTCTCTAAAATTTTTGAATTATTATCTTTTTATTTTTTACTTTTGCCTCTTAGTAAAGAATTATTCTGTAAATTTAAGAACTCATGTTAATGTGATACTCCTTGTTCTAGGTCACTTTATTTGTATCGTACTTTCTAGGCACGTGCATACCTCTAACAGATTTACAGTTAACACATCGTTCTACTTCTACGCTGCTGTAACTTCCATGTATGTTAAGTTCACACCTCTGTGAACTGATCACAGTGGGTATGTCGACTTCTTCTTCTTTCAATCTGTGATTCCCAGCAGCATCCAGGTTCACGATAATCTTACTTTGTATTCGCGAGCGAGAGGGCAGCATCAGCTGGTCCATCACTCCTGCTAGGAAACACGTTTGTTTACATTAAATCTGTCATGCTTGACTTCCATCAGAATTAATGCACCGACCAGATGATCGATGTATTTCTCGACCCGTTCCGTCGCTGACATACGGTCCCAGCTACTTCTCCATCACAGTTGACGAAATTGCTTGTTTCTCTCACACTGGCATAAAAAATGCGCTCGTAAATTGCACTCCCGTTAAGCTTACTATGACGTTAGAGCAAACTTGTTATTTTCTACTGAGCAATGTTTTCGTTATTGTTCTGAAGATTTGAATCCGTTTCTTGCCTCATTTCTGTTGTGTGTTTGAGATTTATGCATAGAATTTCCATAGCCACAAAAACATGCAGCGATCATACATAATATTTTGAAAATATGCTTGAGCTTGAGAGGAACATCAGACGAAGGAATCTCTTTTCTAAGGATGCGCTAATAACCAATACAAAGCACAGATCGCAAACATAACCAAAGTTAAAACTTCAGAACAAGAACTTTTAATAAGGAGAATAAATAACTTTCCACCAAGAGCGAACCCATGTACAGATTGCTTCGTTTCTCCGAAAGTAATAATGCCAAGAATGTAAATGATTTTGTGCATTATTAGGCCAACGAACAATATTATAATACGTGAGTACATAAAAATATAAAACGGTAGGTAGCAGAGTAGGATATTTTTATTCGTTTTATTTCTATTTCGCACGACATGTTTCGGGAAATGATTTCCATTTACAATTGCGTTTTCTGTGTTCTATTCCATTTATTCATGATATCCTCCAAGTGTAAAGAGCACTATAAAACGGAAATCATTTTCAGAAACGCTACGCCGTCCGAGGTGGCCGAGCGGTTCTAGGCGCTACAGTCTGGAACCGCGCGACCGCTACGGCGCAGGTTCGAATCCTGCCTCGGGCATGGATGTCTGTGTTGTCCTTAGGTTAGTTAGGTGTAAGTAGTTCTAAGTTCTAAGGAACTGATGACCTCAGAAGTTAAGTCCCATAGGGCTCAGGGACATTTGAACCATATGAACCAGAAACGCTACGTGCAAAATACTAATACCTTTTCCGTAATTGGTAAACGGCCCATTTTAACACGGGTAATGTACCACGAAGCAAATACCGTCGGCACTGGCGGAATGTTACGTGATACCACGTACTTACTATTACAGTGCCATCTATCGCAAAGCGAAAAAAGTGGTCCAACTATAACATTCATATTTCTTTACGTACTACACGAACATGTAAAAAAATGTGGGTTCCTATTTTAAAAAGCGCAGTTGATATCCAGTTGACCTATGGCAGCGCCATATAGCGGGCCAACCATAGCGCCATCTGTTTTCCCCCTTCAAACTAGACGAGTTTTGTTCTTTGTAGTTTTTTCGTTTGATGCTTATTTCGTGAGAGATTTGGCCAGTCACGATCAATGGACCACCCTGTACAGCAGATTACTTACCAGTTCGAAACAGTTTTCCGAACCTAGGAAGCTGGATGTGGAATGGAGCGTTCCGTCAGCGTTGGTTAGTAAGGCTACACCTGGGATGCCGGTACGACACATCGAGATTCCACGTTATAACTAATGCTGTAACAACACAGGCATCAAGCAGGCAGAGAAGCTAGGCGTTCGATGTTACTCTCAGGTAGGCGGACCAGGTAGGGGATTTCATGTTAATGTTCACGTTATCAACTTAGTAGAAGGTACATTGGAGATAAGGTTAGACCTATGCCTCACCACAATTTCACAGAATAGAAGTAAATCCAAATTCTTTTCAAGAACCAACACCTCACTAAGTTCAGCTGAAATCGTGCCGGGGCCAGTGTAGCGGTGAGGTTAGCATCCTTCGACGTGTGGCCGTTTACTAGCAAGTAGCGACCGGATGGGCTAAGTGAAGTGGGGTGCTTTTACACCGATAATGATCAAACAGTGTGTTTTCATTGCAGGTGAGGTCTTGAAGCATTGGCGTGAAGAGGATGATCCATGGACAGCACATGCTCTGTGGTTCTCCAAATGTATGTTTCTGATTCGTGTAAAGGCACTGATTTTTTGGATGCTACCTGTCGAACGAAAAAGCGATACTTTCGGCAAATGACGTATTAAATATTAAACTTACGGAAAACATTCTGAACAAACCAGTGTTATATGAACAGCTTGTGGCTGGGGTACTAGTGTGTGTAAAATGTGCTTCCAGGATGCGGTGGGTGCAATATTCAATCCACGTGGATACATTACTAACTGTGTTAAACGCGCACTCACCACTTCCTCATGTGGTGTGTAGGAAGGCTAGAGCATCTACAATTAGGGAGTTCATTAAATGTAATTAAGACAGTATAAATGTTGTATCTTCGCCAATGGACGCAACCGGAGCTGGCACGCTGAGACAGTTTCCGACTGACGCCACGGGCGGTGCTTTGAAGTTCGCCGCCGACCACAAGCGCAGCCCAATCAGCAATCTCCGTGCCGCCGTCAATGAGATGGACCTCCTCGTTGTGGCAAGTGGCAGCCACAGGCAGCAACGGACTGTTCATTTTCAGCACGTGCCAGGATTGCTGTCGGTACCTACAGGTCGTAGTGGAGATCGGCCTGCTAGACTTAGTATACAAGTGGAGTCGCCTATAGCCTTTACATAGGGGCAAGTGTTTACTACAGTGATTGATAGTGTGGCCCAGGACAGGCATAGTCTTGTTGACATATTACTCAGTAACGCACGCCTTGACAAGCCGCAGGTTAGTTGTATTTGTCAACAAGCACATCCAACGAGTTGCTCTACAACTTAAGTATCGCACCGCAATAAAATGTATATTTGTGTGTCACTAATTTTTTCGCGGTCGCGGTTCCTCCGCCCACCTCGGCGCCCCTAAACCTACTACGGTGTGCGTGAGCCATTCTACCAAGACGAACTGTACACAATGAGCAAATACCGCACCACCAGTATCGCTGATGTAATCACATTATTTCATCTCTGTTTCTGTGTGTTATGACATCGAAACCATTGTCTCTCTGCAAACAAGTATTCTCATGACGTCACACATATTGCAGTGTTGAAGTACCATACCTCGTTATATTTAGAACCATTTTTGTTCAATTTTTTGCTTCTCACGCAGAAGGTTGTTCCTCATTGATGGTATATACTAATAATAATGCACAGTTCATTTCCATTTTTATGACTGAAGGGATTTCAATTTTTTCTCCAAAATGATTTACAATATTCCTCTTGCAGGAACAGTAGTTTTGCCTTGACACCGTGTCTCACATTGATGAACCTGGAGAACGTACTACATAAATAACAGTTAAATGTTCCACACATCTCCTTCTTTAATATTACTGACAGTCCGCTTCATCACGGATTTTCACTATCACAATGCTGTCGCAAAACAGTTCTGTAATGGGTGTAAGCACATATCATTGTTTCCTGTTAAGGAGACGCTGTACTTTATGTTGCCAATGTCGGATTATCCATGTTCTCCAATAATAACTATCAACCAAAAATTTAATCGGTTGACATCGTCTTTAGCCCTAACAGCTGAAGGATGCCTCCTTTTGTGTTCTGCAGATCAACAATGGTGGGACTCCGGTGGGTTACAACCACACAACAGTTGTCCCGGTGGATACTGATAGTATGTGGAAGTTATTGGTGCAGGGTACAGTGGAATACGTTGTAATTACTGTGTTGGTGTTTAACATATTTAAGGAGTCTTGCATAGTGCCGTACGCACGATTCAGTCTGTTCCCAGCTATAACATTCTATTGCACGTCTCACCTGGATTTCGCATGCTGTGGAGTTTATTTCCAATACATACAAACCGCACATGAAGTTCTAGTGGCACGTAACTGCGGTGAGATGCATGAGATGGCGCCAGCGGTGTGATTGCATGCTTCGCGGAATGCCGCAAAAGCGATTCGAAATTGTTGGATTCATATTATACGATCCTCACACGTTACAGCTACACCAAGCACCAATAAAGACAGGGTTGTTTTCTGTGTTTAAATGTATTTTTGATTTTGTACAAGAATATTTTTTTCGAATTCACTTCTCTGTCAAAAATTTCCAAATAAATGTCCTATTTACGATGGTCTAGGTATAATAGGGTTCATTTCTTACCGATATGACGTCATTATTTTATACTGTCATAGAATCTTACTCTGCTTCTCACTACAGAACAGAGGCTCCGAATGGATTGCCACAGCTAATGGTTATTAATACTGCATATATTTTGAGCATTGAATTGCTTATGGACGTCGACGAGACGTTACACCTATTTGTGTGATATTTCGTCAAATCATTTTGAATATTTTGTGGGTAAAATAGAATTAATTTGTTGTTATAACAAATACCCAAATGATGAGCTACAATGTAGATAATATATAGTTCGAAAGTAGTGGGGGCCCTTTAACTTACGCGCCATGCGGGGAGCGTGGATGTTAGTGAATGGATGCTAATGTCATGGTCCATGGAATATGACGCCAAATGGGCAAACTTCAGTTGACTCTCACTTCCACGAAAGCGCAAACGTCAGCGTTACGCTGGCTATGTAGTAGTGCAGAGGTGCATATGACAATGCACATGCAAATTATACTTGCATGCAATTGGCTGCAAAGCCTGGGCATGGTGGACGGGGGCGTGGCAAGTAGAGAGTCATTCCCTGCCGCTCCGTGACTGTGGCACGAGGTCGGATGCGACGACGCTGATGTCAGTGAAATAAAAAGCACACTTGCATGAGCATGGTAGGATTCGATTCCTGAAATGATAAGGAAGTGTCGGTGATACTGTCAGCGGAGTATAAACACAGCCGTCTCATTTGTAATGACAGCACAGATAAGAAAGCGCTGATGCTGTTGTGAGCGAATTCCTGGCCAAAAACCGCGGTGATCCACTACCTGTTTATTCCATTTTAAAACGAGTACGTCTACTCATTGGAGAATGTACGCCGTGTTGATACTTTAAAACTGTGTACCTTAGCGGGACCGGTGCTGGAAACCTTTTTCTCGTGCTACCAATGGCGAATCAAAACCTCAGTCCGTCTAAGGCCCTCAGCTATAAATAGAAACAGTTCAGATGCTTACCCTCGTTGCTATGAGACTTGCACCTCCCTCAGAATGTAAATGAAGGACTAGCAGATAATTTTGTTTTGCGTAATCAAAGCGGCGTATACTTTGCAAAGTGTGTACGAATTAAAAGTCAGTAGCAACTACGAGTCTTTGGGGAAGCCATAAACAGTGTAATATCCATTCTCACGCAGACGAAAATTACACATCGTCTTGAAACAGACCCTATGGTGTTCTAAGGGCTTTAGAGAGGTCTGTGACAGATTGAAGGCTTGAGTTGTTCGATGGGATGATCTCGGACAGCGCAGTTGGTAGTACATTGTCCGCGAAAGGCAACTATTGGGTCATGTCCCAGTGCAGCTATAATTTATCATACACATCACAGTATATTCTATTTTTACATATATCAGCAGGTCACAGCTTACTTCCGGACCTGTTCTCTATTGTAAATGACATATTTTGAACTCTATATAACAATAGTAACTTCTCAATAATATCATCGATGAGAGGTAATTGTGTGTTGCCTATTGAAATGAAACAACATTTAACAAAAGTATTTAAAAGAGTTTTTAATCAAATGAAACTGTTTGAAACCACACTCGATGGAAATATTTAGGCGAGATCGCTGATGACCTTAATGTCGAGCGCCCTTGAACAAAACAACCAACCGTTCAAACTAACACATATATCACATCGAAGAGAGATACTTGATATTGGACTGCACTAATGTTTTTTTAACACCAACTGTAATCACAGATTTTATGATAATCGGAACTTTAGGAAGGAGATGCGTGACGCGAATGAAATTAATTATGCGACAAGACGAAAAACATTAATATGACAGAACTTCGCCTGATCCCTGTTTCTGAGCATTCAGTATGATGTGAAGTCCCGATGTGCTGCAATCAGCGCAGTCGAACGAGGTGACGCAGTGGTAAGACAATAGACTCGCAGTCGACTTTCTTCCCCATCCTTCCCCAATCCGAGCTTATACTCCGACCCTAAAAACCTTGTCATTGACGGGACGATAACGCCTAATCTTCCTTCCTTCCTTTATTCTAGACGTCGTTGGAATGAATCAGAGAGGACCGGGATATGTTCTTGCGGAATTTCCATGCAGGAATATTGTATGTAAATCCACAAAGGGTCAACAATAGTAGCTGGAAGATAGTGACGAACAATGTACCGACCAATCATCACCCATTAGTGTTGATGGGCAACGAGGAGGTGAACGTGGACGCCAGAGAAGCATTGGTACCTGCCGTTCTTAGATAGCTTGCAAATCCTCGCCAAATGTTACCAGGCATTATTATGCTCAAAAATGACAGGTGGAATTTCGTGTAGATTGAACGATACTTTGGGCTTTAGAACTTCGCTCCTGTAGTGGTCCCCCTGCGAGCCCGGGAGTTAGAATAGGCCCAAGGTATTCTTGCCTGTCGTAAGAGACGACTAAAAGGAGTCTCACACCTTTTGGCCTTTATGTGTTGGTCCTCTGTAGAGTTTGACCTCCATTTTTCAAAATTTTCCCGAAGACCGAGCCAATTGGGGAAGGCCGCCTTACATGGTGCATCGTGTCCATCGTGCATTGAGATCTTTAGCCCACTTTCTCGTCATGGCATTGCAGTCCCGCTCATCTTCCATCTCTTAGGTGAGGACACCTTCCTGGGAGAGTTTTCCTCCACCCACTGCAGTGTCGTTTTCTGCGCCGACGATGACCATGGAATTCTTTGCACCTCATATCCAGCACGGTAGCCACTCCATTGTGGTGTTGCCGCCATGTACCCTGATGGTTGTAGCCCCTGACTACACAGAGATCGCTCTGCTGATGCCTGCACCGTTAACTCCCCACGTATGCCAAGGAGTAGATGCCCATCGCCCTGGAGCATCGGGACGCCCAGCAATGGCCATCCTGCCAGGTGGCCTTCGCTGAGGCTGGGTGGCGCCCATGGAGAGGGCTCCTGGTCCGAGTGGGTGGCATCAGGGCGGATGACGCGCGATGAAGCGTACCACGTCATCACTTGTTGATCAAACGCCAGCAGTCTCTAAGCGTTCAAAGTCTCAGTACAATGCAAGGAAGTATGATCCTACATCGTTCCGCTCCTTGGCCACACCATGGGAGGAACGCCAGGCTAAGGATTGCAACGAACCTTATTCACCCTGGTACCTCGTATGTACGAGAGCTGATGGGGACTCCTTTGTCTCGATGAAGCCTCAGTTCTTTGTGGAGCATTTAGAAGACAAGTTTGGGGAGGTCGAGGGCTTGACCAAAATGCGGTCAGGGTCAGTCTTGATAAAAACGGCATCCTCTGCTCAGTCACAGGCATTACTCGCTTGTGACAATCTGGGGGATGTTTCCGTTACCATCACGCCTCTTAAGTGCTTAAATATGGTCCAGGGTATAATATTCCACATGGGCCTTCTTTTGAAGTCTGACGACGACCTGCGTGCCAACTTACAGAGACGAGGAGTTCATTCCGTCCGGCGCATCCATCGGGGCCCGAGGTATAATCAGATTGCCACTGGTGCCTTCATCTTGGCCTTCGAGCATGACACATTACCCGAGAAGGTCAAGGTGATGGTCTAAGGCTATGATGTCAAGCCATATATCCCTCCCACAATGTGGTGCTTTAAGTTCTGGAAGTGTCCGCCTCCAGTAGCTGAGTGGTCAGCATGACAGAATGTTAATCCTAAGGGCCCAGGTTCGATTCCCGGCTGGGTCGGAGAATGATGACTCTGAGTACTATGGGACTTCTGAGGTCATCAATCCCCAAGAACTTAGAACTACTTAAACCTAACTAACCTAAGGACATCACACACATCCATGCCCGAGGCAGGATTCGAACCTGCGACCGTAGCGATCGCGCGGTTCCAGATTGTAGCGCCTAGAGCCGCTCGGCCACTCCGGCCGGCTGGGTCGGAGATTTTCTCTGCTCAGGGACTGGGTGTTGTGTTGTCCCAATCATCATCATTTCACCCCAATCGACGCACAAGTCGCTGATGTGACATCAAATAAAAAGACTTGCACCTGGCGAACGGTCTACCCGACGGGAGGCCCTAGGCACACGACATGTATGTAGTGCTTTAAGTTTGGCCATATGTCTTCCTGCTGTACTTCCAGCATCATATGTTGAGATTGTGGACGTCCATCCTATCCCAATACTCCATGTGCCCCGCCTCCCATCTGTGTCAACTGTAGAGAGTATCATTCCCCTTGCTCACCAGCCTGCAGGATTTTACAGTGCCGGCCGTGGTGGTCATGCGGTTCTAGGCGCTCAGTCCGGAACCGCGCGACTGCTACGGTCGCAGGTTCGAATCCTGCCTCGGGCATGGATGTGTGTGATGTCCTTAGGTTAGTTGGGTTTAAGTAGTTCTAAGTTCTAGGGGACTGATGACCACAGATGTTAAGTCCCATAGTGCTCAGAGCCATTTGAGCCATTTTGATTTTACAGCGCAAAAGGAAAATCGCCGGCCGGAGTGGCCGAGTGGTTCTAGGCGCTACAGTCTGGAACCGTGCGACCGCTACGGTCGCAGGTTCGAATCCTGCCTCGGGCATGGATGTGTGTGATGTCCTTAGGTTAGTTAGGTTTAAGTAGTTCTAAAGTCGTAGGGGACTGATGACCTTAGAAGTTAAGTCCCATAGTGCTCAGAGCCAAAAGGAAAATCATGGAATACAAGACGTTGGACTGACTGACCTATACTGAGGCCAAGAGGAAATTTGAGCGCCTACATCCTGTGGTGATGACCTCTTCTTATGCCGCCACTACGAGATCAGTTGTAGCCCCATCAGTTCCACAAGTTCCAGTCGGCTATCAGAGCTGGAAGTCTGCACCTGCCCCTTTGATGGAGGGGAGCACTTCCCTCCCTGTTGCTCCTGCACCACCTACCTCTGGAGCACTGTCCCCCCAACCATCGGGACACCAGTCCCTACTTCTCAACTGGAGATGCATAAGTCTTCTTTGGCTCCTCTCGATAGGAAGGGGTAAATCCCTTCCCAGGTTTCTGCTAGTGGGAAAGATGACACCTGCTAGTAGCTGAAGTGCCCAAAAGTAGCTGGTTGTAGGGCTTCACGATCATCCCAGAGGCTGAATCAGTGAAGCCCTCCCAGCCAGACAAACCCAAGGAGCAGCAAGAGAAATCCAGAAAGAAAACCCCCAAGACCAAGGGAATTGCGGTTTCACCCACACCACCAATGGCCTACAAGCTCTGCATCTGAGGATGAGATGAAGATTCTGGCGTCCACTGAGGACCTAGATCTCGTCAGACCCTCAGACACAATGGATATAGCCTGTTCAGAAAATAAGTCGGTGGCAGCAGGTGACCCTGAGGCGTACATTGCCTCATTGGATGTTTCATGCCTTCCCAGTCTCACGATCACGTCATCCTCCAGTGGAATTTCTGCGGATTTTTCGACCACCTGGCTGAGCTACGGCAACTGTTAAGCTTTACACCTGCTTTCGGCATTGCCCTCCAAGAAACCGGGTTCCCATCAATGTGAACCCCTGCCCTTCACGGTTACAGGGGATATTACAAGAACCGTAGCGAATGTAATAGAGTGTCAGGTGCACTTTGCGTTTATGTCCTGAACTCGGTATGTAGTGAACCTGTGCACCTTCAAACTCTTGAAACTGTGGCTGTCAGGATAGGGACGACGCAGCAAATACCTGTCTGCAGAATATATCTCCCTCCAGATGGTGCGGTACCCTGAACATATCGCCTGATCTGATTAATCAACTCCCTAAATCTTCCTACTTTTGGGAGATTTTAATGCCCATAACACCTGTGGGGTTGCACCATGCTTACTGGCCGTGGCAGAGATGCCGAAAATTTACTGTCAACTCGACCTCTGCCTTTTAAATACTGGGGCCGCCACACATTTCAGTGTGGCTCATGGTAGTTACTCGGCCATTGATTTATCAATTTACAGCCCAGGACTCTGAAGTTGTTGACACCAACGGCTCGTTGTCTGATGGTAATGTTGGCTTGGCCTATGTCAACAGAGGTCATATTGAACAGCATTCTTTGCCCGCTGGCTGCAGTGTATTCACTGCAGAGATTGTGACCATATCTCGTGCACTTAAGTATATCCGTTCCTGTTCTGGTCAGTCGTTTCTTCTCTTTTATGACTCCCTGAGCAGCTTACAAGCTATCGGCTAGTGCTACCCTCGCCATCCTTTGGTACCGCCCAACCAGGAGTCAATCTCTGCCCCGGAACAGTCCAGTCATCCAGCGGTGTTTGTGTGGACCCCAGGACAGGTCGAACCCCAGGCAACGAACTTGCTGACAGGCTGGCCAAACAGGCTACCCAGAAACGGCACCTGGAGATGGGCATCTCTGAAACTGACCTAAATTCTGTCTTACGCCTTAAGATTTTTTGGCTTTGGGAGACGGAGTGGCATAACAGTATGCACAACAAACAGCATATCATTAAGGAGACTGCGAATGTGTGGAAGTCTTCCCTGCGGGCTTCTCGCAGTGAATCAGTTGTCCTTTGTCAGCTCCGCATTGGCCATATGTGGCTCACACATGATTACTTGCTCCGTCGCGAGGACCCACCTCAGTGTCGCTGTGGTTCCCAAATGACAGTCGTCCACCTCATGCTGGACTGCCCACTTTTAGCCGCTCTGCGGCGGACTTTTAACTTTCCCAGCACCCTACCTTCGGTGTTGGGCGAAATGCCTAAACTGCAGCTTTATTTTTACGTTTTATTCGTGAGGATGTGTTTTTTCAATTGATCTGAGTTTTAGCGCATGTTCTTTGTCCTTCTGTGTCCTCCACTCTAGGGGTTTTAGGTTGGAGGTTTTAATGTGTTGCAGAGTGGCTGGCTTCGCCTTTTTTATTCTCATGATCAGCCAGCCACAGTAATCTGCTTTCTTGTTTTTAATCTCTTCTCCCTGTTCCTTCTGTCTCTCTGTGATTTTCTTGTCCTGTTTTGTCCAGTGTAGTGTTTGTTGTCCTGTCGTTCTTCTGGTTCTTCCTTTCACCTGTTATTGTGCCGTACGTCTTCTTTGTTTTCTTCTTTCACTTGGGTAATTGTTCTACTGGGAACAAGGGACCGATGACCTCGCGGTTTGGTCCCTTCCCTCCCCCCCCCCCCCCCACCCTTCCAACCAACCAATCAAACAATCCTGTAGTGGTTGCTGTAGGGATGACCCACAGTACGTAAAAGTCGAAATCACTGTTTTATTCAATCGCGCATCAAACTTACACACGTGACGTATTTCTGATACACAGCGCAACGGTTCAAGCCACTACGTGCATTAGGGTAAAGTCCATCCTGTCACTGTAGGGAAATCTGAAACAGACCTTTGTCGATAACACAGCAGTTCATTTCGCTGCACGTTAGAAACGTTTGCGGGCCCATCAGTTTCTGAACTTTCTGAACAATAAAAACCGACGCAATAGCATGCCTTCGTAGCAGACAGCGACGAACCGCCGACGCAGATTAGTCCACGACCGTCGCAGTGCTCCAGCTCGGATCCCACATTGTGCATAAAGTTGGATGAACCATAGTGGTAATGGAGAAAATGGCGGTCGTCGGGTTGTTCTGCTTCTATCCACCAGTACAAACTACGCACCAGTGTCCCAGAAATACACAGGGTGAGTCACTAACTATTGCCACCTTGAATAACTCCGAACGTATGATAGTAGCTGAAAAGTTTGTGGGACAAGAATTGCATGGGACAACGGGAGCCGTAATATGACGCTGGCATTTCGTTTCTAAGTGGTGTCACTTTGTTTTTTTAAATGGGATGCTATAGTTTTAAACTTACTTTCTGATAGCAGCTATCGAGACGAATCCAATGGTGTGTAACAGTAAGGTCTTTGAAGGCCAACGAAGGCCGAAAAGGTGGCATGAACGTCCATTTACAGAAGGTGTTCGAATTGATGACCATTGGTATCAATGCAGTGCTGAAATATTCTTATCATGGATTTAGTGGTATTCCTAATCACTTCGGCACTTATCGAAGCACATGATCTGGCAGTTCTCTCTCGTATATCGTGTAAATAGTAAATATTCGCCGAATACGGCGTATCCATCTAACGTGCCATTGACATGTAAACACCATTCGACCGTTCCGCAACACAACATTAATAGGAACCGGAAGACTAGCATCGTAGAATCAAGCGAATGTGAATGATGTATTCCTTCGAAGAACAAGCCGATGTGATTCTCATTTACGGAGAATGCCAACGAAATCCAGTGAGAGCTAGAAACCTATACGCTGAAAGATATCCTCAACGTACTCATCCCACACGTCGTGCATTTAAATATGTGTATGATAAATTGAGAGAACTGGATCTTTAACGCATTGGAAACATATCCGGCAAAGGAAAGTTACTAATGAGGAAACGGCAATTGGTATTCTTGCCACTCTGGTTCGAGATTCTTGTGTTAACTCCCGTAAAATCGCAAGGGAATCTGGCATGAGCCAGAGTAGAGTTGTTCGTGTTCTGAATCTCCATAAATATCACCATTACCACATCAGTCTCCTCCAAGAATTAAATGGCACGGATTGTATGCATTGCATTGAAATTTGCTGATGGGCTCAGCTTCAGATTCAAAGGGATGACACATTTATTAATTTGGTTTTATTTACTGGCGAGGCTACATTCACGAACCATGGAAATCTTAATTTGCATAGCACGCCTTATTGGGACGCTGAAAATCCATGTTGGCTGCGTCAAGTTGCACATCAAAAACGTGGTCGGTGAATGTATGGTATGGGATTCTGGAGGAAAGAATTACAGGCCCCTATTTCATCGAAGAAAATCTTAATGGTAGAAAGTACACCACATTCCAGCAAGAAACATTAGGTCTGTTATTAGAAGAAATACCTTTAGGAACAAGGAACAGAATGTGGTATCAACACGGTGGGTGTCTGGCACATTTTTCACTGATGGCTAGAAATGAGTTGCAGGGACAATTCCCAGATCGTGGGATTGGACGCGGAGGAGATGTGTCGTGACCGGTTGGTTCGCCAGACTTGACGCCTCCGGATTTTCTCTTGGGGGGATTCGTAAAATACATTGTTTATAAAGACCTTCCAACTACACTTGAAGATATGCAAGAGAGAATCATTCTCAGAGCATGTGCTTCGATAAGTGCCGATGTGATAAGGAATTCCACTTAATCCATCATAAGAAGATTGCAGCACTGCATTGATATCAATGGTCATCACTTCGAACACCTTCTGTAATTGAACGTTCATGCCATCTTTTTGATCTTCGTTGGCCTTCAAAGGCCTTACTGTTACACATCATTGGATTCGTCTCGATAGCCGCTATCAGAAAATAAGTACCAAATTATATCATCCCATTTAAAAAAACAAAATTAACCTTCATATCCCTTAAGCGACCCCACCTAGGAACAAAAAACTAACGTCATATTATGGCCCCCGTTGTCGCATGCAACTTTTGTCCCACAGACGTTTCAGCTAGCATCATACTTTCGGAGTTATTCTTAGTGGCAATAGTTAGTAAGTTACCCTGTATATGTGCTAAATTGCCACTGTGTAACAAACACATCTACCAGAGACTGGCTACTCTACACTGTTACAATAGAAACACTTGCTGATATTACGTCCTTTGGCTTCTACGAGAGATACTGTTACTTTCTTCTACGTTTCCACTCTGTATGATGGCTCCTCAGATATTGAGTTTGGTGTTACTCAGAGGCTTTCCGTCACACAAACCTAGACATTGTTGAGTGTTTGTATACGCCGTCTCTATACAGTCTTCATCACCTCTCGCCACTATTTCTCGGTGTTACAATTTTTATAAACGTTATTGTAAGACTGAATATTTGATAAATTCGTTTGATAAAACTTTGTCTATTATCACTGCGTTGCAGTCTGAAGCTACATCTCGTATATATTCGCTCTCAATTTTTCTGAAAAACGCATGAAGTGTAGTTCTCTCATGCCATAATGAAGGCCATCCAAATTCTCTTTTGCCTCTGATGATAATATTTGCCCAGACAAATATCCTTTCAACAACTCATCAGTCACGAATATTGTATTACTCGACAGAGTGCTGTTGAACAAAGTACTTCAGGAATATATTATAATTGATTAAGTGCGTGCATTTATTTATACTGGGCATAAGAAAAATACTTTGATCGTATATATCACAAAAAAGTTAAGGATGGTGAAAATTCAGTTACCGTTCTCTCTAGAATTGATCTGGTATTCCATCAGAATATGTTCTCAGTTGCTGTTTCAACTGTACTACTTCATCTACACCTAAATACATGCTCCACTAGCCACCGTACGATTACCGGCGGAGCGTACATTGTACCACTATTAGTCACTTCCCTTCCTGTTCCGCTAGCAAACAGAAAGGAAAAACGACGCTCTGTATGCCTCCCTACGAGCCCTAATTTCTATAATTTTATATTTTTTCTACAGTCAGCGTTCCTCGAAGAGAACGTCGCCTTCCCTCCAAGGATTCCCCTTTGAGTTCCCGAAGCATCTCTGTAACACTTGCATGTTGATCAAACCTACCGGCAACATATTGGCAGCTAGCCTCTGAATTACATCGATATCTTCCTTTAATCTGACTTAATGGGAATCCAAAACACTCGAGCAGCACTCAAGAGCCGGCCGGGGTGGCCAAGCGGTTCTAGGTGCTACAGTCTGGAACCGCGAGACCGCTACGGTCGCAGGTTTGAATCCTGCCTCGGGCATGGATGTGTGTGATGTCCTTAGGTTAGTTAGGTTTAAGTAGTCCTAAGTTCTAGGGGACTGATGACCTCAGAAATTGAGTCCCATAGTGCTCAGAGCCATTTTTGAGCACTCGAACTGCAGCTTTCTTTTACTGTCTTCTATTGCCACACCAGACTGGTCAACGAGCGACTGGATAGAAGCCTTCGACCCGCGTAGTAATTTTACGTAGGACCTGAATTTCATCGGGCTCTCGGGTAGATCTTTTGCAAGGGTATGACGGTGGTAGCTCCTGTATGCTTCGCGCATCTGCCTTTTTACAGACGCACGACTCACTACTAATTTTTTTCTATCACCGTTTGCGCGTTCTCTTTTAATCGACAGTGCAACAGTCTTTGCTCGTTAGCATTTTCTGAATTTTGTTATTAAACCACGATGGGTCTTTTCCGTCCTTAATCCGCATACTCGGCACATACTTCTTCAGAGTGCGATTTACAATCCGTTTAAACTTTGCCCTTCAATTCCTCTGCATCCATCATACGGGAAGTAAATGATCTCCATTCATTGTCTACGTGGGATTCTAACAACAGATTATCTGATCTTTCTAGGGATTTCTACTCTTTCTACTTGGGTCTGTGAATTACGGCATTACATGAAGGTAGTGTATGGATAATTAATTTCGTGTCGAAAAAGATTTTAATATTGTTGGTTTCACTTTTCCTTCTTGGTTTACACCCTGTGCTGTCAACAATTATAAAAGCACTTGCTTTCGTCCCGCTGGCTATTAAACGACAATAAAAATAAAGAATGCTATGAAAGTTATTGAACATTTTGCGCATTATCAGTTTCTCATTCAGTTACGTTACATCCTTCAGATTAGGTTAGATTAGATTGCATACACTGACAATTTTTCTGTGGACCAATAATGAGGAGATCCTCGAGGATTTCGAACATATTATATAACAAAAATACGTAATATATTTTTACGAAAAAACTAATACACTAACGTTCGTCCATCGATCCTAAGTGAAATGGCTAATAAGAAAGTGGAAAAAGTCTAAAATTTTACATGTGTTTCCATTTACAAATCATTATACAACGTATCACATATACATTACTAGATGCATATTTTGCTTTGTTTTGAACCTGTTCATTTTATTGATGAGATGTGAACCTGCAACTACAGCTGCCAACAGCTCCTGTTATAAAACTTTGGCTACGCATTTGCAGTTATTCAATGTTAATTTACTGATATAGATGCGCACTTGGTCCTCATATCGTAGTTCAGGCATTTACTAAGCACTTGGAGTAGGTTTAGGAAAGAGCAGGATAAGCCAACGTATTGATTTCTTGTTTGTTTCTTTTTAACACAACTTCTTGATGTCTCCCAGAGCTGAGCCGGGAGAAACAGTTTGTCAGCGTAAACAGGCTTAAGTCAGTTAGTGCCAGTAGCCATCTTCGCATGTCGGAAATAATTAACTGGTCTTTATCAAGCACTACTTTTTGACTGTATTTTCTCATGTTTAAAATTCAGAAAGAAGGATCTGTTTTACTTGGTTAAAACCTTCTAAAGCCAAAATCTACTCTGGAGCACATTCTGACCTCTAGAAATATGAAGCCTCCTCAAAACAATTGTAGCGGCGGTTCACCGTCCATAATCAGTCACCTATACGACAAAATCACGCACATTACCATAGGCAAGTCTGCCTTCTTCCAGCACTCAACATAAAGTGTCCAGAATCGCTACCTTGAGCTCCTCCCTCGAAAAGTCCCAGTTTCGATTTGACTCCAGCAGTGTTCCGCCACTGTCCAACTCTCATTGGCAGGAGGCTGTTCCCAACAAAATTACGTTGTTTTCAGGCTCTAAAGACGCTGTTTGACTCAATATGACCACATCCCGGGCTAAACTAATATGTTACAACAATATTTAAATAAAGAAGCATCATAAACGTTTGGTTACATTCAGCTTATTCCCAATACTTATAAATAAAGGTTTGTTCATTAATAAATAAACCAGCATTTTTGCGCAAGTGGACTCATGTTCAATGACAACAGATTGTGGCTAAAAGATGCTTAATCAGTTATTTATGCCTGCTTCACAGAAGCGTCTTCTGGCACTCTTTTCAATTGTGGAGTCCGCTAACACATGTGATTCACCACTTTTAAATTAGCAGAATTTTTAGTGTCACTTGTAATCAACATTTAAATAAAGTTACTGGGAAAATAGTAAACTGTTCATTGAATAAAAACACAAGTATAATAATATGTAAGGTACTGATGCTGTGTTCATTTTCTGTGTAAATGTGGAGAATACGATGTTCTGACAAACATGTGCATAATGAAAAATATATAAATGAAACAAATACAAATAGGTAGCTTTCAGGGATGATAGCTGTAGTGCAATGCTATCATCTGAGATATCGCACGCTGAAATCGCATGAAGCATTTAGAATTTGTTAATTCAGACGTTGTCTAAATGTTTATTGACTGTGAAACATTAACTTCTGTCTTAAAGGTAATGAAATGTTGTTGTATCACTGGACGCGCCTCATGTATCTCAGATCCCCGATGTATTCAGATTTGCATTAATATTTGATGCGAATTAGTGTGAGATCTCATAGAGCTGTAATTTAGCCATCTCTAAGAGCGTCTGAAACTCCGCTATTTCCTAGAACATATTCTGCACAACGGCAATGCGAGCATCAGCCGTCCAAATTCTCGGCTCTGGGATTTACCGGTTTCCGGCGACAGGCTCAATGTCTCTGCACCTGATTGACCGGAAACATTCAATTACCTAGGCTGGCTGCGAAGCTCCCTGAGCTCTGGGCCCGCTAGCTTTCAGCCATGCATCAAATTCACCTTACCTCGTAGCAGTTCTACATGGCTTATTAGTTCGCCTAGATACGCTTAACGTTACTGACCGAGACTGAGCCCCAAAACCTCTCAATTTTCAGGCACGCGCTTTACCACCGGACCCCTACGTGTATGTAATAGTTAATCCATAGTTTTTGATGAGTGAAGTTGGGAGTATCGAAATAAGTGACATAAATGGACGCATCTTTTGATTGCATTGATTTAGATGCTTAAATTTCTCACACCATTAGGGGACCGTAGACGTTAGTATGTCACATAAATTTCAACTTTGACACCCATACCTGTTCCCGAGAAAAAGGGATCCTATCAGTCGGACAGACAGGCGGGCAAGAAAGTGATCTTGTCCGTTGTTACCGACTGAGGTACGGAACGATAAAAATGAATCTTCTGTGAATTTCACGCCAAAAATGACGCGTAAATCTATATTTAAATGGGACAGCTTCTGAGAAACATCAAACATAATAATACTTCTAAATCCGAACATTGATCAATTTCGTAGTGATGCTGCAGTTGCCACAAATTTGTGAAATAGCTACAGTTTGCTTTTCTCCTTTTCCTCTTAAACTATCGATGAAGATTTTGCTACAGAAATATTCTAGGTTCCAGTACTATCTCAACCTGATCAAAATGATGGACAGACATGTTCGCCGGGGTAATGATTTGCCATTCTCCACGACAATACCGTTCAGCTTTATAAAACTTCCCGTGAAACAATATCGTCCAAAATTGGTATAGCTTCTTTATTAATCGAAACTGATGAAACAATCAAAGCGAAAGATCCGTATTTTGTATTGTGACACGTTTGGTGTTATATAACTCATTAAACAAGAAAAATTTTGTGACGTTCCGTACATTAGGAGCACTTTGCAAGGGTATGATGTTTTGGAGCTGTATTAATTTACTGTACTGGGAGAGAGATTCCACCCGTGAACCTTAGCTGCTACAAATTCTCTTTTTCTATCTGTAGCGTCAAGAAGGGCGCAATTTTGAGTGAGGGAAGACAGTCCATAATTTTGCTGTAATTCTAAGTATGAAACACTTACGGACAGTTCCTTTCTTACTTATCTCTCCATTGTCTTAAAGCAGAAAGGACATACAGTCTCATTTATAGGTTACTGTTCCAAGAACTTTGTTGCTTCGCTGCCACGTTTAACTCGAGCAAAATAAAGTTCATTTTAATGAACACACTTAGTAGTACTTACGAAACATACATCGGTCTTTGTAGTGGAACACGTTTTTCCTTATTCAAATAAGTGAGCTGAATATCGGAAATAACTTGAACTAGCCTGTCTTTAATCTGGGGGTGTGCAGTAAATCAGTGTAGTTGGCGTAGATAGACTTCATACATGTAGGCCGTTACCGCGGCATAATCAGATCTTCTCAAGAAGTATGGCAGATATCATACACTGATTAAAATGATTCTTAGAAGAGGGGATCCTGTTTAGTTCACAGTTCCACGGTGACCAGGAAGCCCGCCCTGAGCAAGTATACAGCGAAAACCACAGAAACCGCAACTCATTATCGGGTAGTAATTAAACTACAGTCTATTTCGTGCACTCTGCGCGTTATGTTAATCTGCATCACATTTTCTTCTCTCACTGGTAACTAGCTCTCACTCAAATGGTGATCGAATATATGGGCCTCTTCTGCTCAGTATTACGTGCATGGGGCTCTGAAACTTTCTATTCTTTTAATAGACAGTGTTTCCTGTTGCGCCGAGAGTATGGGGCGATGTATTAAAAACATCATTCGCATTTCTTCTTCCAAACTATGGTACATCACAGAAAAAATTAGCAATATTCTCATTTTATTTTCATAATTTAACTCTTGCGCAATCTGTTACCATCCTTAGGTGCACCTAACATGGCAGAATCAGGCTGTGAAGAAATTAGTCGGCCAACATGTGGTTTTAACGCCTAATAGTCGTTCATTTTAACATATATATAGCTGTGCGCCTTATCCACTGACGCAGCAAACACTGACGTACTCTTGAACCAGCACTGGGGTAGTAATCGATGCTGTATTAGCTACGTTAAAACATCACTGCATAACTACACTGCCGGCCAGGGTGGCCGAGTGGTTACAGGCGCTACAGTCTGTAACCGCGCGACCGCTACGGTCGCGGGTTCGAATCCTGCCTCGGGTATGCATGTGTGTGATGTCCTTAGGTTAGTTAGGTTTAATTAGTTCTAAGTTCTAGGGGACTGATGACCTTAGAAGTTAAGTCCCATAGTGCTCAAAGCCATTTGAACCATTTGAACCATAACTACACTAAACAGATCTTTTAAATGTCGTTCAGTAATCTGAATACAGGAACAATAAAAGAAATCATAGTGTAAAAAATTTTGTCGCCAATATAATACGATGTCCATTATCTCGGATACAAGTAAAAGACTGACATTAGGAGTGAAGACAAATAATGAAGTTAGGCTAGGGAACCGCACCCACTCAACATCTTGTAATACTGACTCCGAAGAAGACACAAAAATGAAAATAATAATGGAAAGTTTTCACAACAATATAAAAATTAACTAACGGTAATATTATTTGCGAAAGGCCAGTGTGGGTTTACAACTGACAGCAGGTCATGTGTTAAAATAATGTGGCTTTTAAACAATATGAATGAAGATAATTAATAGGTACCTTTGCAACATGTAACCAAAACAAAGGTATTTCTCGAAACGGCACAAATCTGAACAAGATGTCCAAATTTATGTAGTTGGGGTATAGAGTATCACTCACAGTAAACTTCGATGTTGAATTTAAACTAATTATGATTCAAAATACCTCTATAAAAAAGGTTTGTAAAACAACTAACAAAATTCAAAATATAAAGTTCAAGGATTTTTCTTGCATCTGTAGGAGGTTGCAGTTTAGCAAAAACTGTAAGTAATTATAATAAAGAAAGAAACAAGGTTTTTCCATTTAAATAAAATTAAAGAATGTAAATTCAGTTTGTCAACCCATCTAGATCTGGAGAGAATGCAGCCAGACTACGTGATTCAAATCACTGTATACAACATAACGGAAATCAAAGTTTAACATTCCTCCGGCGACGAGATAAAAGACGAGGCAAATGTTCTGCCAGGACAACGATGGAACAGGAAATCTTGTAAAGGGAACCACCTAAGTCGTTACGGAAACTACGGGAAACTTGTATCTGGATGGAAGAACTGGGATTTGAACAATGCTACTCCAGAATGCGAGACTACTGTATTGGCCAGGACGCCACCTCACTCGGTATCACATACGGTATTAAAATTCCAAATGTTATCATAGTTCGCGACATCCGAGGTAAAACTAGTTTCCGCTAGTAACTGTACTGCCTAATCCGTTAACCGCGAACGATAATGACACTGCTTAGAGCCAGGTAGGAAAATATGTAGTTTCTGAAATTACTTTAATAATTAAGCGTTATGCACGGTAATCCGCTTTGAAAACGAGGCCAATCTGCCTGTAATTAATTCAGTAGCTAGGCTCATCCTCAAAATAATATGTATTATGCAAAAAGCTGCGCATATCTGTGCTGGGTGGTGAACATAGCATACTTAAAGCTATAGTTTTAGCATTTTGATCTTATGAGCGGCTGAGGCATGAGATACGAAATTCTAACGTAAATTATAACATCAGCTGAGAAGGGGTAGCGTGTGACATCGCTTAAAAAATATTATAACTCTGAATTGAAGTGCCTCAAGGGAAGATCAGATTGGAAATATTGAATTGAAAAGTGCTGTATTCCGGATCATGAGTCTGTCATATAGTTCAAAAATGTTCAAATGTGTGTGAAATCTTATGGGACTTAACTGCTAAGGTCATCAGTCCCTAAGCTTGCACACTACTTAACCTAAATCATCCTAAGGACGAACACACACACCCATGCCCGAGGGAGGACTCGAACCTCCGCCGGGACCAGCCGCACAGTCCATGACTGCAGCGCCTGAGACCGCTCGGCTAATCCCGCGCGGCTCTGTGATTTAGCGCTGCTTCATGTATGTGATCTACCAAATGCAGTGCTGCATTTCCAAGCTAAGTCTCGGGCTACTTAACAGCGGACGTTGTGACCAAGCGGTTCTAGGCGCTTCAATCCGGAACCGCGCTGCTGCTGCAGTCGCAGGTTCGAATCCTGCCTCGGGCGTGGCTGTGTGTGATGTCCATAGGTTAGTTAGGTTTAAGTAGTTCTAAGTCTAGGGGACTGATGATCTCAGATGTTAAGTCCTATAATGCTTAGAGCCATTTGAACCATTTGAGCTACTTAACAACCTAGATGTACTACGTGACATATACGTAGCGGAATTATTCGTTATCGACACTTGATAACAAAGATGTGTGATATCCGTAATTTAGAGCACGGAAGATAATGATGCTAGGGTTTGTGTTTCTCTGGAATTTTCATTTCACAGTAATTTCGCTAACAGTCGCTCATGCACAGAGAAACTACTTTATGATCTCTCTGCCGGAATGCCCATAATTGTCGGCCTCTACATTCCACCCCGTTCGAACTCATTCATTTATCTCTATTGAAACTTTCTGAGAGAGGACAGTTTTATTACGTTGACGCATTCTGACTATACTTACGTATCCTTGAACCTGTAGCCTGAAGTCACGCTGAGTCTGTTCAGTGTGGTATATGGAGATTTTTAAAAACAAACTGTGTTGTATCTGCTCCGTGATTTCTTCAGTTTGCGGCTTACGTACAGTGTCTCATTAAAATGAATTTTAACTGTCTCTTACACAATAAACCGTACAGAACACGTTTAATTGATGAATACTTGCTTTTAAATGACTTCTGATACAGAACAAGAAGGTCAATAGCGACGCATGTGCAACGAAACATGCCATACTTCAAAGGTATATTTCCAAACTTGCTTACACATTTTGAACGTTAGCTGTTTTACACATTTACTGTTAGCTGGTTTCATTAACTATGGCAAGCTGTATTTCAAGCTATCATCTCGAGTCTTGAATGTTTCAGTTCTTCCGACTCTGAATAAAAAATTTGCCTAATCTTTCTTTATGTTATCTGATTCTCGCTACAGTTATACGTTTAAAGTGAAACTCTTTACACTTTTTTGGGGAGAAGGAAGGCGAAGGCAGCAGTTATTCTCATTGCCCCTCTTTGCATTCCTGATTGGGGGGCTCACAGTCTAACGAGAGAAATTCGATAACAGCAGCGCGTGACTTTATTTCCTCATTATCTGTTTCAGTACATCCACACAGGTTACTGTTGATGTTACTGTCACTCAGTTCTTTGATGTAACTCGTCTTGATGGTCCACCAGGCGTAGGATAGCTATTTACTATTAACGTACCGCTAATCCTATAGCCCCCCGAGAGTGCTATTAATAAAGGCCCGACACATTCTTTTTCTTTAAAATTTTCTGCTTTTTGAACATCACCAAGGACAAAAGAACACCACACACGATCAGTTGACTGAGTAATATAGGGCCATTCATTAATTCATGAAATGTATTTGCAAACTACGAATACGTTACTCCCACAGCTATAAAATTTCCTCGAAACAAATGACAAATTGTGCCGGACCAGTATTCGAATTTAGATTTCACGCTTTACGCGAACGGCCGCCTTAACTACTTCGACTGTTCGAGTACAGACCCTTTTGTCTCACTGTCCATGCCACGTCGTGTTGCGGCACTTCTGCGTTCTCGTGGGGGCCCTACACTAGATTAGGCAGGTGTACCAGTTTCTTTGGCTCTTCAGTGTATTTCACTCTTAGGAAAGACTGAACTGGATTGCTACCTCGGTTTGAAACATATTCTTTTGTTTGAACAACTTTGTTTAACACAGTCCAGAACACTAATGTAAGTTGTCACCTTCCTATCCTTCAGAAGAGAGAGAACCAGTGGTATGTGCATTCTATCGCTATACCCACGAATTATAAACAACTGCAAGACAAATTATGGAGCATAATCCAAAGTGCCATCCATCAAAACTATTTCCTTTTCACACAAATAACGAAGATTTTATTGTGTTTCTAAAATTATCAAAGCTGCATCAGGATGATTTTTCAGTAAAAAAGATTATCCTCTTAGTGTTCATAGAATTTACAGCCAAGTGATCTACATATGCTAATTTGTGCTATTTCGTGTGGTATCTACGTCTTGTACTGTGAATGTTGTTCCTTATGCATGCTGTATCTCGATGAGTCAACACGCTGACCAAATCGCACTACTCCTCCGGCTCTTTATTGATAGTTTTTGCCGGGCACTCGTCGATAGCATCGCTAGCTTTTTTTTTTCATTGCATTTATCATAGATTTTCTTCCTGACTCATACTGAATATGAATCGTAAGTGTGATTTCCGTCGCACCTCGACAAAACATGATTACTGCCTAGTGTAAAAATTTTGGCATTGCAGTTCTTCATGTAAGTGCATCTCAAACGATGTTCGCCTGTAGATATTACCTCTCTATAATGTCTGAACCTAACGTTTTCAGTAAAGGTACCTTGGCACCAGATTTGCCACTGCTATGCCCTTCACTGACAGCAGATACAAGCTTACTGGGTCAAATGCGACGCTGCCGGTCGCACCTGTTAGGGAGGAAGCCCCAGGAATGCGCTCTTCTACCAGAAGGGAAAGTTGCATAATTCGTGTACAGGAATTAGTGAGGCCTATCACGACCGCATCTAAGTTGCGGAAGTCGTGTCTGCAGACACTGGGATATATAGGTCTGTCCGTAAAGCGTGCTCGGATAACCGAAGGGATTAAGGCGACCGTCGTTTAAAGCGGGATATACGTGTTCGTTTCTTCGGAGATGCATGCATGTCAGAAGGAATATTCCATCGAACTGTACACTGTCAAATACAGACACTGAACTAATGTTATTCATATGTACATCCGAGGTTTCAAAAGGCAACTGCCCAAAAACTACAAGAGATACGGAAAAATGACATAAATCAGTGAATGGTGCTTCTCTACAAGTTCTTATTTAACATTACAACGGGATCAATATGGGCACCGTTTGTGACGCGGCAGTCGTCAGTACGTCACGGAAAACGCCTACACGAGTTGCGCGGGAAGGCGCCACGGCAGCCCGCTTTTCAAATCTTGTCACTGGGTTGCCTGTCTGCAGCCGCGAAGTGGACGATTTGTCTACATGTTCTGACGCGGCTCTCCCCTACCGCAACTGCGTCACGGGACGTATTACGAACAAAAATTTCGAGACATGCTCTTGTCGCACAGTCGTCTTCTGAAACTCCAGAGGTACTTACAAAATAATATTTATTTTGCTAGATGCTTAACTTGTTTATAAAACAAGTCCCTATTCTTAAACAAATTCTCATTCTCTACTTTTTTATTTCCTGCCTGCTGAATTTATTGCTTTCAAGTTCTTTATCTATTTTTTGTTCTTCAGTGTTAGCTTGACGTTCTAAAGTGGTTCAGAATCTGAACAGCCCGTGCATTTCCCATGTTTACCTTTGGCACTCCCTAATGTAGACACAGGGCGTCCCCGTGCTCTGTTATTTAAATCTCTGCCGCCCAGGCCGCGAGACCCCACAGCGAGTAGTGCGAGTCTCTGTGTAAACAATGAGGCCACCGATCAACAGTTAGGGTATTCATTAAAAACTGAAATACTTTTTCATCCAAATATGTTTACGTAAGCATTAGAATACACAACTTTTCGTTGTGTGATATTGTTTTGACACTTTTCAGGATGGACTGTTTCCATCGCGATTTCACTCGAATTGTTATAAATAAATCACTGTCATAATTACAATTATTTTGCGTTAAAATAATTGCCTGTCTCCTTTTCATTTAGACATTCCTCTAATAGCTCTAAAATCTCTTCCTCTGAAAGGACTGTGCGTGGAGAACCAACCATTTCGTGCCTAGTGACTTGAAAGGAATAATTACAACCTTTCTCTCTACACGACTACCACGGCTCACCGAGTTAAAACAGGCTTCCGTAGTTGGCATACTATGTAGCACTAACGCCTAGTACAGTCAGATTCGAGAATGGATCATATGAGAGCTACTAAAAGTAGAGTCTAGCAAGGCTGGACGTCATAGTGGATAACAAAATTCGCAATGTCGAACTACACTCGCCACTGGAGTGGAAAGGATTAATGTATAGACTGTAGTCAATATCATTTGTATTTCCATTTGGTCCTAACTGATTCCATGTTTTTATTTTTCTTTAACACAATTTCCATCACCTTGTTATATCTAGTATCATACCCAAATTTTTCCGACTGAAGAATCTTTCTTTAGTAATGCTTTAATTTTGCATCAAAATCCCCGATTATCAACTTGTAATAAGACCTAGTAAATTACGACACCCACAAACTTGTTAGATTTACTGTCCTTGGTCAGTTTGGGTATTCTAAAAAAGACAATCAAACATTTTCCGTTTGAGGACGTTGCTTCAACATAAATGTAACTTAGCGCGACTCCGATGCGGGTATACAAGCAGCGACATGTAGGCATGGGATTGTGTGGCATTTCTTTCCGACGAGCGTGCGGTAAATGCGGATATTACCAAATGCGACCAAACAGGACATACGTGCTGTTATGCTTTTCTGGGCTGCCGAAGGACAAACACCGGTAGATGTAATAGATATCTATCGGATAATGAAGAATGTGTATGGGTCAGTATACGCAACGCTGGAGAAAAATAGCGTGCAATTAAGGAGAACGTCCGGGAAAACTGCGACAGTGGGTGATGATGATGGTTCAAATGGCTCCAAGCACTATGGGACTTGCAAAAGATCTACCCGAGAGCCCGATGAAATTCAGGTCCTACGTAAAATTACTACGCGGGTCGAAGGCTTCTATCCAGTCGCTCGTTGACCAGTCTGGTGTGGCAATAGAAGACAGTAAAAGAAAGCTGCAGTTCGAGTGCTCAAAAATGGCTCTGAGCACTATGGGACTCAATTTCTGAGGTCATCAGTCCCCTAGACTTAGAACTACTTAAACCTAACTAACCTAAGGACATCACACACATCCGTGCCCGGTTCCTTAAAAAATGCCTTGAAGGTTCGACGATTCCTATCGGACGAGGATGTGCAGCATGCTGTTAAGGACTTCTTAACGCAGCAGGACAATGTGTTTGTATGTTCAACCTGGTGCGTCGGTAGAGTGATTGCCTCAATGCTTACGGTGATTTCGTCTGATTGGTATATCGATTCTGGTCTGTACAACCTTCGAACCGAAACTTTTTGATCGTCCCTTATACCTCCACCTTATGAGACTGTGAGCATATTTACTTATACAGTTGAATATCTTACGTTTATTTGTAAAACAAGTCTCACTACTCAGATGTATACTAAGTGACCAAAAGTATCCGGACACCTCCAAAAACACACTTTTTCATATTAGTTGCATTATGCTGCCACCTATTGCCAGGTACTCCATATTAGCGACCTCAGTAATCGTTAAACCTCGTGGAAGAGCAGAATGCTGTGCTCCGCGGAACTCACGGACTTCGAAACTGGTCAGGTGATTGCGTGTCACTTGTGTCATACGTCTGTACGCGAGATTTCCACACTCCTAAACATCCCTAGGTCCACTGTATACTAGTGATAATGATGTGGAAACGTCAAGGGACACGTACACAGAAGCGTACAGGCCGACCTCGTCTGTTGACTGACAGAGACCGTCGACAATTGAAGAGGGTCGTAATGTGTAATGGGCAGACATCTATCTAGAACATCACTCAGTAATTGGTATACTGCATCCGGATCCACTGTAAGTACTGTGACAGTTAGGCGGGAGGTGAGAAAACTTGGATTTCATGGTCGAGCGGCCGGCCGTGGTGGCCGAGCGGTTGTAGGCGCTTCAGTCCGGAACCGCGCGACTGCTACGATCGCAGGTTCGAATCCTGCCTCGGGCATGGATGTATGTGATATCCTTAGGTTAGTTAGGTTTAAGTCTAGGGGATTGAAGACCTCAGATGTTAAGTCCTATAGTGCTCAGAGCCATGGTCGAGCGGCTGCTCACAAATCACACATCACGCCAGTAAATACGAAACGACGCCTCGCTTGGTGTAAGGTGCGTACACACTGGATGGTTGAGCAGTGGAGAGACGTTGTGTGGAATGACGAATCACCGTACACAATGTGGCGATCCGATGGCAGGGTGTGGGTTGGCGAATGCCCGGTGAACGTCATCTGCCAGCGTGTGTAGTGACAACAGTAAAATTCGGAGGCGGTGTTGTTATGGCGTAGTCGTGTTTTTCATGGAGGTATCTTGCATCCCTTGTTGTTTTGCGTTGCACTATCACAGCACAGACCTACATAAATGTTTTAAGCATCTTCTAGCTTCCTAGCCGGCTGCGGTGGTCTCGCGGTTCTAGGCGCTCAGTCAGGAACCGCGCGACTGCTACGGTCGCAGGTTCGAATCCTGCCTCGGGCATGGATGTGTGTGATGTCCTTAGGTTAGTTAGGTTTAAGTAGTTCTAAGTTCTAGGGGACTGATGACCACAGATGTTAAGTCCCATAGTGCTCAGAGCCATTTGAACCATTTTTCTTCTAGCTTCCCACTCTTGAAGAGCAATTCGGGGATTGCGATTGCATCTTTCAGCACGATCGAGCACCTGTACACAATGCATGGTCTGTGGCGGAGTGGTTACACTCACTACTCTGATTTACACTATGTGATAAAAAGTATCCTGACACCCCCAAAAACACACGTTTTTCATATTAGGTTCACTGTGCTGCCACCTACTGCCAGGTACTCCATATCAGCGACCTCAGTAGTCATTAGACCTCGTGACAGAGCAGAATACTGTGCTCCACGGAACTCACGGACTTCGAAAGTGGTAATGGACTGGTCTGCACAGAGTCCTGACCTGAATCCTATAGAACACCTTTGGGATGTTTTGGAATGCCAACTTCGTGCCAGGCCTCACCGACCGACATCGATACCTCTCCTCAGTGCTACACTCTGTAAAGAATGGGCTGCCATTCCCCAAGAAATCTTCTAGCACCTGATTGAACGTATACCTGCGACAGTGGAAGCTGTCATCAAGGCTAAGGTTGGGCCAACACCATATGAGTTCCAGCATTACCGATGGAGGGCGCCACGAACTTCTAAGTCATTTTCAGCCAAGAATCCGGATACTTTTGATCTTATAGTGTATTCACAGAGTGGTCCTTTGATAGTGGCCGGACACAATATCTCACGAAATTAGCATCAAACTAAAAAATAAGAAGATCAAATCTGTTCGTGCGTGACGGTGGTAAACAGATGGCGCTATGGATAGCCAACTAGATGGCGCTGCCATAGGTCAAACTGATAAGAATTGCATTTTTAAAGTAGTTACTGCCATTTTTATTACATATCCGTATAATACCCAAATAAATAGGAATGTCTGATTTGGAACTCTTCTGTGAAAAGAACATTGACCCACTGTTCGACTGTCCAGTTGGCATGTTGACGACTCCACTCTAGACGTTCCCGACATCACGTCCAGTGGATGCTGCGAGGTCAGGTGCCAGCTGCTGCGCCGTCCAAGGCGGTACCGTCGTGCACTTACAGCCAAATTACGGTCCTCTCTTTCTAATGTCACACTTCTTCGGCCATTCTCTGGTCTTCGGGATACAGATTCAGTCTCTATAAACAGTCGTCACATCCGAGAAACAACAGAACGATCCACATTAAGAGACCGAGAGAGGTGGCGCAGTGGTTAGCACACTGGACTCGCATTCGGGAGGGCGACGGTTTAATCCCGCGTCCGGCCATCCTGATTTAGGTTTTCCGTGATGTCCCTAAATCGCTCCAGGCAAATACCGGGATGGTTCCTTTGAAAGGGCACGGCCGACTTCCTTCCCCGTACTTTCCTAAGCCGACGAGACCGATGACCTCGCAGTTTGGTCTCTTCCCCCAAAACAACCGAACCACATTAAGACGTCGGGCCACATGAGTTTGTGGCTGTCCTGCTTCCATTCTTCCTACGGCGCTCCCCGGCAGAGAGGCTGGTAGACGTCTTCTCTGTGCCATGCTGCACCGCCCGTGACTGTGTACACAGCGATTGTGAATGTGGGACTATCAGGCAAACTCTACTCCGTTTAATGGGTGTCATGGCGTCATCGTTGGCGTGGTTTTCCGTTGAACGAAGTGCCATCTTCCGTGCGGAACACGACATCTGTTGACAGTTTATATGATTATATCGTCGATTAAACGCAGAGCGGGAAGTAGCTGTAATTTTGAACATCAATATATACAGGGTGTTATAAAAAGGTACGGCCAAACTTTCAGGAAACATTCCTCACACACAAAGAAAGAAAATATGTTATGTGGGCATGTGTCCGGAAACGCTTACTTTCCATGTTAGAGCTCATTTTATTACTTCTCTTCAAATCTCATTAATCATGGAATGGAAACACACAGCAACAGAACGTACCAGCGTGACTTCAAACACTTTGTTACAGGAAATGTTCAAAATGTCCTCTGTTAGCGAGGATACATGCATCCACCCTCCGTCGCATGGAATCCCTGATGCGCTGATGCAGCCCTGGAGAATGGCGTATTGTATCACAGCCGTCCACAATACGAGCACGAAGAGTCTTTACATTTGGTACTGGGGTTGCGTAGACAAGAGCTTTCAAATGCCCCCATAGATGAAAGTCAAGTGGGTTGAGGTCAGGAGAGCGTGGAGGCCATGGAATTGGTCCGCCTCTACCAATCCATCGGTCACCGAATCTGTTGTTGAGAAGCGTACGAACACTTCGACTGAAATGTGCAGGAGCTGCATCGTGCATGAACCACATGTTGTGTCGTACTTGTAAAGGCACATGTTCTAGCAGCATAGGTACAGTATCCCGTATGAAATCATGATAACGTGCTCCATTGAGCGTAGGTGGAAGAACATGGAGCCCAGTCAAGACATCACCAACAATGCCTGCCCAAACGTCCACAGAAAATCTGTGTTGATGACGTGATTGCACAATTGCGTGCGGATTCTCGTCAGCCCACACACGTTGATTGTGAAAATTTACAATTTGATCACGTTGGAATGAAGCCTCATCCGTAAAGAGAACATTTGCACTGAAATGAGGATTGACACATTGTTGGATGAACCATTCGCAGAAGTGTACCCGTGGAGGCCAATCAGCTGCTGAAAGTGCCTGCACACGCTGCGCATGGTACGGAAACAACTGGTTCTCCCGTAGCACTCTCCATACAGCTACGTGGTCAACGTTACCTTGTACAGCAGCAACTTCTCTGACGCTAACATTAGGGTTATCTTCAACTGCACGAAGAATTGCCTCGTCCATTGCAAGTGTCCTCGTCGTTCTAGGTCTTCCCCAGTCGCGAGTCATAGGCTGGAATGTTCCGTGCTCCCTAAGACGCCGATCAATTGCTTCGACGTCTTCCTGTCGGGACACCTTAGTTCTGGAAATCTGTCTCGATACAAACGTACCGCGCCACGGGTATTGCCCCGTGCTAATCCATACATCAAATGGCCATCTGCCAACTCCGCATTTGTAAACATCGCACTGACTGCAAAACCACGTTCGTGATGAACACTAACCTGTTGATGCTACGTACTAATGTGCTTGATGCTTGTACTGTAGAGCAATGAGTCGCATGTCAACACAAGCACCGCAGTCAACATTACCATCCTTCAATTGGGCCAACTGGCGGTGAATCGAGGAAGTACAGTACATACTGACGAAACTAAAATGAGCTCTAACATTGAAATTAAGCGTCTCCGGACACATGTCCACATAACATCTTTTCTTTATTTGTGTGTGAGGAATGGTTCCTGAAAGTTTGGCCGTACCTTTTTGTAACACCCTGTATATTTGTATTTAATATACCTAAGTAATTAAAATTTCTAATTTGATGAAACCGCTAAACTCGTTTTCCATTTTGAAAGTGCGAAGTCTCTTCTCTCAGATCAGACTGCATGAAATGTAAGACGGACTGTCGGGACGTAAAGGGATTTACTCTGTTCTGAGTGCTTTTACTCGGAGCATAACAGATTTTAATAACTTGATGGATTAGGGCTCGTTAGCGAACCCTGTGAAATGCTGCTATAAATTTGTGCGCGACGGTGTAGTAGAGAAATAAGCCTTACAGACACGTGGAACATTTTGCAAGATCTGTTCTAAATAGTTATTTACGCCGCTAGTCTGTTAGGAGCTCATTAGAGACAAAGTTGCTTTAGTAAAAGCGTCTCTATCTTCACAGCGCCAATGTTGTCGCAAACGAAGCCGCTAGCTCGTTACTCTCATGCCAACCACTCTATTCGCTCCGGGTACATCAGACGCGCACTACATTGCATATAAAACTTGAGAACATTCCACAACGTGTCTGAATGTAGCATGTCTGTCCAGAGACTATACATCTCTGCTAAGCCCTACTTTTAAAGCTCAAGTAAATAGCAGGGGACGCATAATTCATTTATCGTTCTTGGTGTCGCTCGTTTTTCGATATAAAGTAAATAAAAATTCCTACACAGTAGCGTTGCCTGTGTGAAATTTCATACTCTCTCATTTTAATAAATCTGATTAATTTCAAGAAGAATCTCCGTACGAAAGAGGAAACCCACTCGAGTGTGCGACATGGTATTTCTGTTTTAACGGCATTCAGAGATGTGAATGTTGTTCGCTATTTGCTGATCAGTCGCTAAGCGTGAACACTTAGTCACGACGAAACGCCATTTTCCATGCTGCCTGTTGGCTTTTGTTTCGGGATCTTCGGCCGACGTCTGTGTAACGATTTTTCTGTAGTTTCGCGAGCACGAATGGCTGGCATATTCAAAGGTTCATCCTCTTTTGTTGGTGGTCGGTACAGTCAGTCCGGAAGTGTATGTTTTATATAGGAAATTAGTGAATAATATAATACCCGTCACTCATTCTTCCATTTCCAACAAAATTTCGGTGATATAAAGTAAAGATGGGAAAGCTTAGTTGTGGAAGGAATATGTATAGGGCCTATATAAAGGAAAAAAAATCTTGAGGATATTATTATTCAAAGAAGAGAGAAAGCACATGACGATGTGATGCGAGATTTGATTACGAGAAGAATTTCACAGGGCATTGAAGGACCTAAGTGGAAACAAGGACGCTTGAATAGACGACAATCCCTCAGAATTATTGAGATCGTTGAGAGAGTCATGCATGACAGAACTATTCCATCATATATAAGACAGGTGAAATACCCTAAGACAACAACAAGAATGCAATAATCCCAATTCCAAAGAAGGTAGGTACTGAGAGGTGGGGATACAAGCGAACCCTCAGTCTAATAAGCCATGGTTGCAAAATCCTGACACGAGTTATTTACAGAAGGATGGAAAAATTGGTAGGGGTCGATCTCGAGGAAGATCATTTTGGGTTCCAAGGAAGTGTAGGGACATGTCAGGCAATGCTGACCCTGCGACGTATCTTAGATGATAAGCTCAAGGGAAGAAAAACCCACGTTTATAGCATCTACAGATTTAGATAAAGGTTTTCACAACGTTGACTGGACTACATTCTTTGAAATTTGTAAGGTATCACAGATAAGATAGAGGGAGCGAAAGATTATTTACAACTTGTGCAGAAACCAGACTACAGTTATAAGAGTCTAAAGACATGAACGGGAAGCAGTAGTTGAGAAGGGAGTAGGACAGGGCTGTAACCTATCCGCAAGATTATTCAGTCTGTGTATTGAACAAGCAATAAAGGAAACCAAGGAAATATTTGGAAAGGGAATTAAATTTCACGGAGAGGAAATAAAAACTTTAAGGTTTGCCGGTGATATTGTAATTCTGTCAGAGACAGCAAAGCATTTGGAAGAACAGTTGAATGGAATGGATAGTGTCATCAACAAAAGTAAAACTGGGGTAATGGAGTGTAATCTAATTAATACAGGCAATACTGAAGGAACTAGATTAGGAAATGAGAAACTAAAAGTAGTAGATGAGTTTTGCTGTTTGAGTAGCAGAATACTGATTATGGCCAAAGTAGAGAGGATATAAAGTGCAGACTGACAAAGGCAACACATGAATTCCCTAAATACATGAATTCGTTAAGATCAATATCGGGTTAATTGTTAGCAAGTCTTTACTGAAGGTGTAGCCTTGTATGGAAGTCACACGTTAACGACCAGCAGTTTAGACAAAAAGACAATAGACGCTTTTGAAATGTGATACTATAGAAGAATGATGGAAATCGGCTGGCTATATCGAATAACACATAAGGAAGTACTGAACAGAACTCTGGAAAAATAAATTTATGGCAACATTTGACTGAAAGAAGGACATGGGTGAGAGGACACAATCTGAGACATCAAGGAGTTATCAATTTGGTAATGAAAAGATGTGTGGGGGTGAAAGTTGTAGAGAGAGACCCAGACTTGAATACAGCAAGCAAATTCAAACGAATGTAGGTTGCCGTTGTTATGCAGAGATGGTGAAGCTAGCTCGTGATAGACTAGCACCGAGAGCTGCATCAAACCAGTCCGACACAACAACAACAACAACAACAACAACAACAAAATCATATATCATGAAGAGCTGTTGTTGTTGTGGTCTTCAGTCTTGAGACTGGTTTGATGCAGCTCTCCATGCTACTCTATGAAAATGGTTCATATGGCTCTGAGCACTATGGGACTTAACATCTGAGGTCATGAGTCCCCTAGAACTTAGAACTACTTAAACCTAACTAACCTAAGTACATCACACACACATCCATGCCAGAGGCAGGATTCGAACCTGCGACCGTAGCAGTCGCGCGGTTCCGGACTGAAGCGCCTAGAACCGCTCGGCCGCCGCGGCCGGCGCTACTCTATCCTGTGCAAGCTTCTTCATCTCCCAGTACTTACTGCAACCTACATCCTTCTGAAACTGCTTAGTGTATTCATCTCTTGGTCTCCCTCTACAATTTTTACCCTCCACGCTGCCCTCCAATGCTAAATTTGTGATCCCTTGGTGCCTCAGAACATGTCCTACCAACTGGTCCCTTCTTCTTGTCAAGTTGTGGCACAAACTCCTCTTCTCCCTAATTCTGTTCAATACCTCCTCATTAGTTATGTCATCTTCCCATCTAACCTTCAGCATTCTTCTGTAGCACATCATGAAGAGAAGGGAGCGAAAACTTTACAGTACAAATAAAATGGCAATGTCTCGGTGACACAATGAAGATGATGTCATCATCATTTTGATTAAAAGTAAGGATGAATTAGAGGTGTCGCTGGATAGAGTGCAGAGGTTCCACAATGATGAATTCCGTTCCAACATACAGTGTACTGGAATAAAGGAAATTTTGAGCAAAGTAAAAGAGAAAAGCGTAATACTTTACATCGAAAGTGAGGCATTACACGAGCAGAACGGATAAATTAAATTTAATTCTATTTCATTAGTTAAAATTACGTAAATGGGTGTGGCTAAAATATCTTAAGCGTTAATTAGCACAAAAGACGATAACTGTGTTCCAAAGTAGGCTGTTATTGTCACATAATGATGTAAAATACACGGAAGTATTTCTGGAGTTGTTAAAAAATTGTAACGTAGGCAATAATAAACTCTGAAAGAACTCTAAAAGCAATTAAATGAAACACCAAGTTTACTGTTATCAATCACTGTTTATTTATCTCCACGACGCGTTTCAAAGGTTTAAATCTCCGTCATGAGGTGGATTTACACTTGTTAGGATGACGTGTGTGTGTTGTGTTACGATTTTTTGGATGAACTTGTGGCACTGTCTAGTGGGAGAAACAAAACACTATTTCAGAACGTTGAAATATATGACGGTGAAATAATGTTAAATTTGAGTTTAACTTTTAACTTTACGCCTATTTCAAAGGATTTTGTGCTCAAAATGTTCCCTCTCTCGTGTTTTGGTGTTTTAAGCGATCTTCCTTTTGATTTATTTAGTGTACGTGGCAATGTTTCGTTCCTTTATGAGCTTTATTTCGACTGGAAATTCTGTCTCCAAGTGAGCATTTGTGGCAGTTGTTCTGTGCATTTGTTCCAGTAAAAAATAACTTCCCAGGTTTAGAAAGTTATGAAGCAGGCGTCATTTAATAGCTGGTGTAGCCATCTCTCAGCAGAGACGAAAGAGGAAATTGATGAATTCCTTCACGGCCAGTTAGCGAGCAGTTTATTGAGGCGCAGCGATTGCAACCTCCCTGGCTGCGACCCAGGCACGAAAGGGCCGTTCGGGGCGGCAGCTGGGAGCAGTACTCAATCGGCCTATATTGATCAGCAGCCCTTGTCACAGCGGAATTCCACCCCGCGCACCCCTGGCAATGCCACTAACACATCAGCGGCCTGTGCGTGCTTTGGTGTGCCGCTGCTTAGCATCGCGTTGGAGCCGCTCTCGCTATCAAAGAACGCTTCCTTTTGATCGAGATGAGTGTGCTAATCTGTCACAGACTTCACTTAGTCTGCTGCATGTTGATGTTCTCCTTGCCGTAGTGCGGTTTTTCACACGCAGGTTACCTATTTAACATGGTCATTTATGTGGAGGTCGTATCCACGATAATGGTATAATTCCTCCCTGTGACAATAGTCGTATTGATCATTACATATTCATAGATTATTATGAATTTACTGATAGAAATAATACTCATAATGGAAGTCGGAGACATTCGTAACTTTTCTGGAGTTGTATTGTAGGTTGTTGATGTAGTAGATGAAGGACAAAGTGATTGTTGATGTCGCAGATGCGTTGGTGAGCGCAGAGACTTCCTAATACCAACATTCATATCGGAACGTACGTAATAAGTTTGAAGTCACTCTGAGATCCACTTTCTTTCGAAGCAATACTGCGCTTGTTTGGTACGCGAATTCACTGTATGTATTCTGGTTGAATAACCTTGCTACTGGAAAACTATAACGTCGATCACGGAAGGCAGCCATATATAGAAATGTTTTCTTTGTGTTAGACGTTAATGAACTAATGTTCTGCAAAATAAATATGACAGCCCTGCTGAGGGTGTTTCATAAGATATCTTTAACGTACTCACACTATTTTGTTTTCCCCTCGCACATACACCACTGACCATTAAAATTGCTACACCACGAAGATGACGTGCTACAGACGCGAAGAAGATGCTGTGATATCCAAATGATTAGCTTTTCAGAGAATTCACACAAGCCTGGCGCCGGTGGCGATACCTACAACGTGCTGACATGAGGAAAGTTTCCAAACGATTTCTCATGCACAAACAGCAGTTGACCGGCGTTGTCTGGTGAAACGTTGTTGTGATGCCTCGTGTAAGGAGGAGAAATGCGTACCATCACGTCTCCGACTTTGATAAAGGTCGGATTGTAGCCTATCGCGATTGCGGTTTATTGTATCGCGACATTGCTGCTCGCGTTGGTCGATATCCAATGACTGTTAGCAGAATATGGAATCTGTGGCTTCAGGAGGGTAATACGGAACGCCGTGCTGCATCCCAACGGCCTCGTATCACTAGCAGTCGAGATGACAGGCATCTTATCCGCATGGCTGTAACAAATCGTGCAGCCACGTCTCGATCCCTGAGTCAACAGATGGGGAAGTTTGCAACACAACAACCATCTGCACGAACAGTTCGACGACGTTTGCAGCAGCATGGACTATCAGCTCGGAGACCGTGGCTGCGATTACCCTTGACGCTGCATCACAGAGAGGAGCGCCCGCGATGGTGTACTCAACGACGAACCTGGGTGCACGAATGGCAAAACGTAATTTTTCGGATGAATTCAGGTTCTATTTACAGCATCATGATGGTCACATCCGTGTGAACGCACATTGTAAGCGTGTATTCGTCATCGCGATACTGGCATATCATCCGGCTTGATGGTATGGGGTGCCATTGGTTACACGTCTCGGTCACCTCTTGTTCGCATTGACGGCACTTTGAACAGTGGACGTTACGTTTCAGATGTGTTACGACCCGTGGCTCTACCCTTCATTTGATCCCTGCGAAACCCTACATTTCAGCAGGATAATGCACGACCGCATGTTGCAGGTCCTGTACGGGCCTTTCTGGATACAGGAAATGTTCGACTGCTGCCCTGGCCAGCACATTCTCCAGATCTCTCGCCAATTGAAAACGTCTGGTCAACGGTGGCCGAGCAACTGGTTCGTCACAATACGCCAGTCACTACTGTTGATGAACTGTGGTATCGTGTTGAAGCTGCATGGGCAGCTGTACCTGTACACGCCATCCAAGCTCTGTTTGACTCAATGCCCAGGCGTATAAAGGCCATTATTACGGCCAGAGGAGGTTGTTCTGGGTACTGATTTCTCAGGATCTATGCACCCAAATTGCGTGAAAATGTAATCACATATCAGTTCTAGTATAATATATTTGTCCAATGAATACCCGTTTATCATCTGCATTTCTTCTTGGTGTAGCAATTTCAATGGCCAGTAGTGTAGCATTTATTGTAGTGTCCTGCGCTACCACTACGTCTGTGAGCGTTGTGAAGTCCTTTTCATTGCACCTTGCACAGTTTCAACGGCAGTAGTTCGTCTTTGCCCTATTATATGAGTACTTAGAACTACTGCATGTTGCAGTGTAAAGTATACAGAGTTCTCGGGAAAAATTCGACTGCTAAACATAGTAGCGAAAATTATTAAACTAACTGATAGATACAGGAGTTCATTAAGGTGGCTTATTTCCTAAATTAAGTAAACCACTAACATGAAGGTGACTGTAATTTTAATTGGGGTGACAACAAAATCAGTGCAATGGAAATTGCTTAATAAATTATGGTAAAATTCCTGTTTACAAACCTCTTATAAGCTAGATGAATATAAAATCCAGAATTCTGTGTGTCAATGAAGTTCGAAACATAGACTACTGACTAACAAAAATATGTAACGCGTTCTGACAAATCAATTTTAGCACTGTTTCTTTTTACAAAATGTATTTGCGAGTGGAGATCACCAGAATAAGAGTAAAATATTAACTTGCAACCAACTGAGAAGCATCGTGAAGTTCAGTGATAATTTGTGCCGCTATATCGTGGATTTCAGTTGGTTCTATTGTTACAGTCATAGAAAAGTTAACTGCGATGTTCATCAAACCCCTGTAGTTCACTATTTTCATTACGTGGTACAGTCTCTGTCCACATGTCCCAAGTTCAAGGCGTTCACCACTCACGACTGTAGATTCCCAAAAGTGGTTTAATTAGTATGCATGTGAAATGACACAGCTTCCCCGCCTGTACAGACGCAAGATTTCAGTACTACCGCGCCTTAATAGGCTCAAAATTTCTTTGTGTTGCTTGGACTGTACGGCCGGTTATCAACAGCAGAATCCAAATAATGACGCCATTCACTGACGGAGGAATTCCCCGAAGACCCTCTGCAGTCCTCCAGAGAAATGTCCAGATACAGATATGCAATAAGCAATTCGCGGAGGACACCTACGAATAAAGCTGAAACTACAGGGTGATTATAACTAAAGTTCCGCTACCTCAAAACGCTCCCATGAAAATCGAATAATCGTAAGAAAATAAAACTTTGTGGCTACGTTTGTAAGGGCATGCGGAGAGAACTAATGAATAAACCATTGGAAGAATAACATTTTAATTTTCATATTACTGGGTAACATTTGTTAACTGCGTACCATGTTTACGTTCCAGGTTACAAACGTTGCTCAATGTGACGACCACGGCCGATTGCTCTACTGCTGCGCGAAACATTTCAGGTAATCGGGTGACCTCACGAGCAATATGAGATGGAGCTCCATCGTGCATCAAAATAGTTGACACCAAGCCGCCTCTATCCCATAATATAGGGATCAATGTTGACGAAGCAGCTCTCAGTAACGCGTGCGGTTCAAGCTGCTTGCTCTTAGCCCTTGGGGGTCTGAGTTCCTCAAAGGAAAGTGGACCAACTGTGAACTGTGCCGTGAAGCCACACCACACAGTGACGCGTTCAGTATGCAGTGGAACTTCACCAACGTTCGTTGGCGATGATGATCCCTAAATGCGACTGTTGTGAGTGTTCATTGCCCATGAGCGTAAAGCGTGCTTCATCACTCCACAAAATGTTCCTCGGTCACATGTCGCTAACTTCATCCCTTTCAAGAAACTTAAGAGCAATTTCTACTCGAATTTCTGCGCCACGTGGAAAAAGTTGTTGAGCAATGTGAAGTCTTTACGGGTACCATTCCCCAGTTATTCGCAACACTTTCCGAACAGTTGACCATGGAATGTTCTGCTGTCGTGGCACAGCTCGTGCCCGTCTCTAATGACATCGATTTCCACGGAACGTTAAATCCTCATGTTATTTTACAGCTCGTGCACTGCTTGAAGATCGCACATTGGTCCAGCAATCTCAGCCATGGCAGCAGCAACTTTTTCAACAAACTGTGGCGATAGTGGACATCGGCCACTCCGAGGAGCAATTCACGAAACGCCAGCTAATTCTAACTTCCTAATCATGTTCTTCAACCCCACAGCGGAAAGCAGACCTCTCCCTATTCCGTTAATACATTGGTACTCGCGAAGAGATGAAACAGTTCACTAGTAAAGCCCTGCTCACCTTTTCCATACTCAGGTTGACTGCCTGTTACTGCAATGCACTCTGATGTTCGGGTTTCAACCATACGTCATCGTACCAGTAACGGCGCCTAACGGCAGCCGGCCCCTGTGGCCGAGCGGTTCTAGGCGCTTCAGTCCTGAACCGCGCTGCTGTTACGGTCGCAGGTTCGAATCCTGCCTCGGGCATGGATGTGTGTGCTGTCCTTAGGTTAGTTAGGTTTAAGTAGTTCTAAGTCTACGGGACTGATGACCTCAGATGTTCAGTCCCATAGTGATTAGAGCCTAACGGCAAGTCATGACTACTAACAACGCAAATCCTTCAGCGCACAGTCTGAACATCATTCCTATAAAACTGCGTATCCACACGACAAATAATTGTCCGTCTACATTAGTTCAGGTACCGAAAGTCTAATTAAAACCACCCTCTAAATGTTAGCCGTATCCCCCACTACACCTCACGACGCGCTGACATTCAAATGTTCAAATGTGTGTGAAATCCTATGGGACTTAACTGCTAAAGTCATCAGTCCCTAAGCTTACACACTACTTAACCTAAATTATTCTAAGGACAAACACACACACCCATGCCCGAGGGAGGACTCGAACCTCCGCCGGGACCAGCCGCACAGTCCATGACAGTAGCGCCTAAGTCCGCTCGGCTAATCCCGCGCGGCGACGCGCTGACATAAGGTCGTTACCGCAGGGGATACAGAGAACTTTCTTTCCGCAGACGTAAGATTCCAAGTGGATAAATTTAGACAATTTCAAGTGATTATCAAAAAAGTTCCCAGTGAAGAGGAAGGATAGACATTGAAGGACAGCAGATAAAAATGAAGAGGAACTTTGAGTTACTGGTACTTCAGATGTGACCCGAACAAGCGAAAAAAATCTTCTCTCCAACGATGAGGCATCTGAATGATGAGAATGATGTGGAAGGTATCAGCAGTTTTAATGAAAATTAAAGGACTTCGAGAAAGGGATTTTTCTGACTCTGTCGAGAGGTTTAGGTCACAATATTGTTGTTCGTCTCAGAAGTGACAGAATCTGACTAAAATTTTCACGTGGAATGTGCTGCTTTTTCAGTTTTGTTAATTATCTTAGCTGGACTAAAACTTATGTATACCTTTACTAGTCTTCTTTCTATTTTAGCTGCATAGTGTATTTTTCAGTCCTTTCAGATAGCTGTGCTGTACTCGTAGTATATGATCTTGATACATGTTGGAACTGTGGGTTGATGAAAGTCACAATTGTTGCTTTTAGGGTCTCCGTTTGTATTGCTTAATTTGATAATCTGTTGGATGATATTTTGACATTTGTTCCACGAGCCTTGTGGCTTTTAGCTTACGAGAAAGGCGGGATCCGCCCTTAGCAGTCAGCCCGGCGCCGCCACTGATCCTCACTCGCCACGCCTCTACAGGGTGCTAACAGCTTCTCCCTGCTTAGCGCCATGCCCTTCACATGAAAATTTAATCTCTCCTCTCAAGATACCACATTCTAATCCAGGTCAAGTACTGCGAGACAGAGTTCTCAGCTGCGCTGCGGAACTTCCCGTAATTTCTTTCAAGCAATGCTGACACCAATTAATGAACTTCTGTAAATAAATTCAAATGAGTTGTGATTGATCTGTTAACTACAAATAACCCCTTTAAATGATCATGTTTTTATTTCAGTTAAGATATCTCTGATTCAGTAATACTACCTAACGTCTCATTAATTTGAAATTGATCGTTCTTATTAAGTGTTCTGGCACCCAGTAAAACTAACTTTACAGCTTGTTATAATTTCACATATTTCAGAAACAAAGGTCAGTGTGAGGTACGAATTTTCAAAATTTGTCAAATGAACTATGGCGTGCGATCCTATTACTCCAAAATTGTTAGATTAAATTTTGTGCGATGTCGTTATGTTTTCATGGAAATATCATTGCTTATTCCTTTAGCATAATATTTGTATACATTTGGCTTTGATTAGCAACAGGCGCATGGCTTCTTCATTGTTTTGCGTTCTTGTGCCTTATATGTATGCGGACGGGGAATACGATTAGGTGGCGCTAGGTGGGAATATTAGTCGGCCGAGGGGCGTACCGAGATAGACCGCAGAATTGCGATAAACAATGTGTTCGGGTCGCGCAGTCGTAGCAGAAGTTCCTGGGTTCGAATCAATGTTTCTCCGCCGGGGTGAGCCGAGCACGCCTTGCTTGCGTCAGAACTCTTGTGCTGCTTGCGAGTGACCGCGTGTTTCTTTACTTCCGTTTAGCAGCTCGTCTTCGTGTCCGAATTCATTAGCCACGATTAAATTAACTTTTTCTTTGGATAATGAACGACCAAAAGCATATGAAGTAGAAGAGTTTACGTGGGACGAAATGCGTCTCCCACAGCAAGGTGTTCTCGGAATTCATTTCCCGATATTTAGTACCACTGTGTAAATAAAGCTGGTGAAGCAAGAGTCTAAGGCGCTGCAGTCATGGACTGTGCGGCTGATCCGGCGGAGGTTCGAGTCCTCCCCTGGGCATGGGTGTGCGTGTTTTTCCTTAGGATAATTTAGGTTAAATACTGTGTAAGATTAGGGACTGATGACCTTAGCAGTTAAGTCCCATAAGATTTCACACACATTTTTTTCGAAACAAGAGCTGTGCGCCGACGTTGTGCGGCGCCATGGTACCGATCTCAAGTTCTGATACTGTGACGGCTGTCGCCGTTGATTACGCAGGTTTTGTCCTCTGGGCGTTGAGGGTTTTCGAACTCCCGTTTGAGGTGCCATCGGACGTTGTTGTGGCCACCTTTAAGCATTACGGCAACGTTGTGAGTCACGTTGCTGAAACGTGGAAGACGTTCGAAACCTACTGTTTCGTCAGTGGTGACCGTTAGATAAAAATTGAACTGCGGAAACACGAGCCTTCTTACTTGGTAATTGCCGGTAGCATGTATGTCGTCATGTACGATGGCGACCGGCGCAGTTGTTCACATTGTGTCCAGGAAGGCCATGTCCGTTCTGAATGTCTCCGACGTAGACTTGTCAGACGTAACCCAACCTGCCTCGCTCACTGCGTTACCTCTATGTTACGCGTCCGCGGTGGGGCTACCTCCTGCGCCCATTCTGAATCAGCCGGCGCCGGCGTCAACTCCTCTCGACGACGTGATGAACGTTTTGCCTGTCTCTCCTACACTGCCACCAGAGGCAGTACCAACGGACGATGGCCGTCAGCAGACGCAAACCGTCTGTCCCGACCCCATGGCTGTTGATCATGGAGCTGTACCGTCCACCGCTTTTCTGCAGTCTGCCCGCATGTCGGCCGACAGCCGTCCGCCGCCCGACACAGGACACCATGTTTGGAACCAACGGTCGCTGAGGAAACGGAAGAGACTGCGCCGTGTCCCTTCTGACGACTGTCTCCATCGGATGTGTGCATAAAATGACGGTACCATCTCCAGTCAGCATCCACCTACGGACACCGACCTTCCCCCGCCTGCGCTTAATGCGGTTGCCCCCCTTTCTGTGTCTGACGCTACCTGTGGGCACACCTCTGACAGTGTTCCACTGAACCGGCCTGGTGAGACGTCTCTCTCCGGGGCGGACGTCGATGCTGAGGATGGACGTTCTGGAGGAGTACAGGGAGATGAACAGCCTGATGACGTCAGCTCCCTCTCCGTCACAGTGATGCGCCCTTCCTGGGCAGCCGAATGGGGAGCTCCCCGCGTTTCTTCCATATTTGCATCGCAAGTTTGTCAGACTTATTTCTTACCCACAGTCAATGTCAACACCATTCGTGCACACCATAAATTGGCGTTACTTTATGAAATGCTGTATGCTGCGGACGTTGACGTTGCCCTCCTTCAACGCCCTATTGGTAGTGGAGTGACAGTCCTCTTACCTGACGGTATCCTCGCTGATACAGCTGCCTATCTCTCTGATGCCAGACGTATGGCTCTCACCTTTACTGGCGTCAGGTTCGTCAACATCTATGCGCCATGTGGTTCAGAGCGCCGCCGCGAAAGTATACTTATTTCTGTGGGGCGGTCACCCTTCTCTTCCTTGGTCAGCGGGATGCCTTAATGAAAGGACGCGACCAACTCAACACAGGCTCCCAAAGAGCAGCTGCTCCGCCACTCTCCATGCGCGGTGCTAGCGGCAATGGTCCAGCACCTCAAAGTTGAAGACTCTTTGGAGCATGTTCGTAGTGATCACCTGGGTTTTATGCATTTCACTAGCTATTCTTCCAGTCACCTCGATCGTTTTTATATCTACCGCGAAATTGTTGGTATGGTGCAGGCTACCGAACTCTGGCCTGCTGCATTCTCTGACCACGATGCATATATCTGTGCCGTCTGTCTCTACTGCCAAAGGGCGTGGCGCAGCCAGAGACCGTGGGAACTGATGACGATCCATTTTACTTCATCCGACTGCTGGTAGCGCATCGAGACTATGTGGACAGCTTGTCGTCGACGCCGTGATCCATCTCAGACTGCCCTGTCATGGTGGGTGCTCTGCGCAAAGCCTGCCCTCCGCCAGGCCTTGATTGGTTATGGACGGAAAGCCGCGGCGTGGCGGCGACTGCCCTCTCTCGATGTCGCCTTGGATGAGCTATGGTCAGAGCACACACAAACGACAAATTAGTACAGGAGCAAATGTCTTTGTACCACATAAGAGCGAAACAGTGCCACTGTCGGAGGAATCTGATTAATGTTCTGATGACTGATGGCGGCCGGCGCTTAGATACCTAACGTGATAAAGGGTCTGTCCTCCATGCACATTATACTAAGCTGTACTCTGCACAACGTCACCGTCCTGCCAGCATTGCGGCTGTCTCCCATCGCTCCTCTGGCTCGGTTCCTGGAGATGCAACAATGGATCTGCTTGCCGACGTCACAGAGGACGAAGTCCATGATGCTATCCAGGCAAGTTCTACGAACAAGTCGCCCGGCCCTGACGGCCACCAACTAGAGCTTTAGCGAACATGTCGTCACTTACTGGAGCCGGTTTGGACGGAAATCTGTCGAGACCTTATGTCGCCTATCGAGCATATCCCAAATGGTTTCCTTGACGTTACCCTGACTCCCACCCACAAGTTCCCGAGTACATCACGGATATGCAACTACCACCCCCTGACGTTGCTCAACAGCCACACGAAAACCTTTACCCGGCTGTTGGCTACACGGCTTAAATGGACAGACCGGTATTTGGTTTTTCCCTGATAAATCCTCTCTGGGAGGTGTCAATAATGTCCGCACTACCCTCTGACACTATCAAGACATAATCGCTCTTGCTCACGCTCGCCATGTGTTTCGGCTATTGACCGCTCTTGACTTCAGCCAGGCGTTCGGTCGGGCCGATCACGACTACCTGGAAGGGGTACACCGCAATATGGGATACATTGATATTGCATTCGACGTTTTATTGCGTCTTCTTCGCGGAGAGACGTCCTGTGTACCCTACAATGGGCGCCTTACTCTTCCTATCTTGATCCATAGTTCAGTGAGTCAAGGCTGCCCTCTCTCTGCACTGTTGTATGCTTTCGCCACGGAACCTTTGCTCTGCGGCCTCTGTCAACGCCTGTCTGGGATGTCTCTCGTTGACCATGTATTCAGCTGCACTGCGTATGCGGACGACCTCGTGCTCGTTCTTCACAGCACTGCTGAGGTCAGGGAGTCATTGTATTGGTTGCCACCAACGACGAAGCTTCTCGTAGCTGCCTTGACGTCCGCAAATCGAGCGCTACGGCTAGAGGTGCGGGACTTCCTGTGGGCAGCGCTGCTGCATTGAGTGTAGCTGCTACTATTCGATACTTAGGACTCGATTTCACAAGTGGTCTGCGGAACACAGTTATCCTCAACTACTGGCGCCTTCTGTCCCAGTTACGAACTGGTCTCCCAGATCGTCGTTTACGAGCCCTCGATCTTCTGCAACTGAAACAATATGTAAATGTATATTTGACGTCACATGTCCCTCACGTGGCACAGGCACTCCCGATTCCACCGTACATGGTCAGCCACATGCTAGCGGCATTGGGTTCATATGTTTGCCACCTCTTGCTGTTTAAGATAAGGTACGAGATCCTCACCCTCTCGCGATGCAGGGGCGGTTTAGACCTGTATTATGTCCCTTGCAGAGCGATAGCCTATTTCATCACCTCTGAAATGGTGCTGCGGCGCCGTTGTTCCACGTACCTCACTGTGCTGGAGGTTCCTGCACTGCGCTCTCTCGCAGCCCCTCTCCAGCTTTCGAACGTCCAGCCACCCTTCTTTTACTTCTTCCATTTTTTTCTCGAACTGAGCTATGTCTGTACTGCGATATCGCCATCGCTCATGGTGTCCAGGAAGGTGATTATGGCTTTCTTCTGCAGAACAGGACACCAAATGTGGTTGAGGGAGAACATCGCCACGTCGACTGGCCTGGCATCTGGCGATCGGTGTACGCTCCTTATCTTTCCACTGGCGTCCAGTCTGCATGGTATCTTACGGTCAATGGGAAGCAAGTATGCCGCTCACGCCTTCACCAATTTCACCTAGCAAACACGATGTTCTATGTCGCCTGTGATTTTCTGGACAAGGACGAGCATCGCCTAGTGTGCGGATTGGCGATGGGTTTTTGGCGAAACACATGCTGGCCTCAATTACCCGCATGACTCCTCATCAGATACCTTCTCACCTGCTCCTCTTTCCGGACTCGGAATACTTCCCACAAACGAAAACTAACTCCGTGAAGTGGATTTGTGGACACGCAGTTCACTACTTTTTTGCCGACGGCGAGAAAAATGTCTTGATTTTTGAAACTTCCTTAATGAACGACGTTGTACAGTTGTCTGAAATCCCAAATACAGTTTTTCTCCTAGTTTCTTTCTAGTGTCTTTCTTAATCCACGCGGGAGTTGGAGTGTTACTGTACTGAGGAGTTGATCCACGCCTGTTCTACTCTTGCAAGGGAAACTCCCCATCACGCCCCCTCAGATTTAGTATTAAAATGGCCCAGAGGACAGCCTGTCAAAAACTGAACACAGAGCAAGCATGAAAACTGGAAGAAGGTGTACCGAACTGTGAAAAAAGAAGCAAAATAGAAACAGTGAATGGTCCAAGCTCAAGATGTACAACATCGAGCAGATAGCGAGCACCACAGCGTGGTGGTTGTGTGGTCACGGTGTTGGACATCAAAGCAGGAGATCAGTGTCCAAATCTGCCTTGCGTCCCTTTTCTTTTTCTACAAGATTATGACGTTTCCGTCCCGTCATTGACGTGTCTATTCTCCTTCTGTAGTCTTGGTAATTGTCATACAATATATTGGATATAGAATATGAGTCATGTGGTAAGAGTATATTACCGTCGCGCTTTTGTTCTCTTGGTTGGTCGTGCGTGCATTTATAAGTAGCGTATCAGCGAGCGTTGTGTCTCTTTATTGTGTGCCATGTTCGCCAGTGGTCACTATTCTTAAGATCTAGAAGTTTAGTCAAGATAAATTCTCATAAGCGAGATCGTGAAAACGATAAAACCGTCTTAAAATGTACAGGATGATTCCGTGATGATGCTACAAACTTCTAGAGATGATGGAGACGGGTAAATGTATCAATTTGAGGTAAGGGACCCTATTCCGAAAACGACCGAGTCGAAAGCTATAATTGAAAATTGTTCTGATACCTCTGATGGTGGAACACACGTACCGGTATTGTTGTTACTAAGATCTACATCTACATCTGCATCTACATACATACTCCCCAAGCCATCATACGATGCGTGGCGGAAGGTACGCTGTATCACAACTCGTAGTTTCCTTTCCTGTACCACTCGCAGATAGAGCGAGGGAAAACCGACCATCTATATACTTACGTATGAGCCCTAATTTCTCGCATCTTATCTTCGTGGTTCCTACGCGAAATATATGTTGGCGGCAGTAGGATCGTTCTGCAGTCGTCTTGAAAAGATTGTAGGATCGGCCACGTTCAGAGGTGGTAGTGTGGACCAAAGCAAGGGAAAGGTTTCTAGTAAACATGTCCTCTAAAATGCATACCTTAAGCACTGTGAGCCCCTGTTCATCTTCGATACTGTGAAACACATCTCTTCTACTGCAAGGTCTTTGGTTTCCCTGTTTTTTGAGGAGATAGTATGGACCAAAAGAAGAAAAACATGTCCAGTAAATATGGGCTTTAAAATACATACCTTAAGAGCTGTGAGCGCTTGTTCATCTTGGCTCCTGTGATACATTTCTTCTGCTGAAAAAAATTGCTTATAGCTCTTACGGCATGCATTTTAGAGCCCACGATTACTAGACTCCTATTTCTTGTTTTGTTCCATATTACCACCTCTGAGAGCTGCCTAGCCTAGAATTTTAGCAATGACAGTATGACTGTTGGGGGTTTTAGAACGATTTCAGCTTATAACCACCGACTAGGTCATTTCCGGACCAGACTCCCCTACCTCAAATTTATACTTTTACCCTTCTCCATTATGCCTGTAAGTTTGTAACATCATCACGGAATCAATCTGTAGACACCATTTTTGGCAGGCGTATTGCTGCTAATCAAGGTGATTTAGCTACGTCACTCAAAGCGATATAATTGCCCACTGCATGTGCGCTAATTCCTTACAAGCTCTAAAGAACTCACGTGGAAACGTCGGATAAGCTGGATACTATAAACGCGCAGATTTTATAAATCTGTACTGAAAATGTATACAGTTCGATGAAAAGCAAGCTCAGCAGATGAAAGAAAAATGAGGAAATGGGAATTAATACGAGGAACCTTCGCGACGATCTCGCACGTAAAATAAATAAATGATATTTTTAAAAAACCATTCAAGTTTTTAAGGGGGCGATCAGAACGAATTTCGAAACTGACTCACAAATAGACACCGGATAAAACAGAACCTGTGGCGATAAAAAGGGTCTAACGAAAGACAAGGACATAATCGATTTAACTAGAAAAAAATCCAAGGTACGGAAAAGCCAGTGCAAGAGCTCAGAGACCAATTAGCAAACGGAATCGAACATGTGGAGTAGGAGTGCACGAATTTTAAGTTCAGACGAAGTTAACGTGTTTGAAAAGTTTCAAATTAGAAGCCGAAGATGTAGAGAAACAGCACTACGTATTTTCTGACAACGAAAGCGCGCAGTTTTAGTAATACTTTGCAAATTTACGTCCTATTGTTCAGCTACAGTCACAATCACAACATTAACCATAAACCATTTCTGCGAGATGTTGAGATCTATTTACTGATCAAAGAAACTCCATATAATTATTAGTGATTCAGCAGGCGTTAAATCACGAAGAAAGAGATTGGTTTGCGGTATCCTGCACGGAAAATATGTTCCGTGCGGTATGAAACAAAATTTTCTAGTTACGTCATGGAATATAGCTGTGCAGCACGCGATGAAGTTAAGAATATTTCTCGGGAGACGTGCGGAACAATCAAGGTAATTTATGGCTACGTACAACACCAATCTAGCAACTGTGGCTGGTTGGTTGACAGCGGTATGCAAGACACCGCATGGTATGATGCGGCGTATTTCAGTTTTCGAATAATAAATGTTTCAAAAGCACGGATGAGAAGAAAACACTCATAGAACACTTAGACCAGTACATGCTGAGCAATTACCACAAGTTGAACGAAAACGAGACAGTTGGCCTCGCGGAAGTCGTGGCGTGCCACATGTCATTTTATGTCCAAACAATGTTAAATTCTCCTCCAGTATTTTTCTAGGACTTGAAACAGTTCTTTTGTGGAGAACCGTGTGAAATATCGTTTACCAGTTTTCAGTATATACGTATATTCATCGACCTACAGCGGGAGTCAGTCTGTTTGGATACCGAATGAGGTTTCAAGGCTAGAAACAACGGGGAGACAGAGATCTAGCATAGCTTGTACCAAGCTCTTCTCACTGAGAATCAAATAAACAATATTTACTATAGGTGTACGAGGTGCGGCTAGAAAAAAACCGGACTGATGCTGGAAAAAACATTTATTTACAATTATTTACAATTTCATGTTATCTCCTTCAATGTACTCTCCTCCTCGGTCTCTACACCGCTCCATACGAATTTTCCACTGTTCATAGCAATGCTGCAGATCATTTTCGGTAAGTCCATACATTACTTCCGTCGCTTTTTCTTTTACTGCTTCAACAGCCTCAAATCTAGTTCCTTTCAAAGCTGACTTGACTTTAGGGAAAAGAAAAAAGTCACAGGGGGCCAAATCAGGTGAGTAGGGTGGATGATCTAAGATGGGAATGTTGTGTTTTGCCAAAAACGTCTTCACTGACAACGCACTGTGAGCTGGGGCATTGTCTTGGTGAAGGATCCATGACTTTTTTCTCCACAAATCGTTCCGTTTTCTCCGTACTCGCTCACGTAGGGTAGCCAGGACGCTAATGTAGTAATGCTGATTCACTGTTTGTCCCTCTGGTACCCAATCAATGTGCACAATCCCTTTGATGTCAAAAAAAAAAAAACAATCATCATTGCCTTGAATTTCGATTTTGACATTCGTGCTTTTTTTTGTCGTGGAGAACCAGGAGTTTTCCAATGCATCGATTGGCGTTAAGTTTCGGGATCGTAAGTAAAAAACCACGATTCATCGCAAGTAATAACATTTTGTAAGAAGGTGGGATCACTTTCAATGTTTTCCAGGATGTCAGAACAAATCATTCTTCGGCGTTCCTTCTGTTCAATTGTGAGACACTTTGGAACCATTTTTGAACACACTTTGTTCATGTTGAAACTTTCATGAAGAATCTGCCTAACACTTTCCTTGTCAACTCCTGTTAACTCAGACACTGCTCTGATTGTTAAACGGCGATCTTGTCGAACAAGTTAACCGATTTTTTCAATGTTTGCATCAGTTTTTGCTGACAATGGTCTGCCAGTGCGAGTGTCATCACTGGTGTCTTCGCGGCCATCTTTAAATCGTTTAAACCACTCAAACACTTGTGTTCGCGATAAACAATCATCGCCGTACACTTGTTGTAACATTACAAACGTTTCACTTGCAGATTTTCCTAGTTTGAAACAAAATTTGATGTTAACACGCTGTTCTTTCTGTACACTCAACATTTTCCGACGCACAGACAAAACGTCAACTACTTAAAACAGCCGCCACTGGCAGACTGAGTGCAGGAGGCAGATGAAACTCGAGCAGTAAGCGGAGCGAGAGTCACGTGACAGGCCACGCGACTTTCAGCCTTATTGCATTCGTTTTATTGTTTCACCAGTACTAGTCCGGTTTTTTTCTAGCCACACCTCGTATTAAGAAATTAACTGCGTTAGTTTAGGAAATAACGTATGTCATTCTTAGACAATCATAGGTCATAGTTTTTATGGTCTCAGCATTTCACTACTACGAAGTGATTGAAAGTCATAATCATTTTCTTTCTTCAGACAGATTGAGGACGAGCTGTTCTAAAAGCTTTCCATGGTTTCTGTTATTACGACCGGAAAAGGGTCATGTCTCGTTACGCATTATTTTTAAATACTCTTTTTTATATGTGGATTGTTAAAAAGGTAATGTTGTGCCCACTGGCCGCTGTGGTTGTTCTAGGCGCTTCAGTCCGGAACTGCACTGCTGCTACGGTCGCAAGTTCGAATCCTGCCTCGGGCATGGATGTACGTGATATCCTTAGGTTAGTTAGGTTTAAGTAGTTCTAAGTCTAGGGGACTGATGACCTCAGCTGTTAAGTCCCGTAGTGCTTGGAGCCATTTTTAATGTTGTGTCTGTCATTGCCTTTTGCATCTCTTTCGAGCTGACGTCATTTCGGTAGCTTGAACAATGGCTTGTCTCATATTTAGCTATGAAATACAGCAGCACTGATCGCATGTGAAGAAATGTGCTAAATCCTGAAGAGTAGAAATGAAGTGGAGAGAGAACATTAAACACAGTTTTAAAATGTAGTGTAAGCCTATTGAAGAGGACCAACGTGGAAGACAGATTAAAATTCATTAAGAGTCGAACAAATCATCACGAACGCCTCGTTACGTCGTGCGATGTTAAAACAGTCAACAAAAGTTTCATATTCGTTCTAGTGAGGAAAGCAAGTATTGTGATATGAAAGGCTACGACAGAATTTCAGCAGTCTTCGCTGCCGGCCGTGGACGATCAATACCATCCAGTATTAGTGTTCTGACTTCAAAGTTTAAAATAATTATTTAGTTGCTTCGCTCACTGAGACACCTGCGAAAAGTCTATCCTTTATGGTCTTGAAATTTCACTGAACTTGTTCTATAATTATAACTAACACGTTCCGGTTCTTATACCGAGTCTCCGTTATTACAGGAAACTGAAGCGGCATACTTTGTGAATAGGATTGTATTTACTCAGAAGTTCGGATGACTGAGACCGTAATGCTTGCGGTCGCGCGGGCTGCGCTCTTAGCGGGATTCAAGGATTACTCTCCGGCCTAATTGCGTCCGAGCCGTTCCCCAGTGGAATCAGCCTGCTGTCCAAGTAAGTATTGCCAGTTGTAGTCTCTAGGGAAGGCTAAAGGTTGCCGAGGCGTGATATTATCGGATCTAATTTACCCAGTTCTCCTCATTCCGAGTATTACACTGTGAGTCAACGTCCTCCTTCTCTTCTCTGATATTACTGACAAAAGTCACCGCAGTTTTGTAGCTTTTTACAGAGTACCCTGCAGCTGCATTTTCTGTGCTTTAGTAGCAAGATAGTACTCACATGTCCAGCTCTTAAGCCAACTAACGAGCGTCTGGATGGGTCGAAATAGCACTCAAATCAGAAGTTGTTCTGGTATGGGCTCATATCGGGGAAGACTTACATTACATACCTTTCAACTAATTTACCGGGGTGGCCGAGCGGTTCTAGACGCTTCAGTCTGGAACCACGCGACCGCTACGGTCGCAGGTTCGAATCCTGCCTCGAGCATGGATGTGTGTGATGTCCTTAGATTAGTTAGGTTTAAGTACTTCTAAGTTCTAGGGAACTGATGACCTCAGATGTTAAGTCCCATAGTACTCAGAGCCATTTGAACCATTTTTATACTTATTTACGTTTACCGTTGTTTCTTTATATCTCTTCAGGAATATGCTTGGATAGTTCTTCAGACTGCGTCAGGGCCGAATTACGTCTCTGAGCTAGTGCTTGTTTGTTGAAGAGTCCCACGTTGACCAGATATTAATCTAACATATCTTTCTTTTCTTCCGTCTTGTGTTTTTTAATGTTAGGACGGAGCAAAAATGGTTCAAATGGCTCTGAGTTCTATGCGACTTAACGTCTGAGGTCATCAGTCGCCTAGAACTTAGAACTAACTAAACCTAACTAACCTACGGACATCACACACATCCATGCCCGAGGCAGGATTCGAACCTGCGACCGTAGCGGTCGCTCGGTTCCAAACTGTAGCGCCTAGAACCCCACGGCCACCCCGGCCGGCAGAATTTAATTCTTCCTCTGTCCATCCTTAATCGTGTATAGTGCGGTTTCACTAAATGATTTTTATTACTGTAACACGAGTTCTTTAGCCGCGACTAACATTAAAACTGCAATTAAATAACGACGGGTTCTATCAGTTTCTAACCTAGTATGTGTTACATGTAGATGGCAGGACTTGAAAAATATCAATAATTAAATAAATCGCCGGCCGCGGTGGTCTCGCGGTTCTCGGCGCGCAGTTCGGAACCGTGCGACTGCTACGGTCGCAGGTTCGAATCCTGCCTCGGGCATGGATGTGTGTGATGTCTTTAGGTTAGTTAGGTTTAAGTAGTTCTAAGTTCTAGGGGACTGATAACCACAGCAGTTGAGTCCCATAGTGCTCAGAGCCATTTGAGCCATTTAAATAAATATTTTTAAAATCACTCCAGGAGCCCGGTTTTCACAGATGTCTAATCTTTTCAAAGTTAGTGTTCCCTCTCTCATGATCTCACTGCAACTAAAGAGGCAAGGTACCTTCAAGCTACCTCTACAGTGAATGCGAGATTCGTTTCTGCATTTCAGTTCAATGGCTCTGCCCATTGCAATACAGATCGGCCACAATAATCCGAGTAGATTGAATAAACGGATAGTTAGTATTAGAGAACTGTTCCTACTACTTGGACTTTGTTTCTATGAATTAAATACTCGTAATTTATGACAAAATATTTTACTGACAAAAGTTCATTGTCTTTTTCTATGCCAAAATTGTTACAAGAATGTATTGTTTGTTACCTATTTGCCAATAACACAGTTTTTCTTAAGGACTGGCACCGAGCGGGGTAGCGCAGTGATTAGCACACTGGACTCGCGTTAAGGAGGACTACAGTCCAAACCCGAGTCCGGCCACCCTGGATTACGTTTTCCCTAATTCCCCTAAATCGCTTAAGGCAAATACTGGGATGGTTCCTTCGAAAGGGCACGGTCGCTCTCCTTCTCCATCCGTCCCTAATCTAACGTTGTTCTCCGTCTCTAATGACATCATTGTCGACGGAACGTTATACACTAATCTCCTCCTCGTCTCATTAAGGACTGGTAAACAGCTTTTCACTAATCTGTCAATTAAGCATTATCTCAGATAGTCACTTAAAGGCCTTATGTTCAGTGCTTCTTGTAGTCTCTCGCGTCAACATAGTTCAAAATGAGTGAGGCTAAATTCGTTATCCTGGAAACTTGGAAGCAGGATTAGCTTAGTAAAACAAACTTCAACTGGGTAAAATGGTTAGACTTGCGTGTAACATGCGACGAACTTCGACAACCAGAGTGTCGTTAAGTCGATAGCAGTTTCGGCCCCATTACAAACCAAAGTGAGATCAACGTCAGCATTATTTAGCATTCTTAACCTGCCACCACGTTACTAGCAGCGTGTCGACATAAACCCTCATAACAGGAAATTTTCTCTAATATAATTTCACCACCTGAATAGTATTATGAACGATAGCTTGAAAAACAGCCGGCATTGTGAGGATCAGAAACGTACAACATCGTTGATCCCACCACTCATATACAGGGTGGTCCATTGATAGTGACCGGGCCAAATATCTCACGAAATAAGCATCAAACGAAAAAACTACAAAGAACGAAACTCGTCTAGCTTGAAGGGGGAAACCAGATGGCGCTGTGGTTCACCCGCTAGATGGCGCTGCCATAGGTCAAACGGATATCAACAGCGTCTTTTTTTAAATAGGGACCGCCATTTTTATTACATATTCGGGTAGTACGTAAAGAAATATGAATGTTTTAGTTGGGCCACTTTTTTCGCTTTGTGGTAGATGACGCTGTAATAGTCACAAACATATAAGTACGTGGTATCACGTAACATTCCGCCAGTGCGGACGGTATTTGCTTCGTGATACAATACCCGTGTTAAAACGAACCGTTTACCAATTGCCGAAAAGGTCGATATCGTGTTGATGTACGGTTATTGTGATCCAAATGCTCAACAGGCGCGTGCTACGTAAGCTACTCGGTATCCTGGACGACATCATCCAAGTGTCCGGATCGTTCGCCGGATAGTTATGTTATTTAAGGAAACAGGAAGTGTTCAGCCACATGTGAAACGTCTACCACGACCTGCAACAAATGATGATGCCCAAGTAGGTGTTTTAGCTGCTGTCGCGGTTAATCCGCACATCAGTAGCAGACAATTTGCGTTAGAATCGGGAATCGCAAAGACGTCGGTGTTGAGAATGCTACATCAATATCCATATTTCTATGCACCAGGAATTTCATGGCGACGACCTTGAACGTCGTGTACAGTTCTGCCACTGGGCACAAGAGAAATTACGGGACGATGACAGATTTTTTGCAACGCGTTCTATTTGGCGACGAAGTCTCATTCAACAACAGCGGTAACATAAACCGGCATAACATGCACTATTGGGCAACGGAAAATCCACGATGGCTACGACAAGTGGAACATCAGCGATCTTGGCGGGTTAATGTATGGTGCGACATTATGAGAGGAAAGATAAGTGGCCCCCATTTTATCGATGGCAATCTAAATGGTGCAATGTATGCTGATTTCCTACGTAATGTTCTACCGATGTTACTACAAGATGTTTCACTGCATGACAGAATGGCGATGTACTTCCAACATGATGGATGTCCGGCACATAGCTCGCGTGCGGTTGAAGCGGTATTGAATTGCATATTTCATGACAGGTGGATTGGTCGTCGAAGCACCCGTACGTTCACGGGATATGACGTCCCCGGATTTCTTTCTATGGGGAAAGTTGAAGGATATTTGCTATCGTGATCAACCGACAACGCCTGACAACATGCGTCAGCGCATTGTCAATGCTTGTGCGAACATTACGGAAGGCGAACTACTCGCTGTTGAGAGGAATTTCCTTACACGTATTGCCAAATGCGTTGAGGTTGACGAACATCATTTTGAGCGTTTATTGCATTAATGTGGTATTTACAGGTAATCACGCTGTAACAGCATGCGTTCTCAGAAATGATAAGTTCACAAAGGTACATGTATCACATTGGAACAACCGAAATAGAATGGTTCAAATGGCTCTGAGCACTATGGGACTCAACTGCTGAGGTCATTAGTCCCCTAGAACTTAGAACTAGTTAAACCTAACTAACCTAAAGACATCACACACATCCATGCCCGAAGCAGGATTCGAACCTGCGACCGTAGCGGTCTCGCGGTTCCAGACTGCAGCGCCAGAACCGCGCGGCCACTTCGGCCGGCTCGAAATAGAATGTTCAAACGTACCTACGTTCTGTGTTTTAATTTAGAAAACCTACCTGTTACCAAATGTTCGTCTAAAATTTTGAGCCATATGTTTGCGACTACTACAGCGCCATCTATCACAAAGCGAAAAAAGTGGTCCAACTAAAACACTCATATTTCTTTACGTACTACACGAACATGTAAAAAAAATGTGGGTTCCTATTTTTAAAAATGCAGTTGATATCCGTTTGACCTATGGCAGCGCCATCTAGTGGGCCAACCACAGCGCCATCTGGTTTCCCCCTTCAAGCTAGACAAGTTTCGTTTTTTGAAGTTCTTTCGTTTGACGCTTATTTCGTGAGATATTTGGCCCGGTCACGATCAATCGACCACCCTGTATATCTCTACGGATGGATAATCGAGACTGTTCTCCGAAAGGAAGGATTTTTTATTGAGAGAGATGTTCATACGATAAATAACGACCAACTGCAAACAGAAATTTGCTGTTGAGCTTGTCCCACTCTAAACCAGCTATCAATTACATTTTCTTTCGCCCCGGTAGCATACAAAAATAGCAATTAATTTTCCGTTCATGGTTTGATACTCAATCCATCAGAAAACAAGTTAACAACGGCGGTTGCATTATCTAGTTTTACCAGAGATACATATTTTATTCATTGATTTCCTTGTGAGGTCTGGTTTATCAGTTACTGAAACTACACAATGCTCTGGCATTGCGCACTAATGACCCTAGAATCGTCACCTCTTTAATATAGTTCTGCAGTCAAGCCTTTCTATCATCTTTTGTGCTCCAGAGTACGTCTCAGTGAACTGTTCTACGATCCAGAGTGTTTTTGAGATGTATGACATAATTACATTTCTTCAATTATCCAGTCGCGTTGATTCCAATATGGTTCTACGTTATTTGGCGATGGAAATTTCTAGATTATTCATTGATCATTTCATTATTCACTGATACACGTTGAATGATTAATTTAAAAATACACTGACTGTCTTAAGATCTCCAAATTCTTTCGGGACTCTACATTCGACAGCACTCTGTACGATGACATCAGCTTCTTTAAGTTGCCTATGTTACGCACTAATGGCGCCGTCGTTGCCTAAAACTGCACTGATGTAGCTCTTCACGCTATTCTTTTCTAGGCAACCCTCTTTATCTTTGCATAATTGCGGATACATACACCCGTTTGAAAGTGCTTACTGTGCTCAAGCCCTGGTCTCGTTCAACAGCCCACCCCCGCACTCACACACGTCTCCTTCCGTTACCGTATTTCGTTCAGTTATCTCCTGTTGGGACCGGTGGCATCGCTGTTTGGTCTCCCCCTCCCCCCCCCCCCCTAATCAAACAACCAACCAATCTCTACTATACTGTAGTAGTTCTTTCCATGTATGGTCCAAGTTTCAGCGAGCAATGTTACTGGAGAGTGTCACATCATGTGAACGTTACTTTTGTCCCTACGTTCTGCACACCAGTGTATTTATGGAGAGGATATTTTATACTTGTTCTCAAATTCCACAGTGAATGATACACAAGGGTGAGTCACTAACTATTGCCACCAAGAATAACTCCGAAAATATGATAGGATCTGAAAAGTTTGTGAGACAAAAGTTGCATGGGACAACGGGGGACATAATATGATGATGCTTTTTTGTTGCTAGGTGGGGTCGCGTCAGAGATATGAAGGTCAACTTTGTTTTTTAAGTAGGACGCTATAGTTTGGTACTTATTTTCTGATAGCAGCTATCGAGACGAATTCAATGATGTATAACAGTAAGGTCTTTGAAGGTCAACGAAGATCAAAAAGATGGCATGAACGTCCAGTTACAGAAGCTGTTCGAAGTGATGACCATTGGTATCAATGCAGTGCTGAAATCTTCTTATCACGGATTGAGTGGTATTCCTTATCACTTCGGCACTTACCGAAGCACATGCTATGATAATTCTCTGTCGCATATCTTCAGGTGTAGTTGGAATGTCTTTCTAACCAATGTAATTTACGAATCCCCACAAGAAAAATTCCATAGGCTTCAAGTCTGGCGAACGAGCTGGCCACGAAAAATCTCCTCCACGTCCAAACCAACGATTTGGGAATTGTCTCTGCAACTCATTTCTAGCCATCAGCGAAAAATGTACTAGACACCCATCGTGTTGATACCACATTCTGTTCCTTGTTCCTAAAGGTATTTCTTCCAATAACAGACCTAATGTTTCTTGCTGGAATGCGGTGTATTTCCTACCATTAAGATTTTTTTTCGGTGAAATAGGGTCCTATAATTCTGTCCTCCAGAACCCCACGCCATACATTCACCGACCATGGTTTTTGGTGTGCAGTTTGCCGCAGCCAACATGGATTTGCCGTTTCCCAATAATGCATGTTAAGTAAATTAACATTTCCATGGTTTGTGAATGTAGCATCGCCAGTAACTAAAATCAATTAATAAATGTGTCATCCCTCTGAATCTGAAGTTGAGCCCATCGGCAGAATTCAGTGCCATGCATACAATCGGTACCAGTTAATTCTTGGTGGAGACTGATATGGTAAGGATGATATTCATGGCGATGCAGAACACACACAACACTACTCTAGCTCATGCCAGATTCCCTTGCGATTTGAAGCGAAATAACACAAGGATCTCGAACCACAGTGGCAAGAGTACCAATTTCCGTTTCCTCGTTAGTAACTTTCCTTTGCCGGGTATGTATCTGATGCGTTTAAGATCCAGCAGTTCTCAATTTATCATACACATATTTAAATGTACGACGTGTTGGGTGAGTACGTTGAGGATATCTTTCAGCGTATAAGTCTCTAGCTCTCACTGAGTTTCGTTGGTATTCGCCGTAAATGAGAAGCATATCGACTTGTTCTTCGAACGAATACATCATTCACATTAGCTTGTTTCGACTAGTCTTACCTATCAGTATTGTATTGCGAAACCGTCGAATGGTGTTTACATGTCAATGGCATGTTAGATGGATACGCCGTATTCGGCGCATATTTACTGTTTGCACGATATACGAGAGAGAATTGTCAGAGCATGTGTTTCGATAAGTCCCGAAGTGATAAGGAATACCACTAAATCCATGAGAAGATTTCAGCACTGCATTGATACCAATGGTCATCACTTCAAACACCTTCTGTAAATGGACGTTCATGCCACCTTTTTGGCCTTCGTTGACCTTAAAGACCTTAATTTTACACATCATTTGATTTGTCTATAGCCGCTATCAGAAAATAAGTACCAAACTGTAGCATCCCATTAAAAAAAAAAAGTTGAGCTTCATACCTCTGACGCGCCTCACCTAGCAACAAGAAACCAACGTCGTATTGTGGGCCCTGTTGTCCCGTGCAACATTTGTCCCACAAACGTTTCAGCTACTATCATACTTTAGGAGTTATTCTAGGTGACAATAGTTAGTGACACACCCTGTATAATTCATAGTGACATTTACAAACGTGATTAGTGAGCAGTCCATAAACGACTTTTTGTAGTCAGTAATGAAAATAGAGTTGAAACTATTCTTTTAACTGGCATCATTTTATACACTTCAGGTATATTTAAGTGTGTGTGGGTTTTGCTGACGTATTTAAGATGTTGAAATACTACAGATGTAATTTTTGGACAATTAATTATGATATATTTAGCACAGCCGAGATGGGGCTACATTGTGATTATGTTTTTCATTTTAATGGTGGTTAAAACATTAGGCCCTTACTGGAGGAAAGGAGAGGGATTACAAACCACAGTTTCGCTAGTTTCACCATCTTGGATTTTGATCAGCCATTTCATTTTAATACTAGGCTGTGATTGACTGTGTAGACGGGGGATTTAAATTTCCCACTAGCACAATTGAGCTGGTTGTGCCAGGTTGGATTCTGGTTAGGTGGAGATAAAATTACCCTGACCCTGCCTGTGGGCAACCCATATATCAAAGGTCAAATTTGTGTCAGAATCCTCAATACTATAATACTATGGATGGAACCATAATGATTCCCGTAATGAATAAAAATTTTAAGTATTTCTAGAACTATACGTTAGCTGAGGTTGCTGAGAGGTTGCATGCACGTAGCTCGAGCATACTCTTGAATGACAGGAAAGGTTAGTGTTACATCAGACTCTATGAAGAGCCGTCAACGATGTTGAAAAATGTAAAGATGTGCAAGTACGTCTCTTTGGCATTAAAGGGAGAAACATTAGCATATCTGCTTCAATGGTGCACAATAAATGGAATCTCGGAAAGGTGTTCGTCATATAGTGACATATTTCCTCTCACTAGGCACACTGCTACGACAGTGGTGGATGGAAAAGTGGCTACGAGAGAATCGAAGATAGCGACGAACAGATACGGGTGCGCGGAATGCAACTAATGGTAACAGCCAAGTTGCGCACTTGGCTGTAAGTTGCAAAACTTAGTGCACAGTGCTGGTACGATGCTGTGCTACTCTGTATCCGTCTGCATCGACACTTTGACACCGACTGCTGCAGGCTAGGACGGATGGCACACTCGGCTTCGTGTGGGTTTTCGTGTTGCAAACAACATAATCACCTCGAACTGTAGTGAGCATGTGAATGTATCTCTGGCATAATGGAGGGCAAGATAATTTAAATGGTTCAAATGGCTCTGAGCACTATGGGACTTAACAGCTATGGTCATCAGTCCCCTAGAACTTAGAACTACTTAAACCTAACTAACCTAAGGACATCACACAACACCCAGTCATCACGAGGCAGAGAAAATCCCTGACCCCGCCGGGAATCGAACCCGGGAACCCGAGCGTGGGAAGCGAGAACGCTACCGCACGACCACGAGCTGCGGACTGGGCAAGATGATGTTTATAGATGAGTTCCGCTTCAATCTGTCATGTGACGCTACCGTGGTGTCTATTATCTGGCAGCCAGGACTATTGAGCGGTGTAGCGAGGAAACGCAAAGTGTGATGCCTTGGGACACACTTAGAGACAACACACGATCTCCATTTCTTCATATTGAAAGAAATCTAAAAAGCAGCCGCTATATCTGGAATGTTTCAGAACCTGACACATCGCCCTTCCTTCAAATAGCATATCACATTTCGGGGAAAAAATGACGGCTCGTATGTGGCGAAGTATCTGCTACCCTTTTTCAAAGAACACTGGGAATCACTGTTCTCATGGGTTGCACCTTCATCTGACACACGGTATCACCTGTCGAGCATGTCGGTGGTATAGTTGCTGCCAATTTTTTAGTCACGGTCCTGTGGCAATTACTGTTGATGTGTTTTGCATGCAGACGACGTAGAATGAGGTTCCCCAGGTCTTTAATGGCCCCGACATCGACAGGACGAAAGACCCTGTCTTCCTTCCTTCCTTCCTTCCTTCTATGAGTGCATACCACCTTATTTAGTAGATCTGCCTACAGCACGTGAGGCTTCTCACTATACTTCATTCTCGAAGTCTAAGTTCATGCACAGTTGTGTAACAGTAATCATTTGTGTATTGTGAATCCCTAATCTGAAGTATACAGCTCGTTAAAGTGACATGCATCCTTCGTACTGAAATTTTCAGAAATATTACTCCTTCCCTTACACCATAACTATTTCAGTATAATGTTGCTGTTAGCAGTTACGTTTGTTGGTGACTGTTGTTAGAAGAAAGTAATATTATTCGATCATAGGAGCGAGAAGCATAATTTACGCCAGGAGTGTCTCCAAGATATACTTCGTGAGCATTTTCTCCTTATCCTAGCATTATAATATTTTAGTGGATTAAATTTATTGCAGGTTGTCAAATTTTGGTGAAACATAAGAATAATGCTTGTAAAATAGCAGCATTGGGTACAGATAAATGTGGATAGTTCGCGTTCATATCGTCATGCTTGTGTTGCAGAGAATTCGCCTCGCTCTACAAAAAAGGATGTTTGTCTAGTTAATAGCTTTCTGCATATTGCCGCAAGACTTGCCTCTTTACAAAGGGGTACCCTTTAGCAGTAGAAAACAATAAAGGGCAAAGAGCACATAAGGTCGATATATCGACAAGGACCAGTATAAAGTCTTTTCTGGACGGTCAAGATATCAGCCTCTTCGTTGCCAGATATTAAAACGAACACGCATGATACACGTGATAAAAATATAAGGCCGTCTAAAAGCATCACAGAGGCCAGCATTCACACAAATAAGATATCAAGGGATTCATCAGAAGGGAAATGACTTATTCAGTAGGTTAGTCTGAGATTTGCGGATGCAGACTCTGATTTGAATGAATGCAACAACAGTATGGACATACGGAACTATCATGTTCCTTTGCGTGTTTGGTAGCGATAATTGCAACTCCTGATTCAGCAGGACGTTCAAGTGAAAAAACTCTGAAACCATGTTGAGGCTCTAAGTTCAAATACGTAGCTCGTTCACCACAACTTCGTTGTCCGTTGTTTCACTGTATCACATGAGATGAAAGCGAGGTTGGTTTCCTCAACAAAGCTACTGTTCTAGCTTGTCGACGTTGTCATGGCAGTGGATGAATTGTAAAACCCTAATCAATGTGCTTGAGTCCTAAGTGGGACCCAGCATGCTGCTACAATTTTTAGGCATATTCCAGATAGCCATATGGTTTTAGCCGATTACCCATACCTACTTGGATCAGTTCTTTACCTGTTACTCATCTCTACCAGAAACACACACAACGACTGAGAAAGAGGAAGAGGGACAGTTGCGGTTTAACGGCACGTCGACGACGAGGTTATAAGAGGCAGAGAAAAAGTTCGAATTGAGAAAAGATGGGAAACGAATTCGGTTGTGATCGTTTTAAAGAAACTGTCTCGACATTTGTCTTAAACGATTTCCCGTACTGAATTTCAACCGCCGTCCTCAAAAATGAGGAGGACAACGAACGTTCAGTTTCACGTGAAATGAGTGACGTACACAGTGACGTGAGGAAAGTAATACGAATCAGTTACCACACACATGCCACTTACAGGAAGTGCATGCCTTTACTCGTGTTGACGTTGAACCTCGATCCGTGTTGAGCCAATGGGTATTGCAGTGCTGTATAGTCGATCCACACTTTCCTCCATATGCAGTTTTTGCTGATGAAACATGTTTCACGAGGGTTGGAATGCTCAGTATTTGAAATAGTAGTGTATAGACAGTTGAGAGCCGTCGGCAAAGATTTTTGCCATTGAGCTTGTTCACATACGTAATCACTGACTGGTCAACAGGCCCATATCTGTTTCTTCCCCTCTTAACTGAAGCAATGTACACTGTGCATCTGAGAGACAAGCTTCATAAGTCATAGGAAGATATGCCACATCTTCGAGCACATATGTGGTTCCAACTTGATGGAGACCCAGCTCACTACACACGTATTTCTCACCGAGCGAGGTGGCGCAGTGGTTAGTACACTGGACTCGCATTCGGGAGGACGACGGTTCAATCCCGTCTCCGGCCATCCTGATTTAGGTTTTCCGTGATTTCCCTAAATCGCTTCAGGCAAATGCCGGGATGGTTCCTTTGAAAGGGCACGGCCGATTTCCTTCCCCATCCTTCCCTCACCCGAGCTTGCGCTCCGTCTCTAATGACCTCGTTGTCGACGGGACGTTAAACACTAATCTCCTCCTCCTCCTCCTCCACGTATTTCTCGTAAACATCTGTGTCAGACGTTCCGCGAAAAGAGGATAGGAAGATAAGGTGGTGATCAGATCGTTCACTTGATGTAACTGCAGTTTATTTATTCTTGTGGGACAATGTGAAATGTAGGAGATATTTCCCTGAAGGAAGAGGATCGCCTGGGAGAAATTACTCGCTAGATATGACATTGTTTTAAAAACACAGAGGTTATTAATTCAGATAAGGTGGAGCTTCGTGCGACGATGTCAAGGCTGCGTAGATGCTGGTGTTCGTCCCTTCACAGCTGTTCTGTAGATAACAACTTGAGCAAGTCGTGCGGGTAAATAAAATTGCTATAAAGATGTATCTACGCACATTTTTATCATCATCAGCACAGTGACGGTAAACTTGGAATTTAGTTCAGTTACAGTTATAACTTTCGACCCATTCGACTGTTGTTTGGCTTCGCGGATCACAAAAACGAACTTCCAGAGTCACCAGTTTTATCTGATCAACACTAATTTCTAACACAAAAAAGAAAAAAAGCACGCAACAACGAATTAATTATCCTAATAGGACGGAAACCTGTAGATATGATGCACGTGTAAAGAAAAACAAATGATTCAGTTTCAAATAAACTGGATGATTCATGTAAGAGAAAGAGCTTCACAAATTGAGCCAGTAAGTAAGGCCTTGGCCAACCTCTGGTCCTTCTGCGAACAGTTATTCGGTTTGGAATTGATTGATGGATTTGTTGGCTGTCCTCCCGAGGGATATCGTGTCAAATTCTGTCCAGTTAGCGCATTAGATCGCCAAACTCCAGAGATGGTTGGAGGGCTGCCGATCTTGCTGGCCAAGAGGAATACATTACACTTAACACGATTGACTGGAACACACGCGGACGTCTCAAGTCAAACTTTGGCTAATTCGTGATGGCAAACCACCATTCATATTTACGTTTTTTATGGTTTCCATAAATCACTGGTGAAGAAGAGTGGAATGAATTCTTTAAGGAGATTAAGGCTGATTTCCTTCCCCGTGCTTCATCTATCTGAGTTAGTGCTCCACTTCCAATGATCACTTCGTTGTCGAGGACGTTAAACCCTAATCGTCTTGTCCCTTCCGTAGCGAGAAATTTATTCTGCCAACGGAATTCAAACTGTCTACATGCTGGCAGATCGCTGCATCACTAACATATGGTGCTGACGTTGACAAGGATGATGGGTCGAAATTTTGGTGTACATTCATGATGAGAGTGTATGGTGTGCTTTCACCGTAAGGACAGCAGTTAATATTGCTCTTTTCCCTTCCGTAGCGAGAAATTTATTCTGCCAACGGAATTCAAACTGTCTACATGCTGGCAGAGCGCTGCACCACTAACATATGGTGGTGACATTGACAAGGATGATGGGCCGAAATTTTGGAATACATTCATGATGAGAGTGTATGGTGTGCTTTCACCGTAAGGACAGCAGTTAATATTGCTCTTTTCAACTAAACTAATGCTTATGAACATGTATAGTAGTATGGTGGTGAGGATTCTGGGAAAATTTGACCTTTACATTTGGGTTGCAGGGGCAGGGCCTTCGACCTTTGAGCTTCATTTTCTTAAACGATGACTTTGCATTTTTTTAATCAGTGACCCATCCCATATTCTTAAATGGTGACCTATTACATTTTATAAAACAGTAACCCATACTGTTTTTTAATGATGACATATTCCACTTCTTGATCACCCAGGGGAACGGTGGTCAGCCAAAGGGAATGGTATCCACACATAGGAGAATGGTGGCCACCCAGAGGAAACGACGGCCGTCTGAGAGGTAAGGGTGGTTGCTTTGTAAAGTTACCATCATTATCCCAGGGGGAATAGTGGACACTTAGAAAGGAATGTTGGTCACCCTACACGCTGTGAAAGAATTGCCCTCTGGTGGAATGGTGGCCACCAGAGTGGGAATGAAGGTTACTCTGGGAAACGACCATCTTTATCTTCGGTATATGGTGACCACCTAGAGGAATGGTAGTCACTCAAGGGGGAAGGCTGATCACCCTGTAAAATTACCACTATTATTCCTCTCAACAGCAGCCATGTAGGCACTGTTGCTTAAATGAAAATTATTTTTGTTTTCAAGGGAGCTGTTATCAGCAAGCAGATGGTCTGGCAATGGGCTCACCTTTATCCCCCCTTACTAACAGAAATGTTCATAGACAAGTGGGAGACTGATTTTCTTAAGAGAGAACCACTGGCAAAACATGTTGTGTATTTCTACAGATATTTAGATGACAACTCCATAAATTTGTGGAAAATATGAACCAGTGGCACACTAACGTAAAGGTCAGCATGGAGTTGGGGGGGGGGGCGGCGGGCTCAGCACAAATTTCCTGGACATTATAGATAGAACACAGTAACCATAAATCTAAAATTTGCCGAAAAGATTCCTTCACTGACACTTTCATCCCGGCTTCCTCCCAACATCCTACAACCTACAAACATGCAGCATTCCACCACATGAACCACCGTCTCCTTTCTATACCTATGTCCCAAGAAGACTTTCACCAGGAACTTAACACAATAAAAACAATAGCCACAAATAATGAATTTAATCTCAACATCATTGATAAATTTCTAGGTAAAAAGATGAAGAGGCAAGCCCGGCCCCTACCGTCCTCAACGAAAAACACAGACAAATTGGAAATGAAATGCTGTAGATTACCCTTTATTGTGAAAACATCAAATAGCATAAGTAACATTTTGAAGGCAAATGGTTTCTCTGTGTTTTTCTATGTCCCACAGACAATAGGTAGTTGCTTGTTCAATGCAAAAGACAAACAACCAGCCATTACAAAATGTCGGGTGTATGAAATTGCATGCCGTGTCAGGCTTGCTACACTAAACAGACGGGGAGGTCAGTCTGTACCAGGCTCAAAGAACACCACAGAAGCTGGAGGTTGAAGAATCCTGATTCAGCCTTTGCAGGTCATTGGCTGAACAATAACCACAAATACACAATAGATGTACAAGTCTCACACACAGAGGAAAAGGGGGCAAAACTCAACCAGTTAGAAATTTTAGAAATTAAAAGACAGATGAGTATATCCCCATACCTATTATTATAAGAGCAAACCCAGTTCAACTACTCACCTCTTTTAGATGAGATCACAATCCCAGGATAGAAGCAAAGATTTGGGCCCCAGTCCATCGCAGTTAAAAAGTGCTTGGCTGATGCATAACTTTAGTCCTGTCATTGTTGTGTAATTGCTGAATTGTGTAATAATGTATGTAATTTGTTAAAAATGGTCATTGACGTAACTGTACTTAAGCTATGGATCGATAACTTAAGAAGTTGAGATGATCTTCTTTGCCTTGTCAGCATGTTTATCTGAGCTTTATCATATTTGGGAATCAGTAATGTACTTGAAAATAGGCTTATAACCCTATACTAGTTAAAATATTTCTGCTGTGTTTTTGTGCTCGTAATATTTAGCGCTCCCCAAAGACGCGTTATAGGCTCTCTGCTGTCTCTGATCTACATTAACGACTTAGGAGACAATCTGAGTAGCACTCTTAGATATTTTGCAAATGATGCTGTCATTTACCGTCTTACAAAGTGATCAGAAGATCAAAACAAATTGAAAAAGGAAAATATCAATAAGTGCGAAAAGTGGCATTTGACTCTAAATAATGAAAAGAGTGAAGTCATCCACATGAGTACCGAAAGGCTGCCGTTAAATTTCGGTTACACGATAAATCACACAAATATAAAGGCTGTGAATTCATCTAAATCGTTAGCGATTACAATTACGAATAACCGAAGTTGGAAGATCAGATAGATAATGTGGATAAAGCAAATCCACGACTACGATTTATTGGCAGGACACTGAGAAACTGCAACAGGTCTACAAAAGAGAGTGCCTACACTTCGCTTGTACGTCCTCTTCTGGAGTATTGCTGTGCGATGTGGAATCCGCATCAGATCGTCGGAGTACATCGAAAAGGTTCAAAGAAGGGCAGCTCGTTCTGTATTATCGCGAAACAGGGGAGACAGCGCCACGGATATGATACGTGAACTGTGTGACAATCATTAAAACAAAGGTATTTTTCGTTGCGGCAGAATATTCTTACGAAATTTCAATCACCAGCTTCCTTCTCAGTGTGTGGAAACACTTTGTTGGCACCCGCCTCCATAGGCAGGAATGATCATCATAATAAAATAAGAGAACTCAGAGCTCACACAGACGGAGTTAAGTGTTAATTTTTCCCGCGCACTGTTAGAGAGTGGAACGGTAGAGAAGTAGATTGGAGATGGTTCCATCAACCCTCTGTCAGGCACTTAATTGTGAATTGCAGAGTAATCGTGTAGATGCAGATGTAGATGTAGATGTATATCACATATAATAATTAACGGCTCGTGGAATAAAATTATTATTCGTGCTTGGAACCAGTCAGTTTCCTGGAATGATACTTAAAACGTTCTTAATAAATAATTTATTTTCTAATTTCTCTAACGACTTTGCAGTGTTGACGTGCACTGCATAATTCTATGGTATCAGAATACTTCTCAATTTTTTTTCGATACAAATAAGCTGTTTACATAAAGAGATACACTTTTCTTATTTCACTGACAAATGTGAAATTTGGCACTTAGAACGATTTCCATGTTTGCTCTTCGTTTCTTTGTCACAATTTCAAATTGTTGGTGCAGTTATGAATAACTATTTAATACAAGCAAAATGATAAATGTCTATTACTCTTGTCTTAGCAGAACTGACTGGCTTTATTTTCCGGGACATGCACATAAACTTTAAATTAAAAAGCCGGCCGAAGTGGCCATGCGGTTAAAGGCGCTGCAGTCTGGAACCGCAAGACCGCTACGGTCGCAGGTTCGAATCCTGCCTCGGGCATGGATGTTTGTGATGTCCTTAGGTTAGTTAGATTTAACTAGTTCTAAGTTCTAGGGGACTGATGACCTCAGCAGTTGAGTCCCATAGTGCTCAGAGCCATTTGAACCATTTTGAATTTTCAAATTAAAAATGTCTTGTTATAAATGAAATTCTTGTAATTATTGTCACCCTTGAGAAAAGCAAAATTGTTCAATTTACAAATTGTCTCAGCGATAATTTCGAGTTTTGTCAACAAACAGTACGAAGGAGAAGAATACTATGAGTTCTCCACTGGCTGGAAACTAAAACTTGTTGTTCCATATGGGATGGATACTCAACAATGTTGCTTAAAGTTGGCAGGTAGTTCTGTTGTATAGGTAACAAAGACTTAGCTAAGAACAACCGAAGGAATCTTAAGTGAATAGCTGGTTCTCTGCCACGGAGTGTAAAGCATTTTGCTATCGACCTTCTCTGCCACGAAGCGTAAGGCACTTTCTTATCGACCAGAAGATTCTACTGTTGGTCGGTTCCTCGGTTCTCCACTCAGGCAGCAGATTTCGACTCACCGCTCAAAGGAACGCGGGGGATTGAAGGAGACGGCGAGGCAGCCAAACCCACGGGCGGAATTCGATTGTTTCCGTCACCATTCGTCCACCATCGGGAGTGAGTCCCTTGCGTTTCCGACAACTTCTCAGGGTTCACAGAAAAGGCCGTGTGCTTTGTCTAGAAGAAATGTGGATTCCTTAGTATACAACAAGCAACAGCAACTCGGCAGAAAAGTGCTTAACTCAAATGGTTCAAATGGCTCTGAGCACTATGGGACTTAACATCTACGGTCATCAGTCCCCTAGAACTTAGAACTACTTAAACCTAACTAACCTAAGGACAGCACACAACACCCAGCCATCACGAGGCAGAGAAAATCCCTGACCCCGCCGGGAATCGAACCCGGGAACCCGGGCGTGGAAAGCGAGAACGCTACCACACGACCACGAGATGCGGGCAAGTGCTTAACTGACAACGACACCGGACGATTCCATGCTCTTATCCCAACGAAAGGTTGTTCATTAACACCACTTTCTTATTTCAACATGGAGAGTTATTCCCGACAGATAATTATTATTAAGATGCGTGATTCATACCATCTGTCACTGCGAAAGTCCTTATCGTGTGTGTTTTCGTCGGTCGTGTGACAGGTTTCAAGCCTTCAAGCACTGCTTGTCCTCAAAACCTTCTGCACCGTCTTATTTTTCTTCTTCTGGTCAGGAAGGTCGGGATTTTTAAAGTCCCGTCGACGATAAGGTCAGTAGGGAGGGAGCACACGGTCTGAATGGACAGTTTTTTTTTACCATCAGATGCTGCATTAACAATTTAGAAAGTTTTTTTAGCCAGGACACTGTCTAAGAGAATTTTCTCAATGTTACTGTACTCGAGTTTAATAATTTACGACTAAAATCAGCTTGTGACACCCAAAACACATATACAGCACAATTCTTTTCTGTCAGAATCTTTCAACAAACTTATACTAAGACATCCACATATAACTACTTTTTCCCCTCCGATAGCCGGCCGCGTTGGCCGAGCGGTTCTAGGCGCTTCAGTCCGGAACCACAAGGCTGCTGCGGTCGCAGGTTCGAATCCTGCCTCGGGCATGGATGTGTGTGATATCCTTAGGTTAGTCAGGTTTAAGTAGTTCTAAGTCTAGAGGACCGATGATTGGTTGGTTGGTTTGGGGAAGACCAGACAGCTTGGTCATCGGTCTCATCGGATTAGGGAAGGATGGGGAAGGAAGTCGGCCGTGCCCTTTCAGAGGAACCATCCCGGCATTTGCCTGGAGTGATTTAGGGAAATCACGGAAAACCTAAATCAGGATGGCCGGACGCGGGATTGAACCGTCGTCCTTCCGAATGCGAGTCCAGTGTCTAACCACTGCGAGGACCGATGACCTCTGATGTTAAGTCCCATAGCGCTTAGAGCCATTTGAACGATTTGAACCAACCCTCTCCGGTAATTATATTAACAATGAATCTAGATTTCTCAAAAATACGTGAAACTTCCCATGGGTAAGTGTACAGAGCTACCTTTACGAGACATTTACTGTTCACTAACAGCTCACATGAACGCAGTTCTACTTTCTGATCCTCACAAAAAACAGTTTTATTTTTTATTTTATTGCTTTGGATTCACCTTTCACAACTACACCTTTTCCTGTGTCGACTCTGAGTTCAAATTACGCAGTCCTCTAACTATTTTATTTAACTTATCTGTCCCTGCAGTCTCATGATGTTCAGACAAGTTCAGAAAGAGAACATCTGCTCAGAATTCTGCAAATTATCTGGATATACATTGCTGAAGAAAGTGCTACACCGCCAAGGGCTGCGTTCAGTGACACCCGGATATAACATGTGCATACTGAGGGAGTGTAGCGTTAGTGATTCATACAATATGTGATCAAAAGTATCCGGACATCCCCAAAAACATACGATTTTCATATTATATGCATTATGTTGCCACCTACTGCTAGGTACTCCATATCGGTGACCTCAGTAGTCATTAGACATCATGAGAGAGCAAAATGGGGCGCTCCGCGGAACTCACGGACTTCGAATGTGGTCAGGTGATAGGGTGTCACTTGTGTCGTACGTCTGTACGCGACGTTTCCGCACTCCTAAACATCCCTAGGTCTCCTGTTTCCGAAGTAATAGTGAAGTTGAAACGTGAAAGGACACGTACAGCACAAAAGCGTACAGCCACGTCTCAATCCCTGAGTCAACAGATGGAGACGTTTCCAAGACAACAACCATGTGCACGAACAGTTCGACGACACTTGCAGCAGCATGGACTATCAGCTCGGAGACCATGGCTGCGGTTACCCTTGATGCTGCATCACAGACAGGAGCGCCTGCGATGGTGTACTCAACGACGAACCTGGGTGCACGAATGTCAAAACATAATTTTTTTCGGATGAATCCAGGTTCTGTTTACAGTATCATGATGGTCGCATCCGTGTTTGGTGACATCGCGGTGAACGCACATTGGAAGCGTGTATTCGTCATCGCCATACTGGCGTATCATTCGGCGTGATGGTATGGGGTGCAATTGGTTACACGTCTCTGTCACCTCTTGTTCGCATTGACGGCACTTTGAACAGTGGACGTTACATTTCAGATGTGTTACGACCCGCGGCTCTGTCCTTCATTCGATCCCTGCGAAACCCTACATTTCAGCACGATAATGCACGACCGCATGTTGCAGGTCCTGTACGGGCCTTTCTGGATACAGAAAATGTTCTGGATACAGAAAATCGAAAACGCCTGGTCAATGGTGGCCCAGCAACTGGCTCGTCACAATACGCCAGTCACTACTCTTGATGAACTGTGGTATCGTGTTGAAGCTGCATGGGCAGCTGTATCTGTACACGCCATCCAAGCTCTGTTTGACTCAATGCCCAGGCGTATCAAGGCCGTTATTACGGCAGAGGTGGTTGTTCTGGGTACTGATGTCTCAGGATCTATGCACCCAAATTGCGTGAAAATGTAATCAGATGTCAGTTCTAGTTTAATATATTTGTCCAATGAATACCCGTTTATCATCTGCATTTCTTCTTGGTGTAGCAATTTTAATGGCCAGTAGTGTAGTTTCACACTCCATTGCTGCTGTCTGCCAGCACTGACACTGCCGGCCACTCGTGCTGACGAAACGTAAGAAAAATCGTCAAACAATCGTCGTCTGAAGAACTCGAGAAAGAAGCCTACAGGCACTGTGTCGCTTTTCATATGCATTGCTCCTGGTACGACAGAAGGGGCGATATTGGGTCAATAAATGTTCCGTTATAGCTCGGATGTGCCACGCATAGTGTATGGATGGGCTATATATTGCAGTAAATTCCTCTTTACAGTATTCATCACTGTTTTATTTGAAAAGCGCACAGCAGATTTGGTAATAAATTTCCTGCTGACTAGAAAACTGTCGCTTTTTTTGCCACAGTTAAGTCCTCGCTATTCCTAACTCATTTTTCTAGCACAACAGTACCACAACGGATGTATGGTAAACTGGCGGAGTGGGGAGGGGGGGTAGAGGAGGGGAGAGACAGGGGGAGGGATGACCAGTACCACTAACTGTAAAGAAAAAAATTACTTTCTTCCTGTATTTATTAAACTCGCATGCAAAAGAGAAAGAGTGCTTTAAATTTATACAAGTGTTTCTCACAAGCAGATGGACGTCTATCACCAAAAATACGGTTTTCGGAGAAGGATACTGTAGACCATCAATAGCAGTATTATTATGCGTAGTCGACCGCGGTTTTTAATACAAAGACACAAACGGTTGGTACTTTGTTTACGACACCGTGCAGACATTTGGCTGAACGCTTTTGGCATTGCCACGGAGATGCTGAGTGCGAAAAATCTGACAGGAGCGAAGTGCGGTTGTTCGCATTACGCGTGTAGTACATTGATTTAACTCCACATTCACCTATTCATAGGAACTTCAAAATGGCTCTGAGCGCTATGGGACTTAACATCTCAGGTAATCAGTCCCCCAGAACGTAGAACTACTTAAACCTAACTAACCTAAGGACATCACACACGTCCATGCCCGAGGCAGGATTCGAACCTGCGACCGTAGAGGTCGCGCGGTTCCAGACTGAAGCGCCTAGAACCGCTCGGCCACCAGCGGCCGGCTTTCATAGGAACTTACATCATCTCTATCATAACAGTAACAAAGGCAATAACTAGACACTACTATTGCCATAAATACTTGCAGCAGAGGTCGTTACATTAGTACTAATTACTTCATGTACGCTGCTAAATGGTGAAAGCATACACTCATAGCATGGTCATAGCATGGAGAACCGAACCTCAAGCAGTTATAGGAATACACTTTAGAGATATGACCAAGGTAGTTCAGTAGGACAAGTCGCCTTCCCAATCAGTTTAAAGTAAATGTCTAGTTTTAGGAAACTCATACCAAGTAAAGCGAAGTATGATCTGAGGTGATGCCTGTGAACTGAAAATTAAATGGCTAAGTGATCTGCTAACGTGCTGACCAGGGCAATAGCCGAACACCCTCTGTATCGAGAAAGTCATAAAATGCGATCTTGTGTTATCTTGTTGAAAGATACTGTCAAAGAGGCCTGGAAGGTACGGCACAGCCACTGCCTTCACACGTGTGCAATGTAAACGCTGCTGTTCTCACAAAAAATCAACATTCAAATGTGATCTCTCAATGAGAAGCCCGCTACATAGTCCTTCTTTATATGCTGAATGCATGTCGCGTTGCTCCTACCTACTTTGTGCGCTGCGCTGAAAGACTAATCACTGGTATATTTAGTACACTTCATGCCAATTTGACGTATATTGATTGCTTCTTTCACGGTGTTTGCAATATCACTGAGAACAGTCTATCATGAATAGACGGTATTTGTCAGTTCACCAGCTGATATGCACTAAGTTTGCTGTATCATTAGCTAACTAATTCACACTAGTGGCTTCAGTTACTTAAAAAAATTATTTTTTGGACATTTTAGGTATTTACAAAAACAAACGCTGGTGGTCTTTATAACGTGGCCATTTTCCTCTGAAACTATCCACCAACATATTTCAGAAGATGATACGCAAATTCCCTTAATCAAGTAGTCGCTCAGTTACACTGCTGTGTAATTGCGGATCTAAGCCAGCATCACCAGTGGCTGTTTTCATTTCACTGTTCTGTAGTACGGTGGAGTTTTCCAAGGGCTGAAAGCGTACAAGCTGGCTGCACGGGATAAGAATCCCTTTAAGAGGCGTTGGTCATCATAAAAATGTTGAGCCCTGGGCAGGGGCGTAGCCTCAGGTGGCCAAACCGGCATTCGCGGCCATTCTCGTCCCCTCCTCCTCCCTCCCCCCCCCCTTACTCTCCAGGCTGCACATGAGATGCTCCTTTTTCCTATTGAAAGAAAAATCTAACTCTTCGCAGAAGGCTTTTAGCAACATAAGGGATCTCTAGCCAGGTGTGGTTACCAAGAGGCCATGTGAGTTTTCGTTATATTGCCTTGGAATAAAATTCAGATTTCACTTTAAACTTTCATAATCCAGCTTTCTGACTGGATCATACTGTTATTTCCTAGAGAGCCCGCCCTTTTTTTCTGTGTCTACGTCCAGAGCATCTGACAGGCCCTTTTCAGAATTGTGTCATGTAGTGGGCGAGATACCCTGCCTCCCTCCACGCCTCAGAGCACAGTTGTTTCAACATAAAAAAATCCACAAGAGTAGGTGATCGTTTAGTATTTTCACTTGAGTGCTACTGTCGGCGCTCGCAGTCTTTGCCACCACTGATCAACGAATTCCTGCGCTGATGAAGAAAAGCAGGGTTACAGAGCAGCCAGAAGGAGAACACTCCTGTCTAGGCTTTTGCAGAGTAGCGACTTCAGGTTAAGACATGAGAGATTACTCATGAGATGAGCTTTGCTGCCACTAAAAGAATGTCTGTACTTGAGCATTAGGTACAAAGGGACGGCTGAATCTCACACTCCAGTCGTTATGCCGCCGTCCAATTTATTCACACTCTGCGCGCCAGGTAAGACAAATCTCTGTTGCACGTATGGTCGCCACTTAGACGCGAAGTTAGCTTGCGCCCTTCAGGGGCCGATTACACAATTTTAAAGTCACCCATTCAGCTTGTTGCTCTCAGTGCACATTTTGGCAATCTTACGGTGTTCGCTCCTATCTTTCCGTGTACTTACTGCGTTTAACTAACAACTTACGCAGTCACTATCCAGATCCGCGAATTGTCAACGTAACTGTGCATCTTCCTCGCCATCAACCTGTGACAAGGCTATGCTTTAGAGTTATAATCGTTTATCCGTTTGTTAATGGTTCTTTTTAATATATCAGTGGGTAGGTTTCATTTGTAAAGACAATAAATATAGTTGTTATAGGGACCATTAATTTGCGCCCATTGCTAGAAGATCTCGCCTCCCATTAATATGTCTTTGTTAGTGGCGCGGTACCCATCGATTTCATACTTAATTTAGCTACAACGTTTAAGTAACACGTTTCCGTTGCGTGACAGTATCCTTGTTTTAAATTAATTTGCGTGATCATTTAGGGTGGTTTTTCATTCTGTTGTTCACCGGAGTTTCATCCTATACATCACAGGGGCATGCACCCAACCACAAGCAACACCCCACATCCTGATCTTTATCGTTACATTGCATTGTCTAAATCCATGGAATGTTGATGATGTAATACACGCGGTGTTCATTGCAGGCATGCTCTTTAAAAATGGTTTCATAATTAAATAATTTCTTAAGACTTTTCCTCCCTTATTTTGCTCCTTTTGGGTGGTTGATTTTCCAAAAGCACTGAAGGACGTATTTTTCACATCAAACTGAGAAGTCAAATGCCATTTTAAAAGTGCTTTAGTAGTTCTTTAATAATGATTTATTTTCAGTCAAAATTTTGCCCATTGTTTCACCCCCTCAGGGTTAAATTTCCAGAAATGCTGAAACATATATTTCTTTATTTCTGTCCGAGAAACTAAAAACCCATTTACATATGTCTAGCTTCAAAATTGCTTTAATAGTGACATATTTTCCAAAAATCCTTTCACCCCCTATTTCACTCTCTTCGAAAAGTACCTTCTTAAACGACGCCTGCAGTATAAGATCAACACTGTCTTCAAAATTTCAAGTTCCTTTCCCTAGCGGTTCGGGCTGGGCGATGGTGAACCAGTCAGTCAGTACATTGCCTTTTTATGTATGTATACAGATAAGAAGCAGATGATTGCCCTTCACAGTCACCGCTCAGTGTTGTGTAAACGGTTCTAGGCGCTTCAGTCTGCAACCGCGAGACCGCTACGGTCGCAGGTTCGAATCCTACCTCGGGCATGGATGTGTGTGATATCCTTAGGTTGGTCAGGTTTAAGTAGTTCTAAGTTCTAGGGTACTGATGACCTCAGAAGTTAGGTCCCATAGTGCTCAGAGCTATTTGTTGTGTAAAGTGGGGAGGGGCAGGTTTTATTTTGGTCCACTGCTTTCATTAATACACATCAACTATTTGTACAAAAAGTGACAGATGACTTCAATTTTTTTCTATTTACAGACGACACAAATATCATTACGAAATGCACAGAATGTCATGTAAATGTTTTAAGAGTATGGCAATGGATAACATCAGCTAGTAAGCTATTGAAAACAGATTGTCTCTAAATTACAAAATACAGTCCACTCAATTTCTCATACGAAATTCTCGTAAAATCGAAATTTTGTTATCACACGGTGATCAAATAGTCAATGAAGATGACAGTTTGAAATATGTAGTACTGAAGACAAACGAAAACCTTTCTTGAAGGCAGCACATTCATGGCCGTGTTTAACTTCGCTGTAAGAGTAAACTTCACCGCTACTGACAGTGAAACGTGAAAGTTTGCTAATTTAACTCTATTAACCCCTATTGTTTCATATTCTTACACAGATAAGAACAGTCAGAAAAATTTTTGGTGTCAGCTGGGGAACGTCGTTCAGGCTGTTACTCAAGTAACTCGGGATTCTAACACTGTCACACCAGTTCATGTTTTTTCCTAATGTACTAACGAAAGAAAGAAATTTCCTGGATGAGTCTGTGATCATTGTGAACGAAAACGTGTAGATAGCTTAATATTAAGCAATCTGCACGGTTTTATTCACAAAGACTCCCTCATGGTATCTGTAGCTAATAACATAGATTAATTCAGAAGGGACCGCTGCAATCGTTCCGTGAACGCTCAGTGATGAAACGAGCTGCACTCGAATAAAATAAAATAAAGATTATAATTTCTGTGACTGAAGGCGGTTTGATATCTATTTCACAAACGAATTTTTTGACAGCGTTGTATTCCAGTCTGTTTGTTTGAAAAACACGACTGCTTTAAAAGTGGTATGCACAAAACCATCTAGAAATCGTGTTGACGCTTTCCTTACGTTTTTACCGTCAAAGGAATAAAAAATTAATTGATATCAGCACCATATCTAAACGATAAAGATTCCCCTACCGTTAAATGGCGAATGTGCTATACGCCATCGGTGTATATGTGTCATGGTCTGAATTCTGAGCACTTTCATTACAGTTAACGTGTTGTGTACGGGAATCAGAAATATGGATCGGGCTCGGCTTGCTGGTAAACATGCGTGAAACACCATTTGAAAACACACCCAGACTGACCGGCGTAGCAGATCGATAATCGCTCATCCGCTGTATAGCTTCCATCTAGGTATCGCTTACCTTTCTGTTTTCTGTTTCTGGAGAAACACTTGTTCCAGCAGCATATCTAGTAATATACAAGGTTTATGCGAAAAGTAAATATGGAAGACATAAAAATCGAAGACAATTTATTTTCCACAATATACAGCACTGAAGTTTGCTCCATTGTCTCTATCACGCAAAGTATATCACCAGACCTCATTAGTGACAGCGTTTACCGCAAAAAGGAGTTATAATCGACAATGTCAAAACCGCTTTCAACGAAGTGTGAAAATCCTACTGTGACTTGTTTGCAGTGAGTAAAACAAGAAACAGCGGCTGAAATTCATCTGTGTATACGTCGTGAGTAGCTAAAACGTGGAAAATATTGCGTATTAAATATCAAGACAGAAGTAACTTCATGATTAACTAGGGGATGATAAGTGCGTCGCAAGGACTGCTAAAATAGCCTCATAAGTTTGAAGAAAAGATCTGAGCAGCAATGAACTTAGCAAATAATGCCCAGAAGCATAAAATACGGTTTTGAAAGAGTTTTGTAATTGTTTATTTCATTTCGTTTCATGCTCTTATTAGATCCGCTTCAGTATACGGCAGTTAATTTTTCTTTCTATTATTGTGTTTACGAAAGTCAGTATTACTTTGAAATTAGAAACTATTGTTCAAAGCAGATTTCATCAGTGAATGAATGTACTGTAAGGCTTTATATAATATTTGCAATTGCTAAAAACAGACACCTACAAGATGGACGTGTGTGTGCCACAGCCAATTCTGATTTCGCTCTTTAGCGCAATGGACACTTTCTGCTGAAGTCTGTATCTTTTCCAAAATATGTGTCACTGAATGAAAGTTTGCATACAAAATATATTTATTTTATTTTAATTTTTTGTAGCTATAAATATATTTATGGTAGAGGCCACTAAACTTAAACATTCTAGAAGTTGTGCAGTATTGCATGGTATTGGTAATTCATAATTATTTGCATATATATCCACGCTTGCTAACATATCTAGTTCACTATTTCGTATTGGTATTCTATATTAATCGAAGAGCCTGTAAGTCTGACGTAGTTCGCAACTAAATAAAAATTCCATTCGCAGCCCAAACCACAGTATCATTCTTTAGTGCTTGTGCATCTCGGTGCTATAAAAATTCGTTAATGCTATTTGCTTTCCGGGTGACCTATAGTGTTAACCAAACATTTTGTATGCTGAATTTCCCATGTGTTTTTTATTCGAAGTACTCGTATTATTGTTGCTAGAAACTTCTTATGCTCTTCACTATGTGAGCTAGTCTGAACAGATTTTCATATTTTATCTTGACAAAGATGCAGTCGATTTCCTGACAGATTCTTGTCTATGTTAGTGCTCCGTCTCTAACGATCTCGACACCGACTAAACGTTAAACTCAAACACTGCTTCAGGCTATTATTTTTCAATATTATGTAAGATAGTTCAAATGGTTCAAATGGCTCTGAGCACTATGGGACTCAACTGCTGAGGTCATTAGTCCCCTAGAACTTAGAACTAGTTAAACCTAACTAACCTAAGGACATCACAAACATCCATGCCCGAGGCAGGATTCGAACCTGCGACCGTAGCGGTCTTGCGGTTCCAGACTGCAGCGCCTTTAACCGCACGGCCACTTCGGCCGGCAAGATAGTTCTGTTGGGGAAATTTTCTACTTACGTATAATTGCTTCTTCTGTGTAGTATTCTGATTGGTCCACTATGGACTCCCTCAACCTGTGGTACACTATTAGTTTCGATTTCAGGTTGATTTAACACCCTCCTGCACGTTTGATGTTACTGATGTTACTTGTATTTTTGTCTGCAACTAAGGTTTGTGTGATTTAGTAACGGTTACAGAAATATTGTGTAGCAGCTTTTTGAGTTGTTAGTGTTCCGTGCGCTAAATGCAACATACATTTTAAGTGCATGTTGGGTAGTCGAGATACAGATGGAACGGCCACATTTGAGTTGTTACCGATAGAGTATTACGTTAGGCTTTTTGTGTGATGAGTACTTATTATCTTTGCTCTACATCTGTACTTGACGGGCTATCGCACACTGTATGGCCGAGGTAGGTAACGTTTCATTCTCGCCAAAGGGCACCATTATCAAAGGCTGGCGAGTTTCCGTTGCCGTTAGCTCTCATTAGCAGAGCAAACTGGAAAATTATCCTCTGCGTAACAGCTCATTCCATGTTCACGAAAGGCGGAGTAATTTGCTTCATTTGTTACCTGAAATATTTTATTCATGCCACTAATTACAGACGTAAAGTTTAAGTCTAAAAACAGTTATGATTTTGTTTCTGCTCTCCGTTGTTATGAACGTATTTCTGTTTCGGGTTTAGAGATAGTAAAATATGGCTTACGGTTTGTTTGCCACCAGAAGTGCGAAATTCCTCACAAATGAATATCATAATACAGTTCATTCAGTGAAAACACAAAATTCCCTCTGACGATAAAGAGATAACTCTTTGAAAGGCTGCAAGCGAAATGAATACATGTCAAAGTGACCGGCAGCTGTGCTTTATTACGCTTCATTTGTGAAACAACTGACATCGTCAGTGAACGCATTTCTCTGTAAAAGAACTGACGGACGGACTGAAATGTACTGGGGATATTTAGAGTTACTGAAACAGCGCTATGCACACCTTTAATACCAATCATTCTCAAATCCAACTTTTATTGTATCACTATAGTTTAGAATCACTTCCTTTTGTCTATTCCATACTTCCGGTGAATTACTTGCGCCACCCCGACGAAACCCTTTGAAGCAGCTCATTTCAACTGCAATGTTGCTACTAACACACGTCCATTACGTTATTTCTTTTTATTATTTCTTCACTGAACCTTGACTATTATGAAATGCTCATTATAAAATACAGAATGCATGCACTTGGTATATTCTATTCGTTTCTAACATTTATTTGTTTTTCTTCAAATGATTTACCAAAATGAGCATGAATATCTGTTACATTATCGAAGAAAGATTGATGTGCAACAATAACGACGAAGCGATTTAGTCACCAAGTTCCAAGGCAAATAGCTGTTGTTGAAATGCGTAGATGCTCTGCCATTTTCTCTGTTACTGTGAATCTCTTTAATATTGTTAGCATGTCATTTTTGAAAGATGTGCAGTTATATGAACCGTTAAAGTAGTTACGATGCCAGAGGTTTTTGTTTCACATCTCATTTCTTCAAGTGCGTTACGTTGATTTCCATTTCAAGACATGACTAACTTAACATGAAAAGTAATTTAAAAATTAGATGATTTGACTTTGCATCTTATACAGAGAGGTATCTCTGTTCTAGCAAAGAAGCTGACTGGGAATTTCAGAAGTTTTTCTGATCATTTCTGAAGGGATGTATAAAACTTGAGAAACACATTAATATACATTCAACAGGCCAACAGATCTTTTTTTTTTTTTTTTAAGAAAATAAGGCCATTCCCGAAACCCAAACAGGATGCAGACAAATTATTGGTCTATTTAACGGGTTATTTTGCAACATTGCGAAGTGTTCTGACACATCCTTACTTCAATAATTTCAGAAAATATTATAATACTGTTCTCATATTTGCAAGACGAATGAATAAAGTAGCCGTTAGATCATTCTAACCCGGGTCTCCGTGATTCGGCTAAAATAAAACCAGCGAATCTTTCGATATTTCCTTAGACAGATCATGACCGCTTTCCTCCGCCACCCTTATCCAACTGAACAGGTGCTCTGTCGTTAATGACCTTAACGTCAATGAGCCAATAAACTCAAGTGGGGTTGGATGATCGTGCTACCAAAAATGTACGTAAAAATTATACAGTGAGGTGACAAAAGTCAAGAGACAGCGAATTGCACATATACAGAAATGGCTCTGAGCACTATGGGACTCAACTGCTGAGGTCATTAGTCCCCTAGAACTTAGAACTAGTTAAACCTAACTAACCTAAGGACATCACAAACATCCATGCCCGAGGCAGGATTCGAACCTGCGACCGTAGCGGCCTCGCGGTTCCAGGCTGCAGCGCCTTTAACCGCACGGCCACTTCGGCCGGCTTACATATACAGAAGGCGGTAGTATCGCGCACGCAAGTTAAAAAAGGGCAGTGTATTGGCGGAGCAGTCTTTTGTACTCAGGTCTTTCGTGTGAAATGGTTTCCGAGGTGACTATGGGCGCACGACGGGAATTAACAAACTTTGAATGCGAAATGGTAGCTGAAGTTCGGCGCATGGGACATTCCATTTCGTAAGTCGCTAGGGTATTCAATAGTCCGAGATCCATATTGTCCATAGTGTGCCGAGAATACCAAATTTCAGGCATTACCTCTCACCACAGAAAACGCAGTGGCCGACGGCTTTGACTTAACGATCGAGAGCAGCGTCTTTTGTTTGGAGTTGTCAGTGCTAATAGCTGCGTGAAATAACCGCAGAAATGTGAGACGTACGACGAACGTATCCGTTAGGACAGTGCGGCGAAATCTGGCGTTAATGGGCTATGGCAGCAGAAGACCGAAGCCAATACCTTTGTTAAGAGCCGTAGCGCCTCTCCTGCACTCGTGACCATAACGGTTGGACCGTAGACGAACAGAGAGCCGTGGACTGGTCAGATGAGTCCCGATTTCAGATGATAAAGAGCTGCTAGTAGGGTTCAAGTGTGGTGCAGACCCCACTAAACCGTGGACCCAAGTTATCAACAAAACACTGTGCAGGCTCGTAGTAGCTCTATAACGGTGTGGGCTGTGCTTACATAGGATGGACTGGGTCATCTGGTCCAACTGGACGGATCACTGACTGGAAATGGTTGTGTCCGGCTACCTGGAGACCATTTGCAACCATTCATGGACGTCATGTTCCCAAACAACGATGGATGACAATACGTCATGTCACCGGGTCACAGTTGTCCGCGATTTTTTTAAGAACATTCTGGACAATTCGAGTGAACGATTTTGCCAGCCAGATCGCCAACATGAATCCCAACGAACATTTATGGGACATAATCGAGTGGTCAGTTCCTGCACAAAATCCTGCACCGGCAACACTTTCGCAATTATGGACTGCTATAGAGGCAGCATGGCTTAATATTTATGTAGAGGACTTCCAACGGCTTCTTGAGCACATACCACGTCGAGTTACTGCTCTACTCCTGCAAAAGGAGGTGCGGCACGACATTAGGAAGTGTACCACTACTTTCGTCACCTCGGTGTATATCACAAGATGAATGCTTCATTTCACGAAAACTAAAAAAAGTAAAAAAATTCAACGCATGGACAAAAGCTCAATAATGAAAGTACGTTGTCACTTAAAAAATCCATCCAGAAGCAATGAACAGCACGGCGAGGGTTGCGTTATACCAGGTGGTTATAACTAAAGTTCAGCTACTCACAGAAATCCAGTGTGTCTGTAATCATCGTACAGCAGCGAAGCTTCGTAGATATGATAATGTGTTAATGTGGAACCGATTTACTGTGGAAAAAAAATTAGTTCCAATTTTGGTCACCAGGTGCAAATCTGGCACTGTTAATGCAAGAAAGACGTACAGAAATATTTCCATATGTAATGGGTTAGGAAAGGCAAGTGGGTAGAAAAGATCAAACAACTGAGAAAGGCATAATGTTGATTCTATTAATAGTTGCTTACACAGGTTGTCCAATGTGAGCACCAGAAACGTCGACGAGATGCTGTACAGCGCCAGGTTAGCACCTGGTTGCCAAAATTGGAACTAATTTTCTTCCTACGTGAATCGCTTCAGCATTAACGTATTGACATATCTATCAAGTTTCACTTTCAGACGGTAATTACAGCCTACACCGGACCTCCGTGAGTAGCTGCACTTTAATTATAACCATCCGGTACTAATATAATTTATGTGCCGTAACAACACATTCTGTCCGACCATAGCTGAATGCTCAGTCTGCAGAAATCCAAGGAATATATCAAACATCGAGTTATCTAATGGGTTGTGAAGGTCATATGATACAGAGGAGAAAATTTTAAGGGTCCAAAAAAGAATTTTGATCTACTAGAGTGTTATCACGAAATTCTTAATTGAACTCGCTACAGTACTGATGAATCAAAATATTATGACCACCTGCTCAATAGCTCGTTCAAGGCAACACAGCGGTGAATCTGCATCGCGCGATGTGATGCTGGAAGTGTTCATAGGAGTTTCATGTTATGGTGGTAACAGAATAAGGGGAAAACTGTCGTAAGAACACAGTACTAAAATGTACTGACAAGGTTACGGTAGGCTTTCGAGACGAAGCGCCGCGGAAAGTGTCCAAGGGAATGTTTCCACTACGAGACAACGCCCCAGTTCATTCCACGTCGGAGTTTCACAAATGTTGTTTCTTTAGGCCATCAAATTTCGCCTTCATCCCCAGCCCCCCCCCCCCCCCCCCCCCTGTATTTCCCTAATTGCCACCCAGTGCGCCTTCCCTCAGATTTGACAATAGACAAGCATTTTTTGGATGTGTTAATTAAAACTTTACAACTACTTTCGTAAATACGCTCTTTTCCGTCAGATACGAATAATAGATGGCAAGAAAGCATCTGAAGATTAGCTTGGTCTCACTACAAACTCTGGAACGTTTATTATTGAAATTGATGTGTCGACAGAAGTGCCGACACAGTGTGTTTTTAGGGGACCGCTATGCACGCTATAAACACACGAAGGATGGCGTGAGGTCTGAAACAGGATACGTAATCAATGCTATAAAGAAAAGTACGTAGCTTCTGGAATACTTAACTTTAATCCATCCTTGTTGTATACATCGTTCTTGATGAGACATGCTTTATACGATAAGTATCAATTGCTCTGTAAGGCTAATGGCGCCTTGCTAGGTCGTAGCCATGGACTTAGCTGAAGGCTATTCTAACTATCTGTTCTTCAAAGGAGCGCGGCTTCGCCAGTGTAGTCGCTAGCAAAGTCGTCCGTACAACTGGAGCGAGTGCTAGTAAGTCCCTCGAGACCTGCTGTGTGGTGGCGCTCGGTCTGCGATCACTGACAGTGGCGACACGCGGGTCCGACATGTACTAATGGACCGCGGCCGATTTAAAAATGGTTCAAATGGCTCTGAGCACTATGGGACTCAACAGCTATAGTCATCAGTCCCCTAGAACTTAGAACTACTTAAACCTAACTAACCTAAGGACATCACACAACACCCAGCCATCACGAGGCAGAGAAAATCCCTGACCCCGCCGGGAATCGAACCCGGGAACCCGGGCGTGGGAAGCGAGAACGCTACCGCACGACCACGAGATGCGGGCAAATGCCGATTTAAAGCTACCACCTAGCAAGTGTGGTGTCCGGCGGTGACACCACAGAAATGATATCATTTAGTATGTAGAAATTACTGCGCAATTTTGTAAGCAGAGTATAAAATGTTAGTGAGAACTGGAACACCAAAAATGCTACGTCTGATTGAATTAACTTCATGACACAGATTTGGAATACACGATCCAGTCACATTAATGAAATCACCGCCTATTTACGACGTCAACATGCAATAATCACCCATAGACGGCAGTTGGCAGCACTAGTATTGGAAGGTATATAAAGCGTGTCGGGGGACGCGTAAAAACAGTGCAGTGGTTCAAATGGCTCTGGGCGCTATGCGACTTAACTTCTGAGGTCATCAGTCGCCTAGAACTTAGAACTAATTAAACCTAACTAACCTAAGGACATCACACACATCCATGCCCGAGGCAGGATTCGAACCTGCGACCGTAGCGGTCGCTCGGTTCCAGACTGTGGCTCCTAGAACCGCACGGCTACTCCGGCCGGCGACAGTGCAGTCCGTGTTGTAATGCGGAAGAGGAGTGATTTATCTGACGTCCAAATGCGTATGATTATTGGCTTTCGGGTCAAGGGAGGAATCATTTCCTTACCGATTAAGCTTGGAAGCTATTCGCGTGCTGCCGCGGTTAAAGTATACGGTGCATACCAAATGTGGTGCACCACAGGCCATTGATGACAGGGAAGAACGACGGCTGCAGGGATTTGTACGGCAGAACAGGCGTGCAACTGTTGAGCAACTGATTGGCCGGATAAACCAATGCGCTATCAATGACCGTTCAGCGAACGTTACTGCGTTTGGGCCTCCGCAGCAGGCGCCTGGTTCAATACACTCATGCCAACTACTGCTCATAGGCGACGTCCACCGAGTGGGGGTTCAAATGGCTCTGAGCACTATGGGACTTAACTTCTGAGGTCACAGTCCCCTAGAACTACTTAAACCTAACTAACCTAAGGACGTCACACAAACATCCATGTCCGAGGCAGGATTAGAACCTGCGACCATAGCGGTCGCGCAGTTCCAGACTGTAGCGCCTAGAACCGCTCGGCCACTCCTGCCGGCTCACTGACTGGAAAAAGGTGGCCTTTCCAGATGAATCGCGTTTCATGCTCCATCGTCCGTTGGCGTGTACGGCGGAAATGTCTGAAAGCAAATATCCTGCAACCAGGAGGGAGCGTTATGGTCCCGTGAAATGTGCTCGTGGCGCTTCCTGGGTGATCTCGTCATTATAGAAGGCACGCTGAATCAACACAAATATGCATCCATCCTTGGGAACCAAGTGTACCCCTACATCCACTTTGTTTTTCCTCGGCACAATAGCATCTACCAGCAGGATAATGCAACGTGTCACACAGCTCGCAATGTACGTGCGGGGCTCGGAGAGCACGGGTGTAAGTTTGCCGTGTTCCCATGGCCGGCAAACTCTCCAAACTTAAACTCAGTCGAGAACCTGTAGGAGCAGCGCGATCGGGCTGTTCGCACCATGGATGCTCAACAGAGAATCCTAGCGCGTCTTGCCATGGCACTGTAGTCGGCACGGCTCCACATCATTGTCGATACCTTCCAGAACCTCGTTGACTCCTATTCTACATGTCTCGTGCTGCAAAAGGTGCTTATTCAGGCTTTTGACAGGTGCTTACATTAATGCGACTGGAAAGTGTATAACAAATGGTTCAAATGGCTCTGAGCACTATGGGACTTAACTTCTGAGGTCACAGTCCCCTAGAACTATTTAAACCTAACTAACCTAAGGACATCACACACATCCATGCCGAGGCAGGATTCGAAGGTGCGACCGTAGCGGTCGCGCGGTTCCAGACTCTAGCGTCTAGAACCGCTCATCCACTCCAGCCGGCGAAAGTGTATAACAGCATGGAAATAATTACAGTTATTGAACTATAGATGATCTATGACTTTGGCAATTAATTATAGTGTGAATACCCCAGTACTTCAGTTACTAATCACCAAATACCCTGGTATGCAAACAAATAGAGCCTATGTATATTTATGATGAATCTCCCTCCTCAGTGTTATGCAAGTGAACAAAAGCTCAACAATGGTCGCTATACAGTAATCGCATTAGGACAGACTGATACGGGACATTTCCGAAAAAATCATAAATTGCTTGCCCACAAGGGGCTTCACGTGGCTATTGCAGTCTGAAGTTTTTGTGGTTTCTGGCTAATGGGAACAGTACATTGTTGCAAATCCTACATCAGAAGGTATCGGACAGTCAAAGCAAACAAGCTAATAACCATAGCAGTGCTCCAGTATCGAACAAACAGTGAGGACGAAACTGTACATTCCGTTACGACAGGGCGGACAGGGTGGTGAACATCACGTGCTGTCGTCAAACTGCAGGGTCCAGTACTCGCTTGTACTCTTCTGTCGCTCGGTTCCACACTCGCATCAATGCCATGCTCGCATATCCAGTACGAAATGAAATGTCACGTTATATCCGGCCATTCTGGCTGTTCGAACTCGCTCAAACGTTAATAAGGAGCCATTTCACTCTGACTGGGCGTACTGGCACTTCTTTTGTGTTTTCACTTCGTTTAATAGCTGTTCATCCACTGAGCCTGGCGTTACGTTTGGTGACATACGCTATACAAAATGCATGGTGTCTCTAAGGATGGAAAATGGCGTCAGTCTCTTAGCACCACGTGTATCATTTGTTGGATTAATTATGAATAATAATTCATTTGAATTTACATTCATGTATAGGGTGCAGTTGTAAATGACGACTTCAGTGATATGTGAGCAGTGATGAACAAAAAAAGCCGCAATTCCAATATTCCTTACGTATATTCCATGAAGTTTCGGGATTGCAACCGGATGACGTCGACTTCTTGGAGCATTTTCTCTGCCCGGGGACTCGGTGTTTTTGTTGTCCTCATCATTTCATCATCATCATCATTTGTGGCAGTGGCTAGAGTGGACTGTGAAAAAAAGTTGACTGTGTAATAATTGAGACTTTGTACGGGCGCTGATGACCGCGCAGTTGAGCGCCCCACAAACCAAACATCGTCATGATCGTCACATCGACTTCTTGCCACGATATTTCGGCTGATTACCATTTAGCCATCTTCACACTGGAGACTGCTGTGTTTTTTCTTTACCGCTATTTCAGCTCCCTACAAAGGGGACGGACTGACAACAGGTAAAGCCGCTCTTCAACCATAGGTTACACAAATTGAAAATGTGTTTCAAAATACATAAAAACAGATGACTATAAGTTATAATTTTAAAAACTCAATGTTGAACAACATTTAATTTTTTTAGAAAAAACAGATGGCAATATTAATGTTTTAAAAAACGCGCTGGTGGCCAGTATTGAAGACTTCCGAAAAATTTATCTATGATTTATATCATATTTAAAATAAAATCACTGATGATGATGTGAATGATGTTATGCTGTATTGATGATGCTGGTGATGCACGAAAATGGCCACGTTTATTACGAAGATGGAATGATGATTATGACTATGGGGCCCTGTGAAACAGCAGGAAGTGACTCAAAACTAACAAAGTGGATGAAGTGAATGGAGGAAAATGGAAAGAAGATGTGAAGTGGAGCGAAGTTACTAAGGTTGGAAAGGCGGGTATATTTCGGGACGGATTTCATCGTTAGAGAGTGGGAGCTCGTTGAAATTCCTTCGGGAGAGGATGGATAAGACATGAAGGTGCAAGGAAGATGGAAGATGGATGTAGCGGTGCAGCAGGGTACCTTGACTGGTGATTTGTGGGTGGCAAACTGAGTGCCGGGACTGGGTTTTTCCATTAATGTATCGGATCTGAAGGTGCTCTAGGAAGAGAATAAGATATGAGAATGTATGAGTTGATATAGGATGCGAGTTGAGGAAGATTGACGGATGCAGAAGGCATCTCTTTCCATTTCAGGGACTTGTAGAATTTAGGGGAGATGGAGATCCAGTAGGAGGTGAGCCTGGGACGAATGAGGGGTTTTTAGATGAGGATAATGGAAGGAGGATGTAGACCCCGGGCGTGACCTGTTACTAATTTTAGAAGTTTTGTCAGTTTGTGTTAGATTACAAGTAAATATGCATTCTATGTTAGTTTTCTGTCGAGGTTTAGTCCTGAATACTTCACTGTGTTTGTCAGAGGGATGGATTGGTCATAGATGGTGAGAAAGAAATGTGGACGACGGAAACGCAAGTGGATTTGATTGTAGTTTCCACGTATTACACCACTCGACCAGGAGTTTCAAGTGGCGTCGCAGGGAGGCATGGGAGAGTTGAAGGGAGTGGCGAGTGGCGGTGTCATCAGCATATTGCAGGTTGGGGGTCGTGGTTTGGGGATATCTGCAGAGTACAGGACGTAAAGGAGGGGTGAAAGGACAGCCTTAAGGCATAACTGCAGTAGGGTGGAATATATGGGGGCAGGAATGGCTGACTGTGACATATTTAGAACAGTGGTGAAGGAAGAATGCTATAAGGCGGACATAGTTAACTGAGAATGTGTAGGTTTGTAGCTTGAAGAGCATTCCAGAATGCCACAACCGATTAAATGCTGTTTGGATACCAAGGGAGACAAATATGGCGGGTTTCCCTTTATTGAGTTGATGGGGGGGGGGGGGTAATGTGCGTAAGGCAAAGAAGTATGTTGTCAATGGAATTGTTTGGGCGAAACCCACGGTGGATGTCGAGGATAGGTAGGTGAGTTGGGTTTGGTACAGTTTATGTTATGAGATCTGATGGATAGGTACGTAATCACTCCCAGTTGGATCTAGGACTTCAACTTTGGTGCTCCTTAGGGGTTAGGGGAAACAACAATGCCATCAGGAGTAGTATCTGTGTCAGAACAGGTGTGGACAGGGATGTAGATATTGTAGCCTTGAGGATGTTGATAAAGTAACGACAATTCCGTTTTTCGGCAGGTGCGATGGAGTGAAGATTTAGGTCAGCAGCGATTATGTATGTAATAAAGGTTCGGTCTGCGTGGGTTAGGGAATCGTGAGGAATAGGATGGTTAGGGGGGATGTAGGTAGCGGCAAGAGTTAATGTGCAGTTTGGTAGAATGATGGTGAAGATGAGGTGCTCAGTTGGATCATTTACGAATGGTTAGCGTGTAGAAGGGATATTTCGGATTTGGGCGATGGCTACTCTGCCACAGGCACAGTGTGACGAAGGATGTAAGGAGACATGTGCACAGAATGGTAGGGTTAGAGAATTGTTTCGTTGAGGAGGAGGGCATGGATTTCGTGTTTTTTGGGGGTGTCGTTTCCTGGAATGGAAGGAACCGATATTTTGTATAGGATGCTGTATTTCTGCTGCGCCATTTTCAGTAAAAACTGGAGTTTCTTGAGGGATAGGTTTAGATGAGTGTTTCGAGGCGACCAAAACTGAAATGGGTGTGACTCCCGGAGAAGGTGATGTATGTGTGGAGATGGAACAGGATTATTTCCTGTAGGATGTAGTATCTTTCAGAAGGGTGTACGTTTTGCAGGACTAAGGCTATAAAATGGATAATAACTTCAGTGAAGTGTGGAGGATAGAGGGAGTTGTTTATGTGGAGTGGTGGATCAACTGCGCAGGTGGGGACAGTGAGTTCCGGTTTGGGGGGTGGGGGGGGGGGAGGTTAAGATCTGCATTTGTGGGAGTAGGTAGGGTCGCACATATTACGGGTCGGTGGGGAATTAAGGTTTGGACCTTCTTTGTTAGCCAATGGCCCCATCACCATGGTAACACCAGTGCCCATCAGATCACAGAAGTTGAGTGCTCTCAGACTTGGCTACCACTTGGATGGGTGACCGTCAGGCTCTGCCGAGCACTGTTGGCAAGCGGTATGCAGTCAGCCCTTGGGGGGCCTATTGAGGAGCAACTTGAGTGGAAATTAGGGGCTCCCGTCACCAAAGCTGAAAATGGCCGGGAGAGCGGTGTGCCGACCACATACCCCTCTATATTGGCATCCAGTGACACCGGTCGGCTGAGGATGGTGCGGTCGTTGGTCGGGACCGTTCGGCCTTCGGAAGCCTGTTCAGGCAAAGTTTGAGTTCTTTGTTTGTATTGTTTGTGGAGATGGTGTTAAAGTTTTTTATCAAGTGGTCATTATACTGGAGGCGACGCTGACAGCTATATGCTTGGGAGGTTGTTCGAAATGTTTCTACAGGATGCTTCCTGTGGTAAATTGAGGCCACATTTTATAAGTTGGTCGATGGTGTCGGGTGACTCAGAGAATACTCTTACTAAGAAGCCACGACCATTATCACTTTGAATGAGTAGTGTCTTGCTCACATTGATGCCTGGTTGCGAGTTCAGTTTCGATTTCCTCGTCTGTATACTTTAAGTCATTCTTTTTTATTACTGCTGTCAATGTTGGGGGTCAGCGTGGAAGATGAGGCTGTGTTGCTGGAAGCCTGGTGAGGGTTGTATTTCCTCCGAAAGACGGAAGAATTCGTAGTAAGGATGAATAGGAATGAGGATCGTTGGTTGTATTGCTGATGGAAACTCCCCTAGGGACGAGTTGCTGGACTTGCAATGCTGGTGTGTATTACTGAATGTGGGGTGAGAAGTGTCTTAGGATTTAGAAATCTGGGGTCACATTTTAACAAAAAGGAAGAGTTATGTACTTTATATTGCAGTTCAGCGATGATTTCGAACTGCATGTCTTCAGTATATGGAAGAGTTAGCTGGGTCCTTCTAATTTCACCCTGACGTCACTTTTACTCGGTCTTGTGCCAGTTTTAGTGATAGGTTTAGATAGGGTGTGTAAGGGAGGTTGTGGGATGAGAGGGGATAGGGATAGTTCACCTGCTGGCGGCGTGTATGTGTCGTAGCTGATGTCGTGGCTGGCGACAATGATGCTACTCTTGGTGATGGCGTGGTTGTTGCTGCTGTTGCTGCTAACGATGTTGCGACTGATGACGTTGCTGGGGCTGATGCGGCTGATGTTGCAATAGCTGGTATTGATGGCGATGGTGCTGTGTCCCGGTCAGCCAGTGCCTCCGTTGGTGGTTTTGGTGTGTTGTCGAAAGGTCCTGTCAATTTTTTAACAGGTATTTGTTGCACGTGTTGTTGTCCAGGTAGCGGGTGGTGTCGTGCAGATTGAAGCTGTAGTTATTGTGGCAACAGTTCAGGACGATGTCCTCATTCTGATGGCCTGGTGGTCGTAGTACGGTCCGACGATGGACGCAGCGTCCGTCCGCCGGAGGAGGAGCTAGCCTCTTGGTTTAGATGTTGTGAAAACGGGTGGCGACAGATGTAGTGGTGGACATGACTGTCCGCTGCGTCAACACAGCGGTTTTAACCAGCAGATTCCGAATCCAAAAGAGTTGCTTCTGGCACATTAGTTACTGTCAGTTAAGGGACTGCTGTGAGATTGCTAATTCACGTCGCTAACTTTATGTCAAAAATTGGCACGGTGGGGCATTAGTATAGGTTACCGAGGCATGAGTGCCCTCCACCGAATTTAGCGCCCTCTTCGAATTTTATTCCACCTGAGGCCCGCTGGAGCATGCGTAACGGTGATATTGCACGCACGCCCTCTGTCGGAATGCGAGCCCGCGGGGTTAAAACTCAAGTGTCATATAATAAAATTAATTATCGCTCAACGTGTCATTAGGAGTAAAATATTTTCTTTCTGAAGATATTAAAGAAATTACTGGGTCGCGCGCCTTATCCAGTTGAAAGCCCCCATCACGATTAATAAGAACTTCCACCAACAGTATTTCCACAGATTCCTTAATAATTGAATTCCGTAAGAATCTTGTCAGGGCCAATATTTTCGTGGCCGAATAATTCATAGAATATCTTGTGGAGTTACGCTGCTCGGCTATGGCTGACATGCTGGGCTGCGAAAGGCGAGTGTGGCGATCACGTTCAACGGACCTTTCACGTACTGTGCGTGTGGTCTGATCAATGTAGGCTTGCAACATTGCATTGTATTCTGTAGATTCCAGGCCTGCGTAATCCCAGATCGTCCTTTACCGAACCAAGAACAGCACAAGTCTTTTTGTAGATGGCTGAAAGATTACTTTAATATAATGTTTCCTTAGTACTCTACCTAGTATCGACGAAATATTGTCGACATATAGGTGGAACACCCTGGATTTGAACAGCTCCTCTTCCTCTTAATCTTGTAGGTGATCATATTTCTTCTTCCTAAAAGTTACGGTGTGGCCGATCTGTTCTAGGCGCTTCAGTCTGGAACGGCGCGACCGCTACGGTCGCAGGTTCGAATCCTGCCTCGGGAATGGATGTGTGTGGTGTCATTAGTTTAGTTAGGTGTAAGTAGTTCTAAGTTCTAGGGGACTGATGACCTCAGGTATTAAGTCCCATAGTGCTCAGAGCCATTTTTGAACCTCAAAGCTGTGCTGATCTGATGTGGAGGATATAGATCACCTTTGAAACACAGGCAGTAGGTATTCCATATCCTTGGCAATACTGACTCTATCAGACACAACGTGTGACCGGTGCACCATCGTTCGAAGGACTCTCAAAGTTTGTGAAGATTTGTGGCAGTTAGATGCCTGCAAATACAGGTCTTTACGTATGGTCTTACGTTAAACGGAATGCCCTAGGAATGTCTGAATGTGGACTACTTGTGAGGTAATTTATAGGCTAAACTAATATTCGCCGAAAGTGAGCTTAAAACGTGGTGTCTAGGAATCCTGCGTACTCGGTTCGCTAAACAAACAGTCAAACAAGTCGTATTAATGAATTGTATTACAATAAGAAAAGGTACAATACTTAACTTTTGCAGTTACACAAATTTGTGGCAAGCAAAGGACGACATACAAAATAAGCAATATTCTTCAGTATAGACAAATGTATGTCTGTGCTACATAGAGAATAGAAGCCAAATGACTAGTGTTGACGCTGCTATAGAAGTCGATAATCTTGAAGCTGCTATTCAATTGGACCGTCATCAATCGGTCGCGGCGCATATGTGCTCTTCTCATAGGGCCCGCTGTTGTCGCATTGTCTTCCTGGAGGGATGTCCGGTCAGCGTGCGACTGGCTGACGTCTTCTCACAGCCATCTCTTCTCTATTGTTCCCGACTGGCTTTCTGGCGCTTAACTTTAAGCCATAACATAAAAAATCGCTAGTAAGCTATACACACTCGCCGACGTTTATGAATGATATGGGTTCGAATATCAGTGATAGGACATTCGATGATCATAGCCACCTAAGAGTTTAACAGTTGTGAAACAAAAAATATTACAGCAATTGATCCCTCACCTAGTCTTTTTCCGATAGCGTAACACGTTTAACGTCACAGTCGATCCCCTAAGGGAGTTACAGTTATTTGTTTGAGCTCATTAGTCGATTTACGTGGATTTAACTTCCGTTTTTTCCCCTTGCCGCTCCAGTTTTCTGCTGTGCTTAGTATGGTGACTAGTGGAGCGGGACACACCAGGACGTTTTTCTGACTGGCAGTTCTGAGTTGTTTACAAAGAATGACCCTAATATCTCTTCTCTCTCCTGAGTACTGTACGATGTGTCGGTAACGTTGCGGTGGGTCAGACACTGGGAGTCACGCAGATTCGGACACTTCGATTAACGGTTGCTGTTTGATCACGAACTGCGTTCAACAGGACTTCCCGAATAAGATGCGGATTAGCAATAGTTTAACACAGTTCTGTTACAGAATGAGCAGTTGCTGGGAGCTGCTGTTTCAGAGAAACACCCGTGCGAAATCCGGAGTATTGCGCCAGGTGTTCCATTCACAATGGTACTTCATCTTGTGCTGGCATTGTCACGGCCTGAGGCGTTTCTCTGTAATTACCAGCTTCCGTCTCATTTTCCCAAGTATCTCTTCTAGTAATTGAAATTCTCTTTGTCTGGAATTTATAGAACCGAGGGCTGTAAGAAACATGAGCTGCTACAAAGCAGGAATATTTTCAGCAAGCCTTGGAACGTGTTACGAAAAGATAGATTAAACTCCCCAAAAGTAGTGTTTACAGCAGGTAGCAGAAATATTAAGTCTAGCGATATCGAAAGCGAATCCAACTTCCAAACTACACAGACAAGAGTAATCAGACGCCATATTCAGGATTCAGGACCATCAGTAATTGACTCTTTCTGATGCAGCCTGATTTCGACAGTACAGAAATATGCAGATGTACGAGAATAATTGGGGATGACTTTAATACCCCTTGCACAAACTAGAAATACTCCACTACTACATGCAAAGTAATACTGAAAACATAACAAAACTCACGTTTATAAAGTTAAAGGACGCGCACCGTGAATTAGATACAAATATTCACATCGCACGCTGTTGCAGGAATCTAGAACAACTTTTTTCGCTCAACCAATCATTACGGCTTCAAGAAATACCACTAGAGTGAAACACAACTTGCTCTTTACACACATGTGTTCTTCCAAATAGTAGACCATCACTGAAAGGAAGACTCCGTCTTCCTAGGTTTTCTGGAGCGTTCGACACTTTACCACACTTCCGGCTATTAAGTAACAAGAATTTTCTCAGACGCGTGAATATGTAACGGAGCAAGGTGGTATTACCCTACTTGTTCTTTTAGCACATCTGATGTCAATAATACTTGTTTCTTTTTCTGATTTCTTTGCATTAGTAGCACATACATTACAGTTATTAACACTGAAGCGCCAAAGAAACTGTTATAGGCATGTGGCTGGCCGGTGTGGCCGAGCGGTTCTAGGCGCTACAGTCTGGAACCGCGCGACCGCTACGGTCGCAGGTTCTAATCCTGCCTCGGACATGGATGTTTGTGTGACGTCCTTAGGTTAGTTAGGTTTAAGTAGTTCTAAGTTCTAGGGGACTGATGACCTCAGCAGTTAAGTCCCATAGTACTCAGAGCCATTTGAACCATTTTTGAATAGGCATGTGAATTCAGATACAGAGATATGTAAACAGGCAGAATACGCCGCTGCGGTCGGCAACGCCGATATAAGACAAGTGTCTGACGCAGTTGTTAGATCGGTTACTGCAGCTACAATGGCACATTGTCTAGGGTTAAGTGAGTTTCAACTCAGTCTTATAGTCGGCGCACGAGCGATGGGACACAGAATCTACGAGGTAGCGATGATGTTGGGATTCTCCCGTACGACCATTTTACGAGTGTACCGTGAATATCAGGTATCCTGTAAAGCATGAAATCTCCGACATCGCTGCGGCCGGAAAAAGATCCTGCAAGAAGAGACTGAAGAGAATCGATCAACGTGACAGAAGTGCAACCCTTCCGCAAATTATTGCAGATTTCAATGCTGGGCCATCAACAAGTGTCAGCGTGTGAACCATTCAACAAAACATTTTCAATATGGGGTTTCGGAGCCGAAGGCTCACTTGTGTACCCTTCATGACAGCACGACACAAGGCTTTACTCCCCGCCTGGACCCGTCAGTGGCGACATTGGACTGTTGATGACTGGAAACATGTTCCCTGGTCGGACGAGTTTCGTTTCAATTTGTATCGAGCGTATGAACGTCTACTGGTATGGACACAATCTCATGAATCCATGGACCCAGCATGTCAGCTGTCTGATCATCTGCATCCATTCATGTCTGTTGTGCATTTCGACGGACTTGGACAATTCCAGCAGGACTAAGCGACACCCCACACGTCCAGAATTGCTACAGAGTGGCTCCAGGAACACTCTTCTGAATTTAAAGACTTCCGTTGGCCACCAAATTCCCAGGCATATCTGGGGTGCCCCTTAATAGTTGTTCAGAAGATATCTGCACCCCCTCGTACTCTTACGGATTTATGGACAGCCCTGCAGGATTCATGGTGTCAGTTCCCTCCAACGCTACTTCAGACATTCGTCCAGTGCATGCCACGTCGTATTGCGGCACTTCCACGTGCTCGAGAGAAGCCCTACACGATATTAGGCACGTGTACCAGTTCCTTTGGATGTTTCGTGTAAAATAATTAATTTCTTATTTACTCTGTATGTTAGTGAGCGTTATTATCCACAATACTCGTATAGTTTACCGATTGATGTTGAGAATTATATATTTAGCTTACACGGAACCATTTTGTTTAAAAAGTATTCATAATTTAGGATTCGTCGGACTTTACCCCACTAAAAGTTCTTTGCTCTATGTTTGAGTTAGCTTATTTGTATCCCCTTATTCTACTATTTCAAGCAGACGTGTTACTTTTATTAAAAATTTTATATTTCAAATGTTATTTGCATTCAAAATGTTCGTGTTTCAGAACGTTCCAGTCTTTAAATATAATTATTTTCAAAATCTAGCGTTAGGAGATTAGTAGCCCCAATTTTTCTCTTTCCGGAAGTATAGACCTTTCCTAAACATAACATGTTAGTTCGTTGATCATTCCTATTTGAAAATTTCACATTCTAGAAATTTCCTGGCAAATTCTGAGAATCCCCGAGCACGGTAAAACTTCCCTCCCGAAGAAAAGCACCTATTATTTTGCCATTTTCTAACTATACAGCTTTTGTTTAAACAAATATTTATCACTACTGTATCATTCACTTTTACTAGCTTTTATGTAATGTTAGGTCACTGTCTGGGGCATTCCAGAAACGTTTTCGCTGATCATCGGGCCTCGGTTCGAAGCTGAACTCATCAGTGAAGGCAGTTCTACACCATTCGATGGGATTACAGGCCGAAGATGTGTCTAGAGGCGTCCCAGACAGCCGTGGGATACCAACCTGACTGTCGCACTCCATACAGCCCACCAAACCGGAGTGCTGGTTTAGGGTGCCATTTCCTTTCATAGCAGGATCCATTTTGTTGTCATCCGCGGCTCTCTTACAGCTCAGCGATACGTCTACGATATTCTACGACCCGTTTTGTTGCCCCTCGTCGCAAGCCTTCCATGGCTTAACATTTTAGCAAAATAATGCCCGCACGCACACAGCGAGAGTTTCTACTGCTTGTGTTCGTGTTTTCCAAACCCTACCTTGGCCAGCATGCTCACCGTATCTCTGCCCAGCTGAGAACGTTTGGAGCATTACTGGCAGGACCCTCCAACCAGCTCCGTATTTTGACGATCTAATGCACCAATTAGACAGAATTTGGTACGATATTTCTCAGGAGGACATCCAGCAACTCTGTCAATCAGTACCAAGCAGAATGCTACCTTGCATAAAGGCCAGAGGTGCACCAACGCTAGTCGGCCGGGGTGGCCGAGTGGTTCTAGGCGCTACAGTCTGGAACCGCGCGACCGCTACGGTCGCAGGTTCGAATCCTGCCTCGGGCATGGATGTGTGTGATGTCCTTAGGTTAGTTACGTTTAAGTAGTTCTAAGTTTTAGGGGACTGATGACCTTAGAAGTTGAGTCCAATAGTGCTCAGAGCCATTTGAACCATTTTTGCACCAACGCTAGCTCCATTTTTGAATCTCTTCCTCTGTAATGAATCTTTCAATTTTTCTGAAATTGTAATCATTTGTTTTTCTGTACATGTATATCACATCTACCGATTCCCATTCGGATAATTCCTTCGTGGTGCGTCTTCTTTGTGCTCATTTTGACAGAAAACTTTGAAATATCTCGAAAACTATACATCGGATAAAAAAAGTTATAATTCCAATTCCAATTTGTTTGTTTTGGAAAGGAACACACAATGATACCACACTCGACCTCCCACCCCACCCTGTACGTGGGTAGCAGGGGACAACTTTGAAATCTTCAATGGGAACTCCCGTTTTTTATTTTAGATAGAGATTCTACTGCAATATCTACATACGTTTCGTCTGAAGCATTTTTTTCGTTGCCCCAGAGATGGCGCTGTTTCTGAGGAATAGAAATAGGTACACAATCGCAATTTACGGCATACTACTCAATGGCCCTTGAATATCCAATGGCATGTGGGGGCCCATCTCCATGCTGCGAGAGTAGATCGGGCCAGTATTTCATAACTTCTAATTGGAACACCATTCGCGACTTTGTATTCCATCGACATATCGAACAGGGGCCTACTCGACGCGCCGCTGTTGCCGTGGACAGAGGCAAACTCTACTATACTCTTTCAATTAGTTAAGTGTTCAAACATAGTACCCCAACTTCAACACACTTAGTGATCCGCTTTTCAAATGACCGTACACAGGACAGAAGCACATCTACGGGAATGTCAGGACAGGCTTTTCTGATGCGGTCTACTATGTCTTCACGGCCTATTGGCACCTGCTGGTACACCTTATCTTTTAAATATCGCCACGAAAAAAAAAATCCAGCGACGTCAAAGCCAGCGACCTAGCGGGCGAATTAATAGGGCCACTTCTGCCAATCCACTGACCAGTGTAAACACGGTCTTACACCTCCCGTACTTGTACTGCGTAATGCGCTGGGCGACCGTCATGCTGAAACCACATTTGTTATTCATCGTTCAGGGCAGCATCTCCCAGTAGTACCAGTAGTTCCTGTTCCAAAAACGTTAGATATTTTCGTCCATTCCACGTGCCGTTGATACAATACTGACCAACTACTTTGTTCCCCATAATGCCACACCGTACCTTAACCCACCAAGGACGCTGATGGTCAACTTACCGTAATCCAAGCGGATTGTCTACACTCTAGTAATGCATGTTATGCCGTTTAGCACTATCATGGTCTGTGAATGTAGACTCATCGGAAAAAGTAAGTCGGCAAAGAGCGTACGCGTCGTTCGCATTTGTTGACGTGCCCATTCACAAAACACTACCTAGTTACGTAAATCGGCGGCATGAAGTTCTTTATGCAGTGACAAGTGGTATGGATGATATTTATGGTGATGCAGTATTGTGCCAGTATTACCTACGGGCATACCGAAATCGTGGTGTAATTGCCGGGCGCTTATCCGTGGGTTGTGGTGCACTGCCGCTAGTGCAGCTATTTCATTAGCTTCACCTGTAACACGTTTGCTTCGTTTCCTCTGCCGGTCTATACGCTGCCATCAAAAATAAAGGCGTTCACAACCTTGTAAAATAACGAACGAGAGCGATCTTTCTCTGGAAAACGCTTGTCATAGAAGGCAACAGCAGCCTCCGTGATCAGGATCATTTCAATTTTTTCTTCTGTGGTTGCAACATTCATCGTCCACTTGCTCGTTTGTTCTCCAAATGATAGGTAGGTGTGCAGGCAATAGACACTGTGCCAGTATTGTAATACTTAGAGCCGCTATCTGTTTTACGTCTGCAGGGTACTTTAGCTCCAGTCGCAGTGTACTGCCTGTTATGATGCGTCGTAGTTCGCTACACGGCGAAGATTTCACGTCCAGTAGTCCCCTGTACGATATGTCGGAAGATTACAAAGTTGCGAATGTGGTTTCCAGTTAGAAGTTAGAAAATACTGCCCTGTCCTACCCTCGTAGCATGGAGGTGGGGCCCCACATGTCATTGGATATTCAAGGGCCATTGAGTATCATGCCGCAAATTATGATTGTGTACCCATTTCTGTTCCTCAGATTACAGAGCCATCTGTGGTGAAACGAAGAAACTGCTACAGAAAAAAAACATATGTAGATATTGCCGTAGAATCGCAATCTGGAATAAGAAACTGGGGTTCCACATTGAAGATTTCAAAATTGCACCGCGCCACCCACGCACGGGGTGAGGTGGTGGTTCGAGTGTAGTATCACTGGGTCTCCCCCTCCGAGACAAACAAATTGGAATTATAACTTTTTTTATCTGATGTGTATTTTTCGAGATATTTCAATGTCTTCAGTGAAAATAAACACCTTGTATATTATATCAGGTGTTTCAGAAATAAGTATAGAATTTTTGTGGAATCATAGGTTGGATATAGGCACTCATTGTTAGTATACGAATATGAGGTCGTTGACGCATACTTACGACTGTAGGCTATCTCAGAATGTTATCGGTCGGCCTGGTGGTGTGATAACCAAATGTTCAAATGTGTGTGAATTCCTAAGGGACCAAGCTGCTGAGGTCATGGGTCCCTAGACTTACACAGTATTTAAACTAAATTAAACTGACTTATGCTAGGAACAACACATACACACTCTTGCCCGAGGGGGGACTCGAACCTTCGGCGGGAGGGGTCGTACAGTCCATCACATGGCGCCTCAAACCGCGCGACCGTGTGATAACCGCCAGTACGTATGCAAAACTTTGGATGTCAGGTGTCATTTGTTTTTATTAGTACCCGCGTCCTATCGAGGAAACTTTGTATTACTTCTCTTTGTCATTCATTGCCGTGTACCTGCAGTGAGCTTCATTTGCATACTTCGCTTCCGCCTCAACTTAATTCGTAATCAAGTATTGTACCAAAGGTAAGATATTGTGTTATGGAACAAGGGCATGCACTTGCAAATGCAAAAAGATAGTTTACTGTGTGTTCTCATGCGTAGGACATGCAATGATTCCACGTGAAATGAACTTGCACATACACTTGGCCTTTGCTGCTGCAGGAATATGGAAGGAGCACGGCGTTTGTACACAGAACGTTATCTAAACAGACGAATACCAAGTCAGAGAACATTTGTTGCCGTGGATCGTCGTCTCCGTGAAAGGGGCACATTAGAGGGAAATTTCCATGCTGGACGTCGACCACAGAGTGATGGCAATCCTGCTTTCGAGGAACGAGCACTACAAATGTTCGGCAGTCCTTCAGACAGCATACGATCCGTTGCTCATGCTGTAAATGCTAGTTCCAGCAACGTTAAGAGAACTCTACGCGATGTTTATCGTCATACCTACAACTTGTGTAAGGAACAGGAACTTCTGCCTACTGGTTTTCCAATTCGGAACACTTTGGCGTAGTATTTTTGCAGCAAAGAATGCTAAGTTCCGACTTCGCAAACGTTGTTCTGTGGATTGATGAATCGACTTTCACCCTATAAGGAACGTTCAACAAAAGAAGCTCCCATGTGTGGTCTCACAAAAATCCTCAAGGTGCGACTGTCCACTATTTTCAGGAACGATTCGCAACCAAGTAATGAGGTCTTATATTATTCAACACTGCCTATCTGGTCGTGTTTACCGCTTATTTCTCGACCACATACTTCCCGGTCTTCTCGAAGATGTGCTGCATCGAATCAGAAAACGAATGTTTTTCCATCACGATGGTGCTCTTCACAAATGGAGTGAGGAGATTCTTGGACAGATATTACCCTGGACGCTGGATTGGAGGTAATGGACCTGTTCACTGGCCTGAAAGATCCCTCGATCTCAGAGCACTTGATTTTTATCTTTGGAGTCACGTGAAGGGTCTTGTGCATCAAACTCCTGTAAACACTGTAGAAGAACTCGTTGCTCGAATTGCTGTTCCTGCAGGAGACGTCCCAGATGAATCCATTGAAACATTACCCAGTGTCCACCGTTCCGTGATTCGACGCTTGAGGTATGCCGTCAAGTCAATGGCGCACACTTCCAGTATTTACTACAGTAATCACAATGTACAGTGATGTTTGCTCCAAGCAAAGCGAATGCCTTTGGCGTTGTCTTCGCTCTAGCTATGAGTCAGAGACCCCATGTTCGTATATTCAAAATGACTGCCTGTATCCAATCTATAATCCCACAGAATTTATGTACGTATTTCTGAAACACTTGGTAATACTATTGAGCTGATCATGTGATTTGCGTCGTAACAATAAATATGACTGGACTGAAAAAGCAAAAGCGATTCTCCTATGTTGCTTCATTATTAACTGTTTGTATTACTTAACATTCATCATGAGCAGATTAGATTGATGAAATTCCATGAGACTCAGGATGCACCAAACAGGTCGGTTACGTAATAAGCAGTTAAAATAAATTTTTACACTTTTTATCTGAGAGAACCATTCTGTATGATTAGATAGCAAATGTTCAATACAAATAAAACTAGCATCGGATGTGCCTCCAGGTAGAGTGATAACTATTTTCCATGTGTGTTAACGATTCTTCACATACACTCCCCATCACACTCAAAATTATCATGATGTTTCCGAGAGGAAAATAAATCACTGAGCGGTTATGGAACAATGTAAAACGACTTGACAGCATTTTCACCTGATAAATTGGGTGTCACCTTTCCGTAATTGTGAATAAATGTTACGTAGATCATGTTTATAAACGAGAGCAATGTATCGACAGTACCAGTCTACAACTCCAAATCATTAATACAGGAAGCAAATGGATGACTTGTAACGATGAGGCAGAACATTATGACCACCTGCTTAAAAACGTGTTTGTCTGTCTTTGAAAAGCAGTGGCAGCGATTCTGCATGGCAAGGATTCGACAAGTTCTTGGAAGGTTTCTAGACGCACGTGGCAGTAGATGTGTACTCACAGGTAACACAATTCTCGTAGATTACGTACGGGCCGGTGGTTTGTGGGCGAGTGCTGGCGCCCGATAGCGTCCTAGTTGAGTTCCATCGCGTTCAGATCAGGCGACTTTGCTGAGCAAATCATAAACGTGAGTGAACTGTCTTGCTCCTAATATCTACTGTAGTACCTTTGTGGCCGTGTGACACTAGCAGTTAACCCTCTGGAAGACACCATCGTAGTCGGGGAAGACATCAAGGATAAAGGGAATGCACAATGATGTTCACATAATCCACAGCCGTTGTGGTGCATCCCATTATTACCAAAGGTTTCATGGGATCCAGGTGATGTCCCTCGTATCATGTGACGGCATAAGGAAAATCTATAATCCGGACGGAGACGGGTGGATACTCATTATGGCGACGATACTTGGCGCAGGTTCAAAATGGTTCAAATGGCTCTGAGCAGTATGGGACTTAACATCTTTGGTCATCAGTCCCCTAGAACTTAGAACTACTTAAACCTAACTAACCTAAGGACAGCACACAACACCCAGTCATCACGAGGCAGAGAAAATCCCTGACCCCGCCGGGAATCGAACCCGGGAACCCGGGCGCGGGAAGCGAGAACGCTACCGCACGACCACGAGCTGCAGACTTGGCGCAAGTGGAGAAATCCGTTGACACAAGCGACTTTGACAAAGGGCAGATTCTTATGGCCCGTCGCCTGGGAACTAAAATCATGGAAATGGCGAAACTTATTGGCTGTTCGCGTGCTTCTGACATGAGCTTCAATGGAAGATTGTCGAAGGACGGTGAAACCGCGAGTAGGCAAGGTGTCACATTGCCTGTCTATGTGCGACTGGATTCGTGATTTCCCTTCAGAAAGGTCATAGGGCCTAGTACGTAGTAATCAAAGGGAAATCATCAAGGCTATAGTGGAACAAGAGAGAATCAGCCACTCTTCAGTTTTCAGTATCTTGCACGGCGTTGACCAAGTAAGGGTTATAGCCCGTCTGCTCTTCCTAATCTACATAAACGATTTAGGAGACAATCTGAGCACGCCTCTTAATTTGTTTGCAGATTATGTTGTCATTTACCGTCTAGTAAAGTCATCGGAAGAGCGAAACCAGTTGCAAAATGACTTAGATACGATGTCTGTATGGTGCGAGAAGTGGCAATTGTCTCTCAATAAGGAAAAGTATGAGGTCATACTCATGAACGAAAAAAGAAATTCTTCATATTTCGGTTACATGATTAATCGCACAAATTTAAAAGATGTCAGTTCGACTAAATACCTCGGAACTATAATTACGAACAACTTAAATTGGAACGATAACATAGATAATGTTGTGGGGAAGGCGAGCCTAAGAGTACGTGTAACTGGCAGAGCAGTTAGAAGATGCAACAGGTCTACTAAAGAGACTGCCTAAAATACGCTTGTCTGTCCTCTGCTAGAATATTACTGTACGCTATTGGATCCTTAACCGTTAGGACTGACGGAGGATATCGGAAAAGTCCAAAAAAAGGACAGCTCGTTTTATATTATCGCGAAATAGGCGAGAAGTGTTACGGATATGATAAGTGAGTTGGGATGGCAGTCACTAAGACAAAGGCGTTTCGTGTTGAGGTGAGATCTTTTCACGAAACTTCAATTGCCAACTTTCTCCTCTGAATGTGAAAATATTTTACTGTCGCAAACTTACATGGGGACAAATGATCATCGTAATATAATACGAGCGATAAGAGTTCATACAGAAATATTTAAGCGTTCATTTTTCCAGCACACTTTTAGAGAGTAGAACAGTAGAGAAACAGTCTTAAAGTGGTTCGAAGAACCCTCTACAAGGCACTTAAGTGTGAACTGCAGAGCAGTCTTGTAGGTGTAGATGTCGAAGGGGTCACAGGCTTGCCCGCTCTGCACACCAAGATAGGCGGTGACCTGTGGCAGATCTGACGACAGAGTACAGTGCTGGTACAAGCGCAATTGTTTCGGAGCACACCGTTAAGCGCCAATTTTTGAATATGGAACTCCGCAGAAGAGGAGCCCTTTGTGTTCCCAGGTTGACCCAACGTCATCGTCAGTTACGACTGCAGTCCCACGGGGTCACTGAGACTGGATAGTGGATCCGTTTAAACGTGTCGCCTGGTCGGACGAATTACTTTTCTAGTTAAGAAAGGTCGATGGCCTGTGCGGTTACGTCGTCTTCCGCTCGAACTGCTGTTCGAAACATACAACGCACCACTGACACAGCCCAGTGCGGGCATTATCATGCTATGGGGAACGCTCCCAAGGCGACCTACGGTAGTAACTGTAGGCGCCATGACAGTTGTGGCCTAAGTGAATGGGTGTGAGCAGTGGCGGAACACGTTGGGCGTTAATCTTAGTTGTGTTCAGTTAGTCGTGCAAGACCTTGAAAATTAAACCGTGACTGATTGTCTCTTTTTCCACAATAATCTCAATTCTGACACGCTGGCCTTCGAGTACCAGTATCTTCACTTCTCTTGAGATTCTTAATTCTTCGCAGAGAATGGTCTGCCACTTCGTTCTACGTCATTCGGATGTGTTTTACCTTACTGAAAACTTTGCGCCACCTAACCATCGTATTATATGCTTTGACCAATTCACATTGGACTGTTGCACCAATGTTTTCCTTCAAATGCAGAAAACGAATATTACTGGATATTCCACTTCATCAGTAAGCTGCGTGGTTTTGCTTTGGTAGCTCCATCAGCATGCTACGGTTTTGCGTCGCTGGGGTGTCATCGAGTACCAGAAGAACTGACATGTATGTGCAAAAACAAAGAATTAATTACGTAACTACATTTTAGAGGTGAGAATTGAAGATTTTATTTTACTCCTCAGATACAGGATGAGGCAGCTAAGACAGGCCACCCCAAATACATCCAGAATGAATAAATATATCGAGGTACGGTTTTCATCAAGCTATAGGAGACAGAATGGCGAATTTCGTAACGTTCGCAATAATTTTATCATTTATAATCCGAATTTTTTTATAATTGAACTACATACTGTTTTTTGTAGCATTTGTACGAAGCGTCTAAGAGAAAGTCAAAGACATAACGTTTATGGGACTTGACTAAACACACCGTCCAGTCACATTAATGTGACCACCTGCCACAAGCCTGAATACCTACTGCAGAGCGGACCGCTGCGAGACGTAAAGGAAGACAGTCAGTGAGGTTCTGGAAGGTACGGACAGGGATGAGGAGCCATGGCGACTCCAATGCCGTGGCCAGCTGCTCTAAGTTTCACAGATGATGCGCGATGGCGCGAACATTCCTATCGGTATTGTCCCATAGACACTCTATTGGGTTTAAATCCCGGGAGTTTGATGGCCAGGGGAGTACGGTAAACTCATCGTGGTTCTCTTCGAACCACGCACGTACTCTGCGAGCAGTGTGACACGTCGCGTTGTCCTACTGGTAGATGCGATCGTGCCGAGGGAAAACAAACTGCATTTAAGGGGGAAACGGTCGCCAAGGATAGATGCGTGCTTGTGTTGAGCCATAGTGCCTCCCTGATCGAAGAGATCACCCAGGCAATGCCACAAAAACATTCCCTATACCATAATGTTACCTCCTGTGGCCTGGACCCTTCCGACGATCGTTGCACGGTGTTTGGTTTCAGACGTTTCACGGCTTACACACCCACGATCATTTATCCGATTGAGCATAAAACAAGATACATCTAAGAAAGCCACCTGTCGCCTTTCTGTGGACGCCCAGTTGCGGTATTATCTTGCAAAAAAAAATGTTCAAATGTGTGTGAAATCTTATGGGACTTAACTGCTAAGGTCATCAGTCCCTAATCGTACACACTACTTCACCTAAATTATCCTAAGGACAAACACACACACCCATGCCCGAGGGAGGACTCGAACCTCCGCCGGGACCAGCCGCACAGTCCATGACTGCAGCGCCTTAGATATTGTCCTGCAAATTCCAGCTTTCGTCGCCGATGAACAGCAGTCAGCATGGATCCATGACCCAGGCACCTGCTGTGGAGTCACACACGCAGCAACGTTCGATGAACAGTCGTTGAGAAAACACTGTTGGTAGCCCCTTGTTTCATCTGAGAGGTCAGCTGCTCAACAGTTGCACGTCTACTCGCCCGTACACATCTTCGCAGCCGTCGTTCACCCCTGCCATCTATAGCCCGTGAAGCACCACATGTCTCGGCACCAGTTTTGGATAATGCGCCATTTTTCCATACACGGTATACTTTTAACCACGGCGGCACTCGAACAATGATCATGCCCTTTTGGACGTCAGATACTGTTCTGTTTTCACATGGAGACAACGACTGCAATGTTTTCCGCATCCTCTGTCACTCTTTATGTACCCTCTACTACTAGTGATGCCACCTGCGTGTGGTACGTGTGGTTACAAAAATTACAAAAAAAAAAGTCGGTGTCGTAGTTTAGCGACTACACAGATCAAAAAAGTTTTGCATCACCTCGGTTTCCAGAACTCCTGAAGATAGACATTTATTGTGGATACTGTATCACAGACACAGTGACTTTCACTGTCCAGAGATGTCACTAAACCCGCCCAAAGATGAAAACAACCATGCTTGAGCAGCGCCTGTTAGACGGAGGGGGTCCGACAGCCGATCAGTTCCAGTCATTCCATCAGGAAGGAGCTACACCGCTCGTGTTGTCTGTAGTTCAACCAAGCCTCGACGGTCAATACCGCGGTTCGATCGCGGCCGCATTGTTACTTTGTACCAGGAAGGGCTCTCAACAAGGGAAGTGTCCAGGCGTCTCGGAGTGAACGAAAGCGATGTTCCTCGGACATGGAGGAGATACAGACAGACAGGAACTGTCGATGACATGCCTCGCTCAGACCACCCAAGGGCTACTATTGCATGAGTAGTGGTGGATGAGCGCTTCCTACGGATTATGGCTCGGAGGTACCCTGACAGCAACGCCACCATGTTGAATAATGCTTTTCGTGCAGCCACAGGACGTCGTGTTTCGTCTCAAACTGTGCACAATAGGCTGCATGATGCGCAACTTCAAACCCGACATCCATAGCGAGGTCCATCTTTACAAACATGACACCATGCAAGGCGGTACTAATGAGGCCAACAACACGCCAAATGGGGCACTCAGGATTGGCATCACGTTCTCTTCACCAATGAGTGTCGCATATGCCTTCTATCAGACAATCATCGGAGACGTGTTTGGAGGCAACCCGGTCAGGCTGAACGCCTTAGACACACAGTCCAGCGAGTGCAGCAAGGTGGAGGTTCCCTGCTGTTTTGAAGTGGCATTATATGGGGCCGACGTTCGCCGCTGGTGGCCATGGAAGGCGCCGTAACGGCTGTACGATACGTTAATGCCATCCTCTGCCCGATGGTGCAACCATATTGGAAGCAATTTTGGGGAGGCATTCGTCTTCATGGACGACAATTTGCGGCCCCATCGTGCACATCTTGTGAATGACTTCCTTCAGGTTAACATCGACTAGAGTGGCCAGCATGTTCTCCAGACATGAACCCTATCGAACATGCCTGACATAGATTTAAAAGGGTTGTTTATGGACGACGTGTTCCACCAACCACTCTGAGGGATCTACGCAGAATCGCCATTGAGGAGTGGGACAATCTGGACCAACAATGAGTTGGGTTGTTTGGTGAAGGAGACCAGACAGCGAGGTCATCGGTCTCATCGGATTAGGGAAGGATGGGGAAGGAAGTCGGACGTGCCCTTTCAAAGAAACCATCCCGGCATTTGCCTGGAGCGATTTAGGGAAATCACGGAAAACCTAAATCAGGATGGCCGGACGCGGGATTGAACCGTCGTCCTCCCGAATGCGAGTCCAGTGTCTAACCACTGCGCCACCTCGCTCGGTGGACCAACAATGCCTTGACGAACTTGTGGATAGAATGCTACGACGAATACAGGCATGCATTAGTGCATGGGTATTAGAGGTACCGGTGTGTACAGCAGTCTGGACCACCACCTCTGAAGGTCTCGCTGTATGGCGGTACAACATGCAATGTGTGGTTTTCATGAACAAATGAACAATAAAAAGGGCGGAAATGATGTTTATATTGATCTCTATTCCAGTTTTCTATATTGGTTTCGGAACTCTCGGAACCGAGGTGATGCAAAACTCTTTTTATGTGTGTATAAACAATAAAAGTTACTTACGAATTTGAGGAAATTCTCCATATTGTCCGCTGCAACTTGGCGGAAACCACACCTCGACATATTTATTCATTCTGGATATATTTGGGGTGGCCTGACTTAGTTGCCCCACCCCGCATAAAGAAAATTAAAAGAGCAGCATGGGAAAAACAGTAATTCCGAAGGTCATATTATTCAATAACGTAATTATAACAACAGAGATGAGGACATTCAATTTCAAGAACTCAAAGCTATTCTTATAGACAAAGTGCATGCTATGCGTTACCTCCTTAGAAAATACCTGAATGTCCGAACGAGCATCCTCTGAAATACAGAACTTGCCAATATTTAATGTTCAGTAGGTAATGTTCTCATTGAAGAAGAAACAAAATCATTCATATTTGAATCGATTTGACGAGCGGAAGTAGCTAAGCAAGTAGCAATCGTGATTACCTATACAAGTGAAATGATGAAACCCACAATTTATAATAATGAATGGACAGCCGGAAGAAGGGCGTGAGTGTCTTTGTGAAAAAAAAGTACCTGCGCACATTAGCAGCGTACAGAGAATATAACTGTCAAAGCGCGATAAAGTTTGAATGTATACGTGGTGAATATCTTAAGTAATACAGTTGATCAGTTGCTCACTATACACACCATCACTGTTATAGCTTCCTTGCAAGGACAGCGCTGCAAATCTCTGTACTGTTCGTTTCAGCGAGAGCCACTAGGAGGTACTGCCGACACACAGCACTTTTCGGATCGATTGGGGTTGCGATTGTCCCAGGACGATAATGACCGACCGCTGTCCATGACAAACAGCGGGCTCTGCAATTAGTTTATTTGCCTGCGAATGCACATTCGCCAGTTCCACAACTGACAGATAACGACTGGTCAATTGATGTGAGGTTGTGTGTCTTGTATTCCCTAAAAGCCGAACACCACAACGCGATATATGGGTATTAGCCAGTTAATTACATTTCCGTAGTTCGCATGTCCGTACTGTTGATGCTGGATGATTCAAAAATTTTACAGACGCTAATTATGATTGGTTACACTTTATGTGTGAACTTGTGCTACCATAAGCGGTATACGTGGTATTAGTCGACCACAATATTACTGCAGTGGCTGTGACGACACTTCGGTCGGCTTATCGTGAGTTTTTATCTTGATTTGTGACGAGGACACGCTGAACCACTTGACAACATATGCAAAAATGTCCTGAAATCATTCGCACTGCGATGCGTTTTCCTCAATCACAACTATACTTGTTTACTGTAACGTCATCGCACGTTTCCGATAACGAGCACTGGAGGTCAAGTGCAATGTTATCCTAGTCGAATATTACGTTCAGAAAATGAGTTCCCTTTGTGTTTCTTTTGGTGGCAGCGCTCTAATCGCAGTTCAGCGCATGCGATTTTGTTGCTTTCAGTTAAGGAGAAAAAGACGACACCATTTTGAGTTCTCTGTGAGTTATTTATTCTATATATTGTTTGTGGTTCAAATGGCTCTGAGCACTATGGGACTCAACTGCTGAGGTCATTAGTCCCCTAGAACTTAGAACTAGTTAAACCTAACTAACCTAAGGACATCACAAACATCCATGCCCGAGGCAGGATTCGAACCTGCGACCGTAGCGGTCTTGCGGTTCCAGACTGCAGCGCCTTTAACCGCACGGCCACTTCGGCCGGCATATATTGTTTGTTTAAAACGGTGAAGTCGATTGAAAATCCCGTTGCTTATGTGATTAGATCAGTCGTTCGTTTTCTGAATGCGAAGAACACTAAACCAGTAGACATTCGTCGAAATAACTGAAAGATTTTTGGAGAAAATGCAATGAGTTATTCAACGATAAGGCGACGGGTCTGATGTTCATTGAAGAACGTGATCAAGTGCACGATGACGAACGAAGTAGGTGTTCATGTTTAGTTCATGAAGAGTTGGTTCGTGCAACTAAAGAGCTCGTAAAGGAAAGCCGTAGGTTTAGAGTATACGATCTTTCTAAGAACTTTCCGCAGATTTCAAGACAACTTCTTCATGAAATTGTTTCTGAAAAACTGAATTTTCGAAAACAGTCTGCTCGTTAGGTGCCAAAAACTCTAACAAAGCTACACAGAAAATAGCATCTGAGAAGTTCACTTGACTTTTTGATATGTTACAGCAAAGACTGCCTTGATTTTCTAACCTAGGGTGACCCTTGGGTCGCTTATGAAACCTCTCAACCAAAACGATAACGAATGGAACAGACACACACTGCGTCGCAAGTAAAAATTAAAGCCAATCAAATGCTGACATCTCGAAAAGTCATATGCACAGTCTTTTGGGATAGAAACGGCTTTCTAATGGAGTATTTTTTTTTTACCGAGAGGTGAGACAGTCAATGCAAATATCTAACGTGAGACGATAATGAATCTGCGTCGCCCAAAACAGAATAAGCGCCACAGAAAGCTTGAAAACGGTGTTGTTTTGATTCATGACAATGGTTCAAATGGCTCAGAGCACTATGGGACTTAACTTCTGAGGTCATCAGTCCCATAGAACCTAGAACTACTTCAACCTAAATAACCTAAGGACATCACACACATCCATGATGCTTGAAGAAGGACGTAGAGACGATTTATAAATGGTACAGGAACTGGCGGTTGATACTGAACTTAAATAAATGTAACATATTCCGCATACATAGGAAAAGAAATCTACTACTCTGCATCTACAGTACTGATGATAAATTGATGTAAATAGCAACCACCGTAAAAGTTTTGGAGTATCTACTGAAGTAACAATAAGTGGAACTACCATAGAAAAGAAACTGTTGGGAAGGCAGATACGAGACTGAGATCCATAGGAAGAATCTGAAGGGAATGTAATTCATCCACTAAAGAAGTGGCTTACAAGGCGCTTGTTCGACTGGTTCTTGAGTCTTGTTCAGTCATCTGAGACCTTTGACCGGTAGTACTGATAGAAGAGGTGGACAATATCCAACGAAGGACGTCGCGTTTCGTCACGGCCTTGTTGAGACGGCGTGACAGAGTTTTAGAGATACTCACCAGACTCCGGTAGCAGAGTCTACAAGAAAGGTGTCGAGCATTGTGAAGAGGTTTACTATTGAAATCTCGGGAGAGTTCTTTCCGGAATGAGTCTGACAACATATTGCTTCTTCCCACGTCGGTCTCACGAAATGACCACAGCGAGAAAATTCGAGGAATTGGAGCTAATACAGTGGCTTACAGACAATCGTTCTTCCTACGCGCCATTCGCAAATGGAACATGGAAAGGGGATCAGTTAGTGGTGTCAGAATTACCCTGGGCCACACACCGTCAGGTGTGCGAACTGTTGACGCAGATGTAGACAACTTGTACGAAACTTTGGAAGGCAGTTTGACCGAACACCGTACAGCCCCGACTTCGTCCTCAGTAACTTCATCTAACATCTGGAAGGTTCCTTGGTGGTAAGAAATTCAACAACGATGACGAAGTCAAAGCACAGGTTACCGCATGGTTGACAACAAAGGCGGTAACGCTCTGTGAGTTTGGCACACAAAAACTTGTACCATGCTGTGACAAATGCCTAAAAAATTGAGGGATGTATGTAGGAAGATAGGTTAATATTTGTAGTTTCTTTCCAATAAACAGTTTTTCTCTATCTGTGCTCGTTTCATTTTTAATGCCAAATGGAACTTACTTTGTGAATGCACCTCACATAAGCTCCATACATCATTTCCCAAATAAAGAGCGTACACAGAATCAGAGCTGGAGGATTGGTGGGTGAATGGTGGGCGGAGGGGGGGGGGGGGGCGCGTACGCTTGTTGCTAGTCAGTATTCATGATATGTTCTACCTTTCTTCAAACTGGTACTGAATTAACATGTCTGACCGCGCGGCGGCGTAAAATGCAAATTCGAAGCTCGCGTTATGAAGATGATTCGTATTCGTATATTAGAGAATAGAGACTGCAACTTGACTGTTAGAATGCAATGATTTTCTTATTATTACGAAAAACAGTTATGTAGAATTTTCTAAATGATAATGGTTACTCCACGTGACTATAACTTCATTTCTTTCTGGATACACTATTGCAGTTTTGGCTTTGTAGTCATTTTCCAGTGATTCCACAGGTAACGTATACATTTCAGCAATAATACTTTGCCGGCCGGAGTGGCCGTGCGGTTCTAGGCGCTACAGTCTGGAACCGCGCGACCGCTACGGTCACAGGTTCGAATCCTGCCTCGGGCATGGATGTGTGTGATGTCCTTAGGTTAGATAGGTTTAATTAGTTCTAAGTTCTAGGCGACTGATGACCTCAGAAGTTAAGTCGCATTGTGCTCAGAGCCAGTTGAATTTGAATAATACTTTATTTCAGCATTACGATTTACATCATGAACAGTCGCACTGACTACATTGTTAACAGGTATACTATTACTGTTCTTTTGAAATTAATATTAACAGTATACTCAGGACGACTTTCCATGGTGTTAATTGTATTGTTGTGAAAGGGTATTGATGCTGAAATTTGTATGTGAACTGCAGAACCATTTGAAAATGGCTACAGTGGTAAAAATTGAAATAGTGTGTCCAGAAGGAAATAAAGTATGAGTCAAATGACTAAAACACTACCAAACAGACAATTTAATGTAAATGTGATTGTACACGAAGAATCCCATTTTAAATTTTCATGTTGCTGTTTCTCGGATAATTTATACGTTGGTATACGTCTGAGAATTTTATCGTTGCGTATTTCATTCACTTTTTATTCAAATATATGTAAGCAGCTAGCGACACACTTCAAAATATCGTAATCATTAGGTCGTTTTTAACGTATGACTAGTTTTAAGACACATCTACGCATTTCTTACCTGCTAGACCGCAAAAATAAGCCATATAATCAACTTCCATAAGACATATAATTGGTATTGACGCAATCTATAACTTCAGCTGCAAAAATGTTAATATTCGTCATTTGTTTGACCTTAGGACTGATAGAGCGTAATACTCAGCGCTCCGTTGCACAAAACAAGCCAAAGGTCCCTCCTGCGTCGATCTAGATGATGAGCACGCCATGCTATTTGACCAGTCTTCGCTGAGTAAGGGTTTTACGAACCTGGGAACCGGAAATTGGGGTTGTTAATAGCCATAATTCTTCTGTAAGCGTTGATTCTAGTCCTTTTTCAGCCACCGACGTGTTACGCGACTGTGAAACGGTGTGTGATAGGGAATGCTGTTCTCAGCTTAACGGCGAGGTCGCGAGGAAAGTACAAAAAATATCACACTTTCATAGCAGCTGTTTTCGCATTAGAGGTTTAGTGAAACTACTCAAAACATAATCTGGATGGTCATATGAGGATCTGAACCATCGGCCTGCTGAATTACAATTCTGTTTAATAATAACAGCACCACCTCATTTGCCCAGGAAGATTGAGTGATCTCTGCAGCACCTACAAAACCCTATTACAGTAAGCTTGATTAGATATGTGGAGGTCTTCCTAGGTCGACCGTCCTTTCCCAAGCTGCTCGCGGCAAGTATATAAAAGCTACACTTTCAATCATAGATACTCCCAGCGGTTTGTGGGATCCGCCGGGGAGTATTAACATCCAACCAACTACTTGTACGGGTGGGTTGGTCCAGTTCAATGGACGGTATACATACAGAAGTAAACAGTAGTAAGAGACTGCGTTCTGTATCATGAATGTATTTATCGAGTTCAAAGAAGACGGCGCAAATCTTCTACAAACTATCAGTATTTTATATTGGAGGGACTTGTAGAGTCTCTTAAATAGTTCTAACGTCTGTGAATCAGTACACTCCTGGTACAGACAGCGAAAGCTCTACAAGAAAGCAAGCTGAATGCAGAAAAGTATCTTCACACCAATGAACCACTACGGCCGTGTCCAAGAGATAGTATTACTAAAGCCATTGCTTATATACTTTCATTTAATATCACAAAATTACCATATTACACTGCAACCAGTTTAGCCACATTCATGTTCGTCCATACATATCAAATTTCATACACCGTTTCAGATACCAATAATTTGGGCATCCCACGACGATATGTAATGGTGAAGGGTCCGTCGTCTCTTTTAATAGCCATAAATGCAGTAACACACAGAATACGATCTCCCGCGGCCAGCGACGAGCAAATGAACACGCTGACCGCTAGAGTAATTACACTGGGGTCGACTCGTGCCCACAGCGGTTTGTACTATGCCCACTGAGATTGCCGAATCCACGTGATTTTAGATGGACGGTAGCTCTTCCTGTTAAATATGGCACAATCCACGGCCAACCCATTTCCCTGTAATCTATTAAGGTGTTCCTGTCACTGAGTTTATTGTATGCTGTATTAACCTTCCTACTGTATCTGGATTTCTCACTTGGTTGTTGTTTTGTACTTTTCACTCTAGCTCACGACGACGACATCTTGGCTATTCTCTCGCTATTTCGTAGTACTAGTCACACTTTGTTTAACACATGCTTTCTATGAAAGTGCGAGAGTATTAACTTCGAGACAGCTGCGCTACCCTTCTGTGCGTCGTACGCTCGATCAGCGTTTGTGCGCATCTGTAGAGATACAAAATGCTCTGTTACAGTTAGTTACCCCCCTCTAAAGAAATAATTGTACAGGAAACTGGGCTAATCGCCTGAGCTCGTTTAGTTGTTATGTGTAAATATTTCCCAACGAACCACACAAACGGTTGGAAGTTGTCTGCGGTTGAAAATGAAACTTCCATATAACTGAAGCGAGCAGCCGTTCACCTTAGTTACGTAGCAGCCCATTTCGACGTCTGTGTTGGAAATGAGATGGTGAAAACTACTACAGCTGGTATAAGCACCTGCAAGTACATATGTAACCGCAATATGGAATCTGTGATCAAACATACGGTTGTTCAGCAGTAGAATAACACGTCCCGAGAGTGTTAAATGTCACCCAGGTAAGGCACTTTCCCAGACGGCAGACAATGAAAAGCAAGGAATGTGCCAGACACTAAATCTTCACAGCCTCCAATATGTTTCAGTCCACAAAGTCATGTCACTTAGATGAAGGGATGGGAAATGGCTAAAACAAAACGGTGTCAAAAGAACAGCTCCCATACTATACCGTAATGTTAATGGGTTTAAGATTTATGTGGAGGAACTGAGGCTCTTGGCAGAGGAGAGACTTTCGGAGACAGTAAGCCACATCTCAAAGACACCGATGCGCCTATACTAAAAGCTACACACTTAGGATGACCTCAGTGGTGAGAGGCCTAAAGGCAGTGTGGCCATATTAGCCAGTTACGTATACCACTTCTCATGTTCCCCATCACAGATAATCTTGCAAGTAGTAGTTGTTTCAGTAAACATGCAACACAGATTGTCAATATGTTCCCTTTACCAGGCACCGCAAGAAGCACTACACAAGAAGGCTCTCAAAAACGTCATGAGACAACTTCTTCATCCATTCCATCTTGTGAGAGCTATTATGCACAAATCACTCCAGGACGTTCCACAACCGCATGCCTCCAGAGTAGAGTTATTAAAAGCCTCGTGGAATTTGAACTACGCTTCTTGAACGGAACTAGAGGACTACTTCATGAAAGAAAGCATGCCGTCAAGGGCTAACTAGAGCTGTAAAGTCAGCTAGCTGTACGAATATAGTCAACCATGCAGCTGATGCGTCAATTCCAGAGACCCCAAGCCACCTACGATGACCGCCTGTTGCCTGCTACAGCGGGGAGTGCTGCTCTTCCCAAATTGAAATGCCGACCAACTGCGACAGAAACGCGCAGCCTTTAGGTTAGTAAGAAGCGAGTTCCGTCAAATTACTGAGAGTAAGAAGAGACCACACTCTGAACGTTTGAACACCGTAAACAATTTCACAATAATTACAACATTATGGGAGACCACGAGGAGCATTTATGGAAGAGAACAGAGTTTCCCAATAATAGATGTCACGTGCAACCACAGTTCTAGAGAGACAAAATTCAGAGAACAGAATAAAATTACGTAGAAATGGCTGCCATTGCCAACCAGGATCCAGTCTTACGCTACCACAAAGCTGACGCTAATAGGGACAGTTGGGACTTGCATTCCAACAACAAAGAACTTTTGCCTCTTTCTGATTTGATAGCTGTATTTAGCACTGTCTGAGGTTCATGACATAGCACTTGGTCACGAATAGGTACCATTATATTCAGTTATACCTGGAAGACAGGTCGGGCGACTCGTGTAAGGAGGACATCGTGATCCCTCTTCTCAAACATGAGAAGAATCGTAGTTGTCCAATTGAATGTCTTAGTGTTGTTGTCGCCAACCTCATATCCAAATTCTGTATTGTGGCTGGTGAGCTGCCACGGAAATGACGTCGACAGGTCATCCAAATATGTCAAAACCATTTATGGCAAATGTGAAAATAGACCTTACGGTAGCTGATATGGATCAAATTGCGGTTCTTCTCCAGCTCTGGAGCCAGCTATCACCTAGGTCGCTAACGGAACACAGGATTACTACAGATTTAAAGAGTTACAAGACTGACTGGCTCTATGTCATACTTTTAAAATATTATTTTATAACATCTTAAATGAGTACCACAGCTGTATGTCAGCCTTCATTAATGTTAGAAGGGGGCAGTCTTCGCTGCTCTGTTCTTTGCCGCAATTGTTACCTTAAGACCTACTTCCCAAATTAGTGCACCATCAATGAACCATAGGAACTTATGATCTTGAGGATGCCGGTGTAGATGAAGTATTTTCAGTCTAACAATTTCAGTACAAACAGAAAAAGCCGTCGGAAACATCCAGGCCCACTACAGTCAAGTACAAGATTTGCATATCCTGCTGAGTGTTATGGCGTGTGGAACTTCGGAGCGAAGTATTATTACATCTATATCTACGAAATGCATACTGCGCAGGCCATCGTACGGAGCGTGGCAGAAGGTACCCTATACCACTACTAGTCATTTCTTTTCCTATTCCTCTCGCAGAGGAGGGAGAAATGATTGTCTATATGCCTCCGTATGAGCCCTAATTTCTCGTGTCTTATCTTCGTGGTCATTACGCTAAATGTATATTGGCGGCAGTAGAATCGTTTTTCAGTCAGCTTCAAATGCCGATTCTCTGAATTTTACCAATAGGTTCCTCGAGAAGAACGTCACCTTCCCTTCAGGGATTTCCATTTGAGTTCCCGAAGCATTTCTGTAGCACTTGCGTATTGTTCGAACCTACCAGTAACAAATCTAGCAGACCGCCTTTGAACTGCTTTGACGACCTCCTTCATTCCTATCAGGTGCGGACCCCAAACACTCAAGCAGTACTAAAAAAGATTTCACTGGCATCCAATATCAGGTCTCCTTTACAGATACACCACACTTTCCCAAAATTCTCCCAAGAAACCGAAATCGACCTTTCGCCTTCTTTACAACGAACCTCAGATGCTCGTTCCATTTCTTATCGCTTACGCCCAGATTTTTAACTGTGTCAAGAAAGACACTACTAATTCTGTACTCGAACATAACGGATTTGCTTTTCCTACTCATCCGCATTAACTTAAATTTTTCTACATTCAGAGCTAGCTGCCATTCATCAACTGACTAAAAATTTTTTCTAAGTCATCTTGTATCGTCCTATAATTACGACACCTTAGCTTACACCACAGTATCATTAGCAAACAACCGCTAATAGCTACCCACCCTGTCCACCAGGTCACGTATGTATACACTCCTGGAAATGGAAAAAAGAACACATTGACACCGGTGTGTCAGACCCACCATACTTGCTCCGGTCACTGCGAGAGGGCTGTACAAGCAATGATCACACGCACGGCACAGCGGACACACCAGGAACCGCGGTGTTGGCCGTCGAATGGCGCTAGCTGCGCAGCATTTGTGCACCGCCGCCGTCAGTGTCAGCCAGTTTGCCGTGGCATACGGAGCTCCATCGCAGTCTTTAACACTGGTAGCATGCCGCGACAGCGTGGACGTGAACCGTATGTGCAGTTGACGGACTTTGAGCGAGGGCGTATAGTGGGCATGCGGGAGGCCGGGTGGACGTACCGCCGAATTGCTCAACACGTGGGGCGTGAGGTCTCCACAGTACATCGATGTTGTCGCTAGTGGTCGGCGGAAGGTGCACGTGCCCGTCGACCTGGGACCGGACCGCAGCGACGCACGGATGCACGCCAAGACCGTAGGATCCTACGCAGTGCCGTAGGGGACCGCACCGCCACTTTCCAGCAAATTAGGGACACTGTTGCTCCTGGGGTATCGGCGAGGACCATTCGCAACCGTCTCCATGAAGCTGGGCTACGGTCCCGCACACCGTTAGGCCGTATTCCGCTCACGCCCCAACATCGTGCAGCCCGCCTCCAGTGGTGTCGCGACAGGCGTGAATGGAGGGACGAATGGAGACGTGTCGTCTTCAGCGATGAGAGTCGCTTCTGCCTTGGTGCCAATGATGGTCGTATGCGTGTTTGGCGCCGTGCAGGTGAGCGCCACAATCAGGACTGCATACGACCGAGGCACACAGGGCCAACACCCGGCATCATGGTGTGGGGAGCGATCTCCTACACTGGCCGTACACCACTGGTGATCGTCGAGGGGACACTGAATAGTGCACGGTACATCCAAACCCTCATCGAACCCATCGTTCTACCATTCCTAGACCGGCAAGGGAACTTGCTGTTCCAACAGGACAATGCACGTCCGCATGTATCCCGTGCCACCCAACGTGCTCTAGAAGGTGTAAGTCAACTACTCTGGCCAGCAAGATCTCCAGATCTGTCCCCCATTGAGCATGTTTGGGACTGGATGAAGCGTCGTCTCACGCGGTCTGCACGTCCAGCACGAACGCTGGTCCAACTGAGGCGCCAGGTGGAAAGGGCATGGCAAGCCGTTCCACAGGACTACATCCAGCATCTCTACGATCGTCTCCATGGGAGAATAGCAGCCTGCATTGCTGCGAAAGGTGGATATACACTGTACTAGTGCCGACATTGTGCATGCTCTGTTGCCTGTGTCTATGTGCCTGTGGTTCTGTCAGTGTGATCATGTGATGTATCTGACCCCAGGAATGTGTCAATAAAGTTTCCCCTTCCTGGGACAATGAATTCACGGTGTTCTTATTTCAATTTCCAGGAGTGTATATAGAAAATAATAACCATCCTATCGCACTTTCCTGGGGCACTTCCGATGATACTCTTGCCACTGATGAGCACTCGCCGTGAAGGCAAATACCGGGTTCTATTACTTAAGAAGTCTTCGAACCACTCACATATCTGTGAACTTATTCTATATGCTCGTACCTCCGTTAACAGCCTGCAATGCGGCACCGAGTCAAATGCTTTCTGAAAAACTAGAATTATGGAATCTGGCTGTTGCCCCTCATCCATTGTTCGCAGTATGTCGTGTGAGGAAGAGGCAAGCTGAGTTTCGCACGAGCAATGCGATCTAGAACCATGCTGATTCGTGGACGTAAGCTTCTCCGTTTCAAGAAACTTTATTATATTGCAACTCAGAATAGGTTGAAGGATTCTGCAGAAAACCTATGATATGGATATTGGTCTGTAATTATGCTGGTCCGTTATTTTACTTTTCTTGCATAAAGGAGTCATCTGCACTTTCTTCCATTCGCTTGGGACATTGCACTGACGAGATATTCGCGAAAAATGTAAGCCAAGTAAGGGGCCAGTGCCGTAGAATACTCTTTGTAAAGCGGAATTGGGATTCCACCCGGACCTGAAGACTTATGTGTTTTCAACTCTTTCAGTTGTTTCTCTACGCCAGGGACGCTATTACTACGTCGTCCATACGGGAGACTATTCGATGGTCAAACGACGGTATGTTTGTACGATTCTCCTGTGTAATCGATTTCTTAAACGCAAAATTTGAAACTTCGGCTTTCGTTTTGCTATCTCCAGTTGCCACACCACAATGGTTAATGAGCGACTGGATGGAAGCGTAGCCCCGTTCAGCGATTTTACATAGGACCAGAAATTTCTCGTATTCTCAGCTGGATCTTTTGCTTAGATGATAGTTGTACGCTTCGCGCAAACATCTTTTCACAGATGCACGAATATCTACTAAACTTTATTAGGTATAGCGCTCTATGTGTCTCCACAGTACTTTCTGTGGCATTGTGTAAAGTCGCTCTACTTGCTGTTAAGACACAAAACTACGAATTGTTAGAAGGAAGAGTAGCTGGAAGGGACAACCAGTAAGCTGCACATTATACAGGCACTTACCAAACCATGGGGTGACGCATTACACCCATAAGTTCCATTAGTGTTCGCTGCTTGTAATAAATCACTATCAATAGCCACATTTTAGTTGAAAATGTTTTATTTGTTTTGGAGAGGCGTTCCTATAATATCTTACGGACTTCTTTTCTATGGCAGGTGCGAATGGGCTAGCTGGCCGCGGTGGCCGATCGGTTCTAGGCGTTTCAGTCCGGAACCACGCGACTGCTACGGTCGCAGGTTCGAATTCTGCCTCGGGCATGGATGTGTGTGATGTCCTTAGGTTAGTTAGGTTTAAGTTGTTCTAAGTTCTAGGGGACTGATGACCTCAGATGTTAAGTCCAATAGTGCCCAGAGCCATATTTTTATTTTTTTAATTTTTTTTTACGAATGGGTTGTAGAACTGATTATAGAATTTTGTATCAGAACTCTTCCCGAAGTTATGGGGCCAGAGATTTTAACTGGTATTAAAATGATGTATGATTCTTTCCCATTTTTATATCAATGTCAGTCACGCATATTTATCTGCGAAACAGTTGAACCATTTTTACTTTATCACTACACTTTTTGTCTGCCTCCGTAGCTGAGTGTTCAGCGTGGCTGACTGCCATGTGGCGGAGCCGGGTTCGATTCCAGGTACCGGCAGGGAGTTTTCTTGGTGAGAGGACTATTACGGGGAGCACTCAGCCACGTGAGGCTAACAAAGAGGCTACTCGATCGATTAGTAGCGATTCCAAGGGCAAGAAGTCCTTCAACGACAGGGAGAGCGTTGTGCTGAGCACATGTCCCTCCATACCGCGTCCGATGATGCCACTGGCGAAGGATGACGCACCAGGCGGTACTTTACATTTACTGCAGTTCTGTTATTTTCACTCTTGAAAGCTGTGGTGTTCTGAAACAGTTAAAGTGTGTGCCTGAGCCAGTGAGTGGCTGTATTTGATTGTATGTTTATACACCGACAGAAGAAAAATCGCAACACCAAGAAGGAGTTGTACGACATACGCGAAAGTTGGTGAACGTGTTTCTACGTGTGAAAGAAGATGTCAGTTCAAATTTCACGCCAGTCCCATCCGAGTGGTGCTAGTTGCGACACTATTAGGACGCAAATGAGATTTGCTTTAAATACACACTGTAACAGTCGTGAGCGTTAGTTGCCTTTCAGATTGGACTTGGTGAGTTGACGTCAGTCAGGAATGCCCTTAAGGTGACAAAAACGCCATTATCAACACCTCACTGAGTTTGAACGAGGTCGTGTAATGGTTCAAATGGCTCTAAACACTATGGGACTTAACATCTGAGGTCATCAGTCCGCTAGAACTTAGAACTACTTAAACCTAACTAACCTAAGGACATCACACACATCCATGCCCGAGGCAGGATTCGAACCTGCGACCGTAGCAGTAGCGCGGTTCCGGACTGAAGCGCCTAGAACCGCTCGGCCACCGCGGCCAGCTGGTCGTGTAATAAGACTACGCGGAACTGGATGTTTCTTCTGCCATATTGCAGAAGGACTTGGAAGGAATGTAGCCACTGTAAACGACTGCCGGTAGCGGTGGTCACGACAACGTACGATTGCAGGAAGACCGGGCTCCTGACAGCCACGTGCCACTACCGAGAGGGAAGATCATCGTGTTTGGCGTATGGCTCAGACGCATCGCACTGCATCTTCAGTAGCAATTTGAGCAGCAGTTGGCAGCACAGTGTCACAAATAACTTCTACAAATCGGTTACTTCAAGGACAGCACCGAGCCAGATTCCCTGTATATTGCATCTCACTGACCCCAAACAACCACCATAGCGACTTGTTTGGTGTCAAGCGAGAGCTCATTTGAGGGCACAGTGCAGGTCTGCTGTGTTTTCTGATGGAAGCTGGTTCTGCCTCGGTGCCAGTGATGGTCGTGTGTTGGTTAGGAGGAGGCCAGTTGAGGGCCTGTAAGCAACCTCTCTGCACCCTCGACCCACTGGACCTACACCTAGAGTTATGGTCTGTGGTGCGATTTCGTATGACAGCAGGATCACTCTCGTGGTTATCCTACGCAGCCTGACCGCAGATTTGTCAGTCTGTAAGCAGCAGGATGGTCCGGTATTCATGTCGGAAACAAGCCGAGATGGTGCTAGTGTACGGTCAAACAGATGGAAACGGTCGAGAAGCGACACGGCTACACCAAAACAAGTACCGTCACAGACACGAACCACATCACACAAAATTCCAAACACGTTTTGGGCGTTTGGGTTATAATGGGTTATTTCAGAAAGACGAACGTGCGGGGAAGCGGCGGACTGTACTTACACCAAATTTAGAGAACCAGTTTCTGAAGTATATTGAGACGAACTCTAGTACAAGCTCCAGGCAAGTGGCCCGCCAACATGGTGTAAGCCAAAATACGGTTATGTGTATCCTGCATGACAACCACGTGCATTGCATCCCATGGAGACCACATTGAATGTCTGTTGTGACGTGGATGCGATACAGCTCTGTAATGTGTTCCGGGACGATTTGTTGTCGTTGCATACACACTGTCCATTTCGGGACACATGTTCATAGAACTTTTTCCAGCATTTCCAGTCAGGAATCCATCCCTGCATGTGTGAATAACCACACACACACACACACATGTGAAATGTGAAGGTCTTAATATTTACGGGAGTAACTGGTTCTTTCCTGTTTCTTGTGTGAATTGTCAGTCAGTCACGGCTGTATAGTATTTATCTGATTTGTGGATTTTTAAATACGAGTAGACAATAATCACATCTTGCCACTGTTACAGTTATTTAAATGCAGTCAGAAGAAAGGTTTTATTAGTTTCAAAATATATTCATCCATAAATGATTCTTGTGGGTGCGAATAATATCGATTGAGAACATCCTAAAAGAAAAACATCATCTCAAGACTGATGACGTGGATTGTTATACAGGTATTATGCGCTCACGCTTACAAATCACGCTTTATACTTTCAAACTATCGGCCCATTAAGTTGAAAAATAAGCAGTTTTTACTACATCCTGTTTATGGAAATCATTAGGGTAGAAAATCATTGCCTGACTGTTGGAATATTGTATTAATGTAAATCGGCTTGCCAATTCACTCGTTATAAATAAGAAGTAATCCTCGTGTTCGATTTGGGATAAAAAATATTTAGAAAGCTTGCCTAAAGAATGTTCATGAAATACTTCTTTCAGCCTCCCAGTTTTACTAGATAAGTGTGTGTGAGATGTCTGACAGACGTATATTATTTTTTCGAACATACAGAATGCCTGACCAGGCCTCTTAGCCTCCTTGGAAGCTAATATTATTTTGCGTCGCTCTGGCAGTCATTATAGTCCTTGAAGAAAGAGATGGGTAACTTGGAGACAGCTCTGGCCCACAGAATTATTTGTGAACATGAAGTGGTCAAGATGGATCAAGATGAGAATTAGTGAGATTGCAACAGCACACGTGGTTTGTAAGAAACGATGTGGTTCAGCATTTTACCAAACGTCAGCACACCCTTTGCTACGCGCCATGAAAATATAAAGTCACGGAAAAAAGCTAGTGTTTGGCAATTTGATGATGCATTTTTGACAGCTTAGCAGATAGTGATCCTTGTACGCTGAGAAATGCTCTTCATGTTGTGTGAAAATGTTGGCATACGTGTAGTTTAAAAGACTTAAAATTTCTTCCACTTCAGTAATAATGAACTGAGAAGATTCACGCCCGATTTGATTTCTCATAATGACAGATTTTAAATGACTGTAAATACCGTAAACCTGCCACTCGTTTTGTAAGTGTATCTGGATGCTCATACAAGATTATGAACTCGGTTTCTGCCCTGAAATAAACCTCAAGGCGCTGAATTTGACCCTTTAACAATGCGATCTGATTTGAGATTAATATACCGGGTTGAAAACCTTACACAAAGCGCAACAAGAGGGAGTAACACAGTTGAGTACTGAACTAGCAGATTAACTATAAAGTTCCTACTGCACGGCCTCTGAGTGTATAAAAATCGTGCCTTATAAGCTCGATTTGTGCAGGACTAGTGTTTTTGTCATCTGTTGCCTGCACTACACAATTAGTTGACAATAGATAGCGTGTGTGTTGAACGCATTAATTTACGATGATGCCGTCTCTGCCACTGTATAACTCGAAGAACTGTTTTAGCGATGCCTTACATCAACTGCTGAAAATATCATAACCACAATAAATGTAAGTGCGGTGACGCCGACTAACACATTTTGTAAGAGACAAACGTTAGTTATTCAGATATGGAGATAGGGTAAACGTGGTGGAATTTGGTAACGAAAGGTAGGTATAAGATCATGAATTCGTGAAACCCAAGTACATGGAAAATGAAGCATAATACGTAAACATATCTCATATACAAAGTCAACCTTTATAGTTAGAAAAAAACATCGAATCAGAACATTTAACACGTCCCCGCCACCCGAACATAATGGCACAAAATTGTGTAACAATAAATAACCTCGCGAGTGTGGGAATCTGTTTGTAAGTCGCCTAAATTAACGGATGATTAACCAAAAGAGTGGCCGAGCGGTTCTAGGCGCTTCAGTCTGGAACCGCGCTGCTGCTACGGTCGCAGGTTCAAATCCTGCATCGGGCATGGATGTGTGTCATGTCCTTAGGTTAGTTAGGTTCAAGTAGTTCTAAGTTCTAGGGGACTGATGACCATAGATGTTAAGTCCCATAGTGCTCAGAGCCATTTGAACCAAGACAAGAGAATAGTGCATCTGTGAAAGACGAGAGAAAAGTGCCTTTGCGTTTCAAACTGCATGAGGCGGCCAATCGAACTATGCGCGCTCTGCACTCTGATTTGCTGTCACAGGTGAAAGCTCTAGCGTTTCTATGAGAGATGCCTGCCCCTTCCTACTTGGTAAAGAAGTGCTGCTCCCACGGTCAGGGACGGCTAGTGACTGATCGTCTGTGAACCGACAAGTGATTTTCGTATGGCGCATAGGTTCGCAGTGTACTCGTATGAAAGGAGCTCAGATCATAACCATCGATTTTGATATGAATAGTGCATAATAATACATTCTCTTTGGTTTACATCACAATAAACTTTATTTTATTATCGTCCAGTTCAACGTCCTTTGGTAGCTCAGCAGATGAGTACGTTTGATCCTACAATCAATAAACAACAGTTCAAATGATTCAAATGGCTCTGAGCACTATGGGACTTAACATCTGAGGTCATCAGTCCTCTAGAACATAGAACTACTTAAACCTACCTAACCTAAGGACATCACACACATCCATGCCCGAGGCAGGATTCGAACCTGCTTCCGTAGTGGTCGCGCAAAACAAGTTCTGATGTAGTATGTTGAAAATCAGATTTTAAATACAAACATTGACAGTATGAATTCAGATGCGACTCATACGTATTCTTGCTTCATAGGACTGCTGGAACGTTGCTTCCTCCACAACCATAAATTTTACTAATATAAAATGTAGACATAATGCTCTGAACTTTTTCGATAAATTGTATTTCCCTTTTGTTTTTTACAAATGATACATCATTATCTTTTATTCATATCTGATTTGCATTATAATGTACAACTCAAGCTGTAGCGCCACTGGTACGAATGACCACACTCAAGTTGAAAACTGGATCCAAAAACATTTACAGTTAGTGTGTGAGTCACAATCTGCTCTGCAGATCAACTTGGTTTCATCTTCAGAGTTAATATTTTTTTACTCAAATGTTTTTCCGAGAACAACACATGAATCTTTGTAAAATGAGCAGTAACTGTAGCAATCTCGGAGGAACCTTAAAAAAGCTTTCATTAATGACAGTAAATGACAGTTCGTAAAATAACGCATACAAAAAGGAAAAAATCACATAGTGTTCGATTATAGAATTACTAATTAACCTATGATTCAGTCGTATGGACCACATAATAAGAGATATCGTTAAGAAATTATAAGAAATGTACATAAATGCGGAAGACAATTGTAGTGAAGCCGAATGGAGCATTTCAGTTTAACGACCGAAATAGGAGATTCAAGTACGTGCTTCGAGGGGTATAATTGAGTTATTTCGTCAGACTGCAGTGTTACACAGAGGCTCAACAACTCTACCTGGATATTCCTGCAAGAAAGACGAGAATCTTCCCGCTCATACTGTTGGGTAAACACACAGAAACAATATTCAAACACAATGTGAAACAGTTATTCTAGCCTCGCCATATTTGTGACGATTTGGAGACTGTTTTATTCTAACTCTGCAGCCTAGTGGTCATATTCGTCAGTTTCCAAAAGGCGGGAAATTCTTGTGCTTCTCATGTCTGAGAATCGCGTAAATTTTGTACTATGTGTATTTGTATTTTAATTGTATATGTATTGTGTTTCTGGGGATCAGACTGGGAACCAGTCCAGCATTTGCATCGATGGATATGGAAAACCGAGCAACAACCACAATCAGACCGTTCAGTGTGCCAGACCATCAGCAGTTCATCTCACACGACAATTCAAAGGTCACTGGTATATTGTGTACAGAAAGTGTTGCCTCGTCTGTCTGTATCTAAATATTTGAGTTATATTTTATTGTGTTCTGTTTCGGCCACAGTACCGTCGCCATTCACTTTGTAGTAGTAAAACGTTTTTCTTTGGCCTTCATCCCTTTTTATCTGATTTATGAGTCTCAGCCACACTCTATAATAAGCGGTTTTTTTTAATTCAATAATGACGAGATTCCTCTTCACTGCCACGGTTTCTGGATTTCTCATTTTCGACTGCACACAGAAGGCATAGTATTGCAGATGTTGTGCAGTTAACCTAGCAGCAGAAAGTTTGGTATGCCTCTTTGAGCCGTCTATGTCTAGGGTTGCAGCTGCACTAGGAACTGTAGCCTGCCTTCAAATATCAGCTCTTCAGAATACAAATTTAAGTCAATGGAAATAAAAAATTTAAAGGCATTAGAAAGATAACATTCTCTTTTTTAAAAATCCGGCCCTTCTCTAAATGCAGAAAAGCGGATTGTAAAAGCATGAATATTGAATATCAAAGTCTGTTGATACTCTTCCGAACGGGTGTTCGATTAATAGCCAGAATGCCACCAAACTCTCGATCACATTTCTCCTTCAGCGAGCAAAACATAGTTATACTCATTCTTCACATGCTGGAGCTGCATTCTTACGACAGATGGGATGGGATGGGATGGAATGTACCCTCAGAAGTGGATGCAAGCGGAGGAAAGAAACAAGAATAGCAAAACATACTGAGTCGTTTGCTTAATCAAGTGCTTGTATTTACCGTGCAATATAAATTGATCTCAGAGCTGACTGTGAGTGGTAATTAACAACGTCTCGACAAGAAAAATCTGGAAACACGAACAAATCGACTATTACGTATTTGCAGCTACCTGGGACTCGTAAGTCGAACGCATATCACTATTTTGCAACTATTTGTGGAGCAATGGCACCATAGATCATCACACAGTTCAGTCCTTATCCGGAGTGGTATTAGGCTATCACAGCATCTACGTTGGAAACCATTATTCAGCTATAGCAAGAATTAGAAAATTTATGTGTCTTATTTCTCGTAGGAATGTTGTTATTTTGTAAACAAAATGGTTCAAATGGCTCTGAGCACTATGGGACTTAACATCTGTGGTCATCAGTCCCCTAGAACTGAGAACTACTTAAACCTAACTAACCTAAGGACATCACACACATTCATGCTCGAAGCAGGATTCGAACCTGCGACCGTAGCAGTCGCTTATTTTGAAAACAAAATTATACTGAATAAATCTCGCTGTCTATACAGGTAGGTCAGAAACAGTCTGAGAAGCTTGTAAACGTGTTGCAGGGTAGGGTGTCCTAATAAATAAATGAAAAATCTATAAGTTGCGCCGTTCCCAGTTAAATAGTATTGTAGTTAGCCAATCAGGTCGTTACAGATGCAAATTTAAGTAGCCTGCCCGATACAATTGAATCGTTTATTTCAGAAACCCGCTAAGTGCAAATCTACTAAAACATTCCATTGCTGAAAATAACACATTGTTTGAATTCAAAAGACTTAAAGTAATAGGTAACACATTTTCGAAGCTGATATTACCTATAACTAAATCATAATAATTATTCCTTAATTTAAATATATATATACATATAATAATTATTACAGTTATATAAAAATATATTATGATGATTATAATTCTATTATAATATAAATATATAATAATATATTATAATTGTTATATAATAATTGTTATAATTTAGTTATGGCAACATCTAGTTTGAAAGCATTTAACTAACACTCTAAATTTTTTGAGTTCAAACTATGTGTTATTATGAACACTAGAATGTTTTCTTAGGTTTGCCAGAAGTATATATAGTTTCTTCAGTTAACGGGTTTCTGCAATAAAACAACTGTTTCTCTGAAAAATGTATTTCTAAAACTAAAGGACTAATTTTAATTTGTATTCTGTTTTGGACATGAAACAATCCTTTGATAATCCAGTACAAAGTGAAAAATCAATACATGATTTTTGACACACTTTTAGTGTAGAGTACAAATTTATATGCTTCAAATATTATCGATTTGTTAAACATACAATTAACTCATAGTAACCATGATAATCATATGCACAGCTGGTATTATTGTCCTACAAAAGACGACAGGACTCGAAAACAAATATGCTTTAATCAAATATTGAACCACAAAAAGGCAAAATTATTAAAAATAAAAACCTAATGTAAGTCGAACACTTTTCTAGTACCTGCTTTCAATCTTATTGCACTCAGCATTTACTTGGACACTAGCACACAATTTCATCGGAACAGATTTCGTTCACTTCATTTTACCTCTATGGTTCTTGTCGCCTTCACCTTTGACTCCTCGTTTCGTATAACATTTCGCTTGTAATTGTCTTCGTTAATAACTCCATGTTGCCTTTTTTCTTGAGGTTCATCTCCACAGCTACTACTCGACATTGTAAATAACTTGTGAAACAGTACAAAATTATAACTATGCTAGTTATTATCACGGCACTAGCTTAATCTGCACACAAAAGCTCAATGATGACTGCTGAGAAATGTGAACAACAGACACAGGTGATGTAATAACCAAAGTCGTCAACAGTGCAGTGTTGACAACAGACGTGAAACATTACTGCAGAAATACGCTATGTGATATCACTTGAGAGTTTCTGCACTAAAGTCAATTTTTGGTTTGTATAACAACCCATAAGATGCAATGACAGGTGACAGGTTTATTCACTTCAATGTGCTTTTAAAGTGTGAGATATCGATTCCTTAAACACACCATTTTGTGAAAGTAATGCCAGTTGATAGGTTTCTGAAATAACAGCGTAGATGACAGTGCACTACATTGATCAGCCTTTGGCTCGGGTTCGATCGTAACTACAGTCCCATAGGCAATTTTTGAATCGCTCTCTTGTTTGGTTTCAGGAAAGCAAACGAAGATCACGTCTGGTGACACCGATTCTGGAGGGCCGTTTGAATTTGCGCGAGCAACCGCCTGGTTGTCTAACTTCAGTGCTAATTAATTCGGAAACGACGCAAAGTATCGATTTTTTCTTAACAATTATTTCTCAACACGACCTACCGTGCAAAACACTTGCAAGCTTCCCAGACTGTTTCTGACCACCCAGCAGACCTCAGGCAGTTATAGATCTGTAGCCAGTCACTTATTTGAAGTCAAAAATGGGAAACGAACAAATTTCTCCAGCGAAAAAATTACTTAATGTTCCCGATGGGATCTTCAACTAATGACCAACAGCTCAGAACTCTGAGTAATTTCTATTACACGTTTATTCATAAGTACCTCCAGGGTTTCAGAAAATGACTGCGCAATAAGTACAAGACCTACAGAAAATTATAAATGTCAGGGGATGCACCATCTCTCCAAGATTCGACTCGTAATACGTGCCGTGGGGCAGTTGCACTAGAGGGCAGGCGCGTCAGAACCTGTAGACAAATCATTCGCACCGTATTGTCGCATCCAACTAGTTCGCAACTACTGATAGGCAGCCCACTAAACAGATATCAAAAGCGCGCAGCTGTGGCGCCTTCCAGGGAAACGACTTCAAATAACTGCACACACGTATTGACATTTGCCATTTCACAAATTATGCCCATACTGAGTACCTGTAATGTGAGTTAAGAACGCGGTGAGATACTCTCTCCACTGATATGGGTCTACATTCAGCACTCGCGCTTTCGTCTTCTGAACCACAAAGGTATTTACAAATAACTTTGTGCCTCTCTTTCATGTCCGAAAGTTGTGAAATCACACTTCGTAATGAACAGGCCGCTCTCACAAAGGCTCTCTCAAGGAACCGCCTACGTAGCTGAGTCAGCTAACGCACGCAAGTCCTCTGAAACTATACTCGAAAATAACCGGTTTTTACCCAAGAACTTCCAGCATGCTCGAACGACTGTTAGCCAGCAACTTTTGTTAATCAGCACATCGAAAAAGCAGCCAAAGTTGCAGATTTCACTTTTTTATTCACGCGATGACTAGTTTCGGGCCGGGAACCATTTTCGAATCATCGTAGCAGACTCTCAAAATGTTATTTTCGAAAATGCAAAAACCATGTCAAAAATATGCAAACGAACAGTTACAGCGCTCACAGCACATCAGATCAGAGTTTTCTGTATACACCGTAATTGTTCGATTGCGCATTTCTGACATGGTTTTTGCATTTTCGAAAATACCATTTTGACTATCTGTTACGATGATCTGAAAACGGGTTCCGGCACGAAATTAGTCATCGAGATAATAAAAAATGTGAAATTTGCAACTTCGGCTGGTTTTTCGTTGTATCTTCTAGATGAAGAGAATTTTTTACACAAGAAATTAACTGACAAGCGGAAGAGTGTTGAAGGCGAATCGTTATTGATCACCAGACTACGCCGTACTCCCCGGATAAGTTTCACACTTCTAATGGAGTGAAATCATGTGACGCTGTTTAAGGTGATGCGTCAGTCGGATGGATGCGCTAAAGCTCATTTCTTCCCTTGATGCTATTAGTGATACGTGACGATCGGGCTATGTTCCGGCAGCGGCTTTTATCTTCTGCTTTTTTTCATATTCACACTCATATATTACTCTGAAGAGCCAGAGAAACTGATAAACCTGCTTAATATAGTGTAGGGGCCCCCCGAGAACGCAGATGTGCTAAAACGCGACGTGGCATGGACTCGACTAATGTCTGAATTAGTTCTGGAGGGAACTGACACCATGAATCCTGTAGGGTACTCCATAAATCAGTAAAAGTACGAGGGGGTGAAGGTCTCTTCTGAACATCACGTTGCAAGGGATCCCTGATATGCTGAATAATGTTCATGTCTGGGGCGTTTGGTGGCCATCGGAAGTGTTTAAACTCAGAAGAGTGTTCCTGGAGCCATTATGTAGCAATTCTGCACGTGTGGAGTGTCGCCTTGTCCTGTTGGAATTAACCAAGTCCGTCGGAATGCACAATGGACGTGAGTGGATGCAGGTGATCAGACAGGATGCTTATTTACACTATGTGATCAAACGTATCCGGACACCTCCAAAAAAATACGTTTTTCATATTACGTGCATTGTGCTGCCACCTACTGCCAGGTACTCCATATCAGCGAACTCAGTAGTCATTAGACATCGTGAGAGAACAGAATGGGGCGCTCTGCGGAACTCACGGACTTCGAAAGTTGTCAGCTCACTGGATGTTACTTGGGTCATACATGTGTACACGAGATTTTCACACTCCTAAACATCCCTAGGTCCACTGTTTCCGATGTAATAGTGAAGTGGAAATGTGAAGGGACACGTATAGCACAAAAGCGTACAGACCGAACTCGTCTGTTGACTGACAGAGACCGCCGACAGTTGAAGAAGGTCGTAATGTGTAATAGGCAGAGATCTATTCAGACCATCACACAGGAATCCACTGCAAGTACTATGACAGATAGGTGGGAGGTGAGAAAACTTGGATTTCATGGCCGACCGACTGCTCCTAAGCCACACATCACGCCGGTAAATGACAAACTACCCCTTGCTTGGTGTAAGGAGCGTAAACTTTGGACGATTGAACAGTGGAAAAACGTTGTATGGAGTGACGAACCACGCCACACAATGTGGCGATCCGATGGGAGGGTGTGGTTATGGTGAATGCCCGGTGAACGTCATCTGCCAACGTGTGTAGCGCCAACAGTAAAATTCGGAGGCGGTGGTGTTATGGTGTGGTAGTGTTTTTCATGGAGGGGACTTGCACCTCTTGTTGTTTTGCGTGGCACAATCACAGGACAGGCCTACATTGATGTTTTAAGCACTTTCTTGCTTTCCACTGTGGAAGAGCAATTCGGGGATGACGATTGCATCTTTCAACACGATAAAGTACCTGTTCATAATGCACGGCCTGTTGCGGAGTGGTTACACGATAATAACATCCCTGTAATGGACTGGCTTGCACAGACTCATGACGTCCCCTTAGTGATGTAAAAAATTTAAGCTTCCAAGACAACGCGCTCAAAAGATATGGCCGTTTATGTCACATAGTTTGATACTCGCAAACTCACTCACCAAAACCCGTAGGCTACTTCCCGTTGACCTTGAAACATGAAATTTAGTAAGAAGCGAGATTTCACAATATAAGTACAGAAAAAGAATCCCAATATAGTTGGACTGGACACGGCGGTTTTTTAGGTTAGAGGGTCTCGGGAAAACACAAGAAGGGCTTCAGTCACAAAGTGTGTAGGCCGAACACAGGAAGAACGTAAATACAGGAACCATCGTTATAACAGTTGTAAATTGTCGTAGCTGTGTTGGGAAAGTACCAGAGCTCCAAGCGCTAATAGAAAGCACTGATGTTCAAATCGTTCTAAGCACTGAAAGCTGGCTAAAGCGGGAGATAAGCTCAGCCGAAATTTTGGCGAAGAACCTAACGGTGTTCCGAAAGGATAGGCCAAACACGGTTGGTGGTGGTGTGTTTGTTGCTATTAGAAATACTTTATCTTGTCGCGAAATTGAAGTAGATAGTTCCTGTGAGTTAGTATGGGCAGAGGTCATTGTTGGCAACCGGAATAAAATAATAATTGGGTCCTTTTACCGACCTCTCAATTCAGATGATACAGTTGCTGAAAGGTTCAAAGAGAACTTGAGTTTGATTTCAAACACGTACCCGACTTATACGATTATAGTTGGTGGTGACTTTAATTTACCCTCGATATGTTGGCGAAAATACATGTTTAATTCCTGAGGTACGGATAAAACATCATCTGAAATTGTGCTAAACGCCTTCTCTGAAGATTATTTCGAGCAGTTAGTCCATGAGCCCACGCGAATAGTAAACGGTTGGGAAAACATACTTGACCTCTTAGCAACAAATAATCCCGAGTTAATAACGAGCATCAAAACGGAAAACAGATTAGTGAACACAGAGTTTTCTTAGCGAGACTGAATATTGCAATCCCCAAATCCTGTAAAAATAAACGAAAAATATACCTATTCAAAAAAGCAGATACAAATTCACTTGACGCCTTCCTGAGAGTCTCCACTTCTTCCAAATTAATAATATAAGCGTAGATCAGATGTGGCTTGAATTCAAAGACGCAGTATCGGCAGCAATTGAGAGATTTATACCAAATAAATTAACAAACGACGGAGCTGATGCTCCTTGGTACATAAAACGGGTCAGAACACTGTTGTAGAAACAACGAAACAAACATGCCAAATTTAAACAGACGTAAAATCCCCAAGATTGGCGATCTTTTACAGAAGCTCGAAATTTGGCGCTGACTTCAGTGTGAGATGCTTATAACAGTTTCCACAACGAAACTTTCTCTCGAAACCTGGCAGAAAATCCAAAGAGATTCTGGTCGTATGTGAAGTATGTTAGCGGGAAGAAACAATCAATGCCTTCTCTGCGCGATAGCAATGGAGATACTATCGAAGACGGTGCTGCTAAAGTAGAATTACTAAACACAACCTTCCGAAATGCCTTCAGTATAGAAGTACCCAAAGGCTGGAAAGTTGCACAGGTCACACCAATATTGAAAATGGCTCTGAGCACTATGGGACTTAACATCTATGGTCATCAGTCCCATAGAACTTAGAACTACTTAAACCTAACTAACCTAAGGACATCACACAACACCCAATCATCACGAGGCAGAGAAAATCCCTGACCCCGCCGGGAATCGAACCCGGGAACCCGGCGCGGGAAGCGAGAACACACAAATATTGAAGAAAGGCATTAGGAATAATCCACTAAATTACAGGCCCTTATCATTAACGTCGACATGCAGCAGGATTTTGGAACATATATCGTGTTCGAACATCATGAATTATCTCCAAGAAAACGGTCTACTGACACACAGTCAATATGGGTTTAGAAAACATCGTTCCAGTGAAACACAACTAGCTCTTTATTCACATGAAGTGTTGCGTGCTACTGACAAGGGATTTCAGATCGATTTAGTATTTCTGGATTTCCGGAAGGCTTTTGACACAGTATCACACAAGCGGCTTGTAGTGAAATTGCGTGCTTACGGAATATCGTCTCAATTATGTGACTGGATTTGTGATTTCCTGTCGGACAGGTCACCGTTCGTAGTAACTGACGGAAAGTCATCGAGTGAAACAAAAGTGATTTCCGACGTTCCCCAAGGTAGTGTTATACGTCCTTTGCTGTTCCTTATCTATATAAACGATTTTGGAGACAAAAAATGGTTCAAATGACTTTGAGCACTATGGGACTTAACTTCTGAGGTCATCAGTCCCCTAGGACTTAGAACTACTTAAACCTAACTAACCTAAGGACATCAAACACATCCATGCCCGAGGCAGGATTCGAACCTGAGACCGTAGCAATCGCGCGGTTCCAGACTGTAGCGCCTAGAACCGCTCGGCCACTCCGGCCGGCTGTTGGAGACAATCTGAGCAGTCGTCTTCAAAAATGGTTCAAATGGCTCTGAGCACTATGGGACTCAACTGCTGAGGTTATTAGTCCCCTAGAACTTAGAACTAGTTAAACCTAACTAACCTAAGGACATCACAAACATCCATGCCCAAGGCAGGATTCGAACCTGCGACCGTAGCGGTCTTGCGGTTCCAGACTGCAGCGCCTTTAACCGCACGGCCACTTCGGCCGGCGCAGTCGTCTTCAGTTTTTTGCAGATGACGCTGTCGTTTATCGACTAATAAAGTCATCAGAAGTTCAAAACAATCTGCAAAATGATTTAGAAAAGATATCTGAATGGTGCGAAAAGTGGCAGTTGACCCTAAATAACGAAAAGTGTGAGGTCATCCACATGACTGCTAAAAGGAACTCATTAAACTTCGGTTACACGATAAATCAGTCAAACCTAAAGGCCGTAAATCCAACTAACAGGACACTTAGAAAATGTAAGAGATCTACTAAGGAGACTGCCTATACTACGCTTGTCCATCCTCTTTCAGAACACTGCTGCGCGGTGGGATCCTTACCAGATAGGACTGACGGAGCACATCGAAAAAGTTCAAAGAAGGGCAGCACGTTTTGTATTATCGCGAAATATAGCAGAGAGTGTCACTGAAATGATACAGGACATCATTAAAAGAAAGGTGTTTTTCGTTGCGACGGAATATTCTCACGAAATTCCAATCACCAACTTTCTTCTCCGAATGCAAAAATATTTTGTTGACCACGACCTACATAGGGAGGAATTATCACCACGATAAAATAAGGGAAATCAGAGCTCGTACGGAAAGATATAGGTGTTCGTTCTTTCCGCGCGCTATACGAGATTGGAACAATAGATAATCGTGAAGTTGGTTCGATGAACCCTCTGCCAAGCAATTAAATATGATTTTCAGAGTATCCATGTAGATGTAGATGTACATCAAATAAAAAATATCTTTTTGATATCAGAACTTACATTACTTTCATCACCTGCCAAAAACATAATAGGAAAATACACTCCTGGAAATGGAAAAAAGAACACATTGACACCGGTGTGTAAGACCCACAATACTTGCTCCGGACACTGCGAGAGGGCTGTACAAGCAATGATCACACGCACGGCACAGCGGACACACCAGGAACCGCGGTGTTGGCCGTCGAATGGCGCTAGCTGCGCAGCATTTGTGCACCGCCGCCGTCAGTGTCAGCCAGTTTGCCGTGGCATACGGAACTCCATCGCAGTCTTTAACACTAGTAGCATGCCGCGACAGTGTGGACGTGAACCGTATGTGCAGCTGACGGACTTTGAGCGAGGGCGTATAGTGGGCATGCGGGAGGCCGGGTGGACGTACCGCCGAATTGCTCAACACGTGGGGCGTGAGGTCTCCACAGTACATCGATGTTGTCGCCAGTGGTCGGCGGAAGGTGCACGTGCCCGTCGACCTGGGACCGGACCGCAGCGACGCACGGATGCACGCCAAGACCGTAGGATCCTACGCAGTGCCGTAGGGGACCGCACCGCCACTTCCCAGCAAATTAGGGACACTGTTGCTCCTGGGGTATCGGCGAGGACCATTCGCAACCGTCTCCATGAAGCTGGGCTACGGTCCCGCACACCGTTAGGCCGTCTTCCGCTCACGCCCCAACATCGTGCAGCCCGCCTCCAGTGGTGTCGCGACAGGCGTGAATGGAGGGACGAATGGAGACGTGTCGTCTTCAGCGATGAGAGTCGCTTCTGCCTTGGTGCCAATGATGGTCGTATGCGTGTTTGGCGCCGTGCAGGTGAGCGCCACAATCAGGACTGCATACGACCGAGGCACACAGGGCCAACACCCGGCATCATGGTGTGGGGAGCGATCTCCTACACTGGCCGTACACCACTGGTGATCGTCGAGGGGACACTGAATAGTGCACGGTACATCCAAACCGTCATCGAACCCATCGTTCTACCATTCCTAGACCGGCAAGGGAACTTGCTGTTCCAACAGGACAATGCACGTCCGCATGTATCCCGTGCCACCCAACGTGCTCTAGAAGGTGTAAGTCAACTACCCTGGCCAGCAAGATCTCCGGATCTGTCCCCCATTGAGCATGTTTGGGACTGGATGAAGCGTCGTCTCATGCGGTCTGCACGTCCAGCACGAACGCTGGTCCAACTGAGGCGCCAGGTGGAAATGGCATGGCAAGCCGTTCCACAGGACTACATCCAGCATCTCTACGATCGTCTCCATGGGAGAATAGCAGCCTGCATTGCTGCGAAAGGTGGATATACACTGTACTAGTGCCGACATTGTGCATGCTCTGTTGCCTGTGTCTATGTGCCTGTGGTTCTGTCAGTGTGATCATGTGATGTATGTGACCCCAGGAATGTGTCAATAAAGTTTCCCCTTCCTGGGACAATGAATTCACGGTGTTCTTATTTCAATTTCCAGGAGTGTATTACTTGGGTTCAAATGGCTCTGAGCACTATGGGACTTAACATCTGTGGTCATCAGTCAGAAAATATTACTGCATGCAAATATGAAATATAAATCGTAGTCGTGCTTTAGTAAGTAAATAAAATATATTTTATTAAATCCTCTCTCTCTCTGCATTCATAAATTGATGTGTCCTGCTCGCTTCTTTTTGTATGTCCGAGCTAGTCTCAGGAACTACTGTAGACATTTTGAGACGGTTTTTCTTAATAATTAACTGATTTGTGAGAAAACTTTGCGAATATAATTTATAATTATTTTGGGGAAAAGTGGGTAAACTATGAATTATTAGTCAACGGCCTCTGTCAAAATGATGTCATAGCCATGTGGAGCATGACGGAACTCCTAGAACCCATAATTAAGTTTGTACGGAACCCTCAGAGTGTGAGCCCTACTAGCGCTTCACCAACTCTTTTTTCATTCTGTCGCAGAACGCCTATACGTTAAATTCGTTTGTTTAAGTGTTCTGTTGGTATGATTGCGTGCCTTTATTTTTGCACATCTTTTCAGCTGTCTGTGAGCCGGCTCAGTTCTGCATTTTATCATGTGTTAACTGTGAAAGCACCGGACATTTGATTTGATGTGTAAGGGAGCCTAAACGCCACACAGTCTGTTCTGCCTACCTGACCAAAACTCGTTAATCCGGTTTGCAAGTTCGATCGGGATCTGGCTCTCCGCGCAATGTCGCAAGCAACGCTGTACGCACTGGACTGTGTGAGCGGGTAACCAAACAATAGCCGTTAGCTTTATATATTCGCCAGCTACATCATTCAGCATTTACGCCCTGTACGCCATCGCAGCTTACTGACACCGTATATAACAAAAAATTACAACACTGATACTTCTTTTTACTTGTTGCATTGGCACCTAATCCTTGTTTGACACACTGGGATGTAGTAAATCCTATGCCAACTTTCCACTGATTTTTTTAAATTTATTGCCATCCGGGACGTGCCCTTACAGCCATCTCAATAGTGTTATGTCAGTTATTATGATACGAACGTAAGGGCAACACCACACCCAATACCTGAAAGGAAAAAAACTCTGGAACCGCAAGACCGCTACGGTCGCAGGTTCGAATCCTGCCTCGGGCATGGATGTTTGTGATGTCCTTAGGTTAGTTAGGTTTAACTAGTTCTAAGTTCTAGGGGACTAATGACCTCAGCAGTTGAGTCCCATAGTGCTCAGAGCCATTTGAACCATTTTTGAAAAAAACTCTGTCCCGGTCGGGAATCGAACCTGAGCCACATTTGTTAGCAATGCGCCGCGCTTACCGTGCAGATACCGTTAGTTAATTTTGGGTGTGTAAGCCTGAGAAACTTACGTCTATGATTTCGATAGTACCATCACCCCCAAGACCAGTGGTATCACTCTGCTAGCATCACTCCGTTTACGGCAGCCGTCCACAGTCGACTGAGGTTGCCTGCACCCCAGTGTGTCAAGTAAGATAGAGTGTGTGGTATTTAAGTGCACTTTATTTCAAGTATATTTTTGCACCAGTGTGAAAAATAAAGTGAGTACGTTATCTTGTATCATGTGCATTTTTTTTTTGTACGATATATATTTCATTCAAATAATTGGATAGCGTATAATCTGTGAACTCGACATACAGGGTGATTCAAAAAGAATACCACAACTTTAAAAATGTGTATTTAATGAAAGAAGCATAATATAACCTTCTGTTATACATCATTACAAAGAGTATTTAAAAAGGTTTTTTTTTCACTCAAAAACAAGTTCAGAGATGTTCAATATGGCCCCCTCCAGACACTCGAGCAATATCAACCCGATACTCCAACTCGTTCCACACTCTCTGTAGCATATCAGGCGTAACAGTTTGGATAGCTGCTGTTATTTCTCGTTTCAAATCATCAATGGTGGCTGGGAGAGGTGGCCTAAACACCATATCCTTAACATACCCCCATAAGAAATAATCGCAGGTGGTAAGATCAGGGCTTCTTGGAGGCCAGTGATGAAGTGCTCTGTCACGGGCTGCCTGGCGGCCGATCCATCGCCTCAGGTAGTTGACGTTCAGGTTTCATAACTAACCTTTTTCGTAGGACTCTCCATACAGTTGATTGTGGAATTTGCAGCTCTCTGCTAGCTCTGCGAGTCGATTTTCCTGGGCTGCGAACAAATGCTTGCTGGATGCGTGCTACATTTTCATCACTCGTTCTCGGCCGTCCAGAACTTTTCCCTTTGCACAAACACCCATTCTCTGTAAACTGTTTATACCAACGTTTAATACACCACCTATCAGGAGGTTTAACACCATACTTCGTTCGAAATGCACGCTGAACAACTGTCGTCGATTCACTTCTGCCGTACTCAATAACACAAAAAGCTTTCTGTTGAGCGGTCGCCGTCTTAGCATCAACTGACGCTGACGCCTAGTCAACAGCGCCTCAAGCGAACAAATGTACAACTAAATGAAACTTTATAGCTCCCTTAATTCGCCGACAGGTAGTGCTTAGCTCTGCCTTTTGTCGTTGCAGAGTTTTAAATTCCTAAAGTTGTGGTATTCATTTTGAATCACCCTGTATAAGCAAGGACTTGCTTGAAGCGGAAGAAAATCGTTATCTACGACGAGTGTGTATGTTAAAGATAGGCAAATCTGACTAAAAGTCCTTCAGCTCATTATGAACACATTTCTTCTATTTTCTAATCAAAATCGTAGGAATATTGCGTTTAAACAATAAAAACTTTGTTATTTCGGTTATAACAGGATTTTCACTTTTCCACTATATTCCTCCCTTTTATTTTCCACAATAAATTTCTTTTTTAGATAGTTCAGTAGCCGGTCGGAGTGGCCGAGCGGTTAAAGGCGCTACAGTCTGGAACCGCACGACCGCTACGATCGCAGGTTCGAATCCTGCCTCGGGCATGGTTGTGTGTGATGTCCTTAGGTTAGTTAGGTTTAAGTAGTTCTAAGTTCTAGGGGACTTATGACCACAGCAGTTGAGTCCCATAGTGCTCAGAGCCATTTGAACCATAGTTCAGTAGTTTATTTTTTTCTGGTAGTATTAGATCTTGAGCAAAGACAGTTAATTTTTTGCGATTTATATGAAAATATAAAAAGTTATGAATTTTTTAAACAGAAATGTTGTTCAGTTTTTCTGATATTTGAATTTTTCAGTCTTATTTTTTGCTTATATGACCCACATAACTTCCAAAAGGAAGCTTTTGAGACTTAACAAAAAATTTGAAGAAAAAAGAATTCAATAGATTATTTGTTATATGAATTGTTGCAGATGGAGTGCGATCCACCTCAGTGTGTCAAACACGTCACTCCACGAAATAGTGTCAGGTAGGGATTAAAATACACAAGCATGAAGATTCCAACAATGCTGAGAGTAATTTGAATTTTTTATTACACACATTTTTCAAGATGATCGGATGCAGACAATTATACACGTATATAGCTGACAAGTATATGCTGCAGAATTTTGGAACACGTTTTATGCTCCAGTATTCTGGCCTTTGCAGAGACCAAAATCTTCATTGTCGGACCGAATATGGATTCCGAAAACAACAGCCGTTTAAAGCCCAACTCTCTCTGTTTGCCCACGAAATCCAGAAAACAGCACCTGTCGGAGATCATGTTGATACTGTATTCATCGACTTCCAGAACCGTTCGGTACAGTTCAGCACTTTCGCCTAATGAACAAAATATGAGTGCATGGAATGTCAGACAATTTTTGTTATTGGACTGAAGAGTTATTTGCAAGTTGAATACTGCATGCCATTCTTAACGGAGAGAAATGTTCTGACCTAGAAGTAGCTCCAGGCGTGCCACAAGGGTGTATTATAGGAACATGATAAATATATAGGGGAGAGAAGTGTAACATCGGCCGGCTTACAGTACCGGAAACTTCTGTGATTTCCCTTTGTCTCCCAATGACAGAAGTGTACAGTAAGCAGAAGTAAGCTTGTGTATCCATATGCACTGGAGCCGGATATCTTCTTCCCCTCTTCAGTACTTTGTCTGCTCTGAGTGCTCGATGGTGTTTCGGTAGCTCTTAGCGCACGGAAGACATTATGTGGCCTGTGGTACCCGTTTTTAAGGTAAATGATTAACTTAGTTGCTATATTTTGACTATATACATTATGTAAGAAATGACATCTAACAAACGTTTCAAGATAATTTCTATAGAAGAACGTACAATATGACACGATCCTACTGCCTGTTTGTCGTGCAGCACCAGTTACCCGACTGACTTTCAATGTTTTCCAGAAGTAATTTCAATTTTTGAATTATATTTTCCTTTTTATTACTGTTTTTCAGATTGAAATGGCGGACAATGACAAAAAAGTAAGAGGCAAGTGGAATGAAGTGTGCATGAAAATGGCAGTAAGCAAGGTCCTGTCTAACAACATGACCGCGAGGGAGACAGCTGAAGCGTTTTCAACAGTTACAAAAGAAAAATATCGTCACCGAAGAGAAAGGAATGAAAGCAGAAAAAACAAGGTCTGAAAGAGATCTGAAGAAAGCTGAACTTCAGTCGGCTGTTCCAAAATAATAAACAGGCTGAGGGTAATAACGGAAAGCCAGTTACAAAGCAGCGCAGAAAACTAGAATTTACTGGAAGCAATGAGTGAACAGAAGAGACTGAAAAGTGCATTATGTGTTTTGAGTCATTTGAAAAAGACTGGATGGTTTGTACCAAATGTAGAAGCAGGGCACGTGTTTGAGGTGTGGAGTAGAAAAAATTTTGTATTTTATCTGTGATCTCCGTAAAACAGTTAGCTAAACATTGGTGATCTGTGATGGTATAATAAAAGTAAGTCCCCATGAATATGTGTTCTGTTATTATTGAGTACGTGTCAGTACATCGTATCATTGTCCGCCCCCGGTAGCTGAGTGGTCACCGCGACAGAATGTCGATCCTAAGGGCCCGGGTCCGATTCCCGGCTGGGTCGGAGATTTTCTCCGCTCAGGGGCTGGGTGTTATGTTGTGCTAATCATCATCATCCCATCCTCATCGACGCGCAAGTCACCGAAGTGGGGTCAAATCGAAAGACTTGCACCCGGCGAACGGTCTATCCGACGGGAGGCCCTAGTCACACGACATTTACATATTATCGTATCATTATCAATCGATATTATCACAGAAAAGACAATGGCTGAGACTGTAAGACAGTTAATACAAGCCTTGTGGTTGTGGCTCTTTTACTTTCGATGCATTAAGTACTATAAATAACAAATAAAAATAATTACACTGTGCTATTCATAGACCATGGCTCGAGGTAAGAGAATATTATATTAATATTCCGATTGACCACCACAGCTACACAGTAAAGCCAAAAAACTTAAACCTGCCGATACTACACGACTCCCCCTTAAGCATCACCTACTTGGAAATTTCGGAAGCTCCATGTGACTGTTCGCATATGATTGTGTTCTGTACACAGAAGCCAACAAGCTAGAAAACTGTAGCGAAATGCGGGAAGCCCAGAAGGGGATCGACGCTTGGTGCAGGGATTAGCATTTGACCGCCAACATACACAAATGTAACTTAATGGGTATAAGTAGACGGCACGACCCGTTAGTGTTTGATTACGTGATGGGTGAACAATCAAGCCATTGGAAGCTCAAAAAGGTCTAGCAATCCCACGAAGAATGTAGCTCAGGAAAACTTCGTTGGACTGGTATTTGAGTATTGCCAGATGAAATTTAGAGAAAAATGGAGAAAATCCCCAGCAAAGCAGCCAGTTTCGTCATGAGTTCCTTTAGTAACAAGGAAAGAACCAGGGAGACGCTAATCCAACACCATTAACAGACGCTACAGGAGAGGCAGTGGCCATAACGGAGAAGTTTTCTGTCAAATTCCGGAAAGCGTTTGTTCGTGGAAGAGTTAAACAATGCATTGCTTCCCGGTATACATGTCTCGCGAGAGGGCCAAGGAGATACGATGGCGTGCTGCAAAGTAATGCCTCCAAATTTTTATGTGAAATCTCTTTAAGTTTTGTTAAGTAAAACAAACGTTATTAAGATTCCACATCTCTATTCTTTATGTTTACAGATTTATTTCTCAACATAGTCACCCATGAGACGAACAAAGTTCTTCCAACGAGAGGTCAGTTTGTTGATACCGTCTCTGTAGAATGTTTGACTTCATCGACGGAGACAAAACCTCACCTCTGCTTGCATCGCTTCATCAAGATCGAAATTAAGCCCTCGAAGGTGTTCTTTAAGATCTGGAAACAGACGAAAATTGGAGGAGGCCAAGTCGGGACGGTATGGAGGACCATCGATGACGGCGAACCCAAGGCGTCGGATTGTTACTGATGTCGCATCACTCGTATGTGGTCTGGCATTGTCATACTGAAGGAGAGGGTGCTTCATTTGTGTACCAAGTCTCGAATTCGAAACTCGATCACAACACACTGTTTCTCACGCTCCGACATAGTTACCTTACACACCGCCATGTTACGCGCTACATTTCGGAGCCCTCTAGCGGCAGAGATCTGCAAATGTGCAGACATTAAGAATAAAGATGTAGAACACTAAGAAAATTTGTTTTATTTTAAAATCCTTAAGAGTTTTCACGTAAAAAATTCGGAGACTTTACTTTTCAGAACGCCCTCGTAACATTAGAGAGATTCTAATTCGAAGGCTTCTCATGATCTATATCTACATACACTGTAGCGCCAAAAAAACTGATATAGGATGCGTATTCAAATACAGAGATATGTAAACAGGCAGAACACGGCGCTGCCGTCGGTAGCGCCTATATAAGACAACAAGTGTCCGCCGCAGTTGTTAGATCGGTTACTGCTTCTACAATGGTAAGTTATCGAGGTTTAAGTGTATTTGAACGTGGTGTTATAATCGAAGCACGAGCGATGGGACATAGCATCTCCGAGGTAGCGCTGAAATGGGTATTTCCCCCGTACGACTATTTCACGAGTGTACCGTGAATATTAGGAATCCGATAAAACATCAAATCTCCGACATCGCTGCAGCCGGAAAAAGATCCTGCAAGTACGGGACCAACGACGACTGAAGAGAATCGTTCAACGAGACAGAAGTGTAACCCTTCCGCAAATTATTGCAGTGCTGGGCCATCAACAAGTGTCAGCTTGCGACCCAGTCAAGGAAACATCATTGATATGGGCCTTCGGAGCCAAAGGCCCACTCGTGTACCCTTTATGACTACACGACACAAAGCTTTACGCCTCGCCTGGGCCCGTCAACACCGACAATGGACTGTTGATGACTGGAAACATGTTGCCTGGTCGAACGAGTCTCGTTTCAAATTGTATTGAGCGGATGGATGTGTACGGGAATGGAGACAACCTTATGAATCCATGAACCCTGCATGTCAACAGTTGACTGTTCAACCTGATGGAGGCACTGTAATGGTGTGGGGCGTGTGCAGCTGGTGTGATAGGGGCCCCTGATACGTTTTGATACGACTCTGACGGGTGACACGTACGTAAGCAGCCTGTCTGATCAGCTGCATCCATTCATGTCCATTGTGCATTTCGACGGACTTAGGCAATTCCACCAGGACAATGCGATACCCACACGTCCAGAATTACTACAGAGTGGTTCCAGGAATACTCTTCTGAGTTTAAACACTTCCGCTGACCACCAAACTCCCCAGACGTGAACATTATTGAGCATATCTGGGATGCCTTGCAACGAGCTGTTTAGAAGAGATCTCCGACCCCTCGTACTCTTACAGATTTTTGGAGAGTCCAGTAAGATTCATGGTGTCAATTTCCTCCAGACATTAGTCGAGTCTATGCCACGTCGTATTGCGGAACGTCTGCATGTTCAGTGGGGTCCTACACGATATTACCAGTTGCTTTGGCTTTTGAGTACAAATACTCCGCAAGCCACTGTACATGGCGTGCCGAAGGACATCTTACCGGTATTATATTTTCTTTCCTATTTCATTCGCGTTTTAAACGCGGGGAAAATGACTGTCTAAATACTCGCTCTTACTCTCTCTCTTTTTTTCTTTTTTTTCTCGCGTTCCCTACTCGAGATACACTGTCGTGGCAACATAATGCACGTCCACTTTTCTAATACAGGTTCTGTAAATTTGCACAATAGGTATTCGCGGGAACTGTGTTTTCTTTCTTCCAAGGTTTCCCTTTTAAGTTTCCCGAGCTTTTCTGTTACATTTTCGTATCGGCTATACCGACCTGTTACGATCCTAGGAGAGCGTCTGTAGATGCATTGGATGTCTGTCGTACAACGACTGCAAACACCAGAACAATATTCTAGAATTGCACTAGCTTCTTGCATGCGATTTCCTTTACAGATGCATCGCGCACTCCCAGAACCCTTCCCCCAAGTCTTCTGTTCACCTTGCCCAGAACTGATTTTACGTGATTGCCCCACTTCATATCGCTTCGCAGCATTACTCCTAAGTATGTGTTCAAGGCGTTCATCGCTGATTCTATAATCAGATAAAACACCGATTTCTCTCATTGTTATAGACATAATGCTACATTTATCCACATTCAAAAAGAGCTGCTGTGTAAGCTGTGGGCGTAAGCCCAGTGGATATCTTGTACAAGTCTTTGGGCAATTCCTTACGGTCTCTCAGTGACGATACTTCCATTTGCACGGCTGCATTATCAGCGAACAATCCACTCTAATAAATCACTGTGATACGGGGTGTTAGGGGTATGAGTGTAGATTTTTCTGCTGATGCCTGAGGACAGAGTACTGAACGACATTACATCACTATTTACTTCATGTAGACCACGTTCGAGCAGCATTCCTATGAAGTCCACGGAAATCAAAAAGTCGAACAAGTCGTGAATTCAGACCCCACAAATAATCGTTTCCAAAATCCTGCGTAAATACCTGTGCATGAAACCGTACAGACTGCAATTGGTCCTGGCACTTCCTTCACGAGATGATGACTTTTGGTGAAGATATTCACCACGATCACCAGACTTAACGCCTTGTTTCTTTGTTGGGTTTATGTGAAAGACGAAGTTTTTGTCCCAACCCTGCCACAAACTTCGCTACAGTTACCACATCGAATCGCAGTTGCGGTGGAATCCATCACGACAGACGTGTTATACAAGGTCTGGATATAGTGCGAATAACGTATTCGGTGAGACTCGAAGAGTATGTATTTAGTCCGCGTAACCTGTAAAGAAACTTCCAGAGATAGTCTATTAACAGAATAAAATTTGAAGCGAAAAAGTTATACCTCTTGTATGAATTTTTGAACATGTTAAGTTCTGTACTGGGTTTGTTAGTAGGCTGTTTAGGTTTTTTTATTGATAACGCCACCTCAGTATGAAAATCACCGGCTGTGCCGTGTGCAGTCTGTGGCTGCTTTGCATTGTTGTAATACTCAACCATTGTAGTGTTAGGCAGCTGGCTGTGAACAGCGCGTAGCGCTGGGCAGTTGGAGGTGAGCCGCCAGCAGTGGTGGATGTGGGGAGAGAGATGGCGGAGTTTTGTAATTTGTCATGATATCAAGGTAAATACATTGTTGGTTCTCTATTAATATCTTTTATTTGCTAACTATCCCTATGAGTAGTTAGTGCCTTCCATAGTTCGAATCTTTTATTTAGCTGGCAGTAGTGGCGCTCGCTGTATTGCAGTAGCTTGAGCAGCGAAGATTTTTGTGAGGTAAGTGATTTGTGAAAGAGATAGTTTAATGTTAGTCAGGGCCATTCTCTTGTAGAGAATTTTGAAAGTCAGATTGCGTTGCGCTAACAAAATATTGTGTGTTGAAAGTCAGATTGCGTTGCGCTAAAAAATATTGTGTGTCAGTTTAACCACAGTCATGTAAAATTTTTAAAAGGGGACGTTTCATATGTCGACCCTTAGCCGAGGATACCTCACTGGAATCTTCTGATTTTTTCCTTGTAGTTTGTGTAATTAGTGTAGATTTTGTTTATTGCTAGCGCGTAATTATAGAGAGAATTTCCTTTGTAGTTGTAGTTTTTCATTGTTGTACAGTAAAACAGTTGTGGCATGCATGTAGATTTGCACCAAGTATTTCGCAGCTGCAATTAACTAGATATTATTTTCAGTGTTATGTTAATGTGTTTTCTTATTTTTGCTCTTCAAATTGTGTTTTTCTGTGTTGTCGTGTGAAATACTGTGACAATAATGGCGTGTGAAAAACGTAACACTAGGCTCCAAAGCAAACTGAGAAATAATAGTGACAACGAGCGTAGCTTGCCAGCACCACTGTGTAATGAATTAACAGATGTTCAAAGTAATAATTTGGTAGCTGTGCATAGGGAAATGGAGCGGGCTGCAAACAATGGTGTAGACAGCGAAACAATTAGAGAACAGGGAAGCATTATCGATCGATCGGTCGGCGACAGCTCGCCTCAGGAATCCGAAACGACAGGAAACAATCTCGCAAATGCTGTGAATTCAGGATTTGGATCCTCACCGTTTTCTCAAATAAGTCAAGACACATTTTCTGCTTGTCAAAATGTGAATGTTGCCGGTGAAAATGCACTGCCAAAAAGCATAGAGAAACAGATTCCAGACACTAATACATTATTATTGCAATTAATGCAACAAATGGAACAAAATCAGAGAGAAATGAAACAAATGGGACAAAATCTTCAAAAGTTAGACACAATGGAACAAAATCTTCAAAAGTTAGACACAGTGGAACAAAATCTTAAAAAGTTAGATACCACACTTGAACAAACACGTGAGGATTTAACTAATGAGTTACATCACATTGAATCGAAATGTCAAAAAGTCTGTAATGACGTAAAAACACAAATTTGTGAACATTTCCAACCTATTTTTTCGCGGCATGAAAATGCACTACAGAATCACGAAGCAGCCATAAAAGAACTGCAAACTACTGTTCATGAAAATCATGAGACCTTGCAAGCTAAATTTGACTCAGTTGCATCTACCGATTCGGTTACGCAACTTGCAAAAACCCAGGAAAACTTAAAAGACACAGCAGAAAAACACACTGAGGAAATAAGTACATTATCGGATAAAGTAGCCGAACTTTCAGATCAGTTCACTAACTTATCTACAAAGGTAGATGATGATCTGAATGACACAACACCTGTAGCCTTCACTGACACTGAAGAGTATGAACAAATTAGAAAATTCAAACAAAATCAAAATCAAATCAATACACAGTACAAAAGAGAAATCCGGGAAGTGCAAGATCAGTTGGCACAAGTAGTACAAGAATTACGTATTTCAGAGGACACTCGCGCCCCAATACGGGAAGAGGGACTTAGAAATATGGAACAGCCACAAAATAATAACACAGGACACTTCGGAAATTATGAAAGAAATTGGCAAGGCACACCGAATTTTGAGATGGAACCGCCGAAACGACGTAATAATGACCGACATGCGACTCGCCGACATGATGATTTTGACTATAAGCTGTTCATTACTACACGTAAATTCAAAACATTTAAGAATTCTGCCAACGACATTCATCCACAAGCGTGGCTCCATCAATTCTCTCATTGTTTTCCTCCCAACTGGTCATTGGAGCACAGGTTAGAATTTATGTGTGGCTACTTAGAGAATGAACCAGCTGTAAGAATGCGATCGGTCATTCACGATTGCCACAGTGAAGGAGAATTTTACCATGCCTTCCTCTCCGCATACTGGTCTCAAGCCACACAAGACCGAGTAAAACATGGCATCATAATGATGAAACATTTCGAACAATCTGAATTCTCCAGTCTTGTGAAATATTTTGAAGACATGTTGCATAAGAATCAGTATCTTTCAAACCCATACAGCCCCTCAGAACTCATCCGCATTTGCTTAATCAAATTACCTGAACATTTAAGACATATTATTTTGGCAGGACGTTGCAAAGACGACATTGAAGCTTTTCAGGGACTGTTACAAGAACTGGAAATTGACACTGACAATCGCGGAACGCAGGAGCACAACAATTACAGATTACATCCGTCGCAATTACGCGATGAAAGAAATAATAACTGGACGCGACAAGGCTATTCTCACAACACAAATCGTGACCGAAACAGACACCACCCGTATAACAACCGTTGGCAGAGTAGTAATAATTACAGGGAAAGATCACCTCTCCGCGGTAATGACTATCACAGAGATAATCAGAGAAATAGACAATATGGGAACCAAAACAATTATTATTACGAGGGACAGAATAACTTTAGACGCAACGGTCCAGCGCGCAGTTACGATTCCGGGAGAAATTCTCCACCACTTAACCGACAAGAAAGAAACCACAGAAACTACCGACATGACGACAGACGATGTGATCGTAACGACAGACCTGAATTGCATCAGAACTGGCGGGATTCTAACAGAGCTGGGCCCTCTCGGCAAGGCGAATTTGTGGAGGTTCGGTCTCCGAATCCCATTAGCGACGCGCGCCAGTGGAGAGACAGACAATGACCCGCACCGCAGGCAGACACCTGCGCCGGCTGGCTCCGAGAAAAATAACATAGCGCTAACCTTGAGAAAAAAAATTCCAGTATTCTTTACCGACCTATACTACTTGACAATTGCGTTAAAGTTGAAACTCTGCATACTAGGAAGAGCAAAGGTTTACACCACATTTCACACGTAAAACCGTTTATTGAGAGATAATGTGCTTTTTTAACTTGAGATTTTAATGCAACATTTTGGTTTATTTGAAAATACATTCTGAAATTAAAGTGCTTTCTGTGAGATACCAGATGACACAGAGGTTAGTTTATGTGACAGCTACACGATGTTATCACGACGCTACTAATGAGTGACAGTTTACAATGTTGCTTTTGGGGTGTATCTGTTTTATATCTGCACAGTTTTTCTGAATTCTTCTGGAAAGAAAAACATGTTTTAGTAGTAACTTTTGTGGTATAGCAATAATGAGGCAGCCTTTTTCGTGGCACAACAATACGTTACAGCACAGTACTTTCTTCATCACAACAATAAGCATAACTAAGATATCTATACGCAAAGCATTTCACTTTTGTGTATCATCAGGTAAGTACATTGACTTCTGCAGAACTTAGCTTTCTGAGGACGATAACTACGAGACTTCCACAGAGATTATCTTACAACATGACGCACAGTTTAGCGCTACAGGACACGTATTTGAGTGATTAATTTTGTACTTAAAACATTTATTTTTAAAGATTTTTGAATTGCAAAGCAAGTTTTCCGTGATACATTTCATTCCATTGCTGTAATCTGTAACTCCTGAGGGTATAATTACATTAATCCTCAGGGGGGTACACGCTTACTTTGTGTATCATGTGTTTAGCACGCACAAGGAGCCCTAGCTAATATGGTATTTGCTTATACAACTTTACACATCGGTACCATATTTCTCTAACACAGAATTACACAGCTATCTGATTATTTACCTGAGAGAGACAAACATTTATTTTACAACATTAGTGACAGATGTTTACGTAATTACACCGTTGGATAACTTCACACTTACGAAATTGTATTTTGTCTGTACTTTGTCAACTGTTCATACTTTTTCAGAACCATTGTGATACTATGAGAGCGTTGAATGATGTATTTGGTATGAGATCATGATTTTTAAGGTACGTTTGAGGTAGATGACACTTTTGACATGAGCAGAGAATTTTTTTAGGTTTTGAAACTGTTGGAGGAAGCTACGACGATTTTGAGAGTTGACTGAGGTATTATGATGTTATTTTTACGACGACGATGTGTATTATGCTGTTGAGGTATGTTTATGATTAATAAGCTAATGTTATATGAAGAATTTGATTATGCTATGTATCTAATGATGAAGTATTGAAGAAGCGTCGACGAATTTATATATGTGTAATAAGGTAAGGAATAATGAATAGTGATTAGGGCACTCTGATTTGTGGAAAAGGTTGTTGGAAACCAAGATCGTACTTTAAGAGTTATGAAATGTGTGTAAATGCGTGAATGTATCACAATGCCGACGAAAATTTTTTTGGACACTGCTATATCAATAAGATTTTGTTTCTACAGACTGGTAACGCAAATTCTCACCCTGTGAATTTTTGTAATATAAGACTGCCATTGTAGTGAAAACTGCTGTCGTAAATATTTCCGTACGAAAGTTAAGTGACCACCTGCACGTAATGCGTCGCGGGCACACAGCTGAGTCAGACGCCTGAAAAAAAAAAAAGGGGCCATTATTGCGAGCCCCTTTTTCAGCGGCACAGGTAAAAAAAAAAAAGGGGAGGCCATTACCCTTCCTTTGTAGAGAGCATCGCAAAAACGACAGGGTCGAACTTGAAAACGATGAGAAACATTTCACGGCTATTGTCGTGCTAATTGAGAGAAATGCCATATGGCTAGTGAATGACGTTTCACGCCTTGCTTTGCCCATTTTGTTTAATATCTAGTTTCTAGCTGCACTGCAGCATTGGTAAAAATAAAATTTTATAGATGTATTAATGTAAATATTTTCTGTCTACAGATCGAGTAAATAAAAAAAAACGAAGGAGCATAAAAAAAAATATTTCACTTCACAGGAATTGCATACGGAATTTTCTTTTCAACTACTGGGTAATTTTTTTTGGTAGAATAACTTTTTGTGGTGCACCACTTTAATTACTTAGACATTAAGATGTGATTATACATTTCCCTTATCTGCATTGTTGTCTTTACTGTAATATTTTTCTGCTTGAGCGTTGTCATGTTTAGATATAATTTATTGCTTTTGCTTCTGCTGTTTGCCAGGCATAATGTTACTGAATTTGACTTTGTATTACGCTGTTAAGCCAGTTTTACTAATGATTATTTTATTGTTTGCTGCGCATTGCCTCATATTAGTTGTAATGTTGAATTGCTTGGTAATTTAGATTTACTGTAGCTTGCTTTGCCAGTTTGAAATTTTTGTCATTGATGTTGATTGTTTTATGTGATGCTGCATTGCCTCGTCCCTTGGTATATATATCTGAGCTCAGTAGATTTAAGTTAGCTTAAGAGGGGGTAGACTATATAAGAAACTAACTATGATGAATTGGAAGCAATGCATTGACAAGGTATATAAAAAAAAAGATTTGGGCCTAAATGAGTATTGTACAATGAGCCATATTTATTTTGAAAGACTTATGGTTGGAATACAGAAAAGAGGTACAGATAGGACTTTTTGGGAATAATGATGAACACAGGGAGATCTCCAAGAACAAAAAAGGTTTTGTTCGCACAATACTGCAGTACCAAAAGTTACACTGAAAACGAACCCTATCCATTCCTTTTGTGTCAGCCCTCTATGTGTTTGTGTACCCTTGTGTATTTGTGTTTTTCCTGTCTTTATGTGTTTAGCTGATTAGAGCTATGTTGTAGAATTTTTCTAATACTATGTTATTTACTTGGTAAATTCTGTTTTGTTGCTCATATGTGGAGGTGATGTTTCAAAAGTTATTCTGATCTTTATGTAAGTACTTATGTCATTATTTTTGTAACACTGATGTATATGTTTATTTCTATTCTTTTGTAAAGCCCCTATTACTACGAATGTTATCTCTACTATTATGTTTTTAATGATGTTTTCTGTACCCTTGTAATTGTATTCTTATGTTATAAAATTGTAATTGACACCAGGTCATCAAATTAAGTAACTTGTAAGTTACATTTCACTGCACACGTTTCTGTTGGTCATAGTATATGGACAATATGTGAGAAGTAGGGAGTGATAGTGTTTGCATGTGATTTAATGATTCAGCAAGGGACTGGATAACAGCATTGCTGGTTCTGAGGACAATTCCAAAAACTTTGTGAGTGCACAAGTGGTGGTTATGGACTTGCTACATTATCCGCAAGACTCTTCGATGGTGATTGTGCACCTGCACAGTCACAACAGATGGTTGCTGGCCATCTCTACAAGGACTACAGTGGGTCTGCACCTCTGGTGGCCCACCAGTACCGTCATCTCTACAAGGACTACAGTGGGTCTGCACCTCTGGTGGCCCACCAATACCATTATTTCTACAAGGACTACAGTGGGTCTGCACCTCTGGTGGCCCACCAATACCATTATTTCTACAAGGACTACAGTGGGTCTGCTCTGTGATGACCTACCAAACGATATTCTTCAAAACTTCGATAGACTACGCTGTGGGTTTGCTCTGTTGTGGCCCATTACGTGTCAGCATGTCAAGAGTCAGCACTGTCTTTCCGTTGGAAGGACAACGATACTTCTTCAAGACTGCATGGAAATCCACTACATCTATGTGCATTTTCTTTTACTGCTCAGACTTTGAGAAAAACACTGCAATGTGATGAATGATCAGGACTGTCTTTATGGACTGTGAGAAAATTTTAGCTTTTGACCAACATTGTATCAATAAGTGTGTGCATTTGATTTCTTAGTTATTGTAATTATGAAAAATTTTTTCAAATCTGTATTGGGCACTGCCCAACCCAATTTGTAAAATTTTTTGTGGGGAGCATGGGGGCTATGTAAGTAGGCTGTTTAGGTTTTTTTATTGATAACGCCACCTCAGTATGAAAATCACCGGCTGTGCCGTGTGCAGTCTGTGGCTGCTTTGCATTGTTGTAATACTCAACCATTGTAGTGTTAGGCAGCTGGCTGTGAACAGCGCGTAGCGCTGGGCAGTTGGAGGTGAGCCGCCAGCAGTGGTGGATGTGGGGAGAGAGATGGCGGAGTTTTGTAATTTGTCATGATATCAAGGTAAATACATTGTTGGTTCTCTATTAATATCTTTTATTTGCTAACTATCCCTATGAGTAGTTAGTGCCTTCCATAGTTCGAATCTTTTATTTAGCTGGCAGTAGTGGCGCTCGCTGTATTGCAGTAGCTTGAGCAGCGAAGATTTTTGTGAGGTAAGTGATTTGTGAAAGAGATAGTTTAATGTTAGTCAGGGCCATTCTCTTGTAGAGAATTTTGAAAGTCAGATTGCGTTGCGCTAACAAAATATTGTGTGTTGAAAGTCAGATTGCGTTGCGCTAAAAAATATTGTGTGTCAGTTTAAGCACAGTCATGTAAAATTATTCAAAGGGGAAGTTTCAGGTTCTACTTGCCAAACACCAGTAAACCCCCGATTCTTTAAAGAATTGAGCACCCATGCTTAAGACAGCTTCAAACGGCTGGTTTCTTTAAGAATGAGTTAAGGCGTTACATATTGACGTTAAGCATGTAAGAGAGAAAAAGTTTAGAAAAGGTTTGAAATTATGCTTAACGTTTGCTGGGAGTCGCTAAGTGCTATTGTTATCAAACACTGGGTGAGTATAGTCTGGGTAATTTGGGCTTCATTTTAAGCAAAAACAAGTTTTTCAAGCATTGCAATGTTTATAACGTCATATCTCTTGAACTATGTGTCGTACAATGATGTATTTTGCAGGTATATGCAGTTACATATGTAGATGCTGTCTGCTAATTGTGTTGCGAATAGATTTAGTAGTAAGAAGTAAGAAATTAAACCGTCGTGCCTGATGTTGAAGTTTTACTGGGTGCAATTTTAAGCAGGAGTTGCTTTTTCACTTATCTAAATGTCTATGACGTCATACCTCCTGAAGTACATGTCGTGCAAAGATATAATTTTGCACGTACATTTAGTGGTATATGCAGATACTATCTTCAAAATGTGTTGCTAATAGAGTTAGGGGTAAAAAAAGTAATAAACTGAAACGTCATGTCACTGATGTTTTACAGCATGAACAGTTAAAATAAAGTAAGCGGTAAACTCTTTTCGTTTCATCATTTTGGGATGTGTAGGGAGTCAGCGAGAAAAGTTTCGTTAAGTTTTCGAGCTACGTGTAAAGTTTGTTGAAAGTCGCTAAGTGCTCTCATTCTAAAATACTGGATGAATGAAGTCCTGGTATTTGCCCGCCGTCAGTAACACTGTTTCAACACAAACACACAAATATAACTGTAATACTGGTCTTATTGTGTTGGACTTTTAACATATGATTATACCTCTTAATGAATAGATTATGACAGCATTTTAAATTTGGTCAGTAATGACGTGAAATATTGAAAAGAAAACTGGTACCGGGTTCCGAGATAGTCGCTTAGTAATACTAATTTCTCGAACCAGTCTCGTATATCCGAAGATACTCTGTAAGATCGCAGGTAGCCACTAACGTGGTACGGTGTTGAATATCCCATGGAAATCTGGAAAGATACAGTCTACCTGTCACCTGCATCTATTGTTTGAAAGATGTCGTGTACGAATAAAGTAAGCCGTATTCTTCTAGGTACTATTTGCGACTGGAACACGAATTTGGGGAAATTACAGAGGTACACAAACTACCCACTGCCAAAAACCATAAGGTGTCGTGCGGTGTATAGGTGTAGATGTAGAAGTTTTTGCACTGTAAGGTCGTTGCAAAAAAAAAAAAATCCGCTACTGCAAAACGCAGCTGAGCTATAGCTATGTCTATAAATTTTAATGCTCAGGGCCACAGGAAGCTATCAAATATGATATATTCCTTTCTAAAGGGCGTTACACATGAAATAACTGAATATATGTATTCAACGCAGCAATGAGAAGTGTCGGATTACCATAGCGAGATCTGTTCACAAGTACGTCTGTGGTGCTGAGCGCTCGCTGCCAGCTGCAGCACTTGTCAGCTGCGCCGAAAGAGGGCGCTGTAATGCAATTCCTCTTTAGGTCGCGCAGTTAACCGCCTCCGTGTCAGTATTAACTTGAGACGACTTCAGCTAATGGTGAGCCCTACGGCTTCTTGTATAATTCAGTTAAGCTGTTATTCTCAAGTCCCTCTGTTCCTCATTGTCCTCAGTTGTAGCTGAGCATATTCAACAAGTTCTCAGAACGACGTACATAGCCTGTATCTACATCTATACGCCGCAAGGCAACTTATGTGTGTGGCGAAGAGTACTTCTGGTAGTATTATCTGTTCTCTGTTCCATTCGCGAATGACGCGTACGAAGTATTGTCGATGAGACTCCGTAAGAGCTGTAATTTCTCCGATGTTTCCGTTGTGGTAATTTCGCAAGACGTGTGTAATATATTGCCCGACTCTTCCCGGAACATAATCTCTCGTAATTTCAACAGTAAACGTCTCCGTAACGCACACCGCCTCTCTTGTAACGCCTGCCACCCGAGTTTGTCTGCATAACGCTCTCAAACCAACTAAACGAATCCGTGACGAAACGCGCCCCTCTTCGTTGTATCGTCTCTCCCTCTTCCATTAATGCAACCTGGATAGGGTCCCATGCTGATACTCGATAATTGGTCAAACCTGTGTCTTGTAAACCACTTCTTCGATGGATGAATTGCATTTTCTTAAGATTCTTTCAACGAATCTCAGCCAAGCATCCGCTTTTCCTACAATTTGTTTTATGTGATCACTCTGCTTTAGGTCGCCCCGGATGTTACCTCTACGTATATTACGCTATTTACAGTTTTCTGTGATTTGTCGCTAGTAGTGTAATCCAACAGTAGTGGATTTCGTCGGCTACTGGTGGCGCAGTATGTTACATTTATTTACGCTCGGTTTCAACTTCCAGTCTTTCATTATCAACGATTCTCAGCAGGTCTTAATGCAATTCCCTTCAGTCTAGTGCCGTTGCTACATTCCTATAGATAACTGCGTCATCTGCGAACAGCCTCACCGAGCTTCTGGTGCTACCCATTAGATCATTTACACGGCCCAGTTACGTAAATGTGACCACCGCCAATTTCGACGTCATCACACAGATAGCAGGTGGCAGTACTGGCAGAAGATGGTATGTAAAACATGTCTGGCGGGGGGGGGGGGGGGGGGGGCGCCGAGAAATAGTGCAAACGTTGTCGTAGTGTGGAAATGGGCATGATCATTGGCTGTCGAATGTTTTCGAAACGGCTAAGTTTGCAAACTGTTCGTGTGCCGCCGTGATTAAAGTATACCTTGTATGGCGCCATCCAAAACCGGGTCCGAGACAGCAGTGGTGCATCATGGGCCATAATGACAGGCGAGATGTGTGCGGGAGAACAGAGGTGCAGTTGTTGACCAACTGGCCGCCCAGACGAACAAAGGAGCTACCTACAGTGTCTCCTCAAGGACCGTACAGCGAACGTTACCGCGAACATGTCTCCGCAGCATGTGCTTGGTTCATACAGTCATGATGACTACTGTTCATCGGTGCGCAACTGAACGTCCACTCAGTGGCGATACGTGGCCTTTTCAGATGAATAACGTCTTTAGCTCCATCGGACAGATGGCCGTTGACGTGTACGGCCCTGCAACAATCGTCGGAAGGGACCAAGCGGAAGGAGAGAGCGTTGTGGCCTGGAGAATTTTTTCGTGGCGTTCCATGGGTGATCTCATCATTCTGTAAGGCACAACGGGTCAACACAAATATACATCTATCCTTGGGAACCATGTCCACCCCTACTTGCAGTTTGTTCTTCCTCGACACGATTGGTTCTACCACCAGGATAATGCAACATGTCATATAGCTCGCAGTGCAGGTGCGTGATTCTAAGAGCACCAGGATGAGTTTGCCGTACTCCGCTGCCTACCAAACTTCCCGGATTTAAATCCAATCGAGAATCTGTAGGATAACCTCGACTGGGCTGTTCGCGTCGTGGAAACCTATTGCAGCTGGCCACGGCATTGGAGTCGGCATTCCTCCACATTCCTGTCGGTATCTTCCAGAACCTCATTGACTCTCTTCCTGCACGTCTCGCAGCAGTCCGCACTGCAAAAGGTGGTTACTCAGGTTTGACAGGTGGTCACATTAATGTGACTGGACATTGTATGTACATGATGTATCGAAAGGTATGTTACAAGGCGCGAGGGCTGGTAGATGGGTACCATGCTAGCATATTTTGCGAATATGGGTATAATCTCAAACTCTCTGTTTGCGTGCTAGCGTCTCTGGAATGTGGAGGAAGACAGGCATTTTGGAACATACAGGCGCCGGCCATTGTGGCCGAGCGGTTCTAGGCGCTTCAGTCGTGAACCGCACGACCGCTCCGGTCGCAGGTTCGAATACTGCCTCGGGTATGGATGTGTGTGATGTCATTAGGTTAGTTAGGTTTAAGTAGTTCTAAGTTCTAGGGGACTGATGACCTCAGTCCCATAGTGCTCAGAGCCATTTGAACCATTTGAACATACAGGCTAGGCGAGGACTAAAGGAGACAATGTAGAGTGCTGTCAGAAAACACCAGTTTAATTCACTTACAGGAGGTGGTCACTACGAGCCCCACAAACTTTGATGTAATATGTGTATAGCCTCATCATGTGTTACAGAACACTGGGCCCTCTCGCTCACCGGACATGACCCCACTAGATTTTCGTTTCTGGGCGTGCATGAAAACCCTGTTTTAGGACACACCCGTGCGGTCACCATACGATATTGTTGCGTGAATATTAGTAGCAGCTGGAGTCATAATGGTATGCCGGGAATCTTTCCAGACGTTCAGCAAACACCATCAGGCAACAAAACTTTTAAAAAAATCATATCACCGCCTTGAGCTGCAGCTAAAATACTTTATTTACACAACCAGTTTCAACCGTTTGACTATCGTCAGGTTCCGACATACCAAATAAAATCACACGAAAGTAACGTTACAGGCTTAAGTAGTCCCGAATCTTTTAACTGGTGTAAATGTTAACAACAACATACACGTACTCACGTACTCACAAAAGAATTCACAGCATTATGTTAGGAGAAATATAATATCATTATTTTCAGGTGATAAAACCGTGAATTATACACTGAAAATAAATGTATACCATAACACACTGATGTGATCTATTATAAAAACCACGTATTATAAAAACTTAGGCGGCCGCGGTGGCCGAGCGGTTCTAAGCGCTTCAGTCCGGAACCGCGCGACTGCTACAGTCGCAGGTTCGAATCCTGCCTCGGTCATGGATGTGTATGATGTCGTTAGGTTTAAGTAGTTCTACGTTCTAGGGGACTGATGGCCTCAAATGTTATGTCCCATAGTGCTCAGAGCCATTTGAACCATTTTTTAAAAACTTAAATGCTTTACATTTGTACAGTTGAAGGCCATCAGGCTCAATACGAAGCGGGACTCATCAGTTAAGACAATTGAACTCCAGCCAATGAGATTTCAGAGACATGTCTGGAGACGCCTCGGACAGCGATGGGATGCTAACCTGACTTTTCGCGCGCCATACAGTCCGACAGTGGCATTTCTTTTCATAGAAGGGCGCCTTTGGTTGCTATGCACGGTGCCGTCCTGGGCCTACGTTTGAGCAAGATAATGCTAACCTGCACATGGCGAGAATTTCTACTGCTTGTCCTCCTGCTTGTGGAACTTTAACTTGACCTGAATGAGCGCCAACTGGCTCCGGATTTTGACTATCTAACGCTCCAACTGAACAGAATTTAGCACGATATCCCTCAGGTGGTCATTCAACAACACTTCCTATCAGTTTCAAGCCGAGTAACTGCTTTCACAAGGGCCAGAGGTGAACCAATGTGTTACTGACTTGTTCAGTTTGTAAAACTCTCTCTCTCTCTTGAATAAATCATCCGATTTTTTTCTGAAACTGTAATAATAGTTTGTCTCCACATGTACATTACATTCGGATAATGCTTTTTTTTGTGTATGTGTGTATTTAGACCATTCGGTAGACTGGCTGTCCAATGGAAGCAACACATACGAGTATGACTACAACTCGTTTCACAATCGTGAATATGACTACATGCAAGCCATTACTTCTATGCATTTTGTTTTCTGTCACCGCAACTCTGATTGTAACACGCGTAAGTTGCTACTCGATGCAAGACACAGGTTGGTCAGAAACAGACTGAAAAGCTTGTAATCGTGTTGTAGGGTAGATTCTGCTGAGAAATAACTTAAGAAAAAAATTCAATACGTTGCGCTGTTTCGGATTTATTTTAGCACTGAAATCAGCCAATCAGGTCGCTGCGCGTGCAAATTCAAGCACTTGCACGCGCTAAAATGCGGTAATTCAGAGACATATGTGCGTCCCTGAGTTCCAGCTTGTTGAAATGCTCATTACCAGTTAAATAGAGTATTTCCGGAGGTGACAAATTTCATCTAGGTGAACAAAAGCTACTTTTGGTGACACCGCCTGTGGCAGGCTGCTTGAATTTGCGCGCTCGACGACCGGATTGATTGGCTAATTTCAGTGCTAAATAATTCGAAAGGGGCGCAAAATATTCGATATTTTTCTTAATAATTATTTCTCTGCACAATCTACCCTGCAATACCCTTACAAGATTTTTAAACTATTTCTGACCACCCCGTAGAACACCTGTTTTGACTGGCACATGTCCTTATCGTAGCAGGCGACTCACAGCTTATTGACTGTAAGATACTAGTCACTATCAAAGTATGTAGACCTCTATGACCATCTTTGGCTCTACCAACAAACAATGATCAACTGTGCAGTCGCCTCTATGTGGTATGAATCTGCTCATAACCTTAACGCCGATTACAGTTTTAACGTGAATGAGAACACTACCCAGCACAGTTTTTATACAATGACGATGTAATTCATATTACAATAAGAAAACAGGTAACTCTATACAAACATTAACCTTTTACGTTTCTACGAAACGTGGTTTTCGTAATTCAAATGATTCAAATGGCTCTGAGCACTATGGGACTTAACATCTGAGGTCACCAGTCCCCTAGAACTTAGAACTACTTAAACCTAACTAACCTAAGGACGTCACACACATCCATGCCCGAGTCAGGATTCGAACCTGCGACCGTAGCAGTAGCGCGGATCCGGACTGAAGCGTCTAGAACCGCTCGGCCACCACGCCGGCGGTTTTCGTAATAAGTCACATCACTGTGTTATGGTACACTCTTATTTTTAGTGTATAATTCATGGTCTCTTATCACCTGACAATAATGATTTTTGTATCGTCTAAAATAATGCTGTGAATCCTTCTATATGCGTAAATGACATTTCATTACGTGTGTGTTGTTGTTAAACATTTACAAACAGTTAACAAATTCGAGAAAATTAACGCCTATAATGTTACTAATGTAAAAATATTTGGTATTTATAAACCCGATCACAGTCAGGCGACTGAAACTGGTTGTTCAAATAAAATATTTCCCCAGAAGCTCAAGGACATAATACATTTTTCAAATATCCAGGGTGATTCACTAACTATTGCGACCTAGAATAACTCCGAAAGTATTATAGTAGCTGAAAAGTTTGTGGAAATGTTGCATGGTACAACGGGAGCCATACTATGATGATTGTTATTTGTTGCTAGGTGGGGTCGCGTCAGAGATATGAAGGTCAGCTTTGTTTTTTTTTTTTAATGGCTCAAATGGCTCTGAGCACTATGGGACTTAACATCTATGGTCATCAGTCCCCTAGAACTTAGAACTACTTAAACCTAACTAACCTAAGGACAGCACACAACACCCAGCCATCACGAGGCAGAGAAAATCCCTGACCCCGCCGGGAATCGAACCCGGGAACCCGGGCGTGGGAAGCGAGAACGCTACCACACGACCACGAGATGCGGGCTTTTTTTAATGGGATGCTATAGTTTATTACTTATTTTCTGATAGCGGCTCTCGAGACAAATCCAATGATGTGTAACAGTAAGGTCTTTGAAGGACAACGAAGGTCAAAAAGATGGCGTGAACGTCCATTTACAGAAGGTGTTCGAAGTGATGACCACTGGTATCAATGCAGTGATGTAGTCTTCTTATCATGGATTGAATGGTATTCCTCATCACTTCGGCAGTTATCGAAGCACATGCTCTGACAATTCTCTCTCATATATCGTGCAAATAGTAAATATTCGCCGAATACGGTGTATCCATCTAAAGTGCCATTGACATGTAAACACCATTCGACGGTTTCGCAATACAACAATAACAGAAACGGTAGGACTAGTATCGTCGAATCAAGCGAATGTGAATCATGTATTCCATCGAAGAACAAGTCGATATGCTTCTCATTTATGGAGAATGCCAACGAAATTCAGTGAGAGCTAGAGACTTATACGCTAAAATATATCTTCAACGTACTCTCCCTAACTAATTGTACATTTAAGTATTTGTATGATAAATTAAGAACAACCGGATCTTTGACGCATCAGAAACATATCCGGCAAAGGAAAGTTACTAACGAAGAAACGGAAATTGGTACTCTTGCTACTGTGGTTCGAGCTCCTTGAGCTAGCTCGCGTCAAATCGCAAGGGAATCTGGCACGAACCAGAGTGGTGCTGTTAGTGTTCTGCATCGCCATAAATATCATCCTTACCATATCAGTCTCCACCAAGAATTAACTGGTACGGATTGTATGCGTCGCACTGAATTCTGCCGATGGGCTCAACTTCAGATTCAGAAGGATGACAATTTATTAATTTGATTTTATTTACTGAGAGGCTACATGCACGAACCATGGAAATATTAATTTGCATAACATGCATTATTGGGCAACTGAAAATCCATGTTGGCTGCGGAAAGTTGCACACCAAAAACCGTGGTCGGTGAATGTACTGTGTGGGACTCTGGAGGAAATCTTAATAATAGGAAGTACACCACATTCTTGCAAGAAACATTAGGTCTGTCGTTACAAGAAATACCTTTAGGAACAAGGAACAGAATGTGGTATCAACACGATGGGTGTACGGCACATTTTCGCTGATGGCTAGAAATGAGCTGCAGAGACAATTCCCAAATCGTAGGATTGGACTCGAAGGAAATGTTTCGTGGCCGTCTCGCTTGCCAGACTTGACACTTCTGGATTTTTTCTTGTGGGGATTCGTAAAAGACATTGTTTATAAAAAAGTTCCAACTGCACTTGAAGATATGCGAGAGAAAATTGTGAGAGTATGTGCTTCGATAAGTGCCGATGTGATAATGAGTACCACTCAATCCATGATAAGAAGATTGCAGCACTGCATTGATACCAATGGTCATCACTTCGAAAATGCCACCTTTTTGACCTTCGTTGACCTTGAAAGAGCTTACGGTTGCACATCATTGGATTCGTCTCGACAGCCTCTATCAGAAAAGAAGTACCAAACTATAGCATCCCATCTAAAAAAACAAAATTGACCTTCATATGTCTGTCGCGACACCCAACTATCAACAAAAAACCAACGTCACCTATGGCCCCCTTTGTCGCATGCAATATTTGTCCCACAACCTTTTCAGCTCCTGTCATACTTTCGGAGTTATTCTTGGTGGCAATAGTTAGTGGCTCACCATGTATAATAGCTGTGGAACACCACTCCCTGAAAATACACAAAATAATTCGAAGGTAGTGACGGTCATACTTTTTGATACATGCTGTACACTGCTGTATGCTTTAAACATAGCTTCTCTACCACACTCCCTTCGGGTACTCCTGGAATTATCTATACTCTAGACGATTTTGAGACGTGTTGAGATCACTGTGGAAGAAAGTCCTGAATCTAATCACAATTCTTGTCCGATTCTCGATAATCTTGTATTTTGTTCGGTAAACGACAGCGCGGAATTGTATTAAACGCTTTCCGGAAGTCAAGGAACGTACCATCAACTAGGGCGCCGTTCTCTACGGCACTCTGCATCTCATAGACGAACAAAGAGAGCTGATTTCTCGCGAGATCGCTGTCCGCAGAACCCATGTTCATTTTTACAAAAGAGATTTCCGTTCTCCGAAAAACGTCAAGGTACGCAGGAGTAAAGCATGTTCCGTAATTCTACAACAGAGTGACGTCAGCGATATAGCCATATAATTATGTGCATCTGTCCCACGATCCATCTTGAATCCGGCAACGACTTGTCCATTATACTATTTTCCAAGTACCATTGGTTGGTCCAGCTGTATACGGTAAACTACTGTTACTAGTGGAGAATATAATTTCACATAATTTCTGTACAATCTCACAGGTGTCTCATTCGGTCAAGATGCCTTTCGACTATTGACCAACTTTAATTTATCTTCTATTCCACGATCACCTACCTCAATATCTGCCATTTCGGTGTTCGTGCGATGATTGACAGGAGGAAACGTATTGCGATAGTCCGCGGTGAAATAGTTTCGAAAGATCGAATCCAGTATTAGGGCCTTCTCCTTGTCATCTTCGTTTCGGTGCCAGTATGGCCTCTGAGTGACGGAACAAATGGTTTCCATCCGTCTGTATAGTGGACGGACTCAGGTACGTGAAGCCATTCGTGGGCTGGAATCTCGCCGCAAACTGCACGGATTCTGGCTTATACGAAAACATTACGTTTCCGCCATTTGGTTATCTTTATTTGTTGCCTTTTCGTCACCCGTTTATCTACTTGTCCACCTTCTACCCTCGCAGCGTTCCCCCTATGTGTGTCTATATCATTCTCATTCACCATCATTTCGGATTCCGTTGATTACCGTCGCCAAGCCGGCCGCTGTGACCGAGCAGTTCTAGGCTCTTCAGTCTGGAACGGCGCTGCTGCTACGGTCGCAGGTTCGAATCCTGCCTCGGGCCTGGATGTGTGTGACGTCCTTAGGTTAGTCTAGGGGCTGATAACCTCATATGTTAAGTCCTATAGTGCTTAGAGCCATTTGAACCATTGATTCGTGGCATCCTGCTTCGGAATGGTAGGTCTGCAGCTGTATAGTATTGAGAAAAATTTGGTAAATTTTTATTTCTTCCATATCATTCGCATGAATATAAAATTTACACTGGGGTGAAAAAAGTCATGGGATACTTCCTAATACCGTATCTGACCTCCTCTCGCCCGGCATAGTGCAGCAACTCGACGTGGCATGTTCTCAACAAGTCTTAGGAAGTCACTGATATGTATCATGCTACCTCTATAGCCGTCCATAATTGTGAAAGTGCGGAAGTGTTGCTGGTGGAGGATTTTGTGCACGAACTGACCTCTCTAATATGTCCGATAAATGTACGACAGGATTCGTATCTGGCGATCTGGATGGAAAAAATTCGCTCTAATTGTCCAGAATGGTCATCAAACCTTTCGCGAACAATTGAGGCCCGGCGACATGGTGTATTGTCATCCATAAAAATTCCGTAGTTATTTGGGAACATTAAGTCCATGAATGGCTGCAAATGGTCTCGAAGTAGCCGAACATCACTATGTCTAGCCAATGATCGGTTCAGTAGTAGCAGAGGATCCAGCCCATTCCATGTAAACACAGCCTACACCACCATGGAGCCACGACCAGCTTGCACAGTGCCTTGTTGATAACCTAGGTCCATGGCTTCGTGGCGTTTGCGTCACACAAGAACCCTACCAACAGCCCTTAACAACTGATATCGGGGCTCGTCTAGGATACAACCGATATGGTCACGATGCCAGGAGAGGCGCAGAAGCCGCATGCTGTTACCGAAGACACTCACGCCGGAGCCTGCTACCATAACCTATTAATGCCAAATTTCGCCACAGTGTCCTAACGGGTACTTTCGTCGTACGCCCCACATCGATTTTCGAGGTTTATTTCACGCAGCACTGCCTGTTTGTTATCACTGACAACTCTAAGCAAACGCCGCAGCTCTCGGTCGTTAGGTGTATAACGTCGGCCACTGCGTTGTCCGTAGGGAGAGGTAATGCATGAAAATTGATTTTCTCGGCACACTCTTGACACTGTGTATCTCTGAATACTCTTATAACTTCTGTTACCTCAGTGTACTGCTGCAGTGGTTACCGGTTATAAACATAGTGCCAAAAGGCACAAGTAGCTTTGCACAAGAAAATCTAACTCTGAGCAATATACACTGCCATTCATAAGACAACATACGTGTCTGCTGCTATACCCGAACGACAATCTGGGTCCATCGTCAGACGGTAGCCAATATTTCTCGTACTGATTTCAGATTTTTCCCTTGAGGAGAGGTTTTGCTTTACCCGTTAGAGGATATAGGCCTGCATCTTCGATATGTGGCACGCTGAAAATGAGCTAGGTGAGTAATCGTCGCTGCCGTCTGCCGATTGACCCACGCCCGAAACTATAGTGGCGTGCAAAACGTAAGAACGAAAGTAACTTTTAAGAGATGTGTCACTATAAAGTGACACAGCGCGATAAAATTTGACCCATACGTAGAAAGAACTGCTGTAGTATAGTACAGGAGGTAACTGAAAAAAATACGCAATGATACGAACAGAAATGACTGTTTTATTAAAAGATAATAATTATAATGAAATCACTATGCTTTATTACGGTCCCCTAAGTAGAAAGTGGCAGGGGGTTGTGGGGATATGGCCCCACTGATTTATGACCCTTAGTAAACAAACATTACTTGTCACTTTCATGGTTACCCCTACCCCTCCCCCACCTCTACGTATACACAATGAAATCACTAAATAAGTGCTCACTTGTTTGAGGCACATATGTAAACAACATGGATAAAATAGTTTACTTCAGTATCCGTCGTTTCTGCGCTCTTCTGACTGTCGAAAGATGGAACCTAAGGATTTTGTTCCTCATCGAAGAATTTCAAAGGACAGAATTCATTTTTCCTCATTTCTCTCCATTATCCTCGGTTTCCATGTCAAGATGATAACTGAATGACTAGGTAGATGACTATGATTCGTATAATTAATTTACGTAAGACAAAACCTTTTTTTATTTTTTGTCAGACAAGTAGCTAGAAGTTTACTTGCAAATTGTTGGAAAATTTCTCTCATTGCTGTCCGTACTGTCATTTTTGCGTGTTTCATCTTTTATTTGTGAAAGATCTTTTAGAACCTGAGGTCAACAAAATGACCAGTTATCATTTTGATCATCTGCCAGCAAAGATCGCAAGTCAGGTTTGCCATTCAGAAGTCAGTGAGTCCTTGTGTAGTATGTAATACATTTAGTACAGGGGAATAACTCACCACGTTGTCTGCAGAGTGTATTGTTGAGCATCGCTTCCATATTTGTACTCCATAATGCAATCAGTCCAGATTGTTATCTTACGGGTACATACAGCGGTACGGTGCTGACATCTGTCTCTAACTTAGGTGGTTCCTTCAGTCCTCATTAAGACGCAAAAAGGAGCTCTTCTCTCAACTCTTAGTGGCTTCACTTTTTGCACCCAGATGAAATCTGTACCTCAGAAACCCCAGAATAGTCTTCGTAATGTCACTGTTATTACGACTGCTCCTCTTCGTGGCATAAAACAGCCAACAGTACCCTTTCGGTATTAAAATGCAGCCTTTGGTGAGTGCGGAACGTATGCAAAATAGAATCAACGACAGCATTTGTGAATTAAAGAAACGAAGATTAGGAATTATGCCATTCAGCAACTGTTCATCTATTTCTGTTTCCTTATTTCGTTTTGACAGAAATATAAAGTTCTTTAAAGAATCGTTTCAATTCACTTTGAACCTTGTTTTCAAGAAGCGGCTAGAATACGCTCTAAGTATCTCTGTCTCCTCCCTCCCCTCCCCTCCACTTCAAAATGGCTCTGAGCACTATGGGACTCAACATCTTAGGTCATAAGTCCCCTAGAACTTAGAACTACTTAAACCTAACTAACCTAAGGACATCACACACACCCATGCCCGAGGCAGGATTCGAACCTGCGACCGTAGTAGTCCCGCGGTTCCGGACTGCAGCGCCAGAACCGCTAGACCACCGCGGCCGGCTCCCCTCCACTCTCTCTCTCTCTCTCTCTCTCTCCCCCCCCACAGCTATTCTCTCAATATCTACTGTAATGGTCATTTCTAAGGAGTGATCAACACATCACGACTGGCTAGTAATGTTGATAAAAATATTTATTCTTTTGATGACCACCCTTTCTTCCTACGTCACATGTTAGACGGACCTAAAGCGAGTTACCATATCCATATTTCGTAGATAAAATTTTGGTCAAATATCCAATTCTAACCTTTCAATCAACGAAAGAGACCAGTTACACAAGAATTTAATCACGTTAATTCTTGTCTTGCAACAGAAAAAGGAGAGAGCGTAGATTTTATTCTCTGATTTTGTGGTTGTCATATCTTACTGAAAGTGGTCGGTAGGACCCCATTTGCCTATGTAGGGTTGAAGGATGGGACTGTACCGTTTGTTTTTTGTTTTTTACATCACTTTTGCAACGGACAACTTACTAAAGATCTGAAATTTTTGCAGTCAGGCTGTAATAATGTGGCGTTTTGCAGTCTAACAGTGGGAATACCTGTTTCACGTAAGACATACATTGCTTTCTGTCGCCAAATAAAGTTCATAACAAGTTAAAGGTTATTCAGTTCAGACCGTCGAAGCTAAAAGGGCATAAGAAATGCAATAAAACACTTACTTGTTTTTATAAGCGTAGAGGCAGACATAAAATTTTGATGGAACTGGGAATCAGAGTGTTAAGTATTTAACAGGGTTAAAATGCATGCTATTTGGAAATTTAAAATTAATAACTGGGACGATAAAAAGTTAGCATGGTAGAAATTAAGCACTTTTAGTTCGCAATGCTGGGTTCAAAGTGCTGCAGTGCGTAAAGAGGGCACAATTTAAAACAAATGCGAACGTTATGCTCGTGGTCTGGAAGCTTATTTCATTAAAAGCTTAACGGCGTCATTAATTACATCGCCAATATTTAAGCGATTCCCATCAGTATTAAACAGAATCAATGCATAATAGATTCGTTTTCATGCCTTCTTTCCCTCTCTTGCCGGCCCCTGTGGCCGAGCGGTTCTAGGCGCTTCAGTCCGGAACCGCGCTGCTGCTACGGTCGCAGGTTCGAATCCTGCCTCGGGCATGGATGTGAGTGATGTCCTTAGGTTAGTTAGGTTTAAGTAGTTCTAAGTCTAGGGGACTGATGACCTCAGCTGTTAAGTCCCATAGTGCTTAGAGCCATTTGAACCATTTTTTTCCCTCTCTTGATAATTCCGCTAACTCTGTGAGTGCGAGTGTACAAAAGACAACGTGCTGCACATTTGTTCTCCTAAAAAATGTGTAGCGTCTATATAATGAGTAGTATAGGACTGCGTATTGTAATGCAGATGCTTCAAGTATTTAACAATAATGCCTTTACTTCTAAGAGTTTCTGTTCTGCTGTCTTCTCGAACTGAATAAAGAAGTGCACTTACAGTAATATAAAAATTGGCATTAGAATGAGAGATCTCCGTATTGTTTTACATTCGTCGTCAATATTTTTCAAAACTTTCTTTCTAGCCCACGAATATTTACAAAAGCAGTGGCACTTGGTTTTTATCCAGTTTGTCTAATTTACCGAAAACATATGTACTCTTGTCTCCATTCAACGGAATGGATCCTCTTTCATACAACGTTAGCTATTAGCTTGTAGGACAATACTCTTAGGAATGCACGTAGGTAGTTGTAGCTACTGACGTAACGTAACAAGCTTGGGAAGCCAGTTCTGGGACCGAAGCAGCGCTGTTACCGGGCCACGAACAGCCGTAGCAGCCCTATCGGTTTCCGACGTACAGCAGATTGTAGGACTTCCCTTTCCTAACTTTTCTATTATTACTATAGCGTCCACTGCAATTAAATATATGGGAGCTAACTACTGTAATGTGTTGTTACCAATAACTGCTTGGTAATTAGTGTCAAAATAATTAAGTAAAACGTAATCTATTCTTTATACTGTTTATATTTTATACTTCAGTGGTTTGAATGATTTTGACCACTGTTTGTAACTAAATGAATTTTCAGACCGGCATTTCACAGCCAGAAAACTTGTTACTATAATCCATTATGCATATTCGGTTTTGATTATACATAATATAATTAACTAACGTTTGATCTGATTCTTTATTTGGCTCTGTAGGTTACATTTTGTACAGATAGTGTCCTGTTAATATAGGACAAACGAAGTCAAAGAATACAATATTAAATGAGCATTTCTTCCACGAGAATTTTAGGTATAATGGCTGGATATAATATTACAACCTACAAATCACTGACATAAGTCTATGTTTGTTAAAACCAAAATAAATTATAGGAAAAACTTTTACTGAATTGACCGAAATTTACATTAGACGATTAGAGAGCTTGTTTGCGGTCCAAGAAGTATAATTTTTTTGTATTTTTGTTTTTAGTTTCAGTACATTACGTAAATCCGCTGTCTCCTTTCCTAGTAATGTCAGGCTTCAAAAATAAGTTGTTATGATTGCTTAAAAATAGAGAATAAACAAAATTATACATTTTTATCTAAAAGACGTAAATAAATTTACTCATTTATCTTCGTAAATTAAAGTGCAACAATTTTATCTTCATGGAATAAGTAAAAGTAACACCTTTTTCTTTTAAGAGTGTATTTTTTATCTAAGTGGTTTCCCCTATTGTTACACTAAAGAATGGGTTATAGCTCTTAGACTTCATGAAAAGCTTATTGTACAATTTTGCCTCTGAGTCACCAACTCCCTCGTGTGCTTCTGGGAGAATTGTAGAGCCTTGATGAAAATTTTTCATCTGTTTTACGTTATAGTTGTGAAAGCCACAATTTGTCTGAAATAATTCACTGTTGTTGACCACAAACATTATCTGTTAGTTTATATATCGACCTATAACTGTAAATATCTGAGAGACTTGAAGAGGCCTCTATAGGATGTTCTTGAAGTAACTCCATGTATTAACCTCACTGCTTGCTTTTGGTGTTTTAAGACTTTTCCAACTCGTGCAGCGATTCCTCAGAAGACTATACCATAGGAGATTATAGAATAAAAATATGCAAAACATGACAGTAGCGTTATCTCTCCGTCAACAAAGTGAGAAATAGTTTTCAGTGCAAAGCATGCTAAGGCAGTTTCTTGAGCAGCTAACCAATTTACTCATTCCATCTTAACTTATTGTCTATCTGGATGCCTATGAATTTGGTATGTGGGATTTCATTGGTTTCCTGTTTGTTAGCATCCAATTCAGGAACATGAAGATTTTTTATCTGCTGTCTGAAACTACATAATACTAAATTTTCAAAATTTTAGGCTTGAGCTATTTGCTATGAACCATTTGTCTACTAGCCAGTCACTTCTTGGGCTGTAACCTGCACTGTGGAGACAGGTCATTTGATCATAATACGTGTATCATCAGCGAACATCAACATTTTCTCCTGTTAATTGCTTTAATTGGTAGCTCATTAATGTAGTTCAAAAAATCAGTTGCCTACGGGTCAAGTCCTGGTGGACCCGGTACTTTAGATTTCCCCGGTATCTGTTTGTTGTTACACTTGCCTGAATTACGTCAACTCTTTGTTTCCAGTAGTGTAAGTAAGATTCTAGCCAAGCCAGTGGTTCATCTGTGATGCCATATATGGAAGCTTTTAAATAGTGTGTTATGAACTATGAAAATTTAATATTTTATCCACCTTCAGCAACTGTATTTTTATTTGTTGAAATAATCAGTAACTAGTAGCACTCGAGAAATTTTAATCTTTTACCGGTTTCCTTCAAAATATTATGATTATCTTATTATTAGGAAGCGTCAAGAATTAGCAGGTGTATGTAGCATATGGCACTATGACCCAAATGACTATAGGAATATGCTACATATACTTGCTAATTTTTGACGCTAGCTAGTAATGCGATAATTACAATGTTTTGAAGAAGGGCATTAGTTGCCTGAATCGGTAAAAGAGTGAAATTTCTTTAGTGCAACTGGTTACGGATCATTTCAGCAGATTACGACAATACACACAGCTTGCTCCTGCCTGCCTACTCGTCTGTCCAACCTTGAATATTGAGACCGAGCGAGGTGGAGTCGCGTTTAGGGGACGCGGATTTAGTTCTCGTCCCATAACCTAGATTTAAGTTTTTAAGCTTCCCGTGGTTTCCCTACATCGCTCAAGGCAAGTGCTGGGATGGTCCCCTTGAAACATCACGTCTGACATCCTTCCTCAATCTGAGCATGTGCTATATCTTTAATTATCTCATCGTTGAAGGGATGCTAAACCATAATCTATTTTCGTCAGCGACATTGGGATTGAGTGAAACACTGAGATAAGGTCCCTCTCCTATTCTCAGTGTATTGTGTTAGGTCTATATCTTTGGATGAATGAGATGAACGTTTGTGTCGTTTACTGTTTTATTTATGGTTATGGTAATGAAAGCAAGAGAAAGGCTGTAGCCCAGTGCCTGCATACAGCCGATTCCTCTTCGTCAGCGTCATTGAAGGGGTAGTTTAACATCAACTTTCCTTAGCGTTACGTGAGTCTCTTGTCTGAAATTAAAACGAGTCTACTTGAGAGAAGGAAGACTGTAGAGATGATGATGATAGGCACCAATTCGGGCTCCAAGCGCAAAGCCCTCATCCAAAGAAGTGACTACCTTCAAACACATTACATACTTTTACCCCAAGAGACGCTTCATATTTAATCCGAGATACGTTATACGGCCATACTACCATAACGTAGCTTAACGCTGTACAAACGCTGTTACGCTGTACAAATAATTTCTTAAATGAGTATCGTGACTGAAAAGGAAAGTAAGTTTAAATGTTCTCACTAATTTTAAAGTAATGCCAGAAAAAGACAAAGAAAAAGTGGAGAAACTTTTACGTTTTTTAGATTTATAAAACTGTTTACTAGAAATTACTTATTTCAACACTTACATGATGTAAAAACCTGGTTTTCGACTGACTTCATTATTAGTATATGCTGTGATTCACTTCGTGAGCCACTCGTGGCAGTGACCGCTACCTTCACATATTTTTACGACTTACTGTGCTGAAAACTTTTGCACTTTTGCAGCGCGTTGTCTCTGTTATCGGATGTCTTCCAACGCTTCGCAACATTCCCCGAATTGAGGCTTTCACATCTGTCTTTTACCCTGGGAACAAAAGCTCAAATTGAATGCTTTGTTCGTTCGTCCTCTCCCGCTGTGTTCTGCGAAAGTGTGTTAACACTCAGTGCTGAAACTTGTGTGTTAAGCCCGTCATGTGGACCGGCTTCGTCGATTAACATTATTGAAATATGTCAGCAAGTGAAAAATTCATTTACTCGTGTTATCGCAAGGCTTTTAGTATACAATAGGTGAGCAATGGCTAAAAATGATGAAGCAGTTTTACAATTTATTGACGGGACCAGTGACGTGGTAAAATAAAGTGACCAAAGATGAAAAAAGCAGTATATCTCAAAATTAAGAACTAAATCATAGACTCAAAATATCTTAATTTGACTTTCTGTACAAACTATAATTAAATGAGGAAATTCGGTCCGCAGCTCGTGGGCGTACGGTAGCGTTCTCGCTTCCCGCGCCCGGGTTCCCGGGTTCGATTCCCGGCGGGGTCAGGGATTTTCTCTGCCTCGTGATGACTGGGTGTTGTGTGATGTCCTTAGGTTAGTTAGGTTTAAGTAGTTCTAAGTTCTAGGGGACTGATGACCATAGAGGTTAAGTCCCACAGTGTTCAGAGCCATTTGAACCATTTTGAAATGAGGAAGTTAATTCAAGAAAAATATTTACAAGTGGCAAGAATGAAGACCAAATGTTTTCCAGGGAACATATGTTTTATTTCATCGTATTGTGCTGCTTAACATAAAACGGCTGTCACATAAAATATGAGTTGATGACAGAATCTGATGCCTCATACAGGTAGATGATTAAAGCTGTGTCGACCTTATGACTTGAGTCAGGATGTTTGTCTTCCGCAGCACAAACTAAGCCAACCGTGCACGCATCGCTAAGAATCTCAAAGCTCCAATCTGTCAACGCTTCCCTTAGATGGTTCTGTTGGAACCCTGAAAGGCAAAGATCCTGAATTGAGTTACGGAGCAGAACACGGTTTTAATAGTTTAGTAAGCCAACACCATTGAGTACGCCGCATGTCAGTCAATAAATATGAATAATGAACGTCAAAGTAAACTACTGAACGCCACCTTGGAAGGAGTCATTGTTAGAAGAGCAGCAAACTATTAACGTTTCATAATAGCCGCTTGTCACACTGTCCCGAGTATAGCTCGCATTCCTGTTCTTGAACGATTAACGATTTCTACCTTAAAGACTAAGAGAAATCTTGCTGTTTACCTAGAATCAAACCTTTTGGCCAGTAGAATTAAGACAATGACGAGTTCTTCCGGCACGCCTGGATCCATTCTTCGTTGTTCTGTGTCTATGGTAATTAGAACGATACATTATATGCCAACAACGAATTCTGCTGGATAAACGCTGTTATGTACAGTACATAAATGTTTACTATAACCACGCCTTATCCATCTTGCATGTTTCATGAAGGGGCAAAAGCTTCAGCTGGACGTTGCGGTCATTAAAGATTTGCTCACATGGAGAAGAGGGGGTGAGAAACCGGCCGTGACCTGTTTAAGGAACCTTGCTTTACCGACACCACAAAAGACCTGAATTAGAGATACTGAACTGGAATTAGATCTTCACTCCTCGAGCCCGTGAGATAACTGTAATTTGAAAAAATGTTTGGGGTAATTAATACAAATATCCACCAACATTATATTTTACATTGTCTCTAACACGGCTTGTGTTTAAATAAATTAATTCAGCCAGAAAATGAGTTCATTAACTGTTTAGGCTAAATAAATCTATCACATTTTCAACAGTGTCACAATATCTGGACTTTAATGCTGGTTCTCGCGTACCGATAACTAAAGAAACCTCTATTTATTAGAATTATAAAAAGTCGTTTAAGACTGCGTTTTGTCTTTTTTGAGAAATGTCACGTGCCTAATTAACTTTATAGGATAACTTTTACCAGAAAGACACTGGTGTGTGCGTTTCCAGTCCGAAAATGGTTAAACATTGTTCTACCCAACAACCTCCTAGTCTAATATAAAAGTACTTTTCCAAAGTGAATGATACCATCATTTCGTCCTGTATTTACATGGTCGATATTATACACTACTGGCCATTAAAATTGCTACACCAAGAAGAGATGCAGATGATAACCGGGTATTCATTGGACAAATAGATCATACTAGAACAGACATGTGATTACATTTTCACGCAATTTGGGCGCATAGATCCTGAGAAATCAGTACACAGAACAACCACCTCTGGACTAATAACAACCTTGATACGCCTGGGCATTGAGTCAAACAGAGCTTGGATGGCGTGTACAGGTACAGCTGCCCATGCAGTTTCAACACGATACCACAGTTCATCAAGAGGAGTGACTGGCGTATTGTGACTAGCCAGTTGCTCGGCTACCATTGACCACACGTTTTCACTTGGTGAGAGATCTGGAGAATGTCCTGGCCAGGGCAGCAGTCGAACATTTTCTGTATCCAGAAAGGCCCGTACACGACCTGCAACATGCGGTCTTGCATTATCCTGCTGAAATGTTGTGTTTCGCAAGGAGCGACTGAAGGGTAGAGCCACGGGTCGTAACACATCTGAAATGTAACGTCAACTGTTCAAAGTGCCGTCAATGCGAACAAGAGGTGACCGAGACGTGTAACCAATGACACCCCATACAATCACGCCGGGTGATACGCCACTATGGCGATGACGAATACACGCTTCCAATGTGCGTTCACCGCGATGTCGCCAAACACGGATGCGACCATCATGATGCTGTAAACAGAACCTGGATTCATCCGAAAAAATGACGTTTTGCCATTTCTGCACCCAGGTTCGTTGCTGAGTACACCATCGCAGGCGCTCCGGTCTGTGATGCAGCGTCAAGGGTAACTGCAGCCATGATCTCTGAGCTGATACTTCATGCTGCTGCAAACGTCGTCGAACTGATCGTGCAGGTGGTTGTTGTCTTGCAAACGCCCCATCTTTTGACTCAGGGATCGAGATGTGGCTGCACGATCCGTTACAGCCATGCGGATAAGAAGTCTGTCATCTCGACTGCTAGTATTACGAGGCCGTTGGGATCCAGCACGGCGTTCCGTATTACGCTCCTTAACCTACCGATTCCATATTCTGCTAACAGTCATTGGATCTCGACCAACGCGAGCAGCAATGTCGCGATACGATAAACCGTAGTCGCGATAGGCTACAATCCGACCTTTATCAAAGTCGGAAACGTGATGGTACGCATTTCTCCTCATTACACGAGGCATCACAACAACGTTTCACCAGGCAAGGCCGGTCAACTGCTGTTTGTGTGTGAGAAATCTGTTGGAAACTTTCGTCATTTCAGCACGTTGTAGGTGTCGCCACCGGCGCCAACCTTGTGTGAATGCTCTGAAAAGCTAATCATTCGCATATCACAGCATCTTCTTCCTGTCGGTTAAATTTCGCGTCTGTAGCACCTCATCTTCGTGGTGTAGCAATTTTAATGGCCAATAGTGTAGTAAGTGAAAATGATAATACTGTAAATGTTCTGTCGAACATTTACTACGAGGGTTATTCGAAAAGTAAGGTCCTATCTATTGCGAAATGGAAACCACTGTGAAAAACCGATTTTTGTACAAAGCTGTTGGGCAGTGTCTCTAGTACGACCGTCTATTGCGTCGTGTCGGACCTTTTGAATTCTGAGCGCACAGTGAGCACGTAAAGATGCCTAGAAAATTGTGTCTCCCGCAAAGTACGTGTGCCTACTGAGAGATTTCGCCTGATTTCATGCAACTCCACGCAACGTAACTGACACACATTTCTTTCTTCATGGCAGTTCTCGGCCGCCGACTGCAGGGGCAATGTGGTCGCTCCTCCAGCTTTTTCGATGGCAAGTGTTTCATCACCCCCCATACAGCTTGGCTCCTTCTTATTTCCATCAGTGCGCACAGGGACCGCTGGCTCGAAGACAAAATTTTGGCACAGACAACGATCTGCAGAGCACCGTAGAGAATTGAAGAAAAGCACTAGGGTGTTGGAAAGACGGCACAACGATACGACAGCTGTCTAAGTGGGAGCGGTAACTACGTAGAGAAATAGCTGAAAGGTATAGCTAAGTGTTGGAAGTAAAACATTTTTGATTTTTGCGGCGGTTTGCATTTCGCGGCCGATCGGATCTTACTTTCCGAATAACCCTCGTGTTATGTTGTTTTACTAAGAATGGACGGCAGTATCCTTTGACAAGATAGCTCATACACTACTGGCCATTAAAATTGCTACACCACGAAGATGACGTGCTACAGACGCGAAATTTAACCGACAGGGGGAGGATGCTGTGATATGCAAATGATTAGCTTTCAAAGCATTCACACAAGGTTGGCGCCGGTGGCAACACCTACAACGTGCTGACATGAGGAAAGTTTCCAACCGATTACTCATACACAAACAGCAATTGACCGGCGTTGCCTGGTGAAACGTTGTTGTGATGCCTCGTGTAAGGAGGAGAAATGCGTACCATCACGTTTCCGGCATTCATAAAGGTCGGATTGTACCCTATCGCGATTGCGGTTTATCGTATCGCGGCATTGCTGTTCGCGTTGGTCGAGATCCAGCGACTGTTAGCAGAATATGGAATCGGTGGATTCAGGATGGTAATACGGAACTCTGTGCTGGATCCCAACGGCCTCGTATCACTAGCAGTCGAGATGACAGGCATCTTATCCGCATGGCTGTAACGGATCGTACAGCCACGTCTCGATCCCTGAGTCAACAGATGGGGACGTTTGCAAGACCACAACCATCTGCACGAACAGTTCGACGACGTTTGCAGCAGCATGGGCTATCAGCTCGGAGACCATGGCTGCGGTTACCCTCGACGCTGCATCACAGAAAGGAGCGCCTGCGATGATGTACTCAACGAAGAACCTGGGTGCTCGAATGGCAAAACGTCATTTTTTCGGATGAATCTAGGTTCTGTTTACAGCATCATGATGGTCGTATCCGTGTTTGGCGACGGCGCGATGAACGCACATTGGAAGCGTGTATTCGTCATCGCCATACTGGCGTATCACCCGGCGTGATGGTATGGGGTGCCATTGGTTACACGTCTCGGTCACCTCTTGTTCGCATTGACGGCACTTTGAACAGTTGACGTTACGTTTCAGATGTGTTACGACCCGTGGCTCTATCCTTCATTCGATCCCTGCGAAACACATTTCAGCAGGATAATGCAAGACTGCATGTTGCAGGTCCTGTACGGGCCTTTCTAGATACAGAAAATGTTCGATTGCTGCCCTGGCCAGCACATTCTCCAGATCTCTCGCCAATTGAAAACGTGTGGTCAATGGTGGCCGAGCAACTGGCTTGTCACAATACGCCAGTCACTACTCTTGATGAACTGTGGTATCGTGTTGAAGCTGCATGGGCAACTGTACCTGTACAAGCCATCCAAGCTCTGTTTCACTCAATGCCCAGGCGTATCAAGGCCATTATTACGGCCAGAGGAGGTTGTTCTGTGTACTGATTTCTCAGGATCTATGCGCCCAAATTGCGTGAAAATGTAATCACATGTCAGTTCTAGTATAATATATTTGTCCAATGAATACCTGTTTATCATCTGCATTTCTTCTTGGTGCAGCAATTTTAATGGCCAGTAGTGTATATTTTGTGAAGGTACAGAAAGCATCCTCCGAGTCAAATTCATGCCACCTACGCAAGCAGCTGTGGCGTACAAATTTATTTTATGCATCACGTGTCCGATATAGCATGTTACGAAAAATGCGGTAGCGCAGACGCTAGTCTGCACTTCTACCTACAACTTAATTTCGTGCAAAGCCAGACAGGGCTGTATTTTATGCCGACGGTATTAAAAGACGCTAAAGCGCTTTTTTACTTGTCCACGTTATACTGTAGACATCAGATAAAGAGAATAATACCCGAGATCTCGCTTGCTATTTTAAATAACAATTGTGCAGTAAACCGACCGGTGCAGTGTTAATTAATTCTTTGTGTTTGGTTGTTCCCTCTCTTTTCAGGGGGAGCCATTTCGCCATCCCTCATAGTAATTGTGCGCTGTACACTGACTACCGGGACAGCCTCCGGCGTTAACGTGAAATGAGAAATAGAAATTAAAGCCCGCGGTGCAGGCCGATTCGGCTCACAACTGTAATCTCTCTTTTCGCGTCGGACAAGAATACCCGCGCTTCGTGTGTACTTTACAAAAGGTAATCCTCTTAGGACCGGCCTGCTGATGGACTGTGGCAGCGATACTCGGCTGCTGCGGCAGCGCCGGCCAAGTCTCCTCATTTACCATTGTGAGAAAGCCTATATCGGAATCTGAGCTCTTTTATCAAACTGGTCAACGACGCGAACTGATAAAAACTGAAGTTTATTGGTTCCAAATTGTGTCCGCTGAGAAGAGATATATCGTAATAGATCTCAGGGACAAGTCGACAGATGCTCCAGATCGGAGCACTGTTTTTAATTTACGTGTTTTCCGTACATCATCGCATAGAAGTGGGTGAAATCATTATAAGAAGTCTCTTCAAGTGTTAAATGCAAAAGTGTTTTGTAATTACTTACCAACGACGTTTTGTGTTGAAGCATTTGAATAAATATAACAATTCAGATACACGATAGAATTTCAAATTAGGAGATGTTGCAGAAATTTCCATTCCATATAGATAAAGAAAATGATTTTTGTGCGGCGATACATACTTTTTATCCTTTTTTGTACGACCATTGGCATAAACAACATTCTCTCTCGGTAATACACATCTAGAAAGTTAATATACGTGAAAGAGGTAATTGTATTCAGTTTTGTTGTAAATTTCTTGAACTCGCATCCATGTATTTAACACATATATTTAAACAACAAAATGAAATTATTTAAAGAAAATAATATGAAACTTTAACTATGATGTACGTGAAAACTTGCATCATAAAAAGGTTCAAATGGCTCTGAGCACTATGGGACTCAACTGCTGTGGTCATCAGTCCCCTAGAACTTAAAACTACTTAAACCTAACTAACCTAAGGACATCACACACATCCATGCCAGAGGCATGGCACCGTAGCGGTCGCGCGGCTCCAGACTGTAGCGCCTAGAACCGCTCGGCCACTCCGGCCGGCCTTGGATTATATTTTCACGTTTATGTGATCTCTTCATTCTTCAGTTGTGTTATCAGTGGCTGATTTCCACGAGAAATTTCAACGGCCGCCAAAGTCTTCTGAGTTATATTTTAAGAAGCAACAGAGTGGTTTTGTTTCAGTTGAGTAATGAGAAGGCTCCACTGAAACCGGACCTCTAATTGAACACGCTCCTATAACTCTGTGTGAAGAACAATAATTTTAGATTAGGAAAAAACACAGGTTCCCTAATAGATTGTGTTTGTGAGGCACCTTCAATATGATTTTGACCCAATGAAATTAAGTGACAAATACTGCAGATTTATCAATCGCACGAACCCTTCATATCCTCATTACTAATAATTATTTTTCTGTTATAAGTAGAATAAGTTGTTTTATGTTTACTCACTACATTGTTGTCGAATCCTGGAGACATTCCTTCAAAATTAATAATCATACTTCCTCCATAATAAAAATTATTTTAGTGGGTATTTCTGTATAAATCGGATTACCACACTCATTAATTTGGATAAAAATTATTCAAATGCGTAAAGAGTATATATCAGGTTGAAATTATGAAATACCTCTTGTAGGAAACTAATTGACTAAACAGTTATAGTTTTGTGGCGTCATCTGAAGCATCCATGATTCATCTACGAAATTTATGAGTTCGTTTCGTATCTTGATCCGTGTTTCTAAATATAGACTCGTATAAAGATTACAATGCTGTTATACAGATAACTTATCTATGTCCTGGTATAAAGTAGATGCCACATTTTCCGCCGAAACCTCAGTAAACATCTTCTGACTGAGATTGCAGCAATAGTAGCATTATTCTCTTCCTTTCTGCCTCTGTCAGTTTTCACGTGTTAAAGATATTAGTGACTATCCTACCAACCTTGGAGACGAGTACAGTCTGCTATAGTCCATACGACTTATCACAAAGAGAGAAAATAGCCCCACCACAAATGTGCTTAATGAGCTACAGCGCTTAGCAATAGATGAACGAATTACAGGGCGCTGTTAACTGGCTTTGCACCGAATAAATACTCTGATGGCTGTCCGATATCGACAGAACACGCTACAGGCCGAAACAGCAGAACAGCGTTAACTGCAGAAAGTTTCTCACCTAATTAACACAGTAAACAGGAAACGTTTCTGCGGTAATGTATCAGAACTACCTTGTTTTTTAAATTATTTTACCAATATTTGAACGAGTCGGGAACAATTTACATTCTGGCCACATGATTATTATCCAGAGTGTAATACAGTGGTTAAAACCCTCATTTCCACTGTAGATCTGTTCACTTTGATTATGCGGTTGGTACGTGTTCAATTTTATCTGTAGCTCTTCTATTTCGATAATTCTAAAAACGTAAATTTCTAGCATTCGAGACAATCTCCAATCCACGGCTGGTACTACTGCATGTGCGTGTGTGCATGTATGCGGCTGCGTGCGTGTGTGTGTGTGTGTGTGTGTGTGTGTGTGTGTGTGTGTGTGTGTGTGTGTGTATACAATAGCATTTACGAAATTTTCACAAAACATTCCTAACGTCCTTTGGAACACACACACCTTATTACCCGTGGTTCGGTGGCTGATTTACGGTTTATAATCGTATGTCTGCACAACTATGTTACAATGCAGTTCCTTATTCCATAGTAGACAGACCTCAATATTATTTTTAAATCTCGCTCTTTTGACAAGAAAACGTCAGAATATGGTAAATACCTAAACGTTCGCATTCGAATGCAAAATAATTTCGTAAACTCCGATTAACTTATAATTTTCACTTATTAAGATTACGATGCGAATGCAATTTTGTCGTATGATGACACGGTTGGAGACCGTGGCTGTTATTTGAAGACAAATGTTGATGGTGTTGAGATAGCAACCAGCCACAAATTTATTTTCAGTTTCTTCGTTCAAAAGGCACAGTTACAGGTTTCGAATCATTACAATTCATCGTCAGATGGCTTTCATGCTTTCATTAGAACATGTGGTACATTTTTTACTGATTAGTTGTGCAAACCGGCATTTCACTACGACTAATCAGTAAAAAATGCACCACATGTTCTAATGAAAGCATGAAAGCCGTCTGACGATGAATTGTAATGATTGGAAATCGGTAACGGTACCTTTTGAATAACGGAACTTAAAATAAATTTTTGGCTGGTTGCTGTCTCAACACCATCAACATTTGTCTTACGATGCGAAGCTTTACTCTACGTGTACGGTTTCTGTATGTTTCTCCCTATTATGCGAGTGTTAATATGTAGCGTGGAATTTCAGTCTCTGTATAATATGTAATATTTTTAGGTTTTTTGAGATTTTTGTTTTCAACTTAATATTCTGTCAACAACGTCATTCTTAAATACAAATCATTTACTCGAGCTGGTGAGATTAGCGTTAAGGACTGAATGTTCGAATTAAGTAATAATTCATTCAAAAATGGTTCAAATGGCTCTGAGCACTATGGGACTCAACTGCTGAGGTCATAAGTCCCCTAGAACTTAGAACTACTTAAACCTAACTAACCTAAGGACATCACACACATCCCTGCCCGAGGCAGGATTCGAACCTGCGACCGTAGCGGTCGCGCGGTTCCAGACTGTAGCGCCCAGAACCGCTCGGCCACTCCGGCCGGCATAATTCATTCCTTAATGTTCGCACAGACATAGCATTGAAGAGTTTCCATTACTAGGAGCATTTACAACAATTTATAACAATTCGATCGTTTATTCTGTGTTATATTAAGATTTCACACTAATTAAGAGCATTTATAGGAATAAAGATATCGCTTTTGCTAATCAGTAAACAGTTTTATTTGTGACATTTGCTTCTACTCTGTAATGTGATTCCAGTACAAATGAGAACTTATTTAGGTATACATGTTTGCATCTGACTAACGAATGCGCGAACATGCGTATGTAGAACACGGCAGATTACAGCAGGCGTAGGTCAACAAAAGCAGCTGCGACATGATCGTCAAGCAGGGTTTGTGAACTAGCTGTAATTTTCCGAACCCTACAACTATGTAATCTTACTTCTATGCTCTATACAACGCTAAACATCTAATAACTTTTGAAATAATCAGATAATTTCCTTTTTGTAAATGTATGCCACATTACACTTATTAAATATATTATGACAAACGCCCATTGTTACTGTCGGCTAAAATGTGTTCTGTGAACCACATTTGAATAATCGCCTATTATCTTTAGTACATCTTTTTTATCTTTCTCTCACCGATTTATCCTTTCTTTCTTTGGCCATAGGCTGTGTAAAATAAAATTTGCAAGTTCTCACATATCATGACACAACAAAGTAGTACTTACGTTTAAATGATTTGTCCTTTACTGAAAGACTATGTTAAATATCATCTAACTATACACTAGACGCATGAATCCGCTAACTTACTGAGTGCTGCTCGTTCAAGAGAAAAACTTCAATAAATCAGTCTAGTTTCTAAAAAAAAAAAAAAGTATCTACCTTTGCTTATTCACGTAACGTTCAAACTAGATAGTATCCATCTTGCGTAGCAGCATTATAGAGGTTAAGTGTGACCTTCGTGGAAGCAACTTACGAATACACGTACCATTTAAAAATCTATCAGCACAATAATTTCATTTTATGAAATTAGACATTCAAATTCCTTATATACCATATAGGGTAAAATGTATCGCGGCAAAATAATGCTAAAAATTCATTCATCTTTTTTTAAAGAAGGAGCACCCCTAGTTACATAATTTTTAGTAGTATGTGCTCTATTAAAAGTATCCGAGATTGCTAGAGAACACGAGTACTGTCACACGACCTTGGTTGTGATTCTCAGCGAAACTTTTCTCAGAAATACTCACGAGAATGTGCTAAATACACCAACGCCAAGGCTGACATCACAGCCGTGTCTCACTAGCTTTCCTCGTCGTCAGAACATAAATGAGCCGTACCGTAATATTCACATTCCTCGGTCTCTTTCTGAGAACAGTTTCACTGAAAATCAAAACTGGTGTCATTACCCTGTACTTCTCTTTCCTCGAGTTCTCGAAAGTAGTTAAGATATGTGCATCGATCCGTTTAAAATGGTTATCGACTTCCCAGTATCTCTGATATATGGTACTGCAACGAATATTAATTTTGGAGCGAATGTCTCTCCCCATCGCGTACTTTGCTTGCCTTCGACGCTGCATCCAGGACATCAACAGTTCTATAAAAATATTTAAGACTGACAGTACAGCTGGCTCGCTGTACATAGGATTAATTATGTAAAACTTGCACCTCTTTCATGTCGTGACCCTTTCAAGATATCTAAACGAGGTTGTCGGCATTCGATAGTACTCAGAGGGACACGTAATTTTGTTTCGTGTATAATCCACTCAACTCTTCTATCAACTGATTTGTTGAAGCAAGTATAGTTTTTTCTAATGAAACGATGTATCTTTCTAGGGGCATAGAAAACTCTTCAAAAGATGAGTAGAGTGTATATTGGCGTTGAAACTTTTCGCTAATGATACGAGAAAAGAGCATAACTTGAAACGCCGGCCGCGGTGGTCTCGCGGTTCTGGGCGCGCAGTCTGGAACCGTGCGACTGCTACGGTCGCAGGTTCGAATCCTGCCTCGGGCATGGATGTGTGTGATGTCCTTAGGTTAGTTAGGTTGAAGTAGTTCTAAGTTCTAGGGGACTGATGACCACAGCAGTTGAGTCCCGTAGTGCTCAGAGCCATTTGAACCATAACTTGAAAGCCGGCCGCGGTGGTCTAGCGGTTCTGGCGCTGCAGTCCGGAACCGCGGGACTGCTACGGTCGCAGGTTCGAATCCTGCCTCGGGCATGGGTGTGTGTGATGTCCTTAGGTTAGTTAGGTTTAATTAGTTCTAAGTTCTAGGGGACTTATGACCTAAGATGTTGAGTCCCATAGTGCTCAGAGCCATTTGAACCATAACTTGAAACACAACTCGACTGGAGTCGGCTGTCGCGATGTAAACACCGTCTAGTGTGAGCTCTCTTGCTAGGTTCAGAAGTTGTTTGCAGTTAGAAGATAGGCATATGCAACTAAGATTAAACGTAATTCCTCCTGGCCCTATTTTATGTGACAGAAGTACAAGGTGAGACGTGACTGTTGTAAATGTAACTATATGCTTACTTCTAGCATAACACAAGTAGCTTAGGAAAGCTATTTCAAATATATATAAAACTGCCATAGGTTCAAATGGTTCAAATGGTTCTGAGCACTATGGGACTTAACTTCTAAGGTCATCAGTCCCCTAGAACTTAGAACTACTTAAACCTAACTAACCTAAGGACATCACACACATCCATGCCCGAGGCAGGATTCTAACCTGCGACCATAGCGGCCGCGCGGTTCCAGACTGTAGCATCATTAACCGCTTGGCCACCCCGGCCGGCTGCCATAGGCTAAAGTAGACTATCATAAGCACGCATAGACAACGGCAGTTTTCCTAGTAGCTTTGGTCAAGTAAGATCTTACCCGTGTTACCTGTACATTGAGTGCGTTGCATACCTATTACGCGTTACCTCAAACGACCGCTTTCTTTATGTATGTAATCAATGTCTTGCTAGACTCCTCTAAAAACCGAAAGCGGTGAACTGTCTAAAAACTAGGTGACGATGTATAAAGGACCAGGTAAACTATGGAACATTTTTGTCCTAGATAGCTATCCTCCTCTCTGTTGCTTAAGAATAAATAGTATTTATAGAAAAACTGAAATTTTTCAATGTTTAATTCAGGTTTTATTCGAAAATTATTGATTTGTAATGTGAAACAGAGGGATGTTGTAGTAAAAATAAATAAAACAATACAGATTGATCATATAGCCTTAGAAAACGCAATTTCCTCAACAAAAAGGTAAATAAAAAGATAAAACAAAAATATATCAGACATCACTTTAATAGTTCGTTGAATATATATTAGCCGGCCGCGGTGGTCTCGCGGTTCTAGGCGCGCAGTCCGGAACCATGCGACTGCTACGGTCGCAGGTTCGAATCCTGCCTCGGGCATGGATGTGTGTGATGTCCTTAGGTTAGTTAGGTTTAAGTAGTTCTAAGTTGTAGGGGACTGATGACCACAGCAGTTGAGTCCCATAGTGCTCAGAGCCATTTGAACCATTTGAACCAATATATATTAGCTGCATCAAAAGTAATTGCTTTGATTACATAAAAGTGCAGAAAAAGTTACCCAATCAACTAATTTACTTATAAAATGCAATTTATATTCCGTAAGGGTATGAAATATACACTGGATTAACATTGAATGATGTGCGGTTCTAATTATGTGCAAAACAAACAGCTAAACCAACAAAAAAACAAAGAGGAATCGTCAGCTCCCAGTTTCTCCCTTACACATTGATTTATGTTTCTTTCCCTACCAATTCAACCAGTACTACCGGTAACCTTGTCATTTACAATGTCATTTATGTAGTGTACCAAAACTACCGAACCGCGGCTTTGGTACAGCGAAACTCTATGTGTTCGCAGTACTGCTTAAGTGGACAGCTTTTGTGGAAACAAGTAAATAGTCGAAAGGCTTGACACAATGACAGGGCCAGGCACGGGAGTCCCGCTAGGTAGTGTTTACACCGCAACAGCGGATTTCCGCCACCATGCCATCCAATTGTAGCTAATTACTCGATTAGTTTCGCGAAAGGCTTCAACGCCGAAACATTAAGAAGCCTTGTATCACTATACTCGTCTTCTGAAGAGCTTTAAAACGCTATTAAAACGTATATCGCTTTATTTAAAACAATATATTTGCTTCATGATCTCGGCTGCTGCTAAAGTTAAGTGGCGTCAAATTCCATCTAAATAAGTGCTCCTCTGTGTATTAACGTATGCCGAAAACCTCGTCTCGATATCTTGAACGGTTCATGAAGTAAAAGGGCGCAACACAATAAAAACTGATGCTTCGATGAAGTTTTATTAGTAAATACTAGCAAACTTCCCACTCCTGATTATTTAAAGAATATAACTCCCGTTTCAAACGTATGCTCACTTTACAAATTAGTTAAGTGTTAAAATATTTTGCGTCAGGCATGTAAGCGAGAAAAAGCTTAGAAAAGGTGTGAAATCGCGTTTATACTTTTTCGGAAGTCGCTAAGTGCTCTCATTACCAAACACTGCGTAATTTGCGCTCCGTTTTAAACAAAAGAAAGTTTTTCACGCATCTCAATGTTTATGACGTCAATTCTCCTGAATTATGTGTCCTACAATGATGTAATTTTTTACCGAGATGCAGTAGTATATACTGATACTGTATGCGAAATGCTTTGCGAATAGAGCTAGTAGTAAAGAAATAATAAATTTTAATGTTATGACTATTGGTGAAGTTTTAGTACACTAAATGCGAAAGAAAGGGAGAAAAGGTTTCGTAAAGATCTGAAACGATGCGTAAAGTTTGTTGTAAGCCGCTGAGTGCTCTCGTTCTCAAATAATTGATGAATATAGTCTGGGTAATATGCGCGCCGTAAGCTACGCTGCTACAAGATATTACAGAGTTTTTAAACTGTGTATATGTCTCGAGGCAGCGGTACACTTGTCTTACCGTGCTCAAGATTTAACGCAAGTTCTACCTCTTAAAGAGTAGATTATGACAGCATTTTAAATTTTTAAATTCGGTCAATAATTGTATGAAATATTGAACATAATTTTTGTTGCCCACGGAAGCCGTTAGAGGGGCAACCTGCCACTTGGACTGTGGTGCACCGTGCAGCGGTGTAGCCGTTTTAGTAATATAGTTAGGCGAACTGTGAAATATATCGAAGCAGTTATTCTGCAGCTACGACTGTTCTTTTGGACGCGCGCCTGATCAGTGCTTTACAAGCTATGCGGGTAAAAGTGTTGCAGAGCGCCGCACATATTAGCAAATGCTCGCACTGCTCGTGGTAGCGGTGCTGTCGAACAGAGTAAACGCTGAGGGAGCGAACGAGGACGGGGAGAGGAGCAGGGAGCGAGCAGGCGGCTGGACGCCGTCGTACCTTGGGAAGCGAGAGCCGCGATGGCGAGCAGCGTCGCCGCGGCGGCCGTGAGCCACATGGCGTACATGGCCGGCTAGCCCATCACACGCGCCGCGGCAGCTCACAGGGAGGTTGCAGCCACGTGCTCAGTGCGCTCCGCGGAGCATCGGTGCGGGAGGCGAGTGCTTAGCGACGGAACTGAGCGCCGGGCCGGCGTTGACCCGGCGGCGGCGGCCGCGCGTGCGCGCTGACCCACGGCCGCCGACGCCGACGCCGACGCCGACGCTGTCGCGCGCCGTATCGATGCTCGCATCTCGCGCGCTTCGCAGATCGGCCGCCCTTCCGAATCTCTCTTTTCCGCTCCGCGCGCGTTGTTTCCCCCCCACCTCGAAATATTATTAAACGAGCGACAATGTATCGATTTACCTTTTTCATTAACTCGTGACATATTTATGACGGGAAAAACCACTCCCTGTCGCTACTGTATTACGGTCGACACGGCGAACGTACACTCTTCGGAAACTGCCGCGAGTGTGAGATTTCGCAGATACTGTCGATCGCGTGTCCGCTCTGACTGAGTGTGAACGGTTATTTTTGTAACGGTGTTCGGAAAAGTGCCATAGACTTACGTCTTTCCCTGAATCGACAGTGGCGCTCATGTGAATTTTCACCTGAGTTCTCACATACACAAATCGTGATCTACACGTTCTGATATAAGGGTGTGTCACTGTGGTTGCGAAGTGAGTTAGTAAATACAGTACGTGGCAGATAAATGAAGATGATATCTTTACCAGCTTTCACGTGTATGTTAAAAGGTAAGCGTGAAACTTAACTTATAGCATGATAACCCAGAGTTAATACTCCTGTCCTACCTCTTCCCTGTCTGTTCCTGTTTCCCTACAAGTTCTGCGTTGTTATACAGTCACTCAGGAGGAAACGTACATGCTTCGAAAGGTGATACTATTAGAGCGATTTTGAACAAGAAACGTCGTAGGAAAATGTGTTCTGTTCATAACAGTTCCCGAGGTAAATAAGGAAAACAACAGGAAACAGAACAAATGCAAGTGATAGTAAATGAAAAGTCGTGATCTAAAGTTTTGTTTCCTCACAACATATGTTGAAAAAGTCCACTGTCAACTGCAATGCATTCTGTAGCTCTTGTCGACGGCTGCTGTGTCGCTGATTTGACCTCATTCGTACGGTTCTTTACTCGAGCACACGCTTGTAAAGTACGAGCGAGAAGTTCCTGCCGGCCGGAGTGGCCGAGCGGTTCTAAGCGCTTCAGTCAACCGCGCGACCGCTACGGTGGCAGGTTCGAATCTTGCCTCGAGCATGGATGTGTGTGGTGTGCTTAGGTTAGTTAGGTTTAAGTAGTTCTAAGTTCTAGGGGACTGATGACCTCAGAAGTTAAGTTCACTAGTGCTCAGAGCCATTTTTGAGAAGTTCCTCCGTTGTGTCCACTCTGCGCTTCTAGGCTTCGCTCTTAAGCCAACCCACAAACAGTAAGCTAATAAGTAAGATCCGGTGACCTCGGTAGCCAAGAAATGACTCCATGGCAGCCGATCCGACGCCCAGAATATGTTTCAATGAGGTACTGTGGCACTGGTCGTACGAAATGTGAAGGATCTACTTCGAGCTGAAGGTACATACGACGTCGTGTTGCCTAAGAAATATCCTCAAAGTATTCTGGTGATACATTTCGAAGGAAATCCAGATACTGTACTCCATTAAGACGGTCATCCAAAACTACTGAATCGATGACATGGTCACCAATAACACCGCACCACACGTTTACTGAGAAAATGGTTCAAATTGCTCTGAGCACTATGGGGCTTAACATCTGAGGTCATCAGTCCCCTAGAACTTAGAACTACTTAAACCTAACTAACCTAAGGACATCACACACATCGATGCCCCAGGCAGGATTCGAACCTGCGACCGTAGCGGTCACGCGGTTCCAGACTGAAGCGCCTAGAACCGCACGGCCACACCGGCCGGCTTACTGAGAAACGTCGATGAAATGTCGCTTTCGTTGTGTATGCATGTCAGTGCTGATGAAGAAGGACGTGCGAGTGACACCCGTGACTGTATGTCGGGTACGGTCCAGAATGTTCATTTGAAACGTTTTTTGCTCAGAATCACCAATACTATCACGCCTCAAGCACACATTTATTCTCCTGACTCGAGGTTGTGACAATGTTAGCGTGATCGGATGTCTTATGTCTTTCCCGACACTCCCTCAATACCCCGTTCAACCCCCCCCCCCCTCCTCCCCCAGGAACTGAATTGGTGTACCGCACCTGCCTGCGTCTAGAGGAAATTGCATATCCGAATGTGAGATCGCATGTTTCCGTAGCGTGTGCCTGAGACGGGACGCCGGTACCAGCTCGGTAATTAAAATGTTCAAATGTGTGTGGATTTCTAAGGGACCAAACTGCTGAGGTCATCGGTCCCTAGACTTACTATTTAAACTAACTTATACAAAGAACAATACACACACCCATGCCCGAGGGAGGACTCGAAGTCCGCAGCTCGTGGTCGCGCGGTAACGTTCTCGCTTCCCGCGCCCGGGTTCCCGGGTTCGATTCCCGGCGGGGTCAGGGATTTTCTCTGCCTCGTGATGACTGGGTGTTGTGTGATGTCCTTAGGTTAGTTAGGTTTAAGTAGTTCTAAGTTCTAGGGGACTGATGACCATAGATGTTAAGTCCCATAGTGCTCAGAGCCATTTGAGGACTCGAACCTCTGGTGGGAGGGGCCGCGCAGTCAGTGACATGGCGCCTCTAACCGCGCGGCCACTCCGCGCGCCAGCTCGGTAATTACTTAGTTGTATGTGAAGAATGGCCTAAAGCCCATATCGAGGCTGGCCGGCTCACCAGCACTTCATAATCCGCAAGGCGGATTCGATCCGGGGCAGACCTGGATAACGGAAGCGGCGCGTTAACGCGCTCGGCTATCCGGGCGTAGGCCGGGGTGGCCGAGCGGTTCTAGGCGCTACAGTTTGGAACCGTGTGACCGCTACGGTCGCTGGTTCGAATCCTGCCTCGGGCATGGATGTGTGTGATGTTCTTAGGTTCGTTAGGTTTGAGTAGTTCTGAGTTCTAGGGGACTGATGACCTCAGATGTTAAGTCCCATAGTGCTCAGAGCCATTTATCCGAGCGTATTCAGCGTTATCACTCCTGATGTTGCTAAATGGAAAGAAACTGCAGGGGACATTCCCTGACAGACTAAGGTACAAAGTAGGTTATTTGGACATACGGCTGGAGATGCTTTCCAATGGAGGTGGAGATAAAAGATCTTTGACATTGGTCTCGTTATCAGCATTAGTGCCAGCTTGGGGTAAGCGAGGCGACTGTGTGCAACATTCTCCACAACTTCCACTATCCGTGTCACATACAACGCGTGCAAGGCCTCCTTACCAACGGACTTGCGTCAACGGCGACAGGTCGTTGGTTCGTCTCACAGGCCACCACGGTGTTGTGATTTCTGTCATTTATCTTACACAAAGATGAGACTACCTTTACAGTACCCATCTGTGGGCTAGAGATCATCACGATGGTACGATGGCAGCGAACCATCAACACCTCTTCAGCTTCAACGTGTGGTCGGGGGTTGTAGGCGACTGCTTCGTGGGACAAGCTTCACAGACGAGGCACATCTGCACTTCGTGGCCATACCTCCCTTGCTGGAGGAAGTGCCTTTCACGATACTTAGGGTAGTGTGACTGTTGCATGATGTTGCTCCAGCGCACTGCCCTCTCGAGTGCGGCGATAGTACAGACTGAACATTCCCTCTCGCCTCTTGCGTTCTCATGCGACCTTTCAGTCACTGAAACCTGCACTGCCAAAAATCTTTTATCTCCACCTTCTGGCCTTATCTCCATAGCACTTTATTCGCTCCTTATCCTCTCCGAGATCGTTTCCTGCAGTTCTCCTCCATTTAGCAAAATCACCCTTAATACAGGGTGAACGCGTAAGATGCAAAGCACCTTTTATTTTTGAATGGTTCAAGAGATCGAAACGAGTTTTTCTGCAAAATATAGTTCGTATAGGGGTTCTGTGCTTAAACCTTCCAACTCTTGTTTGAACTGAGATGCCGAAGAAAGTAAAGCTTTTATTTTTCTTTCTTTTTTTTATCTTTCACTGGAGCCATATAAATTTTAACTGCATTTGAAAACTCTTTATAAGACGAATGAAATAATGGTTGTTTATCTCTTGATGAAAAAACTTTTCGTAAAAAGGCAAGCTATAGACACTCCCAGGTGGGACCCTCGCAGCAGGCTTCATAGTCGTATCAAGCCTGCCGACTGGTTACTTGTTTCCACAAAAGCTGTTCACGTAAGCATGAGTGCGTACGGGTACCTGTAATAATTTTCTTAAGCCTCATCCGATATGCCAGAAGTCAGAGTACACTTCCTGTTACACCACTTGCCATTAAAATTGCTACACCAAGAAGAAATGCAGATGATAAACGGGTATTCATTGGACAAATATATTATACTAGGACTGACATGTGATTACATTTTCACGCAATTTAGGTGCATAGACACTGAGAAATCAGTACCCAGAACAACCACCTCTGGCCGTAATAACGGCCTTGATACGCCTGGGAATTGAGGCAAATAGAGATTGGACGATACCACAGTTCATCAAGAGTAGTGACTGGCGTATTGTGACGAGCCAGTTGCTAGGCCACCATTGACCACACGTTTTCAATTGGTGAGAGATCTGGAGAATGTGCTGGCCAGGGCAGCAGTCGAACATTTTCTGTATCCAGAAACGCCCGTACAGGACCTGCAACATGCGGACGTGCATTATCCTGCTGAAATGTTATAGTCTTAGGTGGAGATTTCAATTTACCAGATATAGACTGGGACACTCAGATGTTTAGGACGGGTGGTAGGGACAGAGCATCGAGTGACATTATACTGAGTGCACTATCCGAAAATTACCTCGAGCAATTAAACAGAGAACCGACTCGTGGAGATAACATCTTGGACCTACTGATAACAAACAGACCCGAACTTTTCGACTCTGTAAGTGCAGAACAGGGAATCAGTGATCATAAGGCCGTTGTAGCGTCCCTGAATATGAAAGTTAATAGGAATATAAAAAAAAGGGAGGAAGGTTTATCTGTTTAGCAAGAGTAATAGAAGGCAGATTTCAGACCACCTAACAGATCAAAACGAAAATTTCTGTTCCGACACTGACAATGTTGAGTGTTTATGGAAGAAGTTCAAGGCAATCGTAAAATGCGTTTTAGACAGGTACGTGCCGAGTAAAACTGTGAGGGACGGGAAAAACCCACCGTGGTACAACAACAAAGTTAGGAAACTACTGCGAAAGCAAAGACAGCTTCACTCTAAGATTAACGCAGCCAAAACCTCTCAGACAAACAGAAGCTAAACGATGTCAAAGTTAGCGTAAGGAGGGCTATGCGTGAAGCATTCAGTGAATTCGAAAGTAAAATTCTATGTACCGACTTGACAGAAAATCCTAGGAAGTTCTGGTCTTACGTTAAATCAGTAAGTGGCTCGAAACAGCATATCCAGACACTCCGGGATGATGATGGCATTGAAACAGAGAATGACACGCGAAAAGCTGAAATACTAAACACCTTTTTCCAAAGCTGTTTCACAGAGGAAGACCGCACTGCAGTTCCTTCTCTAAATCCTCGCACAAACGAAAAAATGGCTGACATCGAAATAAGTGTCCAAGGAATAGAAAAGCAACTGGAATCACTCAACAGAGGAAAGTCCACTGGACCTGACGGGATACCAGTTCGATTCTACACAGAGTACGCGAAAGAACTTGCCCCCCTTCTAACAGCCGTGTACCGCAAGTCTCTAGAGGAACAGAGGGTTCCAAATGATTGGAAAAGAGCACAGGTAGTCCCAGTCTTCAAGAAGGGTCGTCGAGCAGATGCGCAAAACTATAGACCTATATCTCTGACGTCGATCTGTTGTAGAATTTTAGAACATGTTTTTTGCTCGAGTATCATGTCGTTTTTGGAAACCCAGAATCTACTATGTAGGAATCAACATGGATTCCGGAAACAGCGATCGTGTGAGACCCAACTCGCGTTATTTGTTCATGAGACCCAGAAAATATTAGATACAGGCTCCCAGGTAGATGCTATTTTTCTTGACTTCCGGAAGGCGTTCGATACAGTTCCGCACTGTCGCCTGATAAACAAAGTAAGAGCCTACGGAATATCAGACCAGCTGTGTGGCTGGATTGAAGATTTTTTAGCAAACAGAACACAGCATGTTGTTATCAATGGAGAGACGTCTACAGACGTTAAGGTAACCTCTGGCGTGCCACAGGGGAGTGTTATGGGACCATTGCTTTTCACAATATATATAAATGACCTAGTAGATAGTGTCGGAAGTTCCATGCGGCTTTTCGCGGATGATGCTGTAGTATACGGAGAAGTTGCAGCATTAGAAAATTGTAGCGAAATGCAGGAAGATCTGCAGCGGATAGGCACTTGGTGCAGGGAGTGGCAACTGTCCCTTAACATAGACAAATGTAATGTATTGCGAATACATAGAAAGAAGGATCCTTTATTGTATGATTATATGATAGCGGAACAAACACTGGTAGCAGTTACTTCTGTAAAATATCTGGGAGTATGCGTGCGGAATGATTTGAAGTGGAATGATCATATAAAATTAATTGTTGGTAAGGCGGGTACCAGGTTGAGATTCATTGGGAGAGTGCTTAGAAAATGTAGTCCAGCAACAAAGGAGGTGGCTTACAAAACACTCGTTCGACCTATACTTGAGTATTGCTCATCAGTGTGGGATCCGTACCAGATCGGGTTGACGGAGGAGATAGAGAAGATCCAAAGAAGAGCGGCGCGTTTCGGCACAGGGTTATTTGGTAACCGTGATAGCGTTACGGAGATGTTTAATAAACTCAAGTGGCAGACTCTGCAAGAGAGGCGCTCTGCATCGCGGTGTAGCTTGCTCGCCAGGTTTCGAGAGGGTGCGTTTCTGGATGAGGTATCGAGTATATTGCTTCCCCCTACTTATACCTTCCGAGGAGATCACGAATGTAAAATTAGAGAGATTAGAGCGCGCACGGAGGCTTTCAGACAGTCGTTCTTCCCGCGAACCATACGCGACTGGAACAGGAAAGGGAGGTAATGACAGTGGCACGTAAAGTGCCCTCCGCCACACACCGTTGGGTGGCTTGCGGAGTATGAATGTAGATGTAGATGTAGATGTAGGGTTTCGCAGAAACATGCGTCGTGCATTATCCTGCTGAAATGTAGGGTTTCGCAGGGATCGAATGAAGGGTAGAGCCACGGGTCGTAACACTTCTGAAATGTAACGTCCACTGTTCAAAGTGCCGTCAATGCGAACAAGAGGTGACCGGGACGTGTAACCAGTGGCACCCCATACCATCACGCCGTGTGATACGCCAGTATGGCGATGACGTATACACGCTTCCAATCTGCGTTCACCGTGATGTCGCCAAACACGGATGCGACCATCATGATGCTGTAAACAGAACCTGGATTCATCCGAAACAATGACGTTGTGCCATTCGTGCACCCAGGTTCTTCGTTGAGTACACCATCGCAGGCGCTCCTGTCTGTGATGCAGCGTCAACGGTAACCGCACCCATGGTCTCCGAGCTGATACTCAATGCTGCTGCAAACGTCGTCGAACTGTTCGTGGAGATGGTTGTTGTCTTGCAAACGTCCCCATCTGTTGACTCAGGGATCGAGATGTGGCTGCACGATCCGTTACAGCCATGCGGATAAGATGCCTGCCATCTCGACTGCTAGTGATACGAGGCCGTTGGGATCCAGCATGGCGTTCCGTATTACCCTCCTGAACCCACCGATTCCATATTCCGCTAACAGTCATTGGATCTCGACCAACGCGAGCAGCAATGTCGCGATACGATAAACCGCAATCGCGATAGGCTACAATCCGACCTTTATCAAAGTCGGAAACGTGATGGTACGCATTTCTCCTCTTTACACGAGTCATCACAACAACGTTTGACCAGGCAACGCCTGTCAACTGCTGTTTGTGTATGAGAAATCGGTTGGAAACTTTCCTCATGTCAGCACGTTGTAGGTGTCGCCACCGGCGCCAACCTTGTGTGAATGCTCTGAAAAGCTAATCATTTGCATATTAGAGCATCTTCTTCCTGTCGGTTAAATTTCGCGTCTGTAGCACGTCATCTTCGTGGTGTAGCAATTTTAATGGCCAGTAGTGTATAACCATCTTAACTGACATGGAATCTTTTCGTATAGTGAAGCCAAGAAGAATTACATTGAACCGCATCAGCCCTTACGTAGCATGTACGCCACAACTTAATTTTATTTTTACTGCTCATATAATGAACTAAACTCATTGTGTCTGAATATAGCATTTAATTTACTTAATGCCATTTCAGAACGTCACTCATTTTCTTTTCTGGATGTTCCCAGTAGGTGCCAGTACACTACGCAAATGGAGCTGTTTATCGCAGTGCCAACATGTCTTTCAGAAATATGTTTACTTTCACATTCCAGTGACACCTTTTTCATAAATTTTAGGTGTTTTAAATAGCATTTTCAGAGTATCTCTCATATTTAAATAATTTTCTAACATAAATAGCATAACTCTGAACATGTTCTAAAATTTTAGGCAATCACTCCATTTTTTATTTAATATATTAATTTGATTGTAAAAACAATCATAGGTGGCAAATTTGTTGCTTATAAACCGTAATTCGTAATTTATAAATAAACGACAAATCTGCAAGCTACGGCTGTTTTTACTGTCAATTTACACTAAAGTTGCTGCACTACTCCGCCACCATGGAGTGGAGAAGATTTAGTATTTTAATCCTATTCCGCATAATTGTGGTCACTTGTCGATATATATAACCTGTTGCCTCCTAACTCAGTTTATTCGGCCGACGTTTGCTTACCGAGCTTCCTGGCGATTCGCCAGCAAGAGTAGCTGCCATCGTCAAAGTCTCAGCCACCATGGCTGGTGGCGAAGTCCGCTTCGGGGTGAAGCTTTGACATTGTCAGCCTTCGTGCTAGCGAAACGTCAGACAAATCGGCAAACGAACTTCGGCCGATGAACCAGAGACAGATGCCGACAGGTAATTTTATTTTGTCCCAGATCAATGCATTGATCACCAATATAAACATTTCATCCATACAACCTAAGCTCGGGACTGAGGAAATTAATCTTTGTAGTGTAAGCTTATCTTCTTGCTGCGTGTAACAAAGGAGCCTGCCATGAGAGCCCCAGTTGGCGATCTTTACACAGACATAACCGAGTCCGGCCGTCGTGCCTTCCAATTTCAGCTAATTTCTCGGACGCTGTCTCGAAATGCTTCACCGCCAGCATTAACAGAAGTTTCACTGATAAGCCAAAATGCTATAACCACTGCTCACCGCGAGGTTGTATGCCGCCCGGGACGTTGCGGGTAGATGACGCACTATGAAATGGATGTAAGCGCAGCAGAGACGGATGGGGATCACCCAAGCGAAGATGTGGGATGCAAATGGGGAAAACTATTGAGATAAGGACTGATTATTATTACGCAAAGCCTGTGAACGAGGATCTCGAAAACGGTGAAGCTGGTCGAATGTTCTCGTGCTACTGTCGTGAGCATCTACGGAAAGAGGTAGGACAGTGAAACTGCCACTAGGTGCGAAATGGTTGGACGTCTACGACTCTCCACAGCACATGGGAGGTGGAGGCTTGTCTGCTCTGTAAAGTAGCATAGATGGTGATCTGTGGCATCTCTGCTGAAAGAGCACAATGCTGGTGCACGCACAAGTGTTTCGGAGCACACTGTTCACCATACATTGTTGAACATAGAGCTCCGCAGCAGACCACCCCTACGTGTTCACATGTTAGCCCAACGACATCGTCAGTTACGAATGGAGTGGGCACGGGACCATCGGGATTCGACCGTCGATCAGTGGAAACGTGCCGGCTCTTCGGGTGAAGCAGATTTTTGCTACACTGGGTCAATGGTCGTCTCATCAAACGCCGCCATCGAGATGAACGACGGCTCGAAACGTGCAGCGCGCCACGGACGCAAACTGGTGGGAGCAGTATGATGCTACGGGAGACATTCTCCTATGCTTGCGTGGGACTTGCGGTAATAATCGAAGACACGCTGACAGCTGCGAACCACCTGCATCCCTACATACTTGATGTCTCCCCCGATGACAATGTCACCTTTCAGAAGCATAATTGTCCGTGTCCCGGAGCCAGAACCGCGCTACAGTGGTTTGAGAAGTGTTATAGTGGACTCACGTTGATGTCTCGGCGACCAAATCCGCCTGATGTAAATTCAGTGGAACCCATCTGGGTTGCTATCTGGCTCCATTACTGCGTACGCATATCAGCGGCCCGTTATTTGCGCGAATTGCATGAACTGTGCGTAGACATCTAATGGCACATACATCCACAAACCTACCAACAAATTGTCGGATCCGTGTTACGCAGAATCAGAAAGATGGACAAGTAAGCTATTAATCAGGTGGTCATACTGCTTTGGCCCATCAGTATATGTAATTTTAATCACATTTTCAAGGGCTTTCAGAATCCATTAAAGAAGTAAATCGTTCCATTTAGAAAAAAAAAGCTTGCTTCGCATCTCGTTTGATGCAAGAGTTAAGTGAATTAAATATGCAACAAAACTACGTATTCCTCTCCTTACTACCATACACCGAAAACCTAGACAAGGCGAACGGTAGGACCGGCCGCAGCGGGAACTAACATTGTCACGTGACTAGCTTCACCTACGTTCCAGTTCAGAGTAAAGCGCATTTTCTAATGGTAGCCCACGTATGAAAAGTGCCAAGAAGACGAACGTTGTAATTTTGCACATCATATAGAGGAGGTAAGCGGAGAAGATACGAACGTAATGCACAAAATTATAACGATCGCAAATAGTCAAAAAATGGTCAAAAATGGTCAAAGGTGTGTGAAATCTTATGGGACTTAACTGCTAAGGTCATCAGTCCCTAAGCTTACACACTACTTAACCTAAATTATCCTAAGGACAAACACACACCCATTCCCGAGGGAGGACTCGAACCTCTACCGGGATCAGACGCACAGTCCATGACTGCAGCGCCTGACCGCTCGGTTAATCCCGCGCGGCAATCGCAAATAGCCAATTTCGACATCTCTAGAAAACAATCAGAGCATACCACCAATCTATATTTGCTTTAGTTGTAGGATTTGATGCAAGTGTTTGGGTTCATAGACTGCAGACTGTGAGGCCAGCTTCATTTGCAGAAACATATGAACGAGGAGTACAACAAACTAGGGGAATGTCTCCGACGCTTCCAACCGTTTCGGCTCATATTTGGCAGGTAGCATGTGTACAGCCTAAAATGAAATACTCTAAGGCATTTTGGCTCAACTCTCCGCCCCCCCCTCTCCCCCCCCCCCCCCCACACACACACACCTAAAGTTCATGATGGGCAATAGACTGAAACTTGACTGGATCGACAGATAACTAAAAATTGAGCAATTTTCATCGTAATGCGTTGGGTCGGCAGACTCTTATCTTCCTGGGAACAGAGGAAAGAAATGCTTACGACTGCCGCTTATGTAGCGATAAAGTGAACAACTATTCAACGAAGGCGCTGCTGGTGCAGCGACCAAGCTATCTGGCTCCAGAGAAAAGAACCTGTGTTCGACTCCCAAATGCATTCTGCAGCTTTTTTTTTTTTTCATTTGTATTTTTCCATATCCAAATTGCTAGGAACAGGAGTGTTAATAAGGTAATAAACAAGCAATAAATTTCTCAAAAGACTTCGATTAGTAAAGATTTTGTTAATTGTAGTTGCCCTACACTGGCTCCTTCGCTCACTCAGTTACATGTCCTTCACGTCCTTCGAACAATTATATGGATGGGACTTGTCATATAAATATGCGAAGCAAATATACTCGAGGCACCAACAACATGCAATTAACGCAGTCTTTGCGCTGCACCGTTCCTTCAGAAGATTCGATCGAGTACAAAGTTGGTTTAAATTAAAAAATATTTCTTCTTCTAGAATAGATTTTAGTGCGTACCATGCATACGATAACATAACACCGCCTGAAAAATCGATTCTGACAGTTGACCATGAATAATGCCATGAATCGCCGTTGCATCCGCGTCGTTGTGCAATTCTCGCTGTTTTTCCAGAAGTACACTGCACATTTGAAACCTCCAAACGAAGTTCTGTACCGCGCGGTCGGATCTCTGTGGTCTATCGTGACGAACTCGCAGCATTATTATTCGGCTTTGCTTTCATACAAGGAGGCTTAAAACTTTAATTCTTTACGAATCCATGTCGTTTCAGAAATTTCAAAAATGTTTCAAATAGCTCTGAGTACTATGGGACTTAACATCTGAGTTCATCAGTCCTCTAGACTTAGAACTACTTAAACCTAACTAACCTAAGGACATCAAATGGTTCCAATGGCTCTGAGCACTATGCGACTTAACTTCTGAGGTCATCAGTCGCCTAGAACTTAGAACTAACTAAACCTAAGTAACCTAAGGACATCATACACATCCATGCCCGAGGCAGGATTCGAGCCTGCGACCGTAGCGGTCGCCCGGTTCCAGACTGAAGCGCCTAGAACCGCTCGGCCACACCGGCCGGTCTTCAGAAATTTACTTGCCTACTTTGTTATTATTCCTTATTAATTAACTCATTAACCCTGCTATTCCTACTAATTTCGCTACGGAGAAAACACAAATAAAGAAACTGCAGAATACATTTGAGAACCGAACAGACGTTATCTGCTCCCAAGCCATATGCCTTGGTTGCTGCACCACCTGCGCTTTTGTGGAACAGCGTTTACATTATGAGTACATAAGCGGCCATCTTAAAAATTTCTCTTCTCGATTTCTAGAAAAATATGCGTTTGTGTATGCCATATGTATTGATGAGAAATACGCAGTTGTCAATTATCTATCGATCCTGTCAGTTTTGAGTCGATTGCACATCATGAACTTTAGGGGTGGTTTTCTCAAAACTGAAGGGGTGTTTAGCCAAAATATATTAGAGACTTTCATGTTAGGTTGCTACAGTCTGCAACCGCGCGACCGCTACGGTCGCAGGTTCGAATCCTGCCTCGGGCATGGATGTGTGTGATGTCCTTAGGTTAGTTAGGTCTAAGTAGTTCTAAGTTCTAGGGGACTGATGACTTGAGAAGTTAAGTCCCATTGAGCCATTTGAACCATTTGTTAGGTTTTGCACATGCGACGTAACAAATGTGAGCCAATAGGTTTACCGTGTCTGAAATCTGCCCCTTGTAAGACTATAGAGCGCCTACTGCAGTACCCCAAATGATGCATTATTAGTAATTCTAGGACTCAGCCCACTGGACTTGAAAATCAGGAAAAGGGGAGACTTTTATTGGTTAAAGAAAGGCAATCAAATAAAAGTACGAAGGATATGAAAAAGTTAATACAAGATGGCCTATTACAACTGTGAAAAAATGAATGAGAGGCTTCAGGCACAGTCAGAAGAACATACGAATTTTTTCCTTAACGGAAGTGGGGACTAAAAATGAAATTTCTTCACCATCCTAGCGAACTGATACTTTTCCTGATTGGTCATGCTACGTATGCTACGTATCTGTACAATATCAAAAGACAGGTGAATGATAGCTTTGCATGTTGCAGTATAGGCAAGTCAGAACAGACTTGTGGCACTGTGACCTCTACGAAGATTTATTGGGTAATGGTCGTCAGGCATTATGGATGCTGGGTCCCGAAGCAGCACTGAGAAACGAGTCAAGATGGCGCATCTTGGACGGTACTGCAGTCGCGGTATCCAGGAATCTAGGAAGGCCAAGGAAGATTTCCCAAAGCAGTCAACCAAACGTCAACATGATGCCATCCCTACTATACAATAAACTTTATAGACTGAGACAAGGCACCTGGGATGGGCAACCAGCGAATTATATGATATCCTAACACATTACATCGCGTAAATCCAAGTGATCACGGAGGTGTGGGTACTAAGACGTTATGCTGAATCGTGGGATCGCTTGTTATAGTGGAAACGCTGCTGATGTGTTGCCCTATGCCCAAGGAATCCAGCAGACAGTGGCTGTTGACCGGGATAGTATGAGGGTGGGTCCACTAGCAAAAACAATCATAAACTCATTAGGTGCACCCTAATAGACGAATACAAACAGAACAGAGTCTGTAGTACTATCAGTAGTATTATCAGGTGGGTTATTGGTTAGGTGGTATGATAGTAGTTTTGTAATGGTAGAAAGTATTTGTAGTACTAGCATGTTAATAGCATTAACATCTTTCTCAGTTTTTGTAAGTACCAGGAATGCTTAATTAATACACTCCTGGAAATTGAAATAAGAACACCGTGAATTCATTGTCCCAGGAAGGGGAAACTTTATTGACACATTCCTGGGGTCAGACACATCACATGATCACACTGACAGAACCACAGGCACATAGACACAGGCAACAGAGCATGCACAATGTCGGCACTAGTACAGTGTATATCCACCTTTCGCAGCAATGCAGGCTGCTATTCTCCCATGGAGACGATCGTAGAGATGCTGGATGTAGTCCTGTGGAACGGCTTGCCATGCCATTTCCACCTGGCGCCTCAGTTGGACCAGCGTTCGTGCTGGACGTGCAGACCGCGTGAGACGACGCTTCATCCAGTCCCAAACATACTCAATGGGGGACAGATCCGGAGATCTTGCTGGCCAGGGTAGTTGACTTACACCTTCTAGAGCACGTTGGGTGGCACGGGATACGTGCGGACGTGCATTGTCCTGTTGGAACAGCAAGTTCCCTTGCCGGTCTAGGAATGGTAGAACGATGGGTTCGATGACGGTTTGGATGTACCGTGCACTATTCAGTGTCCCCTCGACGATCACCAGTGGTGTACGGCCAGTGTAGGAGATCGCTCCCCACACCATGATGCCGGGTGTTGGCCCTGTGTGCCTCGGTCGTATGCAGTCCTGATTGTGGCGCTCACCTGCACGGCGCCAAACACGCATAAGACCATCATTGGCACCAAGGCAGAAGCGACTCTCATCGCTGAAGACGACACGTCTCCATTCGTCCCTCCATTCACGCCTGTCGCGACACCACTGGAGGCGGGCTGCACGATGTTGGGGCGTGAGCGGAAGACGGCCTAACGGTGTGCGGGACCGTAGCCCAGCTTCATGGAGACGGTTGCGAATGGTCCTCGCCGATACCCCAGGAGCAACAGTGTCCCTAATTTGCTGGGAAGTGGCGGTGCAGTCCCCTACGGCACTGCGTAGGATCCTACGGTCTTGGCGTGCATCCGTGCGTCGCTGCGGTCCGGTCCCAGGTCGACGGGCACGTGCACCTTCCGCCGACCACTGGCGACAACATCGATGTACTGTGGAGACCTCACGCCCCACGTGTTGAGCAATTCGGCGGTACGTCCACCCGGCCTCCCGCATGCCCACTATACGCCCTCGCTCAAAGTCCGTCAACTGCACATACGGTTCACGTCCACGCTGTCGCGGCATGCTACCAGTGTTAAAGACTGCGATGGAGCTCCGTATGCCACGGCAAACTGGCTGACACTGACGGCGGCGGTGCACAAATGCTGCGCAGCTAGCGCCATTCGACGGCCAACACCGCGGTTCCTGGTGTGTCCGCTGTGCCGTGCGTGTGATCATTGCTTGTACAGCCCTCTCGCAGTGTCCGGAACAAGTATGGTGGGTCTGACACACCGGTGTCAATGTGTCCTTTTTTCCATTTCCAGGAGTGTATTTATAAGGCGCAGTCAAATGAAAACGAAAGAAATGGAAAAATGTAAGAAAACTGATTATTACTTCAAAAGTAATCGTCAATACTTTTAATACATTTATCCCACTGTGAGACAAGGCGCTCAAATGTCTTCATGGAAAAATCTGTAATTACCTGCAGAACCATGGTTCATGGTTGTACCCAAACGTACACCTCTTCATGAGACCCAACTCGACGGCCAGGAATGTCGCTCTTCAGGGTTCCAAAATATGCCATCGCATGGGAAGAGACGGGGCTATGTAGATTATGTGTAAGGGCTTCCCAGTGAAACTTTTGCAGCCTAGTAGAAACAACCTTGGCAACTTGTGGGATCGTTGCAGAAGTCTCGCTGGGAACCCCTTACACATCCTCCGTACAATCCCGGTCTCTTCCCATGCGATTTCCATATTTTTGGAGCCCTGAAGAAAGATATCCGTGGCCATCGATTCGCTTCGAACGAAGAGATGTACGTCTGGGTACAGACATGGCTCCATAGGTAATTATATTTTGTAGCGGGATACGTTTTCGCTAGAGGCCGTAGTTTTCGAATTATTAAAAAAAAAAAGTACAAAAGTGACGTTCAAAGGCGTTTTTCTTGAGTAAATCGAGAACTGTGGCCTCCAGCGAATACTTACCCCGCTACAGAATTTAACTACATTAAATTTCAAACAAAAAAGTCCTGTTAAGTTTTTCTGTAGGACAACCAGTTTGCACTTAGCGAGCGAGAGAATAAGGAAATCTTCCACGTGTTTTTTGAAGACATTGCATTCTGCTCAGAATCTATAGGTGGGCGCAGCTCAGTCACCCTGTATAAAGGTGAAAAGGAAATAATCATATTTTTTCTACTTCCATTCACCCTTAAAATGAGGTATTACCTGAGGCCCTACTGCTAAAATACGGTTGTAGGACAAATACTCTGTACAATATCTCCGTTGGAGTAGACTTCGCCAAAACGCAAAGCCAGAAGTATTCGCAGAGGTCATGCGAAAAATGTAAAAACTGTGCAACAATGGTTTCAAAATGTCAGCAAGAGCCGTGCGATTGTGGTGAACGAAATGAATGGCCAAGTATTAACACTCACAGGAAAGGGGGACCTACGAAAAATAGTCCGTTTTGGTCCTACTTAAACTATCTGCTGAGCGAGATGGCCCAGCGCTAAGACTCCCGAAGGGCGGCAGTTAAAATCCTCGTCCTGCGATCCACATTTAGATTTTCAGTGATTTACATAAATCACTTAAGGTGAATACTGGGAGAGTTCCTGTGAAAAGGTACTGCTAATTTCCTTCTCCAGTCACACAGAGCTAGTAGTCTTCGTCGTCGACGAAACGTCAAACTCTAATCTTCTAGTTTCCTTCCTTAATACTTGCAATTACGTGCTACAGTTCAGTAGTTGGATTAATGGGTTAATCAAAGCACAATGAAAAACATGGCCCCTCGACCGTGAGACTTTTTGACTGTGTCCTCCCAGAACAACATTCTTGTCTGGTAGGTTTCCCTTCTCTCTCTCTCTCTCTCCCTCTCTCGCTCTCTCTCTCTCTCCCTCTCTCGCTCTCGCTCTCTCGCTCGCTCTCTCTCCCTCTCTCCCTCTCTCTCCCTCTCTCCCCCTCTCTCTCTGTTGCTATTAGTTACTAAACTACATTTAAGTTCTAAAGAGGCTGTAATAAATATGTGGCCGAGCGGTTCTAGGCGCTTCAGTCTGGATGTGTGTGATATCCTTAGGTTAGTTAGGTTTAAGTAGTTCAGAGTTCTAGGGGACTGATGACCTCAGATGTTAAGTCCCATAGTGCTCAGAGCCGTTTCTGTAATAAATGTTGAATGAAGAACGTAGAATAATTTTTCCTATATGTGTATCTACACTTGTGTCCAAAACTAAAGCAACAAATGGGAATTTTGCACGGCTGCGTTTATTTTGCCACAAAACAGTGTAAACAGTTGACAGTAAAGTAGAAATAATGTAAAAACGCAGAAATTAAACAACTGCAGCATACATAACGGTAGGCAAAAATGTTCTTCGTTATTTCAAACTTAACAGATTTGCACTCACATTCCGACAATTGGCTAATGTGTTCAGCATGGGGTGTTACCACGTCTGGCTGCAATACAGGCCTGACAACGATGGTGCATGCTATGAGGGATGTCATCAATGTCGTGTTGAGGCAATAACGCCCATTCTTCTTGCAGAGATTCTCGCAAGTCTTAGAGAGTTGTTGTGGATGCTGACGTGATGCAACCTGACTTCCTAGCGCATCCCAGATATGCTCTATGGGATTCAAATCGAGAGAGCGAACAGGCCACGCCATTCGAGCAGTATCTTCCGTTTCCAAAAAAACATCAACCGCCCGTGTTCCATGAGGTCGAGCATTATCGCCCATCAGTACGAAGTCCGGGCCCAAACCACTTCGCGACAACCGCACATGAGGTCCCAAGATCTAGTCGTGATACGTGACAGCAGTTAAACCTTGCCAATTCACCCGTACAATTTCATGAAGAAGTGTTCGAGTGGTCAACGCAATCCCTGCCGACACCTTTAAGGATTCTCCTCGATATCGATCTCTTTACACAATGTTTGAGTTCCGAAATCGTGTCCCACGTTCCCTCCATATGCGAAACCGTCGAGAATCACTCTCCAGACCAAATCGGAACATCTGCGAAAAGAACATTAACCCACTGTTCGACGGCCCAGGTGGCATGTTGACGACTCCACTCTAGACGTTCCCTTCTGTGAAGACGCATCAGTGGTACATATACAGAAGGTCTCCGACAATAAAAGCTACTCTGCCGAAACCTTCTGTACACCGTGTGTCTCGATACAACACGTCCGGTGGATGCTGCGAAGTCGGATGCCAGTTGCCGTGCAGTACTAAGGCGGTACCGTCGTTGACCTTATGGCCAAATAACTGTCCGCTCCTTTTGGTATCACACATGGTTGGCCATGCCCTGGTCTTCGGGATACTGTCTCTGTCTCTATAAATTGTCGCCACATCAGAGAAACAACAGAACGATTCACAGTAAGCCTTCGGGCCACATCAGTTGGTGACTGTCCTGATTCCATTCTTCTTATGGTCCTCCTCCGCAGAGAGTTAGGTAGGCGTCTTCTTTGTGCCATACTGTGCCGTCTGTGACTGTATACACAACGACTGTGGATGTGGGACTAGCAGGCAAACACTGCCCCGTTCGATAGTTGCTCTGACGTCGTCGATGACGTGGTTATTCATTCACGATTGTACGGACCTCTGTTGACATATTGTATGATTATACCGTGAATTAGACACGACACGGGGAAATGGCGGTTTGTTGCTTTAATTTTGGACACCAGCGTATAAAACAAAAACACAATTCTTGTTGAGATGTTAGTGTTCTTCTTACGTTCTATTTTTCGTTTGGTTGTTGTTACGCTAAGACTACTGAATTTCCTTCTTGATTTCTGAAACTTTCAGCATTTTTCTTCAAACCCTGGACGTTTTAGTTTCAATATTTTCCTTTACAAGCTATTCAAATAAACATATGTAAATTCAATTTTCGATATGCTCCCCAAGGTTTCAACCTATCTGGAAGACAAAATAGTAGTCAAGAACTGATCATGACGTTATATTTTCACCAACTGCACACGTCTTGTTCCAATAGCATTCTATAACATCCCATTCAGCTCTCCATTGTGTTTAAAATTCGACACACTTCTTTATAAGACTTTTATGCTCATCAGTGACACTTGTTAATTAATTCAGCTAACCGTTTCGATTTGCGATTAAATACTGCCTGATATAATTTCTAGAAATTTTATGGCTTTTTATTCAAAAGTTTCTGGACGCCAGCCGGAAATTACATTCGGAGTATTCTCTCGAGTCCATTTCATGTCGCAGCGTGTAATAGTGGCGTCTCCCACGTTTCGCCTTTATTACATTCTCCATTCTCACAGGCATACCAGCAATGAAGTGGTACAGGATTTCCAGGGAAATGAAGAGACCATCATTCGAGGAGAGCTGTAGAGAGTTGCAATTAATGTGAGCTTCTGGAGGCTGACGCGAACCTAACGTTCCCAAACAGCCCTTGAACACTCACTCACGTTAAAATCTGGATTGTGAGCATACTCATAATGGACTTCATTCTTTTGTGAGGTGGAGAGGGAGGGCTGGTAATCGGAAAATTAGTCCACAGAAAATGATACACTAGAAAAGGTAGAACTTTCACTTTCAAATCGTTCACCTGATACTCCGCCGTGATATTGCCATTTAAAGAAACGCAAGATTTTATTAAAGAAAACAGTGATATATTTTGACTTTCCGCTGTGCTGTAATATTCTGCCTGAACTCCTGTAGGAATATAAGACAATGATTATAATTCGGAAGTACCAGTTGTAGGCCATTATAGCTGCTTTATCACGGATACGCATTTTATGCTCATCTTATCAAACTATGTTCGTGCTGTAAATACACAATGTGTAGTTATACGATGAGAGTGACTATGAGAGATTTCCCATTTGTCACCAGAGCTTCTTCCGCGGTCGCTGGACCATTGAGTTAAAAATGTGAGTCAAGTTAGTTCTGAGTTATGGTCATCGCTTCGTGTTTTTCTCTGCGAAGTCAGAATCAGCTGAGTTGGACAGTGTAGGAAAATTGTAACCTCTCATATTGGCATGTTACACTGATCGAATCAGATCACTTCATCATTGTGATAAATTCGTTTCAACATTTGCTTTTAATTTAAGAATCAACAAACATGGCACCCTTTTCCGAAAACCTGTATCATAGTTAATTCTTCATGTAAAATGCACAGAACTCTTTTTGTATGCCTATGACGTGAGATATTTCATGTGCTTTTAATCGCTTGGCGCCCAATATCGTATTACACATCCTCTCGATGTTATCTATGTAGTTGTAGCATTGTTAATATTTGCAGCTATTCTTCCCCAGTTGCTGCTTCTGTTTTGTTTATCATGTAGATTAGAAAAATTTCGCTTCTTTTTTCAACTGTGTTGCAACATCCAGTTACAAAACATTGAATTTTTAGTGTCTACATAGTAAAAAAAAAAAACTGTAGTGCTGCAGCATTTTCACATGAATCAGCTTGTAGATAAATACGGTTCAAATGGCTCTAAGCACTATGGGACTTAACATCTGAGGTCATCAGTCCACTAGACATAGAACTTCTTAAATCTAACTAACCTAAGGACATCACACACATCCATGCCCGAGGCAGGATTCGAACCTGCGACCGTAGCAGCAGTGCGGTTCCGGACTGAAGCGCCTAGAACCGCTCGGCCACCGCGGCCGGCAGAGGAATATGGAGATGGACCCAAATGTGAACGAAGCTAACATGTGAGCACGAGAGGGAGGGGGGGGGGGGGTAGGGGGGGGAAGGAAGCAATGCAAGAAGCGTTTAAGAATTTCAAAAGTAAAATTTTGCCAGTCTCTCCAAACATCCTAGGGCGTTCATGTCTTACGTAAAGTCAGTGAGCAAATCGAAATCATTTATTCAATCGTCCAATGGTCATATTACGTGTATTATGCAGACCAATTTGTTCTCCATCTAAATGATTTTCAGTATATATCAATATACACTGATCAGTAAAAACATTATGACCACTGCCCACCGCCACGTTGGATGGATGTCGCCTGGTGGCGTTGCGGGCACGTGATGAGTATCAAATGTATATAAGCGGAGCAGACACGGACGGGGATCACCGTAGCGATTATTTAGGCTGAAAATGCAGAAATCCATTGAGATTACCGACTTCGACAAAGGACAGATTATTATTAGGCAAAGCCGGTGAACGAGGATCTAGAAAACGGCGAAACTGGTCGAATGTTCACGTGCTACTGTCGTGAGCATCTACAGAAACAGGTAGAAGGACAGTGAAACTACCACTAGGTGCTAAATGGTTGGACGTCTACGACTCTTCACAGAATATGGAGGTCGGAGGCTTGTCTGCTGTGTAAAGTAGGGCAGACGGTGATCTGTGGCATCTCTGCCCATTCACCATACTTGTTTGAACATGGAGCTCCGAGGTAGACCACCTGTACGTGTTCACATGTTGGCCCAACGACGACATCAGTTACGATTGCAGTGGGCACGGGACCATCGGAATTCGACCATCGATCAGTGGAAACGTGTCGGATCTTCGGTTGAAGCACATTTTTGCTACACTAGGTCGATGGTCGCCTCCAAAAACGCCGCATCGAGGTGAACAACGGTACGAAACAAGCAGCGCGCCACGGACACAGGCTGGTGGGACCAGTATTATGCTACAGGAGAGAGTCTTCTGTACTTGCGTGGGATCTGTGGTAGTAATCGAAGACACGCTGACAGCTGCGAAACACCCGCATCCGTTCATGCATGATGTCTTCCCCAACGGCGATGTCACCATTCAGCAGTATAATCGTCCGTATCTCAGAGCCAGAACCGTGCTACAGTGGCTTGAGGAGTGTTATAGAGAACTCACGTTGATGTCTCGGCGACCAAATCCGCTTGATGTAAATCATGTGGAACCCACCTGGGTCGCTATCTGGCGCCATTACTGCGTACGCATATCAACGGGCCGTTATTTGCGCGAATTTCATGACCTGTGCGCAGACATCTAATGGCACATACCTCCACAAACCTAAAAAAATGGTTCAAATGGCTCTGAGCACTGCGGGACTTAACATCTGAGGTCATGAGTCACCTAGAACTTAGAACTACTTAAACCTAACTAACTTAAAGACATCACACACATCCATGCTCGAGGCAGGATTCGAACCTGCGGCCGTAGGTTCACGCGGTTTCAGACTGAAGCGCCTAGAACCGCACGGCCCACAAACCTACAAACCAACTGTCGTATCCCTGATACGCAGAATCAGTGATGAATTTCGTTCCAAAGACGAACAAAGAAGTTATTAAGCAGGTGGTCATAATGTTTTGGCTCATCAGTGTACATCTTCAGTCGCTAGAGCAGCGAAAGGTTCCATGCGACTGGATAAAAAGCGCTCGTAATTTCCGTACTGAAGAATGTCGTAGGACAGATGTCCATTATTACACAAGGGCGTGCTGAAAGTTAATGCCTCCGAATTTTTTATGTGAAAACTCTTGAAACATTTTAAATAAAACATACTTCATTAACATTGTACACCTTTATTCTTCATGTCTACATATTTATTGCTCAAGATAATCACCCTAGCGACTAACTTATTTCTCCCAACGAGAGAGCAGTTTATTGATACCGTCATTGTAGAATGTTTGACTTTACTGACGGAGTCACAATCTCACCTCTGCTTCCACCACTTGATCAACATCAAATTGAAGTCCTCGAAAGTGTTCTTTAAGTTTCGGAAATAACTGAAAAGCTGATAGGGCCAAGTCGGGATTGTATGGAGAATGATCGATGTCACTGAACTCCACATATCATAGTGTTTTTGTGTGGTCTGGCATTTGCACGCTCAAGGATAGGGTGCTCCAACTGTGGACGAACTCTTCGAATTCGAAACGCGATTACAGAACGCTGTTTCTCTCGCACCGATTTAGTTATGCTACAGACCGCCATGTTACACGCTACAATTTGTAGCCCTCTGCCGGCAGAAGGATGTAAATTAATAAACATCAAGAGTAAAGATGTAGAACGTTAGTAGCGTTTGTTTTATTTAAGCAGCTTTAAGAGTCTTCATATAAAAATTTCGGAGGCGTTACTTTCCAGCAAACCATCATAAGTTTATATCACTGACAAGTCCGCCTCCGTAGCTGAGCGATCAGCGCATCTGACTACTGTGATTATTTCTTTTTGTTTCATTCACTGACGTCAAGCTGTTGTGGAACTATGGAACATGTTTTGTGCTTATGCATTTTGACCCTTTTTGAGAACTAAAGTCTCTTCTATAAAAATTAACACTGATTCTGTATTCAGAGAGCATGTGAAACGCAGCTCACCTTATTAGTCCATAAGACCTGGAGCATCACAGACAGACAACGACGCCCTCAGTTATATCACGTTCCCGTGTTCCTTCCAGGAGGCATTCGATTCAGTTACGCATTTTCGTTCAGCGAAAAAAAAAAAAAGGTTATAGATATGTGACTATATTCAAGGCTTCCCAGCAGATAGAATTGAACGTCATTCACAGACGGATGAAATGTACAGATGTAAAATTAAATTCCGTAACACCCCAAGGGAGTGTTGCAGCCGGCCGAAGTGGCCGTGTGGTTAAAGGCGCTGCAGTCTGGAACCGCAAGACCGCTACGGTCGCAGGTTCGAATCCTGCCTCGGGCATGGATGTTTGTGATGTCCTTAGGTTAGTTAGCTTTAACTAGTTCTAAGTTCTAGGGGACTAATGACCTCAGAAGTTGAGTCCCATAGTGCTCAGAGCCATTTTTTTGAGTGTTGCAGGACCTTTTCTGTTAAAAAGGTGTACAAATGATCCAGTGGGCAATGCTGAAAAATCCGTTAAACTGTTCACGGACGACGGCGTCGTCTATCAGGGGGTTTGAAAGCCCGAAGACTGTATCGAGCTGCAAAGAATGGACAGTTGGTGCAGTGGTGACAGGTCAAGTTGAACGAAAATAAATATAAAATACTGTGCATAAATAGGCGAAATGATGCCCCAAGGTGTGATTGTACTTCCTTCGACTTAGTTCCTCCAATGCTAGGGAGAATATTGGCAACAAGTTTCCTCCAACGAACTCGACCAGCTACTAGACTTCGAGCTTTCTCAGCTTTCTCCAAGTTCATGTCCACGGATTGAAGATCCTCTGAAAAGTTCATGCATAGGTGTTGCGAGGTTTCACTCTTCATATTTCAGAATTTCGTCTGAGATATCAGGTCTTACATGCGTATGTGGCCATCGGTAGCGTGATAAAGTAGTACAGTCGTAGCTTTTTGGACATACTCGTAGCGTGTAATTGCCACATGAATCGCATTCGTTGTAAGACTACAGAATCAACAGTAACACATGAAAATTTGCGCGGATCGGGACTGTGACCCAGATTTCCCGCTTATCGCGAGCAATCGCCTTAGCCATTTCGGCTATACGTGCACACTCCTCGGCTCGATCCAAACCTCCACATGCCACTGTCCACTTACTTACATAGTAGTGCCATGTAGTCGCCAATTAAGCTCGCAACATTACTTGTTTCCCGCTCAGGAAGAGTAACACTACCACAAGGCATCGAGACCATTTATATCGTCGTATGCCCCCGCTCGGCTTGTGATACTTACATACAATTTGATGATCATCGTCTGAATGAAATATTATTCCAGCTTATTCGCTGAATAATATCCACTGCGGCTGATGTCATGAAATTCTCATTCAGTGAATAATTTGGAATAATATTTCATACAGTTGCTAATCGTCAAACTGTATTTAAATTTCCCAGTTCTGCTAGTGATGTATGTATCTACGTCCCTATTACAGACACATCAAAAGAAGTTTTGCATCACTTCTATTCCGAGAGTTCTGGAACCAATACAGAAAACTGGAATACAGATCAACATAAACATCATTTCCGCCCTTTTTATTGCTCATGAAAACCACACATTACATGTTGTACCACCATAAAGCGAGACCTTCAGAGGTGGTGGTCCAGACTTCTGTACACACCGGTACCTCTAATACCCAGTAGCACGTCCTCTTGCATTGATGCATGCCTGTATTCGTCGTGGCATACTATCCATTAGTTCATCAAGCCACTGTTGCTTCAGACTGTCTCACTCCCCAACGGCGATTCGGCGTAGATCCCTGAGAGTGGTTGGTGGGTCACGTCGTAGATAAACAGCCCTTCTCAATCTATCCCAGGCACGTTCGATAGAGTTCATGTCTGAAGAACATGCTGTCCACTCTAGTCGATGTTATCCTGAAGGAAGTCATACACAAGATGTGTAGGATGGAGGCGCGAATTGTCGTATATGAAGACGAATGCCTCGCCATTGTGCTGCCGATATGGTTGCACTATAAGTCGGAGGATGGCATTCACGTATCGTACTTCCGTTACGGTGCCTTCCATGACCACCAGCGGCGTACGTCGGCCCCACATACTGCCACTCCAAAACAGCAGGGAACCTCCACCTTGCTGCACTCGCTGGACAGTGTGTCTAAGGCGTCCAGCCTCACCGGGTTGCCTCCCCCCCCCCCCCCTTCTTGCAGCGGTGTACCGTAGGACTCTAGAAGAGCGTAGCGTTCCAAAGGATTGGAAAAGGGTACAGGTCATCCCTGTTTTCAAGAAGGGACGTCGATCAGTTGTAGAATTTTGGAACACGTATTATGTTCGAGTATAATGACTTTTCTGGAGACTAGAAATTTACTCTGTAGGAGTCAGCATTGGTTTCGGAAAAGACGATCGTGTGAAACCCAGCTTGCGCTATTCGTCCACGAGACTCAGAGGGCCATAGACAATGGTTCCCAGGTAGATGCCGTGTTTCTTGAGTTCCGCAAGGCGTTCGATACAGTTCCCCACAGTCGTTTAATGAACAAAGTAAAAGCATATGGACTATCAGACCAATTGTGTGATTGGATTGAAGAGTTCCTAGATAACAGAACGCAGCATGTCATTCTCAATGGAGGGAAGTCTTCCGAAGTAAGAGTGATTTCAGGTGTGCCGCAGGGGAGTGTCGTAGGACCGTTGCTATTCACAATATACATAAATGACCTGGTGGATGACATCGGAAGTTCACTGAGGCTTTTTGCCTGTAGTACATCGAGAGGCTGTAACAATGGAAAATTGTACTGAAATGCAGGAGGATCTGCAACGAATTGACACATGGAGCAGGGAGTGGCAACTGAATCTCAATGTAGACAAGTGTAATGTGCTGCGAATACATAGAAAGAAAGATCCTTTATCATTTAGCTATAATATAGCAGGTCAGCAACTGGAAGCAGTTAATTCCATAAATTATCTGGGAGTAGGCATTAGGAGTGATTTAAATGGAATGATCATACAAAGTTGATCGTCGGTAAAGCAGATGCCAGACTGAGATTCATTGGAAGAATCCTAAGGAAATGCAATCCGAAAACAAAGGAAGTAGGTTACAGTACACTTGCTCGCCCACTGCTCGAATATTGCTCACCAGTGCGGGATCCGTACCAGATAGGGTTGATAGAAGAGATAGAGACGATCCAACGGAGAGCAACGCGCTTCGTTACAGGATCATTTAGTAATCGCGAAAGGGTTACGGAGATGATAGATAAACTCCAGTGGAAGACTCTGCAGGAGAGACGCTCAGTAGCTCGGTACGGGCTTTTGTTGAAGTTTCGAGAACATACCTTCACCGAGGAGTCAAGCAGTATATTGCTCTCTCCTACGTATATCTCGCGAAGAGACCATGAGGATAAAATCAGAGAGATTAGAGCCCACACAGAGGCATACCGACAATCTTTCTTTCCACGAACAATACGAGACTGGAATAAAAGGGATAACCGATAGAGGTACTCAAAGTACCCTCCGCCACACACAGTCAGTTGGCTTGCGGAGTATGGATGTAGATGTAGATGTAGAAGAGAACGTGATTCAAATCCTGAGCGGGTCCATCCGGCATGTTGTTGGGCCTATCTTAACCACGCTGCATTGTGTCTTGGTTGCAAAGAGGGACCTCGCCATGGACGTCGGGAGTTAAGTTGCGCATCATGCAGCCTATTGCGCACAGTTTGAATCGTAACAAGATGTCCTGTGGCTGCACGAAAAGCATTATTCAACATGGTGGCGTTGCTGTCAGGGTTCCTCCGAGCCATAATCCGTAGGTAGCTGTCATCCACTGCAGTAGTAGCCCTTGGGCGGCCTGAGCGAGGCATGTCATCGACAGTTCCTGTCTCTCTGTAGCTCCTCCTTGTCCGAACAACATCGCTTTGGTTCACTCCGAGACGCCTGGACACTTCCCTTGTTGAGAGCCCTTCCTGGCACGAAGTAACAACGCGGATGCGATCGAACCGCGGTATTGACCGCCTAGGCATGGTTGAACTACAGACAACACGAGCCGTGTACCTCGTTCCTCGTGTAATGACTAGAACTGATCGGGTGTCGGACCCGCTCCGTCTAATAGGCGCTGCTCATGCATGGTTGTTTACATCTTTGGACGGGTTTAGTGACATCTCTGGACAGTCAAAGGGACTGTGACTGTGATACTATATACACAGTCAACATCCATCTTCAGTTCTGGGAACCGGGGTGATGCAAAACTTTTTTTGGTGTGTGTACATAAGGCTGCTGATATGCGGAAATCGGCCAACTTCTTGTATTACCTTCTGCTGAACTACAATGTGAGTTGATACATTTCCTCATTTAATGTACACTGTATTTGTTTTATCATAATTTATTTTTAGCCCCACAGAACTGGCCATTCCATCCAGATTGGTAGTTATTAGTTGTAAACTCTGTTGGGTTTCTTCCAGATAGTGATGTCATCAACAAAATACAGATCCATAAGCCTACTCTGCTCATTCAAACGTACACCAATGTTGGAGTTGTCCATAGTTTTTATCATTACGAAATCGACGACTAATATGAAATGGAAAGGTGTCAAAATGCGTCCTTGGCTTACGCCTGTCAGAATAATAAAGAAAGGAGTGTTCCTCTCCTCTGTTCTTATACAGCAACTCGAATTTGGAAGACATCAATGATATTTTCAGGAATTCCATATAGGCTTACAGTATTCCACAATGATTTTCGGTGTGTACTGTCAAACGCTTCTCTAAATCAAAGAAGATTAGGAACAGTGGACAATTGAATTCTATGCATTGTTGTATTACGTTTCGTAGAACAAATATTAGTTCGGAGCAGGATCTCCCATTTCGAAAGCCGGCTTGTTCTTCTCGTAGTCGACATTCTGCTGCTTTTTGCATCCTTTTTAAAAGAACGAGGTGAAAGACTTGGCCTGGCACCGAGAGAAACATGATTCCTCTCCAATTTGTACATTATGTTCGACTTCCTTTCTTCGGTAGCTTAATAATGATGGCACGTCTCCAGCCTTGAGAGAACTTGCCTTGGTTGCCAAGAGATATTTCACAGTTTATTAAGGTGGTGTATTAAATCAGGACCCCCATATTTCAGATTTTCTGCTGAAATTTAATCCCAACCAGCTATTTTATTGTTTTAGGCTGTGCAGACCTCTGCATCTGTGATATTACCTGTTTTTTTCCATTTTCGTACTGTCGATAACTCAATAGAAACAGAAAAATCCGTAAAACATCTAGAAGTAACCGTCTGTAGCGACCTAAAGTGAGAAATGCCAGGCTGATTCGTTGGACGAATCGTGAGGAAATGTAATTCATGCATGAGATAAATCGTACAACCTACTGTTGACTGTTGTTCGTCAGTCCAGGACGATTACCAGGTTCGAGTAATAGCAGATATAGAGAAGATCTAACAAACAGAAGCACTTGCAGTCATGGGACTGGTTAGTATACGCAGAGAACGAATTGAGATGCTGAACAAATTCCAGAGCATACGCTACAAGAGAAGCGTTGCTGAACGCTGAGAGATTTGCTCCTTACCCCCATTAAAGGCGTTTCCCGGTCTCAAGGGTTCAAAATATCCTTTCGGTTTTTTGGCATATTTTGACTCCTTATAGTCTTAAGAATATGTGATAAAAATTATTCTGTCAGGAAATTGTTCTTTGTGCCTGAAAAATCACGTTTCAATGGAAGCCCGGATACACCCACTCTAGCCGCTCTGGGCGTTTGGCCCGTTTGCGACTCCTATCGATATCTCCTTTGCTGTAAAGCTATTGTAGCAGTCTATGTCGAAGAAAATATAGATATAGGTGTTGTATTTGCCCACCAGATCATTCAGGTATATGCTTTCGATAAGTGAGATGGTTCAAATGGCTCTGAGCACTATGGGACTTAACATCTTAGGTTATCAGTCCCCTAGAACTTAGAACTACTTAAACCTAACTAACCTAAGGACACCACACACATCCATGCCCGAGGCAGGATTCGAACCTGCGACCGTAGCAGTCCCGCGGTTCCGGACTGAAGCGCCTAGAACCGCACGGCCACCACGGCCGGCAAAGTGAGATGAAAAAAGCGTTTATGGAGACACTTTATCTAAGGACATCAACAAATGATAATCCGGAGTACGATTACTGTTCTGAAAATTCGCGTAAATGGAAGCAAGCTCAGATGAACGGAACACTGGATACTTTTGATTATAAGTCACCACTGAGCACTGAATTTATTAATTTGGATTTATACTCCAAAACACATGTTTTCGAGTGTAAAGGTCATGCAAATTGCTAACAATAGCACGTGCGTCATTTTTAACGACGGTTTTAAGGGTGCTCTGCATGAAAGTCGTAGGATTCATTATCGGCACCACGGCTTACTCATTCGCCACGAAAAGGAACGAGAAACGCCTCAAGCGTTCGAACCGGTGTTTGTTCCAGAGCAGTGTCGAGGCTAGAATTGTGGCTAGAGAGACTAGCATATTAGGAAATGAGATCTTCGTAGAAGAGGAAGGTTTTCTGTGTGGCCCAATAATAAGGTGACAAATTTTAAAGTTATGTACACAAAAATCACACTCAATATTTTAAATGCGTATTTTTCGAGACAACGTTTGTTAAACTGGTTGGCGTGATTCAAACAAAACTACTCTTTAAAATTGGATGCCGTTTTGGATGTAATAAAACAGACACTTGTAATTTTGGCGTGAACCTAAAAAAATACGTTTTTCATGACTGTTATTTATTTACATTTAAAGGCAACAAAATAGGTCGATTTTCAGTACCTACGATTTCTGATATCCCTCATTGTCATACGCACTTCAGAAAATTTAATTTTCGAGGTTCATGTCATAGAAAATGTAATTCTGATAATTTTAATGCAGACCTATACTTCACTCTTAACGGTACGAAGCGTTTAGTTGAGCAATCCGCGCAGAGATATTCTGGCCGCCACCTTGTGCTGCATATGTTCATCAATTGAACGGCCTCAATTTTTTACATGGTATTTAAGATGTGTGCTTTTGTTCGTTAATAAATATTTGTAGAGAAAATAATTTATTGCAGAAAAAATGTTGAACATGAAAGTAAAATAAGGCTCCGAGACCGAAAATGCCCTTGAGAACGTACATTTGAAGACTTGTCGGGCAACATATTACTTGCTACCACACATATCTCTTGAAATTACCAGGACGAGAAAAGTCGGAAACGGAGAAGGGCTGACATTATAGTGATACCAAAAGTGCGCTCCGCCACAAACCATGTAGTTATACATTGAGGTGACAAAAGTCATGGGATACCTCCTAATATCGTGTCGGACCTCCTTTTACCACTAGTGCAGTAATTCGAGGGCGCACGGACTCAACAGCAGCAGAAATATTGAGCCCTCCTGCTTCTATAGCCGTCCAAAATTGCGAAAGTGTTGCTAGTGCAGGATTTTGTGCACGAACGGGCCTCTGGATTATGTCCCACGAATGTTCGACAGGATTCGAGTCGGTCGATCTGGGTGACAAAATCATTCGCTCTAATTGTCCAGAATGTTCTTCAAACCAGTCGCAAACAATCGAGGCCCGGTGACATGGCACATTGTCATCCATAAAAATTGCGTAGTTGTTTGAGAAAATGAAGCCCATGTATGACTGCAAATGGTCTCCAAGTAGCTAAACATAACCATTTACACTCAATGACCGATTCAGCTGAAGTGTTGCCAACTTTGTGGATTTTCCACTGAAACTGGTGGTTTCTGTCCTCCTTTTAGTGGCGAAATATTGCTTCTAGTGGCTGCTGGATTTTATAGTGGTTTGGTAGAATTCAGTTTCAGTTACTGAAAATGCAATCTTTCAACCAGTAAGCTATTTATATGTTTCGAAATACGTTATTTCTACTTTATTTGATTTCAGGACTATTTAACTTTTACTGCGAAGACAACGCTGATGCTTTACAATGTGGCATCAAACGAACCATCACACTCGATGGACTGCATGCGGGGATTCCCTGTAGAATGAACAGTATTTAGTAGCACCCAGTTATAGTTCACTTCACGACCGAAGGCGGCTTGCGCAGGTGCAGGGAGTGCTCACTTATTTCACTGTCGCTTCGAATAACCACTGAGTATATCCGAACGGATATGTTCATCGTACGTCCCATATTGATTTCTGCAGTTATTTCACGCATTGTTGCTTGTCTGTTAGCACTCACAGCTCTACGCAAACGTCGCTGTTCTCGGTCGTTGAGTATATATAGACCGTCGACCACTGCATTGTCCGTGGTGAGAGTTAATGCCTGAAGTGTGTTATTTTCGGCACGCTCTTGACTCTGGGGATCGCAAGATATTGAATTCCCTAACGATTTCCGAAATGGAGTGACTTATGTGTCTAGCTCTAACTGTTCGAACAAACAATTCATAAATGCGATAAGCACGTCTTAATTACTTCGTCATTTCTCCCGATATTTCACATCGGTATTCCTTAGCAACGCTAAAATTAAATTACATTCCGACTTTTCCCTTTGTACGCCAATCCTTTTGGGTGATATGTGATACCTTCTCGCCATTCTTAACTTATTTGACATAATGTCCATTTTCTCATCTGTAAATTGAGTTTCTGTCCGTTGTCGGTCAGTCCAACTGGAAACATAAATCTGAAGCACAAAGCAGTAAAAATTACGCAACATCGTAATCTTCTGCAGCAGACTGAAATTCGTTGTTAGTATGTACAGGGTGACAATTATGGAACTATATGAAAAAAAACATAAATTATTTACAAACTGCGGCCGGAGTGGCCGAGCGTTTTTAGGTGCTACAGTCTGAAACCGCGCGATCGCTACGGTCGCAGGTTCGAATCCTGCCTCGGGCATGGATGTGTGTGATGTCCTTAGGTTAGTTAGGCTTAAGTAGTTCTAAGTTCTAGGGGACTGATGACCTCAGCAGTTAAGTCCCATAGTGCTCAGAGCCATTTGAACCATTTTTACAAACTACGGCGAGCAGGCACTTCATTCAACATGTAAACGTCACTACAGATATTTGGATTTAAGTTATAACATGTTCGATATGCCTGCCATCATTGGTGATGATGTGGCACAGACAAACAGCGATATTTTGCGTGACCCGCTGAAGTGTAGGAACATCGATGCTGTCGATGACCTTCTGAATGGCTGTTTTCGGCTCACCAATGGTTTCGCGTTATTGCTGTACACCTTGTCTTTAATATAGTCCCCCAAAAAGGAGTCGCAGGTGTTCAGATCAGGAGAATATGACGACCAATCGAGGCCCATGCCAGTGGCCCCTGAGTACCCCAGTCGGTAGTCACCATGCCATCAAGGAATATCGCACCGATTCTTCCGTGACTGGATGTTGCACATCACATAGTCACCCGTTGAGGGGGAAGAGGCTTCGCCATGGCGAAATGTGGTTCTCAGTCACCCAAATGAGCTAATTTTGCTAACTGGCGAACCCATCCAAATGAAAGTGGGCTTCGTCGCTAAACCAAAACATATTAATTCCCTTCATCCCACGCGGCCAACCGTGCATTTAGAACGTCCGTTCAGAAGTTATGACCATTTTATTTCATATAGTTCAATGATTGTCACACTGTATAAATAAATGATGGAAACAGATCCATAGAAACAGCTCCAGAAATATTAACAATTAAAATACCGTAGTTGGTGATTTCTTTTGGAGTTGTACATGGCGCTACATTTATTAGTTTACATCATAAGGGCCATATTTTCCAGCTTTGTGAAAGACGGAGTGAACTGATATTTTATACACATTGCCCACTGAAACGTTCTTCTCCCCTGTCACACGTTGCAAAGATAACGGGACAACAAGCATCAGTTTGCGATTAAATGGCGAGGAAGGTGATACACGCCATACTCTGCGAGCGTTAGGGTCTACGAAGAAATAAAAAAAAAATGTTCAAATGTGTGTGAAATCTTATGGGACTTAACTGCTAAGGTCATCAGTCCCTAAGCTTACACTCTACTTAACCTAAATTATCCTAAGGACAAACACGCACACCCATGCCCGAGGGAGGACTGGAACCTCCGCCGGGACCAGCCGCACAGTCCTTGACTGCAGCGCCTTACACCGCTCGGCTAATCCCGCGCGGCTTACGAAGAAATCACAAAGTTTATTCCAATCCATTGTGGCGCAATGGTATAGCAAACTTATGTTGTGATAAATATTAAGAGACAGTTATAGTTTGAACAATGCCCTTTATTGGCTCAAAAACGAGGCCTCTCACCTGGGTTGGGCATCATCAGGTTATCTCGTGCGGTTTGTGCTACCAGTCAAAGCAGTATTGAGTACGACCACGCTCGTACTGTAAACCGGCACTCTGTTCCGCACATGTTCATGTATATGAAGTGGTCTGCACACATATGTGATATTACAGTGATCTCACTACCTCTGTTGTGTATTCCTGACGTTTAATCTATAATTCTCATGAATGATGCCTTGTCATAATACACTGAAGCGCCAAAGGAACTGGAATAGGCATCCGTATTCAAATACAGATATCTAAACAGGCAGAATACAGCGCTGCTGTCGGCAACGCCTATATAAGACAACAAGTGTCTGGCCAATATGTTAGATCGGTTACTGCTGCTACAATGACAGGTTACCCTGATTTAATTGAGTTTGAACGTGGTGTTATAATCGACGCACAAGCGATGGGATACAGTATCTCCGAGGTAGCGATGAAGTGGGGATTTTCCCGTACGACCATTTCACGAGTGTACCGTGAATATCTGGAATCCGGTAAAACATCAAATCTCCGACATCACTGCGGCCATTAAAAAAAAAATCCTGCAATAACAGGACCAGCGGCAACTTAAGAGAATCGTTCAACGTGACAGAAGTACAACCCTTCCGTAATTTGCTGCAGACTTCAGAGCTGGACCATCAACAAGTGTCACCATGCGAACCATTATTCGGAAGGACGACGGTTCATCCCGTCTCCGGCCATCCTGATTTAGGTTTTCCATGATTTCCCTAAATCGCTCCAGGCAAATGCCGGGATGGTTCCTTTGAAAGGGCACGGCCGATTCCCTTCCCCGTCCTACCCCACTCCGATGAGACCGATGACCTCGCTGTTTGGTCTCCTTCCCCAAACAATCCAACCCCATGCGAACCATTCAACTAAACATCATCGTTATGGGCTTTCGGAGCGAAGGCCCACTCGTGTACCTTTGATGACTGCTCGACACAAAGCATTACGCCTCGCCTGGGCCCGTCAACACCGACATTGGACTGTTGATGACTGGAATCATGTTGCCTGCTCGGACGAGTCTCGTTTCAAATTGTATCGAGCGGATGGACGTGTGCAGGTTTGGAGACAACCTCATGAATCCATGCACCTGCACGTCAACATGAGTGTGTTCAAGCTGATGTAGGCTCTGGAATGTTGCGGGTCATGTGCAGTTGGAGTGATATGGGACCCCTGATACGTCTAGATACGACTCTGACAGGTGACACGGACGTAAGCATTCTCGTCAGCATCCACTCATGTCCTCTGTGAATTCCGACGGATGAGGGCAATTCCAGCAGGACAATGCCACACCCCACACTTCATAATTGCCACAGAATGGGGTCAGAAACACTCTTGTGAGTTTAAACGCTTTCGCTGGCCGCCAAACTCCCCTGACATGTACATTATTGAGCATACCTGGGATGCCTTGCAACGTTCTGTTCAGAACAGATCTGCACCGACTCGTACTCTTACGGATTTATGGTCAGTCCTGCAGGATTCGTGGTGTCAGTTCCCTCCAGCACTACTGCAGACGTCAGTCGAGTCCATGCCACGTCGTGTTGCGGCACTTTTGCGTGCTCGTGGGGCCCTATACGATATTAGGCAAGTGTACCAGTTTCTTTGGCTCTTCAGTGTACTTTGTGCATTTATGATTGGTATAATTTTATTTGGACCAGTTTTAATTCATCTGTGTATAATGTTAGTGAGAAAGTTAAAAGCAGTTCAATACAGATCAAGTACCCTGCATTTATAAACCTGGGTTCGGTGGGGCGGCCGTGGGGTGGGAGGAGTGCTATGGCCTGTTGTGGTGTTGTGAACCACTGAGGGCTACGGCAGGACGAAGCCCCTCCGTAGTTTCTACGTCCCTGGTTTAATAAACAATACACACACACGCTATGTTTACGATTAAAAATGTGTTTGGGAAACTGACATGGACGATATGATCGTAAATACAGAATTGCTTCTTATATCTGCGTGGGTGACATCTGCAACAAACATTTTAAAAATATCCCTAAAGTTTAGCAAAGACCTTCGTTAGATAGTGTTATTTACATATTTTTTATGGTGGAGGTTCTAAGTTCCAAATTAAAATTTGGAATACTCTAGATTTCTAACAAGGGAATGGGCACATGCGACATGACGAAATACATCCCGAAATTTTTTGCACCGGAAGAAAACAACAAAACAAAACAAAACAAAAATCAAATGGCTCTGAGCACTATGGGACTTAACATCTGTGGTCATCAGTCCCCTAGAACTTAGAACTACTTAGACCTAACTAACCTAAGGACATCACACACATCCATGCCCGAGGCAGGATTCGAACCTGCGACCGTAGCGGTCACGCGGTTCCAGACTGAAGCCCCTAGAACCGCACGGCCACAACGGCCGGCAACAAAACAACCGCACTGTCTAAAATTTTCCTGCTATTGCACAATGTGAAATTTTTTTTTTAATATTTCAAATTGTCAAATAATTTGCCTGCCAAATAGCTGCAGAAATGTAGCCTACACTACTGGCTAAGCTGGAGCAGACAGTGCATGTACAACAGTTCAAATGGTTCAAATGGCTCTGAGCACTATGGGACTCAACATCTGAGGTCATAAGTCTCCTAGAACTTAGAACTACTTAAACCTAACTAACATAAGGACATCACACACATCCATGCCCGGGGCAGGATTCGAACCTGCGACCGCAGCGGTCGCGCGGTTCCAGACTGAAGCGCCTAGAACCGCTCGGCCACTCTGGCCGGCCGTACAACAGTTGCTGCACAGCTTTGGATGATGGCGCGGCAGTCAGTAAACAATACTATTTTTTTATGTGGAACTCTTAGAGCTTTTTAAATAACACAAATGTTAGTAACATTCTACATCTTTATTCTTCATGTCTACATATTTATTTGTCAACATAGTCACCCTTGCGAATGACACATTTTTATATTATTATATGAATACGTGGTGTATGTTCTTTCGGACATGTCCAAAAGAACAGACACCACGCAGTCACATAAATCTCTCACCTAGATGGGCAATGGATCTACCTACTCCAGTGCAGGTGCACAAGTACATCCGACCTCCTGCGGGAATCTCACAGTGGAAACTCCCCGTCTCATCCCCCTCAGGCTTAGTTATAAAATGGCGCAGTGGACAGCCCGTCAAAAACTGAACACCGATCAATCATGAAAGCAGGAATAATGGGTACTGAACTGTGAAAAAAGAAGGAAAACAGAAACAGTGTACGGTCCAAGCTCAAGACGTTCAACATCGAGCGAATTGCCAGTATCACGGTGTCGTGGTTGTGTGGTCACGGTGGTGGATTACAAAGCACGAGATCCGTGTTCGAATCTCTTTCTTGCCCAATTTTTTTCACAACTTTATGAACTTACCGTCCGGCCATTGTCGTGTCTGTTCTTCTTCTGTAGTCTTGGCAGTTGTCATACTATACATTGGTTATAGAATATTAATCCTGTGGTAATAATACAATACCGTCGCAAGTAAATGTAATAGATGAATAGCGAGAGCAGGCGAGACGCCGCATAGACCTCTTACAGGAATGAAAACAAAGAAAAAACGGGTCTGAACTACGTTACAACAAAGGAATTCAAGGGTCAAAACTTCAAAAATGGAACGCAAGAGTGATAACATGTGGTACTTGTGTAGAAGAAATAGGAACTACGTACGTCAGGGACCTCCATCCTTACACCTGGCTGGTGTAAACGACGTTACAACACGACACAAACACAAATTTAAATACAGCGAACAGACTCATCACAAGGGATGATCCCTATGGTTAATGGGACCAGGCAGACAGGTTTCTTAGGTTAAAGCCTAAGTCCACACAGACAGTAATCAAGAAAAAATAGAATAAAAGAAGCTTCATGTACAGTACATAGGGATAAAGCCAAGGGTAGTATCAATTGATTTCATCAAAATATCAGGGGAATAAAAAATAGAGTAGATGAGCTGATACTGTGTGTAGATGATCTCAAAAATAAGAATGAGATTGATATACGTTGTCTGTCTGAACACCATGTAACTGTGGGGATGGAAAGTGTCACTATAAATGGGTATAATTTAGCATCTTACACTTGCAGATCTAGTATGGATAAAGCTGGAGTTGCCATTTACACGGAATAAGGGTATAAGCACAAAACTTTAGATGTAAGCAAATTTTGTGTCGATCAGTACTTTTGAAGTTTGTGCATGTGAACTACAGCTAGATAATGTAGTGTTGATATTAGCAACAGTGTACAGTTCCCAATTAGGACGTTGGGAGCTATTCATAAAAAAGTTTGACTCCCTATTATGCTGTCTGTCAGACAAAAAGAAGTTATTAATCTGTGGTGATTTCAATGTAAACTTTCTAAGCGGATCTGATAGGAAAAGTGAACTAGAAGTGTTATTAAAGACATATAGCTTAGAATCAGTAATCAATTTCCCTACACCTATAGCTCAAGACAATAACGTCCTAATAAATAATGTATTTGTACAGCAAGAGGAAATAAAGTTAACACATGCTTTCCCTGTGATAACTGGATTATCAGACCATGATGCACAACTGATTAACTTACAAAATTTTGCAGGGTGTACAGTACAGAAACCATTAAGTAAAAATGTAGGGCTGGTCAAATGCAACATATTTCTTGATAAATTTATATCACTTTTTGAACACTGTTGGTCCAAAAAAATTACTAAATGTAACACTAAACAGTTTTCAAAGAGACCTTTGATTACTGCGGGTATCAAAGTGTGTTCAGAAAGAAAAAGAAAATTGTATGAGGCAGCAAGAATTAGTAAAGGCCCAGAAGTAGTTTACACTATAAAAATTATTGTAACATGCTGAGAAAAATTGTCAGAAAATCAAAAAATACGTATATTAGAGACGATATTAAGAACTTGGCCAATAAAATAAAATCAGTATGGAATGTTGTTAGAAGAGAGGCAGGAAAAGTAGCCACTGGGTTAGGTAGTATTTCTATTAAAGAGAATGAGACCATCTTAACCAAAAGTACACAAGTAGCTAATGTATTTAGCAGCCATTTCTTGTGTATAGGTGAAAAAATTGGTAAGAATAGTTGAAAAGAAAAAGCCAAGCAGTACGTGGAAGAGTCAGTTTTGAGAAATGCTAGTCAGATTAATTTTCTTCTATCTCTTGTAAAATAAGGAAAATCATTAGATCTTTGAAAAATAAATACTATGTTGGAGTAGATATTAAAACAATTTGGAGCAGTTACAGTTGATGTGCTGGGTCACACTGTAATGAATCAGAAACTCAAGGTATTTTCCCAGAGAGGTTAAAATATGACATTGTCAAGCCTCTCTGCAAAGAAGGGGACACCACAGATGTCAATAATTACTGGCCAGTATCCTTGCTTTGAGCTTTTTCAAAAATCGTCAAGAAAGTAAAGTACTCACAGGTGCTTAGCCATTCAACAGTAATGGGATACTTAGTAAATTACAGTTTCGATTTCAAAAATGCTGTTCCACTGAGACAGCACTATAAAATTTCACTGAAAAAATAACCGAGTCTCTAAATAATAATAATATATCGCCAATAGGAATTTAACTGTGACTTACCCAAAGCGTTTGATTGTGTGAATCACGACATTGAGTTACACAAATTACAATTCTGTGGTATAAATGGAATAGCATATGAGTGGTTTAAGTCATATCTACAGAATAGGGAGAAAAAAGTATCTTTATATGGTTTAGGTCATTTAAGGAAGTTTCCCACTTCATCTAACTGGCGTGAAATTACGTGTCCCACAGGGTTTGATCATGGGTCCCCTTCTGTTCTTGATATATGTGAACGACCTCCCTTCCTATCTGAAACAGGAAGCTGAACTGACACTGTTTGCTGATGGTAGAAGCATCATTATTAATCCTGTTAAAGGGAACTCCAATAGAAAATTATACAAATAATGTCTTTGGAGAAGTTGTTGATTGGTTTTCTGTGAACAGACTTGCTCTGAACTTTGAAAAAACACAGTACAGCCAATAATTTTCTACTGCAAGGAGTACAGTTCCTTCAATAAATACAACACATCAACAGAAGTCAGTAGCCAGGGTAGAGCATACTAAGTTTTTGGATGTACATGTAGATGAGAATATTAATTGGAAAATTCATATTTTTATCTCCTAAACCGACTAAGTTCACTAACTTTTGCAATAAGAATAATTGCTAATTTTGAGGATATAGAAATTAGTAAGCTAACGTACTTTGTATACTTTCACTCTCTAGTTTCATACACAATAATATTTGAATAATATTTTGGGGTAACTCAACACTTAGGCAAAAAGTATTCACTGCTCAAAAGAAAGTGGTGAGAATAATGTGTGGGGCTCACAGTCGTACATCTTGCAGGCATCTCTTTAAAAGATTAGGAATTCTTTCAACAGCCTCGCAGTACATTTACTCAGTATGAAATTTGTTCTCAATAACATGGACCAGTTTCAAAACAACAGTGATATTCATGATTATAATACCAGAAGAAAGAAAGACCAACACTGTCCTCTACTTAGCCACTCTTTGGCACAGAAAGGGGTAAAATATGCTGCTGCAAAACTTTTCGATAAATTACCAGATGAAATAAAATGTCGGACAGACAGCAGTAATAGTTTTAAAAATAAACTGAAATCATGTCTCACTGGCAGCTCCTTCTATACCATAGATGAATTCTTGAATAGGAATAAATAAATCTGCAGGTATAACACAGGCAATTTGTGCCATTTAAGGGAATAGTGTAGGTAATAAAAATTTAAGTTTTAAAACGAAAAAATCTTTGACTTATGTGTGCATTTCCTGTGCACTTGACACGTTCCACATCATAACGGTTACTGTGAGATTGGCAGTGGAACACAAAACTAACTAACTCAGTGATCAGACGGACAGTTCATAATTTTGTGAAAAGAAATATGAAGCACGAGGAAGTTTTGAACACATAACTGCACCTTGGTAGGCCAACGTCGTGACCACATATCCACGATGACATAACTGCTGTAATACAGTCCATATTGCACATCTTGCGTTTGGACCTTTTACTGTTTCGATTTTACTTCTTTTTTAACAGTTCAATACACATTCTTTTTGTTTTCATGCTTGATGTGTGTTCAGTTTATGACGTGCTATCCACTGGACCATCTTACCACTACATCTGAGGGGGGTGCGGTGGGGAATTTCCCTAGTCAGAGTACCCAGCACGGAGAAAATGGACAGGGACTGTGAGTAGGTGGCGCTCGATGGGAATGTGGGTCGACCTAGGAGCTTGCGGAGATAGTCCGAGCAGACACAAGAAACTCTGTGTCCCAGTTAGCGCAGTGGCTAACGCACTTCCATACTAAACAGGAGATCGCGGATTCGAATCCTGGTCCAGCATACATTTTTACTCGTCGCCGCCGATTCCGCGTCATGTCCAGATGCAGCAAACATTAGTAATCCCTTTCGTTTCCTTTCTCTCCTCCCTCCACCTTCAGTTTACATATAAGACACATTTCTTACAACGAGAGACCAGTTTGTTGATAGCGCCACTGTAGAATATTGGACTTTGTTGACGGCGCCACCATTACTCCTCTGCTTAACCGCTTCATCACTATCGAAGTGAAGTAGTCGAAGGTGTTCTATAAGTTTTGGAAAGACTTGGAAATCAGACGGGCCAAGTCAGTATTATATGGAGGATGATCGATGACAGTGAACTCAAGGCGTCTGATTGTTTCAGATGTCGCAGAGCTCGTGAGTGGTCTGGCATTGTCATGATGACGGAGAGAATGCGGCATGTGTGCATGAACTCTTCAAATTATTATGTCGATTACAGCACGCTGTTCCGCAAACACCAGCATAGTTACATCGCAAACCGTCATGTTACACGCTACCGGTAGAGGGCTGTTAATATGAAAACAGGAAGAATAAAGATGTAGAACATTAGTAACGTTTGTTTGTTTAAAAAGCTTTAAGAGTTTTTACGTATAAAAATCAGGAGGCGTTGTTTCTCAGCACGCACTCGTAGTTTACAAAGTGAACTTCAATTTCAATTGATAGTTTCTCTTTTGCAATTGTTGACAATTACGATTTTCACAAAGTTGCAACTGATTTAGTACCCAGAAACAACAGTAGTTATCAGTTCCTTTTGCGGTATCTGTAAGTGTTAATAGTGAAGATAGAAATGGATTAATAATCATTGAGCTTTCTTCATATATGCCTGTTTTTACAGAGTGTTCGAAAAAAACTGTCGAACAATTTGAAAGATGGTGGTACTCATCGAAACAAAAAAATTAGTCCAGTAAACATGGGCCCGGAAACGCATATTTTCCGAGATAAACACGTGATTGTAGACAGGACTGCCCGACGCTTGGTTGCGGATATTAGCACAGTCGTTGTATTGGCACTCCGTCAAATGTGTCGGCAGTGTATTATGAGGTCCTACTCACAGTACTCTACCTGTGCCATCAGGTGTTCTCCAGTCAAGTGTATGGTTCGAGTCGTGATGTAGGCTACTTTAGTTTTCGTCGTATTTGTGTACTTTAACTGTCAACCCTGGGCACGAATCATGGTGTTTTACCTTCTTCCAAACTCGGATTCAATTTTGTATTTACAGTTATTGCGCTGTTTGTACGTACAGATGGTGTAGTACATTTACATTTTCCCTCTACCACCAGTTGTTAGCAATGGAAGCCTACTACTCGACAAGTGAAATCGCGGACGTGATATTGTACTATGGTTTATCAAATGGACGTAGCCTACGAGCCTGTGCTCTCTACGCTGAAAACTATCCACACCGCAGAGTGCCCTCTGAAAGCTATTCGGCAGAATTTTCCATTGTCTGAGGAACACAGGTACCCTTACACATCGGAAGACAGACAGTAGAAGGCCCTGCACAGTCCGCACGCCTGACATGGAGGATCGTGTGTTACGTTCGGTGGAAGAAACCCCTAGGACCGGTCTGCGACGATTAGCAGCAGCAGCGGAAGGCGTGTCTCACTCTCTTATCTGGGGGGGGGGGTATTTTATGAACAATTACTGTACCCATATCATCTCATATCATCTACAGCGCGTTCCGGCCCTTAGGCCACAGGATCATCGTGGCAGACGGCGGTTCTGTCAATGGTTGTTGCAGAAGTGTACCGCAGCTCCACTGTTTACATATAAGACTTTATTTGCCGGTGAGGTAGAGTTCGCAAGAGATGGTGTGAATTTCCATAACCAGCATGTATGGGCAGATATAAATCCCCAATCAATGCAGGGAATATGGCATCAACACCAATTCTCAATTAACTTACGGGTAGGCGTACTTGGCGATAGATTAACAGCGCCATACGTACTACCACAATGGTTAATTGGGGAAAATTATCTGGACTTTCTCAGTAATGTATTGCCTACCTTACTGGAGGCTGTGTCATTGCAGCATCTAATACAAATGTGGTTCATTCATGATGGCACAACATCACACTTTCGTACAATGTGCGTGAACGTCTGACGCAAACATTTCAGGACTGCTGGGTCCCACACCTTGCCCTACCCCTTCCCTAGACCTCATTCCCCTAGGCTTCTGGTTATGGAGACACTTGAACGAATTGGTTTACGCCATGCCAATCAACGATGTGCGGACACTACAAGATCGCGTCTTCGATGCGGTCCAGCGGATACAACAACAAGCGGGTATACTTCAAAGGTTGTGTCATTCCTTACCCCGGAGGGCAGAGGAGTGGATTATCATGAATGGACGCCACGTTGACCATATCATGTAAACTCGTGTTTATTGCAGAAAGTATGCATTTTCGGAACCATGTTTCCGGATTTATCTCAGAAAGTGTAGATTCCTGGATCCATGTTTATTGGACTTATTTTTCTTGTTTCGATGAGTACTGCACTTCTCAAAGTATTCGACACTTGTCTTTAAACACCCTGTAGAATCTGTGACTGTGCGGGTTCTAGAGTTTCGCAGTAACGTGGAATCCAGTTAAAATTCTCAATCCTGCAACGATAAAATATGAAGAACACGTTATGCGGTTGACATCACATAATTGTCCTGGAGAGCTACATATGTGTGATTTACCGGTTAATTTCTTAGACATTCCTTGAATGATATTGACATTTCGATAGAAATTGTACAAAAATTAGGAGATAAAAATAGTTGACGATTTTGGGAATTATGTTTAGAGTGATGATAGTTTTAATTTAACATCCAGGAATAAGAATATCTTCTTAACCCAAGGAAACATGTACTACAATAGTTTTCAGTGACAAAGAAAACGTCGTGCACTTTTGATTAAATGAAGGAGAGGAAAAAGGTTTAAAGCTAACCATTGTGCAAAGCTGGCTATAAAATCTTGATATAAACTTTACAAATGGGACGAAGAGTTTGATGAAGAAAGAAATATGCAACGAAATGAAACTCGGAAAAGTGTGAAAGCACAAGTATTAGAAAGATTCAGAGCTGCACATGAGACGCGATGTGCCATTACTACGAGACTGGATCATTCGAATCGTAACCAAATGGGCATCAGCGATTTCCAGGCAGCCTCGAGCTTGTTAAGCACAGTCAGTGACTAATACAGAATAATAAAATGTAAAAACTACAAATTTTACTTTAAGAGTAGTTGTAGAGGAGATATCATTAACGGACAGTACTGTAGAGAAATTAGGTTCAAATGGTTCAAATGGCTCTGAGCACTATGGGACTCAACTGCTGTGGTCATCAGTCCCCTAGAACTTAGAACTACTTAAACCTAACTAACCGAAGGACATCACACACATCCATGCCCGAGGCAGGATTCGAACCTGCGACCGTAGCAGTCGCACGGTTCCGGACTGCGCGCCTAGAACCGTGAGACCACCGCGGCCGGCAGAGAAATTAGGAGTTGACATAAAGAAGAAGCTTCCTGTTATCACTTCATCTGCTGTGCATAACGCTGATCAGTCGTGTTTCTTTAAAAAAAAAAAGCTTTGTGCAGACTGCGCTCGACAGGGAAAAAATGGAATACGTTGTGCCAACTGATGAATGTTATTATCACATTTGTATACATTTTTCTCGTGAACTTTGTTGTTAGAACCTCAAGGCAAATTAGGAACAAAAATTAACAAAGGACTGTTTAAGTGTGAAAATCTTGCAATCGACATATCAAAATCTAGTAAAATGGGAAAAAGTAATTTAGAACATTTCATTCTACGTCTTGTTACCTGTTACAGAGATTAATTCGTTTCTGGACATAACGACACCTCTGTCTTTCAGGAGGACGACAGAAAGACTGTTGATGCAATGCGGAGACCTCTCGGAATTATCAGTGTGAGTCAACCTCTTGTTAAGGAATTTTTTTTTTTCGACAGTGGAAAGCATTTTTCAGGAAATTGTCCGGCAACATTTCTGTCATTTGTGCTTTATCTTTTTGCGTTGCCATGTTTTGAGAACTTGATAAAGAATGCTTCATACGTAGCACAGTACGCAGAACAATTATTTCTTACGGTATCCATAGGCGTCCACAGAAATCTAGGAGGGGAGGGGGGAGGGGAGCAAGACTCCAAAACAGCCATTTTTGGTGTAAATGAATTAGTCAGTTTCGAGATGTGTCATGCTACAAGAGCTAAATTTTGTATGTTACAAAAAACTTATTATACACCAGAGAACTGTTGGTTATCCGTGGTGAATGAGAATTCTGTAATGAATGAAAGCTATGACTGCATCCAAATTTTGTCCCTATAAAAGTAGTAATTACTTTAAATTGTTTAAATTTATTAACTTTTTTGTTGAGTTAGTCTGGTATAAAGAAAATATTTGTTTCCACCTCATAGGCACTTCCCTTTTTTGTGACGACTATTTAACATGGAAATCATTCATTGTGAATAAAATGCATAAAATTCGCAAATTATTTTCAGACCTGTGCAACAAGTAGTTTCATAACATTATTTTCGGGTATGTACCATTCCATTTCAATAACTTGAATTCCCGACTGAGGTGCTTGATGTTTGATCTCTGCTTGTTATTTTTTTAAGAATTGTATCTGCAACATTTTAACTGTTGAAATAAACAGGAAATAATCCCAAAAATTAATGATATGTTGTATTTTGGTATGGTTTAAGTGCTTGAAACAACCGACGCTACGTCCTCCTCTCATAGACACTAAACAGTAAATCCCTTTTCACATAAGTGACTTTCTGCCCAAAACCGACTACTCGTTGTAGATGCGTGTCACATGCTTGCATGTAATCAGCCACCAACCACGTTGCGCGTGGATAAGTGACGTCATGATCAATTAACTGTGCAGGATGCGGACTTCTAAAAACTTGAGTACGTTGCAGATTGAGCATGCACAGAAACAGTGGATTGTGTCTTCGTTTACTATCACAGAAAGTTAAACTATTCTCACCGAACCCATCCCTGGCATAGTGATGGATTTTGTACTTTATAAATCTTTATTTTGTTGTTTGTTTTGTTTTTGTGGCACGTTGCGAAAGTTGCTCGATGGCCTACTGTTTTTTCCTACTTTTGTTCTTCCACGAAAGGAACAAAATATCTGAATGCAAAAAGCTATTTATGACTTACAATACATGTATAAAGAAAAAGCCTACACTATGCATAAATAAGAACGTAAACTGGATAAATATTTTAGAGAAAATTCTTTCAACAGGGAAAAAGTCAGATCTGTTTTACGAAGAGAGTAGCTTTCGATGTAATTTGACACTTCGAAAGAAAACAAGACACAAAGGAAAAGTAAAAAGGGCGCTATTCTCCGCCTTCTAATTTTTCTTTGGGTGTGTGTTTGGAAGTACATGTTTTTTCGAGCCAGTAAACGACAATGTTTTGATATATTTTGACGACACTTTTCCTCTTATTTTGGTTTCCAGGAGACAGGAGAACTTACCGTCCGGCCCTTGTAAAGAACATTCACAATGAATTTTGCCTTTGTCATTAGTAAACTCTATTATAATTCATGTTCTACATTCGGTTATTTTCAGGCGCCAAACTGCACAACAGACAACTCTAACACCACACGTTAAGTTTGATACTCCCGACGCCCACAAGAAAGAAAGGTCACGGCATGTACGTCACGAAGGTAGGCCTGAACTCGCTCGCTCGCTCAGCTCAGCAGACAAAATGTGTTTCTAAATCTGTTACCTCGAATCTGAGTGTGTACCTACTAACGAGAATTGCATCTTCTACTGGAATCTGCTATTATGAAGTCTTACTGATTAACAGTACTACAAAAAAATTTAATTTAAGATCAATACTCGATATAAAAGGTATTACGGCTTGCTTATACTATTTAGTCTCTTCTGCTTAACAGTCCTCATTTCATACAAGAAGTGGTGCCTTACGCAACTTATAATCATTCTGGCATGATTTTAATTTTATTGTACCCCATTACAACCGTAACAAATTATAAGTAAGCCAATGGACTTCCGATCATTGTAGGACTAATAACAGTAAGACTCCATAATAGCGGATTCCAGTAGAAGCTGCAATTTTCGTTTGTACGTACACACCTAGTCACGAGTTAACAGCTGTAGAGACGTAGTTTGTCTGCAAGTTGAGCAAGAGAGAGAGCTCCGGCCTACATTCGTGACGTACGCGCCGCGGCCTGTGTTTCTCTTAGGAATCGTGTGTTGCCGAGTAAACGTAAACGACCACGTGTGGCAAACGGTACTCAGTACATGAACGCAACACCACGAATGCTGCAGTAGACTGGCTTACCAAGAGTGGTCGATTGCGACACGAAAGTCACTCGTGTAAAAGAAGCTTAAGGGCTATACCGACCATTGTTAAGATGGTTATGCGTGCGAAAAAACCGAGTAGTTTCCACATTTGTTAACATATTTGCAGTCTGTCTTAGCAGCCATAAATTAACCGTGTGTTTCTTTCGGTGTATTCTTTCTGCACTTAAAATTTCGGGGTAAGTTTCAACCTGTCGGAGTGGATACTATTCTTCATGCAATAACTGAACATACATGCCTCAAAAATTTAAGAGTTTATGTAAATTTTCTTTTATAGGTACGAATTCACATATAGGTTTCGAAAATTTTGTGAGATGACGGAAGAATGCCCACGATTCCCCCCCACTCTTGATTCACAATTGAAATACATTGATGAGATGCATTATTTCTCCAAAGATGGCGTGTAATATCTGTTTAACTTATTTATAAATACATCGGTACAAGAAAGATCTCTTTCTTTTCGGCTTAGATGGTTGTAAATCGGGGCGCAAGATTCTGATGTTATAACATTATGTAGGCAGACATTACCGCAGTTTGAAATCATGCAATTCCGTACTAACTCTCACATCCACTTGCGTTGTGATAGATGAAAGCAAGTCAAGATTAGAGGCGCCTTTCGTACTATATCTAGTGACTTGAGAGAGTCAACGTCTGCGATTTGGAACGCTTTCCGTTGTTCGATACGCACGTAATTATTATCTACAAAGCTCTCTATAGTATCTAAATTAAATATCTCATTATCTTCATTATTCAGTCTTCAACACATCTATCTCTCGTAGATACACCACTTAAATGGTGTTCACAGAAACTGCAGACTTGCACTCTTCATAAACTGGTATCACAAAATGTGTAGGAGTGTTTAGCGTTAGTATCATATGCCATAATTTCCCAGCTGCACGAGGTCAGAGAATGATACCATATCTCACCTCAAATATAATTGCTTTTCGTCTGTGTATCCACGAATAGCACACGTCCTCTGTGTTTCACTTGCTATGAAGCACATTTAGTTAAAACGACATGAACAAAGTGAACGGAAAAAAATTAATTGCATTGCAAACTGTAGCTCCATCTTGTGTTACTTATATAAAATTAGGAGGACACGTCACTACTGTATCAGTTTTAGTAGTTGTGCAAATATGTTAATTCAAACTCCTATTTTCTCACTGTAAGGTCGAAGAATAACAAACAACAAATTCGTTTCATATTCATCATAACTTGAAAAGTTTTGGAAATTTAATTCCAATGATATTTCAAATACACCATTACAATGTACACATTAAACAAGTATCATCATGATACTACATCAATAGTAGAAGAGCGTGATTCCGTAAGTGCTGGTCACGTATACCTGTGAATGAATAGATGGCAACACAGGAAATGAGTCAAAGAGAAGAAGGGTCTCCTGGGGCAGAAGAAAAGGAAAAGAGAGAAAATCTGCATGTATACCTCAACGACGCTGCTGACCATTTTTATTAGTCAACAGTACTAAACAACATACTCTATTGTCTTTCAAAATGCAGTGAAAACATCGTAACACACTCAACCTTTAACACGTCATCCCCTTCAACACTCTAGTGAATAAACACAGTCTTAATCTTATGAGCGTTCAGAAAATAAGGCAGTACAACGAAATTTATACTACAACTGCATTAAGAGAGCGATTCAGAGTTTGAATAAACATCATGAATTAATTCGAATTGCACTCTTTCGAATCAGTTTCTTTCTCCCCTTCATTTCTGAAGGGCAAGGGTTTTGCAGTTTTTTTAGATTTAGCAAAAGAGGGTGAGAATTCCTGTAATGGCCGGAATTTCGAGCGAAATGAAGATGTATTTTTACTGTTATTATGTAGCTACTATCTTCTCTGTCTACTCACTCCATATAATAACATCGAAACATTTGAATTTTAACAGTCATAAATGGTGCATCTCTAGGTGTACAAAACAGTAATCTGATACTTCTCTCGTTAGCAATGAAAATTTTCTCCACTGCCTGATCTGGGACTAGCTATCTCCGGGTTAATTTCCATTGAGCTACTGTCATGGTTCAAATGGCTCTGAGCACTATGGGACTTAACTTCTGAGGTCATCAGTCCCCTAGAACTTAGAACTACTTAAACCTAACTAACCTAAGGAAATCACACACATCCATGGCCGAGGCAGGATTCGAACCTGCGACCGTAGCGGTCGCGCGGTTCCAGACTATAGTGCCTAGAACCGCTCGGCCACAATGACCGGCGGCTATTTACAATTTGTGCAGAAACCAGATGGCAGTTATAAGAGTCGAGGGGCATGAAAGGGAAGCAGTGGTTGGGAAGGGAGTGAGACAGGGTTGTAGCCTATCTCCAATGTTATTCAATCTGTATATTGAGCAAGCAGTAAAGGAAATAAAAGAAGAAAAATTGGGAGTAGGAATTAAAGTCCATGGAGAAGAAATAAGAACTTTTAGGTTCGCCGATGACATTGTAATTCTGTCCGAGACAGCAAAGGACCTGGATGAGCAGCTGAACGGAATGGACAGTGTCTTGAAAGGAGGATATAAAATGAACATCAACAAAAGCAAAACGAGGATAATGGAATGTGGTCGAATTAAATCGGGTGATGCTGAGGGTATTAGATTAGGAAATGAGACGCTTAAAGTAGTTAATGAGTTTTGCTATTTGGGGAGCAAAATAACTGATGATGGTCGAAGTAGAGAGGATATAAAATGTACACTGGCAATGGCAAGAAAAGCGTTTCTGAAGAAGAGAAATTTGTTAAGACCGAGTATAGATTTAAGTGTCACGAAGTCGTTTCTGAAAGTATTTATATGGAGTGTAGCCTTGCATGGAAGTGAAACGTGGAAGATAATAGAAGCTTTCGAAATGTGCTGCTACAGAAGAATGCTGAAGATTAGATGGGCAGATCACATAACTAATGAGGAGGTATTGAATAGACTTTGGGAGAAGAGAAATTTGTGGCGCAAGATTTTTTTATAATGATAGCCATAGATTAATAACTATAAAATTAAAATAAGAGTGTCTGAAATGACAGACCATCAATGTATCGTTATGTAGATTTATTATAACATAGAAGTCAGGCATAAGATTTTTGTCAGAATTGTGCAGATGACGGGTGTCGTGGCAATGCAGAGGCCAGCCGGAGCAAAAACAAGAGGTCATCGGCTACCTGCAAGAAGGGGAGCGTCAGCGCGCCACCTAACGGGAGTGGCGTGGGAGCGTCCGGTCCTACAAGCTGACAGTCACCGGGCCGTACACCTGAGGGATTAGCGGGGGACAACCACAAGCGAAAGTGAGGCTGGACGTTGACACTGACATGCGACCAGCACGCAACAGCCAGCTAGCTCTCCGGACGCGGCAGCCGTTTGGAGGGATTCCCTGCGGCAGACCACGTTGTCGTGAGTACACGAAGAAGATCACGTACAGTGTCAGAACCTGGGTCTCATGTGCCTCTGGACAGAAAGGGACGCTATATACTCACCTGTTTGAGTTTTTACAACTCACTAGCATTGGCCGATCTGCATACACAAAGCAGTATCGTGCCACAAACTCTAACAAATGAATTGTCTCATTTTTAACTTCTCCTCTCACTTAGAGATCAGTTATAGCAATCGTCGCTCCTAGTTCGATCCTGTATGGATGACCTCACACACTTGTGGAGTCACTTCACGTGTCATCACCCCTCGTCGAACTGCAATACTGGGAAACGTAAAGTACTGTCCAGGGAGAGAAGAGATCTGGAATAGTGATGCATCCGCACTAGTAGATCTCAGAGACAATTTATCGACGTGAGGAGAACCTATCACTATGTCTTCCTATGGCACTGCTGTGATCATATGAGTGGGTCTTACTGAAATCTCAACAGTGTACTGCAGATGCTCCAGCACACCCTATTGCTGTGGCAACAACGTAGCAACAACACCGGACATTTAGCACTATGTGATGTCAGTACAGTGGCCCCATCCCAAACGCCCACTCAGATGCTCAAGACATGGAACCACGTGCATCAATGCATATGACTCAATAGACCAACCCCCTCAGAGAAACCAACGAATTTGTGAAGTGCTTCGAATATTTCTAACAATGTGATTTAGTGCCTCATTCTCAGCACAGTCGTGAACATTGTGCAATGTGCAAGCACAACTTGACACCCCATGAACCTTGTTTTTTTTCTTAAATTTCTTTCTCTAGTGTTGTTTTTGTAATGTATGTCATACCTTGTATGTGTTTGTGTTTTGCATTGTAATTCTTATGTAAGTAATAGAGTAGGGTGCACAAATTATTGTATTGTTCTCTACACCATGTTTTTTTTTGTATTCTGTACTTATTGTTGTGTGTATGCAAACAGTGTGCTTGCAGTCCCCATAAACTGAAGCAGATACCACCACTGTCATTGTGAATGGACCATCAGTTCAGGGAACATTTTATAAAGATTATTCTTGCTGCAGGGAGACAGAATGAATAGGGGGTTGTAATTAAACCTCACAAAGAGATTGTTAACTTAAATAGTATCATGTGTGATTGAGTTCAGGCTAGGTAAATGATTGAAATTGTTGTAACATCTTGGGCATTTAATTGCGGAGCACTCCAACTCTGATTGTAAAGAATAAACTGCTCCAGATTTAGCTCACATGTGTGGGCCATATTTAGAGTGTGAATGTCTGTGTGAATCGGTGTTTGGAAGGGGCTCCCTGGGTATAGATGTGTGATGTGAGTGTTAGATTTCCATATTAAGAAGGTTAATAATCCTCCCTCTATGAGCTGCATTTTCCGTTGCAGTCATTTTTTTATAGAGTGCGGCATGTGAAGTCAGTTTGCAAGATTGTTCTTGGGCGATTGACTCACTACCTCGCTCCTAAGTGAGCCAACCGCTCACCAATTACAATCTAAAATGGCGTGGGGGCTATGAGTGGTGGCATGAGCCTCCTCTCATATTTCTATCTTACTCTGAGTAATTCGATTTTCCTCTCTAATTGCATGCGGTGAAAAGTCGCTATTCCTTCGCACGCAAACTTCCCATGCAGCATCTCTTGTCATCCGGGTGGTCCGGTGACAGGCGGGTTCTGCTGAACTTGAAGGGGTTAAGCCGATGGGTGTGAGGGAGTCGAGTGGATGCTTTCCAGATGCCGACATTGTCATAAGAGCGGGAGCGACATGCCCACAGGGGTCTGACAGAGCGGCTGGGCTAGAGATTCCGTTACTTCGCAGAAACTTACTGAAAACACTTCCTGGCGGGCTACCAGCGAGGTGGGGGAATGACTTGTGTTCCCAGGCAGTCTTGGCTGGCAAATTCCCGCGTTTTCTGAGATATCATAACTGTGATTGGCTGGCTCAGGGGATAGCTCTGTGACGTAGCAAAATCGGCGCAAAAATTGGCGCCAAGTATCTCCATTGGTGGAATAGTAGTGCGTCGGCAATAGAGTGGAATTTTCAGCCAGTTTTCGAGTTGCTGATTAGAACGTTTAATCCGAGTCACTGTTGTGGGGGCGGGAATGTTCTCTGTTCAGCTTGTACAGGTGCTCTTGAGAGGGTTGGCTCTCGCCTTTCGGTCAGAGTAGGTTACAACACCGAGCTCTCGCTGCTCTGGACAGCCTGCCTTCCGTTGGCTGTCTAATATACTTTCATTTAATTTTAACTGTTTGACGAAGTTGCTGAAGTTTCGACTTCAACGTAACTTTCCGAGTACAGTTGGCAATTGAGCGTTCTGCATACAAGCAGCCTATGTTGTCCGTCTTGAGCAGTTTTGGCTGAAGTTGACTGTATCGGAGTTACTGTGCGACTTCTCTTGTTAAAATCACTCACTGTACCGTCAGTGCTTGTGTAGCGAGCCTTCTTCTTCTCCCTCAGAGGCGTATTTGTGTTGCTAGGAAGTCTTTAGTCTGGAACAACCAGACCAGGAGAATTTGTTTCGGGCTATACTCGCGACATTATCATCACCACGACAGGACGTCGAAGCAACCATCCATCGCCTCTGTTACGCCAAATGGTGTCCTTGCAGTTAAGAAGACAGCTTGGTAATGTATGTTCGCAGCACCGGCAGATTAGGGAATTTTGCTCTGTGATACTCACAGCTCAGCAGAGCGCGCCTGTTCCCATCTTTTCTTACGTGGTTCTGTCTTGGATGTTCATTGTCTGAGTTCTCACTACTGTTGCAGCAATTAATGTTGCGTTGGCTGGGTGTTTCTCTTAAGATTTGAGTTGCAAGGAATTGGCTCCACATACCACTTGGTCATAAACGTCACAAGCTAGTTTATGGACAACTTCACCTTCACAACATTTATTTGACTATCCAATTTGACGTATTGTAATTGTTTCATGTGTTTTGTTTATTATTTTGAGTTTAGTCATAATAAATCAAATAGTTATTTTGTACAGAACTTTCATTCTGTGAATCGGTAAAGCAACCCTTCCATTTCTCACTATGTTAATGAAACTTTCCTTTATCTAATTAATTTCTATTCAATTAAATTATTGCAAGTGCCAAACTCTTTTTCTACTCCACTTGCAGGGTCGATTACAGTCATTTCGCTTTTCTTCTTAATCCATGTGCAACAGCAAAAGTCAGAGTTAGAAAAGGGGGGGGGGGGGGCTTGGAGCATCATTTTCATATGAAGATTCTAGAAGAATTTAGTGTTAAATACACTGCTAGCCCCGCACCTCGCACTGTCAGTAGTTCTAATGGAATGTTGTCTACTCTCGGGGCCTTGTTTCGACTCAGGTCTTTCAGTGGTCTGTCAAACTCTTCACGCAGTATCGTATATCCCATTTCATCTACATCCTCTTCCATTTCCATAATATTGTCCTCAAGTACATCGCCCTTGTATAGACCATCTGTATACTCCTTCCACCTTCCTGCTTTCCCCTCTTTGCTTAGAACTGTGTTTCCAACTGAGTTCTTGATATTCAGGCAAAAGGTCTCTTTAATTTTCCTGTAGGCAGAATATATCTTACCCTTAGTGATAATCGCCTCTACATCCTTACATTTGTCCTCTAGCCATCCCTGCTTAGCCATTTTGCACTTCCTGTCGATCTCATTTTTGAGAAGTTTGTATTCCTGTATTTAGTGCATTTTTGTATTTTCTCCTTTTATCAATTAAATTCAATATCTCTTCTGTTACCCAAGGATTTCTACTAGCCCTCGTCTTTTTACCTACTTGATCCTCTGTTGACTTTCTAACATTCTGCGTGGTGTCTGTTTGTTCTATATCGTGTCTCCCTACCACTTTCGCGCAACGACGCTCTGAGCGTGTTTTTTAGGGAATTGACTAGTTTGAACCTGGGACCTGTTGCTGGTAAGGAGACGCCAGACCACACATGACATGTAGAATTCAGAAGAGTTCAGTGAGACTAGCGATGATATAACCAAATACTTAATGATTTCAGCGTCAGCTCCACTGCACTCCCTGTAAAAGAATCTTAATACTAACTAAATTTAGTGGAAGGGGTTCAGGGCTTTCCTATTTTTAGTTAGCTGGTGAAATAACATCGAAAAAGCAGTTAAGTTTAACATTGGAAATTTTATTCTACTCACAAAACATTGTTTATAAATTGCGCTATTGATAAAAGGAAATGTTTTAATACGGGATGATAAAAACCAACTGCGATCAACAAAAATGTGAACGAATATTCCATGAGTGGGTTTCCAAGTTCTACAATGGATCGAAGGATGACCTATGCCACATCACATCTATGGTCTAGGTTTAAAGTAAGTTTCACAAGAGAGAAAACTATCAAAATGGTCTACAGTGACCCTCAATTATCTTTAATTACTTATTTAACTTGTCGTAAATTACAGTGGCTGATGTGGCTTCTCAATAACTATATAACAGAAAAATCATCGCGTTTCAGATTTTTACTTCAAGTGACAAATGTGAACACCATGAGCTTTAATTGACGATCGACACTAGTATTACGCAAAAAGGGGGTGTAACAGATGAGACTTCTGCAGTTCTGAGTGAAGCTTTATGCGCTGTTATGCGGCATCGCGTGCGTTCATTACCTTGTCGGTGTTCGTCAGGGGGCGGCAGACAGCACAGCTCCGCTCACCTCGCCGTCTCGGAAGCAACTCTCTCCTAACTTCTCCTTACCACAATTTACCGAAGTTGGTTTAAAAAAACTATCTGGTTGTGTTTTCATCTGACCAATCAGGGTCTCAATGTTAACCTTAAGCTCCGCCTACAAAAATTCTGTCTATCCAATGAGAAACGTTATACTTTTCGTGGTGGGGCAATGTTTTTAAAGTTTGCAACGTAACAGAGACGCGAAAAAGTCTCACGCTAAAACTTGCAGCTGGTGTGGTCCTTTTAGTGTTATCGTAAGATCTATACTGTTCTTCTGGAGGGCTCTATCTTTTAACATGGGCTGGGGGGTGGTCCTGACGTAACAGAGACGCAAAAAAGTCTCATGCTAAAACTTGCGGGTGGTGTGGCCCTTTTTGTGTCATCGTAAGATCTATACTGTTCTTCTGGAGGGCTCTAGCTTTTAACATGGGCTGGGTGGGGGTGCTCCTAGCGGTTAGCTGGCCACGTGGGTGTCCTTCCCTTATCATAGGGCCTTCCAGCTTAACACGGTTCTGCTCTCGGCTTCTGTTCTCGTTTCTCCCCTCGGAACTGCGTCTGTCTCACGGTGGGAAGGTATGACATGCATTTAGGCATTCTTGTGTTAGTCTGTGGTATTCCATTTGCTCACTCGTTACTCGTATTACTTTGGTCACGATTTATTCGGAGCTATGTGACATACTACTGGATTTGCTTATCATGTCAGGGTTTTCATGGAAGGTGTTGGATTTGCCTGACACCTTACATGCCTTCACTATTTCATCTCTTAAAGCTACCCATTCTTATTCTACTGTATTTCTTTCCCCCATTCTTGTCAATCGTTCCCTTATGCTCTCCCTGAAACTCTGTACAACCTCTGGTTCTGTCAGTTTATCCAGGTCCCATCTCCTTAAATTCTCCCCTTTTTGCAGTTTTTTCAGTTTTAATCTACAGTTCATAACCAATAGATTGTGGTCAGAGTCCACATCTACCACTGGAAATGTCTTGCAATTTAAAACCTGGTTCCTAAATCTCTGTCTTACCATTATATAATCTATCTGACACCTTCCAGTATCTCCAGGCTTTTTCCATGTATACAACCTTCTTTCATGATTCTTGAACCAAGTGTTAGCTATGATTAAGTTATGCTCTGTGCAAAATTCTACCTGGCGGCTTCCTCTTTCATTCCTTACCCCCACACCATATTCACCTACTACGTTTCCTTCTCTTCCTTTTCCTACTGTCGAATTCCAGTCACCTATGACCATTAAATTTTCGTCTCCCTTCACTACCTGAATAATTTCTTTTATCTCATCATACATTTCATCAATCTCTTCGTCATCTGCAGAGCTAGTCGGCATATAAACTTGTACTACTGTGGTAGGCGTGGGCTTCGTATCTATCTCGGCCACAATAATGCGTTCACTATTCTATTTGTAGTAGCTTACCTGCATTCCTATTTTTTTATTCATTATTAAACCTACTCCTGCCTTACCCCTATTTGATTTTGTATTTATAACCCTTTATTCACCTGACCAGAAGTCTTGTTCCTCCTGCCACCGAACTTCACTAATTCCGCTATATCTAACCTTAACCTATCCATTTCCCTTCCTAAATTTTCTTACCTACCTGCCCGATTAAGGGGTCTGACATTCCATGCTCCGACCTGCAGAACGCCAGTTTTCTGTCTCCTGATAACGACCTCCTCCTGAGTAGTCCCCGCCCGGAGATCCGAATGGGGGACTATTTTACCTCCGGAATATTTTACCCAAGAAGACGCCATCATCATTTAACCACACAGTAAAGCTGCATGCCCTTGGGAAAAATTACGGCTGTAGTTTCCCCTTGCTTTCTGCCGTTCGCAGTTCCAGCACAGCAAGGCCGTTTTGGTTAATGTTACCAGGCCAGATCAGTCAATAATCCAGACTGTTGCCCCTGCAACTACTGTAAAGGCTGCTGCCCCTCCTCTGGAACCACACGTTTCTCTGGGCTCTCAACAGATATCCCTCCGTTGTGGTTGCACCTACGGTACGGCTATCTGTATCGCTGAGGCACGCAAGCCTCCCCACCAAAGGCAAGGTCCATGGTTCATGGGAGGCTCGAGTTATGGGTGTTGTAAACTTAAACAATAAACACTTTGTAAATCGTTCTTCTAACGAGAGGAAACCTGTAACATGAGTATTATGCTAACTTTCAAAAATTTACTTCTTCAGTTTGAGTGCTGGGCTATTGGTCCGAAGCCAGCAAGTAGTGGTCACTGTATCAGCCACACCGCTGTGATCCATTCAAATAAATCAGGCTTAACCAGGAAACTGCGACACAATCCATTTCAGTTTCTTGTTATTCTGTTTACTACCACCCTTAAAATAATGTTTAGTAAAATAGTTATTGGTTGGTATGGCACCACGTATAATGCAAATTAAATTCTAGGTCGATTTTCGGATTTTTTTCTCTCTCATTTTCGAAACAGAGAAGTTGTTTTGCTAACGCTTTTATCTGAATACACAAACTTGGTATAATGGCTTTTACGTTCCAACGTAGGTGTAATTTTTTTGTAATGGTCATTTTCTTCGGCAGGTGTAACATTTATATCATTTTAAACACCTTTTGCTTGCAGGCAATGAATGTGTTCCATCATCCAGACCGCCTTTCTTAACAAGGCATCATCATTAGGTTTCCTGGAATGTTACATTATAGTTGTTTGCAGATGACCACTTTAGATTTAAAACAGTTCACATATGAACTTAAACATAAAAGCAAGAGTACTTACAGTCAACAGTGTGCTTTATTTTTTGATGACTCTAATGCTTTCTTTCATGAAGAATTAGGTTGAAAGTTGCTATTTTTCCGTTGTCATACATGTTAATAACGCACAAAACAACGAAAAAGTGTGACTTTAAACCTATTACCACATGAGAGAAAGCATTACAGTCGTCAAAAAATAACGCACACTTTTAACTGTAAGTACCCTTGCATTTTACTTTTAAGTTCTTATGTGAACTGTTTTAAATGTAAAACCGATATCTATAAACGAACATAGATTAACATTTTAGGACACACATTGATGGTGCCTTGTTAATAAATGCAAAACGCTTCTGGTTGTTTAAATACATTCAGCTGCAGCATGCAAAAGGCGCTTTAATTGGTAAAAATTGTACGTAATTCCTTTTAAAAAGCAGAAGCAGTCTGAATAGATCCTGGAACATAGACACGAGTATAATATTTAAGCGAAATAATCAACAAACAAATGTAAACGATAGTAAAGCTGTGAGGGCGAGTCTTAAGTCGTTCTTAGATTGCTCAGGTGGAAGAGCTCGCGAAAGGCAGCGGTCCCGGGTTCGAGTCCCGGTCTGTCACACTATTTTAATCTCCAGGAAATTTCGAATGCAAACGATCATTTCAACTGCAGATAAGTGTGCCTACGGCAAATGCCTTATGTGTAGATGTAAATGACGCATCCCGGATAAACATGATGACGAAATGTTTATCTCTATTTACACTTACCATGCACTGTTAGATCACGTGTCACATGTTAGCGAGAAACAAGTTACCAGACACGGCTGTGAGAGAGCACACAACATTGAGATAAATCAGCAGCTGATGTCAGAGGCATGTGCAGCGTGTCTTTCCTGTGATGCTTGTCTGCCAAGAACGTCGCACGAAACGCGGGAGGACCGCAAAGCAGAGTCTCGGATGTACAGTTAGCAGGACCTATCAGCGCAGTCTGGGCGACGTCGACTTTCAGAGGAAGATTACACTGCGCCGAAGAATCAAAGCGGTGTGTAAACAGAAACTGTAAGCGGTCGAAACTGAGAGCTGGTAGAAGCCTCAACGACCTCCCTTCACCGCGTCCGCCTGCCGGGGCAGCCTGGCTGCGGTGTTTTCGAGTGCACGCGGACGCACAAGTTTCGGTTGCAACCGCTGCCTTCTGTTAAAGGACTCTCGACTACTCCCTGCGTTAGACGAAGCTTACGCTGCACCCAAGGGTCAACGTGGCTTGGAGGCAGAAACTGAATTGCAGAGGACTGATTGGCTCAGCTGTAAGGTCGAACTTCGCACAGTGAAAATAAACTGAGATATTACGCATTTACACCACAGTCGGTTATACAGGGTGTCCAGAAAAGGACTCCCTGATTTCAAAATTAAATATCTCGGAAACAAAGAGCGATAGAGGAATGCAGTAAACCGTATGTTTATAGTGAAAGCTGTAAGAAGTTTATAGAGCAGTTTTAAATAATAGTTACAAAAGCTGCTAACAGATAGCGCTGTAATCGCCATACGTAATGCTGATATGAGGTGTACAGCGTACAGCGCCATCTATTAGCAGCTTTTGTAACTATTATTTCAAACTGCTGTATAAACTTCTTACAGCTTTCACAATAAACATATAGTTTACTGCATTCCTCTATCGATCTTTGTTTTCGAGATATTTAATTTTGAAATCAGGGAGCCCTTTTCTGGACACAATGTACTATGCTATGAATATCTCTCAAAAGTGACAATACTCATACTTAAAAAAAATTCTTTTCTGCCGACTAAAGATCTTCGAAATTATGAATGTCTCAGTGATAAAATACAAGGAGCTGAATGTTATTTACAATTCGTACGGAAATCAGACTGCAGTTCTAAGCGTCACAAGACAGAAAAGGGAATTAGTGATTCAGAAGTGAGTGAGACAGGGCTGTAGCCTATCTCCGACGTTATTTAATTCGTACACTGAGCAAGCAGTAAAGGAAACCAAAGAGAAATTTGGAAAAGGAATGAAAGTTTGGTGAGAAGAAATTACAACTTCGAGGTTTCCTAACGACATTTTAATTCTCTCAGAGACGGCAAAAGACTTAGGGGATCAGTTGAACGGAATGGATAGTGTCTTGAAAAGAGGTTATAAAATGATCATAAACACAATTAAAAGCAGAGTAATGCAATGTAGTTGCCTTAAATCAGGTGCTGCTGGGGGAATTAAATTATAAAGTGGCAGATGACTGTTGCTTTGTGGAAAGCAACATAACTGATGATGGTCAAAGCAGAGAGGATACAAAATGGCGACTGGCTATATTAAGAGAAGCGTTTCTGAAAAAAAGAGGAAGTTGTTAACATCTAATATACATTTGCGATAGGTGTAAGGAGATCTTTCCAAAAAGTATTTTTATGGTCTGTAGCCTTGTATGGAAGTGAAATGTGAATAAGCTGATAAGACAAGAAAAGAATGGAAGTTTTTAAAATGTAGTGCTGCAGAAGAATACTAAAGATTAGATCGGTAGGTCGAGTAACTAATGATGAGATACTCAACTAACTCGGGACAAAAGGAATTTATGACATAAGTTGACTAAAAGAAGGGATAGGTTGGAGGAAACATCGCGCAGCATCAAGGAATCATCTATCTGGTAATACAAAGAAGTGTGGGAGTAAGAAATGTAAAGTGGACCATGTCATGAATACAATAATCAGGTTAAAATGAATAGTTATTTAGAGGTAAAGAGTTTTGCGTAGGATAGACTAGCACGGAAAGCTGTGTCAAACCAATCTTTCGATTGAAAATCATAATAAAAATGACAACAACAAATTTGTAGATGAGTTCGACGACTTTGCCTGTTCCTATCAGCCGCTTGTTATCGAAACGAGGTGTTTTTCATATCGAGGAACGGAAGGCAGTCAGACTTTTCCACCTCCATTGTGAAACGAATATTCGGGTGAATTTAATTTAGGTGTTCTAAAAAGTCGTTCAAATTCTCACTACCATGAGGCCAAAAAACAAAAGTATCGTCTACATAACTGAATAAACACGCAAATTTGAAAGACGCTGACTTCAAGGCATGTTCCTCGAATCATTCCATAAAGTAAGTGGCAATAATGGGTGACAACGGGCTTCCCATCATATCTCCATCTGTCTGCTCGTAGTACTGGCTATTCAATAAAAAGTAAGAGAATGTCAACATATGTCCAAATAGGTTCGTTAATTCAGCACCAAATCTAACCTTAATTGACCGTAACGAGTCAGATAGAGGAACACTAGTGAAAGGAGAGACCACATCAGAACTTACTAGAATATCGGAGTCATTCAAACTCATTCCCTCTAAAAGACGTACGAATTTCGCTGAGTTCTTAAAGTGGTGCTCAAATTGACCTACTATAGGGCTCAACAGAGTAGCGAGGTGTTTTGCTACACGATATGTCGGAGCACCAATGTCACTTATAGTTGGACGAAGAGGAACACATACCTTGCAGACCTTAATTTTGGTGAGTCTCTTTCATGTTTGGCGACAACGCTACTGTTTTGTGACCCCCAAATTCTTACATTATCGTAGTTCACTTTACCCGAAAGATGAAACGTCGATACCCTGGAGATGTAATGCAAAATTCTTCCCTTCTGTTACGGTCGTTGGGACGCATTCCTTCAGTAACTGCAACTTGTAAGGCTTCGTATGCAGGCGTCGTTTGAGAAAATGCCAAACCGTTGTTTGACGAAGTTGAACTTCCTGGCCTATCCGTCTTGTGGGCTTCTGAGGGCTCCGAGTGGACCCATCACAGATACACTCGACATTTTCATCAGATGTGCATAGCTGACTAGTGCTCTTCCTATGTATATGCAACCAACTTCCAAGAATTTTGCATGCCAATCATAAATCTGCTTATGCAGAGGCGGCTCCTTGCTGAATATACGGCGGAATGCACGTTGCACTTGAACAACATTTTCACTTCACGAAAATTCCAACACATAAAATGATTTGTCTTGTGGTGTAGGTACCATGTTGCTACAAGCAAACGACATCGCAGCTGTGTCGAAAGTTTGAACCTTCCTCTATACAGTGACATGTGCCATGCTTTTCTATTTTTCATATTTTGTCTGTAATAAATAGCTGAAATCTATTTGAAAGACCTGCTATACATGAGGTTTTCTTTTCGTATGAGTAATTATTAACCTGTCCTGTGTGTGATGTCAACAATCACCACATATGTTTATAAATTAATTGAATGTCATGTCAGTTCTTTCATGCACCTGATAAATGTGCTTCAAATTCATATTGTTCTGTTTGAAACTGATAATAAGGTTTCCAGTACCCCTTATCAACCGCTTCGGAATCCTGGAGCATATCTGTCTCAAATGAAAGACGTCACCCTCCTATGGCAGCCAACACAGAACTATTTGCTTATTTGATCCTGTTTTACCACAGCTAAATTGTCAAATATAAACACAGTGAACGCATTTACTTTTTAGGTAGTGGTATATCACTGGATTCGCTGAGTGTCATGTATGTTAAACCGTCAATGGCTGACAATATCTCCTGTAACGGCTGGTAGTTGGGCTGATGGTCCAATAATTCGCCGCACGGGGTAGCCGCGCGGTCTCTGTCGCCTTGCCACGGTTCGCGCGGCTCCCTCCGTCGGAGGTTCGAGTCCTCCCTCGGGTATGGGTGTGTGTGTTGCCCTTAGCGTAAGTTAGTGTAAGTTAGATTGAGTAGTGTGTAATCCTAGGGACCGATGACCTCAGCAGTTTGGTCCCATAGGAGCTTACCACAAATTTCCAAATTTTTCCAATAATTTATACCCGGTATATTATCAGGGAGGAGTGATCCATTCTTCTTCCTCTTCAAATTGGGGTTTTCAGTATAATTGGGCGACCAGTTGGTTAGTATGAAGTCCTTTTGAAGGGGGTGTTTCGTCCACTTAGCCATGGTGCCGATTACAGGCTTTCATTAACATGCAGGGAATTTTATAGAGAGAAACAAAGCGTATGTGGCTGATACACGTTTATTTTTTTTATAAATTCTTACATATAGCTGGATGTACGAGGGCGGTTCAGAAAGTAACCTCCGATTGGTCACAGTGCGGGTTGTGGGGGGAGTAGCGACGCCATCTGTGCGTTCACGCACTCAACAGGTCAGTCGGCATCAAGCCGTGGTCGAGTGAACGTCGTACCTGCGCTAGTTTAGTTTTTGTGGCAGTTTGAAATGCGTGCTGCAATAGAAAACCCCGCCAAATGTGAAGTGCGTGCTGTCATAAGGTTTTTTACAGCCAAAGGATATTCTGCAGCAGCTATTCATCGTGAGCTTTGTGCCGTGTACGGACCAAGAGTTATGAGTGAAGGAGTTGTCCGTGAATGGGTACATTTATTTAAAAGTGGACGAGAAAACGTTCATGATGAAGAGAGGAGTGGTAGACCATCATTGGTGACTGACGAACTCGTTCAGACAGTTGATGCAAAAGTTCGTGAAAATCGACGTTTCTCAATGTCGGAGTTGTCTACTGGTTTTCCACAGATTTCTAAGACTCTCTTGTACGAGATAGTGACAGCAAGATTGGGTTACCGTAAGTTCTGTGCACGATGGGTGCCCAAAATTCTTACCGACCACCACAAAACTCAAAGAATGGCCTCTGCATTAGACTTTCTGTCACGTTATGAGGACGAAGGAGAACCATTGTTAAACAGAATCGTGACCGGTGACGAAACCTGGATTAAGTACGTGAACCCTGAGACAAAAGAACAATCAAAGATGTGGGCACATTCAAATTCGCCTACCAAACCAAGAAAAGCCTCGCAAGATTTTTCTGCCAGAAAACTGATGGCAACGGTGTTTTGGGATGCCAAAGGGGTGTTGTTGGTTGAATTCATGGAACGTGGTACGACCATTAATCAAGACGTGTACTGTGAAACAATAAAAAAGTTACGACGGGCTATACAGAACAAACGCCGTGGTATGCTGACTTCCGGTATCGTTTTTTTGCACGATAACGCCCGTCCTCACTCTGCTCGCAGAACAACGGCCCTTCTTGAGTCCTTCAAGTGGGACGTTATCAACCATCCACCTTACAGCCCAGACCTGGCGCCAAGTGATTATCACCTCTTCATGCATTTGAAGAAATGGCTCGGGTCACAGCGGTTTGATGACGACGAAGAGCTCAAAGATGCGGTCACAGGCTGGCTCCAGGCACAAGCGGGTGATTTTTATGCAGAAGGAATTTCAAAGCTTGTGCAGAGATACGATAAGTGCCTCAATCGCTATGGAGACTATGTAGAAAAATAGTGCAAAGATGTAGTTGTAAGATGTATATACACTCCTGGAAATTGAAATAAGAACACCGTGAATTCATTGTCCCAGGAAGGGGAAACTTTATTGACACGTTCCTGGGGTCAGATACATCACATGATCACACTGACAGAACCACAGGCACATAGACACAGGCAACAGAGCATGCACAATGTCGGCACTAGTACAGTGTATATCCACCTTTCGCAGCAATGCAGGCTGCTATTCTCCCATGGAGACGATCGTAGAGATGCTGGATGTAGTCCTGTGGAACGGCTTGCCATGCCATTTCCACCTGGCGCCTCAGTTGGACCAGCGTTCGTGCTGGACGTGCAGACCGCGTGAGACGACGCTTCATCCAGTCCCAAACATGCTCAATGGGGGACAGATCCGGAGATCTTGCTGGCCAGGGTAGTTGACTTACACCTTCTAGAGCACGTTGGGTGGCACGGGATACATGCGGACGTGCATTGTCCTGTTGGAACAGCAAGTTCCCTTGCCGGTCTAGGAATGGTAGAACGATGGGTTCGATGACGGTTTGGATGTACCGTGCACTATTCAGTGTCCCCTCGACGATCACCAGTGGTGTACGGCCAGTGTAGGAGATCACTCCCCACACCATGATGCCGGGTGTTGGCCCTGTGTGCCTCGGTCGTATGCAGTCCTGATTGTGGCGCTCACCTGCACGGCGCCAAACACGCATACGACCATCATTGGCACCAAGGCAGAAGCGACTCTCATCGCTGAAGACGACACGTCTCCATTCGTCCCTCCATTCACGCCTGTCGCGACACCACTGGAGGCGGGCTGCACGATGTTGGGGCGTGAGCGGAAGACGGCCTAACGGTGTGCGGGACCGTAGCCCAGCTTCATGGAGACGGTTGCGAATGGTCCTCGCCGATACCCCAGGAGCAACAGTGTCCCAAATTTGCTGGGAAGTGGCGGTGCGGTCCCCTACGGCACTGCATAGGATCCTACGGTCTTGGCGTGCATCCGTGCGTCGCTGCGGTCCGGTCCCAGGTCGACGGGCACGTGCACCTTCCGCCGACCACTGGCGACAACATCGATGTTCTGTGGAGACCTCACGCCCCACGTGTTGAGCAATTCGGCGGTACGTCCACCCGGCCTCCCGCATGCCCACTATACGCCCTCGCTCAAAGTCCGTCAACTGCACATACGGTTCACGTCCACGCTGTCGCGGCATGCTACCAGTGTTAAAGACTGCGATGGAGCTCCGTATGCCACGGCAAACTGGCTGACACTGACGGCGGCGGTGCACAAATGCTGCGCAGCTAGCGCCATTCGACGGCCAACACCGCGGTTCCTGGTGTGTCCGCTGTGCCGTGCGTGTGATCATTGCTTGTACAGCCCTCTCGCAGTGTCCGGAGCAAGTATGGTGGGTCTGACACACCGGTGTCAATGTGTTCTTTTTTCCATTTCCTGGAGTGTATTAAAATATTTTTATTTAACTTGGTGTATTTTTTTAAATCAACCGGAGGTTACTTTCTGAACGGCCCTCGTATGTACATGCTTCAGTAAGTTAGTTGTTCAGTGTCCACATCAGGCAAGTCTGGTTCATACATGTTTCCACATACTGATGCACAACATATGTCGTAGAGTTGAGCGATTATTTCTTCTGACCAAATAGGAGTTTGGCGGGCTAACTCCATCAAATTGGTCCACATTTTCTTGTTCAATTTGTATGCATGTAGTTGCCAGCTTATTTGCTTGTTTAAATGGCGCTGGATCGCATAACTGGCATATATTAGATATTTAAATGTTCGCCCCTACAGGTGAGTGCTCTCCCTTTCGTTAAAAATTGTAATCGTTCGTGGAAAGTCCCCTGCAGCCACAGTATGATCATATAGTATCATCGAGGAAGCCTAAGCAATTCCATTGAACACGGCAGCAATTTGCATCGAAGTATCACGTAGACGAATCCACTCAGCTAGGGATAATATGACTTTGGTATCACTATATAAACGACTTTCGAAAGCTAATAGTGGGTAGAACTCGATATCCGAGATCATTTCCACACCGATCTGTTTGTTATGACTTATGTTTAAACTGTAGGTTGTGTTATACAGCGTTATTTTCACATCAGGTGTCTTTGATGGCTCCACTCACATGCAAGAATAAAAAATTAGTTAGACATACATGTATGGCCATATTATTCTACTACTAACACACTACTACCACTAATACTTATGTGCTGTCTGCATTGAGGTGGGGGAGGAGGAGCAGGAGTGCTGTTGCTGCTGTTTCACTTCACGTTTCGAAATGTTCACTTTTTGAACCACTGTTAATGTGTAACATTCACTGCAGTGTACGCAACTTCACAACACGAACAAATAAATTTATATCCTCTCTGCTTTCAGGTATATAATGAAGAAGCAGGTGCAGAGCTTCACAGCCATTTCGTCGTTATCACTCGCATAGATACTGTCTGAAGCAATGAATCAGGTTGTGATACAAGATGGTAAATATAATAAGAAGAGGGTGATAGTGTTATTGTTGATTTAAGCACAGGCGACGAGTGTATACTACAAGTTCTGAGCACTGAAGCATCATTCAACACTTTGCAGTCGCATATTAAGTCACTGCTAGGGGAGAATGATGACTGCAGGGCTCTGATGGTTTCACAGAATGTGCTACGTCCAGCCGTCCTAAATCTTCTGGAACAAATTATACGAGAATACGTCACGATGCAGAGGCTGGAAGACCATGGGTTCGATGAGATAGAGTGTGTTGACACATACTACATGTTCAAGTGGCTTAAATCTAAAAATGTATGTAAGGTGATTCTTGACGTCTATAACAAACTTATGAAGACTGCTGTAATTTGAACGCAACTGACTGCTATTTGTTGCCTAAACAAATGGTACCTGTTTTATATAACATTAGACACTGATTTTACAAGTTACCATCGATGTTTTAGAATGATGACTTTACTTGTGATAAGCATTTTCAGTTCGATGGAGAATTTTAGCTTGATGGACCACTTTCTATTAACTTTTGTTCTTTTGGGCCCGCAGTGCAAAATATGTCCTTTAATGACATGATTACTTATGAATAATATCCAACTACAGTGCTATGTAAGTTGCTTGTATTTTATCTCATTCACAATGAGCACATTTTATCTCATTCTCAATGAGCACATGTCGGCAAATTGAAATTGTCAGGTGCTCTGTAAATACAAATATAAGCGATAGTCTTAATATAATGGTTTTGTAACTATGATCTGAAAATTTATAATATGTCATTAGATGTTTTACCTTACACGTAACATCGTTGCTGTCATGTCGTGTCTCTTTTGGAATTATTGCTTTCTCACAGGTGTAGAGTGAAGTTGTATATCAGATGTTACTTATTTGCCAAATATGCTACTTTTCTGACAGTTGGAAGACAGTGGTTCAGCGATGTTACATGTTTATATAGTTACCATTATAAATAAGTGATGTGTGAAATTCAGTTGTTTATTATTATTATTTTTCATATATAATTGTTTCTAATTATGATTTTGCCTAAAGTTAGTTTTATTTTACGTTTTAATTTTTTGTAGTAATTGTTGTTCTCTATGATTTATGTTGGTGTTCTGTCTCTGTTTTACACTATTCATGTTATCGCTGTTACTATGGATATGTGTTGGTTAGAGTCACTGATATTATTATTTTAACCGTTTTCGCGATGTATAATGTGAAAGTTTTCTATATACTTTTTGTGCTTTAGGTCGGTTTGTTCGCTCAGTAAATTTTTGGGGTTGCTGTATGCATGTGAATATATCTCTGTTCCCTCAAGGATGTTCAACGATGTTCCCTTTTGCGTAATATGGATGATTTCTAGTGCTTCGTTTATGGGTTTTACATAGTGTTTCTCTGCTTGTAAATGTTGAAAAAATGTAGATGGGTTGTTGTCACTTTCTCTGGTGTACTCTTTATATCTAATTTTGAAGTTTCAAAGTGCAAGTACCTTACTGACAGCTACACTGTCAGCCCATTTTACTTGCTATGAACATGGGAGCCAGAGGCGGTGGCAGAGATGCTAGCTCCTGTGAGATATTCGTTTATCCAAAGAAGGAGGTGCTGCAGTGGGGCACTTAATGCATCACTCCTCAGGCCATGGCTAGCTGGCTGACTCAGTTACTGTGCCAGTAGTGGTGCAAGTGGGTGGAACTGACCCCACCCCTCTCCAGCTGAGTGTAGTGTCATCATGAAAGATATTTGTTCTCTATAATAAAGTACATAGTCTCCTAGTCTAGTGTGGGAGCGTTCATGTGGTTATTTACTATAATAGTATAGTGTAAGGATAGCCAGAGGTTTTTAAAACAAGAATATGGCATAGTAACAACGGCATATTTGTTGTCGTGTGGCCGTGTGCTAATTGTTGAAGTATTGGGTTGAACTGTGGCGCTAGTTGTTTAACGTTTACGTGTGCCTCTTGAATTGTAAATATCACCGGAATATGATGGTGTTGATTCTGGCCATAGTACAGGGCGTCTCGTAATGCTGGCTACCTGAAGAGTGGTGTTGGTGGTGGTGATTTGGGGGGGGGGGGGGGGACTGGTGGAGGAGGAGGTCAATAAGAAGGAACTAAATGAGTGGGGGGGAGGCCAGCATTTTTGCATAACAAATTATGGTAACTAAGGGTAAACATTAATTGCATTAATTGTAGTCATTAAAATGACAGTTATCAGCTTAGGCTTAAACTATTTTGAAACCTGCGTAAACATGAATGCAAATAGACTATTTGGTGGCCATCTTGGACCATAAACAATGAAATTAAAAATGACAGTTATGGACTATTAATTAGACCTTAAATATACAAAACTAAGAGCCCAAATGATCCCTTTGTTTACGTAAGGGAGCTAGGCCAAGCGGTTGGTTTGTTTACATAGGCATAAAAATGGACCCTTCATTCGAGGACCTGCATATCCCCTCTACTGACGTCTGTTAGACTGATCAGCTACACTGGCCCTCCAATACTAAGTTCTTTGGTAACCTGCAACTCTGGAGCAGCTGTAACTCTGCAGATACTTGAATTTCCCACATCGTTGCATTTTGTAATGCAGCTAAGGACAGATATACACTCTGCAGTAAAATAGTGCTTCTTCGTCGAAATTTATCTCACCCTTCACAAATATTTCCTGTGTCTTGGAAAATTCGACCAAGCCCTGAAATGACACTTCATGACGTGTTCGACATTGCTGATAATGCACACTGTTTCTTTGATTTCAAGCCATTGCACGATTCTTCTCTGAATAAACGACTGAAAATGGCGTCTTTATGTCATTACATTCTAACCTTCAACAAGACACTGCACTGCCTGTAACAAAACTACAACATGATTGAGATAATGTGGGTCTAATTCACTGCTTTTCCTAATCTTTGAACAACTTGCCTATTCGAAACAGAGAGTACTTCCTTCCACTAAATTTAATACAATTCCAATAAAATCTTCTTGGTTTCATGACCGTGGTAAACCTTAGGGTGTCCACAAAGATTGTGTGAGAAAATATGCTCCTCAAAACGACAAGGGAACACAGCGGACTGACGTGACTAAAGATTGGGGAGAGACTATGCTTCTCGTAACGTAGGCTTTTCTCATTTCACTTTTATGTTGTCGATACTCTTTTGTACTTTCGAGCACGAATGCAGGAACACTTGCTGTACTGTAGAAGCGACGCTCATGCGTCCTAAACAGTAGTAATAAGCACATGGAACAAAAAAATAATCGCGTTAACAAAATGGCTCTTAGCACTATGGGACTTAACATCTTAGGTCATCAGTCCCCTAGAACTTAAACCTAACTAACCTAAGGACATCACACACACCCATACCCGAGGCAGGATTCGAACCTGCGACCGTAGCAGTCCCGCGGTTACGGACTGCAGCGCCTAGAACCGCACGGCCACCGCGGCCGGCTGTCGCGTTAACACCGTAAAACTCCGCTTCTAGACTTGATAAAATCCAGTTGGGCGACAAAAAGATTCCACTCGTCAGATCACACTAGACAACTCCAATCAGCTGTTGCCCAGTTTTCGTGTTGTTTGGTCCCGTAAAGAAATGCAACTTTATGTGACGTTCGTGAACAACTGTCTTTTCCGGGGTATCCGAATCCTAATGTCCATTGCACGTAGTTCTCCAGGAAATATTCACTCGAAAACAATTATAGATGGACCTGTATTCACTGACAACACAGTTACTGATAAGTGTGAAAGCGACTGTCAGTGATAAGGCGTAAAACTCGTCTCTAGGACCTGTCGGTTAATGTCATTTTACGATCACTGTTCTTACGCCGTGTTATATGGTTGTAGACACATTGGATAGTCTGCTTTGATACACCAATAGCAGTATGACAAGGTGTTTTCCAGGATATTTTAATGTAATTTACAGTCATGATTCGTGTCTCCTGATGAGATAACAACTTAATTAATTGGTCCCTAATTGGTGTCATACGTAATTGTGCTCTGTCTCTCTCTGGACCCTCTCTGTCGCTCCCTCCCACACTCCCCGGTCCCTCCCCGGCCCCCTCCTGCGATCTAGTGTTCGGAGGGGGGAGGGGGTGCAACAGCGTTTGAGTATGACGCCTTTCGGCCAATGATCTCCTAAAACTGGGGATGCCTGAGCAGCATCAACGCTACTACTGTCCAGTATTAGCAGCCCAGCTCCCCGACATACTGGCGTTTGACCAGCAACAATCACAGCAGCATCAATCTGAATTTGAGCTCCAGGATCTGCTGGCGTTCGATCGGCCTTATCCAGCAGCAGAAGTATCGAAACTGCAGTCGAGTGCTACTACTTGCAGAATGCTGCCACTACTCTTTGCTAGTATGTACAGTTTAACAGAAAGTGCTTCAAATCTTGTGTATGTGCGGCTAACGCCAACAGGAACTTCGAAGTTGTTTTCGAAATAGAGAATGTGCTGCAAAGGCGTAATAAAGTGTGCTATACGTTGCTTATATTAGACTACTTGTCTGGCAGGATTGAGTACACTGAAAGAAAAATAACTGATGAGTATAGTTCTTTGCTTACGCAGATTAATGCCGGGATGTTAAAAGGAGAAGCAGCAGTAGTGCACATGTATGGAGAGGAAATGTTCGAGTTAAGAGCTGATTGTCCAGCCATATACATCAAACATTCAAGTGTAGTGCATTTACGTGACCCGTAATGTGAATTAATGACTGTGTCAGGTAAACTGGGTCGCTGCCAGCAATATGTTGAAGCAACATTCGATGACTATTACATATTTGCACACCAACAAAGTGAAGTTCGGCTTGCTAGATCAATGGATTAGTAGGTGTTTTCTACATCTGCCCATGATCTATAATAGTTGATACTGTAATTGTGGACGCTGAATATATAGCGGAGATACCAATGTAAGTAATTGCCCTTGTAGGATTAAAAGAAATCCAAGCTGAATTCAAAGTGTATAAACATGAACTCTTTGACCTGTACTGCAAATGAATATGTATGAGGTACTTGAGATACTAACAAAAATATTATGTTCAAAAATGATTTTTTTTTAATTTTCTGACTCCTTTCATCATCGACACATAAAAAGAACTCATAGGCTTAGAGGGGGTTTTCACAAACGAAGAAGAACAGTTTTTATTATTCGTATACATACACTTTTTAGTTCATATTTACAGTACAAAGTTAGAAAAAAATTCTTTGGTATTTTTTATTTATAATACATTTACCAAAAAATTGTTTGATAATTTCATTTCATATTTACGATATATATTTACAAAACATTATTTGGTCACTTGTCTGTATTTACTAAATGTGTGCAGAGATAAACACTGATTACTAGTAGAGAGAGTACTGAAATTTTTTATTGACAGTATATTTACAACAGCAGCGGTAGGAAAACCACTTTCACACACATTGGTACACACAGTATGCAGAAAAAAAAGTATCTGCACATACATACACACATTCAGAACTACCTATGACAAGCATTTCATGTTATTTAGACACAAAGGGCATCATAAGGTTTTAGATATAGAGAGCTCCATTACATCTCGTGTTAGACTCGAAATGGTTATAAATTCGTATAATATATAATATTGTGTAAAGTAATGGTGATGTGGAAATAACTCATGCAACATTGAAGGATACAAATTACGTTAAAAAGAGAATGTTAGTGAAAAAACAGTTTGTGAAGAGAGAGACAGGGGGGGGGGGGTTGGGAACAGAACATTAAGAATACTAACGTAAGAGTAGTGCTAATTATAAAGAAACTATAACGTCATTAATCATAGAAAGATGCTAATGATAAAACCACGGGTCAGCATTATTTGTATGGAAAGAAAGTAAACTAAAACATAGATTGGAGAAAAAACGAAAGAGCAATCAAAATTATAACAAGTCTTCAAAAATATCAAAGAAATATTTTTTCCCTAAAATCAAGCTCCTCGTTCAATAAAGCTAGAGGCTCGTTTTTATGATTTGCATAAATTTCTATTTCTTCTAGCGAATTTAATAAAGATCCTTTAGGGGCAATATGGAGAACTTTCAAATTATTTTGGATTGACCCTTCAGAGTGATCACAGTCTTTTAAATGTTGGCCCAATAAAGATTTACCTCTACTAGTACCTGAGGGGTGTTCTTTAAAATGTACAGCAAAATTGCGACCTGTTTGTCCAATATATTGTTTTACACAATCATTACATAAGAATTTTGATATTTGATGTCATTTAGACCAATGATATGTCTAAGTCTATTCTGAAGCAAGTTGTTGGTGGTAAAAGCTATGGGCAATTCGATATTTTGAAATGATTTATTTATTTTGTCAAAAGTGCCATATGAATGGTGTAGCTTATTAAAAAAAACTATTTCGTTAGGATTATAGTCATTTGTATTAGCAATCTGCTTTAGTATTGACATCTCTTTGTGGATTTCATCTGAGGTCAGTGGTAATTTTATAATTCTATCGATCATTGTTTTTTGGTGTTATATTGTAAGGATTATCGGCCGCGAATCCGAATGTGTCGAATTTCTCAGGATGGCACCTAATAGCTTCATATGGACTGCAGGTATGTACTTAGTAGAGAAAAATGTCTGTACCCATATAAATTAACTTTGGATTAGCAAATTGCTGCTTAGCCAACTTGTAATGAAAGCGGTACATGTGGAGTTTGAAGAGGTCCTGCACACACATACTGACATAAAAAAGCTTTGTAAGCTGAACCAAGACATCAGCCATCTCCAGAGCGACTAGTCCTTTATTGACGTTTGTGGCCAACGTAAAAAATTTTACCAAGGGATATAATGTTGTGCGCTATAATGCCACTCACAACGCTAAACTAGACAGATACTGCGATATTCTCCAACATTTTGCATAGTTGTCGCCAAAATCGCGTTGTTCATTAATTTTTTAAAATCCTTTTCAAAGTCTTACATCCTGAGAACCCTCTTTTCGTTATTGAAATCAATATACTCCCTCAACCAGGAACTCTGGTTAAAGGATATTACGTGCGTGATACTAACAAGTTTCATTCCGAAACCTAGGCACTGCTGGAGATCACAGCAGTGAATGGATTGTCTCTGCTTATTAGCCAGAGGGGCACTCAGTTTGGAAATGATACCATTACATATAACCAAGCGCTCCAGGCATACTGGCAAATCAGTGTGCGCATGATACAAGTCACTGGGATATTCAAGGTCTGCCTCCTGTATCACTGTTAGCAGACTAGCAGACACACCTTTCATCTCTTTCTCTAATCTGATGAGGTCATCTTCATTGGATATCAGTTGGAACCCTCCAATCAGCAGGGATTGCTGCATGGTGTTTCCTTATAAGTTATTAATGTCCAAGTAGGTGATGTAACTCAATTCATCATCAGAAGCCCTGTACTCCACCTTACTCATACACGGGTTATTCGCCTTAGGTTTAAGTGTGCAAGCATAGTTCCCTGTGATTCCTACATTCGAAAAACAGTAGTATGTCAATATAGGTCAAAAGGTCGAGGCCACCATGACTATATCGCAACATTGCATCCCACGGAAACCCAAGCATGTTATAAGAAAAGACAGAATTCAGAGAGTATGTGTTCAAGCATACACCGCAGAACTTGTCAAAAATATCTGGGACATGTTTTATTAAAATCACCAGACCAATAACAACAAAATAAATGGAAATCGTGCTTTACTTTAATTTCATATAGTTTTGCGATGACTTCATATTAACCAAGTTGCTACATTTCATGCAAAATCTTTTATTAGCCATAACTACATAACTAAAAAATTTTGGACATAAGTTTATATGAATTTTTTTCTATAGTTTTACTTGTATAATAACATCTTAAAATATTTGCAAAACTTTGTGAATCTTCCTGTATAGTCTCTCTCAGTATGTCTAAACAGTTTTTTTCTGTCTTCTTGACATTTAATTTTACTACACTGATTAACAGCAAAAGTGTGATGCTACTTTCCTCATGATCGTCTTTCCCCTTCATATTTACTGGAGAATTTTGTTTTGTATCTTAAAAATTTCTTGTTTTTCAGGGACCTATGAAGTTACAGCTTGCCTTTCAATACCCAATGTCTGCATTTCCATGTATGGTAAATAAGAGCTTTGTTAATGAATTCCACAGTTTCTTCTATTTCATGAAGCTTTACAGTTATTGTTTGCATGATGCTGCCAAACGCCTGTGTCTCTGTAGTATGATGATTAAGACTTTCACTGATTGCTGCAATTTTTGTGCCCAAATACAGACGACTTTTCAGTCTGCGCATAACTCTCCTATCAGCCTGAATGCTTCACATATGTTTGAATATGTCCATACCATGCCGTGTGTTGGCACTGTTTTATAATAACAGGAACCCTCTGGAAGTCATACTGTGCATAATTCCAGCAATCTGCCCAGATGTTTATAAATTCATTGAACATCATCTCTAACCTACATGTGCCTGGCAAATACGCTTTAAATTTATAATGTCCCGTTTGAAAGAGGTGATGAGGATAGGATTAATAAAGACAAACTGCATTGTTACCTGGAAATACATCTGGCTTAAATAAAAACGTATATTCCTTTATGATGGCCACAGCAGAAGAAGCTGCATATTTCATCATGATTGTCCATGGTGACATCATCAAATGTAAGAACCATATTGGTGTTTCCCCTGGTGTTATTCGAACCTATATGTGTATTTACATTAGTGTACTGAGGTTTCTTTTAGATACACAAGTAGGTGATATTTGGCAGCAGTGTACCAATTTCGTATCATAATTAGTTTAACCAATTATGATAAAGCTGGATGGCCCCAAATATCATATATTATCAGAAAAAATTCAACACAAATGAATGAACCATACTCATTGAAATAATCAATTAAATTACAAATATAATTGAATATGAAAATCAAAAAGTTATAAATTTGACCAAATAAAAAATTATTGAAAATCAGTTAACTATAAATTTTTAGCAGAATAAAATATCTGCTTACGAAAAAATTTATTCCAAATATACAAACTGAGTAAAAAATTTTTAAAATACAAACTATAAATATATAGACCTAATAAAAATATAAACTTCTTTCCATTTTTAAAATCTAATAAATTCTTATCTGATAAATTAGTACAAATAAATTGTGATTAATGTTTTGGACGAATTTTAATTTAATAAAAATATTTTTCTTGAAAAATCAAAAGAGAAACAAGATGAAGGTAATATTTGCAAAAGTTATTTTCAACCATCTATAATTATAGAATATTTGAGAAGTTTAAAACATATTGATGGTCTTGATTATATTAAACAGCGATATGGAGAACCTTACGAATCTCAGTATAATTCATTATAAGGCAACAGACATAGATATTTGGGAATAAATTGGATAATCAAACTCTGTCTTCTAAATTATAAAAATAGCAAATTGTCAACTTTTTGAATATGAGTGTTAGTAATTGGAAGATTACAACATACTGTTAAATTACAGAATTGTAATTTACCAAAAACAACAATTTTCTAAAAATATAAACTTATAATGGGAAGAAATTGAATAATCAATTCAAAGTTAAAAGGTGAAGAAAATGTTGAAAAAAGAAACATAAATTACAGAACCCTAGAATGTATCAGCCACAGTGAAGATAAAGTGTTTGGATTAAGGCCTGTTGGTACATTTAAATCTGTTGGTAAGTTACCAGGAAAATATGACAGATATTATTTAACAGTTGATGAAAGGACATGTGAGAGTACAGATGGTTTAACGATGCTTTTAACTAAAAACCAAATTAATACAGATGAGAAGGATACAAAATTTAATAGTACCGATTAATCAAATTATGCACATATATTATTTCATTCAGGAGCTTAATATTCTGAAAATAATATAAATAAAGTAATGTTAGATATAATAATGTGGTAAAAGGAATTGTTGATGTTATTTCTAAAAAGTATCAGCAGATTTAAACTCAAGTGAAGATGAGAAAAAAATGAAGGCTTAATTAAAAAATATACAGAAAAATCAGTAGAATATAATTGGATGAATGATTTTAGAGACTTAATTGACAGGTTAACATCAATTCAAGGACAAGAATTATCTGGAAATAAACATTTTTATTGAAAAAGTTAGAATAACAAAAGTTTTAACAAATAAATTTAATGATTTTATTGTTAATCATTCAGAAGATACATCTTATTTAATTAGATTTTGAACAATTTACTTCATAGTTTTGGAAATCAGAAAACTATAGCAAGGGTGTAGTAAACACTCAAATTCTATAATTAATAAATGACCTTTAAAAATATGGTTCCCTGATTAAAATTATTGTGGTCCAGGAACAAAATTAGAAGAAAAATTAGCTAGAGGTCATCCAGGAATAAATAAATAAGATGAAGCTTCTAAAACACATGATATTTCTATAGAGATAATAAAGAGATAGGAAAAAGACATGAAGCACATAAATAACTTCAGTAGCTGAAAATAAAGAATGCATACTGAAACTGTCCCCTTAGGAGAAAAATTAGCAGCAACAGCAGTGAGAGGAGTAATTTTTGGCAAAAGAAAATTAGCTATGAGCCATGATGAAAGTTGTTGACAGTTATAAATTTTTAAAATAAGATAATTTTATAACTAAGATAATTTTGTACATTTTCTCAATATTAAATTATTTACTCAAAATTATTTTATTAAATCTTTATAAAAAAGTAATTTATATAAAAGAAGTATTTTAGTATTGATTAATGTTTGTTGTTGAGTGGTAAAACTAAACCAAAAGAAGTTGAAGTTAAACTGAATAATGAACAACTGCATTGTATTCATAATTTGTTAACTGATGTCCAAAAACGAAAGAAAGATTTAAAAACTGGAGGAAATTTACTTATAACAGTAGGTAAACTTGTTGTGAAGAAATTATTGACCATTTAACAAAAGAGAAATGTGAAGTAGGAATTTTTCCTTTATTATTGGCTGCAATAGTATTTTTAGCTGCTGTTCCTTCACTAGTTGTTGGAGCAGCTGCTGCAGCTAATTCAGTAATAACAAGCAAAAAGATAATGAATTGGCGGAGAAAAGAGATATAATTTAGCATTACAAAAAAGGAGCTGGATCGGTCACTGGAGTAAAAATATCCAAAAAAATAATGAAAAATAAAAAAAACTTTCATCAAATTGTGATATAGAAAGTTTGATAACCAATTAAAAATTATACATTCAGAGAAATGTTCATGAATGACGAAGTACCTAATAAAACAACAATTTGTAAATGTGGTATAGTTAATTAAAATATTTCTGATGTTACTGGTACTCATTATGTTTCTTACTATAGAACAACTAACACAAATATTGTTTCTTATTCTTTTGGTGACAATACATCAAGACAAAGTTGAAAGAATGATTAATTTGGTTGATTTAATTTGCGTTAAAACTTTTATCCGGTAATGTTAAATTCAATAACTGCACATTTGTGGCAATAAAAGAAAAATAACATGAAAATAACTAGAAAGATCTTAGAATAAATTAATAAAAAGTTTAGGAGAAATGAAATCGAAAATTAATACAAAAATTAATAAATGTAAAAAGATCAGAAACATAGAAAATTTAATTGAACAAATTCATGAAGAATCAGGTAATATTTTTACAACAACAAAGAGTTATATTGATTTTATAATTAAAAGACAGATTGATTTTGTTGATGCATTAAGTGGCTATTATGGTGTCACAAAGAAATGTTTATAAAATAAATACTTGTCAGCTAAAGTAGATTATGTATCAAAACTCCATATACAACCGTTTTAACACAATTTCTTAACTATGTTACTGTAAATTACATTGAAAAAGAATCAAAAATTTTATTACACAATCTATGTGATCAAAGGTATCTGGACACCAGGCAGAAAATGACTTATGACTTCGTGGTGTCCTCCATCGCTAATGCTGGAATTCAATATGAAGTTGGCCCATCCTCAGCCTTGATGACAGCTCTCACAGGTGTGTGTTCAATCAGGCGCTGTAAGGTTTCTTGGGGAATGGCAACCCATTCTTCATGGAGCACTGCCCTGTATAGAGGTATTAATGTCGGTCAGTGAGGCCTGGCACGAAGTCATCATTCCAAAACATCCCAAAGCTGTTCAATAGGATTCAGGTCAGGACTCCATGCAGGCCCATTACAGGGACGCTATTGTCATGTAACTACCGCGCCACAGGCCGTGCATTATGAACAGTTGCTCGATCATATTGAAAGATGCAGCCACCATCCCTGAAGTGCTCTTCAGCAGTGGGAAGCAAGAAGGTGCTTAAAACATCAATGTAGGCCTGTGCTCTGATAGTGCAACACAAAACAACAAGCGGTGCAAGCCTCCTCCATGAAAAACACGACTACACCATAACACCACTGCCTCCGAATTTTACTGTTGGCACTACACACACTCTGGCAGTCGACGTTCACTGGGCATTCGCCATCAGATCGCCACATTGTGTACTGTGATTCGTCACTCCACATACCATTTTCCACTGTTCAATCGTTCAATGTTTATGCTCCCTACACCAAGTGTGGCTTTGTTTGGCATTTACTGGCGTGATGAGTGGCTTATGAGCAGCTGCTCGACCATGAAATCCAAGTTTTTTCACCTCCCACCTAACTGTCATATTACTTGCACTGGATCCTGATGCAGTTTGGAATTTCTGTGTGATGGTCTGGATGGATGTTGCCTATTACACATTACGACCCTCTTCATCTATCGGCAGTCACTGTCAGTCAAGAGACGAGTTCAGCCTGTACGCTTTTGTGCTGTACATGTCCGTTCACGTTTACACTTCACTATCAAAACGAAAACAATTGCCGTGGGGATGTTTAGGAGTGTGGAAATCTCATGTACAGACGTACGACAAGTGACTCCCAATCACCTGAATGCAGTAAAAGTCCATGAGTTCTGCGGAATGCCCCGTCCTTTTCTCTCACGAAGTCTAATGAGTACTGAGGACACTGATATGGAGTATCTGGCAGTAGGTGGCAACAAAATGCACCTAATATGAAAAGTATGTTTTGGGGGGTGTCCAGATACTTTTGATCAAAAAGTGTAAGTATTCTAACACAAATCAAAAAAAGATATACAATTAATGATAATACTATAGAAGATTATCATAAAAATATATATATCATCAATTCATCCCTTCGTTATGCATTAGATGGGTGTAATCGTTTAAAAAGTAAGGCATATAATAAAAAGTTGTTACATTGTAATTTATAACTGTAAATCTACAAAAAACATATAATGTTAAAAATATATTTATCTTTAAAAATGTTATTGTTACTGGTAAAAATATAGATAAACATTTCTCATTTAATGGTTTTGATATTTCATTAAGTGTATTTGATAATCGTTATGATACAAGTACTGCTAACCACCAAATAAAAATAGTGCATAAATCAAATTTCTGACTCTAAAATTAAAAGATAAAATTAAAACCGTTCCAGTAGGTGTAAAAAGAGGATTATCTGCTTTACTGTAATCTTATATAAATGGATAAACATATTTGGTGCCTGAAGTGTAAAAGGTTTACTGAAACTAATCTCCCTCTAAAGCTATCAATAGGTAACTTAAGTCAAAGAATTCTAGGAATTTGTACATTATGTAAAACTTAAAGAGTAAATTGTCAAAAAAATGTAAGTGACTGTTTACAGCCTAGTATTTGTGAATGAATTATTAATGAACAATATAAACCGAAGAGAAAAAAATTTAATCTTAGAAATATTACTTCTTTTGCTATAGATTATTTGTGGCAAGTATATTTATTAGAAATGAATACTGTGCATTTGAAATGTATCTCAAAAATAATGAACAAAGATATACTGTATAACTATAATTGACATTTTTTTCAAAATTACTTAAGCTACACCAGTTAAAGATAAAACTAGCTAAAATATGTCAGAAGGTTTTGAAAAAAATTTAAAGTCAAGACACACTGAAATTTACAAACAGATGATGGTATAGAACTATGTAATAAAGATTTTCAAGAAATAATCAAATAACATAAAATTAATCTTTATATGACTTTCTTAGAAAGAAAGGCTTCAGTTGTTGAAAAATTACATGGAATATCTTTTTTAAAAAAAGTGAAAAATATTTGCTATTAAAGATAATAATAAATGGATTAATTTAGTTAAAAAACTAGTTGATGAATATATTAATGAAAACGTTCAACAATCAAACCAATATAACATAATGAAAAAATTATAAAAAGCATTCACTGTATACAATAATAAACCAAAATAGTAAATAAGAAATAATGTTTGAATCAGTAGATTAGAAGAATTTGAAAAATGATATGCTTTCAATTGGTCAGGAGAACTGTTTTAATTTGAAGGTATTATCCAGATTACACATAAATTAAAAGTTATGACACGAAATTTATATGAAGAAGGACTACACAAATCAAAATCTTCTGATATACATCTTGTACATACTATATAAAACAGAAAGATGATAAATTTTTTGTTTAATATTTTTTTGTGAAATAGTCAGGTATTAAAAAAATAATTTTATAATATAAAAAATTTAAAATTAAGTTTTGAAAGTGAATAATACTAAATTAAAAGGGAATACTATTAAAATTTATTTTTAAAAGTGAAGGACTTTGAAATTAAAAGTAACTGTCAAGAAGGATTCGATTTTCTGTTTCATGAATTAACTGTTCTGATATATCTATTATATTATAATAATCACAATAATATTCTGTTCTAAATTTCCATTAATACTGTCATATTATTTTTTTTTATTTTGGTAACACTCAAGTCTTAACATTTCAATAAGTAGGGTGTCCGTATCTAATTCCATTTATTTGTTTTTCCTCACTTAATCTTTGGGTTCTAATAGCATAATAGTTGTATCTAAGATTATCATTTTATAATGTTAAAATAATAAATGTTGGCCTTAAATCTGCAGTTGTTGAAGAAATTGTGTGTAGCAATATTCTATATGTCTTCATTTTTTCGTTTATTATCTGTGAACCACTAGTAAGTTTTTCCTTTCAGCTTTCTCTTCATCTCCCACAATTTAATTATTTCCTAACAATTTTTATTTATTTCTTCATTTTTACTTCTTTTTTGAAGTTGTTCTATACAATAATTTTTGTATTCTATTTACTTTCTGCATGGTTATTTTTATTTTTTTCAAATTGGAAATTCACCATGTTGTCTTAAAGGTGAGAAAATGTCTATAGAAATCGCTTTTTAAAAAAGTTTAACTTCTTCTTTTTTAGAAGGCACTGATAAAATGTAAACCAGATTCATTGATAAATATACTCTTTTTCTCGTTAACTTTTAATTCTATTTGACAGATACCCTTTAAATTTTCATAAATAATCTTATCGATTTCAAGAATATGTTTTCTAAAAAATTTCCTTTATATTCTAATGTTTTTACCTTGAAACTATGGTTTATTATTTTCATCAGTTAAAATAAATATTTCTTTATTGTTAAATAGGTGAGATTGAGAAATCAATTGATAACTTTACTTCACAAAAATATAGAAAAGATAATCATTGAACAATGTGTAGACCCTTTTAAAATTATTATTGTAAGAAAATATAAACAGAAAAGAAATTCTTTCTCTGTGTGGAAAATGTATTTCTAATTATAAATCCGATTTTAAGAACATTTTAAACGAATTCTGACTGAAGAACACTCTAATCTATTATTAACAATTAAAAATTATGACTATATAAATTCAAAAATCAACAAATTCTCAAGATACCAAGATGTAAATTGTTTTTATAAGAAGCCAACATCTAAAGATAAATGTTCAGCTAAATGTAAAAATGTATTCTGGAATGTAATTTATAATAATTCTTAATTCCAATTTTTCATTTTATTGTTTACAATGTTCTCTCAAATACAACAGAAATAAGAATAATTACATTAAGTTTTAGTTTTATTATTTATATTATTATTAAGAAATGAAATGAAAACTCTGTGGATGACTGAGTATTTATTTTATAACATCCATATGTTTATGTATCTATTTTATTTTCAACAACTTATCTTTCATTATTGTGAGGAATTAGTTCTCTGTTAACATCAAGAGAATAAATTTAATACTAAGTTCATAGTTCCATATTGTCAAAAAACCCACTTTCTAAACTTATTTTATTTTTTACAATACATTTCTTTACTATTTCTGATTTTTTCTCTTCTTTGTTATCAACTTTATAAGCACATATTTTTGCTCTTAAGTCGCAAACATCTTCCATTATTTTTTCATTACAGTCATTTTTCGTTTTTCCACATACTCTTTATTTACTTTAGGTGTATCATAAATATTATCTTCTGAATAATTACTAGTACCAAATTTACCAATCACTGATTTCAGGGTTCAGTCCCATAGTGCTCAGAGCCATTTGAACTGATTTCAGGGTGTTCATACAAACATTCAATTTTTGTATTACAGATACATCTATCTGTATCTCACTAACTAACTTCAATATTTTCTCCTTATTTTACTTCTATAAAACTATAGTTTACTAAATAACTTCAATATTTTCTCCATATTTTACTTCTATAAAACTATAGTTTATATTACACATTAATTCTTTCGAGAAATCGAGTAACACATTGTAATATAAATAGGTTTATTGAACAAAATTATAGTTTTATGCAGATAGCAACTAAATTTTCATTAATTATTGTTCTTCCTGAAAAGTGTAGTTTTGCTACTGATTTATCACATTTATGTCTAATTCAAAGATGTTTTATATCTACTCTGTTTCTAATATTTGTTTTTTTTCAAATACTGAATTGTTCATTAATCACTAGAAATATTTTTCAAAACCATTTTTTGCTATAGCCTTCATTTCTGTATTTAAATATACACTGAAGCGCAAAGAAACTGGTCTAAGCATGCATATTCAAATTCAGACATTTATAAACAGGCAGAATATGGGGCTCAGGTCGGTATCTTCTATATAAGACAACAAATGTCTTACGAAGTTGTTAAATCGGATATTGCTGCTGCAACCATAGGTTATCAAGATTGAAGACAGTTTGAACATGGTGTTGTAGTTGGCACATGAGCAATGGACCACAGCATCTCAAATATAGCGATCAAGTGGGGATTTTCCCATATAGCCATGTCATAAGTGTAGCATGAATATCAGGAATCTGGGAAAACATAAACTCTACAACATCATTGCAAGAACAGTACCAATAACAACTTGACAGAAGTGCAACCCTTCACAAATTGCTGTAGATTTCAATGCTAGGCCATCAACACATGTTAGCATATGAACCATTCAACGAAACATCATTGCTATGGGCTTTCAGAACCGGAGGCCGACTTGTATACCATTGATGACAGTATGACACAAAGCTTTAAGCCTTGCTTGTGCCCATCAAATTGCCCTTTCAAATTGTATCGAGTGGATGGAAATGTAAAGGTATGGAGAAACCTTGTGAATCCATGGACACTGCATGTCATCAGGGGACTGTTCAAGCTGGTGGAGGATTTGTAATGGTGTGGGGTGTAACAGCTGGAGTGATATGGTACTACTGATACGTCTAGGTATGACTCTTACAGATGACACATACGTAAGCATTGTGTCTGATCACTTGCATCCATACATGTCCATTGTGCATTCCGATGGACTTTGGCAATTCTAGCAGGACAGCGCAACACCCCACACATCCAAAATTGTTACAGAGTGGCTCCAGGAACACTCTTGTGAGTTTAAACACTTCCACTGGCTACCAGACTCACCAAACATGAACGTTATTGGGTATATCTGGGATGCCTTGAAACATGCTGTTCCGAAGAGATCTCCAGCCCCTTGTTCTCTTTCTGATTTTTGAACAGCTGTGCAGGTTAGGTAGGTGTAACAGTTTCTTTGGCTCTTCAGTGTATATTTATTTTAACTGATAAATTTTGGAAGTAAATGTGTTTTTGTTAATTTCTTCCTTAGAGATAAATATTGTTTAAAATTTCTACAGTGAACAAGTTAATTTTATTTATTATCTGAAGAAGTTAATAATTTTTTCTTTAGTTCCTTGTACATTTTTATTTTGGGAGCAAAAGGTAAATCTGTATATAGATCATGTAAATTTTTGTGTATATTAAATTTACTTCAAAAATAGCAATTTTTAGAAATTTCTGAATTTTTGCTTATTTTTCTATAATCAAACAAATTCAGTTCACTGCATTGGAAACCTCCATAGTGGAAATATTGACTCATGGCATAACCACATAAATTATTTGCATCTGATCATATTAAAAAAACTCATTACCACAGTTTTATCATAGTATTTCATATATTTATTATTTGCTTTAATATATCTCTTAAAACATTGAGATATACCACCTCTTATACCTTTTTCACCATGAAAATCATATCATAAATGTGTGGTAATGCTGTAATATGCTGTAATATGACAAGTAGAGTAGAATCAGAAGCTTTTATATAAGTTCTTTCAAAAGTTTCAAAACCATCAGCTAATAATAAAATATCAGTTTTTAAATATAAATTATTTTATGCTCCTAAATTTTTCTCTAGTAAATTGTCCCCAAATTACTGTAGCATGATTATAATCGTCTTCACTTATATCACATTCCTTTAATGTATTATAAAATTCTTATTTTGTTTGGAAGTTCTTCTTCATATTCTTTCCAAATAGCTACATTCTCATAAGGATAAACTCCTTTTTTGGCTACTTATTTTGTTAGATCTTCTGGAAATTTCTTTAAATATTTTTCATTGCTTTCTGTTTTAAATTTGAATAAAGTTCATCAAGGCCTGAAGTAATAAATTTAAATGTGCTAATAAATCTTATTTCTAAATCTTCTGTTTTTTCTAGAACTAGTATATCTGTTTTCATTATTTTTTATTGAATGTATTTCATCATAACCAAATTCTTGTACCAGTAAATGAGAATAATAGCCTGATGAACTATATAAATAAACTGGTACAAATGTTGGATGATTTTATTGTACAGCACAATTATCACTAATTGGGTTTGTATACTTTCCTGTTCAATGATCATGATGAACTTTTTATTATTTTTCTGTAATTTTTACTATACAAAGTGCAAATTTTAGATTTAAAGTGTTTTTATTGTTCTTCAGAAGATAAAGCCTTGGTTTCTTCTTCTTCAAAATAAATTCTTCCTATTTCTTCAACTCCTGTTTTCATATATTCTGTAGATTTTTATGGCATTTGATCCTCAGTACACTACAGGATATTTATAGTGTCCATTTTTGTATTCAATATATCATTTGATTCTTCTCTATATAAATTATTAATATTATCACCTGCTGTTAATTTGGGACACTTCTTCTTAATTTTAATAAGAAATATTGAAAATCTGCATGATAACAAAAGGATCTTTTTGAGTATACTCTTAATGTTTAGGACATTTATATGACTCTCTCTGTGCTAGTTCCCCTTTTAATGGCGTATTAATCGAGTAATTTTTATAATAGTTGTCCAATTCTACTTTATTGTTAAAATTTAATATAAACAAATCATAAATAAGTTTCTGATGTTCATTTCTATTAATTTGGCTTGAAACAAGTGTTGATAAATCTTTTATGTAACAGTAGTGCCAGTTATTTTCTTCTCTAAAACAATCAAGCAATACCTTTTTTTAGACTTTATTTTTAATGGCGATGCTTGGTGTTTTCTATCAAAGGAATAGACGTTAATAGATATATTAATTATAGACTCAAGTTTTGATGTGTCATCAGCTCCAACAGGAGGCAAAATATCCAGCTCTATAACAGATTTTTATAATTGCTTGTTCTATATGGATTTTTACGTTTTTTTCTGTCTACTGGAATTAGTGCTATAGACAACCGAAAACATTGTGATCATTGTTTTTATGTTAATGCAAGCATGTTTATATTTGAATTTTTTGGTAATTCAGTATATGATGATCTTCTTAATCGATTACATGTATTAACTGCTAACTGTATTCCAACATTTCTAATTAATGCTTTTCCTGGTCCACATCTTTGAAAATTAGACACTGTGTCAGAATGTCTTCTTTAAAAGGTTTTTTATATATCTTTTTCTGTAGTAATGCTATAATTTTCAGTTTTATTGCCCAATTCCATTATTTCATTACTGGTCTACCTTCTGTTCTGTACTCGAAATAGAATATAAAATTTACTTTTAACCCATTATATAATTTTGATAATTTTTGTTTTCGATGCTTTCAGGAAATGATAAGACTCAACTGAGTTTATATTGCATTCCAGAAATATAGTTTGTAATCTGTTTCTAATGTTTTATTAAGTAAATAATGATTAACTGGTTTTTAATTTTTTGTTTCTCAAATATGTTAGTAGAAAATGAAAATATTTCCTTCAGTTGTTTAGTTTCATCATTTTTAAGAACTTCATCACTAATTTCAATATTAGAATATGGTAATTGTTTCCAGTCCTTTCTTTTGATTCTTTTCTTGCTAATTATGATGTGTTAATTATAAAATTAATTAATTAATCTTTTCTTAATTTATAATATCGCCTTGAATTATTTCTTTTAGAGTTGTTTAACTGCTTGCTCATTTACAAAGAAAATATTTTTAAAAAATTTAAAGAATGAATAATAAAAAGAAGTAATAGGTTAAAATAAAAATGAAAAGTAAAAGAATTTAATACTTCAAAAAATAAAAAATTTAATTGGTTGAAATAAAAATGAAAAAGCGAGTTTATATCTTTCATATGGGTTGTGTATATTTGACGACTACACTTTGAAATCTAACTTATGACATAAAAAATCTATTAGATTTCTTTAAAAATGAGAAACAAAAGACTTATTCGATTTTTAAAAACGAAGAAAATGGAGTTTATATTGTTTGTTAAGACCATTTCTTTCTAGTAGTAGTAGGTGATAATTTTAACTGATTATTATATAAAAGTGAGACAGTACTGCCAAATAGCAGAGGAGCGAGACAAAGTGTGCCTCACAACGACCCGTCTTATATCCTATATCCTATATATACTATTCCCTACCCTCTCCCCAATTACCATTCCTTGTCGTTCTCTAATTACCGTAACACACTACTGCCTTGTGGTTGGTATCGGGAGGGATGAAGGCTAAGGGAGAAAACCCTGAAAGAAAATCCGGAGTGGGGCCCCAAAGGCGGTTGGAAGGCGTACTACATCCCATTCTGGCAGCTCCTGCAATCGAAGTGATACCAGATGTATTGGCTTGCCTTTCCTGTGGATATTATCATTTAGGTCGAGAGGGAGACCATGATTATTGGGCAACTCACGTGTCTTCATGTTTATCGCTCAGGCTTGTAGCATCCTGGAGAGGACACTTCAGCGACGTCCAAGGACTTCGGCAAAACACGGGAAGAGGCAGTGACCAGTTATAAGCCGACCGCTGGTGGCCGAGCGGTTCTGGCGCTACAGTCTGGAACCGCGCGACCGCTACGGTCGCAGGTTCGAATCCTGCCTCGGGCATGGATGTGTGTGTTGTCCTTAGGTTAGTTAGGTTTAAGTAGTTCTAAGTTCTAGGGGACTTATGACCTCAGCAGTTGAGTCCCATAGTGCTCAGAGCCATTTGAACCATTTTTGAACCAGTTATAAGCTCTGTCTGATTGGCGTAAGACTCGAGTGCCAGGGGCCACTTCCGACGGTGGGAGAGATCATTGCATCTCATTGGACAGCTACCGCCCGCCTCAAGCTGGGCAGCCCCCAGCCAATAAGGTGCTGCCCCGCCACTTTCACAACAGCAACAACAACAACGTGATGTTCAACAGAAAAAAGTGTCAACCCGGGAAATTTCGTATCACCGGGTTTTCAAATGGGGAGACGCATTAAGGTGGCACAGGGGTTAAGGCAATGGACTCGGGGGGAGTGTTGCTCCATCGACAGGGCACAGGCCCATTTCTGCCTACACCCTTGTCCAAACCAAGGTAGTGCTCCGTTTCCGAGAACCTGTATGTGCATTTAACGCTAAACTCCACTCTTTCCATCTGCCTCCCTGTCTATCTTCTTCGAAAAGAGGCTATTCCATTCACGAAACAGAATTAGAGAGCTGTACTCGAAAATTAAAACCTATTACATAACTAAATGAATTCAACAAGCCAAATATTATAATTTTATTGCTGTGGATGGACTAAACCACCTCATATACAATTTCAGTTGAGAAAATGTGACTGGTCATTTATTCACGAAGATACGGAGGTTGGACAGAAGTATGGAAACAGCAGAAACAACCACATTACCATGCCTAATACCGTGTAGGAAAACCCTTGGCATTCAAAACAGCTTCCAGTCGTCTCGAAATGGATAAATACAGGTCTCGTAAGTTTTCAAGGGAATCTTATACACTCCTGGAAATGGAAAAAAGAACACATTGACACCGGTGTGTCAGACCCACCATACTTGCGCCGGACACTGCGAGAGGGCTGTACAAGCAATGATCACACGCACGGCACAGCGGACACACCAGGAACCGCGGTGTTGGCCGTCGAATGGCGCTAGCTGCGCAGCATTTGTGCACCGCCGCCGTCAGTGTCAGCCAGTTTGCCGTGGCATACGGAGCTCCATCGCAGTCTTCAACACTGGTAGCATGCCGCGACAGCGTGGACGTGAACCGTATGTGCAGTTGACGGACTTTGAGCGAGGGCGTATAGTGGGCATGCGGGAGGCCGGGTGGACGTACCGCCGAATTGCTCAACACGTGGGGCGTGAGGTCTCCACAGTACATCGATGTTGTCGCCAGTGGTCGGCGGAAGGTGCACGTGCCCGTCGACCTGGGACCGGACCGCAGCGACGCACGGATGCACGCCAAGACCGTAGGATCCTACGCAGTGCCGTAGGGGACCGCACCGCCACTTCCCAGCAAATTAGGGACACTGTTGCTCCTGGGGTATCGGCGAGGACCATTCGCAACCGTCTCCATGAAGCTGGGCTACGGTCCCGCACACCAGTAGGCCGTCTTCCGCTCACGCCCCAACATCGTGCAGCCCGCCTCCAGTGGTGTCGCGACAGGCGTGAATGGAGGGACGAATGGAGACGTGTCGCCTTCAGCGATGAGAGTCGCTTCTGCCTTGGTGCCAATGATGGTCGTATGCGTGTTTGGCGCCGTGCAGGTGAGCGCCACAATCAGGACTGCATACGACCGAGGCACACAGGGCCAACACCCGGCATCATGGTGTGGGGAGCGATCTCCTACACTGGCCGTACACCACTGTTGATCGTCGAGGGGACACTGAATAGTGCACGGTACATCCAAACCGTCATCGAACCCATCGTTCTACCATTCCTAGACCGGCAAGGGAACTTGCTGTTCCAACAGGACAATGCACGTCCGCGTGTATCCCGTGCCACCCAACGTGCTCTAGAAGGTGTAAGTCAACTACCCTGGCCAGCAAGATCTCCGGATCTGTCCCCCATTGAGCATGTTTGGGACTGGATGAAGCGTCATCTCACGCGGTCTGCACATCCGGCACGAACGCTGGTCCAACTGAGGCGCCAGGTGGAAATGGCATGGCAAGCCGTTCCACAGGACTACATCCAGCATCTCTACGATCGTCTCCATGGGAGAATAGCAGCCTGCATTGCTGCGAAAGGTGGATATACACTGTACTAGTGCCGACATTGTGCATGCTCTGTTGCCTGTGTCTATGTGCCTGTGGTTCTGTCAGTGTGATCATGTGATGTATCTGACCCCAGGAATGTGTCAATAAAGTTTCCCATTCCTGGGACAATGAATTCACGGTGTTCTTATTTCAATTTCCAGGAGTGTACTATACATCCTGCAAAATAACGGCATGTTCAGATAACGATAATGGAGGTGGACAGTTATCACGCATCCTTCTCTCCAAAGTAGACCATAGAGGCTCAATAATACTGAAATATGGTGACTGTGGTGACCACAGAAAATGTGACATTTCGTCCCAGTGCTCACAAAACCAGTCCTGAACGATGCGAGATGCATGAACAGGGGACCTGTCGTCTTGGAATATAGCATCAGCATCTGGAAACAAACATTGTACCATGGGATGGTCCTGATCAGCTAAAATGCCACACAATCCTTGGCAGTAATGCTTACTTGTTGAACAACCATCGAGCCTATGGAATACCAAGCTATGGCCCCCATCATATTTCACTCTTGGAACGTGAACTCGGCCAGAAGTTGGAAACAGTGTGAAATAAGACTCATCAGACGAAATGACATTCTTCCATTGCACCATATCCTAGCTTCATGGTTTGGGCACCACGTTATCCTCCTATATGCATTTGCATTACTGATGAGTGGCTTTGGAAGTCCAGCTCGCCCTGCAATTCCCTGCTCGTGGAATTGACTTCGTGTAGTTTTGTTGCTGATAGTGTTCACGAGTGCGACCATCAGTTCCGCGGCAACTTTTGTCTTCTTATTTTTCGTCACAATCCTCTTCAATAACCGTCCGTCACGATCACCCAACACACTTTTATATGGAGAACAGACACCATTGATGACCTGCAGCCGTCTAGAATGAAATTAGAATTATATTAATACCGTCAGCTGCTCACGGGCGTTGATATATATCAACGGGGACAGGCGAAAATTTGTGCCCCGACCGGGACTCGAACCCGGAATCTCCTGCTTACATGGCAGACGCTCTATCCATCTGACAAGGGAAACTCCCCATCGCACCCCTTTCAGATTTAGTTATAAGTTAGCACAGTGGATAGGCCTTGAAAAACTGAACACAGATCAATCGAGAAAACACGAAGAAGTTGTGTGGAACTATGAAAAAAATAAGCAAAATATACAAACTGAGTAGTCCATGCGCAAGATAGGCAACATCAAGGAGAATGTGAGCTTAGGAGCGCCGTGGCCCCGTGGTTAGCGTGAGCACCTACGGAACGAGCGGTCCTTCGTTCAAGTCTTCCCTCGAGTGAAAAATTTACTTTCTTTATTTTCGCAAAGTTATGATCTGTTCGTTCGTTCATTGACGTCACTGTTCACTGTAATAAGTTTAGTGTCTGTGTTTTGCGACTGCACCGCAAAACCGTGCGATTAGTAGACGAAAGGACGTGTCTCTCCAATGGCAACCGAAAACATTTCATCGCAAGGTCATAGGTCAACCGATTTCTCCACAGGAAAACACGTCTGATATTTTCTATACGACACTAGTGACGGCATGTGCGTCACATGACAGGAATATGTTGTTTAGGTGTCAAGGAGCTCTCCTTCCGCAGCTGCTCACGCTAACCACAGGACCACGGCGCTCCTATCCTCACATTCTCCTTGATATTGCCCATCTTTCGCATGGACTACTCAGTTTGTATATTTTGCTTATTTTTTTCATACTTCCACACAACTTCTTCCTGTTTTCTCGATTGATCTGTGTTCCGGTTTTCACGGCCTATCCACTGTGCTAACTTATAATTAAATCTGAGGGGGGTGTGATGGGGAGGTTCCCTTGTTAGAAGTAATCTTTGACAAGCGGGTTGATATAGTACACCTACCAACAACAAAAATGAAGTAAGAAAGACATCACTATTTCGTATTGCCACCTGGAATGTTAGGGCCATGTGTCCAAGGTACATTGACGATGCGTAAGAGGTTGATTTCATCCGTAAGACAGAGAGCTCCATCGTTTGAATGTTGACATCGCGGGTCTGCATTAGACGCGGCTTCCAGACGCGGGCTCTATCAGGGAGGATAATTACACGTTCTTCTGGCAGGGGAAGTCTCAAGACGAGCCAAAACTTCATGACGTAGGATTTGCTGTTAAAAACACCCTCCTGGACTGTACTGTGCCACCATCCGGTGGAACAGAGCGAGTTATTGCTTTGAAAATATGCTCCTCAAGTGGCACTGTCAACATCCTAAATGTGTACGCTCCCACCTTATCATCCAGCATGGAAGAGAATGATCTGTTTTATGATTTACTCAGCGACAGAATAGCCAAGGTACCTAGCACCGAGACTCTATATATTCTAGGGGACTTTAATGCAAGAGCTGTATCAGATAATGACATATGGCCGAATTGCCTGGGATGTCATGGGGTGGGAAAAATGAATGAAAATGGCCAGAGACTGCTTGAAGTTAGCTGCTTTTATGGACTCTGTATTACAAATACATATTTCCAGCTTAAGGATCAGCACAAGGTATCTTGGAGACACCCGCGCTCTCATTACTGGCATCAACTTGACTTAGTCATAGCTAGGCGTACTGGTCTCAAAAATGTGCTACTAACACGAAGTTATCATAGTGCTGATTGCAACACTGACCACGCCCTGGTGGCGTGCACATTGAGACTCACTCCGAAGAAATTTCACCACGCTAAACCGAGAGGTCATCCCCGTATCAGCACAGATCATGTTCATGACACACAAAGAAAGCAGGAATTTGTCAGTAATTTTGAAAGTGCTTTCCCAGGAAACGTGCAAGCAGAAAGGAATGTTGATAAGAAATGGGCAAAACACTCGGGTGCAATCTACAACGCAGCAGTATTGGCTTATGGAATAAAAGGAAAAAGAAATAAGGACTGGTACGAGCAAAATTTGGAAGAAATGGAACCAGTCACTGAGGCTAAACGGAAAGCCCTGCTTGCTTACAAAAGAAACCCAAATGAAAGAACTCGAGATGACCTACGAAAAGCAAAGAACAGGGAACAGCAAACATCCAGGAGATGCGCAAATAACTACCGGCTGAATTTATGTGCAGATATACAGAAAGCGGCCGATTCTGGGGATGCTAAGGCAATGTACGATGGTATTAAGAAAGCAATTGGACCAACTGTCAGAAAAACAGCTTCTCTGAAGTCCAAGACGGGTGAAGTCATTACTGATGAAGGCAAACAAACACGCTGGGTTGAACACTACCTCGAGTTGTATGCAGCCGAGAATGAAGTTAGCACGGATGCATGTGACGCCGTCAAACAAATGCCAGTTATGTAAGAACTAGATGCAATGCCTACTATGGAAGAACTTAGTAGAGAAATAGATTCTCTTGCTAACGGAAAGGCCCCAGGTGAAGATGGGATCCCTGCAGAAGTTATTAAGTATAACAAGTCTGCTCTTCTCAAATATTTATATTCACTTATCACAACCAGCTGGGAAGAAGGTTATGTCCCGATGAGTATGCGGAGTTCGAGGATAGTTACTCTATATAAACAGAATGGGAACAGAAGTGACTGTAACAATTACCGAAGCAATTCATTACTAAGTGTAGCAAGGAAAGCTTATGCAAGAGTCATCCTAATGCGATTACAAATCTTAGCTTCCAGAATCTACCCAGAATCTCAGTGTGGCTTCAGGCCCGGCCGATCAACCGTAGACATGATCTTCTCCTTAAGACAGCTACAAGAGAAATGTCGTGAGCAGCAGAGGCCACTTTATATTGCTTTCATTGACCTTGTTAAAGCGTTTGATTTAGTGAGCAGAAATGGGCTTTTCTAACTGTTGCAGAAGATTGGATGCCCACCTAAACTACTACAGACAATTGTCTCTTTCCATGAGAAAACACAAGCAACAATCTGCTTCAACGGTAAAACATCAGAAGCATTCCCTGTTAATAGCGGTGTGAAACAGGGGTGTGTATTAGCTCCTACATTATTTGGGATTTTCTTTTCCCTTCTGCTCAGATTTGCCTTTGAAGACTGTGAGGAGGGAGTGTATCTACATAATATAAGGTCTGAAGGAAACCTTTTCAACATTGCTCAAAAAAAAAAAAAAATGATTCAAATGGCTCTGAGCACTATGGGACTTAACATCTTAGGTCATCAGTCCCCTAGAACTTAGAACTACTTAAACCTAACTAACCTAAGGACATCACACACATCCATGCCCGAGGCAGGATTCGAACCTGCGACCGTAGCAGTCCCGCGGTTCCCGACTGCAGCGCTAGAACCGCACGACCACCGCGGCCGGCTCAACATTGCTCGCCTCAAGGCCAAGACCAAAGTAAATACAGTTGTCATCCGTGAGTTGTTATATGCGGAAGATGCAGCTCTAGTAGCGAACACAGAAGATGAGCTGCAGTATATAATCAACAAATTATCAAATGCCTGTGAAAAATTTGGTCTACTCATCAGCCTTCAAAAGACTAAGATCATGGCGCAGAGCACTACCAACCTTCCATCCATCAGCATTGATGGCAATCCTCTCCAGGTAGTTGATGACTTTACCTACTTGAGATCCACAATATGTATCAACTTGTCCATGGACACTGAAATTACTAACAGAATCGCAAAGGCATCATCTGTCATGGCTAGATTGAAAAACAGAGTATGGAACAACGGACTGCTTACCACAAAAATTAAATTAAAGGTCTACAACGCTTGTGTTATAAGCACCCTTCTCTATAGCTGAGAGACATGGACAACTCTTTCTAGGCATGAATCTCGACTCAACAGCTTCCATCTCCGCTGTCTCCGGAAGATCCTTCAGATCTCTTGGAGAGATAGAGTACCCAACACCGAAGTTTTTCATCGTGCAAGCACAACCAGCATCTTTGCACTCCTGAGTCATCGACGTCTAAGATGGTTGCAACATGTCAGGCGCATGGATCCTGAACGGATACCGAAACAACTGCTGTACGGAGAACTTCAGGACGGTGTGAGGCCAGTGGGACGACCGCATCTTCGTTTCAAGGATGTCTGCAAGAGAGTCCTGACCAAGACCAGAATCAACCAAAGTCGCTGGGAAAGCATTGCAGATTACCGTGTCAAGTGGCGAGTAACTGTGCGCAACGGCGTCAAGCTCTCAAAGGACGAACGCACACAGGAACAAATCAGGAAGAGGACAAAGCGAAGAGACAAAGCGAAGAGACAGAGCGGCTTCTGTTCGAAGTCCCTCAAATTTCACATGTCCAAACTGCAGTAGGGACTGCCACTCTGGAGTGGGACTTTTTAGCCAAAGCAGACGCTGCAGACTCTGAACCAAGCATGTTACACCATCATCCCTCAAGGATGGACGGATGCCATTATACACTGACTTACTTGCTGCTTATAAAGTTCTACATGATACAGGACAGATAAATGGAATTAAATATGAATGTAACTCCATGTCAGTATCTGATGCTGTTGCATCATATATAGTTCCATCCAGTGACAAGCAGTAAATGTCATATAGTTGAGCAAGTTTTCCCTCAAATGGATATCAGTGTGTTTGCTGCACTAGCTCCTGTAAATTGATCCACAATTTGTCATAGAAACTGTTGACAACTGATTGCAGATGAGTCTGTGGTCTGGTGCCTGCAGGATCACATACAGGGTGTTTCAAAAATGACCGGTATATTTGAAACGGCAACAAAAACTAAACGAGCAGCGATAGAAATACACCGATTGTTGCAATATGCTTGGGACAACAGTACATTTTCAGGCGGACAAACTTTCGAAATTACAGTAGTTACAGTTTTCAACAACAGATGGCGCTGCAACTGATGTGAAAGATATAGAAGACAACGCGGTCTGTGGGTGCGCCATTCTGTACGTCGTCTTTCTGCTGTAAGCGTGTGCTGTTCACAACGTGCAAGTGTGCTGTAGACAACATGGTTTATTCCTTAGAACAGAGGATTTTTCTGGTGTTGGAATTCCACCGCCTAGAACACAGTGTTGTTGCAACAAAACGAAGTTTTCAATAGAGGTTTAATGTAACCAAAGGACCGAAAAGCGATACAATAAAGGATCTGTTTGAAAAATTTCAACGGACTGGGAACGTGACGGATGAACGTGCTGGAAAGGTAGGGCGACCGCGTACGGCAACCACAGAGGGCAATGCGCAGCTAGTGCAGCAGGTGATCCAACAGCGGCCTCGGGTTTCCGTTCGCCGTGTTGCAGCTGTGGTCCAAATGACGCCAACGTCCACGTATCGTCTCATGCGCCAGAGTTTACACCTCTATCCATACAAAATTCAAACGCGGCAACCCCTCAGCGCCGCTACCATTGCTGCACGAGAGACATTCACTAACGATATAGTGCACAGGATTGATGACGGCGATATGCATGTGGGCAGCATTTGGTTTACTGACGAAGCTTATTTTTACCTGGACGGCTTCGTCAATAAACAGAACTGGCGCATATGGGGAACCGAAAAGCCCCATGTTGCAGTCCCATCGTCCCTGCATCCTCAAAAAGTACTGGTCTGGGCCGCCATGTCTTCCAAAGGAATCATTGGCCCATTTTTCAGATCCGAAACTATTACTGCATCACGCTATCTGGACATTCTTCGTGAATTTGTGGCGGTACAAACTGCCTTAGACGACACTGTGAACACCTCGTGGTTTATGCAAGATGGTGCCCGGCCACATCGCACGGCCGACGTCTTTAATTTCCTGAATGAATATTTCGATGATCGTGTGATTGCTTTGGGCTATCCGAAACATACAGGAGGCGGCGTGGATTGGCCTCCCTATTCGCCAGACATGAACCCCTGTGACTTCTTTCTGTGGGGACACTTGAAAGACCAGGTGTACCGCCAGAATCCAGAAACAATTGAACAGCTGAAGCAGTACATCTCATCTGCATGTGAAGCCATTCCGCCAGACACGTTGTCAAAGGTTTCGGGTAATTTCATTCAGAGACTACGCCATATTATTGTTACGCATGGTGGATATGTGGAAAATATCGTACTATAGAGTTTCCCAGACCGCAGCGCCACCTGTTGTTGAAAATTGTAACTACTGTAATTTCGAAAGTTTGTCCGCCTGAAAATGTACTGTTGTCCCAAGCATATTGCAACAAACGGTGTATTTCTATCGCTGCTCGTTTAGTTTTTATTGATGTTTCAAATATACCGGTCATTTTTGAAACACCCTGTAAATAACATACATTATATTTCTGAAGCTAGATTCCTGCATGCACATACGCCTGCTCTCATTACAGATTTACATTGTTCAGAAGGGTTCTGCTGTAATTGTGTGGCTGCCCAGCTCTTCTGAGGGCGACTGGATACTGATACAGAACATTGACACAATGTGCATTGAGCTACCACACAGACAGTTTCACTCTTCTCTGAAAGTCTTACTGCAGCCTCCCTATATATGGAATTTTCAAGAATCGCTAGTGGGGTGAACTCACTGTCAGAAGACATATCGACATTGATGCACTTACATGTGTTTAGCTTGTATGTAGTGCTGAACAGCAGTATTTGTGCTTCAAGTACTGATTTCACCACGCCAGTTAGGAGAAAAAAAGGAGATGCATAATTCTATAGGTTTTGTTTCCTCCAATTACGTTCATGTTCGTCAACACTAAGAGTTACATGACTATTTTCTTGCTGCTGCTGCTAAACGGTATACAGCATGACGTATTGGAGCTTGACTGAGTGATCTAAGTGTCAGTAGTGCTTATGTAAAGATTTGTTGCAAATTCGAATATAGCACCCAGTGAAATGGAATCACTACTGCTGTCGCTGGATGGAGAATGCAGGACCATTCTGAACTCATGGAACCATCTTAGCAGTGATGTGTTAACTATTCTACAACAAATTATTACTCCATAACGACACATCTGATTCCCATGAATGATTATGGAATCACTTCTCAAGAGGACTGATTCAATATTTTTTATATGGGGGTAAAACAAAAAGCGTGTGTAAAGTATACGTTGATGTATGTGAAAAACTTGTAAAAGTAGAGCAAAGCCTGAACGCTGTCGACTGGATACATATTTTGAACGTAACTTATATTACGATTGTGTGATGTATCACATGGTTTCCACTTTCTGCCACAAATTTTCAAAGCTGACTCTGTTCTTTCGAATTATGAGGCCTGCTTTAAACATTATGATTCATATGGTCGATGTCAAATCACTGGGCCATCGCCCATTACAATGAATTGTGTTGGATGTAGAAAAGAAGGTGAGCAATAAAATTATTTCTTATCATATATGTTTTTTAATCATTAAAATGTACTTGATCATCATTACAGTTCAATCAGACAGTCACGTTAATAGTGCCACTGCTGCACGTGAATCTGATATTCTGAGATACATTGATTGCATTTGCCATTCAACTGTCCTTTAAATGGACATATGTTCACAACGATACAGAGCGGCGTGTTAGCCTCTGAGACCCTCAGTGCTGTTTGTACCTCTCTTCAGATGGGCTAGGGATAGCTGACTACCTGTATCTTGCTCTCTTCCAGATAGCTGTATGTATTAGCCATCTGAGGGGGTGGCTCATATTACGAGAGAACTATACAAGAACAGTTATCTGTCAGTAACTGGTTTCATATTCCGACTAGGTGTCAACAATAACAATGATCCAGCCTAAATACAACATTAAATTAAGGGCTGACAATTATTATCAGGGGACGTGGCTCTCTGTCACTGGTTACATGAAATGAGCGGATGGCATCGTTGGCTGGGAGGCCCCTATTCGGGAGGTACAAGTCTTATTTCATTCGACGCCACATTGGGCGACTTGCGCGCCGGTGATGAGGATGAAATGATGATGAGGACAACACAGCACCCAGTCCCTGAGCGGAGAAAATCTCCGTCGCAGCCGGGAATCGAACCGGGGCCCGCTTGCATGGGAGGCGAGCACGTTAACACCGAGCTAAGCGGGCGGACTCTGTCACTGGTTGACACCCCAGCACATGAATGTGAACAGTATTATCACATCATACTTTGAAGTGCGGACATTAAATTAAGACTTAATTGCTTCACAGTTATCCCCTGAGTTCTATCTGGGATTGCTTGCTGTTTCTGCAGCAGGCACTTCTATGGAAACGCCGTTCCTATTCATAAACGTCTAAATGTAGTTACGTAACTTGAACAGGGTTTCCACATTACAAAGACAGTGCTGTTCTTTGCAGAACTTTATTTTACCCACGTACAACACACATTGTTCCACCCACAACATTATTATATATGGTTTCTTTTCCCAGTCTTGAACCTTCTGGAGGGCACTCACGACTAATACTGTACAGGCATTTACATAATTGCAGAAAATATTCTCATCACAGTTTTCAGACACTGAAACAGCAATATGTTCCTCCAGTTGCATCTCCTTCAGCAATGCGACTAGAACTCGTATGCATATCATCATCGTTACGGCATGCTGAGGGAAAAACAAAAAAAAAGTCATTGAATGCTTATCACTGCGATGTGAGAATGGTTCAAATGGTTCAAATGGCTCTGAGCACTATGGGACCCAACTTCTGAGGTCATCAGTCCCCTAGAACTTAGAACTACTTAAACCTAACTAACCTAAGGCCATCACACACATCCATGCCCGAGGCAGGATTCGAACCTGCGACCGTATCGGTCGCGCGATTCCAGACTGTAGCGCCTAGAACCGCTCAGCTACTCCGGCCGGCGTACCTTTGTCCATATGTCAACAAGCTGAAGTCTGTCAATGATGACAGAGAGGGCCGCACACGTGGAATCACGTGGAAGTTGGTCATGAGGCCCTTGTGTGGCGTTGAAATCGCCACCGAGGACCATTTCATCCAGAGGACACTCAAAAAGGGGCGTTATCTCGTCAGCAAAGAAGGTGTGTCGGTTACGACGTCGACTGGAGCCGGACGGCGGATATACATTGAGGATGCGCACACCGCACAACGATCTGCTCCATCGTCGACATCATCAGCCCAGGAGACTGGAACAGGTGGCAAGCGACTGTCACACTTACCGAGAACGAGGTGTGGTGACACTGCTGCAGCGGGATCCTTCCATGGGATCCATCATTGTCGGGTGGGATTGTTCCTCAGATGGGATATCAGGAGCGGCCACTCCTGTCGTCAGGGCGCTCGAAGGGAGATCACTGTCTTGTATCCGCTCCACTGCCTGTGATGCCACATGAAGAAGTGTGTCGTCGGATGACGTTTGACTTCTCTTCTTCCGTTTTCGGGGCTACCTCTGCTTTCGGAGGTGTTGCTCTGTATCAGAATGTGGACGTTAAATGTCCGAGGTCGCGCCCGTCTGAAGGGAAGCAGAGGTAGGCACCGCATTGATGTCCATCGCAGCTGGCGGGCTGGTCATCGAGCTCTGGAGAGGTGGTGGTCTCGTAGCCGTCGGAGGAGTTGGTGCCGGTGAGGCTGTGGCAGCATCGTCATTTCCAGTGGGGAGTGCCGGGAGAAGAACAGGGTGTGGGGCGGTGGGTGGAATTTTTATTGTTGGTTATATAAATATATTTGGTTTGAATGTAGAAACACTTCCCGGCCGATGCACCATATGTGGGGCGGCGAGTGGAATTATTGTTGTTAAAAATGTTCCTATTATTTATGCTGTTGTTTATGCTGTCTTTCGCCGTTCTCAACACTGGCTCTCTAACTACAATATTGGCTAACAGAAAGTGATTAGCAAAACGAGAAGCCTGTAATTAGAATTCCTAGTGCCCACTTCATCTGAGAATACACTTATAGTTACAGCTTATAGCTCTGAGGAATTAGAAGATTGTCCGGGATTTATAATCAAAAACGATTTTCTAAAAAAAACGTTCTGTATTCTGAAAGTCACAGATGAAAACAGAAGAATCCACACAATCTAACTAACAGAGCAGTTCAGAGTCTAATGCGCTGATGCAACTATAAATGTCCAAATTAAATGTTTAAATGAATGCTCGCCATAATTTGATGATTAGGTTCATCAAACGCCACGCTAAATAATTGGTAGAATGTCTGTCCCGCGGCGGCACGTGAAAATACGACATACGCAAACTGAAGATCGATAATTAAAGTCAACCCAGAATTAACACTTCACTCGAAAATGATTTCATGGTTACGCGTATTCCGAGTAACTTAATACGGCATCTGAGGCTGTTTGTAGCAATGATACCGACGCGACGCGACTCCCGACACAGATGGCGTGCTATTCAGCGTCTGGAGAGAACTGGGGCCCTCCTTTCTCGCGCAGTGTTCTTATATATAAAGCCGCGGTGCGGACGGCTAAGGGAATGCCTGATCAAATCGGCTCTCCCGACTAGCCGCTGGGCTAGTAATGCACCACATTAAGTTACCGAATAAATCATAGCTTCTTTTGCTGATGGCCGATGAAGATCTTAATTTAAATGTGCATTCAGCACACAGGTAAGTAATCATAATAAAATTTTGATGTGGCTAAGTTAAATATTTTAGGCGAGAGAATTAATTTAATTACACTGCACGCAGTAGACGAGCTCTGAACTGGCCCTTTGGAGATACGCTATCGCTATAGTTTTATAGTTATTCAAATGAAACTTCTCACATCCTTATGGTGATAGCGGATCTCCATTCTACTTAAATATAAACATCCTAGCCTTATTTATTAGCCTACTTAATCTATCTTGCTTCCTTAAGTTTTAAGACGAAAACCAGAAAATCATGAATTTCCACTAAAATTTTAATTTGTGAAATCCAAAGTATTGTTTTTATTAAATTATTATGAAAAATGAATATAATTATAAATTTTTAACTCTCTAGCTCTTTTCTGTTGCGCCAATGATTTTTACAAAAAAACGTCCAAATTTCGAAAGTGGTTAAAGTTATCGAACTGATATTCAACACATATTAATTTAGTATTACTCCTGACATGCTAGAAATGTTTTAGGTTATTTGCTTGATTTTTAAAGTATTGCGCAACATTTGTGACGTCAGAGCTAGTTACAGCAGACTGGCTGGCACACAATGGAAAGACTGATATGAATTTACTACAGCGTGAGTAGGCTGCTTCCCTACAAGGGGCTTCCTGAAGTGACGCATCAGGACTGCGTACGGCTGTGGCGTAGCTGTCTGGTAAAGAAATGACCGTCGCTTTGGAGGTTGAGTCACTGATCGGGACCTGGAGCAAACGTCGGCGGAGACAGTCTGACCGAACATGGCCCTCTTGACCGCAACCGGCACACGTCCGCGGCTGGCCATCGTACATAAGGATAGCTCGCACGCCACCTATCAGCAGATAGGATGGTACATGTTTGGAGAGTTCGATTTTGATTTGACGGACGCCATTCAACACGTGGTATGTCGTGAACGTGTGACATTGTGTCCCACAACGTTGCCGTAGGGTCGGAAAGCTTCGACGACCACTTCTTGTAGCACTTTGAAATAGAGCTCAAAGACCCGAATTGTTCGAAGACCGAAACCAGCGTGATCTACCTTTACCTCTCCAATAAGCCGATCAGAATGCTTGAACATGAGTCCGTGTGCGTGTTGTCGAACTACCTCAGCACATGCTTGCTCCGTCGTCATTTTAATATATACGATACTGCCAGTGATAGAGAAGTGAATACCTATCACTTCCTGAGGGCTCAGACGTAGCTCTTCGCGAATGAATTGTTCGATTTCATGTCGTGCATGTTCGGCAGTAACAGTGCGCCATGAGGTGCCGTAGTAATGGATAGAGCTCTGCATTTCGATGAAAACAACCGCTCGAGCATTTCCCATTTCGTGCTGCTGCTCGACGGCTGGGAAAGGCCCACGCTGCGATACGGCTGTGGCCGTCTAATGCACCATGTGGCCGGTTGTCCTCCACCTCTCGGTTATCGGTTGGACTGTCGAGCACTGCCGGGCGCTCGAGCGTACTCACAATCTCGGCCGGTGACAGTACAACCGCCGCGCGCTCTACAGTGCCGAATCGCATTACAAACCGTATGTAAACGCAGTTGACGACCTGGCTTTGAGCAGCGCAGATAGTGTTATGGATAAACCAAGTATAGGTCGTAAACGTTCCATTCATGAAATGAAGAGAAGTATTATGGAGAGAATTAGGAGCGGCTCATTAGTCCTGAAGAAGAAATACATGCCGGAAGAGGAGGCGAAAAGTGAAGCTTGGAAATCGTTTGCACTTGTAGTGGATCCTGTCACGCAGGCTTCTGCTGGTTTCGTGCAGTGTACTACATGTGATACCATACTTTCGTACCAGTCAAGCACAACAGGTATGATTCGGCACTGCAAAAGTAAATGCGGAGCAGAAGTCCACCGGACACTTACAGTACCAAGTAGCATAAAGAAAGTTGTTGTTGATAGGTTGGTTGATATGAGTGGAATAGATTTGCTACCGTTAAATATTTGTAGTAAGATTGGCTTCAAGAATTATTCGCAGGAGCTCATCAATGTTGGCGCCACTTACGGCAAAGTCAGTATAGAAGATGTTCTTCCGCACCCTACCACTGTATCACGGCATATTAAAGAAAAGGCAGACAAAATAGGGTGACAATTGTGCCCAAGCTAATATGTGCCTTACAGAACAAAATGTGCGCTTTAGACGCTGATCTGTGGTGTGATAACTACAAGAAGAGAAATTTTTTGACTGTGACGTCGCATTATGCGAATGATGAGTGGCAGCTAGAAACGCTTGTTTTGATAACAACCGAGTTTCCGGACGTACCTAAGACAGGAGAGAACATACGGCACGAAATCGAAGAGCAGATGCTTGAGTTAGGAATTAACAAGAATGATCTTACGAAATGTTACTTTGTCACCGACCAAGCAGCTAATATGAAGAAGGCACGTGAATCTTACGACCATTTGCCTTGCTTTGATCACTGCTTGATGATTGCGCTTCGTCACACATTTCAAGAGACGTTTTTAGAAGACGAAGGCCCGAAATCCTGTCGTGTCTACTATCAGCAAGAGCTATAGTAGGCTATTTGAAGAGATCGGGTCAGTCGGGGCATCTGCGACACTCTGTGAAGCTAGAAGCTGTAACTCGGTGGAACAGTATACTGTTAATGCTCAATTCCGTCATAAGTCATTTCGACGATATTCGAGATCTACTAGAATCCCGCGGGCAATCGACACGTTTAGAAACCGTCCAAGAAGTGTGCGTACGAGACGTTGTCGCTTTTCTAAGCCCCTTTAAAGAAGCGAGTTTGGATTTGGAACTGCAAAGATAACAACGCTGGAATGTGTGCTGCCGTGCTACAAGAGTCTGTTACATCATTGTGAACCAATAGACAGTGACAACGAGGTAAGGACACTTTCTATAGGTTACGATGTTTTATACAACTGTTGAATCATCAGAGTGCAGTTATGTATATTGGGTTTCCTTTTCAGCTCATGGCGAAAATAAAAAGAAGAGCAGCATACTTCATCACAGAGAAGTGAAAAATTCAGGCTATCCATTACGTTGCCACGGTTCTATGGCCATCACGGCGTCATTGGAAGAAACTCACAGCAGACGAAAAGCAAGCCGCGTATGCTGAAGTTCGACGATTGTACTCGGAACTGCCCGTAAATGGTAAGGTTCATTCATTGAAACCAATTAGTAAACGAATGTTTGTTGGTCTAATCTGCCATCTTTCGTTAGATCAACATTTATTACGTCTACAATGTGATATTTGGGAAAGGTTTCGCAGCTTAAACATTCCACAATCCGTTTTGATGTAATTTGTGTGACATATATAAAATGTCACCGTAAATATAGTCGTTTAGTGACCAGTAATTCTAACTACGGTGTATACATATTTGAAGGTGACAGGAATATCTTACGGATGTTTTCATTCACGTTTAGAGTCCATTCAAGCAAACAGTGACCAAGTTCTTCCCATGAAAAAGTCCAGGATGGACTGGAGTTCGGATGAGGACGACGAAGATGGACACACAGTTACTACCAATGAGCTCGACAGGTACCTTTCGCTCTCCAAATCCGACTGTAGCTGTGCCGAAGGACAAATTTTGCAGTGGTGGAAAACGCACGCGGGGTTATTTCCAAGGCTGTCGGTAGTAGCCAGTTATTTACAGGTCATAATTTGTTCAGTAATTAACGTTTGTGCAACAAAATTTCGTGAGTATTAGTTTTAACTCCGTCATTCCTTCCCGATCCTGCATTTAATATTAGTACAAAGTATACGTGGCCGAGTTTGGAGGTAGGCTACACATAGTCCATGATTAGACTACTGTGTTCCCGTTTGTATACCAAACGGAACAAAATACTAAATACAGACATTACAGTTTTTAACGTTACAATTACTGGAATACATGATAACCTCAAAGGCGAAACTCCAGTAGTCTGCAACATATTAACAAACATCAAATGTAACATATACAAGTGTATTATTTGAGTCATAGAGCTGGTAGTAAACAACGAAAGACATTTGTAAAAGAAATAAGTGAGTGGTTAATGTGAAGCGGTGGCCTCTGATCTCAAGGAGTGTGACGAAGCGCCGCTCGCTGGCACTGAGTCACCGGTTACTGGCGACCGGCCGAGCGTTTGGCGCACTCGGACGAGCGCTGGCGATCGGCTGCCCACAGCCGGCGGAAGAGGACGCTCGGCAGCTTACTCCCGAGAGCCAGAGGGGCGAGCGGGACTCGCCGGTAAAAATCGGAGATAATGCAGACTCTTAGTAATGGACGCTACACAACACAAAATACCGAGACGAAGAATTAAACAACTGCAGTGCACTGCCCGGCGCGCGGAGCCGGTCCGCTCACGACCACGGCCGAAAGTCGATTGCCCGCTTCGGCTATCCGTGCACGAGTCACAGCCAGACCCAAATTTCCATATTTCGTTGTTCCTCCGTTTCTGCATGTCCGAAGAAATATTGCATCGTTTTTCTTAATACCACAGGCACTGTGGTATTGTTTTTATGATTGCCACTGTACACAACTGCAGAGCTCATTGCAGAGGGAGATACATCAGATAATAACATTAGTGTCTGAGACAAATTGATCGTAGATTTATGACAATATTGTTATCATGTAATTTTATTGTGTCCTTCAGTCTGAAGACTGCCTTGATACAGCTCACTACGCTAGTGCAAGTCTCTTCATCTCTGCATAAATACTGCAACCTACAATAACTTCAAACTGATTACTTAAGACAAGCCTTGGTATCCCACTACCATTTCTCTATTTAGAGAAAAAAAAAGTGTGCACAGATTAAATTACGAGATCTAGGTTGACAGGGAGGTTCGCTTTACCTTTTCAAGAAAAAATAAATTACAGTGTGATAGTTGTACTGTGATTTTGCTACTTTCATCTCAGTGACAGGTATTTCTATGTAACACAACGTTTATCAGTGTGTATGTCGCTGAAATTCTGCTGAAATTACAAGATTTTTACACGGCTGTGTGAGGTGATGCAAAGAGGCAAAATATTTTCTATTATAATCATATTGTCTTAACAAAACTTACAGCTTTTATAGTGCGACTGACCGTAAAAAATATTTAAGAACGTTTGCAGGGATCCTCTTGAAATGAATGTGGACTTTACAGGTCGCAAAATGTATTTGAAGGAAAGAAAATTCAGTGTTTATTTATAATGAGTCGCTACAATAATACCGAAAAATTAGAAAAAAATCCGTCGTAGATTATGTCTTGTACTTGTTAGAGGGAATCGCACAGAACATATGTTTGTGAGAGAAAGCAAAGGAACCAGTTGTGTCAATTGGAAGTCAGCTGCGCTGCAGCTGCGAGAACACACACACTCACGCACACACACACACACAAACCCAGAGGAGGTGAAACAAAGTTTGCCAAATTCCGTTGAGGTAACACCTCCTATCTTCCCATACTTGTATTTTTTGAGGACACTCCGTCGCATCAGTATACACAACCCTTCATTATTACATAAGATTTAATATTAAATTTCCTCAATATTAAAACAAAAATTGTGGACAACCAAGGGAGCAGCATCGTCGGTCCTACACATTGATAAGAAATTGGAAGTCTGTAATGCTTAACAACAAATATTTCTTTATGATGCATATACTGTCAGCTACAGAAAATATAACGCGATTTAGTTTCGTCGTTTTGACTAGTTCCCATTTTTACAATCATTGTTATAAAAACATTTTTGAATTTGGTGGCAATGGTTTCAGTGTGTCACCATTTCTGCCAGAGCTACTGTTTGCGAACTCAATTTTATTGTCTCCCAATTTTTATTTGCTTTAGTTAAAAACTACCTGTTAAGCAATACATTCTATGCCGTGAAGGATTACTTAGATAACACAAGAGTACAGGTTTGGTAAAAAATGATACTCAAGTATTTATTGAAAATAGTATGGGGAAAACATCATCTATCATTCCACATAACAATTCCACTCTACGATTTTCTTCTTTTCTATTTTGTTTTCTTTTGTGAAAAACTCTACTAACATCTTAACCTCCTCCTGAGCTCAACATTTCACTCATTATGGAGGGACGCTGCCTCAGTTTTTCAGACTAGTTTATGGGAAATTATGGCACAAAATGGATATCTAACATCGCCACTATGATCCTGAAGTCATCCGGTAGTGTATGTAGCGTTACATTGTGAAATAATGTGTGTATGATGTGTGCCATGACAGAGCAGTGGCTCTGAGTACTATGGGACTTAACATCTATGGTCATCAGTCCCCTAGAACTTAGAACTACTTAAACCTAACTAACCTAAGGACAGCACACAACACCCAGCCATCACGAGGCAGAGAAAATCCCTGACCCCGCCGGGAATCGAACCCGGGAACCCGGGCGTGGGAAGCGAGAACGCTACCGCACGACCACGAGATGCGGACAGAGCAGTATTTGAATGAACAGTGTAGCATTAGCCTTTTACATTATTAAATAATTTATTTACAGAACAGTATTGTACGCTAGGGATGAAACGAATGAGGTAGCACTGTTTTAAACGGACTGGTTAATGAGATATGTACGTTTCTTCTAGTATTTGGAAGGGGTGCATTAGCTATGGATCGGCTTGGTGAAATCCTTTGCAACAGAATAGCGAATTATCCTTTGAATTGTAGACAAGGATTCAAAATCTACATGGAAGTTATTTTGGAACTCTAGTATGGTTATGCAAATTACAGTTCAATTTATGGTAGTACCTTCCCGTCGCTCTCCACCTGATAGTTATTAATGGTCCATAGCTGATTAGTGACTTTGACTGACTGTGCCTGTGTGGCTCATAGACATAAATGAATGATAGACGGTCGGCAGATTAATGTCACTCGACGATGATTCCTTAGCAAGAGGGAACACTCACATTAATCAAAATATTAGCTACGGACGTGTCTTGTATCAGGGGCATCAGTTCGGTCCAACTTGCAGGGTTAAACACTAGTATTGCGGCTGTTGATCGATTCCAGAGCTGCAAGACGGGTGAGATTAACAACACGCAGTCTATATTTGGGCTTTTCACGAAGAAAAATTTGCGGACACAAGAATCATCGTAAAAACTGCGTATATTCTTAATGAATTACACATTGCCAGGGAGTAATGAGGGAAACACTCAGAATAGGGTTAAGCATGTAAGAAATCAAGAGAATATTCCAGGCTTTTGCTCTGCGCGAAGAGTTCAATTGCATATTGCACGGTGGATGACGGCGGCGCCAATGGCGTTAGTCTCTGTGGACTGCGAAACCGAGAGCAATGCGAATGATGTAAGTCATGTGAAGTTGGTAACCGATCTTTCGAGAAATATATCTTTTATTCGGAGCTCTTGGTAGATATGCTACGGTTCTAGAGTTCTCTGAACGAAATGTGAACAGTTGTGGAGAATTTCGTGAAGAAAACAGTAGTAATCGAAAAAATTTTAATCTTGTAAAAGAATTATTTGCGATTTTGCGAAAAAATTATGATAACAACTCTGAATAGCTCCCCAAGAGTCCTACAGAAAACCCTATTGACATTTTTTTGTGGAGATAACACTTTGTTAAAATATCGCACTAGAAATCTGGTGACAGTCCTGGATACCACCACAGGAGTTCTATAGAAAACCGTAATGACATTTTTCTGCAAATAATAGTTAATCAGATAGCTGCAATAATGAGGGATTCAACAAATTCATACAACAGTAGCACCACAGGAGTTCCGACGAAAATTGTCCGTTAAGCCTATACTCGAACTCTGAAAACTTTGTCCTCCCCAACTGGTTTGCCATCTGCGCAAGATGACAAAGTGTTTCGTTGTCTAATTTAAGTCAGCCATTTTAAATACACTCCTGGAAATGGAAAAAAGAACACATTGACACCGGTGTGTCAGACCCACCATACTTGCTCCGGACACTGCGAGAGGGCTGTACAAGCAATGATCACACGCACGGCACAGCGGACACACCAGGAACCGCGGTGTTGGCCGTCGAATGGCGCTAGCTGCGCAGCATTTGTTCACCGCCGCCGTCAGTGTCAGCCAGTTTGCCGTGGCATACGGAGCTCCATCGCAGTCTTTAACACTGGTGGCATGCCGCGACAGCGTGGACGTGAACCGTATGTGCAGTTGACGGACTTTGAGCGAGGGCGTATAGTGGGCATGCGGGAGGCCGGGTGGACGTACCGCCGAATTGCTCAACACGTGGGGCGTGAGGTCTCCACAGTACATCGATGTTGTCGCCAGTGGTCTGCGGAAGATGCACGTGCCCGTCGACCTGGGACCGGACCGCAGCGACGCACGGATGCACGCCAAGACCGTAGGATCCTACGCAGTGCCGTAGGGGACCGCACCGCCACTTCCCAGCAAATTAGGGACACTGTTGCTCCTGGGGTATCGGCGAGGACCATTCGCAACCGTCTCCATGAAGCTGGGCTACGGTCCCGCACACCGTTAGGCCGTCTTCCGCTCACGCCCCAACATCGTGCAGCCCGCCTCCAGTGGTGTCGCGACAGGCGTGAATGGAGGGACGAATGGAGACGTGTCGTCTTCAGCGATGAGAGTCGCTTCTGCCTTGGTGCCAATGATGGTCATATGCGTGTTTGGCGCCGTGCAGGTGAGCGCCACAATCAGGACTGCATACGACCGAGGCACACAGGGCCAACACCCGGCATCATGGTGTGGGGAGCGATCTCCTACACTGGCCGTACACCACTGGTGATCGTCGAGGGGACACTGAATAGTGCACGGTACATCCAAACCGTCATCGAACCCATCGTTCTACCATTCCTAGACCGGCAAGGGAACTTGCTGTTCCAACAGGACAATGCACGTCCGCATGTATCCCGTGCCACCCAACGTGCTCTAGAAGGTGTAAGTCAACTACCCTGGCCAGCAAGATCTCCGGATCTGTCCCCCATTGAGCATGTTTGGGACTGGATGAAGCGTCGTCTCACGCGGTCTGCACGTCCAGCACGAACGCTGGTCCAACTGAGGCGCCAGGTGGAAATGGCATGGCAAGCCGTTCCGCAGGACTACATCCAGCACCTCTACGATCGTCTCCATGGGAGAATAGCAGCCTGCATTGCTGCGAAAGGTGGATATACACTGTACTAGTGCCGACATTGTGCATGCTCTGTTGCCTGTGTCTATGTGCCTGTGGTTCTGTCAGTGTGATCATGTGATGTATCTGACCCCAGGAATGTGTCAATAAAGTTTCCCCTTCCTGGGACAATGAATTCACGGTGTTCTTATTTCAATTTCCAGGAGTGCATAACTGTGGCGGAAGTAGAGTTTGCAGCGTTTGTAATGATCGTAGTAAAATACATCTAATCTGCAATGCGACCGTTCAAGAATCTGAAGTTTTGTGGAGATGCTGGTCAAGAATTCGCTGTGCTCTTAATTTATTTACTAGAGGCAGTGAAAACTTATTTTCACGTTTGGAAGACGATGGTGGCCACACACCAGCACCAAAATATTTATTAAACAGAGGAATGTCATGGATTTCTGTTAAAAGAAAAGACAAAGATTTAGATTTATTTATTTAATCGTATGTCTAGGGCCCCCCGTCGAGCAGGCCGTTCGCCGGGTGCCGGTCTTTCAATTTGACGCCACTTCGGCGACCTGCAGTCGATGAAGATGAGGACAGCACAACACCCAGTCCCTGGAGGGAGAAAATACCCCGAGCCAGCCGGGAATCGAACCCGGGGCCAGAGGAGTGACAATCCGTCATGCTGACCATTTTTTTATCTCATTTTGTTCTATATTGTTCGTTGAATTTGTTCGGGGCGGACGTCCGATAACACCCCTTCATGTTCTTCGTTGATCCGTTCACTCGGTTTTTTATTACAGAGGGTAGATAACCCTCTGACCGAGCACGCTGAGCTACCGTGCTGGCACCATTCAGCTACCGGGGACGGATCAAGATTTAGATGATATGTCCTCAGAACTTATTCGTCAAGAAATTAGTACAATCGAACAACAAAGATCACGTTAACTAAGAAGGACGTAAGGAGTATACGCAGCTATAGGGGCTTACAACTCACGCTCATTTGAACAGTATATTTATGGCTCAATGACCTTGGGGCGATCTTCAGAATTGTTACCATAAATTGTTTTCGAAAAATTCAACAAAACTATTAAAATTTCGTACCGAGAACTCTAAAACTACAGTGTATCTATGAAGAAATCTAAAAAAATGAATACTTCTCGAAATTCGGGTTCCAACTTCACGAGCAACTAAAACTGATACGAGTGTTTTCACAAATCACTATGGAAACGCCATTCGTCGGTAATTATTATGCGTTAAAGTTACCATTAACTTGGACAACCTTTCAAGCAAAGGCTCATCAGTCACGGAAATGCTGTACAACATGTCTGCTCGCTAACAGTTACAGTCCAGAAGTGTCCTTGTCGACCACGAAAACCGTTAGCCTTTTTTCGGCGGCTGGCTTTAGAAGATCCCGTGTTTTCGGCTCCACCCCTGTTGAAAACCCAAAACGTCTCTGTATGAACTCTCTTACCTCACTCTTTATAACAGAAACGACAGAACAACTTGTCTGTGTTTGGTTTTCTGGCAAGGCCGATATCCGTGCAATGCCTGTGACTGACATCGTCTTTGTCATCCTGGCTCAACTAACAGTCGTCATGCAATATCGTTCCGACAGACAACCATTCTTTTAAGGGCATATCTGTAAATGCGTAATATCGCCTTATTAGCACATGCTCGCCTGTATGGTAACGAATTAAAATATTCATACCACTGAAAGTCAGGCTGATTTTTATTATTATCCACAAGTACCATTCAGAACTAGATGCTCTGGGAGGTGAATCTAAAAATTCCAAGTTCTTGGGAGAGACACCATCTAAATGTGTGGTTTGTATTCTTTTGCTTAATGAACACTCTATTGACTTAAATTGGATTACATCAGATGGTTCAAATGGCTCTGAGCACTATGGGACTCAACTGCTGAGGTCATTAGTCCCCTAGAACTTAGAACTAGTTAAACCTAACTAACCTAAGGACATCACAAACATCCATGCCCGAGGCAGGATTCGAACCTGCGACCGTAGCGGTCTTGCGGTTCCAGACTGCAGCGCCTTTAACCGCACGGCCACTTCGGCCGGCGATTACATCAGAATAGGATTGCTCAGAAACAGAGCAAAATCCAATCTATTTTTAACGAAATTTTCCTATTGGTTTACATTCTATTGACTGTTGTTAATGTGTGCCCCACTGAGAATTGCACGTATATGTCTTTCATTGAATGTAGCCTGTAGTAAAATTAAGGAAAAAAAGCAAGAGCTAGAATTTTTTGGCTTCCAGAGACTAAAAGACTGTTGAAAATAATTCATCTGGTACAGTAATAATATGTATAGCCATGAAACTATACATTAGTTTTAAATTCAGTTTTTGTAATACAAGTATATCTGGAGTAATGCAGCTATCTTAGTGACCAATATGTTTTATTTCTTTACAGTTTCCTTAGTTTATACTGCTTATGTATATTAACAGTCACAATAACATTTTTTCTTTGTCTATACATATATTACAGCATACTAATATTTTTCATACAATTTTTTAGATTTTTGTGTTACAAAAGATTATGCATCTTAGGCTTAATCAAAAGCTGAGACGGAAAAAATATTACGGACTCAAACCTAACAGTTAGTATACCCTCTTTCATTCTGAAGACAACGGTGACGCTTCGTAACATTGAGTCAACGATTCCAAAAGCTTTGGGTAGCCACCCTGATCCACGAACGTTCAGCTGCCTCCCGTAATTAGCGGAGATTACGCAGAGCTGAGTCCGAGGCGTACACATCACACTCGATGGAGTCTGAGATGAGCTCAACAAGAGTGAGGTCAGTTGACGTGGGACAAGACAAGGGCATCTTCGCGACAGTGGAGTGCTGCTCAAACCCTTCTGACATAATTCAAGGACTAGTGCGTGGTGAATGGTCTTCCTACAAGTACTAGTTGTCTGCGGGCACTGCAGGCAAACAGGCGCTGCAGGCGGACAGCTATTAGTGGTCATTAACATGGCGCGTGTCCAATTTTCGCCTTCATGACGGCTTGAACTCTGCTGGGGATACTTTCAGTGAGGTTTCTTAATATCTGTGGAGGAGTGTCACCCCATTATTCCTCAAGAGCCGAAACCTGAGAAGCTAGTCATCTTAGACGCTGGGGTCGGAGCAAAGTCGACATTCTGGCTCATCCCGAAAGTGTTCCATTCAGTTCACGTCGGGACTGTGGACAGGACAGTCCATTTCAGAAATGTTATTATTCACAAACCACTGTCCCACAGATGATACTTTATGACAGGTTGCATTATCATGCTAATACAATCATCGTCTCCGATCTGTTCCTCTGCTATACGCGGTGCACAATGCTGCAAAATGTGTTCGTACCCAATCACAGTTAGCGTCTACTTAAGAGCAAGAAGGGGACAACATCCTAACCACGAAAACACCGTCATACTGTAATATTGTCTCCTACGTACTTCATTGTTGGCACTACACATGACGGCAGGAAACGTTCTCCAGGCAATCTCCAACCACAAACCCTTCCATCGGATTGCCATAGGGCATAGCGTGATTCATCATCACTCCATATCACTCGTTTCCAGTCATCCACTGTTGAGTGGGTCGCTGTTTAGACCATCTCAAAAAATGGCTCTGAGCACTATGGGACTTAACATCTGAGGTCATCAGTCCCCTACAACTAGGCGATCCAGACTGGATCGCCTAGAACCGCTCGGCCACTACGGCCGGCCCATACATGAGTAAAAACAGGAGACATACATATTAAAATAAAGGAAGGCGTTCACGGACGCACTGGTTGTATAAAAAAGTACAGCACTATACACAAACGGAGACACAGAGTTGCACACGTGAACGTATGAGCCGGCCGGTGTGGCCGAGCGATTCTAGGCGTTTCAGTCTGGAACCGCGCGACCGCTACGGTCGCAGGCTCCAATTCTGCCTCGGGCATGGATATGTGTGATGTCCTGAGGTTGGTTAGGTTTAAGTAGTTCTAAGTGACTAATGACCTCACATGTTAAGTCCCATTGTGCTCAGAACCATTAGAACCATTTGAACGTATGAGATGTATATAGTCCGTATCATTGAAGTAACACTCACAGTCTGACAGTGGACTGAGCGCATGATCACGGTATGTGGTTCTATCGATTGTGGGAGGTGTCACATGATAGTACTATTACAAATATTAAAAAGGTACTTCGACTATCTTAATCAGACGTGTGTTTGTTTGAGATAGTACCGTTCTGCAACAATTGTCACCTCATTTCCATGTTTACCGATCAGAGCGACATCTACCATGAAACGAAAGAAGCATTTCGTACAAAAGTTACACAGTTTTTTCACGGAGATTCCAAATCTGCGATAAAAAATAGGAGTTCCTATTTAAGATTTCAAAGTCACCCTCCCGCCCCCGGGGGTGGTGCAGGGGGTCGAGCGTTATGTTAATGGATGTCCCTCTTCGAGGTGAACAACATTTATTACCGCTATTTTTTAATCTGATATGTATTTCGTCAAATATTCCGACAATTTTAAATTCCTCGCCATATAATACTGCCCTACTTTTGTAACTGGTACATTGTAAAAAATTAAATTGTAGAATTTCTGCTCATGATGTCTTCGTGCTAGTATTAATGGGCTTGATACTTCAAGTATTTTACGTGCATTTCTGTTTTTGATTTGTATCTAGCTTTTCAAATACTTCCACACAACAGCAGGTGAATGCGGAAAAACTGAATTTCCATAATTAATTCCCCTATTTATTTAAGAAATGAGGGTGTCTTTCCCGATGTAATAGTGAAAACACTAAATAATTCAATACTTTTGTCTGGAACCGAGCGACCGCTACGGTCGCAGGTTCGAATCCTGCCTCGGGTATGGATGTGTGTGATGTTCTAAGTTCTAGGCGACTGATGACCTCAGAAGTTAAGTCGCATAGTGCTCAGAGCCATTTAAATAATTCAATGATTTTGGAAGTTCTAACACCAAAACTGTCATTCCGCCACAAATCTGCGGTTACCCCTGCATAAAAACGCAAACAATTATCTATATTTGTATTGCCATAATCCATATCTAACATTAAACTTGTACTCACTTTCAAACTGTCTGATAAACGGCAACATCCTGTTACACGAAGAAATTGCAGGAAGCTGTTATCGTTCATGCCACATTGCCTGCAGATTGTGCTGCGTCCTGTTTGTGACGGCTAGAAACACCGCAAGCGAGCCTGGCACGTTAGAGGCCGCTGCTAACAGACGTTAACATGTGTACGTATGCCATAGTGAAAATTGAATTCAGAGCACTGGGTCAAATGGTTCAAATGGCTCTGAGCACTATGGGACTTAACATCTGTGGTCATCAGTCCCCTAGAACTTAGAACTACTTAAACCTAACTAACCTAAGGACATCACACACACATCCAAGCCCGAGGCAGGATTCGAACCTGCGACCGTTGCGGTCACGCGGTTCCAAACTGATGCGCCTAGAACCGCATGGCCACATCGGCCGGCTTTCAGAGCACTACTGTGTAAAGTGGAAAAATCTACATTAAAATTTGATGTTAAGGACGCTTTCTTGCTACTTCAGTGATTAACCAAAAAATTATGAAAAGACGAAATGAACTTATCTCAGTTGTGGGCTCGCTTAAGGGCCGTAACTCGTCTCACTTGCTCAGACGAACCACCAACAATCTGCCATCAGTGCATCCGTCTAGTGTATTAGAAGTTAGACACACGCTTGTCTATAGAGACACCAGCATATTTTCCAGCGAAGCGTCAGCACTAGAAAACCAGTTCATTTTTATGAGCTAGTCATTCAGCTTACAGACGTTATTGAAATAAATTTTCTTTAAAGTTGTTGTCATTCTTGCTGATGACGAAAGTATGTGAAGAAGAAAATCTTACTTCATTGTTTCGGCCATAGCCGATTACGTTACTAACTTGTTTCTTAAATTACGTTCGCATGATTTTATAGACGATTATGAGGTAGATGTTTTCCTTCATCAGTTCAGTAATGCAATAAAAGACTGCTTCAAACACCCCGTTTCTCGGTAACTGAGATATGGGAAGAGTCTGATGGTGGTGGTTAGTGTTTAACGTCCCGTCGACAACGAGGTCATTAGAGACGGAGCGCTAGCTCGAGTTAGGGAAGGATTGGGAAGGAAATCGGCCGTGCCCTTTCAAAGGAACCATCCCGGCATTTGCCTGAAACGATTTAGGGAAATCACGGAAAACCTAAATCAGGATGGCCGGAGACGGGATTGAACCGTCGTCCTCCCGAATGCGAGTCGGGAAGAGTCTGAATTTGTGCACGTATTTTAATATTATTACGTTAATGTTGAAGTAGGGCTTATGGATACATACAACTGTGTCTACTTTGGAAGACGCCCATAGAAGAATGGCGGGTATGTCTTAAAATTTAAAAAAAAGGTATCTACTTCTTTCCCATCATCAATAGTAATTTCGAAGGTACCAGCAAAAGACTGCATATGACGTCGGCTCAGGCACGTTGCCATGTCCTTAACGAGCAGAACGCTAGCCAATTGACGCGAGAGAAGCAAATGAGCTATAATTTGTGTGGGTAGCGCGAAGAACTCCCGGGGGACTTCCTGTGCCAGCTGTACTCTAAAGCTTGCTGCCCTACCCTAGTATATCCGATCTGGCAACAGCTTTTAAAAGGAAACTAATCAAATTCTTTTCTAGGAACAATATGTAAATGAAAATGTTTGAGTAGTTACACTTAGCAGTAGAAAACATAAGAATATGGGAAGGAAGGTTATGTTCTCCGTGGAGCTTTTTTAGCTATCAGTAAGAAGAAACTATGACCGAATACAAATACCGAACGTTCAAGAAACAATTTTAACGTAGTTGAAGCAAAAAGATCGTGTGATCGTTTAACTTTTCACATGTTGTGATTCTATTCGGAAAACTTCGTACTCGTATAGTCTATAATTTGAGAGCAGAGCAGACAGATAGACCTAGCGTGGATACACGTTTCACACAAGGAAACAACCATAGTCATCGTCAAGCTAGAAATCATTGGATGAGTCTTGGATAATTAGCTACATCGGTCACATCTGAGCCGGAATTTTGACAAATAATCAAGTACATGGAAAAAACTGTAACAGTACATCCAAAAGAAGCTTTTGTTTTTAGTGAATCCTTAATTCTAGGTACGTATGTCAAATCTCACTCTTACAAAAAATGGTTCAAATGGCTCTGAGCACTATGGGACTTAACATCTATGGTCATCAGTCCCCTAGAACTTAGAACTACTTAAACCTAACTAACCTAAGGACATCACACAACACCCAGCCATCACGAGGCAGAGAAAATCCCTGACCCCGCCGGGAATCGAACCCGGGAACCCAGGCGTGGGAAGCGAGAACGCTACCGCTCACTCTTACATGTGGAACCACATTTTTCAGGCCAACGCATCAGTGTGGTAATAAAATAAAAGTACAGTAATCATTTCGATTCACAACGGTTTGGTTTATCATGACAATATTAACAATTATCTGCCAGTTACTGCGTTTACATATACAGGCTGATTCACGAACAAATGCAAATATTTTAATATGTTATTCCACAACTAAAACTAAAGAAAAAAGTTCATATAAACATAAGCACTCCCTCTTCGGGCCACGAGTGGCCTACCGGTACCATCCGACCGCCGTGTCATCCTCCGTGGAGGATGTGGATAGGAGCGGCGTGTGGTCAGCACACCGCTCTCCCGGTCGTAAGATGGTATTCTTGACCGAAGCCGCTACTATTCGGTCGAGTAGCTCCTCAATTGGCATCACGAGGCTCAGTGCACCTCGAAAAATGGCAACAGCGCATGGCGGCCTGGATGGTCACCCATCCAAGAGCCGACCACGCCTGACAGCGCTTAACTTCGGTGATCTCACGGGAACCGGTTTAACCACTGCGGGAAGGCCGTTGCCTCATGTAAACATAGGTCCGCAAACGTTTAGTTACGGAGTTACGACTAATAAAAGATTTTTCCTGCAATTTAGCAACTTCGCTAGTATGAAACCATCGCAAAACTGTACAAGGTTAAAGTAAAGCACGATTTCCATATATTTTGTTGTTATTGGTCTGGTGAACCTAATAAAACTTCTTCCAAGGTGTATCTGCAGTAGTTCCAGAACATCCAGAGAAGCAAAGATTATTATACAAGTAAATTTGTTTACTTTCCACTAAGAATGTAGAAACGTTTATGTCATTCTTGGCAACGGTCAGTAAGTTGTTTCAGTCGTTTCCTAACCTTGAAACGAGTTAGTTTTCTGTATTGTTCAGTGAAAGAACATAATAACGACAGTGTATTTAAGTGAAACCATACAGTAACTGTTGTAGTTCGTAGATTATTTATGAAATAGGGCTGCCTTTCAAATTTACGGCAGAGGAATTCGCCGATATGGTGTTTATTTGTGGCAAATGTGATGGTAATGCTACGGCTGCAGTTAACGAATATAGCGTACGTTATCCGACTCCACGGATTACGAATGCACGAATCATTAGTGGAGTATTTCGAACGTTACGGGAGACAGGTTCTCTACCTAGCGTTCATAATCAGTACGAGCGCTCGATACGTGAAGACTATGATGAGGATATTATGGATGCTGTTCAACGTAGCCCGGGTACCAGTACACGACGTATCTCCCAACGATTAGGCATTTCATAGTCTAAGGTATGGCGTCCACTGAAGTACAATAATTTGTATCCTTACCATAAACAAAAAGTGCATCATTTACGTCCGGGAGATCGTGCCCTTCACCTGGAGTTGTGTAACTGGTTAAATACTAATCGATAGTTACACAAATACGTTTTATTTACTTATCAGGGACGGTTTACGCGAGATAGTATAAACAATTTATATAACGAGCACGAATGGTCTGAAGCAAACCCACATGCAACAGTGCAATGCACTTCCAGCAGCGATTTAGCATAAATGTGTAGCATGGTATAATCAGCACACATCTTATGGGACCATTCATTTTCCCAGGACGTCTAACTGGCGAGACGTACTTACAATTCCTTCAAGAAGAAATGTCCCGCTTTCTCGAAGATGTTCCACTTGCTACACGATTGAAAATGTATTTTCAACATGACGGCGCGCCTCCACATTTCACCAACGCCGTTACTACACATTTAAATGAACATTTTCCCCAGAAATGGATTGGTCGTGGTGCTACACGTCTGTGGCCACCCAGATCGCCCGATTTAACACCAGTGGATTTTTGTGTATGGGGATGGATGAAAGGCCTAGCTTATAAGGACAAAGTCAGTAAACGTGAGGCATTACTTGCTCACATTATGAATGCAATAGACGAAATTAAGAAAAACCCTGTGAAACTGAAACGAGCAACAAAATTTGTTCATACACATGCAGCTAAATGCATTGAACTCGGTGGAGACATTTTTGAACATTTATTGTGAATGTATTGGGAAATTGTATGTACACTGTTCGCCTTCCTAAACACTGAGCTTTGTTTTTTCCGGTTTAACATGAATTCACGTGTGCCATGGTATTAATAAAAGCAGATTATCTGACACATGCATACAGTTTCAGTTAATGTTGTTAAATTTTCTACAACTTCTGTTGAAAACTTTGTGTAGTTGTCTGGAATTTAAAAAAAAATGGGCCAAGTAGTTAATAAATTAAAAATTTTTTCTTCTTTCCTTCTCTGGATGTGTCCGCAGCTCGTGGTCTTGCGGTAGCGTTCTGCTTCCCGCACAGGGGGTCCCGGGTTTGGATTCCCGGCGGGGTCAGGGATTTTTCCTGCCTCGAGATGATTGGGTGTTGTTGTGTCGTCTGCATCATCATCATTCATCCCCATTACGGTCGGAGGAAGGCAATGGCAAACCACCTGCACAAGGACCTTGCCTAGTACGGCGGTGCGGGTCTCCCGCGTCGTCCCCTACGATCCTCAGAGTATGGGACCTCATCGTCTCCGGATATTCTGTAAAACTACTGCAGGTACACGTCTGGGACAAGTTTTATTAGATTCACCAGATCAACAACAACAAAATAAATGGAATTCGAGCTTTACTTTAACCTCGTACAGTTTTGCGGTGGCTTCATATTAGTGAAGTTGCTAAATTTCAGGCAAAATCTTTCATTAGGCATAACTCTGTAACTAAACATTAGCAGACATATGTTTATAAGAACTTTTTTCTTTAGTTTTACTTGTAGCATAACGTTTTAAAATATTTGCATATGTTCATGAATCACCTTGTATACCGCGCCAGCCACCATCCTGTGTGTGACGGAAGATACCTTGTGTACCACCGTCAATTCCCTGTTTTCTTGTTCCATTCACGAATGGTTCGCGGGAATAACGATTTTGGTAAGTTTCTGTGTGAGCTAGAATATCTCTAATTTTCCACGCGTGATCTTTATGAGAGATGTTAGGAAGCAATATATTGGTTAAGTCTGCTAGGAACGTAGCCTCTCGGAACTATAACAGTAAATCACACCGTGATACAGTACGCCTCTTTTACAGCGTCTGCCACTGGAGATGGTGGAGTATGTCCCTGACGACTTCGGGCTTACTAAATTGTGCTGTAACTAAAGTCGCTGCTCTTCTTTAGATCTTTATTTTTTCTAACAATACTATCTGGCACGGATCGCATAACGACGAGCTGTACTCAAGTACTGGTCGAACGAGCGTTTAGTAAGCTACGTCGATTGCGAATGGACTACATTTTCTGATAATTTTTCCCTTGAATCTGGCATCTGCCTTTCCTGCGATTAGTTAATTTATCGTTCCGCTTTAAATCGCTGCCGGCCGCTGGTGGCCGAGCGGTTCTGGCGCTACAGTCTGGAACCGCGCGACCGCTACGGTCGCAGGTTCGAATCCTGCCTCGGGCATGGATGTGTGTGTTGTCCTTAGGTTAGTTCGGTTTAAGTAGTTCTAAGTTCTAGGGGACTTATGACCTCAGCAGTTGAGTCCCATAGTGCTCAGAGCCATTTTAAATCGCTCCTCTGTCATACTCCTGGATGTGTTGTGGACGTGACTCCTTCTAGCGATTGTTCTGCAATAGTCTAATCATACGCTGATACTTTACATTTCTTTATGTTGAGGGTCAGCTGCCACCCCATGTACCACGCGCCGATATCTTCTTGTATTTGGTTACAGTTTTCTGGCGTTGTGACATCTCTATGTACAACAGCATAATCCGCGGAAACCTTATGCAACTTCCGTCGTTATCCACTAGATCATTTGTATATATTGTGAAAAACAGTGCCCCTATATCACTCCCTTAGGTAACACACGACTTTACTTTTACGTCTGAAGCTTGCTTTCCATTGAGAATGACATACTGTGTTCTTTTTGCTAGAAACTCTTCAATCTCACACAGCTAGTCTAATTCTCTGTATTCTCTTATTTTGTTCATTAGGTGGCAATGCGGAACTACATCGAAGCATTCTGGAAATCAAGAAACACAGAATCTATCTGGGCGCCGGTTTTTATTGCTTTCTGGTCCTCTTGGATGATCAGAGCGAGATTGGTTTCATAAGCTCATTGTTTTCGGAATCCACGTTGATTCCTGCGGAGGAGGTTCTCAGTCACCAGAAATGTTATAATATCCGAGCACAAAACACGTTCCAAAATTCCTCGGCCGGCCGCTTTGGTCGAGCGGTTTTAGGCTCTTCAGTCCGGAACCACGCAGCTGCTACGGGCGCAGGTTCGAATCCTGCCTCGGGCATGGATGTGTGTGATGTCATTAGGTTAGTTGGGTTTAAGTAGTCCTAAGTCTAGGGGACTGATGACCTCAGATGTTAAATCCCATAGTGCTTAGAGCCATCTGAACCATCTGAACCAAAATTCCTCAACAGACATATCAGAGACGTAGGCCCATACTTTTAAGCGTCTGTTCGAGGACCCTTCTTGAAACTGTTTAACTAAACTGCTCAATAAAGTTTGGTGTCCCCTGCGTATCTGCGAATGCGTGTGGGCTTAGACTCAAAGGGAATAGGTAACTTTACAATAAGTCTAATGAAAGTTTAAAGAATTACTGTGAAATAAAAACAAAACAGCGATCAAAATAAAGGCACACTGTTCGAAAATACACATCTGTGATATCTGTTATGGTCTGACGAAACTAAAATCGTTCATAACCGTGGACTCTTCGATTGCTCCGGGAGATGGTAGATCGGAAATGAAATATACACTACTGGCCATTAAAATTGCTACGCCACGAAGATGACGTGCTACAGACGCGAAATTTAACCGACAGGAAGAAGATGCTGTGATATGCAAATGATTAGCTTTTCAGAGCATTCACGTAACGTTGGTGGCGACACCCACAACGTGCTGACATGAGGAAAGTTTCCAACCGATTTCTCACACACAAACAGCAGTTGACCGGCGTTGCCTGGTGAAACGTTGTTGTGATGCCTCGTGTAAGGAGGAGAAATGCGTACCATCACGTTTCCGACTTTGATAAAGGTCGGATTGTAGCCTATCGCGATTGCGGTTTATCGTATCGCGACATTGCTGCTCGAGTTGGTCGAGATCCAATGACTGTTAGCAGAATATGGAATCGATGGGTTCAGGAGGGTAATACGGAACGCCATGCTGGATCCCAACAGCCTCGTATCACTAGCACTCGAGATGACAGGCATCTTATCCGCATGGCTGTAACAAATCGTGCAGCCACGTCTCGATCCCTGAGTCAACAGATGGGGAAGTTTGCAACACAACAACCATCTGCACGAACAGTTCGACGACGTTTGCAGCAGCGTGGACTATCAGTTCGGAAACCATGGCTGCAGCTACCCTTGACGCTGCATCACACACAGGAGCGCCTGCGATGGTGTACTCAACGACGAACCTGGGTGTACGAATGGCAAAACGTCATTTTTTCGGATGAATCTAGGTTCTGTTTACAGCATCATGATGGTCGCATCCGTGTTTGGCGACATCGCGGTGAACGCACATTGGAGGCGTGTATTTGCCATCGCCATACTGGCGTACCACCGGACGTGATGGTATGGGGTGCCATTGGTTACACGTCTCGGACACCTCTTGTCCGCATTGACAGCACTTTGAACAGTGGACGTTACATTTCAGATGTGTTACGACCCGTGGCTCTACCCTTCATTTGATCCCTGCGAAACCATACATTTCAGCAGGACAACGCACGACCGCATGTTGCAGGTCCTGTACGGGCCTTTCTGGATACAGATAATGTTCGGCTGCTGCCTTGGCCAGCACATTCTCCAGATCTCTCACCAATTGAAAACGTCTAGTCAATGGTGGCCGAGCAACTGGCTCATCACAATACGCCAGTCACTACTCTTGATGAGCTGTGGTATCGTGTTGAAGCTGCATGGGCAGCAGTACCTGTACACGCTATCCAAGTTCTGTTTGACTCAATGCCCAGTCGTAACAAGGCCGTTATTACAGCCAGAGGTGGTTGTTCTGGGTACTGATGTCTCAGGATCTATGCACCCAAATTGCGTGAAAATGTTATCACTTGTCAGTTCTAGTATAATATTTTTGTCCAGTCAATACCCGTTTATCATCTGCATTTCTTCTTGGTTTAGCAATTTTAATGGCCAGTAGTGTATCTAATGTTAGTTCACTTTATTACAAGAATGATAAAAAATTTACTTAGCTTTATACAATCCATAGTCACAGGAATGTGCCGAATATTTACAACAGTATTTGAATATTAAAGTGTCACTTGCTGCACACATTTACTAAACTCTTCTCTCGAAGCACAAAGTTCTAATTGTTCAAAAGTACAGTTCCATCTATGACATGAGCAACTAGTCTATGTTGTCTTCCTAATAAGAGGTCACGTACTGGGGTTGAACCTACCTCTGTTCAGCTGTATACGGGCCTCTGTGCGGTGACACTGCAGCACTGGGAGCGAGGGTCTGGCTCCGCCAGCTCCTCCCATACGTCGGTGCGGATTGCTGAGAGATATCTCTCACATCCGCGGTACAGATGTGAGTTGCTGACCTTATTACGGCATCCCGATCTGTAGGCGAACCCACAAAATCAAAAGCCATTCAGTGCATCGTAACATTCCTACACCCTCCTTGACATGCTATCCACAAGTTCATCGAAATGCTGCTACTCTAGCCTTTCCCAATCTTCGACAGCCGTCTCCAGTTATCATCCAGAGTATGAGGAGGATTCCTACAAAGTTGCACAGCAAATTTCAGCTGGACCGAAGCAATCTCAGTCGGGTTTATATTAGCACATTCCGCAGTCTTTCCGTTCCGCTGACTCCTTCACTCTGGTAGAGGACTGAAATTCTATGTCAGCACGTACCCTACTCCTGTTGACAATCATCATCCCAATCCGACGAACGGATTGTCATAAATAGTCCTCTACGCCAACAGGCCGCCGTGACGAAAGGTTCTAGGCGCTTCAGTCCGGAAGCGCGCGACTGCTACGGTCGCAGGTTCGAATCCTGCCTCGGGAATGGATGTGTGTGATGTCCTTAGGTTAGTTAGGTTTAAGTAGTTTTAAGTTCTAGGGGACTGATGACCTCAGATGTTAAGTCCCGTAGTGCTCAGAGCCATTCGAAGCAGTTGTTCCACGCCACAACCCGGCAAGATCCTTCGCTGTGGTTTGGAATTCTATGGTGGACACTGGTAACAAGCTGCTACCACTAAGCCTTGAACTGACCACTCCCCAGACGTGCAAATAAAATTTATCTGCCTTTCGAAAGCAGACGGGCGTTTTTCGACAAACTACGCTCGTGTGTTGTTTTTATATAGCAAATGCTAGCCATTTAATTGACTAAAAGTTGAATAAACTGACTGAGATAATATAGGGACTACATAAGATATAATTTTACAAAAAGATAATTTAGGCTTCTGTAGGCAGAGTTCAGTACATCTTCTGCAAGACTGTAGTCTACAGGAACAGAGGCTCCTTTTGATGCACACTGCAGTGGCTCCGCCTTTCATCGTGGCATGAAGACAGAACTTGCGAGAGCCAACGTCCAACTGTAGGTTGCTGTTTGTTCTTGAATATCAGCAGAAAATGTCATTTGATATACTACTTATGCAAGCCGTCTCTTGCTTGAATCATAACTACATACCTGAGTGAAGCTAAATATTATTATCTTAACATAAAGAAAAATATTATCTTGCCAACAATCTTCAAATCATGTGCTACTCACACGATGTTTCTATGTGAGTTAATGAATTTACTCATGGTACGTTTGTTACCTAAGCCCGTGTTCACTTTTACAACGCAAATTAGTAGTCCAATTAATAAGAAATTTGGAAATTTGTGGTAATTTCCTATGGGACCCAACTGCTAAGTCAATGGTCCCTAGACTTACACACTCTTTAATCTAACGTAAACTAAATTACGCTAAGGACAACACACACACACGCCCGAGGGAGGACTCGAACCTCCGACGGGGAAACCGCAAGAACCGTGGCAAGGCGCCCAAGACCGGGCGGCTACTTAGTAAGACTGAACCTTAAATTTCTGGTGTACCCATGTCCCACCACAATAAAATAAAAATAGTAAATCGTAGATGGAGTATGAATAAGAACAGTGGCATATTTAAGTTTAGAAAATAACGATAAGTTTTATTAATACTTTTGTAACTATAACTAGCTGACAAATCTTCCACAAAATGACAAGCACAAATCAGAAAAGGAACGGTGCTTCATTGGCAAAGCATACATTGGGGTGGAAGCTACACAAATGCTCCCCTTAATTAATCCCTTTTATAACGTGGTCTGACCTTGTTTACATGAATCCACTGTGAGGCCCAATTCAATTCAAAAGGAATAAACTACGACTAAGTATACCGCAAACTGTGGTTCACCTGGAAACAGGGAGCTATGAATGTCATTTAACAACACTACGCTGGTACAGTAATACTTTAACCTTTCACCTTGATTCAGGCGGCAGCAGAAAACGACGCTCTGTAGGCGGAGAGCGGCGCACTGGGGCAGCTGTATGTTCTGATGCATCCACGAAAACTTGCAAACTACGCGGACTGGCGTCTGGTTATCAGAATGCAGATAACTTCCCTCCCGGGAGTTTCCAGTATGAGCTACACCATTTCGCTGGTCTGGCCAAATGAATTTGACTCACAGGCACGACGGTGGTGCAGGAATTGTCAAACGTCAGACGACTGACTCAGGACGATTAGGTTCACGATATGCAGCTCCACTGTCGATACAGTTGGAAACTGCCACTGGCTCTGCGAGGTGCCGGGGCTAGCAGTGTATTTAACACTAAATTCTTCTCGAATCTTCATATGGAAATGATGCTCTAAGACCCCCCCTTTTCTAACTCCGACTTTTGCTGTTGCACATGGATTAAGAAGAAACGCGAACTGACTGTAATCGACCCTGCAAGTGGAGTAGAAAAGAGTTTGGCACCTGCAATAATTTAATTGGATAGAAATTACTTAGTTAAAGGAAAGTTTCATTAACGTAGTGAGTAATTAAAGGGTTGCTCTACCGATTAACAGAATGAAAGTTCTGTCCAAAATAACAATTTGAGTTATTATGACCAAACTCAAAATAATAAACAAAATACGTGAAACATTTACAATACATCAAATTGTATACTCAAGTAAATGCTGTGAAGGTGAAGTTGTCCATAAACTAGATTGTGACATTTATGACCAAGTGGTATGTGGAGCCAATTCCTTGTAACTCAAATCTTAAGAGAAACACCCAGCCAACCCAACTTTAATTGCTGCTACAGTAGGGAGAACTCAGACAATGAACACCCAAGACAGAACAAAGTTAGAAAAGACGAACAGGCGCGCTCTGATGAGCTCTGATTATCACCTAGTAAAATGCCCTAATCTGCCGGTGCTGCGGACATACGTTACCAAGCTGTCTTCTTAACTGCAAGGACACGATCTGGCATCCTGGAGGCGATGGCTCGTTGCTTCGACGGCCCGTCGTGGTGATGATAATGTCGCGAGTATAGCCCGAAACAAATTATCCTGGTCTGGTTTTTCCAGGTTAAAGACTTCCTAGCAACACAAATGCGCCTCCGAGGGAGACGAAGAAGGCTCGCTACACAATCACTGACGGTACAGTGAGTGATTTTCACAAGCGAAGTCACACAGTAACTCCGATACAGTCAACTTTAGCCAAAACTGCTCAAGACGGACAACATAGGTCGCTTGAATGCAGAACGCTCAATTGCCAACTGTACTCGGAAAGTTACGTTGAAGTCGAAACTTCAGCATCTTCGTCAAACAGTTACAATTAAATGAAAATATATTAGACAGACAACGGAAGGCAGGCTGTCCAGAGCAGCGAGATCTCGGTGTTGTAACCTACTCCGACCGAAAGACGAGAGCCGACTCCGTCAAGAGCACCCATACAAACCGAACACAGAACATTCCCGCCCCCACGACAGTGGCCGTGGCTAAACGTTCCAATCAGCAACTCGAAAACTGGCGGAAAATTCCACTCTATTGCCGAAGCACTACCATTCCACCAATGGAGATTCTTGGCGCCAATTTCTGCGCCGATTTTGCTACGTCACGGAGCTATGCCCTGAGCAAGCCAGTCACAGTTACGATTTTGCAGAAACCGCGGCAATTTGCCCGCCAAGACTGCCTGGGAACACAAATCATTCCCACACCTCGCTGGTAGCCCGCCAGAAAGTGTTTTCACAAAGTTTCTGCGAAGTAACGGAATCTCTGGCCCAGCCGCCCCTTCTGGCCCCTCTGGGCGTGTCGCTCCCGCTCTTATGACAATGTCGGCGTCTGGAAAGCATCCACTCGACTCCCTCACACCCGTCGGTTTAACCCTTTCAAGCTCAGCAGAACTCGCCTGTCACTGGACCACCCGGGTGACGAGAGATGCTGCGTGGGAAGTCTGCGTGTGAAGGAATAGCAGCTTTTCACCGCATACAATTAGAGAGGAAAATCGAATTACTCAGAGTAAGATAGAAATATGAGAGGGGGCTCATGCCACCTCTCAGCTCTTAGTCCACCACAAAGTACAGACCCCAAGTCTCACCCGCTAGGGAAACGACTGAAGTTCTCCACCAGGAGAGGACCAGAAGATGAAGAAAGGAAAGAATCACAATTAATTTCCACCAAGCCTCGGTACAGGAGCCAATCAGCGCCTCGAAATCTCTCTTGTATGAAAAAGAAGACTTTAGACTAGGCAGGCGAGGTTCTCATGGTAGGCATGACCATGTTTTGGCAAAAATCGTCTACCTGGATGGGACTGCAGTCCCTCATTTACAGAGAATTCTAATCTTTCGTGGACGACCATTTCCAATTTCTGAAAGAAGGCTGATAAGCTTCCCAGACAGTCATGTCCATGAAATACATGTTTTTGCCTCTCGTTAATAGAACCTGGCGACTACCTGGCGTCAGGGGGGTTTACAGTCTTGCCTTCACTAAACACGCATACCAGCCAGTCTATCCGTATCGTCCCAGTTTCTAACATGAGAATTCACAGAGTTTTATGACATTCCCATCATTTGCACAAAATATCAATTTACAGCAGTCTCTCTTAAATGGATTCTTCCACCCACTCTGGACGATCCGGCCGCCTTCGTGATGGTCTGCCGCCTGGCCCCGGTAAAATATTTTGTGAACTGGTGCCCTTCTGTCTGATTCTAAGTGGAAGGAGGAGAGGGCTTTGGCCAGAAGTTCCTCTGCAGGTAAGATCCACTGAGCGCGGCTTCCCAGAATCACTCACACGGCCAGATCGCTGCACTAAGCATTTATGGCCCCAAATTCATCTCTTTCCCTGTTCTCCGTCGCCTCCACTATGGCCCATTGGGTACAAGTTCTCTAAAGGTAATAAGCGCAGTTACAAGAAAATTCTGCCATTATTTCCTCATGTAAGAAAAGTCATAAGCCACACAAACCAGACGTAGTACTGGGGAACACCGAGATCATGTCCTAAAATATGAATGTTAATCTGACTGACTATGTTGTTAAAGTTATAAAGTGGCATGCCACCTCTCACTACCTCCCTGTTACCCAGTAATTTCTGCATGGGGTGTGTCACACTTCAATAAAAAGGTTAGTGTGACATGGCGCGGAAGAAATTGTAACACTTTAACTGGGTCTTCAAGAATGACATGCCAGACCATGACACCTTTGCCATCCAAAAGCCAAAAAAATACCACACCCTGTCTTGACCTCATTCAACCACGGGTACTACACACACTCATTGCTGCAAGTCTGAAAAAATTCTTTTGCCAACCTAAAACCAAATCATACCACACCCTGTCCTGACCTCATTCAACCAGGGGTCTTACACACACTCACTGCTGCATGGCTGCAAAAGTTTTATAATTTTTCTGGGTGGTAGAATTGTTTATGTGGACCCTCAGGTCTTTGACATAGACCCCTGACTGTAAATACAGTGGCTGAATGGTTAAAAGGTCATGCAGACATTTAATTAGCCCATTTACACTGAAGCTGAGGTCAGTGATGATGGGTTTCCCTAACCACAATATAATATCGTTGAGCATTGAGCTCAGATTTTCTGTTACCCTTGTCCAAGCATTCAGTGATTCAATCTTCCATAGAGACATATAACATAACAAATTCTATCCAAGCATTCAGCAACTGCAGACAAGTCAAGTGTGTGTTCTTGTAACATGTCATCTGTTACCCTATTTCATATTAAGGTGTCTTTCTGTTATTTTAGTACAATAGTGTTAACACAAGCAAGCCTGGGTGGCCGAGCGGTTCTGGGCGCTACAGTCTGGAGCCGCGCGACCGCTACGGTCGCAGGTTCGAATCCTGTCTCGGGCATGGATGTGTGTGATGTCTTTAGGTTAGTTAGGTTTAAGTAGTTCTAAGTTCTACGGGGTCTGATGACCTCAGAAGTTAAGTCCCATAGTGCTCAGAGCCATTTGAACCTTTTTTCTGTTAGCACAAAATAAACAACATTTAAATGACGTGTGAAACAAAATGAGACTTTACACAAATGACAAACACAAAATAAAAACATGAGTCAGTTTCAGAAAGTGGTTTGAATAATAGTGTATTTGTTGTGTGTGAACTACTGTCAGTCTTAGATGAGAGTGACCTTGTATCCCAGAACACATCTGAAAATGGTGTTGTCTGTCATGACAAATATAATAGGAACGAAAAGTGAGAAATTACATTTAACCTAATAAAATAAATACAGCAAAGCACACAAAAATAAGAATTAAAAAAGAACACAAACATATTTTAAGACTTCTACTGCTCCATTCTCCAGGGTCTTTAGTGTCCAAAAATTAACTTAACATTAGTCACATGAACAAACACAGCACAAAAAACTCACGAGGTGTGTAACAGATTGGAGGTGGCAAATCCTTTCACTCTCTGTTGGCACGAGTGACAGTGGGACTCTGAGCATGCCTGTGTTGCCCTTGAGCTGCGCCAGTGTAATCACGTCAGCCAGTGGCCTGCCCTGCCGCTTCAGGGTGGCAGCTGACAGCTGCTAGTGTGGTCATGCGGTGACGTCACGTTAGCTGGTCGCTCGTCCCGGGTGGTCGCTCTGCTGTGACGTCACGCCAGCAGCTGAGCGTGAGGTTGCACTACAGTGCGCCAGCTGCGTTGTGGTACTTGCCGCTTGCTCCGCGCCCAGCCACGTCCCGCCACGGGTCTGCTCCTCGCTCGCCGTTTGGAACGCTGTAGTCCTCTGCACATTCCTTAGCGCATATTGTAGTGTTGTGCTTTTAAAATGAGTGTTTACAAAAACACATACATATAAAATCATTAAAAATATGAACTGCCTGTATTAGAAACTTCGCAGTATGGGTAATGCCAAAAAACGTGCGTTACTGCTTTCTTTCATTTAAACAATGTTACTACTAAGGTTATTTTAAAAAAAACTGCAATAACAACGACAATTAATCGCTTATCTAATAGACTAATAATTCTAATATTATTACCTAAAAGATTAATTATTATCTGTTATTATTATCTAAAAGACTAATAATTCTCTAGTACCCGCCAGGATAGCCGAGAGCGCTAACGCGCTGCTTCCTGGACTCGGGTGACGCGCCGCCCCGGAACGAATCCGCCCGGCGGATTGACGACGACGGCCGGTGTGCCGGCCAGCCTAGATGCGGTTTTTAGGCGGTTTTCCTCATCCTACTAGGTGAATACCGGGCTGGTCCCCACGCCCCGCCTCAGTTACGTGACTCACAGACACTTGCAACAAATTCACACTATTTCACGATCTATAGTCGACGCAGACAGTTGGGGTACACTAATTCCCTCCTGGGGGGTACGGGATGGCGGCATGAAGGGCATCCGGCGACCCCTTACAATTAACATGCCAAATTCGGTTAACCATGGCCGACCCTGGGTAACTGCGGGACAAGGCGCAAGCGATAGAATAGAACTAATAATTCTCTTGTGGTGAAGTCGTGTTGCCTGCCGGAGTGGCCGAGCGGCTCTAGGCGCTACAGTCTGGAACCGCGCGACCGCTACGGTCGCAGGTTCGAATCCTGCCTCGGGCATGGATGTGTGTGATGTCCTTAGGTTAGTTAGGTTTAAGTAGTTCTAAGTTCTAGGGGACTTATGACCTCAGAAGTTAAGTCCCATAGTGCTCAGAGCCATTTGAACCATTTTATTACTACAAGGCAACCATCATCGCACTACTGGCAATAACCCATAAGCTATAACCTCAGACGCAGAAGTACCACCAGCGATAGATATCGCACCACAGGCGATTATCCGCGTGTGTAACCACATTCGTAAACCACCAGCGAGAGCACACCGCTCCACTGGCGATAAACCTAATCGAACCACAGCAAGAAAAGAATCGTACTTGAACGTCAACACGCCTCCGGCGTGGACAACCCATGACCATCTAGCAAGATATCATCATCGGTACCGGTGGCGAGGTCGAAATCACGCCAAAATCCACTACTGGATCGAAAATCAACTTCTGTGGCACCGCTAAAGCCTCCCCGCTCTGAATAGTGGAACAGACCGTGCATACGCCCCACTGGCAATGCACACGGAAGAAACCAAACCATTACTACATTCCAAAATGAATTCTGAGAATAATTGTGTCTCCGAGACTTGTGTAATTATTTCTGAAACAAACATGCAATTTTCACGTTGTTCGAACACATACCTTTGCTGTGGCGTGACAAGCTACTAATACAGCAATGCTCTAGTGTTTTATTATGAACACAAGAGGTTTCCGCCGAGCAATCGGCACATTCCTATCCACGAAATAATTTTCTATCTGTGAAACACGGGAGGATAGCAGTACGTCACAAATTTGCGGTAAATTATCAAAGTGCAAATGCTGGACAGAAAACTAAAAACGCCGAACTCACTGATCCGATGTCACAGGGGATGATCTTATCCTCTTACTATAATAATTAATCATCTAAACAGTGTAACTGCAAGCAAATAAAGAACAATACACTAAGTGACTACATAAATTAATTGGAACCAAATGATTCTTAACACTACTTTAATGATATAACTGTACGAGTCTGCCTGTACCAATGTCATGTTTGCCTTTATTATGGGTTGAGGCCACAGCGGCCGACTGTCAATGGCTACGGCGATTTCCGCTGTGGTTGCTGTTTGAGGGGTTATGTGTTCTGATTCCCACAACGTCATTCAAGTCATCATGTTGCGGGCTTCACCTACCAATCTATCCATTACTCCTTGTTTTCCCTGAGTTCCAAATCGGCTGCATGAACTGCCTAGAATTTTTCATTTCCCTCCTGTTGTTATTTCTGTTTTCGTAAAAGTTACCGCCTTACATCCGCCGTCTGCTTCTATCATCCCACTGAGGCTCATTATTAAATACTGGACCTCGATATTGGTTTCTTGTCGCCCTGTTTCTGATTGTGTTTTGCCAGTCATTATTTCTACCAGATGCACCTTGCGAATTTCATTCATTATATCACCTTCGGTCCCTCGCATTTTGTGCTTCGTTTACAAAGTGTAACGCCCGCAGAGCGCTTTTGAATGATTCTATTGTGTCATAACATTTTCCAATGAGCAGTTCCTGGTACCTCAATGGCAGTTTCATGAAGCAATGTCGCATTATCTGCTTATCAACATACGGTTGGTCCAGGTAACGGTTCTTGTTGACAAGCGTCTCGAAAAACTCTTCCAGACTGCGGCACCACGATGCTTCGTAATCTTTCCCTAACATAATCTCCTTTTCATCCTTTCTTGGATGTCCTGTGACCAGTAGATCTTTAAGAAAAATTCTCTGAATTTGCCGTAGTTGTGGCAGTTTAATTCAACGGCACGCATGTGCTCTGCTATTGAACGTTCCTGGTATCCATAGACAAATTCCAATTTGTATACTAGTGACCATGACTCGGGTAGTACCCCATCATGACTTGGGATATAATAAATTGTGATTGTCTTTGTAAGCCTGAAAATTCTGAATTGAAGAAAATGTCTTTAAATCTAAATATTCATAATTTTGTGCCCCTGGACGTTAGTCCGCAGCTCGTGGTCGTGCGGTAGCGTTCTCGCTTCCCGCGCCCGGGTTCCCGGGCTCGATTCCCGGCGGGGTCAGGGATTTTCTCTGCCTCGTGATGACTGGGTGTTGTGTGCTGTCCTTAGGTTAGTTAGGTTTAAGTAGTTCTAAGTTCTAGGGGACTGATGACCATAGATGTTAAGTCCCATAGTGCTCAGAGCCATTTGAACCATTTTTGAACCCCTGGACGTTATCTAATTTCTGGTATACGTGTGCCCAAGATTTCATGGCCGACCGATCCCTGGATGCTGTTGTACCCTCGTCTCGTGTCATCAGATTCCTGTAGCAATGTTTCCGTACATCTGAGTCGCGTGAAACTGTGATGGGGCTCGGTACTTTCCGTACTTCGTGTCACAGAGTGCGCGCGATCGGCCGAGCGCTGTACCCCGTAGTGGGCGTTCTTGCCGTTAATCGGCCTGTGCCGGGGATGCGGCTAATGGCTGAGTAACAAAATTTTGCCTTTGACATTCCTGGTGACCAACAAACGCACGGTGATATGCTGTTGCTTCGGGCTGAATTTCTACGCGAGCGACCCGCTCGCACTATTGTCTCATATTATCCGCCAGCTCATTCTGCTGGGTACTGAGACGTGTTTGCTCGTCTTTGATTTCTAACATTTCTTCCTGTGTAGCCGGCCGAAGTGGCCGTGCGGTTAAAGGCGCTGCAGTCTGGAACCGCAAGACCGCTACGGTCGCAGGTTCGAATCCTGCCTCGCGCATGGATGTTTGTGTTGTCCTTAGGTTAGTTAGGTTTAACTAGTTCTAAGTTCTAGGGGACTAATGACCTCAGCAGTTGAGTCCCATAGTGCTCAGAGCCATTTGAACCATTTTCTTCCTGTGTGTTTTCAACTACTCTCTGTCGCTGTTTATGCAAGAGCAGAAAAAGCCTTCTTGGTTGCGATCACTTCGACTTTTGCCAGCACTGCCTGAGCTCGAACAATTTGGCCATTTTTTCGCGAATCTCGTCCTACTAATCTGGCTGTCCTAGCCCAACGTTTGGAATCTACCGCTTCTCCTCGCGTCCCATCTGATGTTTTCCTAATGTCTTCAACCTCTGCCCTTACACCCATAACTTCATTCCTGATTTGATTTACGTTTTCGACAAACTCATCAGATCTCCTTTGAATTTCCTTCATTTCTTTCATGACTTGGTCCTGTCTCTTTTCTTCCCGGTCTTATCGCTTCTAAATTTCCCTAATTTCATTAATGAAGATCTCCTGTCTTGGGTCTTCTTCCTGCCGTCTCTTTTCTTCCCTTTCCTTAATCTGTTTTTCCTCCTCCTGTCGTTTCTTCTCTTCCTCTTGCTCAAACTGAATGAGCGATTCTAATTGGGTACTTTCAGTAAAGTACCCTGGAGTAGACGTTTGCGACAGAACTGGAGTGTGACGCCTTGCCCGCAAAACCGGATTTTTATTTTCCCTTACTGCACCTCTTTCCGTATTTACAGAACCTACGTCACCTGCGACCACGGCATCGTTTTCACTTTCATTTCCTGAGTGAACTGAACCCTCATCATCGGAGTAGTCTGCCGTCCGCGGTGGTCTAGCGGTTCTAGGCGCTCAGTCCGGAGCCGCGCTACCGCTACGGTCGCGGGTTCGAATCCTGCCTCGGGCATGGATGTGTGTGATGTTCTTAGGTTAGTTAGGTTTAAGTAGTTCTGAGTTCTAGGGGACTAATGACCACAGAAGTTAAGTCCCATAGTGCTCAGAGCCATTTGAACCATCGGAGTAGTCTGCATTTGACATTTGTGCCCTGTTAGCAGAGTGATTTAGATAAACTTCTTCCACCGTTCTACACTCCAGGAAATGGAAAAAAGAACACATTGACACCGGTGTGTCAGACCCACCATACTTGCTCCGGACACTGCGAGAGGGCTGTACAAGCAATGATCACACGCACGGCACAGCGGACACACCAGGAACCGCGGTGTTGGCCGTCGAATGGCGCTAGCTGCGCAGCATTTGTGCACCGCCGCCGTCAGTGTCAGCCAGTTTGCCGTGGCATACGGAGCTCCATCGCAGTCTTTAACACCGGTAGCATGCCGCGACAGCGTGGACGTGAACCGTATGTGCAGTTGACGGACTTTGAGCGAGGGCGTATAGTGGGCATGCGGGAGGCCGGGTGGACGTACCGCCGAATTGCTCAACACGTGGGGCGTGAGGTCTCCACAGTACATCGATGTTGTCGCCAGTGGTCGGCGGAAGGTGCACGTGCCCGTCGACCTGGGACCGGACCGCAGCGACGCACGGATGCACGCCAAGACCGTAGGATCCTACGCAGTGCCGTAGGGGACCGCACCGCCACTTCCCAGCAAATTAGGGACACTGTTGCTCCTGGGGTATCGGCGAGGACCATTCGCAACCGTCTCCATGAAGCTGGGCTACGGTCCCGCACACCGTTGGGCCGTCTTCCGCTCACGCCCCAACATCGTGCAGCCCGCCTCCAGTGGTGTCGCGACAGGCGTGAATGGAGGGACGAATGGAGACGTGTCGTCTTCAGCGATGAGAGACGCTTCTGCGTTGGTGCCAATGATGGTCGTATGCGTGTTTGGCGCCGTGCAGGTGAGCGCCACAATCAGGACTTCATACGACTGAGGCACTCAGGGCCAACACCCGGCATCATGGTGTGGGGAGCGATCTCCTACACTGGCCGTACACCACTGGTGATCGTCGAGGGGACACTGAATAGTGCACGGTACATCCAAACCGTCATCGAACCCATCGTTCTACCATTCCTAGACCGGCAAGGGAACTTGCTGTTCCAACAGGACAATGCACGTCCGCATGTATCCCGTGCCACCCAACGTGCTCTAGAAGCTGTAAGTCAACTACCCTGGCCAGCAAGATCTCCGGATCTGTCCCCCATTGAGCATGTTTGGGACTGGATGAAGCGTCGTCTCACGCGGTCTGCACGTCCAGCACGAACGCTGGTCCAACTGAGGCGCCAGGTGGAAATGGCATGGCAAGCCGTTCCACAGGACTACATCCAGCATCTCTACGATCGTCTCCATGGGAGAATAGCAGCCTGCATTGCTGCGAAAGGTGGATATACACTGTACTAGTGCCGACATTGTGCATGCTCTGTTGCCTGTGCCTATGTGCCTGTGGTTCTGTCAGTGTGATCATGTGATGTATCTGACCCCAGGAATGTGTCAATAAAGTTTCCCCTTCCTGGGACAATGAATTCACGGTGTTCTTATTTCAATTTCCAGGAGTGTAGCTTGTTATGCACCAATGGCTGTCTCGTGATCCAATTTAGACGACATTAGTTCACAGCCTTTCTCGCAGTACAAGTGAGTTTTGCTTCTCCTAACCATTCAAATCGATTGCTACTTCTGCAAGTTTCCGATTCTAAGCCATCGCGCCCCACAACTCTACTATGATCTTCCTTTAAAAAACGCTTACAATTATGCCTAATCCCATGTAACAAAACCTGCACTGAAACATCGTACACGTCCACATAATCACATTTCCTCCACAATAACTTGCACAACGCTGTTAGCAACAACGCAACATTAGACAAGAAGTGACGCAGAAGTTACTGACAGGACACAATGGGAAACAAAAAAAATAAAAGATGAAAACGATACATACACTGAAATAAAATAAATACAACATGCTACAAATTGCTGAGATACAATGCATAAATCCAAAAGTGAGTCTACATATTCTCAGTGCACCATAGTCAACACTGAAAAAAAAGAAAAAAACGCGCCTGTTCCAAGATAACACACTAACTACGTCACAAAAGTGCCATGATTCGAGATCCTGCCCATGAGACGCCAAATGCCAGCCGACACTTCCTTTACTCATAGATGAGTGAAGCTAAATGTTATTATCTTAATATAAAGAAAAATATTATCTTGCCAATAATCTTCAAATCATGTGCTACTCACACGAGATTTCTGTATGAATTAGTCAATTTACTCATGGCACGTTTGTTGCCTAAGCCCGTGGTTGCCGGCCGGCGTGGCCGAGCGGTTCTGGGCGCTACAATCTGGAAACGCGCGACCGCTAAGGTTGCAGGTTCGAATCCTACCTCGGGCATGGATGTGTGTGATGTCCTTAGGTCAGTTACGTTTAAGTAGTTCTAAGTTCTAGGGGACTGATGACCTCAGAAGTTAAGTCCCATAGTGCTCAGATCCATTTGAACCATTTTTGAGCCCGTGGTTACTTGCAGAACCCAAATTAATAATCAAATTAACTAACTTAATAAGGCTGAACCTTAGATTCCTCGTGTACCCATGTACCACCACAATAAAATAAAAATTGTAGATAGTAGAGGTAGTATGAACATGAACAGTGGCTTATTTAAGTTTACAAATTAATAATAAGTTTTATTAATCCTTTTGTAAATACAACTAGCTGATAAATCTTCCACAAAATGACTAACACAAATCAGTAAAGGAATAGTGCTTCATTGGCAAAGCATACATTGGGGTGGAAGCTTTACAAATTCTCCCCTTAATTAATCCCTTTTATAACGCAATATGACTTTGTTTACACGAATCCACTGTGTGGCCCAACTCAGTTCAAGTGGCATCAGCTACGACTAAGTATACCGCAAACTGTGGTTCACCTGGAAACAGGGAGCTATGAATGTCATTTAACAACCCTACGCTGGTACAGTAATACTTTACCCTTTCACTTTGATTCAGGAGGCAGCAGAAAACGGCTCGCTGTAGGCGAAGAGCGGAGCACTAGGACAGCTGTATGTTCTGACGCGTCCACGAAAACTTGCAAACTGTGCGGCCTGGCGTTCTGGTTATCATTATGCGGATAACTTCCCTATTAGAGCCCTGAACTCCCGGGAGATTTCAGTGTGAGGTACACCATTTCGCTGGGCTGGCCAAACGAATTTGACTCAGGCACGACGGTGCGTGCTGGAATTTTCAAACGTCAGACGTCTGACTCAGGACGAATAAGTTCACGATATGCAGTTCCACTGTCGATACAGTTGGAAACTGTCACAGGCTCTCAGTCGACACAAAGTACAGACCACAAGTGTCACCCACTAGCGAAAGACCTGAAGTTCTCCACCAGGAGAGGACCAGAAGACGAAGAAAGCAAATAATCACAACTACTTCCCACCAAGCCTCGGTACGGCAACCGAATTAGCAAAAGCAAAACCGCCCCCACATTGCGCAAACCAATCGAACTATCCTCTACTCAATAAATCTCCCTCCTGACTGTTCTGTTGGCCTGGTAGCCAATCCAGACATAGCACTGGGATTCCCACGCTGGCGGAGCAAGCCTCCACTTTGCATATCCTGAGAGAAGCCAATCAGCGCCCCCAAATCTCTCTTGTATGAAAAAGAAGATTTTAGACTAGGGAAGCATGGTTCTCATGGTAGGCATAGCCATGTTTTGGCAAAAATCGTCTACCTAGTTCGGACCGTAGCCCCTCATTTTTGGAGAGATCTAATCTTTCCTGGCCGACCATTTCCAATTTCTGAAAGAAGGCTGTTAAGCTTCCCAGACAGTCGTGCCCATGAAATACAGGGTGAGTCACTAACTATTGCCACCAACTATAACTCCGAAAGTATGATAGGAGCTGAAAATTTTGTGGGACGAAAGTTCCATGAGACAATGGGGGCCACAATATAAAGCTGTTTTTTTGTTGCTAGGTAGGGTCGCTTCAGAAATATGGTCAACTTTGTTTTTGCAAATGTGATACTATAGTTTGGTACTTATTTTCTGATAGAGGCTACCGAGACAAATCCATTTATGTGTAACAGTAAAGTCTTTGAAGGTCAGTGAAGGTCAAAAAGGTGGCATGAACGTCCATTTCCAAAAGGTGCTCGAAGTGATGACCATTGGTATCAATGCAATGCTGCAATCTTCTTATCATGGACTGAGTGGTATTCCTTATCACTTCATCACTTACCGAAGCACATGCTCTGACAATTCTCTCCCGTGTATCTTCAGGTGTAGTTGGAACATATTTATAAACAATGTCTTTTACGAATCTCCACAAAAAAGAAATCCAGGGGCGTCAAGTCTGTCAAATGAGTTGGCCACGACACATCTCCTCCGCGTCCAATCCAACGATTTGTCTGTCTCTGCAACTCATTTCTAGCCATCAGCGAAAAATGTACAGGACACCCGTTGTGTTGATACTGAGAGAGGACAAGTTACTCTCTCACCTATTTCTCGTATACAGAAAATTATTGTCCGCAGCTCGTGGTCGTGCGGTAGCGTTCTCGCTTCCCACGCCCGGGTTCCCGGGTTCGATTCCTGGCGGGGTCAGGGATTTTCTCTGCCTCGTGATGACTGGGTGTTGTGTGCTGTCCTTAGGTTAGTTAGGTTTAAGTAGTTCTAAGTTCTAGGGGACTGATGACCATAGATGATAAGTCCCATAGTGCTCAGAACCATTTGAACCATTTGAACCAGAAAATTATTAAAGATTTTGTCACAACCTTGTGCACCATGAGCAAGACTCTAGAAAGTTAATGGCCTGAGCAGACGTTGATGGAGCCTGGTAAGGTGCTAAAAGCATGAGGTATTTTTATGGTTCTTGGTTTGTAGGAACGGCATGTTGGAAGCTGAAAGCAATTGGCGGTGATCCCATCCCTCACTAAATGTTGCCGGACAGTCCCATAGCCGTACAGGGCAGACAGAGCAGCCCCTAGTCGAGACAGGTCTCCAGCAGGACAATGGCACTATACCTGCATTGGTGCCAACCAAAGGCTGGGCTGGGAGCAACGGACTGAAGGGATGCATCTACACAGTGGAGTCATAAACCAGGCATTGTGTGCAGAGCCACGCGTAATAAAAATTCACAAGTTTTCGTGTTCGCCAGTACTGCAAATAGGCCTGTGACTCACTTCCATCGGCCGCCTCGGTTGCGTAAGAAACTCCAGCGTCTCAGAAACGTTTACAGATATAATCTTTATTACACCTCATAGCTAGGACCAACATGTTCCAAGGCACAGGCGATTTAGATAAAGATCTTTAAGATTGTATCTGTTCGCTTGTTGCCGTAGGAAGCTGCACAACTTCGGAGAAAAACTTCTTCTCCCTCCACGAAAACTTAAAAAGCCAGTGACTGGTGGTTCCTTCTTTTTTCAGAGACGCGGGTTTCTTAACTCTTGCATTGGTTCGACATGAGCTTGTGCTGTTGTGTAGGAGGGGAGATTTAGCACCTCTAAAGTCCTGTGATTGGCTCTAGACAGGGGGAAGGCGGTGTCGTTCATGCACTTTGCGGGAAAACGGAATTTTTTTATCTGTAGAGGTGCGAGGCACTCGGGTTCTGGACTTTGGTCTGGAAGTGATCTTCTGGTCGCAGCTCTGGCATGTGTGGTTGGTGCTTGGGACCTGTCCAGAGACAGACTTCACTTGCAAGTAGTTAGACTGGAGAGCCTGTGGTGAATTTCTTACTGTACCGATAGTGTGACTTCAGATGTCTCGAACTACTTGTTTGCCGAGGGCACACTTATTCATTTTTAGTTTACCAATCTTGACGTTTGGTATCCTTGTGCGCTCTGTCGTATAAGTGAGCCAAATTGGCCCTTGGTACGACCAACGAACGAGTATGCCACATACTGAAATCTATCGTGATTTCAGGGCTCTGGTAGAGAGTAAATTGCAATCCGTCTGCCTGATCGCTAGACCGTGAGATTTTTGCATTTCTTTCGTGGCCGCGATCGATACGCAGGTGCTGCCTTATGCCTCGCCTCCGCCGCACACATTTCGCCAGCTCCAAGTTACATCGCTGCACGAAGCAAACAGGGTAATGTACTGCCGCTCCGGCCTTGTCAGGGCGTACAGATCTCAATCGCCACTTGCTCTCAGCTGCACCTATACTGTAGTTTATCAATCAAAGTCTGCTCAGTGTCAGATCAGTTCAGATTGCGTTAGCCACATTTTTACGGCCAGAGTACTTGACTCACTTCTGCCACCCAGGGTCCTTGTCCATTGTTCTCTTAACCCAACTGTTAGTTGTTTACTGTATTCAGTCAATCACTATAATTTATGTCTGTTTTTCTTTTCAAAAATAAATGTTGTTAGTAAATTCTAATACATTCTCAATCAATTTATATAGTCAGCATCATGGGTTAACTTGCATTGTAGCGTCCCATGCCAGGATAACATCCACTGTGGCGCCCCATGTCAGTTTAACTTTCAATACCACATTCTGTTCCTTGTTCCTAAAGGTATTCCTTGCAATAACAGACCTTCTTGCAGGAATGTGGTGTACTTCCTACCATTAAGATTTGCTTCGATTAAATAGGGTCCTATAGTTCTGTCCTCCAGAATCCCACACCATACAGTCACCGACCATTGTTTTTGGTGTGCAACTTGCCACAGCGAACATTGATTATCAGTTGCCCTATAATGCATGTTATGCAAATTAACATTTCCATTGTTTGTGAATACAGCCTCGTCAGTAAATAGAATCAAATTAATAACTGTATCATTCCTCTGCATCTGAAATTGAGCCCATCGCCAGAATTCAATGCGATGCATACAATCTTGGTGGAGACTGATATGGTAAGGATGATATTTATGGCGATGCAGAACACGAACAACGCTAGTCTGGCTCATGCCAGATTCCCTTACGATTTGAAGCGAACTAACATAAGGATCTCGAACCACAGTAGCGAGAGTACCAATTTCCGTTTCCCCGTTAGTAACTTTCCTTTGCCGGATATGTTCCCGATGCGTTAAAGATCCAGTTGTTCTTAATTTATCATACACATATTTAAATGTACGACATGTAGGGTGAGAACGTTGAGGATATCTTTCACCATATAAGTCTGTAGCTCTCACTGAATTTCGTTGGCATCCTAAGTAAATGAGAAGCATATCGACATATTCTTCGAAGGAATTCATCATTCACATTCGCTTAATTCGGCGATATTAGTCTTGCTGTTCCTATTAGTGTTGTATTGTGATACCGTCGAATGATACATTTCAATGGCACATTAGATGGATACGCCGTATTCGGCGAATATTTACTATTTGCATGATATACGAGAAAGAATTGTCAGAACATGTGCTTTGATAAGTGCCGAAGTGATAAGAAATACAACTCAATCCATGATGAGAAGATTGCAGCACTGCACTGATACCAATGCTCATCACTTCGAACACCTTGAGATGACTGCGTGTTTGTGTTGTCCTCATCATTTCATCATCATTCATGAAAAATGGCGAGGTTGGACTGAGTAAAAGTTGGGAATTTGTACGGGCGCTGACAACCGCGCAGTTGAGCGTCCCACAAACCAAACATCATCATCATCATCATCGAACACGTTCTGTAAATGGATGTTCATGCCACTTTTTTATATTCGTTGACCTTCGAAGACGTTACTGTTACACATAATTGGATTCGTCTCGATAACTGCTATCAAAAAATAAGTACCAAACTGTAGTATCCCATTTAAAAAAAAGTTGACCTTCATATCTCTGACGCAACCCCACTTAGCAGCAAAAAACCAACGTCATATTATGGCCCCCGTTGTCCCCCCATGCAACATTTGTCCCTCAAACTTTTCATCTACTATCATACACTCAGAGTTACTGGTGATGGCAATAGTTAGTGACTCACCCTGTATATGTTTTTGCCTCTCGCTAAAAGAACCTAGCGGCTATCTGGCGTCAGGATTGCTTACTGTATTGCCTCCACTAAACGCGCATACCAGCTAATCTGTCAGATCACCCTCCACCATTTGCACAAAAGATCAGTTTACACCAGTCTCTCTTAAATGGCTTCCTCCACCCACTTTCTGCCATATGGTCACCTTTATGATGGATTGCCATCTGGCTCAGATAAAATATTTTGTAGAACCAGCGCCCTTCTCTCTGACCCTAAGTGTAAAGAGGAGGGGGCATTGGCCAAAAGTCCCTTTACAGGTAAGATCTACAAAGTACTGCTTCCCAGAATCATTCACATGGCCAGATTGCTGCACTCAGCGTTCATGTCCCCCAATTCAGCTCTCTCTCGATTCTCTGTCTCCTCCACTATGGCCCATTGGGTACAAGTTCTCTACACGTTACACGTACAGTTATAAGAACATTCTGCCCCTAATTTCCCCACATGAAAAAGTAATAAACCACCCAAACCAGATGTAGTACAGGGGAACACCGAGATCATGACCTAAAATATGAATGTTAATCTGACTGACAATGTTGTTAAAGTTAGAGAGTGGCGTGCCACCTCTCGCTTAAATCAAAGTCTGACTGACTGAGCTCGGAAGCTAAGTTCAGACATGAGAGTTGGCCTACACTCACACAAATCGCAACATTACACGTACCATTTTGCAGGAGCTCAGAATTCTCAACTGATGAAAACAAGTCTCACTACATGTACATTCAGGCTCAAAAGTATCCGAACGACCTGAATTGCATTTCGCCTGATTCACATACAACCCTCACAACGCAGCTGTCTAGCAGGTCCTCTAATCGCTCCTCGGTACAGTAGTTTGACTATTGAAAATGGTTCCAACAAAGCACCACTAGAAAACACTGCTCTGTATCGCAATAACTCAAGATGTAAAGTAATACCACGATACTACAAATATCAGGGAACACCTTATCATAGATAAGACTGTCCTTAAGGCTTGTAAGCTCACATTTATTACAATAAATTACACACCTGAAATGTTACCACTTCCATTATTACGTCAGAAAGGTAATGCACGTAGTAAGTTCGTCGTATTCATGATTTCCTCTTCAAAGTAACATACCGTACTTATTATTTAACACAAAATGACATTCAAAATTTAAGTTTTTCACGAGCTGCTAGTTGAGAACATGTATGAACTTCAAATGACACGACGAACCGTCTCGTTCTGCATATGGATTCAAACCCAGGTCATGCAGACTAAGCAAAGATTTCGTGCCTGACGGAAACTAAGTCATTCCTGACTAGGCATACAGAGAGTGATATACCTCGATTTTAGACAGTATCAGTCAGGAAATATCAACTTTAAATTGCATAACGTAAACGTTTTTAACGGACGCGAATTCCTACCCAGCATCTATTGTCCCTGTTAACGAACTACGAGAGATGTTAAATATTGCTTCTTCGCAAGTAACTTACTTGGAATGCCGTGAGGTAAAGCTTTGTGTTGGACAGGGATTCGAACCCAGAACCTAATCGGATTGTTATCGAAGCACAATCAACTGTGACATATCGGATTTTCTCGGCAGTAGCAAGATGTTTTAACTGAAATGACGAGACGAAACATTAATTTTTTTCCTTCCCAGGACTCCAACCCGGCACCTATCGCTGTTATATTCTAGAGAAAACGAACGTTAAATATGGGTTTGTTACACCAGCAGCGACATGTGAGCATGTTTGGACTAGAAATAATATGACGAAGAGTTCAGTGCTGACTGGTAATCGAACCCCACGCATATCGTTGTTGACTACAAACAAATAGACGTCAGCTACCGAATTTTTCTCCACCAGCACCTCGGAAAAACAGCCTCGAACTTACAGTGATCTCGAAAATAGTTCTGTGTCTCACTGGGAGTCAAAAACGTCAGATATCGTTAGTGTTGACAACGAATGAAAATATATTAAAAATCAAAATTATTATCCACCAGCAGACAGGTGTTCTCGTGCTAGAGCTTGATAATACATAATGAAAACTTTAGTGTCGGGCCAGGATTCGAACCCATTCACGTGCAATATGTGGAGATGTTGAGGAATCTGCAGTCTTGAACAAACAACAAATTGTAGAGGAGCTGTATTGTCACGAAGGGATCAAATTCCGCGTTATGGGCGGTCTGAGTTGCATTCCCAGTTCAGAACCAATTTTATCGACATATAGAAGCTCAAATAAAAGTTGTAATAAGTGTCCTGTGACACTACATACCATTTGTTTCGTCAATAGAAATAAATAACTGGTATAAGAAAGGTTACTGGTGGGGGTTGTTTGGGGGAAGAGACCAAACAGCGAGGTCATAGGATTAGGGAAGGACGGGGAAGGAAGTCGGCCGTGTCCTTTCAAAGGAACCATCCCGGCATTTGCCTCTATCGATTTAGGGAAATCACGGAAAACCTAAATCACGATGGCCGGTCGCGGGATTGAACCGTCGTCCTCCCGAATGCGAGTCCAGTGTGCTAACCACTGCTCCACCTCGCTCTGTAGGTTACTGGTGATAGAGTTTCTACATGTCGCCACTCCTGACTTTATTGTGGTTCAACCTAATGTCTACTTGGTAGAGAAGGAATATCATGTTTAATGTGAATTTCAGATCACAATGCCATTATACCTTCTTAACTTGGCGTAGCCAGAAGGGAATAGAATCTGCCTCTCCCTATCAAAAATCATCAGCAGAAGTTGGAATCGAACCCAGACCATATGAATCTATCAGGAATCAAACAGACCACCAAATCCTTTTCCCTGTGGCTCATGTTTCTATTGTAACGCCGCTGCGCCACACTGGATGAGAATTCTGACACACAGGTTCCCTGTAGTCGTTTGCAGCATGTTCAGTACATTCATTTACTTGGTTGACCGAATCGCCATGAACTAGCTGCCTCGGCTACCCAGTGCATACATTCGTCTCTATTTTGTAATCACTGAAATAAAATCATGTAACTGCCACCTACACAGAACTGCCAACAGTGTAGGATGCAGAAATTTAAATAGGAAGGGTTCCTTTCCACTCGATCTACTGTATTGCGCTATTTGTTCGTTGAAAACGTCGTGCAGTGCAAAAGAAAAGCTGTAACTGTCTGTCTGTCAGAAGTCTACATCCGGCCATATGCATTATCTCACAACACTGTGGAATGCGGAAGTTCTGGATGATTGTTGTTGACTTCTGGAGCTGCTGCAGCTATGCTTCAGTTACTAGTGTAATGGTAAGTGCAGTGCACTGTAGACAAAACGTCGCGAGTTCAAATATATTCCCTGCTAAATTTTTAAACGCAATTCTGCTGTCTGCTGAAGTTGTCAATCTAATGGAACTTTGAACATAATTCCCTCTACTTCTCAACCCAAAAATAGTTGCATGTGGAAAAAGGGCCAACTACTTGGACGTTTTATTCTTTTCAGGTTTAATAGACGGCCAGGCAGCAGATGCATCTCGGAACTTCTGTATTATGTATGGGGAGAGCGCATGGTGCCAAAATACGTCAGAAAAGTATTTTCTACATTAGCTGTCGTGTGGTAGTGGCATTTTATTCTTCTTCAAACCTTGTTTGACAGCTTTAACTCAGAACAAGTTTTCTACATGTAATCAATAAACTGCCAGTGCATTGTCAGACTGTTATAGATAACATCAGAGAATTCGCATATATCGTTGATGATTAATCTCTCTCTCACGTCTACTACTGTTTAAACAACACTAAAAGAAACCCTACGAAAATTGTGCACTGTATTATAAGAAATGAAATAAAACTACCCATGATAACCTTACGACGAAAGTCTGTTTTAATAAAGCTGAGTATCTGTCCACAAGCGTGCCTCTATCGGACCGAACTAGTAAAATACTACTCACTTAGATTTCGATTGGGTCTGTGTCATACTCAAGAGGTATGCAAATCTAGCATTTCATAAATAAAGTTATGTATTGCTAGAAACCCAAAATTTGCTTGTAAGCAACGGAAAGAGGCGTTACCTGTTGTGCAGCATTGTAAGTTTTTCATCATTGCACTATGAGCCGAAAGTATTTCTGCCAGCTTGTGTAGTGCCAACAGTAAGGTTCTGAGGCGGTGGTGTTATGGTGTGGTCGCGATTTTAATGGAGGGGGCTTGCACCCGTTATTGTTTTGCGTGCCACTATCACAGCACAGGCCTACATTGATGTTTTTAGCACCTTCTTGCTTCCCACTGTTGAAGAGCAATTCGGGGGAGGCGATTGCATCTTTCAATACGATCGAGTACCCGTTCATAATGCACGGCCTGTGGCGGAGTGGTTACACGACAATAACATCCCTTTAATGGACTGGCCTGCACAGAGTCCTGAACTGAATCCTATAGAACATCTTTGGGATGTTTTGGAACGCTGACTTCGTGCCAGGCCTCACCGACCGGCATCGGTACCTCACCTCAGTGCAGCACTCCGTGAAGAATGGGCTGCCATTCCCCAAGAAACTTTCCAGCACCTGATTGAACGTATGCCTGCGAGAGTGGAAGCTGCCATCAAGGTTAAGGGTATGCCACCACCGTATTGAATTCCAGCATTACCGATGCAGGGCACCACGAACTTGAAAGTCATTTTCAGCCAGGTGTGCGGATACTTTTGGTCACATAGTGTGTATCATGTAAGCCACTCTGAAGTGCATCGCTTACACTACTTCATATTGCACTAGTTTTTAGGGCGTCTTTCCGTTCCGCTCATGTATGAAGTGCTGGAGTCATCACTTAAAACCGGTTCTTGGAACCTTGCATGCAGTGTTTCGTGGGATAATTTGTGTCTATCTTCAAGAGTCTGCCATTTCAGCTTTTGCAGCATTTCTGTGATACTCGTCCATGGAGTAAACAAACCCTTGACCATTCGTGCTCCCCGGCTCTGTAGTATATATTCATTATGCCCTGATATATCTAGTTGGTGACGGTCCCACACACTCGAGCAATATTCTAAGATGGGTCACACAAGTGATTTGTATGCAATCTCCTTTATGGACTGATTGCATTTCCCTAGCGGAAACTATACGAGGTATGAAACTTCCTGGCAGATTAAAACTGTGTGCCCGACCGAGACTCGAACTCGGGACCTTTGCCTTTCGCGGGCAAAGGTCCCGAGTTCGAGTCTCGGCCGGGCACACAGTTTTAATCTGCCAGGAAGTTTCATATCAGCGCACACTCCGCTGCAGAGTGAAAATCTCATTCTGTATACGAGGTATGTTCTCTGAAAATTAATGAAAACGCCGAAATTGTTACAACTGGAACAAACTTTTATGAATAATAAATGAACTGTAAGAAAATTTATAGTGGTCAAGCGGACAACATAGAACTGAGTATGTTTCCTGGAATGAGTTTCGCATTCCTTTTGATGAGCGATGAAGCTTTTTATTTGAGAAACCGTATTTGAAATTTGATCTAAAGATCCATGTATTCATTTGGGGCAGCAAGTATTTGACTTCGAACAACTCTGTAACGATTTTGTCTGGGTACCTCGGCACAGTCGGCTAAAATCATTCAGCTACACAACGAGCATGTAGTCACAGAGAAGGACACGAAAAAAAGTGATCACCGATTTATACAGAGTATTACACGAGTAAGCTAAATGTTTGTCTTACCATTACCTGAGGTAAATAATTTCAGATGAACCGCAAACGTGAGAAAAATCCTTAAATTGCTTTGTTATATGATTCATTCGCATAAAAATGTTGTTTCAGGGTCATTTTAGTTCGTGAAAGTGTTATTTTATTAACTTAAATCTATTAGATCATTACATTTGAGTTTGTGTGAAGGTACGTATTTCCTGTATACATCCATAATATAAAATAAACTTTACGGTTTGAATTGGATCGCTTTAGTAAAATGCAAAACAACAGTACTGATTTCGAACCTGTGCAAGAAACAATGATTAGGTGGCAATGCGTGAGGGCAGAAAATACGATAATCCAGCGATAAGTTTTCAACCTCACTGAACCTACAAAAAAGCGACAAAAGCCATATTTCATGATCGATCTTAAGAAGATTTTATGACGTTTGCAGTCCTTGGTAAACCATATCAAATTATTTTAGACTCCACTGCAATGATACGGAGAGTTTTTAAGCTTCTCGTGTCACACATAACGTTCAGCACCATTTAATTTTTTTCCCAATCCTGGATTGCTCCCATATTGCAGTGGTGCAAGCCTCCCGTGCATCTGTTAAGTAGTACAGCAGAAATGAGAGGGTCATAAATCCTGTGGACTGAATTTTTTGGACGCTACCTGAGACAGGCCCAGAAATGGTGGCTGCCATACTCGCACGTTTCGGAGATTGCAACTGGGAGGCAAAGTCTTGACGCCTTCAAGTATCATCCAACGGTACAACAACGACCAACGTCGTAAAAAGGCGCTCCAGAGGGTGAGCAGACACAAGACAGTATCCTAGCAAATCAGAAAGAAAATATAATTAGATTAATACGGATATAAATATAGTTCAAATTCGTATTAACTAAGAACAAGCTTTAGATTGAGACAACGCTGACATAATAAAATACTAACAAAAGCTCATAGGACGAAATGGTTATCTGAGATAGGGCAGTTTAAATACTTCTTTTAATTCATTTGAATAACGATATGATTATAAATACAAGTATACTTTAATAGGATGTGTACTACTATTAAGTAAATCTCTCTATAATAAGCCTATTTGATATTTTAACCTATGTTTTTAATGCGAAAAATAGTGCTTCTGATAAACATTTATAGGCCATTTTCCCACTGTCTGTAGGTTATAATGAGAAACATTTCATTCGTCAAATGTTATATTAACCCTCAGGGCACATTAAAACGTAACAGTAATATTATTCTTAATACGAGGAGCGTTCAATAAGTAATGAAACAGAGTTTTTTTCTGAAAGCAGGTTCGTTTTATTCAGGATTCCAATTCAGCATACAGGGTGCCGGCCGGAGTGGCCGTGCGGTTCTAGGCGCTACAGTCTGGAACCGCGAGACTGCTACGGTCGCAGGTTCGAATCCTGCCTCGGGCATGGATGTGTGTGATGTCCTTAGGTTAGTTGGGTTTAAGTAGTTCTACGTTCTAGGGGACTGATGACCACAGAAGTTAAGTCCCATAGTGCTCAGAGCCATTTGAACCATTTTTTTGTAAACCTAAAACAGAAAAAAACTTTGATAGTTGTAAACAATTCGACACACGTTTCATATTTGTGTCTTACTTCTAACCTGAGTTATCAATTTATGTAATCAGGGAAAGACTTTTCGGACACCCTGTACTATTCTCCACTCTTTCTATTTTTTAACGTAATCTCCGTTCAATGCGATTATCTTAAGTAACCTTACTGACAGGGCCTGTATGCTCGCATGGTACCACTCTACTGGTCGACATCGGAGCCAACGTCTCGTTGTGTCAATAAACTCCCCACCATTCACGTACAGCTTCCCACTGAGTGCATTCTTCATTGGGCCAAACAGGTAGAAGTGGGAAGGTCTACTGTTAGGCGGCGAGGAACTCAGTTGGCACATAACTTTGAGTATCCCAACTGGTGGACGAGTGTGTCATAAGTCCCAACGAAGACAGCGCGGCGTCTGACTGATCCAACGATGACAATCGGAGCGTCCGCACGTTCTAACACTGCAGGAGTCACAGTTGTGTGCGACCGGCCGGCACGCGGGAAGTCGGACAGGTTTGCACGACCTTGTTGAGATGACAGACGCCTCGCCCAACGACTCGCCGTGCTGTTGCTCACTGCCAGGTCTCCGTAAAAAATCTGCAAGCGCCTATGAATACCTGTGATGCTTTGATTTTCCGACAAAAGGAACTCAGTGACAGTTCTCTACTTGGAAGGCACCTCCGTCACAGACGCCGTTTTGAAGGTTACGTATAGCGTCGCCACATATATCAACAACACGAAACTAAAGGGACTGAAGCGGGAATATTCCACCACGTCCCACAACAAATTCTGTATCTTTCAACCGAAGTCGGCCGAGAAAAAAATTGTTGCATTGCCTATTGAACGGCCCCCGTAATACCTACGATCAGTGAACCCTCAGAAAGGCAAAAAAACAAAGCAACAGAAATTAAATGGATAAAACACAGGTGTACAAATAAAATATCACTATTTTGTTCTGTGGTCCATACATGATGATGGACAGTTGCTCTGGTACAGTTTCTAGTAACCGAAGGAACTTTAGTTTGTCTTCTTCTTTTTCTTATTCTCCTTTCTGTACTCTTTGGATGTCTGTTTCTAAAAAATCCTGGTTCCTAGTGACTATCTTAGAGCATTTACTGTAACGCGAAGTACTTTCATCATCCATGTACTGAAATGAATCCCTGACATCCTTTTATTTTTCTATATTCACTAATTAAACGCCACTGTTGATAATCTCAGGTTTTCCAATGCTCTATTACTGTATTTCTGTTTCCAGAGTCTGGATGACGTGTACGGACCTTCGTATAATGATGAGTCTAGTAGTGAACCATCTGCGTTGTATTTAAGAACAAAATTCTTCCGAATTTTAAACACAGTTCCTTGGCGATGGGTTTCTTGAAACTGACCTGCACAAAAGCCCTACATTAAGTTGAATGAGAAGTTCGACGAGCACACGCATCAAGAAAACGCTGCCCTGACTTCTGGCATTGAGATAGTGCAACAGAACCTGGGTAGAATATTCTACATAATCCGCTTTCAAAGACAAGTAACGTGAGTGTTGCCTCTTTACGATTGGCTATCGCTTCTCACGAATGCTTAAAGTAATTACAATGAAATCAATACCCCTAGCTGCATACAGGCGTTGATATAAGTCAACGGGGACGGTTGAAAATGTGTGTCCCGACCGGGACTCGAACCCGGGACCTCCTGCTTACATGGCAGACGCTCTATCTATCTTTATTTTTTCTTTTTCATTTCGTTCGGTACTGTTCGTTGCGGTTGGTCTGGGCGGACGTCACAAGACATCCGTTCAAATTGATCGTTGACTCCTTTACTCAGTTTTTTTTTTTTATTACAGAGGGCGTGTAACCCTCTGACCGAACACGCTGAGCTACCGTGCCGTTTTCATCCAAGGCACCGAGGACACAGAGGACAATGCAACTCTGGCACGCATTCTTCTCCGAAACAACAGATACCATCTTCATATACAGGGAGGTCCATTGATCGTGACCGGGCAAAATATCTCACGAAATAAGCGTCAAACGAAGAAACTACAAAGAACGAAACTCATCTAGCTTGAAGGGGGAAACCAGACGGCGCAATGGTTGGCCCGCTAGATGGCGCTGTCATAGGTCAAACGGATATCAACTGCGTTTTTTTAAATAGGAACCCCCGTTTTTTATTACATATTCGTGTAGTACGTAAAGAAATATGAATGTTTTAGTTGAACCACTTTTTCGCTTTGTGATATATGGTGCTGTAATAGTCACAAACATATGACTCACAATTTTAGACGACCAGTTGGTAACAGGTAAGTTTTTTAAATTAAAACACAGAACGTAGGTACGTTTGAACATTTTATTTCGGTTGTTCCAATGTGATACATATACTTTTGTGAACTTATCATTTCTGAGAACGCATGCTGTTACAGCGTGATTACCTGTAAATACCACATTAATGCAGTAATTGCTCAAAATGATGTCCGTCAACCTCAATGCATTTGGCAATACGTGTAACGACATTCCTCTCAACAACGAGTAGTTCGCCTTCCGTAATGTTCGCACATGCATTGACAACGCGCAGACGCATGTTGTCAGGTGTTGTCGGTGGATCAAGATAGCAAATATCCTTCAACTTTCCCCACAGAAAGAAATCCGAGGATGTCAGATCCGGTGAACGTGCGGGCCATGGTATGGTGCTTCGACGACCAATCCACCTGTCATGTAATATGCTATTCAATACCGCTTCAACCGCACGCGAGCTATGTGCCGGACATCCATCATCGCCATTCTGTCATGCAGTGAAACATCTTGTAGTAACATCGGTAGAACATTACGTAGAAAATCAGCATACATTGCACCATTTAGATTACCATCGATAAAATGGGGACCAATTATCCTTCCTCCCATAATGCCGCACCACACATTAACCCGCCAAGGTCGCTGATGTTCCACTTGTCGGAGCCATCGTGGATTTTCCGGTGCCCAATAGTGCATATTATGCCGGTTTACATTACCAAAAATGGTTCAAATGGCTCTGAGCACTATGGGACTCAACTGCTGTGGTCATAAGTCCCCTAGAACTTAGAACTACTTAAACCTGACTAACCTAAGGACAGCACACAACACCCAGCCATCACGAGGCAGAGAAAATCCCTGACCCCGCCGGGAATCGAACCCGGGAACCCGGGCGTGGGAAGCGAGAACGCTACCGCACGACCACGAGATGCGGGCGGTTTACATTACCGCTGTTAGTGAATGACGCTTCGTCGCTAAATAGAACGCGAGCAAAAAATCTGTCATAGTCCCGTAATTTCTATTTTGCCCAGTGGCAGAACTGTACAAGACGTTCAAAGTCGTCGACATGCAATTCCTGGTGCATAGAAATATGGTACGGGTGCAATCGATGTTGATGCAGCATTCTCAACACCGACGTTTTTGAGATTCCCGATTCTCGCGCAATTTGTCTGCTACGGATGTGCGGATTAGCCACGACAGCAGCTAAAACACCTACTTGGGCATCATCATTTGTTGCAGGTCGTGGTTGACGTTTCACATGTGGCTGAACACTTCCTGTTTCCTTAAATAACGTAACTATCCCGCGAACGGTCCGGACACTTGGATGATGTCGTCCAGTATACCGAGCAGCATACATAGCACGCGCCCGTTGGGCATTTTGATCACAATAGCCATACATCAACACGATATTGACCTATTCCGCAATTGTTAAACGGTCCATTTTAACACGGGTAACGTTCCACGAAGCAAATACCGTCCGCACTGGCGGAATGTTACGTGATGCCACGTACTTATACGTTTGTGAGTATTACAGCGCCATCTATCACAAAGCGAAAAAAGTGGTCCAACTAAAACATTAATATTTCTTTACGTACTACACGAGTATGTAATAAAATATGGGGGTTCCTATTTTAAAAAACGCAGTTGATATCCGTTTGACCTATAGCAGCGCCATCTAGCGGGCCAACCCTAGCGCCATCTGGTTTCCCCCTTCAATCTAGACAAGTTTCGTTCTTTGTAGTTTTTTCATTTGGTGCTTATTTCGTGAGATATTTGGCCCAGTCACTATCAATGGACCACCCTGTATATGCTTAAAGTAGATTTCCTTCAGAAACTCGATGGGCATCAGTTGTGTTAAATAGGCAGAGTAGGCTGTCTCGGTAACTGGTAGCAGTGTGGGAACTCGATTCTGCCCCCAAAGATTACCCCGTTTCTGTGTCAGTTTTTCTTGCAAAATGTTTTGTATGGGCTTACAAAAATTATCTGTTGTTACCAGCAGTGCATAAAACGTGCTTAAGCGTACCGGACAAAAACTGTTCACCCCTATATGACATCACGCTATACTGTGTATCACCAGCTTCAGCCGTGATAATCGCCTCAGTTCGCCAACGAAGAGAGTCTACAAGCTTCTTCGGTTACTCTATATCCAACTGAATCCATTCACTGATAATTAGGTCCCCAGAGTTACCAAATCATGGGGATGTTGAGTTCTTCGTTTCATCTGCAATTTGAAATAGTTCCACACATTTTTAAAGACTAAAGTAGGCAGTTTTAGCGAACCAGCGGAGGCGCGAAACGGTGTCTGATTGTTCATCAAATCACGAACGTATGCATGCAGCTCTGCGAACACGGTTGTTGTCACCTCGGAACACGTGGTTGTCCACAGGATTCAGATGTTGAAGAGAGGGCAACACTTGGCCACAGATGATGTTGAAATAAACACCCTGGTTCAGGTTCACGGTGAGTGAGCTCTCGTCATAGTACAGAAAACGTCTCCAAAACACCACATAAGCACATCCGGCCTGAACTGCACCCTCCACACACTGTGGGGGAAACGTGTCATTGGACAGTCGGTGCACTCGAATCGTTACGTCATTTACAAAAAAGTGAAAATCGTGACACGTCGGGCCACACTTCTCGCCTGCAGTCAGCTGCTACCCAGTTTCTGTGTTGTTTGTCCCACTCAAGACGTCCAACGTCATGTGCCGCTGTGATGAATGGTCTTCTGCGAGGTACGTGACTGCAAATGTCCACTGTATGTAGTTGCCTTGGAAATAACCGCTCGGAGACTGATAAAGATGAACATTTATTCACTGAAACCACAACCGCTGTCGGGTTTGAAACCGACTGTCATTGACAAGATATGGCAGTTGTCTTCGGTCCCTATCGGTTAGAATGTTTTCAATCAATGTTCTTACGCCGTGTTATATGGCTGCGAGTGGTACACCGTCCCTTGTAAATACATTGCACAATCCACTTTTATACACCAGCAAATAGGGCAACTCCAATCATGGTGTGGTCATGGGTGCGTCTAAACGCCACAGCTCCTTTCTGCCATTCTGTTATATCTTCACCTCGATCCATCTTACTGCGCTGATTCCGCACAACCGGCAGGCACATACATACCACTCCACTGCCGTGGCTTGCGTCAGCGATGAAGTGTCACATGACCGCTTGGTGCTAGTTCTATTAGGCCAATCCAAAGTAGTTGACATGCTAGCATGTACAGATAGTTAAATGATAAACAAATGTAAGAAATAATTAACTGTATTTTTCTAGTACCAGTCAAATTTATTTATTTTATGTTTAATTTAACACAATGTAACACGTTTCAAGCACGCTTTGCTCATCATTAGGCGTTTATGCATACAGAAAATATTACTTAAAGATAAAGTGTCTTAATCTAAATTAACATAGAACTGTTTTGTTCACTGTTGTGCTGCTTGAGTTGGCATTGGTGTAGTTAGGGGGAGAGGAAAGGGACAGTTGATGGCCAGAAATCGATGTCCTGTGGTGTCTTCTGCTGGGGCGAAGCTGTGCCTGGTTTTTTCATCTGCATCTACATACATACTCCGGAAGTCACTGTATGGTGCATGGCTGAGGGTACGATGGATCACTAAACATAGTATAATTAAAACTACTTGTTAGTTGATACTTCTCGCACTGGAGCCAGTTTCCTCCAATCAGAGAGCTCAACGTCACACCCGAACTATTCGCCACTGCCACAACAAATTGTCAGTTTACTTCCATTTTCTGTCTGGCTTTCTTTGTTGATTTGTTTGGATCCCGAATCCTGGGTCTGGACCTTTTACTTCGAATTTCAAAAATGGCTCTGAGCACTACGGGACTTAACATCTGAGGTCATCAGTCCCCTAGAACTTAGAACTACTTAAACCTAACTAACCTAAGGACATCACACACATCCATGCCCAGGGCAGGATTCGAACCTGCGACCGTAGCGGTCGCGCAGTTCCAGACTGAAGCGCCTAGAACCGCCCGGCCACACCGGCCGGCTTCGAATTTCATTAGACATGATAACCAAACCAAAAATAACACACGCACAACTTGGGTAACGACATACGCAGCTTTCATACGCAACACTATCCAAACACCACTGGATATTTTCGCACAAGACGCGATTCGGCGTCAAATATTCAATGATTATCATAACAGAGATCGGTATGCAGTAGATAAGCTTCACGCGACATTGCATGAGGCTGAACTTTCTGGAGGCAGCAAATCACCTTTGCAACTGGTTCTGTAGAGGAGTAAACATAATGCTTTCATGACAAGTAGTGGTGCAGGAGAGAGGTTGAGTTACATTCCTGATCTGCAGAAAGTCGTGGGTTCGAACCTCAACAAATGATAGAACTTTATTTATTTTCAAATCTTTATCAAAATGACTTAATTTTTATTCATATAATTGGTTTAAATGTAATTTTTCATTATTTTTAACCCTTTGTTACATCCATTTAATGAACGTATTGAATTTTTATTTGCTCTTGTTTTTTATTCCTATAATTATTTTTTTCCTTTGGAATCTGCCTGTGCCTACTACACTCTGTAGCTGGGTGACAACTAGGATTGCTCATCAGTTGGTATCGCTTGCGCTTATGTAGTCAGTGTGAGGATAGTTGCAGGTAACCAAAGAAACTAAGAAAGTACAGTTTGCTTTTAGTGCTGAAACTGAGTTTCTTTCTGTCTTGAGTCTCGTAGAGGTAAGCTTGATTCACCGTGAACGAGCAGGGTGTGATTAATAATTCTGATGCAGGTTGGGCTGGCCGTTGTGGCGGAGCGGTTCTAGGCGCTTCAGTCCGAAACCGCGCTGCTGCTACGGTCACAGGTTCGAATCCTGCCTCGGGCATGGATGAGTGTGATGTCCTTTGGTTAGTTAGGTTTAAGTAGTTCTAAGTCTAAGGGACTGATGACCCCAGATGTTAAGTCCCATAGCGCTCAGAGCCATTTGAACCATTTTGTAAAGCTCCAGGTTGTTGACTGTCATTTTCTCGCAAAACTGCACATCACAAGGTTGTGGCGCCGGCCGCGGTGGTCTCGCGGATCTAGGCGCTCAGTCCGGAACCGCGTGACAGCTACGGTCGCAGGTTCGAATCCTGCCTCGGGCATGGATGTGTGTGATGTCCTTAGGTCAGTTAGGTTTAAGTAGTTCTAAGTTCTAGGGGACTGATGACCACAGATGTTAAGTCCCATAGTGCTCAGAGCCATTTGAACCAAGGTTGTGGCTAGGTTAGGACATGGCTACAAAACGAGTCGTCTGACACAGTTCAGTCATTGGTCACTTGAAATAAGCCGTGAACACAGGATCTCGAGTTCGCATCATACCTGACGGTAGCAGCTTCCAACATTGCTCCACGTGACATGTAAAAGTACTTCAGCATTTGTGAAGTGTCCTGCCATGTTTGAAAGTCGCCTTTATAGGAGCGGCAGCCGACGTGGCAACACTGTAGCGGCAAGTGACAGACGTCAGCTAGCAAGTAATTTTAATCGGTCTATAGTCATTTCCTTCTCTGATCCACTCACAAACAGGTCGAGGGAATAACGACTGCTATATGTCTCCTTATGAGCCCTAATAGGTCTCACCTTGTCTTCGCGGTCCCTACGCCAAGAGCATGTTGGCGGCAGTAGTATCATTCTGCATTCAGCTATAAATACCTGTTCTCTAAATTTTCTCAATAGGATTTCAGGAAAAGAACGTCTTCTGTCCTGAGATACCCATTTGAGTTCACGGAGCACTTCCGTAATACTCGCGTGTTGATCGAACTTACCAATAGCAAATCTAGCAGCACGATTCTGAATTGCTGAGATGTCTTCCTTTAACGCGGCCTGGGGGAGGGGAGGGGGGTCTTAACATTCGAGTAGTACTGAAGAATGGGGTGCCGAAGTGTTCTACACGTGGTCTCTTTTGTAGATGAACTAGGCTTTCCCAAAACTCTTCTAATAAACCGAATTCGGGCATTCACCTTTCCCACTACCGACAGTACGTGCTTGTTCCATTTCACATCACTTTGCATTTAGTCCTACATATTTAATCGAGGTGACTGTGTCAAGCAGAACATCACTAATATGGTGTTTGAACATTACACGATTGTTTTTCCTGCTCATACGCATTAACTTAAGTTTTCTACATTTATAACAAGCTGTCAATCATCACACTAAATAGGAATTCTGCTGCTCACCCTCTCCATCAGATCATTATGTATGTAGAGACAAGAGCAGTCCTATCTCACTTCCCTGGGGCACTCCTGACGATAACCATTGTCTGTGATGAGCACCCGCTGGCAAAAACAACATACCGGCTACCTGAGAAGTCTTCGAACCACTTACGTCTCTGGGAACTTATCCAGTACGCCATGTCCTTCGTTAACAGTTTGCAGTAGGGGACTGTATCAAACCCTTGCTGGAAATCTAGGAATATGGAATATCCTTGTTTCCCTTCGTCCATGGTTCACAGGATATCCATCGAGAAAAGTGCAAACTGATTTTCTCATGAGTGATCTTCTTTGAATCTTTCCTGATTTGTGGACGGAAGCTTTTCTGCTTCAAGGAAATTTATTATATTCGAGCATAATAATTCTGCAGAATACCGGTGTTAAAAATGTGGGTCTGTAATTTTGCGTGTCCGTACTTTACCCTTCTTATATACAGGAGTCACCTGCGCTTCCTCCCAGTGTCTAGGGACTTTGCATTGTGTCAGACATTCTTGAGAAATAAGTACGTGGCCAATGCTGTAGAGTACTTTCTGTAAAACCGGATTGGGATCCTGTCCTGGCCTGCTGACTTATTTGTTTTCAACTCTTTCAGTTCCTTCTCATCGGCAGGAATGCCTATTTCTATGTCCTCCATATGGAACTTTTTGCGACGGTCTAACGACGGTATGCCTGTATGCTCCTCCTGCGTGATTACTTTTTTAAACGAGAAATTTAAAACTTCAGCTTTCCTTTTGAAGTTTTCTATTGCCACACAGGCTGGTCGACAAGTGACTGACTAGAATCCTTCGACCCACTCGGTGGTTTTACGTAGGACCAAAATTTTTACGGGTTCTCGACAAGATCCTCCGCTAAAGTACGACGGTGGATGTACGCTTCGCGCATCGTTCTTTTTATAGGCGCACGAATTTCTCTCCACGTTCTTTTTGGACCCCTAGAATGCAGAACTATCTACGGCCTCAGCATTTTCCAGATTTTGTTATTAAACCACAATGGGTCTTTTCGATTCTTAATCCACTTGCACGGCACATATTCCTCCGGAATTGCAGTTAGTTTAAATTTCTTACGGAACTCCTGTATGTCTGTCGTACTGAAACTAAATAACGTCCACTCATTGTCTAAGTAGGATTATAACACATCCTTATCTCTCCTAGCCTTCTTGGTGGATTTGTTAACTTCACTAACCACTGTCACTACGATGACACCATGATCACTAATCCCCGTCGCTGTACTGATACAGCTGATAAGGTCTGGTCTGTATTTAGCTACAGGTGTAAACATTTTTCCGTTGGTTGCGGATTGTGGGATTAGCTGCTCAGGATATTATGGGGGCTCTATCGATATGAGCATAGTGATTTATGACCTTGTCCTCCACCTGTCACTTAAAAGGCAACTTCCATCCTCCCTCCTCTCCCACGCCCCTCGAGGTCTCTTGGGCAGCCTGCGTGGTTCTCATATAATGATGTTTATTTATTTATTTAATTATTTATTTATTGTTCCGTGGGACCACATTAAGGAGAAGCCTCCATGGTCATGGAACGAGTCAATACATGAAATTATAACACGATGGTGGAAACAGATAAAATGAAATATAAGAAACATATTCAGGCGACAATTCGTAAGTTTAAATAACGAAAATCAACAATGTAACACTGGAATTTGCTTCATTTTTCAGGTCTTCCAGGAGCTCCTCGACAGAATAGAAGGAGTGAGCCATGAGGAAACACTTCGGTTTAGACTTAAAAGTGTTTGGCCTACTGCTAAGATTTTTGAAAATGGATGCAGCAGAATACTGCACTCCTTTCTGCACAAGAGTCAAGGAAGTGCATTCAACATGCAGATTTGATTTCTGCCTAGTATTAACTGAGTGAAAGCTCCTAACTCTTAGAAATAAGCTAATATTGCTAACAACAAACGACATTAAAGAAAATACACTCCTGGAAATGGAAAAAAGAACACATTGACACCGGTGTGTCAGACCCACCATACTTGCTCCGGACACTGCGAGAGGGCTGTACAAGCAATGATCACACGCACGGCACAGCGGACACACCAGGAACCGCGGTGTTGGCCGTCGAATGGCGCTAGCTGCGCAGCATTTGTGCACCGCCGCCGTCAGTGTCAGCCAGTTTGCCGTGGCATACGGAGCTCCATCGCAGTCTTTAACACTGGTAGCATGCCGCGACAGCGTGGACGTGAACCGTATGTGCAGTTGACGGACTTTGAGCGAGGGCGTATAGTGGGCATGCGGGAGGCCGGGTGGACGTACCGCCGAATTGCTCAACACGTGGGGCGTGAGGTCTCCACAGTACATCGATGTTGTCGCCAGTGGTCGGCGGAAGGTGCACGTGCCCGTCGACCTGGGACCGGACCGCAGCGACGCACGGATGCACGCCAAGACCGTAGGATCCTACGCAGTGCCGTAGGGGACCGCACCGCCACTTCCCAGCAAATTAGGGACACTGTTGCTCCTGGGGTATCGGCGAGGACCATTCGCAACCGTCTCCATGAAGCTGGGCTACGGTCCCGCACACCGTTAGGCCGTCTTCCGCTCACGCCCCAACAGCGTGCAGCCCGCCTCCAGTGGTGTCGCGACAGGCGTGAATGGAGGGACGAATGGAGACGTGTCGTCTTCAGCGATGAGAGAGTCGCTTCTGCCTTGGTGCCAATGATGGTCGTATGCGTGTTTGGCGCCGTGCAGGTGAGCGCCACAATCAGGACTGCATACGACCGAGGCACACAGGGCCAACACCCGGCATCATGGTGTGAGGAGCGATCTCCTACACTGGCCGTACACCACTGGTGATCGTCGAGGGGACACTGAATAGTGCACGGTACATCCAAACCGTCATCGAACCCATCGTTCTACCATTCCTAGACCGGCAAGGGAACTTGCTGTTCCAACAGGACAATGCACGTCCGCATGTATCCCGTGCCACCCAACGTGCTCTAGAAGGTGTAAGTCAACTACCCTGGCCAGCAAGATCTCCGGATCTGTCCCCCATTGAGCATGTTTGGGACTGGATGAAGCGTCGTCTCACGCGGTCTGCACGTCCAGCACGAACGCTGGCAAGCCGTTCCACAGGACTACATCCAGCATCTCTACGATCGTCTCCATGGGAGAATAGCAGCCTGCATTGCTGCGAAAGGTGGATATACACTGTACTAGTGCCGACATTGTGCATGCTCTGTTGCCTGTGTCTATGTGCCTGTGGTTCTGTCAGTGTGATCATGTGATGTATCTGACCCCAGGAATGTGTCAATAAAGTTTCCCCTTCCTGGGACAATGAATTCACGGTGTTTTTATTTCAATTTCCAGGAGTGTATATACTGTGAGGGCAATGTCAGAATTCTCAGGCTATTGAATAGGGGTCGACAAGAGGTTCTCGAACTTACACCACACATAGCTCGAACAGCCCGTTTTTGAGCCAAAAATACCCTTTTGAATCAGAAGAATTACCCCAAAAAATAATACCATATCACATAAGCGTATGAAAATATTTGAAGTAGACTACTTTTCGTGTTGAACTGTCACTTATTTCAGATATTGTTCTAATGGTAAATAAAGCAGCACTTAGTTTCTGAACAAGATCCTGAACATGGGCTTTCCACAACAGCTTACTATCTATCCGAACGCCTAGGATCTTGAACTGATCCGTCTCGCTTATAATATGCCCATTCTGTCTAATCAAAATATCGGTTCTTGTTGAATTGTGAGTTAGAAACTGTAAAAACTGAGTCTTACTGTGATTTAGCATCAAATTATTTTCCACAAGCCACGAACTTATTTCATGAACTACATTATATTTTTGAATCACCTGTAATACTAGAAGGCATATCATTTATATAAATAAGAAACAGCAGTGGCCCCAGCACCGAGCCTTGGGGAACGCCCCACTTAACAGTGCCCCACTGGGACTGAACATCACTACCACTCTCAATATTGCGGAGAATTACCTTCTGCTTTCTGTTCTTAAAGTAAGACGCGAACCAATTGTAAGCTACTCCCCTTACTCCATAATGGTCCAACTTCTGCAGTAATATTTTGTGGTCGACACAGTTAAAAGCGTTCGTTAAATCAAAGAAAACACCTAACGTTCGCAGCCTTTTATTTAATCCGTCCAAAACCTCACAGAGAAAAGAGAATATAGCATTTTCAGTTGTTAAGCCATTTCTAAAACCAAACTGTACATTTGACAGCAAATTATGTGAATTTAAATGCTCCTGTAACCTTTTATATACAACCCTCTCGATAACTTTAGCAAACACCGATGGCATAGAAATAGGTCTATAATTGTCAACATTATCCCTGTCTCCCTTTTTATAAAGTGGCTTCACTACCGAGTACTTTAATCGGTCAGGAAACCGACCACTCCTAAAGGAAAAGTTACAGATATGGCTAAGTACTGGGCTAACATATATAGAACAATACTTCAGTATTCTGCTAGATACCCCGTCATATCCATGAGAGTTCTTGGTCTTTAGTGATTTAATTATTAACTCAATCTCCCTCTTGTCAGTGTCATGAAGGAGCATTTCAGGTAACAGTATCGGAACACTTTTTTCTATGAGCGCTATATGATTCCCTGTTGGGACAAGGTTTCTATTTAGTTCGCCTGCTATATTCAGAAAGTGATTATTAAATACTGAACATATTTGCGACTTATCAGTAACACGGACATTCCCACTACGCACTGATTCAATATCCTCGACCTGTCTCTGCAGACCAGCCACTTCCTTTACGACTGACCACATGGTTTTAATTTTATCCTGAGACTTAGCTATTCTATCTGCATACCACCTACTTTTTGCCTTCCTAATAACTTTTTTAAGAACCTTACAATACTGTTTGTGACTGTTTCTAACGTTTTGATATAATTGCCACTTTGTTCTACAAGATATTCTTATCTCTCTAGTCAGCCACCCAGGCTGCCTGTTTGTGCTAGTACCCTGTTTTGAACGTTCTAACGGAAAGCAACTTTCAAAGAGCACGAGAAAAGTCTTGAGAAAAGCATTATATTTATCGTCTACTGTATCACCACTATAAACATCTTGCCACTCTTGTTCCTTGATAAGGTTTACAAAGGTCTCTACAGCAACTGGATCAGCTTTCCTAAAAAGTTAATAACTATATTTAACATGTGTTGCAGCACAAAAATCTTTTAGAGTTAAAATTTGTGCATCATGATCTGAAAGGCCATTCACCTTTTTGCTAACAGAATGCCCTTCTAGTAATGAGGAATGAACAAAAATATTGTCTATGGTTGTTTTACTGTTCCCTTGCACTCTCGTTGGAAAGAATACGGTTTGCATAAGATTATATGAATTAAGGAGGTCTATCAGCATCCTTTTCCCTGCACAATCACTTATACAATTAATATTGAAGTCACCACATATAACTAACTTTTTGTATTTCCTATAAAGTGAACCAAGAACTTCCTCTAGCTTTAGCAAAAATGTTGTGAAGTCGGAGTCTGGGGATCTATAAATAACAACAGTAAGAAGTTTAGCTCCATTAAATTTAACCACACCTGCACAACATTCAAACACCTTTTCAGTGCAGTACTTTGAAACATCAATTGACTCAAATGGGATACCGTTTTTCACATACATGGCTACTCCCCCACACCACAAAGAGTTCCTAGAAAAGCTGCCAGCCAACCTGTATCCTAGTAAAGGAAGCCTCTGAATTATCTCCTTATTTAAGAAGTGTTCAGATATACCAATAATTTCAGAGTCAATATCTATAAGCAGTTCACTAACTTTATCTCTAATACCTTGTATATTTTGATTAAATATACTAATTCCCTCATTAATCGGATACCTAAGCTTTGTCGAAAGTGGTTTCTTTGTCAGAGAGACTTCCCTTAAGCAGGAATACCTATCAGCTGACTTCAATCTAAAAAAGGTACAGCTCTAACACCCACAACTACCGGATGAGTGATCCCACCACCCACACCTATGCTGTCACCTATAAGATTTGCCAACCTCCCCTTTCCATACCCGTTGAGGTGCAGGCCATGTCTAGTGAAACCCGTCCTGCTGATAGACTCCACCGACACCACTGAAATGTGACTCGTGCCTTCTGTCATCACCGCACCCCCAAGTCTCATGTTATTACGCCTGACGGCTGTATTAACATGAGGCCGATCGTGACGCTGAAACAGTTCAACGAAATGCACATTCGTGTTGCCAGTCTGAGTGGCTATCTTTTCCAGGTCACCATCTATGTCATACTCCCCATCCCTGTCAATACTATTACCAGCCCCACCCACAATCACTACCTGATCCTCTTTAGTAAAATTCCTACATAACCCCCCTATGTTAACAGTCACCTGAGCCAATCCTGCATTAGGCTTCACAATGCTGGTGACCTGGTACTCACTCCCCAACACTTCCTGCAACTGCTGGCCTACACCTCTACCATGAGAACTACCTAACAGCAGAACCTTCTTCTTTCTCTTGGACTTTGCAACTGTCCTAGCCACCGTAACTGCTGAGGTCTGCTGCATACTTCCTACATCTACAGCTACTAGAGATTCCTCTCCACTAGGCTCTGACAGTTGGTCATATCTATTGCAAACACCAATAGTAAAACTATCTGAAAATCTCCTTCTCCTAGCAGATCTCTTGCCAACAGCCAGCTCCCATTCCTCAACCCCCTTCTCCCTCCTCATCCTATCTAGCTCCTCCTGTGCGTTTTTCAACTGCAACTGAAGGGCACAGTTCTTACGCTCCCGCTCCTCTATCAACTTACTCTTGCTACATAACCTGCAGTTCCAGGAGAGGATCTCACCAGAATGCCCACGGCTTCCCCACTGCATTCCCCCCCAGTGAAAATACTTCGAACAAGTCTCACACCACAATTCACTACTCACGAACCTACGGCAAAGCCCACACTTTTCACTCATGGTACAATTTTACAGTTATTGAAACAAGGAAACAACTTTATCTAAGTTCCGCTATTACAATAAGAAGATGTTAAAAACAGACTACAATAATCACAAACTTGCTCTACAAAGGAAGTAACTAGTATTATTGACAGTATTAATCAACAACAAATGAGAATATAACAAAAGACTGACACAGAAAGAAAATCAAACGTCTAATGACACCACAAAACATCAAGAACACCGCTTGAAGACTACAAAGTTCCTAAATAAACCACTATACACAAACAATTAATTAGTACTTAGCTTTCGATGCGCCGCTACAGCTGCAACTGGTCAGCGCGGAATGTAAACACGGGTAAGAGGTTAAGTTGCTCAATACGAAACACTCATAAATATCAGGTCACAACACAAGAAAAGCAAATGTGAATGAAGAAACCACTAATAAGTCACTTATATAGTAAATATCATCACAAAAACCGTTAAAATATATATCTGAAACCTAAAAATATATGAAAACTTAGAGAGCGATTTCACACGCAGTCACGCGCTTATGACGTCACACCAAAGATCATTATCGCTATAATTTATTTCTCTGTGATGTTAATCTAACGGTTCAGAAGGATGTCTGTTTAATATCTTTAGTACTGATGTAGAATTTATAATTGTTCCGTCCATGTGAGTTTTCAACTCACGACCCTCCATGCAACAGTTTAGTATCATAACCACTACACCACGGTGCTACTCATCTTCTTCAGCGACATTGTTCCCTCCTTAAGTGAACAGCGTCTCGGTGTTACGTCCTCCTAGTGCGGGAACGAGTCATCGGTCCTGCATACTCCGACTCCTGATAACTGATTCTCGCCCTGGCGGTGATCTTCTTAGAACTTCTTTTGCCGCTACGCTCTTCGTCATCTTTCCGCTTGTTGCCTGTCGCTGGAGCTTCGAATTTGCCCTGGGTTGCAGGATCCTTACAGGGCTTCATTCGAAGGACGTGGACCGTATCTCTGATCTTCCGTCGTCTTGTGTCGAGGTCAAAATCACAGATGTATTCGTCGTCCACGTCATCAGGATGTAATGGAAACACAGTGTCCAACGTCGTAGTCTCCTAACGCCCATGCACCAGGAAAAATGGAGTAAATCCTGTGGTGTCTTGTTTGATCGGTGTTGTAGGCAGTTGCTCTACTCAACATTGACGAACATTGATAGCATGTCGGCCAAGGTCTTATTAAGGCGTTCAGTAAGCCCGTTAGTTTGCGGATGGTAGGCAGTCGTCATGTGATGAGTAATGTTGCACCGACGGTTTGTCTCTGTCACAAGATTCGATTGAAAAACTTTCCCTAGATCTGTAATTAACGACCTTGTGGCACTGTGTTTTAATACAATGTCTTCCACGATGAATTTGGCTACCTCGGATGCTACGGCTGTTTTCACGGCTTTTGTAATGGCACAGCGTGTCAGAGAATCAGTGCAAACAATAATCCATCTATTGCCACTAGCAGACGCTGGAAATCGTCCGAGGAGATCAATCCCAACACGCTGGAAAGGCGTTTCGGCTGGTGGAATTGGTATGAGTCGACCAGGTGGTTTCTGAGGAACTGCCTTTCTCATCTGGCACTCTCGACAGTGCGACACATAGTGACGGACACTCCTAAATAAACCTGGCCAGAAAAATCCCTTGCGGATTCTATCGTATGTCTTAATAAATCCTAAATGTCCGGCCTCAGGTGTTTCATGGAATTTTTGAAGAACATCTAAGCGCATGTGTTTAGGAATCACTGGTAGCCTCCTCTCCCCAACCGGATCAAAGTTTTTCTTGCAGAGTAATCCATTAGCTACCTTACATTGTCCTTTCACATCCTCTGAGCGATTTAAGGCAAGCATAATCTGATATATTTTGGCGTCCTTCTTCTGCTAATCAGAGGTATCCTGGAGTGCAGCGTGACAGTCACTATCTTCATCGAAGTCTTGATGGTCTTGCACAGGTTTTCTTGAGAGACAGTCGGCATCTAAGTGTTTTCTTCCACTTTTGTACACTATGGTAATATCATACTCTTGAAGACGTACTGCCCACCTGGCGAGTCGTCCTGTTGGATCCTTAAGACCTGTCAACCAACAAAAGCGAATGATAGTCTGTAACAACTGTGAATGGCCTTCCATAGAGATACTGTCGAAATCTGCACATGGCCCAGATCACTGCAAGACATTCTCTTTCTGTAGTTGACTAGTTTCTCTCGGCTTTTGTACGTGTACTAGAAGCATTTGCAACAGAACAGCACCGATCCCATACCCGCTGGCATCTGTGTGTAGTTCTCTAGGTGCTCTCTCATCATATAGACCAAGTACAGGGTCAGTCGTGAGAGCTTTTCGCAGCACATCGATAAATGCTTGTTGAGCACCACCCCAGATAAATTTAGCATCAGCTTTTAAGAACTCTTGAAGTGGCCTGCCTTTGATACAAAAGTCTTTGATAAAACGACGGTAATAAGAACATAATCCGAGGAAGCTTCTCACATCTCTAATACTTTTAGTAAGAGGAAATTCCGGTATAGATTTCACCTTTTCTGGGTCTTGCTGCGCACACCTTTGTTTGACACAAGGTGTCCAAATATTTTGATTTCTTTTGCTTCAAAGACACACTTTCTTGGATTACGTTTCAGTCCGCCTTGTTGGTGACTCTTAAGAACGGCCCTCAGTCTTCTTATATGTTCATCAAATATCTCTGAGAACACTATAATGTCATCTTAATAACAAAGACACATCGTCCACTTCAGGTGCTTTAGAAAATTATCCATCACCCGTCCAAAAGTTGCTGGTGCATTACACAAACCAAACGGCATTACCTTAAACTCATACAGGCCCTCAGGGGTGATGAGTGCAGTTTTATCACGACCAGCCTCATCTACTTCGATTTGCCAGTATCCCGAGTACATGTCCATGGTTGAGAAAACTTCAGACAATCTAGTGTAACGTCAATTCGCGGAAGAGGGTAAACGTCCTTTTTAGTTATCTTATTAAGCTTTCTGTATTCAACACAAAAGCGCCAGCTGCCATCCTTCTCCCTGACGAGGACCACTGTTGACGACCATGGGCTCTGCGAAGGCTGAATGATGTCATTCTTCATCATATTCTCTACCTCGTCGCGAATTATTCGACGTTCCGTTGCTGACACACGGTATGCTCTCTGGCTTATTAGTTGATGGTCTCCAGTGCTAATCCGGTGCTTCACCGTCGATTCGCCTAATTTGCTCTTCACCTGTGGATTGAAGCATTCAGAGAACTCTTGAAGAATGGCAATTAGCATCTTCTGTTGTTCCTTAGTGAGATCTGGTAATAGTAGAGCTATAAGATCTTGTCTCGTAGTGGTAGCGCTAATTTCGCCCACAGACTTAGCATGGGAGGTTTCTATGACTCTGGTCTGTTCTTCAATTAACGGCTCAGCGTTTGCTACGCACATGCGTGTTGGAAGGACCTGCAGTTCTCGGCGACAGTTAATTTACCGAACTTGTTGGGATCTTGGCCATCGTCACCAGAGAACCCGGAGGGATGTCTCATGTGGTGGCACACAGTTGCTGTCATCGTAACGTCGTCTTTTTCTTCTGTCTCCGATAGATTGCGATCTGTTGAATATGGCTCGAACTCGGGTCTCTCGCCACGTAAACGGCGACTCTGTCGTGACCTGATGGGAGCCACTGTGTCGTCGATAATGTGCGCTATCACAAGTTCCAATACCCAACGTCCACGTCTCCACCAAAATAATGTCACGTAGAAGAAGGTGTAATTAGATGAATGACGAACACTAACTTCACTGAACGAAGCTTTATTAAGCACTTGCACATACAAGAGCACGGAGTGAACTGCCTCCGGCCAGAACACATACAGTATATATCCGGCTACAGAACATTCCAGTACAATGATTCTTGACATTTGTGGATACTTCTAGAATGTACTCGAACCGAATATACAGTAGAAATTAAAATTGTTCAGTCCAGGTGATTTTTTATTTTTTTAGTTATTTTATTTTATTTTTTATACAAATGGATAAAGGAAAGCCGTTCCTCTTCGGCTACATAACCAGAATAATAGAAAGTCGTCCCGTTACAAGATAAGGATGCTCCGTACTATAGCCCGCTGCGAATTTTTCGATGACCGTCCTCTCGTTGCTGTGTTGTTTCCGTGGTTTGTTCAATCTCATAAAAAAGAAACTAGAAAGAGGTGCGATGGTTATCTTCTCATGTCATCAATAATCCAGCTGCGAGGCGGATTATGGAATGCACTCCAAAGAAAATTAGAAAAATATTGCCTGTATTTAGGGTTCTTGATGATCGTACAATGTCGTTCGTTGAGGTAATACCAAAAATCGGGTACTGTCTTTTCGCCATTACCAAATAGGTAGTGAACAGCGTGGCCGCTAATCCAAGTCACAGAGTTCGTTTTTGCTCTTGGGAAATACATCTCATCGGGGAAAAGAAGTGATCGGGTAGTTACCCTGTCGGGAGTCTTCCGTATGAGAAAAGTCAATATCTGACGCACCAAATACCAAACGGCCTTTGCCGACCAACATTCGAAACGATGTTAATCCGTGTCAATCACTTGGCATGTGGCACACAAGGGTGAGTCGGCGAGGTGGATGTGATGTAGGCGGGACTGGCACAACTGTTTCCCATTAACAGTTACGTACCATGCAGATTGCACGTCAGTATTAAGGATGGTGGCATTCACTGCCTGCCATACAGCACGCCATTTTGTAGTGGGGTGTTTGCTTTCAGTAACATTCGGCGTCCCGTTCAGTTGCATGGCAGCATATATCGCCCTCGTCATCGTCAAGCGTGTGGATAGTAGTGCGGTGTGGATGTAGATTAATTCAAGGAAGAATTCGCTAATGTAGAAGAAAAGTGCTGGGATGTCGGATATCATCACAGGGGGTGTGAGTGAGGTTGGTCGTAAGGCCTCCAGTAATAGATTTGTGAGGCACGTCGGGCTTCGTCGCCATAGTTGAAGGTGACAGCTGACGAACAGGGCCTTCGCTCTGTTCTGAACATGACAAAGGCCTAGACCCCCTCTGCTCCTCGGGAGGGTTAGGGACTCGTAAGGAATCTTAAATAACATGCCCGTACTAACAAAGGAGCCCAAAACCGCCAACATGCGGTAAGCCAGAGTAGGTAGTATCGGGAGTATCTGTGCAAAATGGAGGATGCGTGACGCCAATAGCATATCGCGTCCGTTGCAGGAGGTCTAGATGTCTAAGACGGAGGTGTTCTCATCTGATTCAATAAACGCCTATAGTTCAGGCCTGTTGAACGCTTCATGTGAGATGTGAAACCAATGCCAAGACAGCGGATTGTGTCAATGATTCGTAGCGGTGCGACGCTCTCGTCGGATAGACCTCTGCCTATAGACAGGGCGTGCAATTTGTGGACATTGAGATAGCTCCCAGATGCCGCGCCTTAGGTCGCCACCCACGCCAGTGCAGCACGAGCATCGTCACTACTTCGAAGAAGGAGTACCAGATCATCAGCATAGGCAATGCAGCAAAAGGTGTGTCCACCAAGGGACATCCCAGTCAGCCGTTGTCGGAGGTCGCAGAGGAGTGGTTCCAGGACGAGGGCGTACAATATCGCCGAAAGAGGGCAGCCCTGCCGCACCGAGCGCTGAATCTGTATCGACGGCGTGAGACGGCCGTTATATAACACCTCGGACGTCGCGCCGCGTAGGAGACGCATCATTACCTCAGCTATGATGTCCGCATACCCCGTGTGTCGCAGTACCTCCATCAAAACTGTGGGGTCGACTCTGTCAAAGGCCTGGCTAAAGTCGAGTGAGGCCAAAACTCCTGGCAGTTGGCGAGCTTTGGCTAGCGCGATCATATTTCGATATTATGGTCACCACCTAACGATGCCTGGTCCTGCGACAGAACACATTGTACAGATCGCTTTTGGAGTGCCGCCAGAAGCCGTGTGAAAATCTTCATATCACTGTTGAGTAAGGTCAAGGGGTGATAATCACTGATCCTGGATCCCCCTCGTGGTTTGTGTATGGGCACAATCAGTCCTTCTAAGAACGCCACAGACATAAGATTGCGGCAAATATTAGTCCATGCTGGTGCCAGCAATTGTTGAAATGTCCGATAAAATTCCAGAGGAAAGCGATCAGGTCTCGGGGACTTATGAGCAGCCCCCGCCTGTATTGCTTCAATAATTTCCTCTTCCGTTACATCTACAGTCAAAGCCGCTGCCGCTGTTGGAGAGATCGTGCCATAAGTGAGCTGAGAGACTTCGGAGATCACCTCTGGGGGATGTCGGTGTTCCGAGTACAGCCTAGTGTAGTGAGCATGAAGAGCGTTTCCTATATCGCGCTGGGTATCAAGGCGTCGTCCGGCTTCCGTCGTGATAGCTTGGATCAGTGTCCTGCGTCGGCGTCGTCGTTCTACATTGACGTGGTACATGGACAGTTCCTCCTGGGCCACTCTTCCTTGAGTGCGCACTCTGACGATCGCACCCTCAAGGTGGCAACGTGTAAATATGATGATCTGTGCCTTGGCACAGTTCACCGTCACCCGCCTTGCAGGTGAGTGCGGCAGTATTGTACATACCCTTAAGATGCTGTAGCGAAAGTCCATGGTATGTCTCTTCCATGCTGCTACATCTCGTCCGTAGCGTATTAAGGTCTTCCGGAGGGCTGGTTTGGCGCAGAGTAACCACCACGACAGAGTAGACCGGTAGGTGCCACGCCGGCGGCTACAGGAATCCCACGTGTTCTGCATAAGGCGTCGACATTCCTGAGAGGCTAGGTGGGCAACGTTCAACTTCCAAGGACCACGACTGTGCCATACCTTCTGGTGGCCGGTGGTAATGGCGCAGATGTAGGCCTCGTGGTCAGAAAACACTGTGGGCCAAACTTTGGCAGTTCTCGTCCCCACAGCTATGGAGGGCGAGATGTAAATCCGCTCGATGCGGCTGGAGGAATGGCTGGTGTAGTGTGTAAATCCGGGCCGATCGCCACAAACATGTCCCCACGAGCCCACCAGTGGAAGATTATTTCTAATTGTCGCAAGTTCTATGCTGGGAGAATGATGTGGTAACTGATCCTTGCCGGCCGGAGTGGCCGTGCGGTTCTAGGCGCTACAGTCTGGAGCCGAGCGACCGCTACGGTCGCAGGTTCGAATCCTGCCTCGGGCATGGATGTGCGTGATGTCCTTAGGTTAGTTAGGTTTAATTAGTTCTAAGTTCTAGGCGACTGATGACCTCAGAAGTTAAGTCGCATAGTGCTCAAAGCCATTTGAACCTTTTTTTGAACTGATCCTAAGGTGCTTGGCCACAATTGAAGTCCCCTCCGAAAATCAAGGCGTCCTGACTGCCCATAAAGAGGGGCGTGATTGTATGAGCGAAACAGGTGGATCGTTCGCGACGCCGACCAGTTCCTGACGCCGCATAGATGTTAATAAGTTTGACTCCTTAGATAGTAAGAGCCATGCCTCTGGCGTCGGGGAGATACTCGACGTCTTCTGCGGGTATACCTTTGCGGAGGAGGATCGCCACACTACTGCCATTGGCCGACGCATGTGAGACCCAAGTCTTGTAGCCATAGGGTTCCTTGAAGTCTTCGACATACACCTCTTGAAGGAGCGCAATGTCGATGTCTGCTGCATTGAGCAGATCCTGTAGCATCCCTAGGTTATGTCTGGCACGTTTGTTGTTTACGTTAATCGTTGCTAGACGGTATGTTTGGTCTGCCAGGTCGGCAACTGGGTTGTTTAGGAGGCCAGATGTGGGCGGCAGGGACGGCCCCACAGAGGTTGATGATACAGCCGTAGTCACTGTGGTTGGTCGGTGCTGGGTACAGCAGAGGGAGCATCTCTGCCCTCCACATTCTCCGGGTGCTGTGGCTCATCCTCGACATCATCCGCTCAAGAATCTGATGCAGCAATTGGTAACTGTTGATTGGTGCTGTCAGTAGAGCGCTCGCTCGCATGTTCAGTAGCAGGAGTGGTGTTGTCAGTCCGAGGCTCAGAAACTATATTCGCCGTAGCATCGTGACGAGATGGGTGGGTTGTGGTGGTAGAGTCGTGAGTGTCGTCCGGCGCCGGATGTTCGTCCGGGTCACACATCCGAAGCAGGCAATCATCGAATGGCGTATGGCGCTGTTTCTTGCGTTTGCGAGGGGACCGTTGTTTTCGAACATGTTGTTCTGTGTCAGAGTGCGGGCGGCAATCGTCTGATGCGGTCTCCATTAGTAGGAAGGCAGAAGTCGGGACAATTTATGGTTCGACTTCCATCTTCTCTTTAGGCTCGTCTCGGTGGCACAATGGATCACCGTCTTGAGGTAATTCTGCCGATGACGTCGTGAAGGGTGTCCGCCACATTGTCATCGACCACTGACTGCAATATGGTGTTTCGATCCTGGGCAGGAACAGCGTTTGCGGTTGCAGCCGTTGCATACGTGATGGGGAGTGAAGTAGGTGTCGCCGGGGATGGAACTTCATCAACCGTGTCTGAGTCAGTCGGCGTTGAATACAGGCCGATCGGACATGTCCTTCCTGGCCACAGCCGGCGCAAGTACGCAGTTGTCCGTCGGACATGACAATGGCTCTGCAGCCGGCAATTACTAAATAGGATGGCACATGTTTCGTCAGTGCAATCTTAATTTGTCGCACTCCGTTTAAGACGGGGAATGTCTCAAACGTTTGCCATTTTTCAGCCAGGTGGCTTAACACATTGCCGTACGGTTTGAAAGCTGTCGTCACAACATCTGGAGGGACTTCAAATGGCAGCTCGAAGACTCCCAGAGAGCGAAGGCCTAATCCAGCGTGGTCGATCGTTACAGTTCCGATGTGGCCATCAGGATGCTTAAATTTAAGTCCATGAGTGTGTCGGCACATGCGGCTGGTCCCGGCGGAGGTTCGAGTCCTCCCTCGGGCATGGGTGTGTGTGTTTGTCCGTAGGATAATTTAGGTCAAGTAGTGCGGAAGCTTAGGGACTGATGACCTTAGCAGGTAAGTCCCATAAGATTTCACACACATTTGAACACTTTTGTGTCGGCACATATCAGTGCACGCCTCTTCATTGATCAGTTTTATGTACACAACACTGTTTGTTATAGAAAAGTGGATCCCAATTATGTCTTGAGGTGCAATATGAAGTTCTTCCCGGATGAAACGTTCAATGTCAAGTGCTCGAGGTCTCGCGTAGTCCGCTAGAAATGTGATCTTAATTCTGGACTTGCGGTACGAGTGCGCCATGGCACTACCGAGGGACGGACGCGTGCACTCGCCGCAGCGGAAGGTAAACAGGAAACACTCGGGCGCGCGGTACGCAAACAGGCGGGACACAGGTACGACGTCCTTGCTCCACCACTGCTGACAGCGGACTGTTTTGAACTCACGAACCTCCATGGTTCAAAATGGTTCAAATGGCTCTGAGCACTATGGGACTCAACTGCTGAGGTCATTAGTCCCCTAGAACTTAGAACTAGTTAAACCTAACTAACCTAAGGACATCACACACATCCATGCCCGAGGCAGGACTCGAACCTGCGACCGTAGCGGTCTTGCGGTTCCAGACTGCAGCGCCTTTAACCGCACGGCCACTTCGGCCGGCAACCTCCATGCAACAGTTTAATATCATAACCACTACACTACGGTGCTACTCAACTTCTTGTGCGACAATATTTATGACTCAAGATGGTATCCAATGTGGCTGATGGCTCTCGATCTTCCACCACATTCGGGAGGACGACGGTTCAATCCCGTCTCCGGCCATCCTGATTTAGGTTTTCCGTGATTTCCCTAAATCGCTTCAGGCAAATGCCGGGATGGTTCCTTTGAAAGGGCACGGCCGATTTCCTCCCCCATCCTTCCCTCACCCGAGCTTGCGCTCCGTCTCTAATGACCTAGTTGTCGACGGGACGTTTAACACTAATCTCCTCTTCCTCCTCTTCCACCACAATCGAGTCCATCAACATGAGGTGGCAAATATGAGGTAGCCAAGGAGGTGGAAACGTTGGTTCTACTATGCCAAGACTGCTTGGTAGCTACAACAGGAAAACACAATTAATTAGCAGGAGTACAAAAGAAGAAAGTATTTATTACTTAACTTTGCTGTAGTCCATGATCAGTTGGTTGACAATTACAGAAGACGCGACTAGACTAAGCGTCTGTAGAATGACATAATTTACAAGTCACAAACCTTGGAGTGACGAATTAATCTCTCGTAATCTTTAATGTCGAATCGGGTGAATTTGAAGACTAACTTGGAACGGAGCTACAAAGACTTGATGGCAGCAGTGACTGAGCTGCAGACGATGACTAACATCGGCGCTGGCTGACCACTGAGCGCGGCTACGCACTGTAGACTGGCACAACTGCATTACTCTCGTGCTGCACATGAAGTGGCCTAGCGGCGCCTCGCGGCGAGCATATGTACTGCGACTGGCTGTGTACTCTTTGGCTAACACAGCCGTTCTTCTGTTCCCTTTATCGAGAGAATCGCATCCGGCGGATCGATCTCTCAGGCGGCGGTGTGATCGCATGGCTGACATCACAGTGGCCACTGTAATTTATTACACAATTAGGGGCCACTGTGAGTGTTTATTTAGGATCCTTATCATTGATATCCATCACCAAATATGGTGTCCAGTATTCTCGACACAATCAAACATGGTGGTCTGAGATGCGGAAGTCAAAAGGGCCCCAGCACATCAGATATGTGACTTACGATATGAGACTGCCCTCAAGGGCCCACCTAGGATACCACAATGGATGTGTAAAATCCGTGTCTTGCAGTCGCCCATCCCCACGACTCATCTGCAGCGTCTGGACTTACTAGCCATCAGACAGACTCGTCACTCATGATCTATACAACATAATGGAAAGTTGATCAACGTCATGAATTGTCACCAGAGATCAGTCTCATCCAGACAGCAAACACTGATTCACATGGCTGAACGTAACTATTAACCTTTTCCTCTCTCCCAATAATCATTATTATTATTATTTATGGTATAAATGTGTTTTCATTTTTTTTCTCCCTCCACTATCTCCAATGTCTCCACCACCATTTGTCAAGCCGTAGCTAAGTTGAATCAGATAACTGCTCTTCATCAGCACTTATAAACCGTCTGCCAGTGGATGAAAAAATGTAAATGTAGTCATGGCATCAGACAATGAGAAAAAAGTAACAATAAAAATAGCTATTGTTCAATGCAGTGTTAAAGTGTTGTTCACATGGATGGAGTGAACTATCTGTGTAGCATAACGGAACAATTCGAGCGTCTGCTGACGACAGAGAATGACCTGTCTCATACTCCTTCAAACATCTATATCTTTAGCAAGAAGATGTCCATCATCAACATGTATGGAGCTTCAGCACTGGATTTAACATCTTGAGACATATCGCAGTGGATTTATTTACGTCCCTCAAATGTTTTCAACTTATGTGGTCTATAGGATGCATTATGGATTGTGATATATATGCTGAGTCAGTGGCAGCGATATGCCAAAGCACTATTCGTTGATTTTGTAAGCTATGTGTGTGAGCATGGCACGCTCGAAGAGGTGTTGGATCAATCTACTAGGGTCATACATTAAGTAATGCAACACTTTTTTTTCTGAAAGCAGGTTAGTTTTATTCAGGATTCCTATACATTTTATTATTCCCAACTCAGGCTACAAAACCCAGTACTTCAACATAATCTCCGTACAGTGTGATGAACTTATACCACATTACAGAGAGGATCGGTATGCCTGCATGCTACAACACTATTGGTCGACGTCAGAGCCAACACCCTGCTGCATCAATAATCTCACCATCATCACGTACTGCTTCCCAATTAGTGCGTCCTTTATTGGGCCAAACAGATAAAAGTCGGAAGGTGAGAGATCTGGAATGTAGGATGGATGAGGAATAACAGTCGAACGAAGTTTTTTGAGCCCCTCCCAAGTGTGCAGACTTGTGTGAGGCCACGCATTGTCATGGAGAAGGAGAAGCTCGTTTGGATTTTTGTGGCGTTGTGGCGATGAACATGCTGAGGTCGTTTCTTCTATGCCTTGAGGGTAGAACAACACGCTTCAGAGTAGATCATTGCACCATGAGGGAGGACATCAAACAGAATAACCCCTTGAAATGAAATGAAATGATCGTATGGCATTGTTGGCCGGGAGGCCCCATGCAGGGAAGTTCGGCCGCCGTATTGCAAGTTCTTTTTAGTTGACGCCACTTCGGCGACTTGCGTGCGTCAATGATGATGAAATGATGATGAAGAACACACAACAAAATGGCTCTGAGCACTATGGGACTTAACTACTGTGGTCATTAGTCAAACACACAACACCCAGTCATCACGAGGCAGAGAAAATCCCTGACCCCGCCGGGAATCGAACCCGGGCTTTTGAGAGTCCCAGAAGACCATCAGCATGACTTTACCAGCTGAGGGTGCGACTTTGAACTTTTTCTTCGGAGGAGAGGTAGTGTGGCACCACAACATATATTGCTTGTGATGATGTTCGACAAAAGCTTGTCACGATCAGCCTCCCAACACACAAGCAATTCCTCACAGGTCGTCGTTCACAGCTCTTTATGGTCTTCTGTTGGGTGGCGAAGGTAGCCGTGCGGTCTTCGGCGTCTTGTCACGGTTCGCGCGGCTCCCCACGTCGGAGGTTCGAGTCCTCCCTCGGGCATGGGTGTGCGTGATGTCCTTAACGTAACTTACTTTAATTCAGATTAAGTAGTGCGTAAGCCTAGGGACCGATGACCTCAGCAGTTTGGTACCATACCCCTTACCACAAATTCCCAAATTAGGCGGCGAGGAACCCAGCGGGCATACCCCTTTGAGCATCTCAATCTTTGGAAGAGTTTGTTAGCACAAAAACAGAGATTCCCGGTTGAGGATCGAGGGGTTTGATTGTGATCGGTGGACCACCTCGAATGAGAGTGTCCGCATGTTTCAGCACTGCAGGCGTCACAGCTGTGTGCGACCGGGCGGCACGCGGAAGGTCGGACAGGTTTGCGCGATCTTTATGCAATGATGACGACGCCTCACCCAACTACATCTACATCTACATCTATACTCCGCGAGCCACCTTACGGTGTGTGGCGGAGGGTACTTATTGTACCACTATCTGATCCCCCCTTCCCTGTTCCACTCACGAACTGTGCGTGGGAAGAACGACTGCTTGTAAGTCTCCGTATTTGCTCTAATCTCTCGGATCTTTTCGTTGTGATCATTACGCGAGATATATGTGGGCGGTAGTAATATGTTGCCCATCTCTTCCCGGAATGTGCTCTCTCGTAATTTCGATAATAAACCTCTCCGTATTGCGTAACGCCTTTCTTGAAGTGTCCGCCACTGGAGCTTGTTCAGCATCTCCGTACCGCTCTCGCGCTGACTAAATGTCCCCATGACGAATCGCGCTGCTTTTCGCTGGATCATGTCTATCTCTTCTATTAATCCAACCTGGTAAGGGTCCCATACTGATGAGCAATACTCAAGAATCGGACGAACAAGCGTTTTGTAAGCTACTTCTTTCGTCGATGAGTCACATTTTCTTAGAATTCTTCCTATGAATCTCAACCTGGCGCCTGCTTTTCCCACTATTTGTTTTATGTGATCATTCCACTTCAAATCGCTCCGGATAGTAACTCCTAAGTACTTTACGGTCGTTACCGCTTCCAATGATTTACCACCTATGGCATAATGGTACTGGAATGGATTTCTGCCCCTATGTATGCGCATTATATTACATTTATCTACGTTTAGGGAAAGCTGCCAGCTGTCGCACCATTCATTAATCCTCTGCAGGTCTTCCTGGAGTACGTACGAGTCTTCTGATGTTGCTACTTTCTTGTAGACAACCGTGTCATCTGCAAATAGCCTCACGGAGCTACCGATGTTGTCAACTAAGTCATTTATGTATATTGTAAACAATAAAGGTCCTATCACGCTTCCTTGCGGTACTCCCGAAATTACCTCTACATCTGCAGATTTTGAACCGTTAAGAATGACATGTTGTGTTCTTTCTTCTAACTATTCACTGTGCTTTCGCACACTGCCAAGTCTCAGCACACATTCTGCAAGCGCCTGTGAATAGCTGCGAAGCTCTAGTTTTCCGCCAAAACAAACTGAATGACAACTCTCTGCTTGGAACGCATCTTCATTACAGACGCCACTTAGTACCATCTTTGGTTGACGAGTCGTGTACATTCAGAGCTCTTGTAAAGATAAGTATTTAAATGAGTGATAATAATTAATTGAGGCAATATTATATCATAAATAAGTAAATTAGTACCTATTGTAAGCTACCTATTGGAGGTTTCACTTTTATTTGCTGATTTTTCGGAAAAAGAAAACATTTCACGGGCCCGAATTTTGGCCTAGGTTTTGTTTGCGTAATATTATACTTTAAGTTACGTAACTGTGCCAGTAATATACTGTTTGTGTTGTTAGTATATTCTTATCCATTTGACTCTCCAGTAAGTAACCAAAGTGAAAAAGTTCTTAAATAAGTGAAAAGTTCATATAATGTAGCATTAGTTTTTTGTTTACTTTTGTTTCCTCACGTAAACAATACAGATTTAATCGTTTACATTTTTTAGTAAGTTTTGAATTAGTATCCAAACTTTAGGCCTAAGCTTACTTAGAAAATTAACATAGTTGAATATTCTAGGAAGCTTGTCTAATTTAGACCAAAGCTAAAGATTGTTTGCCATGAGTGAGAAGTGTACGACTTACCGTAGGATTTTTAGTCCCGGGCCCGCCGGCGTGGCCGAGCGGTTCTAGGCGCTTCAGTCTGGAACCTCGCGACCGCTACGGTCGCAGGTTCGAATACTGCCTCGGGCATGGATGTGTGTGATGTCCTTAGGTTAGTTTGGTTTAAGTAGTTCTAAGTTCTAGGGGACTGATGACCTCAGATGTTAAGTCCCACAGTGCTCAGAGCCATTGGAACCATTTTTTTTAGTCCCGGAGTGTGGTGTAAGGGATGTTGCTGTTTCTTCCATGTGGGTGCCTGTAGTGGCGTAGGAATCAGGGAAATAAACAGAGCTCATTGGTTTTGTAGGATTTGCTATAGAGGTAGGAAGATAGCGGAACAGGAGGAGAAGGTGGAACTAGATAAGGCAAAACAAGATCTGTAAAGGTTAATGAGGAAAAAGGGAAAAGAGAGGTAGCTACTGACAACAGGTTATAGAACAAATAAAAATAGGTCTTTCTCAGATAGTTTTGTTGTTAATGTGGAAAACAGGTTTCATCTGTTCTCACACTTGTAAACTGGTGAACCGCAAGAGATGTAGAAGTAGACAGGACACAACAAGCTCTCAGAATATATCTGAGAAGTAAGAAGTGAGAAAAAGTTGTGAAGAAAAAGAAAGTTTTTTGTTAGAAAGTTCATATGGTAAAAGTGTTGGCCAACTATTGCAGGATGAACTAGGATTAGGTTACCAGGTTTTTTAAACCTTGCGCAAGTCTGGGTCAGGTGATAAGAGGATGTAGGTTCACTTTGCAAAGACTCAGCAGGTTGAAAATGAAACTCACATTGATAAAATAGGCAGCCAGAAAGCAAATTTTAATATACGTAATTCATGCAAACAGCCCGTGATTGAATCTGGAGAGGTTCAGACATTAACAGAAAAGTTAGGTCCATCCAGTTGTAATTCAGCCAGTGCACAAAATCTGTTATTCTTTCTGCATCAGAAAGGGTGGGGCAGGGAACAGCATAGACAGGGACCCTAATTATTCCATTTCTGGTGACCTGGCAAAGACAGCTTCAGCAATGAGACACACTGGTACCGAGTGAGGTGGCGCAGTGGTCAGCACACTGGACTCGCATTCGGGAGGACGACGGTTCAATTCGGGTCCGGCCATCCTCATTTAGGTTTTCAGTGATTTCCCTAAATCGCTTCAGGTAAATGCGGGGATGGTTCCTTTGCAAGGGCACAGCCAACTTCCTTCCCTAACCCGATGGGACCGATGACCTCGCTGTTTGTTCCCTTGCCCCAAATCAACCAGGCTTCTGCCTGTTTTGAGCCACCATGACCAGCCTAATTTAAACTCTTTTTTTAGGAGAGTTAATTTAGAGTTGGAACAGCTCTTGGATCAGGTATAAGGTCTCATGATGGTGTGGTTCCTGTTAACTCTATCAGTAGGTGAGACTATACTAGGGATGGTCTTCACCTCAACAGGAAAGGGAAGGGAAAGCTGTCTGGGGGAATAGCAAATATGTTAAGGGAGGGTACTGTCACATGTAGTAAAGTGCCAGTGGTTACAAACGACAGAACAGCACTTTTTTAGGGTAAGGACGGCAGAAACAAGAGAGTTCAGAGACAGGTTGAAAATGAAATTCACATTGATAAAATAGGCAACCAGAAAGCAAATTTTAATATACGTAATTCATGCAAACAGCCCGTGATTGAAACTGGAGAGGTTCAGAAATTCACAGAAAAGTTAGGTCAACCCAGTTGTAATTCAGCCAGTGCACAAAATCAGTTATTCTTTCTGCATCAGAATATCCGAGGACTGAGGGGTGAGCTTAATGATTTACTCATTTGTGCTGAATAATCACTGTTGAGCAAACCAGCTGATATAATTTGCCTCTCTGAACATTATGTGACCACTGATATAGATATGTTAAATGTTATAGGATTTCAGTTAGCCTCTTACTTATGTAGAGAAGTTTGGCTCTAGCCTTGAGTCGTGCACGGATAGCCAAATGGTAAGGCGACCGCTCGCAATAAGCGGAAAATCCAGGTTCGAGTTCCTCTCCGGCACAAATTATCATTGTCATCGTTCCATTCTACAGCTGATGGTAGTACTTATTCGCAATTGCGAATTCATTTGATGTGTTGAAATGTTGTAGATCTCCGATTGTGAATGAAAAATTCATTCCTGTGTCCAAAATAAAAATTGTCTCTATAAATTTCAAAACACGTAAAATTCGAGTAAAAAACCCACCCATAGCGCTGCTTTTGCGACTTAATTGTTTCATAACAGTAAAAGAAGAAAACATATGGCTCAAATATTGGCACTACTGATAAAATTGTGTCACATTATTGATTGGTTGTGGCAGGCCTGCAAAGCAGCTGCAACACTGTAAATGATCCAGTGGGTAATGTTGGCAGTTCCGTGATGATGATCGTAAATGATGTCTTCGTCCATAAGGAGATAGCAATGCCTGAAGACTGTAGCCAATTGCATGAAGCCCGCATCTCGTGGTCGTGCGGTAGCGTTCTCGCTTCCCACGCCCGGGTTCCCGGGTTCGATTCCCGGCGGGGTCAGGGATTTTCTCTGCCCCGTGATGGCTGGGTGTTGTGTGGTGTCCTTAGGTTAGTTAGGTTTAAGTAGTTCTAAGTTCTAGGGGACTGATGACCATAGATGTTAAGTCCCATAGTGCTCAGAGCCATTTTTGAGCCAATTGCATGAAGGCCTGAAGAGGACTGATTACTAGTAGAATTGGGAGCTGACACTAAATATGAATAAAATGCAACGTAGCGTTCACAAATAGGCCAAGAAAACTTGTACTGTACAGTTAATCTATCCGCAACAGATCACTAGAAATAGTAATGGTCATAAGATACATGGAAGTAACCTTCCAGAACACCCTAAAGCGGAATGACGACATAAAACAAAATGTTGAAAAACAGATGCAAGGATCAGATTCATTGGAAGAATCGTAAGAAAATGTGATTCATTCATGAAATAAGTGGCATACAAAACACTTATTCGACCGATTTTGAGTATTGCCCGTCAATCTCAAGTCTTTACAGGTCACATTAATAGGAAAGATAGGCAAGATCCAACACAGGACGGCATGTATGTGTCATTTAGTTAGTACGAGAGCGTTACGCAGAAGCTAAACAAACTTCAGTGATAGACGCTTCACGAGAGGCATTGAGCATGACAGAGAGGTGTACTGTAGAAATCGGAGGGCAACATATTACTTCCTTCCACATGTGTCACATGAAATTACCACAACAAGAAAATTCGAGGAAACAAAGCTAATATGGAGATTTATCGACAGTCATTCTTTCTACGCATCATTCGTGAATGCAACAAGGGCGGGGGTTAAATGACAGAGGAAAAAAATGTAAGTAATAACTTTTTTATACAGTCAGTAACGATTTTCTTTTTAAATAGAGTGCATAGCACTAGTAAAAGTGTGATTTTTAAAGAAATTATCGGGGTCTCCCTTTAAAAAAATTGAATCATTATTGCTTTTCTATGATGAGGAATCAGTGTGAGGGTGGCAGTGCTCTGTAAATAATAAAGTAGAAATGGTTTACTTCGGTTCTTGCAAGGAAAACGCATTTTGCAGTATATGTTTTGTAAACGTGTTATATATTCTAGAACACAGATCCGTGACCAAAAACTACACACAGCATGCGTTTTTGCAATGAGTGAACCCCTTAGGGGCCCTTCGCCAATCGGTCAATGATTCCTGTATGGGAGAGAAATGGGTGAATGGCGGTGGAACCCGGTGCTTGAGCTACTCATCTACAAATTTGTTTAGTTCGTAATTGTTGCAGAGGGTATGTTAGAGGAATTTCTTACAGCTGTGTGGTTATGATTATTATAGTGGTACCACTTACCCCTAAATCATCCACGCCATCCTTTCGATCCACAAGTTTTTGAGGTATAACAACTGTATAACATACAAATTTTGTAATTAGACTTGGTTTTGTATAGCATTATCCATCCTTCTCGAAGTATCGGCCTTTGCTTAGCCTCAATTTTTTTATGGCTCGTCTGTCGGCGTATGGTTCATGTTTATGGACCTGCGATAAGAAATCTTGCGTGGCTGTCAGTTTTGTATATACGTTTAGCAATTTATTGTGTCGTTGTGATATCGGTTTGCATAGCCAGTGGCAGGGTGGGGTCGAAATGGCTTCCTATCTACTGGAATGGTACTGCCGCATCGTGATAGGTTTCCAAGATAATAATCGAGAATATTATGTTAAACTTCCAATAAAATGGAATACTGAAAACGCACATAACACCGTTTATAACCCAGAGATGAGAAACAAGCCCATGTTTTGCATATTCAAAAGTTAGAAACCATTCATAACTACTCTAGGCTGACATCTGTAACAGACAAATGGTTGCACACCCTGTACGTGTAAGGAGTGGGTTAGTTTATTAAATATATTTTTTCTACTGCCAGTCACGATCTTCTTGTTAAGTACAGTGTGTGTTTCCACCGGTAGACGTACTCCATATTAATGTCCACTAGTAGGTGTCGAGATAGGTACTTCTGATCAGATAGTGTATGCTCAGTGTAGACCGCACAGCACAATACAAGCAACTAAGAGGGGAGCAGTTTGTACATGCACACTGCAGAAGTGGCAGGAGTTATACCCTACCCCCAGCCGAAATCCGATTTCAAAGTCAGCCATATGGGCCATTCCACTCTTGAATAGCATGTGGGAAAAAATTGAACAATTTGTGTATTAAACACGTAGATGTTTCCGTACTCTTAAAGCAGCTGTGCATCGTATTGCCACTTCATGGGAGAAAGTTGTATGAGATGAGGGAGGGAAAAAGTGTAGCACAGGCTGCGGCTGGGATGGAGGTCAGGAGATAAGGCAATCCTGCCGCTGTCAGTCTGGATTCCCTCCCCCACACAGCAGACACGTAGCGACCAGAGCACAGCTGAGGACGATGAGGCCGCCCTTTGCGCACGCTGATTGCTATTGGCATCCGTGATTCTGTGGATGTTTATAATACGACTCTCATAACTGTTCCTCTTTCCCAGCGCACTGAGCAGTACAATATAATCGCGAAAAAAATGCCAGTGTAATTGTTAAACATGGAACCAGGGGTTATCAGCGCGCTTCGTTTTAAAAGATTAAGCTTCCAACTTCATAATGTAATTGTTACATATCAAGGACGTACTTTGTTTAAAAATATGAATCTCCAAACCTCCACAGCGTACTTGTTATTTAGCAAGAGTGTACTTTCTTTTAAAAAAATGAACCCCAACACATCTACAGTGTAACTGTTAGATAGCAAGAGTGTACTGTGTTTGAAAAAATGAGCCCCCACTACTCCACAGTGTAATTGTTTCGTATCAATGTTTCATCCTGTGTTCCGTTGAAATCAAGAGGGGAAGCAATATACAGGGCTATTACAAAAGATTGAAGGGATTTCATAAATTCACTGTAGCTCCATTCATTGACATATGGTCACGACACACTACAGATACGTAGGAAAACTCATAAAGTTTTGTTCGGCTGAAGCCGCACTTCAGGTTTCTGCCGCCAGAGCGCTCGAGAGCGCAGTGAGACAAAATGGCGACAGGAGCCGAGAAAGCGTATGTCGTGCTTGAAATGCACTCACATCAGTCAGTCATAACAGTGCAACGACACTTCAGGACGAAGTTCAACAAAGATCCACCAACTGCTAACTCCATTCGGCGATGGTATGCGCAGTTTAAAGCTTCTGGATGCCTCTGTAAGGGGAAATCAACGGGTCGGCCTGCAGTGAGCGAAGAAACGGTTGAACGCGTGCGGGCAAGTTTCACGCGTAGCCCGCGGAAGTCGACGAATAAAGGAAGCAGGGAGCTAAACGTACCACAGCCGACGGTTTGGAAAATCTTACGGAAAAGGCTAAAGCAGAAGCCTTACCGTTTACAATTGCTACAAGCCCTGACACCCGATGACAAAGTCAAACGCTTTGAATTTTCGGCGCGGTTGCAACAGCTCATGGAAGAGGATGCGTTCAGTGCGAAACTTGTCTTCAGTAATGAAGCAACATTTTTTCTTAATGGTGAAGTGAACAGACACAATGTGCGAATCTGGGCGGTAGAGAATCCTCACGCATTCGTGCAGCAAATTCGCAGTTCACCAAAAGTTAATGTGTTTTGTGCAATCTCACGGTTTAAAGTTTACGGCACCTTTTTCTTCTGCGAAAAAAACGTTACAGGACACGTGTATCTGGACATGCTGGAAAATTGGCTCATGCCACAACTGGAGACCGACAGCGCCGACTTCATCTTTTAACAGGATGGTGCTCCACCGCGCTTCCATCATGATGTTCGGCATTTCTTAAACAGGAGATCGGAAAACCGATGGATCGGTCGTGGTGGAGATCATGATCATGATCATGAGCTTTCTGTGGTGTTATGTGAAAGAATCAGTGTTTAAACCTTCTCTACCAAGAAACATGCCAGAACTGCGAGCTCGCATCAACGATGCTTTCGAACTCATTGATGGGGACATGCTGCGCCGAGTGTGCGAGGAACCTGATTATCGGCTTGATGTCTACCGAATCACTAAAGGGGCACATATTGAACATTTGTGAATGCCTAAAAAAACTTTTTGAGTTTTTGTATGTGTGTGCAAAGCATTGTGAAAATATCTCAAATAATAAAGTTATTGTAGAGCTGTGAAATCGCTTCAATCATTTGTAATAACACTGTACTTTTGCATTCTGTCTGTAAATTTTGCTTGTATGGATTTAATACCTAAGGGAGTAATATCAATAGGTCCGTGTACAGCTTGAATACACGCATTTGTACATTGATTTGACTCCTCCTCGCACACACCGTGTTCACACACATATCTCACAAAATCGCTGAATAGTGCTTTGGCATACGGCTGTTACCAACTCAATGAGTCTGTCACAATCCATAATGGTTGTATGGACACCAAGCCAAAGACTGCCACCCGGCTACACAGAGAATTGGAGTACATGGATATCCCTCAACAGACTACGCTCGGGTGTCACGAAATGTAAGAGAAATTTGACTAAATGGGGTTTCCTGGAGGAGCCGCCACTCTGTGAGTGTGAAGCAACGCAGATGACCTTCCATCTGCTCCAGTGTACCGAATGTGCAACAGCATGCACAACAAAAGACTTACTACATGCAAAGCCAAATACAATAGAGGTCGCTAACTTCTGTGTGTGTGTGTGTGGGGGGGGGGGGGGGGACAGAAGTGTAAATAATTGTATTGTAAATCTATGTACACACGACATGTAAATATTGTACATTATTTTATACATCGTAAATGCCTCTGACACGAATAAATAAATAAATAATGGTTTATTTTGTTTAAAAATGGCTACACACACATCCTTTAAAGGTGTGATGTGTTTTTTTAATTACACCAAAACATTCGAAAATGTTTAAATGAACAGACCATGCAATATATAATTCTCAAACAAGTTATCTCACTTGAATATTTTAGCCGGCCGGAGTGGCCGTGCGGTTCTAGGCGCTAGAGTCTGGAGCCGAGCGACCGCTCCGGTCGCAGGTTCGAATCCTGCCTCGGGCATGGATGTGTGTGATGTCCTTAGGTTACCTAGGTTTAATTAGTTCTAAGTTCTAGGTGACTGATGACCTCAGAAGTTAAGTCGCATAGTGCTCAGAGCCATACTCTTTAAGTATGCTACGCAGATGGTTCCATTCCATTTCTGTAAACATCACTTTAATACTGAGTTGAACATTCTCCATTTCTATTATTTCTTTGCTATCACTGTCCAGAGCTGCCACCTGACAGTCAGTTTATAAATAGTGGTGAAGAGCGTTATTCTGACTCCCCTTAGATGCAGCTTGACAAGTCGAGATTCAGACATTGGGTATTGTGGAAATGTACTGTCTGGAAATAATCGTGTGTCTTGCTCCAATAGATCAGGTAGTGTGTCTGTTGATTTCTGCACCAATGTAGCAGGGTGCCATTACACTGAGGAAGAAAAAATAATAATAGATGAAAACACGTATAAATTATGAACAGTAATGATAATAATCAACAATGAGAGAGAGCAAAGAGGTACAGGAAAGGGTTCTTACATTAAGTTGTGTGAGCCACTTTTTTCTGACTGGAGGTGCCGGAACCTTGGTGACCAATCTTGATGATGATAAACCTTCTACTGCAGTGTACAGACCACGAGTGTAGAGTCCATCTGGTGGCTAATAAGCCCAGAGACTGTAGATGAGTGATGGACATAGGTGACTGCAGTGACACAGGCTTTATACATCTACGGTGACATTATACAGGAGACCTTGAAGACAGACTCATTTTATGTCAGGTAATCATGGTCTTGATGACACTTTAATATCTTGGTCTGCCATGTATTAGAGCGTCGTGCATATTGAACGACATTTTGGATAATAAATATCAGTGATAATGGTCCTTAATACATACCCACAGTTGTTCCTAACTGGGGTTTAAATTATAGTGCCCACATTGGTGACCATCTTGGGGCACAAACAGCAGCGATAAGGATCCTAAATAAACAGCCTTCTCAACTATTAGCATAACAGCCAAGGTAAAATTTTAAAGCAATAAGGATCCTAAATAAGCATCATTATCTGACAAACATGCAGGCTGCCCAGGTGGTCTAGAAGGGTAGGAGAGGGGAGATAATTGGTTGGGACCTTGAAAGGGGCAGTGGGGGAGTGAGTTATAAATTACTGTTTTTGGACGAGGTGAGACCCCATACTCATGACAGTTTTGGGAAAATGTGTTCAGAACTGCTGCATAAACCTGACTGTCCTGCATTAAATCCATAGACATCCCAGCCTATACACAGAAGTTTACAGTCGCTTCCAACTAATGTTATATGACCAGAGTATTTTGGCAGAACGATGTGTAGACTTTTTTCAATTATTTTACAACTGTTATTAGAGAACCACTGGCCCATAAAAACACCCAAGGTTAATTTAAGTTCACCAAAGCCGATTACTCTTGTCCAATCAAGCAGTTTTATTTTGTTTTCCCCTTCGGTTTTAGGTGCCTCTTTTTTCTGGCAGGCAGAGTACATTTGGAAAATTTGCAAATTTCCGAATTAACCTCACGTGACTTTTCACGCATTTTGAAGCGTACCATACGAAACAATGATTTTTCCTGTACACCTGTCATCTCTTTTGAGTCATAGGTTGTTTAACTTTCGTTCTAGTGTCTCTCCCATGTTCCCATGGTAAGTCGTTTTCAGTGGTTTCTTACCCCATGTTTGAAGTGACTACACAAATAGTAACAACATCTTTATGTCGTGGTTCCTTCTCTTTCTCCTCTCATACGTTCTATGCAACTAATTCTTTCTCTTGCAAGTCACCAGTGGTTTTATTCTGTTGTTAAGTGTTACTTTCGCTGTATCAGGTATACTTTCTTCTTTCCTTACCCACGAAAATCTTCACGGGCAAGGATGTATGACACTCTTCATTTGAAGAACCACACCAGCTACTAAACCATACATTCAAGCAACGCTATTGAAACCACTTTGATTTTAACCCTTGAGTTCTATGATATAGAACTGGCATCAATAAAGCAGTGCTTAGAATGTCACGCAGTCGTGTTAGCACAGTTAATAGTCATTCATACTCACCCACACACATATCAATTACGAGCCATTATAGTTTCAATAAAACAACTTAAAGTTGGTTGGTAGCGCTGCTGAAATAGCGCTGTTTCCACTCCTATCTGAATAACTGCTCAGAGAAATGCAGCACAAAATACTTTTATTGATTTTATAAATGTCATCAGTGACTTTAATGATTTCTTATACAAAAGTTGAATCTAATATTGAAAGTAGTTTATTAGGTCAGACGAACTTTTTGGTACACTGGGTAAATCAGTTTGGGTTGACACATGTTTTACTTCTTTTTAATTGATAGTTCATATACTATTTTGCAATTTTTTATAAATGAAATTAGCCACAAAGTTTACAATGTACATTTAGTCCCCGTGCTACGAACAGTACAAAGTCGACGCATAAGTGGAACATTGCAGTGATGACGTTGCAGTCAGTGCGATTGTGAGCGTACATCTACTCATATAAATCCCCGTTTGTATCCGACAGGACCTCGTTCTCCGACCAAAGAGCTATTTAACGCATGCCTCACATCACTGTGTCCACTCGAAGTTTCAGCACGGCCGGCAACGAGCGCTAGCACAATGCCACTTTTATCAGAAGCATACTGTACATTTCAACGCCTCGTGCCCGACTCTCTTGCTTCGGTGCAAGAATTAACAGTGACTTCCAAACCGATTATACTTGACCATTTCTACAGGTATTAATCATCCGTACACGTTTTTCAGTCTGATTACAGTCCAGACCACTAACAGTTCTAAAAACAATGCTGATAGTTAAGCTTTTGCAATTAGCTATTTAATTACTAACCAAAAACGTTTTCATTTAAGAAAATATTGCACGCTAATCATGCATGAGAAGTGTATAACACTATATCATACACAGAAAAAATACTAGAAGTCTTGCAGGAATAGTATATTAGTCTCTGGAAGGACTCTAGGGTTGATGCCCTTAGATTTTCCTGTACCTTCTCTTTGTGTGGCGTTTAGTGAATATCCCTTTACCGTTTTCCAGTTTTTATCGAGTGTTGCTATTGTCGTGTCCCACTGACGTGTCCTGAGAGGGAGTGGAAGGACTGCGTTGGTGCGCGTCAGAGAACTTACTTGGCATGAGGTCTCGGTGGTGTGGGCCGCCAACTCCTCACTGCTCCGTTGTAGAGAAGGCTGCAAGGTGAGTTAGAGTACGGAACTCGGATAGGATCTTAGGGAAGCTTTCATGTATGAGCACTCGATGTATAGAACGATTATACTGGAAGTACCCCTGGCACTTGTGATTTAAATAAGATTCTATATACAGTCTCCAACGATTGTCTATCTGGCTATGCAGTTGCCATTCCTAACTTCCCAAACCTAAGTCCTAATACAGCAGAGGCGAGCGCACCAGACTAAGTGTCAGCTGTGTCGATTCAGCCTAAGTCTCTACTTGTTGCTGTGCTCAATACTCTCCTGCAACTCTTGCAGCATCCCGACGCTGACTAGCGTGGACCGGCGTCCTAAGTACCTCACTCCATCACTGTCCTTCGATCTAGCGGCTATCCGCTTTTATAGGGGGTAGTGCACCCGGCACCACTTGTTCTAGAAGGTTCTAGCACCCCCGAACTTTGAGCCCTGAGTAGGCTAGTCACGCGGCAGCATGTCATGCCTACGTGATGAACTAGCCATTCTCCACTGTTTGCTGTGTCCAAGGGTTGTCACTAACAGTGCTTGAGCCTCGTGATACTGCATACTCCGCTCTTGTTAGTCGAGTACACATTACACATTACACATGAAATAGTCTGGTCACGTCCGCCTCGCTTGATCTGTAGCAATAATTTTCCAGCCTACAGCCTACATGATTTTAATTCTATCTTCTACTATTCGCGACACCTCCCCTTCCCCAGGGGGAAATTTTGTAAGCTCGGTCCCTCGAGATTACAAAATTTTCGTTTTCTACTCGCGGTGCCAGTAAAACTTACCAGTCTTTATTGCCATCAAGACTTGACATTATAAACATGAAAAATACATGGCACAAAAATAAAAAAAACACAAGAAGTTATAAGATACAGTTGAGTGCCGTCCATAATGTGCATAGAACAAACAAAATTCATGTCACATATTCAAAAAAATGCTGCAAATTTTTACCAAGAGCATACTGAATAGTTACATACATAAGTACACATTTTGAGTTTTATACACATACAAAAGATCTGATTTGTCAACAATTTAGGATACATCAGGAGGGTAAGATTATCAATAAACATACAATTGTGTTATCTCCTGTCTGTCTTGGAGGTTAACAGCTCCATTGCTCTGGCACGGGGCTCTGAGAGCTGTGGCGTTTGACTCTGTTCTCTCCATTGTACCCTATCGGAGAGAGGAGTGCGACGTGTACAACTTAGTTCATACTCTCCAACTTCTGCTGCCGCTTCACATTACTCGGTTTGTCGGGCAGGGGTGTACCGAACACTTCGTTCCCAGCGGTCATCCGCTACCACTGTATTTGTCACACACACTTTAACACAACAATGTCCTCCGATTTCACACAATCTTTTGCCACACATACGGCAACACTTACAATAGATGCATAAACAATATGATATAATTAAGACAACTAACACTACTGAACCCGTATACCCCCATACGGAATATACGCTCTTAGACCATCTGCTAAAGGTGGTTCGCTGCTGATATTCTATTTCACTCTGCAGTTCATCCACTTTGTGACTGGCTACCTTGAGGTCATCTAAGTGTCTAACAATATGTTCTAAGGGTAAATCTATAGGTATACGTGTGACCTCTTGCTTTGTTTCGTCTATGATACAACAATCTATATTTAAGTTTAGCATAGGTACTATATCATTCTTACTTACATTAGTACTAATTATATGGTCAGCTTGTAACATGACCTGCGCACCGTATCCTTTACACTGACTCGTAAAGGTTAACTTTCCGGTACCCCTTACAATAAGGTCATTTGGGGGTAATCCGTTACATAATATTGTCAGTCCTTCATCCTTGGGAGCGACATACAGCCACTCATTGTCCTGTATCTGTGTCCAGATACTTTCGTTCAGAATGACATACTTTTGATTGCAATCTTTCGGAATTTCCCTTATAGGCTGTAGTAGCATTCGAGCTTCACATCGCTCGTGATCATAGGTCGACATCAGAACGAACCGTTGTTTACAAATTTGATTTCTCGCCGTAACCGTTTTACACTGCAAGTGGTCACGAGACAGTAGTGCGTACCGTCGTTTCGCATCGTCAATGAGTAGAAAGTTTCGTTCAGGCTCGATATACGCAAATAACTTCTTAGCTGTATCATATTCTGCGGGTAATGGCCATATTCTATATAAAGTGTATACACTACTATCTACTAAAGGTATATTTAGTACATAACTTAAGGTATTGCCGGCAAGAACTACATCTATATCTATTATACGAAGTAATACACTCCTGGAAATGGAAAAAAGAACACATTGACACCGGTGTGTCAGACCCACCATACTTGCTCCGGACACTGCGAGAGGGCTGTACAAGCAATGATCACACGCACGGCACAGCGGACACACCAGGAACCGCGGTGTTGGCCGTCGAATGGCGCTAGCTGCGCAGCATTTGTGCACCGCCGCTGTCAGTGTCAGCCAGTTTGCCGTGGCATACGGAGCTCCATCGCAGTCTTTAACACTGGCAGCATGCCGCGACAGCGTGGACGTGAACCGTATGTGCAGTTGACGGACTTTGAGCGAGGGCGTATAGTGGGCATGCGGGAGGCCGGGTGGACGTACCGCCGAATTGCTCAACACGTGGGGCGTGAGGTCTCCACAGTACATCGATGTTGTCGCCAGTGGTCGGCGGAAGGTGCACGTGCCCGTCGACCTGGGACCGGACCGCAGCGACGCACGGATGCATGCCAAGACCGTAGGATCCTACGCAGTGCCGTAGGGGACCGCACCGTCACTTCCCAGCAAATTAGGGACACTGTTCTACATCTACATCTACATCTATACTCCGCGAGCCACCTTACGGTGTGTGGCGGAGGGTACTTATTGTACCACTATCTGATCCCCCCTTCCCTGTTCCATTCACGAATTGTGCGTGGGAAGAACGACTGCTTGTAAGTCTCCGTATTTGCTCTAATTTCTCGGATCTTTTCGTTGTGATCATTACGCGAGATATATGTGGGCGGTAGTAATATGTTGCCCATCTCTTCCCGGAATGTGCTCTCTCGTAATTTCGATAATAAACCTCTCCGTATTGCGTAACGCCTTTCTTGAAGTGTCCGCCACTGGAGCTTGTTCAGCATCTCCGTAACGCTCTCGCGCTGACTAAATGTCCCCATGACGAATCGCGCTGCTTTTCGCTGGATCATGTCTATCTCTTCTATTAATCCAACCTGGTAAGGGTCCCATACTGATGAGCAATACTCAAGAATCGGACGAACAAGCGTTTTGTAAGCTACTTCTTTCGTCGATGAGTCACATTTTCTTAGAATTCTTCCTATGAATCTCAACCTGGCGCCTGCTTTTCCCACTATTTGTTTTATGTGATCATTCCACTTCAGATCGCTCCGGATAGTAACTCCTAAGTATTTTACGGTCGTTACCGCTTCCAATGATTTACCACCTATGGCATAATCGTACTGGAATGGATTTCTGCCCCTATGTATGCGCATTATATTACATTTATCTACGTTTAGGGAAAGCTGCCAGCTGTCGCACCATTCATTAATCCTCTGCAGGTCTTCCTGGAGTACGTACGAGTCTTCTGATGTTGCTACTTTCTTGTAGACAACCGTGTCATCTGCAAATAGCCTCACGGAGCTACCGATGTTGTCAACTAAGTCATTTATGTATATTGTAAACAATAAAGGTCCTATCACGCTTCCTTGCGGTACTCCCGAAATTACCTCTACATCTGCAGATTTTGAACCGTTAAGAATGACATGTTGTGTTCTTTCTTCTAGGAAATCCTGAATCCAATCACAAACCTGGTCCGATATTCCGTAAGCTCGTATTTTTTTCACTAAACGTAAGTGCGGAACCGTATCAAATGCCTTCCTGAAGTCCAGGAATACGGCATCAATCTGCTCGCCAGTGTCTACGGCACTGTGAATTTCTTGGACAAATAGGGCGAGCTGAGTTTCAAATGATCTCTGTTTGCGGAATCCATGTTGGTTATGATGAAGGAGATTTTGTATTATCTAAGAACGTCATAATACGAGAACATAAAACATGTTCCATTATTCTACAACAGATTGACGTAAGCGAAATAGGCCTATAATTATTCGTATCTGATTTATGACCCTTCTTGAAAATGGGAACGACCTGCGCTTTCTTCCAGTCGCTAGGTACTTTACGTTCTTCCAGAGATCTACGATAAATTGCTGATAGAAAGGGGGCAAGTTCTTTAGCATAATCACTGTAGAATCTTACGGGTATCTCGTCTGGTCCGGATGCTTTTCCGCTACTAAGTGATAGCAGTTGTTTTTCAATTCCGATATCGTTTATTTCAATATTTTCCATTTTGGCGTCCGTGCGACGGCTGAAGTCAGGGACCGTGTTACGATTTTCCGCAGTGAAACAGTTTCGGAACACTGAATTCAGTATTTCTGCCTTTCTTCGGTCGTCCTCTGTTTCGGTGCCATCGTGGTCAACGAGTGACTGAATAGGGGATTTAGATCCGCTTACCGATTTTACATATGACCAAAACTTTTTAGGGTTCTTGTTTAGATTGTTTGCCAATGTTTTATGTTCGAATTCGTTGAATGCTTCTCTCATTGCTCTCTTTACGCTCTTTTTCGCTTCGTTCAGCTTTTCCTTATCAGCTATGATTCGACTACTCTTAAACCTATGATGAAGCTTTCTTTGTTTCCGTAGTACCTTTCGTACATGATTGTTATACCACGGTGGATCTTTCCCCTCGCTTTGGACCTTAGTCGGTACGAACTTATCTAAGGCGTACTGGACGATGTTTCTGAATTTTTTCCATTTTTGTTCCACATCCTCTTCCTCAGAAATGAACGTTTGATGGTGGTCACTCAGATATTCTGCGATTTGTGCCCTATCACTCTTGTTAAGCAAATATATTTTCCTTCCTTTCTTGGCATTTCTTATTACACTTGTAGTCATTGATGCAACCACTGACTTATGATCACTGATACCCTCTTCTACATTCACGGAGTCGAAAAGTTCCGGTCTATTTGTTGCTATGAGGTCTAAAACGTTAGCTTCACGAGTTGGTTCTCTAACTATCTGCTCGAAGTAATTCTCGGACAAGGCAGTCAGGATAATGTCACAAGAGTCTCTGTCCCTGGCTCCAGTTCTGATTGTGTGACTATCCCATTCTATACCTGGTAGATTGAAGTCTCCCCCTATTACAATAGTATGATCACGAAACTTCTTCACGACGTTCTGCAGGTTCTCTCTGAGGCGCTCAACTACTACGGTTGCTGATGCAGGTGGTCTATAGAAGCATCCGACTATCATATCTGACCCACCTTTGATACTTAACTTAACCCAGATCATTTCACATTCGCATTCGCTAATAACTTCACTGGATATTATTGAATTCTTTACTGCTATAAATACTCCTCCACCATTGGCGTTTATCCTATCCTTGCGGTATATATTCCATTCTGTGTCTAGGATTTCGTTACTGTTCACTTCCGGTTTTAACCAACTTTCCGTTCCTAATACTATATGCGCACTATTTCCTTCAATAAGCGATACTAATTCAGGAACCTTGCCCTGGATACTCCTGCAGTTTACCAATATTACGTTAACTTTTCCTGTTTTTGGTCTCTGAGGACGGACGTTCTTTATCAACGATGCTGATGTTCTCTCTGGTAATCCGTCAGGTATTTTATCGTTTCGCCCAAGGGGGGGTCCCTCTAACCTAAAAAACCCCCGTGTGCACGCCACACGTACTCTGCTACCCTAGTAGCTGCTTCCGGTGTGTAGTGCACGCCTGACCTGTCTAGGGGGGCCCTACAGTTCTCTACCCAATAACGGAGGTCGATGAATTTGCAACCATTATAGTCGCAGAGTCGTCTGAGCCTCTGGTTTAGACCCTCCACACGGCTCCAAACCAGAGGACCGCGATCGACTCTGGGCACTATGCTGCAGATATTAAGCTCAGCTTGCACTCCGCGTGCGATGCTGGTTGTCTTCACCAAATCAGCCAGCCGCCGGAAGGAACCAAGGATGGCCTCAGAACCCAAGCGGCAGGCGTCATTCGTTCCGTCATGTGCTACTATCTGCAGCCGGTCACACCCAGTGCGTTCAATAGCTGCCGGAAGGGCCTCCTCCACATTACGGACGAGACCCCCCGGCAAGCACACCGAGTGCACACTGGCATTCTTCCCCGACCTACCCGCTATTTTCCTGAGGGGCTCCATAACCCGCCTAACGTTGGAGCTCCCTATAACTAATAGGCCCGCCCTCTGTGACTGTCGGGACCTTGCCGGAGAATCGGCCACTGGCCCAACAGGCGAGGCATCCTGTGGTGGCTCGGAAACGATGTCATCACCACTAGGAAGCACCCCGTACCTGTTGGAAAGGGGTAAGGCAGCTGCCACGCGGCCAGATCCCACCTTCGCCTTTCGGCCAGGCACGCGCGAGCCCACCACTGTCCGCCATTCACCCTGGAGTGATGGCTGACCGGTAAGATGCTCACTGCCGGAAGACGCAGCGACATCAGGGGTTCCATGTGATTCCAAGGCCACCGAAGTAGGCATAGGTCTCACCACAGTTGCCCCAACGCCACTACGAGCCGACGCCTGCGCCTCGAGCTCGATGAGCCTAACAGACAAAGCCTCCACCTGCCCCCGAAGAGTGGCCAATTCTCCTTGCGTCCGCTCACAACAACCACAGTCCCTACACATGACTATGTTTACCCTACTCTATACGGTGACAAATTCCCAAGATAATCTTCTGATGAGCTACTCTGATAATCAAGAAACACTCACTGAAATACGAGACGCGAAAACTACGCTAGGTTTTCCCAGAAAAACTATTTAAAAGCTAAGCGCAGCAAATAAGTACAAAATAAATTTCTCTCCTAACGATCAAGAACTGTTAGTTTCTATGCAGAGCAGATAAACACAAATAGAATCCCTTCCTTAGTGGAAGGTCGTAAACAAAATGCAAAATAAACGCTTTATACAAACAGTACTCGCTGCTGCTGGTGCTCTCGCTCTGGCTGTCACAAGACAGGGTATCGGCGAGGACCATTCGCAACCGTCTCCATGAAGCTGGGCTACGGTCCCGCACACCGTTAGGCCGTCTTCCGCTCACGCCCCAACATCGTGCAGCCCGCCTCCAGTGGTGTCGCGACAGGCGTGAATGGAGGGACGAATGGAGACGTGTCGTCTTTAGCGATGAGAGTCGCTTCTGCCTTGGTGCCAATGATGGTCGTATGCGTGTTTGGCGCCGTGCAGGTGAGCGCCACAATCAGGACTGCATACGACCGAGGCACACAGGGCCAACACCCGGCATCATGGTGTGGGGAGCGATCTCCTACACTGGCCGTACACCACTGGTGATCGTCGAGGGGACACTGAATAGTGCACGGTACATCCAAACCGTCATCGAACCCATCGTTCTACCATTCCTAGACCGGCAAGGGAACTTGCTGTTCCAACAGGACAATGCACGTCCGCATGTACCCCGTGCCACCCAACGTGCTCTAGAAGGTGTAAGTCAACTACCCTGGCCAGCAAGATCTCCGGATCTGTCCCCCATTGAGCATGTTTGGGACTGGATGAAGCGTCGTCTCACGCGGTCTGCACGTCCGGCACGAACGCTGGTCCAACTGAGGCGCCAGGTGGAAATGGCATGGCAAGCCGTTCCACAGGACTACATCCAGCATCTCTACGATCGTCTCCATGGGAGAATAGCAGCCTGCATTGCTGCGAAAGGTGGATATACACTGTACTAGTGCCGACATTGTGCATGCTCTGTTGCCTGTGTCTATGTGCCTGTGGTTCTGTCAGTGTGATCATGTGATGTATCTGACCCCAGGAATGTGTCAATAAAGTTTCCCCTTCCTGGGACAATGAATTCACGGTGTTCTTATTTCAATTTCCAGGAGTGTAGATACCCTTGGTCCTTCGTGAGTTCAACGGGAAATTTCTTGTCTTTTAATTCCTCCTTTATCAGTTCGAGATACGTGACTACTTGTACAGGGTTAATCAAGTGTGGTTCCAATAGCCCTTTCTGCGCATTAACTATTGCAGAGATCAATAGATCATATTCCCTTTCGAGCTCATTTAACATATTAGAGATTTGCATCAGTTGTTCCGTAATAGTCAAAACAATCAGGGTGTGTTGTATCTTCCTGTTGGTACTATTTTCGTAATCCTCGACATGTTTACTCAATTTCCTTATCCCATCCGCAATTATTTGAGTATTCCTGGTGACTGCATTAATTGTTTGGTTCACCCCCGTCAGTGACGCCCTCACAATGGTAATTGTTCCTTGGACAATCGCAATAACTCCCTTTGCTGTTCCTCTAAAACATCTATCTTAGCTTTAAAGAATTCCGCATCATCCTCATCTAGTGTACCAAACAATACCTTGCTTGTTACCCCAATAAAGTTCAATATCCCCCTTTTGGTTCTGGGCCGTTCATGTCTAGCCAACTGGTCAATCAAGTCCTTTGATTTAGAAATCTCTCCCACCTGCCATTTTACAGTTTGTTGTACATTTTCACATTCTTCGGCGTCTAACTTTGCTTGATTCGTCGTACTTATACAATGTGCTATCGCTATATTGGCCCCCACCTGCGTCTCTTCAAATTTGTCATGCAATTCCTTGAGGTTGAAATAGGTCACCACTCTCCACGTTGTGCTGTATAGTTTCACACTGCCCTGGTTGTCGTAATACATTCCTGGTGCAGACTGGAATTTTTGCACTCTTACATCTTGTGGGTTTGCTTCGCGTCCTTCGAATCCGATCTGCCATATACTCCCGAATATCGCTGTCATCCACAAAGCCCTCATCAGTGGCATCTGTAATAGAAACGCACGTGGCACTCTCATGTTTTGCTATCGCCTGCAATCTGTTCACTTCCTCTACCACGAACAACTAAAAGATATTCTTGCCTGCTTAGTAAAATTCCTTCAGCCTATTCGCGTGCACTTTTATACATTTATTTCCTTTCAGTCTAATTATCACGTTCGGTCCCTGTACATCTACTACAGTAAACGGTCCTCGCCACTGGCTGTCTAACTTCCTTGAGCGTCCCCGACGCACGCTTTCATCATACAGTAATACGCGATCGTCTTTTTTAAATTCTCTCGGGTTCTGCGTTTTATCGTAATCGCTTTTATTCCTGATTTTGCTTTCCTGTGTTGCCTTACGGGCCTCTTGGTGTACTAACTGCAGTCGCTGTCGGATTTCCGTCACGTAATCATCATAATCGTAGATCACGTTGGCTGGCTTCTTCTGTAACTACCCTGGCAGATTACACTTCCTGCCGAAGAATAACTGAAATGGCGTGTATCCCGTGGTACTGTGTGGTGTTGTGTTGTACACAAAACATGCGAACGATACCCATTCGTCCCAATCCGTCTGGTCCCGGTTCACGTAATGTCGTAATATCTCTGTTAGCGTGCGGTGCGTACGTTCTAATGCTCCGTTCGACTGCGGATGATACGCCGTTGTTTGTATCTTCTCTATTCTCAGTAATTTGCAGACTCGTCTCATCGTATCACCAATAAAATTACTCCCCATGTCACTTAATAGGGCGGTCGGTACGCCGAACTTCAAAATAATGTTTTCTACTAACTTTCGAGCGACTGTATCCGCGTCCTGTCGAGGTATCGGTTCAGCTACTACAAACTTCGTAAGAGAGTCTTGAAAGGTCAAAATATACTTGTGGCCAACTCGAGTAACTGGTAAGGGACTTACTATATCGATGTCACATCACTCAAATATGAATTCGGGAGTCGGCGTTAGTTCCATCGGTTGCTTCGTTTTTGCTTGGGTTATCTTATTCTTTTGACAACTTTCACACATTCTTATGAATTTTTCTATATCGGCTTTCATACCCGGCCAGGTACAGTACTGCTTTATTGGCGCATATGTTCTTCCCATTCCCTGATGGCCTCCTATGGGAGATATGTGCATCTGTTTTAGGATTTCCAATTTGTCCTCTGCGCTTAGAACGTCTTCTTCGTTTATTGGCGGTGTGGCTCCGTCTTCACTTATCTCGGTCGCGTCAGCTGTTTCCTCGGGGTCTGTTATCTCAGCTGTCGCTACTGCTTCTGTCGCTGCTGCGTTATCTACTTCTCGGTTCTCGTCCCGCTGCGGGGCGTCCGCCTTTATTTCTCCTTGCCTCCCGCTATCCTGCGGTACTTCCTTATCGCTGTCTTGTACACTCCGAATCCGTGATAATGCATCAGCTACGCGGTTTTGTTTCCCTTCCTTGTACAGGATTTGGTAATCATATTCCTCCAATTTTAGCCGAAGTTTCATTAATCGAGACGATGGATCTGTGATACTGCCTAACCACATCAGGGGTTTGTGGTCCGTGAGTATTTTGAATTTCCTCCCAAACAGATAAGGACGAAAACATTTAACAGCCCACACTATAGCAGTTAACTCCCGCTCTATTGTACTATAGTTTATCTCTGCTTTATTGAGAGTGCGCGATATATACGCAACCGGTAAATCTTTTCCTATAGGACCTTGACTCAGATGCGCTCCTACCGCGTATTTGCTGGCGTCTGTGGTTACCAAAAATTCCTTAGTGAAATCCGGGTACTGTAGTATTGGAGGTTTGGTTAACTTCTCTTTCAAGGTCTGAAAAGCTTCCTGTTGCACTTCGCCCCATTCGTACGGAACTCCCTTTTTCATTAGTTCATGTAGAGGCTTGGCAATTTTACTAAAATTGCTCAGAAACCGTCGGTAATATCCGACCATTCCCAGGTAACATTTTAATTCCGTAGTTGTCTTTGGCGGCGGGTAATTTTCTATTGCCGTTACTTTCGTGGGATCGGGTTTCAAACCTTCTGCCGTTAAAACGTGTCCTAAGAACGTAACTTCTGTCCGCAAGAATTCGCATTTGTCGACCTGCAACTTCAGGTTCACTTCCCTTAAATGTTTAAATACTTCTTCAAGGCGTGCGTTATGCTCCTCAAGCGATGCACCTACGATGACGATGTCATCTAGATAAATGAACACTTTATTCCCTTGCACGCCCGTCAGCACGGTGTTCATTAGCCGTTGAAATGTAGATGGGGCCGTTTTTAAGCCCATGGCCATTCTATTATATTCGTAATGTCCCGTCGGCGTACTAAATGCCGCCTTTTCCCGATCCTTCTCATCTATTAATACTTGGTAGTATCCCTTCGCGAGATCTAACGTTGAAAAATATTTTGCCTTTCCTAGACTATCTAGAATTTCGTCAATTCTAGGTAACGGGTAAACCATATTTATCGAGACATCATTTAGTTTCCTATAATCAACAACTACTCTCCATTTGGGTTTACCACTAGCATCAAGTTTCTTTGGCAATAATAACAAGGGGAAATTAAATGGACTGGTACTCGGCGAGATTATGCCGTCTCTCAACATGCCCTGAATTTCCGTTTGCAGTGCATCCTGCTGTGCTTGTGGGATGCGATACGGTCTTTGATTTATAACTGTTCCTTCAGCTTCCGGTGTTAGTGGGATCTGGTGCTTCACTACGGTAGCGTAGGTGAGCACGTCCCCTGGTAAGTGAAACACGTCGTTATACGCTAAGCACAATTCCCGTATGGCGTTGTGCTCCTCCCGATTTAAGTGGTCTATACGCATATTTTCCGTTAACAACTTTTGCCGCGTTTTTCTCTCGATCCTCCTGTTCTGGGGTGCACGTCTAACTTTGTAGCTACTGGGCGGTGAGACCTCTTCTGCTAGTACTTCCGGCACCCTAAACCGCACTTCTTGGGTTCGGGTATTCATTACGCTCGTTATACATGTTCCATCTTGGACGGCCACTATGGCTTCTGGTATATAGACCCCTGGTCTAATTTCTTGTTTGGGAATTACTGCCTCCCTACCTATTTTTCGCGTCACGCGGACTCTTATAAACCTCTCTTCTCGGGCTCCTATCCTGACCTCTTCCAGATCCTCCGGGGCTAGCGACTTGTCACGCCTACTCGTCGTGATATTACAGGGCTTCTTTGCTCGTTCTGGCAGCTCTTCGTTTCGAATAACTTCACTGTCATCTGGCGTCGCACAATTCTTACAAGTTGGCGCAACCGGCACTCGGCTGTCTCGCCTCGTCGGGTATTTGGAGTAACCGCCACCCTTACTATCTGTATAACTTGGACCGCTATCTCTTATTTGTTTGCCGGCCGAAGTGGCCGTGCGGTTAAAGGCGCTGCAGTCTGGAACCGCAAGACCGCTACGGTCGCAGGTACGAATCCTGCCTCGGGCATGGATGTTTGTGATGTCCTTAGGTTAGTTAGGTTTAACTAGTTCTAAGTTCTAGGGGACTAATGACCTCAGCAGTTGAGCCCATAGTGCTCAGAGCCATTTGCACCATTTTGTTATTTGTTTCCCAGCGACTGCGCGCGCACGCGTCGTAACCTCGACCGGCGCCTTATCTCCTCGCGCTACATCTGCGTAACTGGCTCTTACCTCCGTCCCAATCTTACCACTTTGCGCAACTAATCGATTTGCAGTGTTCTCTTCGCACGCTTCTCGTAATTCTACCCATTCGTCTTGCACATACATTCTCCGTCGCCCATAATCCAGCACGAATTTATGTTCGTCCAGGAACTCCCGTCCAAGTAACCCATCAAACGGCAGATCAAGACATTCATTTACAACTTGAAACTGAGTAACCCATTTTCTTCCTATACCGCTACTTAATTCGATTAATACAGGACCCTCCGTCCTGACCTCTTCATTGACGATACTCTTTATTGTCACTGCCCTGTCGGTTTCCTTCGTTACACCATCCCTCAAAACCCTGGATTTAATGAGGTTAATTTGGGCCCCACTACCTATTAGTAATCTCGTCTCAGTTTCTTTTACATCTTTGCTCCTCACGCATATATAGTCATATTTGCCCGTGCATTCGGCAGCTCTTATTATTCCTGACGCAGCGTAATGGAACTGCGGCATTACGCCCTCTTCTCGTTTCCCTGCATATTCGTCCCACGGATGTTAACCCATTTACTTTCGTGGCAATCGCGAGCATAGTGTCCGTGTCGGTGACACGTGAAGCATGTCACTGGTTTGGCTTTGGTACACGGGGGTGTGTGTCCCGGTAGGTTACATGCTGTACACCGTACGGGTGGAGGACACTGAGCTCGTCCCCCATTTCCCCTAAATTCCCGCACGTCAATTTCCTTGACTGGTAATCGATTTCGGTCTGTCCCCTGGGAGCCGCCCTTTACCACGTCTGTCTTTCGGACGGTATACTTTGTTCTACATTCACGCGCTACATGCCCTTCTTTTCCGCAATTAAAGCATTTCATACTACTTTTCCTTCCTGTCATGCTTGCAGTCGCCACGCGGCGTTTATCTCGCTCCGACGTTATCGCACATTCCTCCGTTGCGGATAAGTCAATAGCCTCTGACAGGGTTATCCGTTCGCCTTGTGCCCGTATTACTGTTTTTATTCTCTCGTCGTATAATCCCTGTATGAACACGGCCCGTCCTAGCTTCCCTATCAGCGCATTGCATCCTGCAATCTCGTCCTCATCCATGACCCTCTTCATTGCCTCTCGAAAGTGGAACTGCATAGAATCAACGCGAGAGCCCCATTGAGCCACACTTTCACCGTTTCCCTGCCTACTATTAAACATAGTACAAGCATAGTAGTCAATTGTGCGTTTGCTCTCATAATTTTCCAACAATATAGACCTCACGGCAGACCAAGTCTCTGTATGATCTCTAACCAATAGTTTACTGCGGGCTGAGCCCGTTATCTGACCAATAATGAACTTCAGAAACACTTGCTTATAACTAGGATTTACTAACTTGTAAGCGTTATCGCAATTATCAATAAATTCGGACAATCTTTCTCTGTCCCCATCAAATTTATGGGGTACCGACTTGGTAGCCTCACTATAACTTAAATATAGCCTGCTTCCACTGGAGAGTGTCTGAGGGCCTTCGCCCGAGTCTACTTCATTGGAGGTTGACATCTCCACTAACCTTGACTCCTGCTGGCTGGCGCTAAATGTGGCGCGTCGCGGTGGCGGCGCGTAGACCCGCTCGAGATGAGCGCGGTGCGAGACGGTGCAGCTGCTGGGACGGCGCGGACCGGCGCCTCTCTACCCCGGCGGCGGCGCGATGCGACGCTGGTGCTGCGTTGGCGTGAATCAGCACCTTCTGCTTAGACGTGCCGCGGCGACCCCCTGGACCCGCGACGGTGCACTGCGTCGACCCTCTGGCTCCGCAGCTGCGCGATGTGTCGACCCTCTCGTTCTGCGACGGCGCGATGTGTCGACCCTCTCGTTCTGTGATGCTGGTGCTACTTAACGCCCCTCTGCCTATTCCAGTACTCTATACTGTCGCTTCTTCACCCGTAGATACCTCACCTATACCCCACATCTGACACCAGAAAATGTCTAACCTCTGTCGTGTCCCACTGACGTGTCCTGAGAGGGAGTGGAAGGACTGCGTTGGTGCGCGTCAGAGAACTTACTTGGCATGAGGTCTCGGTGGTGTGGGCCGCCAACTCCTCACTGCTCCGTTGTAGAGAAGGCTGCAAGGTGAGTTAGAGTACGGAACTCGGATAGGATCTTAGGGAAGCTTTCATGTATGAACACTCGATGTATAGAACGATTATACTGGAAGTACCCCTGGCACTTGTGATTTAAATAAGATTCTATATACAGTCTCCAATGATTGTCTATCTGGCTATGCAGTTGCCATTCCTAACTTCCCAAACCTAAGTCCTAATACAGCAGAGGCGAGCGCACCAGACTAAGTGTCAGCTGTGTCGATTCAGCCTAAGTCCCTACTTGTTGCTGTGCTCAATACTCTCCTGCAACTCTTGCAGCATCCCGACGCTGACTAGCGTGGACCGGTGTCCTAAGTACCTCACTCCATCACTGTCCTTCGATCTAGCGGCTATCCGCTTTTATAGGGGGTAGTGCACCCGGCACCACTTGTTCTAGAAGGTTCTAGCACCCCCGAACTTTGAGCCCTGAGTAGGCTAGTCACGCGGCAGCATGTCATGCCTACGTGATGAACTAGCCATTCTCCACTGTTTGCTGTGTCCAAGGGTTGTCACTAACAGTGCTTGAGCCTCGTGATACTGCATACTCCGCTCTTGTTAGTCGAGTACACATTACACATTACACATGAGATAGTCTGGTCACGTCCGCCTCGCTTGATCTGTAGCAATAATTTTCCAGCCTACAGCCTACATGATTTTAATTATATCTTCTACTATTTGCGACACTATGACACACTGTAGTTGTTTCACCATACCACCGAGAGCGTTAAAGATAGACAAACAAAATTCAAATTAGGTTCCAGAAAAAATTTGAAAACAGATGAGTATCGACAGGAATCAAGCACAAAAAAGGAACACCACAAAAACAATGTGTCTGTTGAAGTTTGTAACCTCAGCTTCGAGTGTCATTAATTAAAAACGTGTGCCGTGTTTCTTCATGCATTTCAGCAACAAATGGCTTTGCTGAAGAGGACAGGTAGCACAAAAATATTTTCACGAAATATTTTCTCGCAATACAATGGTAAAGTGGCTTGCTAACTCGCGATTTAACCTCACAATACATCATTTCGTTTGAGATGGTAAGCTACATAATAATGTAAAGAAATCCCTATAAAATCTAACAGTCCAGAGAATAAGACAATAATCGCAACGTATATGAAACATTTTAGGCCTACTTTTCGTTCCAATACCTATAAATAAAAACATGTTTGAATTTTGCAGACTAAAGACCTCAAGGAAATACCCACTGATGATGGCTCAAGTGTGCTGAAACATCTTTAGAAATAAAAAAATACTTGTATGCATAACAAGTGGACCTGAATTACGACATTACGATAGAGTCTCTGCAACTGTGCGGTATTTAAAGGCTGTAGTCATGGTCCAAAATCTAAAGGGACCAGAGGACGTACGACTCAAGTGAGTAAATGGAGAGCGACGTTGCAGTTACGATTCTTTTTGCAACGGTTAAGGAGTAAGGGGCACCTGGAAGGCTAGGTTGAGTTTAGCCAAAAACCACGAGACATTTCGGCGGCAGACCTGTGTAAGACGATAGTGTTCCTAATCGGATGGAGAATTCATACCCGAAAAGGACGTAATTGCTGGACGCTGGAGTGCTTGATTAGTATCGAATCTGAGTCTCGTATCTTTTGAATATAATCCATTTGATTTTTTTTCCACAGAGTTTCAGGGTAGTATTATGGAACATCAGCAGATGACTAAGTGGAAGGGCAAGCAACGTTTTATCTTCTGTTACATTGGTTAAATATTTAGGATTTTCTGAATGTTAGAGGAATATATTGTAGCTATTTTACATTGTCTCTCGATTGAAATGGAGGCTGATGGCTCTTCCAAAAGCGTTTTAACGAGTATGAGAGTGTAGAGATGTGACCTGTATCCGCTAAAAATGTTTCCTTCACCGATGGTGGCGTAATTACGTCGCATAGCGAGCTAGTGTACGCAGTACTTGGACGGCTACAACGAACATTTCTATTACTTTGAGATAAGCAGCATCCACCTACTTTTTTACATAATTTGTTTTATCCCAAAGTACATTTCGAGCTTTCGCCCATCTTTAACTGGCGTAATACATATTTAAATCTTCGCTATCACATCACTAACACATCGACTGCATTTTGGATGTTGCAGATTCCCTGTGCAAAATAACAATTTGCTTAACTACGACACTTCATGACTTTTATATTTACAATTTGTAACTTTCTAAACTCACATACTTTCTATTCTGCTTGTTGTCGTTCCTAATTTTCCACGTTTATAAGCGTGACGTCACATTTTTTCCATGCCTGATGCACAAAAGCAGCGAAGCATTATCATGTCAGCCGGCCAGGGTGGCCGAGCGGTTCTAGGCGCTACAGTCTGGAGCCGCGCGACCGCTGCGGTCGCAGGTTCGAATCCTGTCTCGGGCATGGATGTGTGTGATGTCCTTAGGTTAGTTAGGATTAAGTAGTTCTAAGTTCTAGGGGACTCATGACCTCAGACGTTAAGTCCCATAGTGCTCAGAGCCATTTGAACCATTATCATGTTGCCGAGTGACATGTTTGTTTGCGTTTAAAGTCAAAGTTACATTTCGCTTTCAAGTCCAAAGCACTGCTGATTAAACTGGGTGTTGACATTAAATATTTCTGCCCTTAAATTTTAATTTAACCTTAAATTAAGTTTTAAGGGCAACAATATTTATAGTACACCCCCAACTGACTTCAACAGTCCTTTCATAACCTGTAAGCGAAGAGTAACTTTGACTTGGCACGTAATTTACGATGTAAACGAAGACTTCAGTCAGCAATATGGCGAATGCCGTGCTGCTTTGTGTATCAAACAAAGAAAAAGTCTTTTTAGTACCCTTATAAATGCGACAACAAGCAGAATAGAAAGTAAGTGCATTTAATAAGTAATAAATTGTGTAAAAGCTAAACAAATTGCTATTTTGTATCGGGCAGCTGCTGCATCGAAAATGCAATCGATATATTATTTCTGTTCTGAGAAATATTTAAACATATATCACACCACTTGAAGATAGGCAAAATTCCGAAACGTATATTGGGATAAATAAAAATATATAAAAAGTGGCTGATTGCTGTATTTCTTAAAGTAATCTAATCCGCAGAGTTCAACGACCAGTAAAAATCATAAATTAAGAGACGTTTCTTCTTAAACTACTTGAAGAATAGGAACAATGAATTATTAGTGTACATTCTTATAGGCCCGATGAGGTAATGAGCTCCTACCTGACAGGCCACTTTAAGCTGCTGCTGGAAGACGCCAGAGTGCATATTTAGTTTTCAGGCATAATCTAGCCCTAGGTATGAGCTGTAAAATTACTCTCTTATTCACAAAGATAGACACTGAATTATTCAGCAGCTAGATGATTAGCTGACGTCTTTATGAAAGCCGTGGGGTAGGTCGGACCTAGAAGAGGTCACAGAGCATTAAGGAAGCTTACAGTCCTTCTCAGCAACGGACGAGTGATTGCCGTTCCTCGCAACTTCCACTCGTCAAGCTTGCTTGTCTGGCGGATTCTATCAGTTGGGCGACTTTCTTGCATCATTTCTCGAACTGGTAACAGTCGTTTAACTTTCCTATCGGGCTTTTTGATCTGTCCTGTACCTCATTTTCACTTATCGAATATATTCCTAAAAGTCTATTGCCCGAGTTTTCACAACGTTAACACTCTTTGGAAGCATAGTTCAACACCTTGTATGACAATAATTGTGACATTAATTATTGAAATGATAATTAAATGGACACCCTAGCTGCAAACAGGCGTTGATGTACTTCATTGGGGACATGTTGAAAATGTGTGCCCCGACCGGGACTCGAACCCGGGATCTCCTGCTTACATGGCAGACGCTCTATCCTCTGCCATGTAAGCAGGAGATCCCGGGTTCGAGTCCCGGTCGGGGCACACATTTTCAACATGTCCCCAATGAAGTACATCAACGCCTGTTTGCAGCTAGGGTGTCCATTTAATTATCATTTCATTTCTAGTAAAGCTGCATGGTCATCCACGGTAACTGTTCTTTCGGGAACAGATACTACCGTCATATATAGTTATACATTAATTATTATTAATTTAGGGAGGGGGAGAACAATTGCAGATGAGATGTTGAGATGTTACATGATGACCATCCATGTCTCTGAACGGGGTATGACTCCACGTTTTTCTCTTCTTTCACTGTCTTGCACGTCTTACAGTGTGCACTTATTAATGTCTGATGGATTTTCTAGTCGTTAAGCTATGTGGCAAATATATTATTGATCGCTTGGGTGTACAAACTTTGTTGAGATGTAAGTCGCGCTGGTATTTTCTTTGACTTCTATTTTCTAACGGCGTTTTAGTGAATTATCCGGATGCTTTGCCCATTCGTCTTCTATTCGATTTCACGTTGCCAGACATGATGAGCTGCAGACTGGAATGGGTTGCAAATATAGTGCACAAAGTTGATTTACTTTGTTCATTTTTGTTGTTTTCCATTAGTTATAAATTACACTAATTGTTATCCAACAACATATTTTTTCTTCTAAAGTTGTTAAATCGAACAACTACGTGCTACATACATGTGTAACTTGGGAATGATCAAGGCCACATAGAACATGAGAGCGAGAAATCCATGTGCATCTATGCTTCAAGGGCTTAAGGTAATTTCGACTTAAATTGTATGACTTATGCTGATCGACAGAGGTGCTTTGCCCCATCTTGTAAAATTATTTATGTTTTGTCTGTTGTCATTTGTTCTTCAGATTGAAAAAAACACATGTCCAAACCTTGTGTTTGTGTGTGGAGGTCAGACAAAGATACGAATACTTTGTATTTATATTCCTAAAAGTGTACCCAGGGCCGCGCCAAGCTCAGGGGATCGCCAGAGGCCCGTAAGTTAGAAATCTGTAAACGGAGTGTATTTTTTTCCATATTAAATGTACAGTTCTGTCTATTCCTTATAATACATTAATGCATGCTACACTAATACTGCTGCTACTACTACTACTACTGAATTACAATATTTCTACTTTGTATTACAGTGATTTCTAACCGAATACGGTGCTATTATCTGTTACTTACAATGATTGGGCACATAGCCCTACTGGGCTAATACCAGTATGTTACCGCTCCTGTCATACAAGGAGAGGGGCTTCTGCTATCCGAAACTACAGCCTTAAGTTTATCAAGTGCTAGCTTTCCGCTACTGCAGTCGCACATAAGCGGGCATCGTCTTTTTCTGTGAGTCTGACACAGCTTCTCATAAGAAGCTACTTATCTTAAGTTGCCTCTGTGCTCTTTAATTTAAACTCGTTAATTTCGTCGTATTTGTTTGTTTGTCGAGCACAGTTCCGCGTTTATTAACTGTCTAGAGTGCATTTTCGCTATCTTTGGTATGGATAGACACTGTGATTTCTTTCTTCATATGTGGGCTGAGTTGATGACCGTTCGCTCACAGCTCCACCCGGTGTTGGTTTCGGTCACACAGCTTGAGGCTGCTGCCAATGGGCATCACTGCGGATCAGAGGGCCTTCCCAGATTGTATCACGAACAGTTGTTGATTGCTGCGTATGGCTGACTAACTCCCTATCGCAGATACAGTCGCTCGCACTGGCTCAGAGGAAGCCTCTCGGTCCATAAGATCTGAGCATTCACAGAGGATGGGCTTACTGGTAGTTGGGAGATCCAATGATAGGCGCGTAATCAGGCCCCCTTAGAGATATGGCTGCCAAGGACTATTGCCTGATTTCGGACTATTTGCTCTACTAAATTCACCGCCGATCACGCTCTTCCGCTCCGACTTCGGGCTAAGCGGCTCGCTAGTATCTTCAGATCCACACAAACTGGCCGACTGCTTAATATTAGCGACGTCTATTATTGAATTACAGAACCGTACATAATCTCGCTATGAGCGCAGCTACTTAGCTTTGTCGTGCTGGATCCTTCTGCCATGGTATTGCTGCCGATGTTGCAGTTGAAGCCGACGCTGAAGATCTCGTAGCCTCTGCTGTGGTACTGCAACCGCCGCTGCGCGATGAATCACCGTTGAAGATGCCGCTGCTGGCTGGAACCACGTGCTTTCGATGTCGCCTATTATTCCGCGCTTCTTTTTTATCACTCCTAACCACTGCAAAAACTTGGTGCACACAACTGTTGCAAAATTCGTAGCTCAGAGCCCCATGCAAACTGCCTAAACTGCCACAGACTTGGGACCTAGGTACAGAATGTCGTTAACTGTGAGAATTACAATTGTAATTTCATGACTATTAAAGAAACCTAATATTCAGTCCAGAACCGATCTCACATTTAACTTTAGCGAGAGGTCCTGCCTATCGAAGTTCAGATAATACTTTTGGAAACACTTTTCAAAATTCAAATCCAATTCTAAACTTTCCAGAGTTCATATTCCGCAACTAACACTTTCCAAAATCCAATCCTGTTCAAACACTTAGCAAGATTCTTGTCCCTCAACTAACACTTTCAAGTTTCTATCCCGGACGAGCCCCCAATTGCGAGCTAACGTCCCAAAGATGTCTTGGCTCACATGCGGTTCCTCTTCTTCGAAATGTCTTGGCGCAAACTCGCCTAGGGGTTGAACCGCACGTGTCGCATTACACGCCCTAAATTGGACACTTGTCACCCTTTGGTTAAATTGTCTGGCTGATGGCAAGTCTGCAAAATACGAAGTTAACATAACGTATAATAACAGTAATAACAATATCGGGAACTAAATTAACGACCCGTAAATGATGTAGGCCACACAGTTGCGATTTGGTTAGAATAATGTTTATTCAGAAAGCAAACTAATGGCGAAAGTGGTCGTATTTAGAATTACTATTAGACTCGAGCGCATATCCATTTGAAACAGTTCGATCATTCACAGTCTCCTCGCGAATTACAAGTCCACCTCGTTAACTACGCGAAATGTTAAGAGTTCACATCAGGCGCGCGGCTGCTCACCGCTCAGAGACTAAGTCCCATGATACCACACAACGCGAAATTTTCTAAGTCGTTTCACTTCCTAGCTGCCTAAAGACCGACTTTCCGCTTTCGAGTCTCAATCCGAACTGTACTCTTTGGTGTTTCCAGCCGAACTGTCCTCTTTCGCGTCTACATCAGCCCTCCCCTCTGCCCGTCCCCGGGTGCGCTTTCCGCGCGCCAAACATACTCGCTCAACTGACTACTGCAGTTCCCTTTCCTGAAGCCGTCCATCTGATTGGCTACAGCTTATTCTACATTATTTTACCCTTTAACATATTTAAATAATCAAAGCTTGACCACTTTCACGTTCTAAATAAAGTAACAATAATATCCATTACATACTAAAAGTTAAATTCTTTTAGATAAAACCAATACAATTTCCTTCTTAGCTTTGAATGCCACGGCCAGCAGACTTGCACCAATGTGCTTTCTGATAAATAAATAAAGAACAAAAATAACTATTATGCTCTAAACTTTACAACAAATATTCTATAACCTAATTATTCAATAGGTGTCATGCTGTCATCGTTCAATGTGTTTTGTGTGGAGAAAATGATACTCTGATGCTTAACTGAAAATACTGATAATTTAAATTTTGCTATATCTTGTAAACAAATAAAGTTACAGAGTTGACATTTACAACGTTTGTCATTTTAATGATGCGCTTCTATATGAAATGTTGATCGTTAAGATTGACCAAAGCGTTCGGATTTTAGTATTGAGGTCTTTGTTACAAAACTTGTTAATTTCACTTTGACAGTAAATCCTAAACTATTATAGATATGATCAATATTCAAGTTTTATTGGGATCACCATGAAAATTTATGGAGGATGGCAGATTAAAATATTACTACAAAAATGGTTCAAATGGCTCTGAGCACTATGGGACTTAACTTCTGAGGTCATCAGTCCCCTAGAACTTAGAACTACTTAAACCTAACTAACCTAAGGACATCACACACATCCATGCCCGAGGCAGGATTCGAACCTGCGACCGTTGTAATGTTGTTGCATTAATTTGAGGTGTAAGCGGTGCTGATATTCAAGACCATAAAAGTGGGTTAAAATCTGTGAGCTGTCTGGGGAAGTTAACCTTGCATTACTGAGCAACTGTTTCACCAGGTATCCAATCTAGCTTACCAAATTCCCAACCAGCCTAACATTAATTATAATCTTTTAATAGTCATACGACAACCAGTGATATATATATATATATATATATATATATATATATATATATATATATATATATATATGTGTGTGTGTGTGTGTGTGTGTGTGTGTGTGTGTGTGTGTGTGTGTGTGTGTATAAAAGAGAATTTAAATAAAAAGAAATAAATCAGTTTATATTTGCAAATTTATTTTAAGATTGATCATTGAAATTTCATAATATTAAGCTTGATTCTTAACTAAACTGGTGCCTTATTTAGGATTGTGAAAATGTGAGTTTGTAATCTTACGGAACACATCCAATAGGGAGCCAAGATTGGGAGACTGCATACAACACTGCATTCATAAAATAACACACGAAGAACGTTGAAACATATGCAAGAGGAAATTAACCACAACCAACTGATTCAATTTTCACCCAAAGAAGTCACGTTCATAGCGCAATCCTGTCCGTCATGAAATTACCACACACTGGTATACTAAATTCATACTAACTCTCTGTGAAATCTTCCCGAAAAGAATAGCTGAGGGCTACTTTGATGATTACACCACATGCTTCACGTGATCAACTTGGTTTACACAAAGAGTGTAACTCCACAATAATTTTCATAGTTAAAATAAATTAGATCGAAAAGCAGTTTACAAAAGAAAAACCTCGAACTGGTTACTATCGTCTTACTATTAACCTGATGGGTCAAACAATTGTATAAGCACGTGGTACTGGTCTCACAAAGTACACCCCACGTGGGTTGAACATAAATAAAAGTTGCTATATTGAAAAATATTGTCAAGATGAGACTTTATAATATCACGCACATTCGCATTTAAGATTGATGATCTTAGTTAGAGTTACTGATCAACTAGAGGTTCGACTTTCCTAACCAAGAAGTGACAAAGCAACTACTGGAAGATATTCTGAACTTCACACTCGAAATAGACTGCGTTGCAATTTAAGATAACATTAGATATTTTAGATCCAAACCTGAAATAAAGGTGATTAAATTTTCAGTTAGGCTGAACTTAAGAAATCCATTGTCCTACGGACTTAGCAGAGACGCGCTTAGCCGGAGATCTTACCGCTTCAGACGCTCGCTGCGGACAGACTGACCTGGGATCCTACCGAGCGTGCTTAACAGATACAAACGGAAGTGACCAGAGAGGCAGCTTCCTATACCAACATGACAAGGGACGGACAGAACCATACTAAGAATAGAAACCTCTCTGCTTTTAGAAAGCGTAGCTACCTGTTTCGACGTTGGTCCTACTGTTCTCTAGGAGACAGGCTTGTCTGTTACCATCAAGCATGCAACTAGAAATACATTTGCTCATTCATTCTTTCACACAGAAGGGAAGGGGGATGACAGTATCTTATCATATACAGTATATAAAAGAAAGCGGATGTAGGTTCCGTATGAGACTGTGTGACATGAATTACATATAAACTGTGTTTTATAGTGTAGTAGTGTGACAGATCGTTCTTGTTTATGTGTAAAAGTAACACGTTTCACTGCTCAGTCTCCTCCCAGATAGTCAGAAACACCACAGTAAATTTAGAAGTGGAATGTATGCCGTAAATGACAACAGATTTAAGAAATTAACATGAAAGGAATCCAACAGAGACCTTTCACCGTAGTGTCGCGCGGTTCCAGACTGTAGCTCCTAGAACCGCTCGGCCACCCCGACCGTCTGCATTACTACAGAATTAAATAGTTTTCATAAATGTTTCCCTTTATTGCCGATCTTAGGACCACCATATTTAACATTGCCACGTCTCCTTGTTCACAAACGGCTTCTACTGGGTTTTCCTATGGCGTAGGTTCTCGTCTGTCTCACTCGCACATTACAGCGCTCAGGCCTCAATAGACAATAGGCGCCTGTGAGTTTCCCCATTTGTGCACGCGGTCCTGGACGACAGGGTTCGTTTCACAATTCCTGTAGGCTGACTCTTTCGACCATATATTTAAATGAGAGCGCAATGCTCGTTAACTCACAATACCGTGAGGAGTCATTCCAGATGTGAAAAGGCTGCTTCCAGATGTATGAAGACCACAGGGTGCAGCCAACTGCAGATGGTGGCTCGTGTCAGTATCAACGATGTGTGTCGTTTTGGACTGGAAGAGATTCTCTCTGATTTGGGCGGCTGTCTGAAGTGGTAAAGACTGTCAGTCTTCTTGCGAGATGAATGTTGAGCTCACCATCTGCAGCTTCGTCGACAGAATTGATTGTCGTCGTTTGGTACAGAGACGAGATGAGGGTCTGAATCAGAGGCTCAGGCGTTTCTGCGATAGTGCAGGCTGCAGATTCCTCTATTTGCGCCATCTGGTGGTGGGTCCCCGGGTTCCGCTTAATAATTCTGGGGTCCACTACACAAAGGAAGCGGATACACCCGTAGCGGGGGCTGTGTAGAGGGGACTAAGCTGGGTCTCGGGAAACTACAGAAAGGGCGTCAGTCTATAAAGGTGCCGGGCAAACACAAGAAGGCAGATATAGCAACAATTGACATTGTAGTTGTAAATTGTTGTAGATGTGTTGGGAAAGAACCAGAGCTCAAAGTACTTATAGGAAGCATTGAAACTTAAATCGTTCTAAGAACAGAAAGCTGGCTAAAGCCGGAAATAAGTTCAGCCGAATTTTCTACAAAGGACCTAACTGTTTTAAGAAAGGATAGATTAAACACAGTTGGTGGTGAAGTGTTTATTGCTGTCAAAAGTGGTTTACCTTGATGTGAAATAGAAATAGACAGTTTCTATGAGTTAGTGTGTGTAGAGATTATGCTTGACAACTGGAATAAATTAATAAATGATTCGTTTTACTCGCCTCCTGACACAGATGATACAGTTGCAGAACAGTTCAGGGAAAGCTTGAGTTTTTTGCAAATAGGTACCCCACTTATACCATTATAATTTATGGTGACTTCAATCTACACTATATATGTTGACAAAAATACGTGTTTGAAGCCGGCGGTAGGCATAAAACGTCGTCCGAAATTATACTGAATGCTTTCTCACAAGATTATTGGTGTAAGAGGCCACTCGAACTGTAAATTGTTGCAGAAACATACTTGACCTGTTAGAAACAAATAATCCTGAGCGAATAGGGAACATCAGGACGGATACAGGGACTGGTGACCACAAGGATATTATTGCTAAACTGAAAATCCAAACCCACCAAAAATAAACGCAAAGTGCACCTTTTTTAAAAAAAAAAAAGAAAAGGGATAAAAATTGACTTGACGCCTTTCTAAGAGACAGTCTTCACTGCCTCCGATCTGCCTATGTAAGCATAGATCAAATGTTGTCTGAATGCAACGAAATAGTATCGACGGCAATTGAGAGATATCTACCACATAAATTAATGAGCGACGGTACTGATTCTCCATGGTACACAAAACAGGTCAGAACACTACTGCAGAAGCAACGAAAAAAGCATGTCAAATTTAAAAGAACACAAAATCCTCAAGATTGGCGAAGTTATACAGAAGTTCGAAATTTAGCAGGAACTTCAATGCGAGATGCTTTTAATACTTTCCACACCGAAACTCTATCTCGAGATCTGGCAGAAAACCCAAAAAGATTCTCATCATATGTAAAGTATACCAGCGATAAGACGCAATCACTAGCTTCACAGCAAGATAAAAGTGGTGGTATCACTGACGATAGTGCCACTAAATCAGAGTTACTAAACACAGTTTAGCTTGAAGGTGGTTAGATCAACCCTCTAGCAGGCACTTAATTGTGAATTGCAGAGTAATCATGTAGATATTTATTGAAATTTACTCATCACCTTAAATTACTCATCACCTTGAAGTACTCTACTAATACAGTGCTCATACTACTTCAGTATCTACTTCTGCGGCTACACTGTCTAACAAAAATTAAAGCACCGAGAAGACAGGGTCAGATTTCAATGTAACTTCATCAGTTTAAATTGGCGCTGTCATGAGCGAAAAGCGTGAACGATACCATTCAGCTGCGGAAAGGGATTGTTATATTTATGACACCAGTAAAATGTTTGTGATACGGTATTATTAACCTCAGGGCATTCTGATAAACAAGTTGCAACTGACCTCGCAGTGAAATGCCGAGCGATTCGCCGATGCTCAGTCACATATATGCGCCCTAGTCATCTGTAGCGTCTTCTTCCTCTCCTTCTCCATTGCATAGTCGACAATGGCATCCAAACAGTGTGGTAACACCACTTTATTTGAGGCCACAGTGCTTGGTTTGTCTCCCAGAATTCTCTTGCTCTATGCTAGTGCATTGTTCTCTGCTCACTTGTCCAGCGCTTTTGTGAAGTTACTCTCTGTTTCCGCTGTCTTCGTAACGACAAATCAACTCATGAAAATATGACTGAATGAAAGAAAATATTAGGTGCATATTAGCGAAAACGAAAAGCATAAGAAATAAATGAAAACGATAAACAAGCTAATGTTATCAAAGTTTCTTTTATGTAATCTTCTACAAGCAGCGAAAAATCTCGTAAAGTTATTTCTCCAATAGAAATACTGTGAACTTAGGTGATGACCTCCACCCAGCTACAACTTGTGTTCGAGAAATAAATCATTACTGGTGAACATGACAGTTTATTTTATTTTATTGTTGCTAAACTTAGTTACTCGTTTCTAAAATATGAAGAACTGAATTGAAAAACTGAATTTAACTAGGGTAATTTATTACCATTTCAGTCAGCAATATCCTTCGGATTATCCTAGATGATGGATTGAAGAAAGGCAGACGTACGTTTATAGCATTTTTAGATTTAAAGAAAGATTTTTACAGTGTTGGTTGCATGAAAGGGTAGCCCTAGTTGCGATGGGAGAGAGACAATATTGTAGCCTGTTCCCGATGTTATCCAATCTGTACATTGAGCAAGTAGTGAAGGAGAGCACGAAGACATTCGAAAAGGTATTAAAATTCCGGGTGAAAAAGTGAAAACTTTGCGTTTTGCATCTCCAGTCCAAAGACTTGATGCAGCTCTCCATGCTACCCTGTGCAAAGCCTCTTCTTCTCCGAATAACTATTGCAACTTACATCCTGCTGAACCTGCTTACTGTATTCATCTCAGGTTCTCCCTGTAAAATTTTTATCCCTCTCCCACACCATCCAGTACTGAACTCGTGATCGCTTGATGACTCAGTATGTGTCCTACCAACAGATTTCTTCATCTAGTTGGCCGTGTCACTAGTTTCTTTTCTCCCCAATTCTATTCAGTACCACCTCATTAGTTACATGATCTACCCACCTAATCTTCAGCATTTTTGTGAAACACCGCATTTCAAAATCTTTTATTCTCTTCTTGTCCAAACCGTTTATCGTCCGTCTTTCACTTCCATACACGGCTACACTTTGTGCGAATACTTTCAGAAGAGACTTCCTATCCCTTAAATCTACACTACTCGCCATTAAAATTGCTGCACCACGAACATGACGTGCTACAGACGCGAAATTTAACCTACAGGAAGATGATGCTGTGATATGCAAATGATTAGCTTTTCACAGCATTCACACGAGGTTGGCGCCGGTGGCGACATCTCCAACGTGCTGACATGAGGAAAGTTTCCAACCGATTTCTCATTCACAAACAGCAGTTGACCGGCGTTGCCTGGTGAAACGTTGTTGTGATGCCTCGTGTAAGGAGGAGAAATGCGTACCATCACGTTTCCGATTTTGATAAAGGTCGGATTGTAGCCTATCGCGATTGCGGTTTATCGTATCGCGGCATTGCTGCTCGCGTTGGTCGAGATCCAAAGACTGTTAGCAGAATATGGAATTGGTGGGTTAAGGACGGTAATACGGAACGCCGTGCTGGATCCCAACGGCCTCATATCACTAGCAGTCGAGAGACAGGCACCTTATCCGCATGGCTGTAACGGATCGTGCAGCCACGTCTCGATTCCTGAGTCAACAGATGGGGACGTTTGCAACACAACAACCATCTGCACGAGCAGTTCGACGACGTTTGCAGCAGCACGGACTATCAGCTCGGAGACCGTGGCTGCAGTTACCCTTGACGCTGCGTCACAGACAGGAGCGCCTGCAATGGTGTACTCAACGACGAACCTGTGTGCACGAATGGCAAAACGTCATTTTTTCGGATGTATCCAGCTTCTGTTTACAGCACCATGATGGTCACATCCGTGTTTGGCGACATCGCGGTGAACGCACATTGGAAGCGTGTATTCGTCATCGGCCTACTGGCGTAACACCCGGCTTGATGGTAACGGGTGCCATTGGTTACACGTCTCGGTCACCTCTTGTTCGCATTGACGGTACTTCGAACAGTGGACGTTACATTTCAGATGTGTTACGAACCGTGTCTCTACCCTTCATTCGATCTCTGCAAAACCCTACATTTCAGTAGGATAATGCACGACCGCATGTTGCGGGACGTGTACGGGCCTTTCTGGATACAGAAAATGTTCGACTGCTGCCCTGGCCAGCACATTCTCCAGATCTCTCACCAATTGAAAACGTCGGGTCAATGGTGGCCGAGCAACTGGCTCGTCGCAAAACGCCAGTCACTACTCTTGATGAACTGTGGTATCGTGTTGAAGCTGCATGGGCAGCTGTACCTGTACACGCCATCCAAGCTCTGTTTGACTCAATGCCCGGGCGTATCACGGCCGTTATTACGGCGAGAGGTGGTTGTTCTGGGTACTGATTTCTCAGGATCTATACACCCAAATTGCATCAGTTGTAGTATAATATATTTGTCCAATAATACCCGTTTATCATCTGCATTTCTTCTTGGTGTAGCAGTTTTAATGGCTAGTAGTGTATATTCATGTTAACAGATTTCTCCTCTCCAAATCGCTTTTCTTACCATTACCAGTGTATGTTTTAGATTCTTTCTAATTCGGTCACCAGTTATTTTACTGCCCAAATAGCAAAACTCATCTGCTACTTTAAGTGTCTCTTTCCTAATCTAATTCCCGCAGCATCATCTGATTTTATTCGACTACATTGCATTATCCTCATTTTGCTTTTGTTGATGTTCATCTTATTTCCACCCTTCAAGACACTGTCCATTCCGTTCAACTGCTCTCCCAAGCTCTTTGCTGTCTCTGAGAGAATTACAGTGTAATCGGCAAACGCCAAAGTTTTTATGTCTTCTCCCTGAAGTATAATCCCTAATCCAAATTTTTCTTCGATTTCCTTCACTGCTTGCTCAGTGCACAAAATGAATAACATCGAGGCTAGGCTACAGCCCTGTCTCACTCCCTTCTCAACCAATGCTTCCTTTTCATGCCCTTCGATTCTTGTTACTACCGTCTGAATTCTGTACAAGTTGTAAATAGCTTTTCACTCCATGTATTTTACCCCTACAACCTTCAACATTTCAAAGAGAGTATTTCTGTCAACGTTGTCAAAAGCTTTATCTAAGTCTACAAATGCTATAAATTTAGGATTGCCTTTCCATAACCTAACTTCTAAGGTAAGTCGAAGGATCAGTATTGCCTCGCGTATTCCTCCGAAATCCAAACTGATATCCCCCGAGGTCGGCTTCTACCAGTTTTTGTATTCTTCAGTACAGAATTCGAGTTAGTATTTTGCAGTCATGACTTATTAAGCTGATAGTCAGTAAAAGTAAAACAAGGGTAACGGAGTATGATCGAATTAAATCAGGCGATGCTGAGGGAATGAGATTAGGAAATGAGAGACTTAGAACAGTAGATACATTTTGCTTTTTGGGCAGCAAAATTAACGATAATGACCGGAGTATAGAAGATATAAGATGCAGCCTGGTGACAGCAAGAAAATTTTTGAAAAACAGGATTTTGTTAACATCTGTTAATATGCGTTAAGAAGTCTTTTCTTAAGGTATTTGTCTGAACTGTAGATTTTTACGTAAGTGAATCGTTGACGACAAGCAGTCTGTCAAGAAGAGACTAGAAGGTTTTGAAATGTGGTGCTGTAGTAGAATACTGAAGATTAAATAGGTAGATCGTGTTTCTAATGATAATGTGCTGAATAGAACTAGGGAGAAAAGAAATTTATGCACAACATGACTAAAAGAAGGCATCGGTTGACAGGGCACATTCTGAGGCATCAAGCCTTTGTCAGTTTGGTACTGGAAGGAAGTGTTGGGTGTAAAAAGTTTAGAGGGAGACCAAGGCTTGAATACAGTAATCAGACTGAAATCGTTGTAGGTTGTGGTGGTTATGCAGAAATGAAAAACTTGCACATGATAGACTAGCATGGAGAGCTGTATCAATCAGTCAACGGATCCAGGACCACAACAACAACACACAATCAGCAAATTGGTTTGTAATCAAAGAAATAAATATAATATGATCTTTAAAAAAAGTGGCGAATGCGTAGAGTGTCGACTATTTTGTCACGACTATCGAGCGCCCCAAATGTTCGGCCTTCACAAAAACATATGTATGTGAAAATATAGCATGCGGACATCTGCCACGGCTCCCTCCAAGTACCTTGCAAAAGTCTGTTTCATCATGAAAAATGCAGACTTTCTTCTGAACCGTGTGCATCATTTCACGTTTCGTGTAATTAAGTTACAGCTTGTAACAAATCATATGTTGCTTGTGCGGAAAAATTTTCTCGCACCGGACGCGGGTGTATCCCTAATAATCCGTTGTAGATCTGTGCTACATGTAATAGTTTCCGTGATTCTACCCATTCTTTTTTTGTACTGCGACCACGATAATTACAAATAGGGTTATCAGATTAAATTGAAAAAAATTCCGAACATTGTCGGGCAAAAGGATTTGCTGAGTTATGGGCTAAGAGTGAGAAGAATTTTTAAAAATACTTAGCAAACACTAAAAAATATTCTTATTACTGCCAGTTACAGCTGTCAACAAATTTTTCTCACGTGGCTCCGTAAACTTCCCCGGCGTAGTAATTGACGATATTCATATCGGGTGTCCAGCCAGATCATAACGTCGTCTTGACACAGTATTTCCGCGGTCCACCTGGTCGCCATCTTCATGAGAGTAAGCCGTCGCACTAACTCGACGGAACTGAAATCAAACACGCAGCGGCGGCTCCTTTATACACCACCCGTAGGTCCACTGCGCGGGCGTGAGTATAACTCCCCCATAGCGTAAAGCACGACAGCGCACCAGTGGTGAAAACTCGAGGAAACTATAAAACGATATCAAACACTGATGACAGAAACAAAGACCGTCGTTTTTTAATGCCAAACAAAACAGGTTCAAATGGCTCTGAGCACTATGGGACTCAACGTCTTAGGTCATTAGTCCCCTAGAACTTAGAACTACTTAAACCTAACTAACCTAAGGACATCACACACATCCATGCCCGAGGCAGGATTCGAACCTGCGGCCGTAGCGGCCGCGCGGTTCCAGACTGTAGCGCCTAGAACTGCATGGCCACACCGGCCGGCAACAAAACAAGGTTCCAACTCTTACTTAAAGGATGCCACTTATCTCTATAATATTGTCATATAGTCGGATTTCAATAGCTTCTTTCACTACACAGTCCCAGTAACTGAAATTCTTAAAAGGAGAGGTTTCGCTGTTAAATCGCTTTTTAAGATGATCTTCGGCTCATTGGCAGGATACGGGAGCTTCATTCTTGAATTTATTTCGATCAACCTCATTTAGTTTCTACATTTCATGGTTAGATTTTACTCCGAAGAATCAATCGTTCTTAGGTGATTCACTATCATCGTTTAATGTGAACATAATGTTATATAATCCTACAGGATGTACGTATTCGGATCCAGATCTTTAATTTATTTAGTAAATGATGTACAGAATAAATGTAATTCTTCGCAATCAACTTTCTCCATTAACAGCAAAAGACCAAATAAGCTTATTGCAGTCATTGACACCCTACTGGCGGATATACATTTTGATCACTTTCCAATCGAGCAAAAGTCTTTCCCAAGCTGGCAGTAAAGTTGCCCACCTAACTGCTATATGACGAAGCACGGCATGATAATCTTTATCAACGAAAGTATACTTTAAGCATCCTCACTCTTTTAGTACTTACAGAAAGTTCACAAAAAACCTTCAGCGAAATACCTTCAACAGCAAAAGATAATAATATCACGCAGTGTCTACTAAATTATGCAAGACATGGCAATTACAGTTAGCTTTGAGGATATTTGGGTTGAGATTTTTGAACTTCTGAAACACTGAGGAGGTGCAGCCATAATTGACACTACATGCAGCAACATTAGTAAGCTCCAAACGAAGCTTTTCTAATTCTTTGATAATCATATTCATAGCAGACTGATGCCCCATCCGGTTCTTTGTAAAAATCTATCAAGTAATTTACTATTCCGTCGTCGTATCGAAAGAAGTTTCTGAATGTGGGAAGAGTTTTCTATTGCCTTTATTAGAAGCATCAATAGATATTGAAAATGGACTGTGTTGCTCTTTTATTTTTTTACGACAATTCCTACAGAAAATAGTGCCAAAACATTACTTGTGAGAGCCTCAATATTTGTTGTACCTAACTGCACCTTTGAAGCTAATTCGGAGTCCTTGGGGGGTACCTAATCTATTTTATTGCCACTGTAAAAGGAATTGCGACTGTGTCCATGTTTTACCGCATGACGGGTTTTAGTGAGTTCAATTGAAGTTATTTTCTCTTTAAAATCTCCTTACTATGTAACGAGTACTTTACTGATGTTGCTTGAAACATTTTTTGATCGCAGCGATAAATGATCTTCATGCGATTACTGTGTTCAAAGAGAGCCTTCATCCCATCATACCTTACTCTAAAATTATACGAACAAACGGTACATCTGGCCTGGTGTTTGCCGTCTGCATGACTAATCCAACTGGAGAATCTTTCATCTTGTAGTCTCTTCTTTTTAAAAGCACATGAAACATGTTCTTTGTAGTATCTATGTTTTATGTGTACATAATATTCTTTCCAGTAGTTCTGTAACAATCAAAATAATAATAGATTATGTATCACAATAGCATGTTTTAATGAAGGTAGGTATATCTAAAAAAATGTTGGCTATAAAGCACGGATTATATACGACTAAAATATTCTTGCAATACACTACTATTAACAGAATAAATCAGTAGGGTAGTAATGTTGTATTAATTCAAAAATAAGCTAGATACGCGTAGGAAATGCTGCAAACAAAAGCCAACACACATTTGCGTTCTATTCTGATATTCAACTGATTAACCGGTGCGCGACCTCGGTTGGCGGCGTGGGCAGCGACAGCCGAATGCAGAGAGAGACAGACGACGATCAATCAGGGTCATGAATGCAGCTCATGCCGGCTGAAAATAGCGCACCAAATATTTATTGACTAACTTAGTAATATTAATGGAATTCTAAAAATACCGGACCACTCACACTTTGTTACCGAACGCCATACACGGCACAGAAATACCGCGCAGTTCGTCGAAAAACCGAATACCTATCAACCCAGATCACAAGCTTAATTGTAGACAGAAAATGTTATCCTACAACATTGAGTGCTATGATTTTTCTACCACTTACGAAGCCTCACATTTTCTCTAAATACGTACTCCTTGCGTATTTACACCCTCATCCAGCATCACAGCTTGTCCACGTCGTTTAAGATTACCTGCAACGCTTGAAATAACTGTAAAGTTAACCGCTTTACTTTCACTGTGCCCCTCATACCTGTAACTGATTAACTGGAAAGTCTCAAGTAAATACATTGCTGCTTTACCGGATTTCAGATGTGCTTGTGTCTGAGCTAAAATGGTCTGAATATTGTTGCTTGCCTCTAGATAAATCTGTAATCGCAATCAATAGTTACTTGAAGATGCTGGAAAAAAATCAGAACAGTGCACATAGTATTCGCCCAAACTAAGTTGGCACTCGGCGCGGTGACTGATCGGAGCGACCGAGTAGGAAATGCTTTTACGGTTGCTCCCATCAGTCACCGCACCGAGTGTCAACTTAGTTTGCGCGAGTAATACTTAGCATAACAGCACAATACCTTGCGGTATTCTTATTGTTTCACAGGGCATTCCCGAGAGAACATACACCCACCCGTCGACTATAGCCAATAGACATTAGCATAGCTTGATAATGTGATCGAAATAGCCGCGCGGGATTAGCCGGCGGGATTAGCCGAGCGGTCTGAGGCGCTGCAGTGATGGACAGTGCGGCTGGTCCCGGCGGAGGTTCGAGTCCTCCCTCGGGCATGGGTGTCTGTGTTTGTCCTTAGAATAATTTAGGTTAAGTGGTGTGTAAGCTTAGGGACTGATGACCTTAGCAGTTAAGTCCCATAAGATTTCACATACATTTGAACATTTTTTTTTATCGAAATAATATGGCAATATAGCTGAAACTGCAATCTAAGTTTCTCAATTGATTGGTCACCGGCAATCAAGCCGTCTTCGCAGACTGATCATCTGCTAAGTGTTTCACATTTTTAGGTGACACTTCCAGACTAACAGTCTTGGATGAAGTGTAATTGGTGAAACTTCACCAACAATTGCTATTCACAGTGGGTACCACTTACTGCACTTACCTCAGGCCTTAATGTATAACACTTACTTTCGTGCCCTAGAGTATATCCGCTCCTGCTCAGGTGAGTCCTTCGTGATCTGTAGCGATTCCCTGAGCGGTTTACGAGCTCTCGACTGGTGTTTCCCTCGTTCTCGTCTGGTGATGGCTATCCAGGAGTCCCTGCATACTCTTGCCCGTTGCGGCCGCTCTGTGGTCTTTGTGTGGACCCCCGGTCATGTCGGTATCCCGGGCAATGAATATGTTGACCGCCTGGCGAAAGAGGCCATCAGTAAACCATCTATGGACAATGGCCTCCCAGAGACTGATTTGCGAGCAGTCCTCCGCCGAAAAGCTTTTACGCTTTGGGACGCTGAATGGCGCGATCGGATCACGCCCAATAAACTCCGTGCCATTAAGGAGACGACGACTGTGTGGCAGTCATCCACGCGAGCCAACCGCAGGGACTCAGTCGTCCTTTGTCGGCTCCGCATTGGCCACTCTTGGCTGACACACAGTTACTTACTGCGTCGGGAGGACCCTCCTCTGTGTCGCTGCGGGGCGGCTTTGACAGTGGCCCACTTTTTGTTGGCCTGCCCCATTTAAGCTGTGGTCAGGCAGAGATTTGCGCTGCCTGATACGCTCCCTGCCCTTTTAACTGATGACCCTGCTATGGCTGGCTTAGTTTTACGTTTTATTCGGGCAGGGGGTTTTATCATTTAATATGAGTGTTTATGTTTTATGTTATTGTTTTGTGTTGATTCTGGCTTTTGGCCTACGGTTTTAAACTGAGTTTTTAATGTGTTCTCGGTAGTTGGCTTTTCCTTTTTCATTCTATGGTCGGCCAACCACCGCCACACTCCGTGTGATTTTAATTTGTTCTGTCTGTTCACTGTCTGAGTTTTTCTTGTCCTGTGTTGTCTGTTGTCTCTATTATCCGGATTCTTTTCTTTTACTCTGTGTGGTAGCTTTTAAGTTTTGGAACAAGGGACCGATGACCGTTGCAGTCTGGTCCCTTTAATCCCACAAACCAACCTACAACACTTAACTCACTTAATTCGGATGCCGTTATTGACAAGTTTTTGCGCCGTTGTGAGCAAGTTGAAACTGGTTTTTCCACTTCCAGCCGGGAACTCTGCACTCTCTGTTCTATCTTCTATTAATTCTGTGAATTGCTTCGTTGAAGGTGAAAATTGCACTGAACGGAACAACTGAAACAAGCTGTTACAAATTTGTTAAGAAAGAATTATTTAATTAAATTATTGTGAATAATTTATATATAATAATATGATTACTATAATAATAAGTATAGTGAGCATGGAATGTCAGATCCATTAATTGGGCAGGTAAGCTAGAAAGCTTGAAAAAGAAAATGGATAGGTTATACAAAATGGTTCAAATGGCTCTGAGCACTATGGGACTTAATATCTTAGGTCATCAGTCCCCTAGAACTTAGAACTACTTAAACCTAACTAACCTAAGGACATCGCACACATCCATGCCCGAGGAAGGATTCGAACCTGCGACCGTAGCAGTCCCGCGGTTCCGGACTGCAGCGCCTAAAACCGCACGGCCACCGAGTCCGGCGATACGTTATACACTACTGGCCATTAAAATTCCTACACCAAGAAGAAATGCAAATGATAAACGGGTATTCATTGGACCAATATACACTCCTGGAAATGGAAAAAAGAACACATTGACACCGGTGTGTCAGACCCACCATACTTGCTCCGGACACTGCGAGAGGGCTGTACAAGCAATGATCACACGCACGGCACAGCAGACACACCAGGAACCGCGGTGTTGGCCGTCGAATGGCGCTAGCTGCGCAGCATTTGTGCACCGCCGCCGTCAGTGTCAGCCAGTTTGCCGTGGCATACGGAGCTCCATCGCAGTCTTTAACACTGGTAGCATGCCGCGACAGCGTGGACGTGAACCGTATGTGCAGTTGACGGACTTTGAGCGAGGGCGTATAGTGGGCATGCGGGAGGCCGGGTGGACGTACCGCCGAATTGCTCAACACGTGGGGCGTGAGGTCTCCACAGTACATCGATGTTGTCGCCAGTGGTCGGCGGAAGGTGCACGTGCCCGTCGACCTGGGACCGGACCGCAGCGACGCACGGATGCACGCCAAGACCGTAGGATCCTACGCAGTGCCGTAGGGGACCGCACCGCCACTTCCCAGCAAATTAGGGACACTGTTGCTCCTGGGGTATCGGCGAGGACCATTCGCAACCGTCTCCATGAAGCTGGGCTACGGTCCCGCACACCGTTAGGCCGTCTTCCGCTCACGCCCCAACATCGTGCAGCCCGCCTCCAGTGGTGTCGCGACAGGCGTGAATGGAGGGACGAATGGAGACGTGTCGTCTTCAGCGATGAGAGTCGCTTCTGCCTTGGTGCCAATGATGGTCGTATGCGTGTTTGGCGCCGTGCAGGTGAGCGCCACAATCAGGACTGCATACGACCGAGGCACACAGGGCCAACACCCGGCATCATGGTGTGGGGAGCGATCTCCTACACTGGCCGTACACCACTGGTGATCGTCGAGGGGACACTGAATAGTGCACGGTACATCCAAACCGTCATCGAACCCATCGTTCTACCATTCCTAGACCGGCAAGGGAACTTGCTGTTCCAACAGGACAATGCACGTCCGCATGTATCCCGTGCCACCCAACGTGCTCTAGAAGGTGTAAGGCAACTACCCTGGCCAGCAAGATCTCCGGATCTGTCCCCCATTGAGCATGTTTGGGACTGGATGAAGCGTCGTCTCACGCGGTCTGCACGTCCAGCACGAACGCTGGTCCAACTGAGGCGCCAGGTGGAAATGGCATGGCAAGCCGTTCCACAGGACTACATCCAGCATCTCTACGATCGTCTCCATGGGAGAATAGCAGCCTGCATTGCTGCGAAAGGTGGATATACACTGTACTAGTGCCGACATTGTGCATGCTCTGTTGCCTGTGTCTATGTGCCTGTGGTTCTGTCACGGTGATCATGTGATGTATCTGACCCCAGGAATGTGTCAATAAAGTTTCCCCTTCCTGGGACAATGAATTCACGGTGTTCTTATTTCAATTTCCAGGAGTGTATTATACTAGAACTGACATGTGATTACATTTTCACGCAATTTGGGTGCATAAATCCTGAGAAATCAGTACCCAGAACAACCACCTCTGGCCGTAACAACGGCCTTGTTACGCCTGGGCGTTGAGTCAAACAGAGTTTGGACGGCGTGTACAGGTACAGCTGCCCATGCAGTTTCAAGTTCATCAAGAGTAGTGACTGGCGTATTGTGACGAGCCAGTTGCTCGGCCACCATTGACCGGACGTTTTCAATTTGTGAGAGATCTGGAGAATATGCTGGCCAGGGCAGCAGTCGAACATTTTCTGTATCCAGAAAGGCCCGTACAGGACCTGCAACATGCACTCGTGCATTATCCTGCTGAAATGTAGGGTTTCGCAGGGATCGAATGACAGGTAGGGCCACAGTTCTTAACACATGTGAAATGTAACGTCCACTGTTCAAAGTGCCGTCAATGCGAACAAGAGGTGACCGAGACGTGTAACCAATGGCACTCCATACCATCACGCCGGATGATACGCCAGTGTGGCGATGACGAATACACGCTTCCAATGTGCGTTCACCGCGATGTCGCCAAACACGGATGCGACCATCATGATGCTGTTAACAGAACCTGCATTCATCCGAAAAAATGACGTTTTGCCATTCGTGCACCCAGGTTTGTTGTTGAGTACACCATCGCAGGCGCTCCTGTCTGTGATGCAGCGTCAAGGGTAACCGCAGCCATGGTCTCCGAGCTGATAGTCCATGCTGCTGCAAACGTCGTCGAACTGTTCGTGCAGATGGTTGTTGTCTTGCAAACGTCCCCATCTGTTGACTCAGGGATCGAGACGTGGCTGCACGATCCGTTACAGCCATGCGGATAAGATGCCTGTCATCTCGACTGCTAGTGATACGAGGCCGTTGGGATCCAGCACGGCGTTCCGTATTACCCTCCTGAACCCACCGATTCCATATTCTGCTAACAGTCATTGGATCTCGACCAACGCGAGCAGCAATGTCGCGATACGATAAACCGCAATCGCGATAGGCTACAATTCGACCTTTATCAAAATCGGAAACGTGATGGTACGTATTTCTCCTCCTTACACGAGGCATCACAACAACGTTTCACCAGGGAACGCCGGTCAACTGCTATTTGTGTATGAGAAATCTGTTGGGAACTTTCCTCATGTCAGCACGTTGTAGGTGTCGCCACCGGCGCCAACCTTGTGTGAATGCTCTGAAAAGCTAATCATTTGCATATCACAACATCTTCTTCCTGTCGGTTAAATTTCGCGCCTGTAGCACGTCATCTTCTTGGTGTAGCAATTTTAATGACCAGTAGAGTAGTTAGATATCGTGGATATTCGTGACGTTCGGTGACAGGAGGAGCAAGACTCTGGTCAGGTGAATACAGGGTTATAAATAGGAAATCAAATACGGGTCATGCAGGTCTAGGTTTAATAATGAATAAGAAAAATAGGAACGCGTATAAGCTACAACGAACAGCATAGTGTATGCATTACTGTAGCCAAGATAGACACGAAAACCACCACAGCAGTACATATTTGCATGCCAACTAGCTCCGTAGATGATAAAGAGATTGAAAAAATGTATGATGAGATAAAAGAAATAACTCAGATAGTTATGGGAGACGAAAATTTAATAGCGAAGGGCACTGGAATTCGATAGTAGGAAACGGAAGAGAAGGAAAAGTAGCAAGTAAATATGAACAGGGGATAAGAAATGAAAGAGGAAGCCGCCTGGTAGAATTTTGCACAAAGCATAACCTGATCATAGCTGACATTTGGTTTAAGAATCATGGAAGGTTTCAAATTGATTATATAATGGTAAGACAGAGATTTGGGAACCAAGTTTTAAATTGTAAGACATTTAAAGGGGCAGATGTGGACTCTGATCACAATTTGTTGGTTATTAACTGCAGATTAAAACTGAAGAAACTGCAGAAAGGTGGGAATTTAAGGAGATGGGACCTGGATAAACTGAAAGAACCAGAGATTATAGTGGGTTTCAGAGGGAGCATTAGGAAACAATTGGCAAGAACAGGGGAAAGGAAAACAGTTGAAGAAGAATGGATAGCTTTGTGAGATGAAATAGTAAAGGCGGCAAAGGATCAAGAATGTAAAAAGACGAGGGCTGGTAGAAATCCTTGGGTAACAGAAGAGATACTGAATTTAATTGATGAAAGGAGAAAATGTAAAAATGCAGTAAATGAAGCGGGTGGAAAGGAATACAGCCGTCTCAAAAATGAGATCAACAGGAAGTGCAAAATGGCTAAGCAGGAATGGCTGGAGGACAAACGTAAGGATGTAGAAGCATACAGGGTGTTACAAAAAGGTACGGCCAAACTTTCAGGAAACATTCCTCACACACAAAGAAAGAAAATATGTTATGTGGGCATGTGTCCGGAAACGCTTACGTTCCATGTTAGAGCTCATTTTATTACTTCTCTTCAAATCACATTAATCATGGAATGGAAACACACAGCAACAGAACGTACCAGCGTGACTTCAAACACTTTGTTACAGGAAATGTTCAAAATGTCCTCCGTTAGCGAGGATACATGCATCCACCCTCCGCCGCATGGAATCCCTGATGCGCTGATGCAGCCCTGGAGAATGGCGTATTGTATCACAGCCGTCCACAATGCGAGCACGAAGAGTCTCTACATTTGATACCGGGGTTGCGTAGACAAGAGCTTTCAAATGCCCCCATAAATGAAAGTCAAGAGGGTTGAGGTCAGGAGAGCGTGGAGGCCATGGAATTGGTCTGCCTGTATCAATCCATCGGTCACCGAATCTGTTGCTGAGAAGCGTACGAACACTTCGACTGAAATGTGCAGGAGCTCCATCGTGCATGAACCACATGTTGTGTCGTACTTGTAAAGGCACATGTTCTAGCAGCACAGGTAGAGTATCCCGTATGAAATCATGATAACGTGCTCCATCGAGCGTAGGTGGAAGAACATGGGGCCCAATCAAGACATCACCAACAATGCCTGCCCAAACGTTCACAGAAAATCTGTGTTGATGACGTGATTGCACAATTGCGTGCGGATTCTCGTCAGCCCACACATGTTGATTGTGAAAATTTACAATTTGATCACGTTGGATGGCTCTGACCACTATGGGACTTAACATCTATGGTCATCAGTCCCCTAGAACTTAGAACTACTTAAACCTAACTAACCTAACGGCATCACACAACACCCAGTGATCACGTTGGAATGAAGCCTCATCCGTAAAGAGAACATTTGCACTGAAATGAGGATTGACACATTGTTGGATGAACCATTCGCAGATGTGTACCCGTGGAGGCCAATCAGCTGCTGATAGTGCCTGCACACGCTGTACATGGTACGGAAACAACTGGTTCTCCCGTAGCACTCTGCATACAGTGACGTGGTCAACGTTACCTTATACAGCAGCAACTTCTCTGACGCTGACATTAGGGTTATCGTCAACTGCACGAAGAATTGCCTCGTCCATTGCAGGTGTCCTCGTCGTTCTAGGTCTTCCCCAGTCGCGAGTCATAGGCTGGAATGTACCGTGCTCCCTAAGGCGCCGATCAATTGCTTCGAACGTCTTCCTGTCGGGACACCTTCGTTCTGGAAATCTGTCTCGATTCAAACGTACCGCGCCACAGCTATTGCCCCTCCATACATCAAATGGGCATCCGCCAACTCCGCATTTGTAAAAATTGCACTAACTGCAAAACCACGTTCGTGATGAACACTAAGTCACGGTTGCAAAATACTAACACGAATTCTTTACAGACGAGTGGAAAAACTGGTGGAAGCCGACAACGGGGAAGATCAGTCTGGATTCCATAGGAATGTAGGGCCACGCGAGGCAATACTGACCCTACGACTTACCTTAGAAGATAGGTTAAGGAAAGACAAATCTAGGGTTTATAGCATTTGTAGACTTAGAGAAAGCTTTCAAAATTCTGAAGGTCGCAGGGTAAAATACAGAAAGCGAAACTCTATTTGCAATTTGTACAGAAAGCAGTTATAAGAGTCGAGGGGCACGAAAGGGAAGCAGTGGTTGAGAAGGGGGTGATACAGGGCTGTAGCCTATACACTATGTTATTCAGTCTGTATCTTGAGCAAGCAGTAAACGAAACAAATGAAAAATTTGGAGTAGAAATTAAAATCCAGGGAGAAGAAATAAAAACTTTGTTGTTTTCCGATGACATTGTAATTCTGTCACAGACAGCAAATAACTTGGAAGGGCAGTTGTATGTGATGCACAGTGTCTTGAAAGGAGGATATAAGATGAACATCAACAAAAGAAAAACTAGCATAATGGAATGTAGTCGAATTAAATCAGGTGATGCTGAGGGAATTAGATTAGGAAATGAGACACTTAAAGTAGTAGATGTGTTTTGCTACTTGGGCAGCTAAATAACTGGTGGTGGTCGAAGTAGAGAGGATATAAAATATAGAAGAGAAATTTGTTAACATCGAGCATAGATTTAAGTGTCAGGAAGTTTTTTCTGGAACTATTTTTATGGAGTGTAGCCATGTATGGAAGTGAAACATGGACGATGAGCAGGTTAGACAAGAAGAGAGTAGAAGCTTTTGAAATGTGGCGTTACAGACGAATGCTGAAAATTAGATGGGTAGATCAAGTAACTAATGGGGTGGTACTGAATAGAACTGGGGAGAAGAGGAATTTGTGGCACAACTTCACTAGAAGAAGGGATCGTTTGGTAGGATACGTTCTGAGGCATCAAGGGATCGCCAATTTAATATAGGAGGGAAGCGTGGAAGGCACGTTAGGATGTACGATGCAATATTTACTCTGAGTTGAAGAGGCTTGCACAAGATAGATTAGCATGGAGAGCTGCAGCAAACCAGTCTTTGGGCTGAAGACCACAACAACAACAACAAAATTGTGAATAAAGTTCCAATGTAAGAAATTAGTATAAAATTTATTGCAACGAATCTGAGAAAGCTGTTTTGCAGTATATCGCATGGGTTATTCGCCAACAACGTCGATTTGTTAAATTTCAAATCTTCTTACTAGACAATGGCGATCGCTGTTGTCAGTTTCATTACAGGTCCACGGAAAACGTTGAGGGACGGTCTGGACAGTATACTGTCACGTTCTTCCCCAACTGCACCCCCGTTCGCCCATACTCCGGAAAAAAAGAAAAGGTCACGTTAGATCCTTTGCAAGTCTGTTACTTCTAATAGAAAATTTACTTACTGACTCGTGACATATAACCTCATAAGTATTTTATGAAGCACATATATTTCACAGCGACTTGTAAAGCAAGGATGTAAATGTAAAATATACCAGTACTTCTTCATTTGTACCCACAAAACTATTCCACATATTCAACACTAGAAATCGCTACTGCATAAAAGTTTGATGGGACTTCAGTTTTGTATGTCATCCCAGAACTTAACTCCTTTTTCCAAAAAATAGAAAACTGTCTCTGTTGCAAGTGCTTTATTAATAACGACGCTGTTCGCACGTTTAGTGCATCTTCAGATTATCTGTAATTAGTCGCCAAAACCTTGTTACATAACGGTTTATTCGTGAACCTATCGAAGAGCGATCAATAGGATAGGTAAGCTAAAGATGAGAAGTGAAGTAATTCACTTGCGTTGAACTGCGAAGACCGCATTGAACATATTCAAAAGCCACTCATACGATGTCGTTAAAGTGGAAAATCGTAATCGTCAGATGTGGACATTGGGCTGCCAGAAATAGCAAGTGAAAACCTCTGAGTTAAAGGCGTAAAGTTACAACATTAATAACAAATTAAATTTGCGTAAGCTCAGGATTAGGAACCAAGAAAGAACTCGTCAAACCATGACACTATGTGGTGTGAAGATTGGTTAGGGATCACAGCCATGTATCACAATGACAAACAGATAGTGCTCTAGACAACATACATGCTAAAACGAGTAGGCCGAATGGAATATTGACGTGAGAACGAAACTTAGTCGAAGCGCCGTGTGGCAGCGCTGATAGTAAAAGGGGATTGAAATAAAGTGAATGCTGAACAGAGACGATTAAAAATAATGGAACAGAATAAAAATACTCTTAAAAATTTGAGAGTAAAGGAACTGATGGTAACAGAAAATAACTATTTCAGTGGACCGAAATGTCAATTTAAATGGATAGGTAGAAGGAAGAGGGCAGGGGCGATGGCTGAGAGGGGAAAGGATAGGAGATGGTAAAGTATAGATGGTGGAAGAGAGGAATAAAGTAAAAAACACAAAGGTTTAAAAATTTTGGGGTACTAGGAAAACCGAATATCAAGCCAAGGTGGTAGGAGACAAAGGCAGCAAAAGTGAGGAGCAGACCCATACAGTCACAAAAAGAGGAGAAAGAAAACTATCTCACGTCTGTTCAATCACTCACTTACCTCGATTTAGACCTCCCGTTGGTAGAGGAGCGTATTATGTGTAACATTTGTCGAAAACCTACAACAAGCGACGCAATCATATATGCGAGGTCTTGTCAATCCACTGCACATAAACATAGTTTTTTAACCAATGTAATAATGACATTAGTTGCTAGTGGACACTGAATTAAATCAACGAGAGAAGCTGCAAATTTGTGTTGTACGGGGACTCGAATCCGGATTTTTCCTTTTTTCGAGAATGGTCGCCTTGACCGCCTCGGCTATCCGGACACGGTCCCTGACCGACCCAAATTCCCAACATATCCACACACTACTGATGTAGTACCCCTGCCCATTACCTTCACTACTCGGAGCGATTGCTGATTTTCACCTCTTCCCATTGATTTAATTCAATGCCCACTAGCAGCTAATGTCATTATTCCTTGGATTAATAGTCATATAAAGGCTGAGATGGTGTCTGTTCTTTCGGACATATCCTAAAGAACAGACACCACACATATATATAACCACGCGAGACGCCCAATGATCCTTTCAGTGCAGATCCACAAACGAGCTCGAACTCCTAATGGGAATCAGCGCTCGCTGCCAGTAGTGAAGGTAATGAGTAGCGGTACAACAACAATTGTGCGCGTTTGAGTTGAGAATTTGGGTCGGTCAGCGGCCGTGTCCAGATAGCCGAGGCAATCAACACGACCGTTCGGGAAAAATGGAAAAATCTGGATTCAGGTCCCGGACTGGCACAAATTTTCAGCTCTCCCCATTGCTTTAATTCAGCGCCCACTAGTAGCTAATCTCATTACATTGATTGAAAGCAAAGACTACGCTTGTGTGTGGTGGGACGACAAGACCACACATGTATGATTGCATCGCTTGTTGTAAGTTTTCAGAAAATGTTATACTCAGTGCGCTCTTCTACCAACCGGAGGTTTAAATCATGGTAACTGAGTGACTGATTAGACGCGACGTTGTTTTCTGTCTCCTCTTTTCGTGACTTTAGTGTCTGCTCCTCACTTATGCTGCCTTTGTCTCCTACCACCGTGGCCTGATGGTCGGTTTTCCCATTATCTCAAAATTTTTAACGATTTGTGTTTTTTACCTCATTCCTCTCCTCCTCCACCCATATTTTACCACCTCTTATCCTTTCCTCTCTCAGCCCACACCCCCTCTGCCCTTCCTTCTCCCTATTCATTTAGACTGACATTTCGGTCCATATTAACGGTTGGCATTTCACTGAAATATTTATTTTCTGTTACCATCAGTTCCTCTATTTTATTTTTGATTGTCTCTGTTCAGTATCTACTTTATTTAAGTCCCCTCTTTACTATCGGTGCAGCCAGTCGACGCTTTCATTAAGTTTCGTTCTCACGTTAATCTACCGCGCGGCCCTCTTGCTTCATCATATACGTTGTCTAGAGCAGTATTATTTACCACTGTGATACATGGCTGTGATCTCTAATCTATCTTTCATAGCATATTGCCATGGATCGGTGAGTTTCATTTCCTGGTCCCTAATCCTGCGATCACGCAGATTTCATTTGTTATTAGTGTTGTAATTTTACGCGTTTAACTTAGAAGTTTTCACTTGTTATTTCAGGCAGTTCAGTGTTCATATTTGACGATTGAGGTTTTCGGTTTAACATCATCATATCAATGGCTTTTAAATATGACTAATGCTGTCTCCGTCGTTATAGGTGAGTGAATCACTTTACTTCTGACCTTTTGCTTATCCCTCCTATTGATCGGTAGTGGATAGGTTAGCGAATAAACTGTTACGTAGCAAGATTGTTGTTACTAATTACAGATAATCTGAAGGTGCACTAAACGTGCGAAAGCATCAATATTAATAAAACACTTGCTACTGAAACTGTTTTATATTTTTGGCACATTGAACTACTGTTGCTGCATCAGGCCAAAATGGGGTGGAGTAATGGATACTGCTTCCGTTAGTTTGTGTTGTATCAGTGATCAATACAGTATAATAATAAATTTGATTTACTCATGACAGAAGCAAGCTAAATCCACAGACTGTTCCAGAACTCTTGCTACAAACTTCTAAGGGAGGTGGGACACATCGTAAGGATTGAGAATTGCATAGCAAACCACACCACGTATGTCAGGGGTAAGTTGTGGCAGAGGTCAAAGATCGGAAGGGAAACAAGGGAGCGATTTGTCTGAAACATTCATTGGACATAATGAGTACACATGGAGTGCGACATGAATACTGCTTTCTACATCTACATCTACATTTATACTCCGCAAGCCACCCAACGGTGTGTGACGGAGGGCACTTTACGTGCCACTGTCATTACTTCCCTTTCCTGTTCCAGTCGCGTATGGTTCGCGGGAAGAAGGACTGTCTGAAAGCCTCCGTGCGTGCTCGAATCTCTCTAATTTTACATTCGTGATCTTCTCGGGAGGTATAAGTAGAGGGAAGCAATATATTCGATACCTCATCCAGAAACGCACCCTCTCGAAACCTGGCGAGCAAGCTACACCGCGATGCAGAGCGCCTCTCTTGCAGAGTCTGCCACTTGAGTTTATTAAACATCTCCGTAACGCTATCACGGTTACCAAATAACCCTGTGACGAAACGCGCCGCTCTTCTTTGGATCTTCTCTGTCTCCTCCGTCAACCCGATCTGGTACGGATCCCACACTGATGAGCAATACTCAAGTATAGGTCGAACGAGCGTTTTGTAAGCCACCTCCTTCGTTGATGGACTACATTTTCTAAGCACTCTCCCAATGAATCTCAACCTGGCACCCGCCTTACCAAAAATTAATTTTATATGATCATTCCACTTCAAATCGTTCCGCACGCATACTCCCAGATATTTTACAGAAGTAACTGCTACCAGTGTTTATTCCGCTATCATATAATCATACAATAAAGGATCCTTCTTTCTATGTATTCGCAATACATTACATTTGTCTATGTTAAGGGACAGTTGCCACTCCCTGCACCAAGTGCCTATCCGCTGCGGATCTTCCTGCATTTCGCTACAATTTTCTAATGCTGCAACTTCTCTGTATACTACAGCATCATCCGCGAAAAGCCGCATGGAACTTCCGACACTATCTACTAGGTCATTTACCTATATTGCGAAAAGCAATGGTCCCATAACACTCCCCTGTGGCACGCCAGAGGTTACTTTAACGTCTGTAGACGTCTTTCCATTGATAACAACATGCTGTGTTCTGTTTGCTAAAAACTCTTCAATCCAGCCACACAGCTGGTCTGATATTCCGTAGGCTCTTACTTTGTTTATCAGGCGACAGTGCGGAACTGTATCGAACGCCTTCCGGAAGTCAAGAAAAATAGCATCTACCTGGGAGCCTGTATCTATTATTTTCTGGGTCTCATGAACAAATAAAGCGAGTTGGGTCTCACACGATCGCTGTTTCCGGAATCCATGTTGATTCCTACATAGTAGATTCTGGGTTTCCAAAAACGACATGATACTCGAGCAAAAAACATGTTCTAAAATTCTACAACAGATCGACGTCAGAGATATAGGTCTATAGTTTTGCGCATCTGCTCGACGACCCTTCTTGAAGACTGGGACTACCTGTGCTCTTTTCCAATCATTTGAAACCCTCCGTTCCTCTAGAGACTTGCGGTACACGGCTGTTAGAAGGAGGCCAAGTTCTTTCGCACACTCTGTGTAGAATCGAATTGGTATCCCGTCAGGTCCAGTGGACTTTCCTCTGTTGAGTGATTCCAGTTGCTTTTCTATTCCTTGGACACTTATTTCGATGTTACAACGGCGAAGTTTGCACCATCAGTAGAGCTTTTATCCTATTGTAAGTGAACATAGCTCAATTACGCTATTTTTTGTGTGTTGGTTTCTTGTGGGGTGTTTTAGGGTGCCCAACTGCCTAGGGTTTATAAGTGGATCCACCAGCATTATGGCAATGATTTGTTCAGGGTGGATCCATCAGCATTAGGCTTTGGATATTTTCGGGGTGGATTCGCCAGTGTTAGCTCCAGTGTAACTTCCAGAGGTGGATCCACGAGCGTTATGCTGGGGATATCACTCAATGTGAATCCACCACCATTATGCCTGGGATATTGCTCAGAGTGGATTCACCACCACTACACAGTGGATTTCGTCCGGTGCACATCCTCCAGCATTAGGCCAGGGGCAATGGTTTTGGAGCCCCCGCGAGAACTGAGACACAAACAAAATTGCGTAATTGGTTTAAGTTGTTTACAATAGGATAAAGTCAGCTAGTATTATTTCCATCTGTTATATACATTCATCTTGGATGTGCATGTTGAACTTCTCGAGACATCACGAATAATCCAATAAATTTCGGGCATGCAGCCTAGCAAATACTACTTCTTCAAATGATATTTCGGCTGCGTATCGTCCGAATATTCTGAGAGTGAGTCACTAGACTGCCGACAAGGAGCCAAGCGCGGCCTTGTGTGTTTCACCGAGGCGGTACTGCGCATGTGGGTCACAGAAGCTGGTCGGCGGCCTTAAAGAGGGACACTTACACAGGCACCACCTGTGGTGAAAGCGTTCAGACATTCGATTCACTTATCGATGTATAATCGGCGGCGGTAACCCCTTGACGACTTTTCTGCAGTTTAATGTAATTACACCAAGAGCCGGATTCCATGCTTTATCCAAATTAAACCCATTACCTCTACTTGTTATTGGTTAATCTAATTTCTATGACTTCCTCGAAATTAGAATCCCAAAAGGAAGAGGTGGACGTTAAAATCTCCCTGTCACTGTAGTTCATAGAACGACCAGTGTCTATACAATATTCTGCCATACTGTAGCTGACTTCTCTGAGTGTAGTGAGCGCTTGTATCGTAGGTGTTCCACATCTCTCATGAACGGTGCGTATTGTCTGACCTGTACATGACTTATTACAAATCCCGCAAGGAATCTGATACACAGCCGCTTTACGAAGCAATAAATCATCCTTCAAAAACCGAGTAAGACTGCAATCTTCGTAGGAGTCCGGATGATCACCTTAACATTGTGTTTGTCGAGAATACGGCTTATATTCAAGGAAAGACCGCCCACATACGTCAAAAACGCTCTTGGTTTGAAGTTAGAGTATTACTTTCTTCATCCAGATCACGTGCTTGCATTCTAGGACTCACAATGAATGCTCTGCGAATTTGTTTCTGGGAATACCTATTCGCTTTAAAAAATGCTCTTGAGGTGTGAGAGCTCTTCTTGCAATTTATCATTATCGGATGTACAGTGTGCTTTGTGCACTACTGTCTTAATGGTACCTACAGTTTATGAAAGGTTATGGGAGCTACTGGCATGTAAATATATACTCGTATGCGTTGGCTTATGATGTACAACATGTCCTAATGTGCCCTCAACATTACGATGAACGAAAACATCCAAAAAAGGGAGCCAGTCATCTTTTTCTATTTCCATAGTAAATTTAATACTAGCGAAGATAGAGTTCAGATGCTTAGAAAATCGATGTAATTCATCCTTCCCGTAAAGTCATACTACGAATGTGTCGTCCACGTACTTCCAGAAGACAGTTGGTTTAAAATCTCCTGAGTCCAGTGCCTTGTCCTCGAAGTCATCCATAAATAAATTAGCTACCAGAGGGAAGAGAAAGCTTTCCATACCAACTCCATCAATCAGCTCCTAAAATTCACCATTAGACTGAAAATAAAGGACAGGGGTAAATGCTCAGATAAAGCCGAGATGTTTTTCTAGAAATGTTGGCCGATGAGAGACAAAGAATCCTTTAAAGGTACCGTAGTGTATAACGATACCACGTCAAAACTAACCAGCACATCCGTACTCTTTAACCTAAGGTAGCTAAACCACTGAATAAAATCCGTAGAATTGCGAATGTGGTGACTACACTTTCCTACCAATGATTTTAATAACGAAGCTAAATATTTGGCAGAAAGATACGTTGGTGAACCAATAGTGCTTGTTATTGGCCGCATAGACAAATCCTCTAGACGCTAATCCTCATCCATCTTGTGAACTTTAGGAAGGCCATAAAATCTCGACGATACCGCACTTCGCGATTTTAAACCTCTTATAACTTCCTTCGGCAGAGATGAAGCGTTCATTAAGGCAGCGGTCCTTTTTGTCACATTGTTGGTAGGATCTTTCTTAACCTTCCTATACGCACCATAACATAGTAAACAACGTATCTTTTCCTTATAGACCTGCATGCGCAGTACCATCGCTGTGGAGCACATAAGGCCGTGCTTGGCACCTTCTCGTCGTCTTGCAACTCTGAGGATTGTCGGACGATACGCGACCGAAATTTCAGTTTAAAAAGTAGTATTTGAGCGGCTGCATGCCCGAAATTTAATGCATTATTCATCTCGGATCTTAAGTGTATATAGAAGCTTTGGTAGCTACAGTTGATCTGTATTCTGAAAATTATTTCCACCTAGTGTGTTTAGAGTAAGTTTCGAAAGCTGTAATTGGACTGTATTCTGTGTTATTAAGATATGAGAAAGTACGAATGAATGTCATTATTATTATACGTTCATGGAATGATATTTTTGTAAGATTCAGAAGGCGTAAAACTGAAGTCAGTATTCCACTGCAACTCTTGTGTATTTTAGCGTATATAAGGGTTGATTATGGCAGTTAGTAAGTGTGTAGTTTTTTCCCTGTGTTGACATTTTCGAAGAAAAAGAGGAAGACATGATCTTACAACCACCTTGTAGACTCTCTCTGGCTTGGTGGTAGGCATCAAATCACAGCTTGTATGCTAAAGAAACTTAGTAGGTAACTCATCATTTGGATTTGCAGCTCCTTGTGTTTACCATGTTTGCAGTTAAAATTGTTGGATGTAAGGTCCGCCAGTTATACAAAACACCGTTTTTTCCAAGTTCCCAAACATATTTCAGCACCCCTGTGTCATCATCAGTGGGTTTCTGTTTTATTTAGTCTGTAATGTGAACGGTTCTATCATTTTGTGCTCTAAACGTAATTTAGTTTGTCGCGATATTTCGCGCCTATATTCGTTTTTACATACTTTTTGTGTGGCAAGCCCTTTTATTCTCAGCATAATGGCGAGGTGTTGTGAAGCACACGTAAATATAACACGTACCTGGGTTATTCGAAAAGTAAGGAACGATCGATCGCGAAATGAAAACTACTGTGAAAATCCGTTGAAGTTTTGCACAGGTGTGTTGGTCAGTGTCTCTAGTATGCCCGTCGATCGCGTTACGTCGTTCTTTTTAGTTCTCAGCACACAGGGAGCACATAAAGATATCTAGAACAATAGTGTCAAGTACGAGGTCCTGGTGAGAAATTTCGCCTGAAGCTGCAGCCAACATTACATAACTGCCATGCGTTTTCTTCTTCAAGACAATTCTAAGCCGCATCCTGCAGGGGCAGTGAAGATGCTCCTGCATCGTTTTCAATTGGAAATGTTTGATTACCCACAACACAGCCCGTAATTGTCTCTCTCTGAGTGTCACCTCTACTCACATGAACCGCTGGCTATGAAGACGACATTTTGGCACAGACAACGACCTGTAGGCCAGCGTAGAGAATTGGCGGAATGCGCTGGCGGCTGCCTTCTGTAACGAGGGTGTTGGAAAGTTGGTACAAAGCTACGACAAACGTCTAAGTCGGATCGGCGACTATGGAGATAAGTAACTGGAAGTTGTAGCTAACTGTTGCAAATAAAACAGTTTTGATTTTCACTGTGGTTTCCATTTCGCGACCTATCGTTCCTTACTTTCTGAATAGCCCTCCCTTATTCACAAATAAGGTCGCAAAAGCACTTTGCACTTCACCAAAATACACTGTAATTGTGGTTGTTGTGTGTCCCGGCCCAGTCAGTGTTCATTTCACCAGTCAGTTTTGCGCCAAATTTTAATTTTTTTTTTTTTTGCATTTTATCTTTGTGTGTGTGTGTGTGTGTGTGTGTGTGTGTGTGCGCGCTCACCGGCGGGTAGACTTTTTAGCTGTTCGTGTTGTCTTCTTTGTAAAGTTCCTTTAATGTGTTAAATAGTGTGCCTTTGCAGAGTGTAGTGTATTCATTTATGACCAGTTTTCCCTCTGCTATTGCCTTCTGTATGTGCTTTCTGTGGTGAACAAATGAACACTGACTGGACTGGGACACACAACAACCACAATTACAGTGTGTTTTGGTGAAGTGCAAAGTGTTTTTGCGACCTTCTTTGTGAATATACATGTTATATTTCCTTGTGCTTCACAACACCTCACCATGATGCTGGGAATAAAAAGGCTTGCTACACAAACACGTAAGTAAAAACGAGTATAGGCGCGAAATATCGCGACAAACTAAATTACGTTTAGAGCATAAAATGACAGGTTAACTCCCAACAAAATTTTCTCATCAACATCGTTTGGTTGCAGATGACAAGCTACCTGTAATAAATAATACACAAGTGGTCCTGAAAAACCATGCAAACTGAGTGTAAAGGTATTAACAAAAAGAAACAAATTGTTGTTTGAACTAAATATTCACATAATTTTGTAATCATTTAGTAAAAATGTTCGCATTACAGATTAAATAAAACAGAAACCCACTGATGATGGCGTAGGGGTGCTGAAACATGTTTGGGAACTTGGAAAAAACGGTGTTTTGCATAACTAGCGGATCTTACATCCAACAAATTAGTAGGCAACGCAACAAGAGCATAAATATTCTTGTACATTTACACGTAGAATATGGATAAATATATAGACAGATATGGGGAAAATATCGGAGAATATACAAAATATGGAAAAATGGGTAAAATATGTAAAAATATGTATACTAAATGGGAATACACGATATTCTTTGTTATACTTAGGGAGTAATCGAAATTTGCGCAATAAGCCATGGATATATAGGTGTTGAATTACATCTCACATACAGTTAGTAAAAAGAACCTTATGCAAAGAGAATAAGCGGAATTTGTGTTTAATGTAACCACTCGATAGATATAGGGGAGGGATGAAATACATATATAAGCATGTGCTTTAATATTTTTTTAAAAACCGTACGTTCTAGAAACATACTGTCAAGACGAAACTATCGTATTTCCCAGCATGTGGTCCATACTGAACAGCAATAGAGAATTGTAAAAATAATTTAGCAGGAAAATATGGAAAATAATCTGATAACAAATGGAAATACAGGATATCTACACTTATACCAAGACAGCACTAGACATACATAGGAGACGTATGATACCACACACACACACACACACACACAAACTTAGAAAAAAAAGAAAAACATTATACAGAGAAAGCATTCAGAATTTGCTGTAGTACTTTAACGCAACCATCAGATGCAGGAGAGGGATTGCACAGCATATACAGGCGTTTGGAAATTCCCCTTACAAACTTCTAGGATTTGTAGAGGGCAATCACTATATAATATTTGCAATAGGAACCCACGCCGCGAATTTTCAGTTTCCGTTCTATGACGGTTTCAGTTCAGATGTTTAACTCATTCACTTCTACAATAGGTACTGAATTAGGCGTGAAGCAGTACAGTTATTAGGTAACGATTCGAAAGGAAACAAAACGATAGCACGTAAGCACATTTGTTTGTATTAACACTTAACGATTCTTGTTTCTGATATTCCAAAAGAAAGTAGAACCCAACATACTCTACCAACAGAACATTACTGAATGCATTACAACAGCGGCTCGATGTCGCGGCCACCAACGTTGTTACAGACATCGTACCTACGTAGCATGTCCTGGTACACACTCTCCATCCCACCTGGTGCCTCTTCAGTTTCTAGCGCAGCGGCCACAACTCGCGTCAGCATATCTCCCTCCGATCGACAGGAGTCTTGTAAATTACGACCCCAGAAGAAGTAGCCCGTAGGAGTTAAATCGGGCGATCGCGGTTGGACCATCTCAGCCTATCCATCCTTCACCATATCGTCTGTTTAGATGTCTCCGAACCGATGGTGGGAAGTAAGGTGGTGCATCATCGTGCTGATACTACATTTTTCGACGGAAATTCAGTGGCACAACTTCCAAGAACGGGCCCAGTACGTTTCATAGGAAATCTGAGACTTTTCTCTTTCCCTCAGAAGACATGGACGCGTTGCACATCTGAACTGAAACCGTCGTAGAACAGAAACGGTGCGTTTCCGGACGCGGATTCCTTTTCAAAATATTATTTACTCACTCCCCTCTACAAGTCTACAAGTTTGTAACGGAAATTTCCATACATCCTGTGTATGCTTTAACAGTGTGAAGATGGGGTATTCTATAGAGCTGTTGTATACACAAAACTACCATAGACATGTAGGTCATATCGCATTAGCAATATGCATAATGGGAAAAAAATTATCAGGAAAGCACTGTAAGCATAAAAAAATTGAGGTTATGTGATATAAAGTGGAGTTGACCGACGTCAAAATGTATGTTCTAAGGGATCAAGTGCCTCGACTATTGCATTATTGCATCAGCTTCGTGGATGTAATGCAAGACTCTCCTATGATTTTGAACAAAATGGAGCTGTGTGACTACCTAACATCCAAGATCTATAAGGCAAGACGATTTTTGTATGGTTTATATTACACTAAAGATACATATTCGTAGGCTCTAAAACCAATTCCTCGGGAGATGACATGTCATATCATCCATAACTGCTCCCACTGCTTGGCGTTAGGTTAAGGTGCTGTCGTTACCTCGTCAGAGCCATTCCTATCTGATGTGGTAACAGCCAGCTAGTGCCCATCAGTGTCCCACAGTTTAATGTTAAACATTTACCGCTGTACATTATTATTATTTTACATAAACTAATAAACTCTTGCTACAAATTGAAATTGGTCGACATTAAAACAAGTATTCTAATAAAATATTGTAACAGTTCTGTTTAGTAAACGATATATTTATTATAAAAAAGCGCCATGCTATTAAAAGCTGAAGAAACGCATTATAGGCTCCGACTACAAAAGACCATAGTTTATAAACACCTGGTGGTAACCTGTTTGGAAATATTTTGCTACAGTTTGGGAAAGCAGTTACTGCATATGACTAAGTTGTGTTTGACTGGTGGGTATTTAATGATGTAGGTTACATATCATGAGGGGTTATGGAATGCATCTGCATCAAGCAACTAAGAGGACTCTCACATAGCACAATAATAAGCTGCATCTACACCTACATCCATACTCCGCAAACCACCTGACGGTGTGTGGCGGAGGGTACCTCGAGTACCTCTATCGGTTCTCCCTTCGATTCCAGTCTCGTATTGTTCATGGAAAGAAAGATTGTCGGTATGCCTCTGTGTGAGCTCTAATCTCTCTGATATTATCCTCATCGTCTCTTCACGAGATATACGTAGGAGAGAGCAATATACTGCTTGACTCCTCGGTGAAGGTATGTTCTCGAAACTTCAACAAAAGCACCTACCGAGCTACTGAGCGTCTCCCTTGCAGAGTTTATCTGGAGTTTATCTATCATCGCCGTAACGCTTTCCCTATTACTAAATGATTCTGTAACGAAGCGCGCTGCTCCCCGTTGGGTCTTCTCTACCTTTTCTATCAACCCTATCTGATACGGATCCCACACCGGTGAGCAGTATTCAAGCAGTGGGCGAACAAGTGTACTGTAACCTACTTCCTTTGTTTTCGGACTGCATTTTCTTAGGATTCTTCCAATGAATCTCAGTCTGGCATCTACTTTACTGATGATTAATTTTATATGGCCGCTCCATTTTAAATCAGTCCTAATGCCTACTCCCAGATAATTTATGGAATTAACTGCTTCCAGTTGATGACCTGCTATATTGTAGCTAAATGATAAAGGATCTTTCTTTCTATGTATTCGCAGCACATTACACTTGTCTGCATTGAGATTCAATTGCCATTCCCTACACAATGCGTCAATTCGTTGCAGATCCTCCTGCATTTCAGTACAATTTTCCATAGTTTCAACCTCTCGATATACTACAGCATCATCCGCAAAAAGTCCCAGTGAACTTCCGATGTTATCCACAAGGTAATTTATATATATTGTGAATAGCAACGGTCCTACGACATGATTATTTCGTGAGCACGTGGGTGGTGCTTTGCAGACGTCAAACGAGTCAGTAGGAAATTTTGTCTATGGAAAAAGAAGAATTCAGGTAGATACGTACTAGTTAATGGTTGACTTGTGTAGATGTACATATTGCAGACAATTAGCGCTAAGTAAAGGTTATAAACTATGCATTGTCTGCCTATAGTCCATATATATCAATACATATTACACTACTGGCCATTAAAATTGCTACACCACGAAGGCGACGTGCTACAGACGCGAAATTTAACCGACTACAAGAAGATGACGTGATATTCAAATGATTAGCTTTTCAGAACATTCACACGAGGTTGGCGCCGGTGGCGACACCTACAACGTGCTGACATGAGGAAAGTTTCCAACCGATTACTCATACACAAATAGCAGTTGACCGGCGTTGCCTGGTGAAACGTTGTTGTGATGCCTCGTGTAAGGAGGATAAATGCATACCATCACGTTTCCGACTTTGATAAAGGTCGGATTGTAGCCTATCGCGATTGCTGTTTATCGTATAACGACATTGCTGCTCGCGTTGGTCGAGATCCAATGACTGTTACGGAACGCCGTGCTGAATCCCAACGGCCTCGTATCACTAGTAGTCGAGATGACAGGCATTTTATCTGCATGGCTGTAACGGATCGTGCAGCCACGTCTCGATCCCTGAGTCAACAGATGGGGACGTTTGCAAGACAACAACCATCTGCACGAACAGTTCGACGACGTTTGCAGCAGCATGGACTATCAGCTCGGAGACCATGGCTGCGGTTACCCTTGACGCTGCATCACAGACAAGGAGCGCCTGCGATGGTGTACTCAACGACGAACCTGGGTGCACGAATGGCAAAACGTCATTTTTTCGGATGAATTCAAGTTCTGTTTACAACATCATGGTGGTCGCATGCGTGTTTGGCGACATCGCTGTGGACGCACATTGGAAACGTGTATTCGTCAACGCCATACTGGCGTATCACCCGGCGTGATGGTATTTGGTGCCATTCGTTACACATCTCGGTCACCTCTTGTTCGCATTGACGGCAATTTGAATAGTGGAAGTTACATTTCAGATGTGTTACTACCCGTGGCTCTACCCTTCATTCGAACCCTGCGAAACCCTACATTTCAGCAGGATAATGCACGACCGCATGTTGCGCGTCCTGTACGGACTTTCTGGACACAGGAAATATTCGACTGCTGCCCTGGCCAGCACATTCTTCAGATCTCTCACCAATTGAAAACGTCGGGTCAATGGTGGCCGAGCAACTGGCTCAATGCGCCAGTCACTACTCTTGATGAACTGTGGTATCGTGTTGAAGCTGCATGGACAGCTGTACTTGTACACGCCATCCAAGCTCTGTTTGACTCAATGCCCAGGCGTATCAAGGCCGTTATTACGGCCAGAGGTGATTGTTCTGGGTACTGATTTCTCAGGATCTATGCACTCAAATTGCGTGAAAATGTAATCACTTGTCAGTTCTAGTATAATATATTTGTCCAATGAATACCCGTTTATCATCTACATTTCTTCTTGGTGTAGCAATTTTAATGACCAGTAATATATAAAAATAGATGTACATATACAGGTATGTATTGACTTGGTGTCTAATTTCGTAGCGTTTTTCCATGTGTGTAATGAACATAACAGATACACATAAGAGAGACTTAATTTATCGATAATATACCCTCCTTCACTATTTACAACAGTTTGCCAATGTGATTTTGAGGCGAAGAACTCGTCGGGGCGTGTTCGGAGTGCATTTTCATTTGGAAAGGAAGTTCCTTGGAGATTGTTCGATAGAAAGCGGAATAAGGTGATATTAGGTGCATAAGGTGGGCGCAGAATGACTTTCCAACCTAACCCCTGTATAGTGTTTTTTGTCAGTCTAGCAGTATGTGGGCGGGCGTTATCGTGGAGAACATCACTTCACTCAGTCTGCCTGGTCGTTGTTCTCGGATTGCGTCCCCAAGACGTCTCAGTTGTTGACAATAAATGTCAGCACTGTTGGCTACACCTCGGGGAAGCAATTCGCAGGACATCGCACAATCGCTGTTCCACCACATGCATAACAATACCTTCTGTGGAAGCGCGCTGGTGTTTGTACGGGGAGCTGCTGCTTTGTTTGGGCTCAACCATTCCTTTCTTTTCCTAATGTTAGCATAAACACAACACTTCTCGTCACCGGTAGTGATACAGGGTAGGAGTGGTAGGTTCTGTTCACGAGACAATTGATGACGAGCAAGCAGAGCTGCACATATGGCCACTCACTAATTTTTGTGATTTTGGTTCAGAGCATGTGGTATCCATACACCCGATTTTTGAACCTTCCCCATTTCAGTGAAATGTCGCACGAGAATGGAAAGATCACAGTTCATCACATTTGCCAGTTCTCGAGTACAATGATGTGGATCACTGTGGATTAATGCGTTTAAACGATCTTCATCAAACCCCAAAGCGCTTCCTCAACTTGGAGAGTCACTAATGTCAAAACAATCCTACTTAGAACCATTTCCTTGTCGTTCTCCGTCTGATGATACTATTCCTACACAGGGAGCAAATGCTTCTGGCTGCCTCCGCTGCTGTCACCTCTCTACTGAATTCAAACAGAAGAATATATCGGAAATGTTCCGATTTCCACACTTGTCCCTCCATTTTGTTGCTTTCACAGCTCCACTATCTCCAAATCACAAAATGACAATATGTAAACTCAAACAGCGTCATTGAACTACAAATAAAAGTGACACTCGATAAATAAACCCATAGCAACGCAAAACAAAAACGCTACGAACTTGTGCACCAACCTAATATGTATGTATATTCCAAGTCTCTTTCTAACCACTGAACCGATCTCAACTAAACTTCGTAGAAAGATCACTTACTATTTTGAAACCATCGCTGTGGAGGTAAGAACCTCCTACCTATCAAAGGGTTAGGGGTGTGGATGAAAAAGCAGCATAATCTACAACTCGCGAATACCCTTACTTTAGTCACCCGGTATTTGAGAATGAGACCACTTAGTGACTTGCAACAAACCAGGGGCAAAGCAGTTTTTCATGTCAGTAGGGGTTAAAATTTTCCCGATACATGTGATATAGAAATTTTGAGTACATTGTTATCCGCTCTTCATTTCCTCCTTTTCATTCCTACCTGTACAGTGTACTTTTAATACCTGGTCAATGTTACAAACATAAACAAGCTAACTGTAAAATTATAGCAGAACCTGTTTCTCCATTCCCGGATTTTATGTTTTCCCGCCATTTAAGTTCTTTCTGTTGGTGCTGTTGCAAGCCCTATTCTTTTAATTAATTGCTTTAACGCCATTAAAATTTTCGAATGGATAACGTTTCCCACGCCTTAGACTTTTGAACCGCTGCCACAGGCATTAACATCGATTTTCGAATCGATTTATGGGAAGCTACATCTTGTTCTTGCTCATGCACAACGTCTAAGACAATACACAACATAAAAATGTACGGCTTGTTTCAGAATCGAAATAATTTTGGTTCTTTGAGAAATATAAGTGGCATTTTAGGGACACTTTCTAAATGTTTCCGTGATGTTTCGTCATCAGACTATTATAACCTGCAAAAAAAGCATTATAAACAAATTACTTTTTCCTCGCAAAGGCAAGTTACGTAACGCCCAAAACAATGCGCAAAAAATCTGGTTTCAACTTAGTGCGACTAGATTGTACAAAGATTCTCATTGGTAAATCTTCTATACACTTAGTTCCTTTGTAGTAAGACTAACAAAATTACTTCAGTTTTCAACTGCATCTTCATGCTATTCGGAATTATTATGCATTTTTGCAGATTCGTGTGCCTTTTTGAAATTGGTATGTGGACGGCTCATAAATGCGTCATGATGGCTGCCACGCGTTATACGCCGTCAAAAAAGCACACAACTTACATTTCCCACTTTTAATTGCTTCAAAGTAAACTACCAATGGATATAATGACAACAATCCAATTGAGGTATTCTCTTTACGCCATCTACATCATTCCTGAAACTATAATGTATTTCAGGTTGATATGGATTCAATAAAACCTTATACGTTAGAGATCATGTTCGACAGAATTCCTGGATGCATTACGTGTTCCCATCTCTCACTGTATGAGGGTAGTAATGCACCCAGTAACACTGTCGAACATGATCGGTTTGGTGGTCCAGCAGTTCTATGACGAGGCATAATGTTGCATGGGCGCACGAGTACTAACTTCCAGATCTTTGAACACGGTACCTTCACAGGTAACGCTAACGTGACACTGTACTCCTCCGCCATGTGCGTCTTTTCAGGAGTGCCCTCTGCACTTGTTTCATTTTTATTCACGACAGTGAGCTACCCCGTCGAACTGCGGAGGTGGAGGAGCTCTTGGAACGAAAGGATATTTGGCGAATGGACTAACCTGCTCGTTCGACCGCCTTAAGCCCCATCGGATACGTGTATCATTCGTTGTGGAGGCTTACTGCAGCACGTCCCCACGCACTGGGGTCAATCAGCAGTTAAATGCTCTCGTGGAGGAGTGGAACGCCCTACCACAAAAGCTCCTTACCACCCTTGTAGTCAGCACGGGAGCACGTTGCAGATCATGCACTGCCGTCCGTGGTGGTCACACACACTATTAAGAACTATGTTCTGCGTTTTCTAATGTCCAGGAGACAGTTCTATAAAGCGGTGCCTTTAGTGTAATTACTGTCAATTCTGAACGTCTAACTGGGCATTTCTTTCAGTTACCTTTTGTACTATACTCTAGCAGTTCTTTCTATGTATCGTCCAGGTTTGACAGCGCTTCTAGAGTTTTGTACGCCATTGTATCCTTCTGTTCACTCACTTTCAGTTATCATTCGTTTATGAGGTACAAATAAATTCAGAGTATTGGTAATTTTTTCACTTTTTTTTACACCTCAAAGTGCACACAATTCCAAGTAAACCACATTCATGCATCACTGCTCACTTACAGCTCGTTGTTGGCTACAGAAATTTTGAGATAAGCTTCATTCGTTGCCGACAACACCCTCGGGCTTTACCGATTAGATGAGTTTCCTGACAGCGCATTGGAGACATGTTCATGCGCAGGTGTGGTGCTTGTTTTCAGTAGTGATTAAGAAATTAATGAAATGAGGGCTGTTGTAAAACGATTACTCGATGAGCGCCACACAGTGTAAGAGCGCATTGGTTGGCAGTAGTTCCATTGCCTCTGACTTCCTATAGTTACCGATAAGTGTCGATCAGTGACCACAAAGTACACTACTGGACATTAAAATTGCTAAACCAAGAAGAAAGGCAGATGATAAACGGGTATTCATTGGACAAATATATTATACTAGAACTGACATGTGATTACATTTTCACGCAATTTGGGTGCATACATCCTGAGAAATCAGTACCCAGAACAATCACCTCTGGCCGTAATAACGGCCTTGATACGCCTGGGCATTGAGTCAAACAGAGCTTGGATGGCGTGTACAAGTACAGCTGCCCATGCAGCTTCAACACGATACCACAGTTCATCAACAGTAGTGACTGGCGCATTGAGCCAGTTGCTCGGCCACCATTGACCAGACGTTTTCAATTGGTGAGAGATCTGGAGAATGTGCTGGCCAGGGCAGCAGTTGAACATTTTCTGTATCCAGAAATGCCCGTACAGGGCCTGCAACATGCAGTCGTGCACTATCCTGCTGAAATGTAGGGTTTCGCAAGGATCGAATGAAGGGTAGAGCCACGGGTCGTAACACATCTGAAATGTAACGTCCACTGTTCCAAGTGGCGACAATGCGAACAAGAGGTGACCGAGACGTGTAACCAATGGCACCCCATACCATCACGCCGGGTGATACGCCAGTATGGCGATGACGAATACACGCTTCCATGGCGCGTTCACCGCGATGTCGCCAAACACTAATGCGACCATCATGATGCTGTAAACAGAACCTGCATTCATCCGAAAAAATGACGTTTTGCCATTCGTACACCCAGGTTCGTCGTTGAGTACACCATCGCAGGCGCTCCTTGTCTGTGATGCAGCGTCAAGGGTAACCGCAGCCATGGTCTCCGAGCTGATAGTCCATGCTGCTGCAAACGTCGTCGAACTGTTCGTGCAGCTGGTTGTTGTCTTGCAAACGTCCCCATCTGTTGACTCAGGGATCGAGTCGTGGCTGCACGATCCGTTAAAGCCATGTGGATAAGATGCCTGTCATCTCGACTGCTAGTGATACGAGTCCGTTGGGATCCAGCACGGCGTTCCGTATTACCCTCCTGAACCCACCGATTCCATATTCTGCTAACAGTCATTGGATCTCGAACAACGCGAGCAGCAGTGTCGCGATAGGATAAACCGCAATCGCGATAGGCTACAATCCGACCTTTATCAAAGTCGGAAACGTAATGGCACGCATTTCTCCTCCTTACACGAGGCATCACAACAACGTTTCACCAGGTAACGCCCGTCAACTGCTGTTGGTGTATGAGAAATCGGTTGGAAACTTTCCTCATGTCAGCACGTTGTAGGTGTCGCCACCGGCGCCAAACTTGTGTGAATGCTCTGAAAAGCTAATCATTTAAATATCACATCATCTTCTTCCTGTCGGTTAAATCTAATGCAGTACGCTACTTTAAATTAGCCCTTGACATTTTTAGCCATTTTTGTCGTGCTGCTGTTTTGCTGCACCAACAACGTTCTTAGATCTACGAAGAATGGAGCACCTTTTAACTTGGAAACTGGGAGGGTGACTTTTTGGTCCCTTGGCAGGCAACATTTCCGAGACAGAACCCTGACCATGACATCCTTCTTAATGGGACAGTGTGCATACATAGTAGTTTCGTCACTCAGTTGATTAGCTGCTTCATTTCATTTTATTATAGATATTAATAATGCCTGGAATTTGTCGACATGTAAACTTTATTTCCTTATCAGCTACATACTATTCTCAAGTACTAAAATCCCAAATATTCTCGATATGAAAATCAAAGTAGTCCCATACTCAGTGAATAAGCCTAGGTTAGCACATGCAGGGAGCTCTTGGTAAGGTCCTAATGGAGGTGGTTTGCCGTTGAATTCTTCCGACTTGTTATGAAGTACCAAGCGTGTATCTGCGTCGTGCGAATGACTGCGGTGAGTTCTTGTGCAGTATAATGTTGTGTTTGTGTTGTTATAGAAAGGGGGAGGATAGAAGCCGGTGCCAGTACATAGCCTACGCCTCTCGAGTAGCACAAAGCGGGCCGCCAAACTTATGGATATAGAAATGTTAATTTAATTTTGCATTTTCGTCATATAGACATTTAATTTTTGAAGGATGATGTTACTCTTGGTCCGCCTCTGTAGCCAATTGGTCAGCATGTTTGACTCCAATATGGAGGACCGTAGGTCTCTAGAAGAGCGTAGCGTTCCAAAAGATTGGAAAAGGGCACAGGTCTTCCCCGTTTTCAAGGAGGGACGTCGAACAATTGTGCAGAACTATAGACCTATATCTCTAACGTCGATCAGTTGTAGAATTTTGGAACACGTATTATGTTCGAGTATGATGACTTTTCTGGAGACTAGAAATCTACTCTGTAGGAATCAGCATGGGTTTCGAAAAAGACGATCGTGTGAAACCCAGCTCGCGCTATTCGTCCACGAGACTCAGAGTGCCATAGACACGGGTTCCCAGGTAGATGCCTTGTTTCTTGACTTCCGCAAGGCGTTTGATAAAGTTCCCCACAGTCATTTAATGAACAAAGTAAGAGCATATGGACTATCCGGCCAATTGTCTGATTGGGTTGAAGAGTTCGTAGATAACAGAACGCAGCATGTCATTCTCAATGGAGGGAAGTCTTCCGAATTAAGAGTGATTTCAGGTGTGCCGCAGGGGAGTGTCGTAGGACCGTTGCTATTTACAATATATATAAATTACCTTGTGGATAACATCGGAAGTTCACTGAAGCTTTTTGCGGATGATGCTGTAGTATATCGAGAGGTTGTAACAATGGAAAATTGTACTGAAATGCAGAAGGACCTCCAACGAATTGACGCATGGTGCAGGTAATGGCAATTGAATCTCAACGTGGACAAGTGTAATGTGCTTCGAATACATAGAAAGATAGATCCTTTATCATTTAGCTACAAAATAGCATGATGACTGGGTGTTGTGTGCTGTCCTTAGGTTAGTTAGGTTTAAGTAGTTCTAAGTTCTAGGGGACTAATGACCATAGATGTTAAGTCCCATAGTGCTCAGAGCCATTTGAACCATTTGAACAAAATAGCAGGTCAGCAACTGGAGGCAGTTAATTCCATAAATTATCTGGGAGTACGCATTAGGAGTGATTTAAAATGGAATGATCATATAAAGTTGATCGTCGGTAAAGCAGATGCCAGACTGAGATTCATTGGAAGAATCCTAAGGAAATGCAGTCCGAAAACAAAGGAAGTAGGTTACAGTACACTTGTTCGCCCACTGCTTGAGTACTACTCACCGAAAGCAGCCCGCTTCGTTACAGGATCATTTAGTAATCGCGAAAGCGCTGGGGAGATGTTAGATAAACTCCAGTGGAAGACTCTGCAAGAGAGACGCTCAGTAGCTCGGTAGGGACTTTTGTTAAAGTTTCGAGAACATAGCTTCACCGAGGAGTCAAACAGTATATTGCTCTCTCCTACGTATATCTCGCGAAGAGACCATGAGGATAAAATCAGAGAGATTAGACCCCACACAGAGGCATACCGACAATCTTTCTTTCCACGAACAATACGAGACCTGAATAGAAGGGAGAATCAATAAGTACTCTAAGTGCATGAAGCAGGATGCTAGAGGATGATAGCGCGTGGACTTCTGGAGTTTAGTTTTTAGATGTAATTTTTAAGATTTTTGATTAATTTTTTACATGTTTGTGTTTAACGTCCATTTATGACCCAACAATTCATTCTTCGACTTTTGACAAAAAAGACAGTACACATACTTCTAGGAAAAACGCAACAGTGTGATTCATCTGCTATCGCATCACTTGGTGTTGTTAACTTGTGCCAGGTGTGGGTACTGAAAGAAAAACTAGGTGTTGTACAAAATGTAAAGTCCATCCGTCAAATATCGATGTTCATGTGTTGATTTCTTAGATTCGCTTCTAAAACTAAAGGAAAATACCAAAGTGCATGAGCCAGTTGTTCCAGCAGACGTTAAAAAAGATTTTGTAACTACAAGCACGTGTTGTCCTACAACAGATGTTCCCTCACTTTCGAGATTCCCTGCATGCTGTCTCTCATACACTGCAATAGCCTTTATAAAACAGTTGGTCATTTTAGTTATAATTACCCAAGTTTTAGGTCCTAAAAATCTAGGTCCATAGGTTACAGGCCCATTTTCATGTTCGTAAAGTAAAAGAATTTTCACTAGATGCAGCTGGCCCCATGCCCCCCGCCCTCCCCCTCTGCAGACGCAGGACGGGGAAGTAGCGGTTTGTTGCTTTAATTTTGGACAGCAGTTTACAGTCAGTGCCATCAACAAGAAAATTATATTCATTCTTGTGCCCCTTGAATGTTTCTAACTTATTAAACACACTCCCAACCCATTCAGATCTTCTTCATTTATTTCAGTCATTATTTTCAATCTGATAACCGATTTACGTTTCTTTCAGAACGATCATTTTAGTACTTGTATGAAACATTCTCGATTTTCATGATATGCAGACTTGAGCAAAAGCTCAAACTCTCAACGATCTCTCCCATCTTCAGCGACAACTGACAGATGTGATGGACAGAACACAGAGAACCATAAGGATCAGTGGGCTGTGAACCTTACGGATGCAGGATGACGAAATGTTGAGCAAGGTGGTGAGGGCCTGTTAGGCGCCCTGGGCGCCAATGAGACAGCCTTAGTGGTTTAGACATTTATTAGTTTTGGTTGTACAACTGAATCATCTTCTCCGTTAAAGCAACAACGGCAGCGGAGGAGGTACACGAGATAGGAACGCACTGAATTAGCCAGCTCAGCAATCTTAAGACCGTCGGTGAGGTTACGGCCACCAACACAGCAGGAGCAGCGAAGTGCAAGGCTGCCGACCCAGCTGCGGCAGGTGTTGCTTGTCCGGCAGTGACACCCCACAGCAGCGTAAGTCGTTTTAATAGGGAAAACACATGGACATCTAATTAGTGCCCCAGTAAGCTTCCAGCAGCTCTACATCGGACTGCTGTGGTAATGTAGAGTGACGTCGTGGGCTCTCCATCAGAGGAAGACTGTGGATGCCAATGTTCTCCCACAGATGAAAGTTAGGGGCAATAGCAGATATCGCGCCTCCCTGGTATAGCGACAGTCTGACCGTGCGCCAGTCACCATCAGTTAGCTCCCAATGATTCAGTGATAGAAGATTCCATGTCTTCACATCAGCAGAGGAGAGGTCGGCAGCTCACAACAGCTAAGCCCAACAGACCAGACTGGCTGCAGTCTCAAAGATAGAGATCATTTAGCGATTTGTAGTCAGCACATCACATGTCCTGCGTAGATGGTGGCTCACTGCAACTACAGCAGAGAAAGGACCGGGTGGTCGAGTATTTTTAGTTGTCCGTTGGAGGCAGTGACGTTATCCACTGGTGAGGATGATTGTACACTCCTGGAAATTGAAATAAGAACACCGTGAATTCATTGTCCCAGGAAGGGGAAACTTTATTGACACATTCCTGGGGTCAGATACATCACATGATCACACTGACAGAACCACAGGCACATAGACACAGGCAACAGAGCATGCACAATGTCGGCACTAGTACAGTGTATATCCACCTTTCGCAGCAATTCAGGCTGCTATTCTCCCATGGAGACGATCGTAGAGATGCTGGATGTAGTCCTGTGGAACGGCTTGCCATGCCATTTCCACCTGGCGCCTCAGTTGGACCAGCGTTCGTGCTGGACGTGCAGACCGCGTGAGACGACGCTTCATCCAGTCCCAAACATGCTCAATGGGGGACAGATCCGGAGATCTTGCTGGCCAGGGTAGTTGACTTACACCTTCTAGAGCACGTTGGGTGGCACGGGATACATGCGGACGTGCATTGTCCTGTTGGAACAGCAAGTTCCCTTGCCGGTCTAGGAATGGTAGAACGATGGGTTCGATGACGGTTTGGATGTACCGTGCACTATTCAGTGTCCCCTCGACGATCACCAGTGGTGTACGGCCAGTGTAGGAGATCGCTCCCCACACCATGATGCCGGGTGTTGGCCCTGTGTGCCTCGGTCGTATGCAGTCCTGATTGTGGCGCTCACCTGCACGGCGCCAAACACGCATACGACCATCATTGGCACCAAGGCAGAAGCGACTCTCATCGCTGAAGACGACACGTCTCCACTCGTCCCTCCATTCACGCCTGTCGCGACACCACTGGAGGCGGGCTGCACGATGTTGGGGCGTGAGCGGAAGACGGCCTAACGGTGTGCGGGACCGTAGCCCAGCTTCATGGAGACGGTTGCGAATGGTCCTCGACGATACCCCAGGAGCAACAGCGTCCCTAATTTGCTGGGAAGTGGCGGTGCGGTCCCTTACGGCACTGCGTAGGATCCTACGGTCTTGGCGTGCATCCGTGCGTCGCTGCGGTCCGGTCCCAGGTCGACGGGCACGTGCACCTTCCGCCGACCACTGGCGACAACATCGATGTACTGTGGAGACCTCACGCCCCACGTGTTGAGCAATTCGGCGGTACGTCCACCCGGCCTCCCGCATGCCCACTATACGCCCTCGCTCAAAGTCCGTCAACTGCACATACGGTTCACGTCCACGCTGTCGCGGCATGCTACCAGTGTTAAAGACTGCGATGGAGCTCCGTATGCCACGGCAAACTGGCTGACACTGACGGCGGCGGTGCACAAATGCTGCGCAGCTAGCGCCATTCGACGGCCAACACCGCGGTTCCTGGTGTGTCCGCTGTGCCGTGCGTGTGATCATTGCTTGTACAGCCCTCTCGCAGTGTCCGGAGCAAGTATGGTGGGTCTGACACACCGGTGTCAATGTGTTCTTTTTTCCATTTCCAGGAGTGTATATGGCCCGGTTTTCTGGGATCGTCAACATTCTTCACTGCTCCTTGGTGTCTCAACTACCGCTTTCAGCTCTTCAGATTGGTGGTTTCTACAATGTCACTGGACTGAAAGGCGTTTTGGTGAAAGATTTATGTATTGTTACAGCAACTTACAGTTCTGACAGAATGACGTTATGTTCCCTTCGCAATGAGGGCACATGCTGAACTGGCGATTGAGACATATCACTCCAGCGATGCGTGGCAATGGCATCAACTGTTTGCCACTATATTTGCAGTATCAGCTTTCCTGCCTGTTTGACATTCTGGCCGCAACACTGCTCTCAAACCTGTCTTGGCATCGCTCGGTGCTATCTGGAAAAGATTGAGCATTCGCCCGGTATATCTTTCTGCGCTGCAACAGAATGTTTTATACAAGGAAATCGACCAAATTATTTTTTCTCGTATTTCATTCTTACTTTGTCAGTCGTTTTCGACAATGAAAGGCCATAAACGACGACAGTTGAAAAAAATTTGAAGTTTAGGTGAACTCTTCTGTCAGATCCAATTTACTATTTAATCCTCAGACAATGGTCATAGCGAGTCAAGTACAGAGAAGCATACCCCATCAGCTCAAAAAGTTTCGAGACTGGATTACGTAGTCTCCCCTCCCCCCCTCTTCCATGATTACAGCGCACAGGAACGTTTATACAACCATGTTGTTCAACTCTTGCATCGCAATAGCTTAAATTTCGGTTATGTCGTCAAAAAGGTGACCCTCCATGTGAATTTCTGCACTTTGTCGTTTTTCGTAGTTTCGTATTAATAACACTAAGTCTCGTCACTTGTGACTTTTTTTTCAGAAAAGAAACTCCGTGCTTTGCAGTTCATAAAAGTCGCGGCAGGCCTCCACGAGTCGTTTCTGTCCGGGACCCAAGGTGTGCGGACAAACTTCGCACACAATTTTCTCTTCTTCGAAACATTCTGGAAAATGTCTTGAACATTTTGTTTAGACATGTTGCTCCATTGCGATTTGCGACATAACAATTTTGACACATAACGGTTGCACACAAACTACTTAACACTGTCTGCTCACCACAGTCTGATCGAATGCAAATATGATTTCTACAGTTGTTATTTCAAACTGCCACCGTAGATGCTGCGCTGACGTCGTTTGTTCGACAGGAAAAAATTCAGTCTCGAAATTTTTTGTATGGACAGTGTATGGCAGGGACACCACACACCAGCCGTGTACTTTAGCTTCTTAGCATTAGAAAGTAGCTACGTTGTTTCATTTCAAGGCTGAACGTACCTCATACTAATCCTCCCACCACGACAAAATTCTTACTACTACCGGAAATGGAACCTGATCTTCCACACTCAAAGCTCAGTTGCAGAGGTCGCTTCCTGCACAGGAACGTAACAGTTATTTCGTGGTTTTATTGATTTTTTATATAGTTAATGTGCAACCCAAAAACGCTTTCTGTATCTCGTCACATTGTCGCCAGATAGCTCAAAAATCTGAGCAACAGATAATATGACGCACTTATAAATGGAATGATATCCTGAAAATTGAAGATTTGAGCACTAGCTATCTTTCCACACTGCCAAATACTCTCGCAGTTCCTATGAAATACCTGGACCTATGTTTGGAAGGTGTTATACGTTTCGTGCAATAAGCAATTGGTCCCCGTCGTCTCCTGATACATTGAATACAGTATTAAACTCCGGTCAGTGGTTTTCTGACTTACAGTAGAGTTGAGATTTTTTCCTACAGCTTTATTAGTTCCTTTTTCTGCAACATAAACATCTTGATGAAAATAAACTTAATCAGACAAACATACCTACAGCACAGTAGTAGGCGAATGAAAGCATTAACTTACTGCTGACCTGGAAGAATTCTTCATAACGAAAGCATTACGGCACGAATTTCCTTGCCATAGGATAATGTAACCTCCCCCTCACTTATCGACCTTAATGACAGTGAAAAATTAAACCGCGTGTACCTAATGGAAATTTGGGAAAAGCAATCGTCACCGAAGTTAATTTGTCGGTAAAGAGGGAGGAAAGGGTTACATCTAAATGAAAGGAAAAATGCAAATGAAACTGGTTGAAATTAATTTTGAAAAGTGGTAAAGTTAATAAAGAAAGTAAATGTGCGTCCGTTACGTTAACAATTAACTAGCGGTAATTACATATTTGAGATTTGGGGAAATTACGGTCGCCAGTCCTAAGGACAATTACTATAGTAACTGAAAAAGAAAGGTTATTACACATATAATTAGCACTAGAAGCGTGGCAACTGAAGGTTGACACGTGTAGTGTGAAAACTGAAAGTTTGTCAGAAGTAATAAGTTTCGCTACACTCTGACTTAATTTAGCAAAAGAATTAATAAAACCGGAAAATCGAAAGTTAATTTAGTGACTGAAGTTAATAGTGAGCTTTGTTTCTTAAGCATATCGAAATTCAGTAAAATAAGGTTAGTCTTGGGCTACCTCAACAATCATTTCAAAAGCTACTTGAATCTACGCAATTTGGAAATAAGAGATTTAGCTTCAAACTTGAATTAAATGATTCTGAACAATTAACAATAGTAAAATTTAGTACGTACCAAGCTGAGCTGCAGTCACAAGGTAAGCTAAAATATGCTAACAAAACTCGCACTCTTAATTTGTGCTCGTGTAATCTAAATATTGTAGACAGCTATGAATACCTTAACTGAACTTTGAAATTAAAGCAGTGAAATTGAATTATATTATTTTAATGCTGGCGTTTGAATTTCAACGACACTCGGGTTCATTTCGGAAAAGGAAGGGACCCTGCTTGGCAATGCAATTGGGACAATGAGCAACAAAGGTTCATGCTAAGTTGCTGTAATTTTGTAATGCAACAATTTTAAAAGTTTGAAAAGCTGAGGTCTGCCATACAGTTCTAAAACTTTACGTGCTTCCAGTCTTCCTTGTTGGTTGATTGAAGGTTTGAAGCCGTCGATCGAGGAGGTGGCGACAGTCACTCATTGTCCGCCGTCGCTGTTGCAGAAGCTGGATGTTGGCGCGCCTTCTTCTCGACACGGTCACCAGACGAAACGGGCTCTTGATGTGCGCCAGCTAATGCTTCCCGTTCGCAACACCGTGCTAGAAACCATTATAGCCAGTCGAGCGCAATTACATGCTGCCCAACCCCGAACGCGCGGCAACTCGCGGGAGCGTCACACAACACATCTGCTCCACTGCACTACTCCGGCCAGACTCCCTCTCTGACCGCGCTCCACGCGACAGAGTTAACACTACCAAAGATCCTAAACACTAGTTCTCCACACGACCTATCGATCTATTCGTTCGATAGTATAGTTTTCCTTAGGCCAGACCCAGCGTATAAATACAAATAATATTCACAAAACAACCAATTATACATCGACATAAATGCATATATATACAAATAGTAAAACAATTACAATATACAAAGACACAGAAATGTTATATCTTCAGGTAACAAAATAAGGAAAAAAATTTGCAGTGCAATAGATGGAAATAGGAGGATATGCATTTCCGGCGTTACAATAGGGACAGAAGTCTATAGTACAAAATGCAGTCTTACTTCTCTGATTATATTTTGTGAACTTAGTATGTGGTCAAACGATGACCTAACAAGCAATTGCTTCTGCACAGTAAATATTCAGTTCACTTGTAATCTTTAAAAATTAAAAAAAATAAGTCAGTTCTGTTATTGGCTTTAATTCTACTTTTTTATTTATTTTTTTTTTTTTAGGCAAGAACATCAAAACTGTTCCAGTAAACCTTCAGCTCTTACAACAGGTTTCGTGAATGGAGCAGTAATGTCACCGAAGCATCAACTACATACCCCTGCTAGAGACAGTAACTCAGTCGTTTAGTATCTCACAGTAAACTACCTTACATACACCCGAAAAACCAGAAACAGTAAATTTTTTCTAGAACGACTGTGCTCTTCGTACGGAGAAAGTAAAAAATATGTCTCGGTGGTAACTCTGCGGCCGAGGCGAAGTTCAATTGCCAGGCGCGCAGCTGTGCGACTCCCTCATTTCTCAATGCACAGTCCTTCAAGCTGTGACACAGGTACTCAGTTATACCAACATTCAGGCGAATGCATCACTACTTGGGGCAACAAGCCGAAAATGTTTGCACAGAGTTTCTAAAAGCGCAAAACAGTTAGCTGTAGAGAGTACGAGACAGAGAAAAGAATGACAGGAAAGCTCGGCGTTGGAGGAATAAATTGCGTCAGCTTTGTAGTCTCACAAATTCGCTACAATCTGTTGGCAGCTATACTACTGTGCATAATATCCGGAAAAAGAAAACTACATTGGAGATTCATGTGCGACAATGTATTCTTGCAGCAAACACTATACTTATGATTTCTATTTATCTGTCTATACTCAAAACCAGATCACTTGACAAGCCAAGCGTTTCTTGACCTTCGCTGACACCTCTAGGCGCTTATTAATTAAACAAAGCTGTTCTAAATCTTAGGGTTGGTTTGAGTATAAGTTACTTTTGTAGACAATGCGATATGCGTATTGTATGTCCTTGCCTTTGTCCAACGTAATATTTGTCTCACCTTGCCTGTCATAGGAAGGCCTACTTCGTGAAATCCGAAGATCAATTTGATTTTTACACATACAAAATATACTTTCTTTTGATACCGCCAATGTCCCGCATTGTGCGCAGGGTCGGCAGGGTTAAGTACGAAGTTGGCATGGTTAATTTTTAAGTGGTGGCCGGATGCCCTTCCTGCCGCCACCCCACACTCCCCGGGACGGAAGTAGTGTACCCCAGCTGTCTGCGACCAGTGTAAATCGTGGAATAGTGTGAATGTGTTTCAAATGTCTGTGAGTCGTGTAACTGAGGCGGGATGTGGGGACCAGCCTGGTATTCACCTAGTAGGATGTGAAAAACCGCCTAAAAACCACATCCAGGCTGGCCACCACACCGGCCGTCTTCGTTAATCCGCCGGGCGGATTCGATCCGGGGCCGGCGCGCCTACCCGAGTCCAGGAAGCAGCGCGTTAGCGCTCTCAGGTACCCTGGCGGGTCTACATACAAAATATACTGATGGGAAAAAAATCTCAACACCGAAAAATAAGTAATATAGAGTAATCAAATTTCGGAATTACATTTACCCAGGTAACGTGTTTAAGTGATTAACATTGCAAGATCATAGATTAATGTAAGCACGAGATAGGCCATTGCAAATGTAAAATACTGCCATATTAATAACAGCTGTAACCGCCATAATGTTGAATGCAAGCATGCAAACGTGTATGCATTCTGCTCTACAGGTACCGGATGTCAGTTTGTGGGGTAAAGTTTCATGCCTGTTGCGGTTGGTCGATCGGTTAATGCTGGTTGCGGATGACGGTGGAGTTGTCACCCACTGATGTCCCACACGCGCTCGGATTGAGACAGGTCTGTTAATCGAACAAGTTAAGGCAACATATCGACACTCTGTAAAGCATGTTGGGTTACAGCAGCGGTATGTGAGTGAGCGTTATCCTGTTGGAAAACACCCTTTGGAAAGCTGTTCATGAATGACAGCACAACATGTAGAATCACCACACTGTTGCACAGATTTGCAGTAAGGGTGCGCGGGGCAACCAAGTTAGTGCTCCTGCTGTCGTAAGAAATTGCACACCAAACCATGACTCCAGGAGTAGGTCTAATGCGTCTAGCACACAGACAGGTTGGTTGCAGGCCTTCAACAACACTCGGCCATCACCGCCACCGAGACAGAACCAAGTTTTATCAGAAAGCACAACTGATCTCCTCCCTGCCCTCCAATGAGCTCTCGCTTGACACCACTGAACTCGCAAATGATGGGGATTTGGGGCGGTAGAATGCACGCTACAGGGCCTCTGGCTCGGAACTATCCTCGAGAAACTGATTTGTAACATATGTTGCTTCACTGTGGTGGTAACTGCTTTTCAAATTGCTGCTACTGATGCAGGACGATGTTCCATAGCCGTAAGCCGAACACGATGGTCTTCCTTCTCGGTAGTGCCATGTGGCCGTCCGGAACCCGGTCATCTTGTGACCCTACATACTCATTACCATCGCTGCCAGCAAATATACAGTGGCTACATTCCTGCCAAGTCTTTCTCCAATATCCCAGAAGGAACATCCAACTTCTCGTAGCCCTATTACACGACCTCGTTCAAATTCAGTGAAGTGTTGGTGGTAGAGTTTTTGACGTCTTAAATCATTCCTGACTATCATCAACTCACCGCATCCAGTCTCAAAGGTAACTAACGTTCACGATCGTTACAGCATGTATTTAAAAAAATGGTTCAAATGGCTCTGAGCACTATGGGACTTAACTTCTGAGGTCATTAGTCCCGTAGAACTTAGAACTACTTAAACCTAACTAACCTAAGGACATCACACACATCCATGGCCGAGGCAGGATTCGAACCTGCGACCGTAGCGGTCGCGCGGTTCCAGACTGTAGCACCTAGAACCGCTCGACCACTCTGGCCGGCAAAGAAAACCTGATTTGCTTCCTCATAGTAGCGCCGCTAGCGCCACTCTTATGCGACTCGCGCAAAATTTGAATAGACATCATCTTCAAGATGTAGAAACATGCCTAACAACTTTCGTTTATGTCGCGCAATTCCTTCTTGGTGTTGAGATTTTTTTTCGTAAGTGTATATCGCACAGAACGTTGCTCTACAAGGTTTGATTCGAATCAACCAGTGTAGAGCAATTTACTGCACAGCTGCTGAGAATTTTTCCGGGTTGTATGGCCGTGGTCCATGGAACTCTTCAATCCCTAACGTTTCGTCCAAGGTTACGTCGGACATCTTCGGAGGTTCTCCTGGTTGTGCTGAGTCTTGCCAACTGTCGGCAAGACTCAGCATAACCGGGAGCACCTCCGAAGATGTCCGACGTAACCTTGGACGAAACGTTAGGGATTGAAGAGTTCGATGGACCACGGCCATACAACCCGGAAAAATTCTCAGCATCTGGAACTTCCGGTCGTGTAAGCCTTCATTGTATGAATTTACTGACGATACATTATGAGCTGTTATGTTTACTTACATATGCTACAATGGCAGTTACCTTATTTTAAATCGTTTTGTTTTCAATCATATGGAAAGTTATTTTCCCACGAGTCTTACGACAGCTGTTGAATATTTAAATGATAGGCGCACAACTGTATACAGTGTGTAACAAAAATGTGCCGCAAATTTGCAGGACACATTCCTCACATTATATGAACACGGGTCTGAAACAGCTTTGTTTCCATGTTACAACTCATTTTCTCCAACTCATAAATCATGAGAAATACACAAGACTGTAACTTTAGAATCTCGGAGAATACGCACGCATGGCGACGTCTGGTTACGTTGTGTACCGCTAGAATATTCCCGGCTGCCATGTAACGTACGTCATTGCTTGTGTACAGGTAACATCAACTGTTGTACAATCGTTGCAAGCGTACGGGTTACTACGTAGAGTTAATCACAGGCTTGGCTCGTGCAGTGGAAGTGTTCACAAATGCAGAGACGGCAGATGCCCATTTGATGTATGGATTAGATGACGGCAATGGCGTTCGCGCTCAACGTTTGTACCGGAAGAGATTTTCAGGACGAAGGTGCCCCAACAGTAAAACGTTTGAAGCCATTGATCGTCGAGCTGGGGAACATAGGGCCCAGAAGGACGAGGACACCGCAACGGGACGCGGCAATTCTTCATGTAGTTGACGACCCTCGTGTCAGTATAAGACACATCGGTTGATGCATGTATCAGTGCCCACAGAGGGTATATTGAACATCTCCTGTGAGAAAGAATTGCATATGGTATGCTGGTGTATTCTGTTTGTGTGTGTTTCCCATCATTAATGAGTAGGAGAAAACGAGTTGTAACACGGAAACAAACCGTTTCCACAACCATGTTCATATCACATAATTTCTTCTGCTACGTGTGAGGAATCTGTCCTGCAATTTGTGCGTACATTTCTGTTACACACACAGGGTGATGGTGTAAAGTTACATCTTCGAAATCAGCTGAACGTGTAATACAAATGACAGTGGCTGTGCAGCAGCCAATTTGTAAAATAGAATTGTCTTTTATGAAATTAAATAAACTGAGGTGCAAAAATGACATTCTTAATAGTTAAATTCGGTGTAATTACAAAGCTGAGGGAGATGTACGCACACGTATGTATCCCTCATACCTTCACTCACACACACACACACACACACACACACACACACACACACACGGGAGGAGTGAAACAGACAGGAATGTGATAACCTAGTGGAAAACAGGGTGGTTGCAGGGGTGCATAGAGGAAACGGGCACATAATCAGGCCGTGGGCCGAGTGGCTCCTTTGCGAGGCAGGGGAGTGGTGAGGGGGGAGCGCTGTGGAGAGCCAGAGGCGCGCCGCGGCGCTGTGTCATTAGTTCCGTCCTCTCTTCTCGACTTCAAAGAAAGGATGCAGTAATTACCCAGTGCACTAACAGATTTCCAGACAAGGAATATCTGCAACACACATGCATCTCAATAAACTTTAGGGCTTAACATTACAAATGGTAACTTGAGAGGGGGAACACTTTTTTTTTTTTTTTTTTTACTTTCTTTAATTTTCTCGTCTGAAATGCAATGTAACGATTAATGTTGCCACTTCGAGAAGTGAGCCTCGCCAATAAGACTTTCCAACAAAGTTGTAGACTTTTGCAACGAAGTCGTAGAGTGAAACTGGAAAACCACACAAAGTGGCCGGCCGGGGTGGCCGAGCGGATCTAGGAGCTACAGTCTGGAACCGCGCGACCGCTACGGTCGCAGGTTCGAATCCTGCCTCGGGCATGGATGTGTGTGATGTCCTTAGGTTAGTTAGGTTTAAGTAGTTCTAAGTTCTAGGGGACTGATGACCTCAGAAGTTAAGTCCCATAGTGCTCAGAGCCATTTGAGCCACACACAGTATCCGATCGAACGTCAGCCGACACCACTATGTAATGTGGAACTGACCACCACATATCACGAGAGGCTGACTTGCCAGTATAGTCAGCCAGTATAAAATCTAGATTGAAATTTTCACTCTACAGCGGAGTGTGCGCTGATATGAAACTTCCTGGCAGATCAAAACTGTGTGCCGGGCCGAGACTCGAACTCGGGACCTTTGCCTTTCGCGGGCAAGTGCTCTACCAACTGAGCTACCCAAGCGCAACTCACGCCCCGTCCTCACAGCTTTACTTATGCCAGTTCCTCGTCTCCTACCTTCCAAACTTTACAGAAGCTCTCCTGCGAACCTTACAGAACTAGCACTCCTGAAAGAAAGGATATTGCGGAGACATGGCTTAGCCATTCTAGAAACATCCCCCATGGCTAAGCCATGTCTCCGCAATATCCTTTCTTTCAGGAGTGCTAGTTCTGCAAGGTTCGCAGGAGAGCTTCTCTAAAGTTTGGAAGGTAGGAGACGAGGTACTGGCAGAAGTAAAGCTGTGAGGACGGGGCGTGAGTCGTGCTCGGGTAGCTCAGTTGGTACAGCACTTGCCCGCGAAAGGCAAAGGTCCTGAGTTCGAGTCTCGGTCCGGCACACAGTTTTGATCTGCCAGGAAGTTTCAGTATAAAATCTGGTTGGTTCAAACGGTTGAAATGGCTCTGAGCACTGTGGGACTTAACTGCTGAGGTCATCAGTATCCTAGAACTTAGAACTACTTAAACAACTAACCTAAGGACGTCAAACACGCCCATGCCCGGGGCAGGATTCGAACCTGCCACCGTAGCGGTCGCTCGGTTCCGGACTGAAGCGCCTAGAACCGCTCGGCCACCCCGGCCGGCTCTGGCTGGAAATGTTGTGTTGCCAGTAGAGAAGCAGTAAGAGCGAAATAGGTCGCTTAGGATATATGGGCCTTACACTCGCTATTCCATTCGCAATTATAGTGTTGTCTTATTGCCTTTTATTATGGTTGTGAGGTCACGCCTCTTGCGCTGCAAGACCCTATTAGAAGTTTTTTTTTTTTTTAAGTATTGGCTTTCGGTACGTGCCCAGAGAGCCACCTCACAGCTGGGATGTCAATTATGACCACACGAAAGTGAGGACAACTCAACATCCAGTCCTCGAGCGGAGAAAATCTCCGACTCGGTCGGGAATCGAATCCGGTCCCCTTCAGTTTGCAATCTGTCGCGCTGACTGTTCAGCTACCGAGGCGGACGTTGAAGCTTGGCTGTCTACATCTACATCCACATGGATACCCTGCAAATCACATTTAAGTGCCTGGCAGAGGGTTCATCAAACCACCTTCACAATTCTCTACTATTCCAATCTTGTATAACGCGCGGAATGAATGAACAGCAATATCTTTCCGTCTATGTAGATCGGTGTCAAAAAAATATTTTCGCATTCGGAGGAGGAAGTTGGTGATTGGAATTTCGTGAGAAGTTTCCGTCACAACGAAAAACGCCTTTCTTTTAATGATATCCAGCCCAAATCCTGTATCATTTCTGTGACACTCTCTCCCATATTTCGCGATAATACAAAACGTGCTGCCCTTCTTTGAACTTTTTCGATGTACTCCGTCAGTCCTATCTGGTAAAGATCCCACGCCGCGCAGCAGTGTTCTAAAAGAGGACGGACAAGCATAGTACAGGCAGTCTAACGTAACGTGTTAACCTCGGATTCAATACTGAAAGAATAATATTAACAATTTGCACACCATTTTAAAATAAACTTTCTCACTAACGTTAACCGCGTTTGCAACTGTCTGAATATTATTAAGAGTACTGTACTTCTTCGTTTAGTAGGCTAACAAGCGGGTCTTTGTGTCCAGAAACAAAGTATACACTTCACTTCACTATTACCTGTAACTATCATTCTGATAATTAGTGTTTCCTATTGAAATACAATGACAGCATTCACCACAGGGTATGCTAACAATTCTAACTCCCCATGAGAATTTTCCTCCTGAAAATGAATTATTCTACTTGCTAACACCGGCCGCCACGTTCTGCAGGACGGATTTTGAAAGTAATTCTGTTCATTCAAATTAGAAAAATTAATACCCGCCAGGGTAGCCGAGAGCGCTAACGCGCTGCTTCCTGGACTCGGGTAGGCGCGCCGACCCCGGATCGAATCCGCCCGGCGGATTAACGACGAGGGCCAGTGTGCCGGCCAGCCTGGATGTGGTTTTTAGGTGGTTTCCCACATCCCGCTAGGTGAATACCGGGATGATCCCCACTTTCCGTCTCAGTTATACGCGTTGCAGACATTGGAAACACGTTCGCACTATTTCACGATTTACGCTAGATGCAGACTGCTGGGGTACACTGATTCCATCTCTGGGGGTACGGGGTCGCGGCAGGAAGGGCATCTGACCACCCCTCAAACTAACCTAACCTTGCCACATCCGTTCTAACAGCGCCGACCCTGCGATCGCTGCGGGACTATGCCGTAAGCGAAAGAAAGAAAAAAAAGCGAAATTAGAACAGTTAAAGAGTTTATAATACCTGAAGTGTAATTATTGCTTTTGAACCAAACGGGAACTACCGAGATATTTAATGTCGTCCTTCTTAAAAATTACTTTAGGAACTTTAAAAAACCAAAATTAATTTACAAATTGTCATTAGACTGAAGTTACTTTAATTATGAGACTTCTAGTAAACGAATTTGAAAAATGGAATTTAATCAAGTGCGATAACAAAACGATCCATCAAAGTTGTATGTGTCCACTTTCTTACTTTAATAAATCACTCCCACAAGGCATTCGCTGTTGTCACTTTTCCACACAATGAACAGTAATTTTAAGATGACATTTAGGAAAGCACTTACGGGTACTGGAAATGAAATGTTACACTCGTTTAAATGAACTGTCCCTGATACTGAACGAGGCGTGTAACAGAGCTACGAGAAGCTGGAAGTGAAAACGCGAAGGAACAACCACAACAAAATCAAGACCAGGCAGACCTCATGTACTGACGGACACGGACTGCCAAGCATTGCGGAGAATGGTTGTAAAAACTCGCATGAAATCACGGGAAGGAATCACTCGTGAGTTCCAAAGTACTACCAACAGTCCAGCTCACACAATGACTCTGCTCAGGGAGTTAGAAAGAATGAGATACAATGGTCGAGTAGTACCTCAGAATGCACACATTTTTGTAGTCAGTGCTAAGTTTCGTCTGATATGGTGTAAAGAGCTATGCTACAGGAGGGTGGATGACTGGAAATGAGTGATTTTGGGCGACGAGTCACCCTATACCCTGTGGAGTCCGACGGGAGAGCGAATACATGGAGAACGTTACCTGCCACCATGTGTAGTGGTTCAAATGGTTCAAATGGCTCTGAGCACTATGGGACTCAACTGCTGAGGTCATTAGTCCCCTAGAACTTAGAACTAGTTAAACCTAACTAACCTAAGGACATCACAAACATCCATGCCCGAGGCAGGATTCGAACCTGCGACCGTAGCGGACTCGCGGTTCCAGACTGCAGCGCCTTTAACCGCACGGCCACTTCGGCCGGCCAATGTGTAGTGCCAGTAGTGAAGTATGGAGGAGGTGGTGTTAGGCTATGGGGATATTTTTCGTGGTTGGGGTGTGGTTCCCCTGTTATGCTTAAGAAAACGTTAAATGCAGAAGGATATGGACTCACTTTAGAGCTTTGTGTACTACCTAAAAATGGTTCAAAAGGCTCTGAGCACTATGGGACTTAACATCTGTGGTCATCAGTCCCCTAGAACTTAGAACTACTTAAACCTAACTAACCTAAGGACATCACACACATCCATGCCCGAGGCAGGATTCGAACCTGCAACCGTAGCAGTCGCGCAGTCCCGGACTGAGCGCCTAGAACCGCTAGACCACCGCGGCCGGCGATGATGACTGCTTCCATCATCACGACAGTGCATCGTGACATGAATCAGCATTTATGAAGCAATGGTTTTGGACAATAACATTCCTGGAATGAACTCGTCTGCCCAGAGTCCGATCTGAACCTAATGGAACACCTCTGGGATGAGTTACAACGTCAACCTCGCTCCAGACTTCAGCGTCCAGCATGACTATCTCCTCTGGTTTCGGCTCTTGAGGAAGATTGGGCTGCCATTCCTCCATAGGATTCGGACCCCTCATTGAAAGTGTGCCCAGCAGAATTCAAAAAATGGCTCTGAGCACTATGGGACTCAACTGCTGAGGTCATTAGTCCCCTAGAACTTAGAACTAGTTAAACCTAACTAACCTAAGGACATCACAAACATCCATGCCCGAGGCAGGATTCGAACCTGCGACCGTAGCGGTCTTGCGGTTCCAGACTGCAGCGCCTTTAACCGCACGGCCACTTCGGCCGGCCAGCAGAATTCAAGCCATCATGAAGACGAAGAGGAGACTCACCCCACATTAATATCTTAACAGGTGTCTTGATGCTTTTTATGTAGAGCTCTTGAGGTAGGAACAGCTGTTTTGCTGGAGAGAGAGAGCACACCTGTCGCCTCTCTGAATGGAATAGTTTGACGTATCCCGTGATTAAGACCGTCATAGTCTTTACTGGCAGTAGGCGTGAGACTCGAGCTCAGGATGGGCAATGCGTTTGACTGAAGTCATATTGTGTACGTCCGACGCATCATATATTGCTTCTATGCGGTCGCACTTGGACTGGGCTGCTGTTTCAAAGGCGTACGATAAGTATTTCGATAACAGGAAAAACGCCGTCACCAGAGCCAACTGCTGTGGTTGAACACGTATTGATGACATGAGTCGCCGTCAACTACTGCAGATTGCTACGTCGGACATATACGAGGTGCGACAATAAAGTAATGAGACTGATTTTCTTTGCAAGATGTGGCAACCCTGCAGGCTTGCGTAGGCACAATATCTTTGACCTGGGTCTACAAGCTGCTTCTAGTCCAAGTGGCACATCGATGCAACTGCTCAGTCGTGAGTTGTGCTGTAATAAGTTAACACGTGTTTGTGTCTCTCGTCACGGAAATGTAACCGTATGATATTGTGAAATGGTATACCATTTTTTTGCGTTAAATTGGTTGAAAACGCGTCAACAACTTACGGTAAGCTTCGGAAGGCGTTTGGAGAGGAGGTTATGTCAAGAGCTCAAGTTTTTGGTTGGCATAAAATGTTTAGTGAAGACAGAACGAATGTTGAGGATGAAGACCGCAATGGACGACTACCAACCTCACGGATGGATGTCAACTTGGACAGGATTCGTGAACTCATACAATCTGATCGAAGATTATCCTTGAAAACGATTGCAGAAGAACTGAACATCAATCGAGAAACGGTTGTCTAATAATAACTGAAGATCTTGGTATGAGAAAGATTTGTGCAAAAATTGTCCCCAAAAATTTCACTCCACAACAGCGAACAGCGAGAAACACGGAAAAATGTGGCTGCCGATCTGTTAGAGCAAACGTAAATCAATCCATAATTGTTGAGCCGTGTTATCACTGGTGATGAAAGTTGGTTTTTTCAGTACGATCCAGAGACAAAACGCCAAAGTTCGCAATGCAGCGCAAAGGGATCACCCAGACCAAAAAAGCTCGCATGTCAAAGTCAAAAGTGAAATGCATGCTTGGCTAGTTCTTTGATTCCAAGGGAATTGTTCATAAGGAGTGGGTGCCTCCTGGACAGACAGTTAACTAATAGTACTACAAAGAAATTTTAGAAAAGACTTCGTAAAAGAGTTCTTCGTGTCCATGCCAACATTATTGATAATTGGATTTTGCATCACGATAATGCGCCACCCCATACTGCTCTGTCAGTAAAGCAAATTTCAACCTCAAAACAATTTTCAGTACTACCACAGCCACCTTATTAAACAGATATCGCTCCGAGCGACTTTTTTCTATTTCCAAGAGTTAAAACGGCGGTCAAGGGACACCATTTTCAAACAACACAAGATGTCCAAAAAGCTGTGACGATAGTCTTGGAGGATATTACAGAAGATGAGTTCCAGAAATGTTACCATCAATGGCAGAAGCGCTGGAAACAGTGTGTGCAATCAGAAGCTAACTACTTTGAAGGAGACAACACTGCCAGCCACGGTGGCCGAGCGGTTCTAGGTGCTTCAGTCTGGAACCGCGCGACTGATACGGTCGCAGGTTCGAATCCTGCCTCGGGCATGGATGTGCGTGATGTCCTTAGGTTAGTTAGGTTTCAGTAGTTCTAAGTTCTAGGAGACTGATGACCTCAGATGTTAAGTCCCATAGTGCTCAGAGCCATTTGAACCATTTCAGACAATACTAAACTTGACTATAAAGGTAAGTAACATTTTTTTCACATCAGTCTCATTACTTTATTGTCTCACCTCGTAGGTCACAGAGCATCAGACCAGCCACTATCTTAATGCTGCACAACAATACTGGTAAGCAACTATACCATTCAAAAGTATCATTTCGTTATGGCGTACGGATATCACCGCCCCAAAAGTGTACCTCGGCTCGTCCCATGTCACACAGCCCAAAGCTTAAAGGCGACAAAGATGCTTTGTCAACACCTCACTGAGTTTGGACGAGGTCGTGTCAATAGGGCTACGAGAAGCTGGATACTCCTTCTGAGTTGCTGCTGAGAAACGTGGCAGGAATGTAGCCACTGTATATGAATTCTGGCAACGATGGTCCCGAGAAAGTACGGACACAAGAAAACTGGGCTCCAGACGACCACATTGCGCTACTTAGAGAGAAGACCGTCTTGTTCGGCGTATGGCTCTGCCACATCGTATTGCATCTGCAGCTGCAATTTGAACATCAGTTGGCACCACAGTGACACAATGAACTGGTAGGAATCGGTTACTTCAAGGATAGCCTCGAGCCAGGCGTTCCACCGACTCCAAACAACCGCCATTTCTGACTTCACTGGTGTCAAGCTCGAGCTCATTGGAGGGCAGGGTAGAGGTCAGTTGTGCTTCCTGATGAAACCTAGTTCTGCCTCGGTGCCAGTCATGGTGGTGTGTTGGTTAGAAGAAGCACAGTTGAGGGCCTGCAACCAACCTGTCTGTGCGCTAGACACACTGGAACTACACCTGTAGTTATGGTCTGGCGTACAATATCGTATGACAGCAGAAGCACTCTCGTGGTTATCCAACGCACGCTGACTGCAAATTTGTGCGTCATCCTGGTGAGTCGACCTGTTGTCCTGCCATTCACAAACAGCATTCTAGGGGGTGTTTTCCAACAGGATAACGCTCACCCACATACATCTGTTGTAGCGCAACATGCTCTGGAGAGTGTCGAAATGTTTCCTTCTCCTGTTCGATCACCAGATCTGTCTCCAATCGACCACATGTGGGCAGCATCGGACGACAACTTCAGCGTCATCCACAACCAGCATTAACCGTCCCAGCACTGATCGACCAACCGCAAAAGGCATGGAACTCCATCCCAGAAACTGACATCCATCGCCTGTAAAACACAATGCATACACGTCTGCATGCTTGGGTTGAATATTCTGGAGGTTAAAGCTACGGTCGCAGGTTCGAATCCTGCCTCGGGCATGGATGTGTGTGATGTCCTTAGATTAGTTAGGTTTAAGTAGTTCTAGGGGATTGATGACCTCAGATGTTAAGTCCCATAGTGCTCAGAGCCATTTGAACCATTTGATATGGCATTCTTGACAATATTGTCCACTGGGGTGCAGTCATTTAAATCGTAAACATATTCTCCTTTCACATCCATTAGGCTTATTTCCAGTATGAAGAATGAGATCGTGTCTATGTCTCTCTGTTATTTGTAGGTGATTGTGGTGAGTTCGTGACGAGTTTACTGTCATGTTAATGTTGTTAACGAATATCAACAGGCCTGACGCACCTTGACGAACGGATGACAATCACTAGAGCGAAACGGTGTGTTTACATTTTGCGGCGTGCACTGCAGCTGTAGCGGTTATAGGCTAAGTACTGACAAACTTATTTGTGCTCTGTAATACAGTTATTAAATTTAATAGATTTCAGCGGTGTTGCGTGCCATTTGTGGCGAAATAACGACTTAATAAACTTTTGTAATCGTTCGCTCGCTGTGTTTTTTAGAGTTTTCAGTGTGTTGAAGTCGTTTAGTAAATTTCATGCTTTAGTTTTCAACTAACGTTTGTTATATTTCTAGTGAAATATTTCAGTAAAATTTTCATTCAGTGTTTTAACTTCGCTTAGTGTTACAGTGGTCGTTTTAATTTTTTGGTTTTAGCTAATAATTTTGTGAAGTTTTGCTGGTATTGGTATCGGCTGTGTTGTAGTAGTATTAATACAAGTAGCTGCTTTCTTAGTAGGCAGAGAATTTCGAGACCATTATTGTTAGTTCTTAAATAGTTCTACTGGTGTAACTGAAGTTTGGTAACGTAGACGTATAGTTTTCTTTTTTTCAGTAACTGTAAAATTTTACCATGAGTGAAAAGTGTAGGCTCTGTCGTAGGTTTGTGAGTAGTGGATTACGATATGGGATTTGTTCAAAGTATTTTCATTGGGGGTAATGCAGTGGGAAAGACAGTGGTCATTTTAGGGAGGTCCTCTCCTGGGAATGTAGAATCTGTAGTAGAAACAAGTTAATAGAGGAGCAGGAGCGTAACATCTGTGCCATTCAGGTGCAGTTACAATGCGCAGTGGAGGAACTAGATAGGTTGAGGAGGGTAAAGGGTGGTGGGGAATGGGAACTGGCAGTTGGCAAGAAGGTAGCTAGGAAGAGGAGGTATTCAGACAGTTTTACTTTGCATATGTGCAATAGATACGACCAACTGTCAGAGTTGAGTGGAGAGGAGCCTAGTGTAGCTGTAGATGTAGGGTACTTGCAGCAGTCCTCAGCAATTAGGAGGCCTAGGTTAGTTGCAAAGTCTAGCAGAAAGAAGGTTGTGCTGCTAGGCAGTTCCCACGGTAGAGGTGTGGGCCAGCAGTTGCAGGAAGTGTTGGGGAGTGAGTACCAGGTCACCAGCACTGTGAAGCCTAGTGCAGGGTTGGCTCAGGTGACTGAAAGCATAGGGGAGTTATGTAAGAATTTTACGGAGGAGGATCAAGTAGTGATAGTGGGTGGAGCAGGGAACAGTCTCGATAGGGACGGGGAATATGATGTCAGTGGTGACTTGGTTAAGATAGCTACTCAAGCTGGTGGCACTAATGTGCATTTCGTGCAACTGTTTTAGCGTCATGATCGGCCTCACCTTAATGCGGCTGTTAGACGCGTTAATTTGGGGCTGGGGAGGGCACTGATGGCGGAGGGCATGGATCACATCTCAGTGGTGCCAGTTGGGTCTATCAGTAGATGGGGTTTCACTAGGCATGGCCTGCACCTCAATAGGTATGGGAAGGGGAGGCTGGCTAAGCTTATAGGTGACAGTGTAGTGGGTGGTGGTGATGGTGATGGCGGTGGTGGTGGTGGTAGTGGTGTCACTCATAGAAAAATTCCTGTAGTAGTTGGTGTTAGAGCTGCACCTTTTTTAGATTGAAGTCAGCTGATAGGTATACCTGCGTAAAGGAAGTCCCTCTAACTAAGGGCTCACCTTCAGAGCATGTAATGTTTCCAAGCAGAGAAGGAATTAGCATATTTCATCAAAATATAAGAGGTATTAGAGATAAAGTTAATGAACTGCTAATAGATGTTAACTCTGAAATTATTGGTATATCAGAGCACCACTTAAATAATTTGATAATTTAGAGGCTTCCTTTACCGGGCTAAAGATTAGCTGGCTGTTTCTCAAGGGTGGGGGAGGGCTCTGTACGTAAAAAACAGTATTTCATTTGAGTCTATAGACGTATCATTATACTGCACTGAACAGATATTTGAAAGATGTGCAGCATTAGTTGAATTTAGTGAAACTAAACTTCTAATTGCTGTTGTTTATAGGTTCCCTAACTCCGATTTCAGAGCATTTTTGCTTAAGCTAGAGAGGGTTCTTGATTCACCTTGTAGGAAGTACCAGAAAGTAGTTATATGTGGCGACTTAAGTATTAATTTTGTACATGATTGTGCAAGAAAAAGTATGTTGGTAGATCTCCTAAATTCATATGATCTGATGCAAACTGCGTTTTTTCCAACTAGGGTGCAGGGGAACAGTAGCACAGTCATAGACAAAATTTTTATTCATTCTTCATTACTAGATGGGCATTCTGTTAGTAAAAGGGTGATTGTCCTTTCAGACCATGATGCACAAATTTTAACACTAAAAGGTTTATGTACTCAAACCAATGTCATATCTTTTGAAACTTGTCGAGGAGCAAGAGTGGCAAGATGTTTATAGTGCCGATAATGTAGATGATAAATACAATGCTTTCCATAACACATGCTCTTTGAGAGTTGCTTTCCATTAGAACATTCTAAACGGGGTACTAGCAGTAATGGACAGCCCGGTTGGCTGACTAGTGGGATAAGGATATCATGTAGAACAAAGCGGGAATTATATCAAAATGTTAGAAGTAGTCACAATCAAGGTACAGTAGCCCATTACAAACAGTATTGTAAGGTGCTTAAAAATGTTATTAGGAAGGCAAAGAGTATGTGGTACGCAAATAGAATAGCTAATTCACAGGATAAAATTAAAGCCATATGGTCAGTTGTGAAGGAAGTGTCTGGTCAGCAGCACAAGGTCGATGATATAAAGTCAGTTCGCACTAATAATATTTATGTTATTGATAAATCAGATATATGTACAGTATTTAACAATCTTTTCTGAGCATTGCTGGTGAATTAAATAAAAATTTAGTTTCTACAGGAAATCATATAAATTTCTTAGCAAATGCCTTTCCGAGATTGATATCTGAAATGCTCCTCTGTGATACAGACAAGAGGGAGATTGAGTCAATAATTAAACCTCTGAAGACTAAGGACTCTCATGGTTATAATGGATTGTCTAGCAGAATATCGAAGTACTGTGCTGCACATGTTAGCCCTGTATGTAGCCATATTTGTGATTTTTCATTTAGGAATGGTCAGTTTCCTGAGTGATTAAAGTACTCAGTAGTAAAGACGCTTTATAAAAAGGGTGAAAGGGATAATGTAGGTAATTTTAGACCTATTTCTATGTCATGAGTGTTTGCAAAAGTTACCGAAAAGGCTGTGTATGTAAGGTTAATTGATCATTTTATGTCACACGGCTTGCTACCAAATGTACAGTTCGGCTTTAGAAGTCGTTTAACAACTGAAAATGCTATATTCTCTTTTCTCTGTGAGGTACTGGATGGGCTAAACAAAAATTTTCGAACGCTTGGCATATTTTTTTATTTAACTAAGGCATCTGACTGTGTTGATCTCACGATATTGCTCCAGCAGTTGGACCATTACAGAATAAGGGGAGTAGCTCACAATTGGTTCACCTCTTACTTTAGCAACAGGCAGCAAAAGGTCAATGCTCACAATGTTGATAACGGCTGTCATGTGGGATCTGAGTGGGGTACTGTCAAGTGGGGGGTGTCCCAGGGATCAGTGTTGGTGCCGCTCCTATTCCTTATTTCTATAAATGATATGCCATCTAGTATTATGGGAACTCTAAAATATTTCTGTTTGCTGATGACACTAGCTTGGTAGTAAAGGATGTTGTGTGCAACATTGACTCGGTTTCAAATAGTGCAGTACATGACCTCAGTTCATGGCTTGTAGAAAATAAACTAACCTTAAATCACAGTAAGACTCAGTTTTTACAGTTTTTAACACACAATTCAACAAAACCTGACGTTTTAATCTCACAGAACGGGCATATGATTTGTGAAACTGAACAGTTCAAATTTCTAGGTGTTCAGATAGATAGTAAGCTGTCGTGGAAAGCCCACGTTCAGGATCTTGTTCAAAGACTTAATACTGCCATTTTTACTATTCGAACGGTATCAAAAGTGAGTGATACTTCGACACGTAAATTAGTCTACTTTGCTTATTTTCATTCACTTATGTCGTATGGTATTATGTTTTGGGGTAATTCTTCCCATTCTAGAAGGATATTTTTGCCTCAGAAACGGGCGGTTCGGGCAATAAGTGGTGTGAATTCACAACCCCTTGTCGACCTCTGATTACGAGTCTGGGTATTTTGACATTGGCCTCTCAATATGTATATTCCTTATTGTCGTTTCTTGTTACCAATATTAGTTTATTTCCAACAATAAGCAGCTTTCACTCGGTTAATACTCGGCAGAAATCAAACCTCCATTTAGATCGCTCTTCCTTAACTCTTGTGCAAAAAGGTGTGCAGTATACTGCTGCATCCATTTTCAATAAGCTGCCACTCGAATTCAAAAACCTTAGCAGTAATCCACGCGCATGGGTCACTCCTTCTATTCTGTCGAGGAGTTGCCGGCCGAAGTGGCCGCGCGGTTCTGGCCCTGCAGTCTGGAACCGCGAGACCGCTACGGTCGCAGGTTCGAATCCTGCTTCGGGCATGGATGTGTGTGATGTCCTTAGGTTAGTTAGGTTTAACTAGTTCAAAGTTCTAGGGGACTAATGACCTCAGCAGTTGAGTCCCATAGTGCTCAGAGCCATTTTTTTGTCGAGGAGTTCCTTGAAAAATTAATCTGATTGTTATTGTATTGCTGATAGCGTTTACTTAAACTTATGGACTGACTTTTTTTCAGGTTCATGAACATTTATTTTATGTGTTATTACTTTTATGTTGTAAGTTCATGTACTGACACGTTCCACGACCTTGGAGATTTGCTCCTCAATTTGGTCCTACGGACCTTGACGTATAAATAAAATAAAATCCATGGGACGCCATGAAGATGTTTGGGATTGAAACCCGGGCATTGACTCAAAAAATAGTGACCACATGTTTTCTTTATCCTACTTCCAATCACAGGATTCGAATAGACTGCCTCCTTGCCATCCACCAACCGATCCCAGTGTATTAATGACTTCAACAATAGAATTCGGTTGCAGCTACAGTCCATACACTTACACAGTACATAACTAACGGTATAATTGGTGCGTTATAATTATACAGGGTGTTCGAAAAGTCTTTCCCTGATTACATAAATTGATAACTGAGGCTAGAAGTAAGATACAAATATGAAACTGGTGTCTAATTGTTTACAAATTATCGAAGTTTTTTTCACACATCAGTAAACTTCCACATGAGCACCCTTGATAGCACGAAGCACATCTAGGCGATATTCAATTTCCGTCCACACATTAGCCAACATCACTGGAGGGATCGATTCAACGACTGTGGTTATCCGCTGCCGCAGGGTTTCAAGATCTGATACACGTTTTCGGTAGACCTCGTCCTTGACATAACCCTATAGAAAGAAGTCTAATGGGGTTATGTCAGGAGAGCGTGGAGGCCAAACAGTTGGCCCATCCCTACCAACCCATCGAGATAGGCACGGACGTCCAAACCCCAATGAGGCGGTGCACCGTCTTGCTGAAACAAGACATCGGGGTGATACTGAAGCAGCTGAGGAACAGCATACAGTTGCAACATGTCCAGATAAACTTCAGATGTGATGGTAGCCTCAGCGAAGAAGAATGGCCCGATAATTCGATCGTGCAATAGCGCGCACCAAACATTCACCTTTGGACTGCCTCTGGTGCACTCCATGACCTCGCCAGGGGGTTGTGAACCTCAAATGCGCACATTATGGCGATTCACTACTCCATTGACAAAAAAGGTCGCTTCGTCGGAAAAGGCAGTTCGTCTGAGACAACCATCATCGTCCTCAATACGTGATAGCATTTCGACCGCAAAGTCATATCGACGTGTACTGTCATTGGGCAACAATGGAAGTGGAAGTTTACTGATGTGTGAAAAAAACTTTGATAGTTTGTAAACAATTAGACACCAGTTTCATATTTGTATCGTACTTCTAGCCTGAGTTATCAATTTATGTAATCAGGGAAAGACTTTTCGGCCACCCTGTATAATGCAGACATTTGCAGCTCATTCAAGCTTGTGTGTGTGTGTGTGTGTGTGTGTGTGTGTGTGTGTGTCTATTGGTAATATAACTAATAATATACAGGGTGAGTCACCTAACGTTACCGCTGGATATATTTCGTAAACCACATCAAATACTGACGAACCGATTCCACAGACCGAACGTGAGGAGAGGGGCTAGTGTAATTGTTTAATACAAACCATACAAAAATGCACGGAAGTATGTTTTTTAACACAAACCTACGTTTTTTTTAAATGGAACCCCATTAGTTTTGTTAGCACATCTGAACTTATAAACAAATACGTAATCAGTGCCGTTTGTTGCATTGTAAAATGTTAATTACATCCGGAGATATTGTAACCTAAAGTTGACGCTTGAGTACCACTCCTCCGCTGTTCGATCGTGTGTATCGGAGAGCACTGCAACATACATCGCGTTTCTACAGAATGATCTGCCAACGTTGCTCGAAAATGTCCCACTGTAAACGCGTCGACGTATGTGGTATCAGCATGATGGTGCACCTGCACATTCCGCAATTAACACTAGGCTAACCCTTGACAGGATGTTCCACGGGCGCTTCATAGGACGTGGAGGACGCATAAATTGGCCAGCCCGTTCTCCTGATCTTACACCTCTGGACTTCTTTCTGTGGGGTACGTTAAAGGAGAATGTGTACCGTGATGTGCCTACAACCCCAGGGGATATGAAACAACGTATTGTGGCAGCCTGCGGCGACATTACACCAGATGTACTGCGGCGTGTACGACATTCATTACGCCACAGATTGCAATTGTGTGCAGCAAATGATGGCCACCACATTGAACATCTATTGGCCTGACATGTCGGGACACACTCTATTCCACTCCGTAATTGAAAACGGACACCACGTGTGTACGTGTACCTCACCCCTCATGGTAATGTACATGTGCGTCAGTGAAAAACACCAATAAAAAGGTGTTAGCATGTGGACGTAATGTGCTGTTCCAGTCTCTTCTGTACCTAAGGTCCATCACCGTTCCCTTTGGATCCCTACGTAATTCGGTGCTCTCCGATACACAAGATCGAACAGCGGTGGAGTGGTACTCAAGCGTCAACTTTAGGTTACGATATCTCCGGATGTAATTAACATTTTACAACGCAACAAACGGCACTGATTACGTATTTGTTTACATGTTCAGATGTGCTAACAAAACGAATGGGGTTCCATTTAAGAAAACGTAGGTTTGTGTTAAAAAACATACTTCCGTGCATTTTTGTATGGTTTGTATTAAAGAATTGCACTAGCCCCTCTCCTCACGTTCGGTCTGTGGAATCGGTTCGTCAGTATTTGATGTGGTTTACGAAATATATCCAGCGGTAACGTTAGGTGACTCACCCTGTATATTTCATAAAAACATACCGTAAGTTAAAAGTCTGATAACTTTATATAAAACCAGATCTGTAACATCTATACTGCGAAGTGTGCTAATTTGATAGAATTTAACCATTGGTACAACCAAATGATACGGAAGACGAAATAAGCGGAAGATAAACGCATCTTCAAAGCGTTTCCTTTAATGAGTACTTGTGGTGATGTTTTTACAGTAGAATTCCAATTCTGCTTTGTCAGTTTCTTCTGACTGTACTTCACTGATACTGATTATTCAGAAAACTTTTCTTTGTAATTATAATATTAGTTCATGAAATATTTACAAAACATGTCAACAGGATTTCATTCCAATTATGAGTTATTTCGGAACTTATTTCAGTTCACTTGTTTACAACGATGTTATAGAATTTAGTTACCGTATTTTCAGTTGCACTCATACCGTTTGCTGACATCTGCAACGGGGAGCTGATTGGTTCATTATTCTTTCGCAATTTCATTTCACGAAGGTGAATTAGGAACTACCAATCAAGTTCCTTTGCTTTTTAAAACTCCTTTCAGTAGTCAATTAAAAACGGGAGGCAAGTGTTCCATACTGAGAGACAAACGAATGAATTATTGGAAACACTCGTCTCCGCTTGTTCGGCGTCGCGTAGTTTTGTAAATAGAGAATATACGTCCAGATTCCGATCTGCTTCGTGGGGAACTGTAGTGCCTTGCAGTCCTAGAGTGTCTTTTAGGAGCTTCCATTCTCATCTGCAGTGTCTCTTCATCACTTACAGTGGATGCTGCAATAGTTCTTGCAATAAGGCAATGGAGTGTTTTATAATCCACTCTTATACAACTGAGCTAATTAATTCTCCTGGACATCGCCGGGATGTTACAGTTACTTTCAGACAGAGGCCGTTTGTTCTTCCCCGCCTATACCCAGAAGATGATTAGCCCATAGTCAATCAAGGTTTGTTAGTTGACGGCACCTTAGTCGGCCCGAGTTAACACCAGATGATTTTATATACCATTTCGGAAGCCAGGGTACGAAAGTCACCCAGTTAAAGATTCGGCACCTATGATGAGCTATAGTTTTAGGCACCAGCCAGCGGTAAGTTTCACTTATCAATGCCCACGGCGGATCTGCCAAAAATAATGTCAGCGAAACATCTGTAGAATAAGTGTGGGACCCTTATCCAAGACGGTTAAACCTACCCACTATCGAGCACGGGTTACCACACATTCTCACCTATTTTCTATGGAAACCATGGTACTCGTACGATAATATTCGTGTTGCGAGATTAATCCCCCTGTGTTAGATGAGTAGCTTTGGTCTTCATAGGGACTTCGTAATGGACTCAAAGAGACCTCGGGTGCAGGCAAATATGGACGCCTTGAATGACTGCCATAGTATTTACCCATAGCCCCACTGTTATCGTGTTTGTGATATTTCTCTCATAGCATTTGAAGAGTCAATACCAAGGATCCTTGCTTGTTATTTCTGTCGCAAATCTCTGCTGCTAGCATAGGCCTGTTACCGACAAGCTTGGGAAAACCAGCCTTAAGACAGACAGCTTACCGGTCTCCCAGGAACTTCATCGTAGCTCTCGAATATTAGTGACCACACAACACGTGTGACCCGAAACCTCCAACGGCTATACCCACAAGCATAGTATGAGCTCCATTTTAAATCCGTTTTCGGATACATATCTAGGTCATCATTAATTTTGGAGAGATAGTAGGTTGTCAGTGTCAGTCTGGGTCAGATACGTTCTTATCACAAGTCACTGATAAGGACTTCTGTTATCAGGTTACACCCTTGGGCTAGTTACATTCATTGCCCCCATCCCCACCCCCACCCCCTCCCTGCTCCACACACTCACACACACACACACACACACATTCCACTTCCCCCAGGGAATCACCAGCAGTTGATCAAGGTCATCCAAAGAAAACGCCCACACCCTCCACTCCCCCAATGGAATCACCAGCACATATATGTGGTACATTCAAGCTCATCCACAGGAACTTCTGCATTACCCATGCACCTTAGGCAAGTGAGCTAAGTCATGACAGAACTTGATACAAGTCACATGTGATACAAAATTATCCGGGAAACGCTGGACCAATGCGAGCACATTAAAATGGTAGGAAATACCTAACCCCCCCCCCCCCACACACACACACACTAGGAAAAACAAGATTCAATCTCTCAGCACTCACCCTCATCATTCTTTATAACCAGTTCAGTTGCGTAGGTCTCTTCGTTTGAGGTCTGTGCATCATGGAGAGAGGCTAAGTTTTGTTATAAGCAAATTATTGTTAACAAAAATTCTGTAGTGAAACGGTTTAAAATAATAACAATGATACAACAGGTTAACTAATTGTTTGTTATTAATATTTATTTTACAATACAATTAGTAAACAGTATTGTTTGATTCTTTATTAATGATTATTTCTTTTGTTGATTTATTTACACAGACATTTGTTTCTGATGACACATATATAGCGCTATTTTAGAATGCTTTTGTTGATTTCTTTACAAAGCTCTTTCTTCCTTGTATAATAATTTGCAAAGCTGTTTTATACGACATTAAACACTGACTAATTTACGAAACTATTATTTTTTCTGAAGCTTTATATATACTACTAATACTATTAACTACACTAAAAACATAAATACTATGTTTCCCATAGAATTTGTTGTTTTTCTCTCTATATATAATATTTATGTTTTTAATCATTTTCATCTGATCATATTATATTTTTTTTCATTTAATTTGTGGTCATTCCATTTACAGTGTTTACACCTTGGTCATTGATCAGTCTCTATGTTTTTCTGTATATATATGAAATGAGGACTAGTAAAAGCATGTGAAGAAACACCACACATACAAACAAATATATACAAAGTTTACACACAAACACAGTATATACGTAATTTCCACAAACACACTCAGTGTGCTGTCCTTCACACATACTCATACATACAACTATGACAAGTGGGTCATCCAACAATTCAGCACTCACATCCATTATTCACACTATAAATAAATACACAGTCACATATTGTCATTCAGTGAATAATGTATGAGAGGGTGCTGATCCCATTTCCAAATATCAACCATATGTCGTTATGGCACGACAGCCCGACTTTCAGCAGCAGTGCAAAATGTACCTTATGGCATCACAGTCGAAAGACTAGCTGGGAAACCACATTTAGCAGGCACCTCTTGTAATCCTTGACTGTGAGAGCCTTTGAGGCCACATGATGCGAAACCTTAGTCCGCCTCTTGGAGGCACCTGCATCTATGCAGTATGCATGCACATTCTATGTGAGACCCACAAACTCCAGATCCTGGGAACCATCCGCGCCGGCCGGGGTGGCCGAGCGGTTCTAGGCGCTACAGTCTGGAACCGCGCGACCGCTACGGTCGCAGGTTCGAATCCTGCCTCGGGCATGGATGTGTGTGATGTCCTTAGGTTAGTTAGGTTTAAGTAGTTCTAAGTACTAGGGGACTGATGACCTCAGAAGTTAAGTCCCATAGTGCTCAGAGCCATTTGAACCATTTTGAACCATCCGCCTCATTCTTCATCAGGCCTGTAACACTCTTGTTTTCTGGCGTTATTCCATAAGGACTATCGGGCACATACCCAGACGTATCAAATTCTTTGTGATTCTACCTAATTACTTCATATCGATTGCAGCCTTTCACCCAGTAGATGAAACTGTCTCTATCCATACGAAGTAACTTGGGATCGCCGGAGTTTTGCTTTGTACACTCAAAGTGAAACCGGTACATGTGGAATTTGGAGAGGTCCAGAACATATATTCTGATATAGACAGGTTTCGTGAACGGCACTGAGACCCTACAGCGACTAGTCCTTTATTGAAGGTGGCGATTCACTTGAAATTTGGCTGGATAATGTAATCTATAGCGCCAAAATTGACCCCGCCCCCATCAGAAAACTAAATGAATTTTGAGGTTTTCTCTAACTTTTCCATTGTTCTTCCGAAAGCTGAATTGTTCATTAATTTGTAAAAGTCATTTTCTAAAGCGCACCTCGCGAGAATCCTCTGTATGGTGTTTACATCAATGTACTCCTTCAACCAGTGACACTGCTTAAAGGAGATACCGCTGGAGATTTCTGTAGAGTACAACGTATCGCTGCTTATTCGCCAGCATTGCCAACAGCTTCGGGATGGAACGATTTTGTAGGACTAGTTGCTCTGAACACAACAGCAAGTCGCTGTGCACGTCATGCAAATGTGCGGGAAACGTGAGTTCCGCCCCAGAACACGTCCTTCACCAGCATCAGGAGCCACATCGTGGATCTTTTCCTTCAGTCTGGCGATTTCCCCTTTGGACATCCATCAGAACCCTCCAAACGACAGACTTTGTAGCATGGCTTGCCCTTAGAGATTGCTCATATTCAAGTTCAGGACGTAACTTAAATCTTCAGATGGCCTGTACTCCTCCTTGTTCATTCACGGGATATTCACCTTAGCATACCTAGGCATTCACTGGCAAAGTCCCTAGCAAGTACTGTGTTCAAAGAAGAGCAACGTGTCAACATTAGTCAACAGTTCAATGCTGACACATGTTCTTCTTAATATTGCATCCCACGAATCCCCTGGTGCGGTATAATAGAAGGCAGTACGCAGAAAGTATGTGCCCAGGCATTCAGTCCAGAACTTCTCAAAGATGTCTGTGAATAGAGGTACATCAATGTCCACGAATAATTTAGCATATTCCCATAAATCAGAGACGCCTAAGTACAGCCAAAAATTCACTGCGTGCACATAATTTGCATCCATATGGCAGTGACTGTGAGTTTGCTGGAGAATGTGGTCACACCGGGCAGTATCTTGATATTTGTATGGAAAAATACCCTTCTTTGTCACAAGCTGAAACTTGGTGTCTTTGCGATATGAGTTCTGGTTATGTGCATATCCTGCTGACATGTTGCATCAGCAACTATCTGAACAGACACTTGTATGAATCGTAACGAATCCAGGAAGCGAACAGTTATTTTTGGTTTGCTTCGCTTGAAAAAATGAAATGCACTTTTCTGTGGTGCCAAGAATGACACTGACCTCATCTCCTCTCAAACCGAAATCACGCAAGTGCTCAACAAGGAACTGAACGTCGTACCTGTTGAAATTATGGAAGAAGACGGGTATGTGCCTTGTCAGTAGGTACTTCAAGTTGCATGCGTTGTGAGCTGTGCCATGGAACTTTCCCATTAGATGACAGTGGTTCCTACATGGATTTCAGCTTTTCTGTCCAACGGCGTCATACAAATATGACGTGTAACTACCTGCTCGTATAAGGCATCATTCTCCAGCGTGTCGGGCACTGGAATGTTGGTGTGATAAATGTAACAAACTCAACAGGCAAGATTTTCGTGTTCAGAGAGCAACCGTCTCGCACGATTATCCCTGACATATGATACGAATTTGTCGCGACTGGAACCATACGAGCATACAACCTGATATGATGCCCCACATGCTACATATCGTTCTGCGAACGTAGTATAAGAGTCATTGAGGTCGCCTTCACGATACATTATAGAAGCTAGGAGGTACTCAGAGACATTGTACACAATGAAGGGACATTGATCCTGGTGGTGAGCATTCTTAAACTTTAAGAACTTCTCTGTCCGCATCTCGTGGTCGTGCGGTAGCGTTCTCGCTTCCCACGCCCGGGTTCCCGGGTTCAATTCCCGGCGGGGTCAGTGATTTTCTCTGCCTCGTGATGACTGGGTGTTGTGTGATGTCCTTAGGTTAGTTAGGTTTAAGTAGTTCTAAGTTCTAGGGGACTGATGACCATAGATGTTAAGTCCCATAGTGCTCAGAGCCATTTTTTTAAGAACTTATCTGGGCAGGCATTTCCACACATACCGGTTCCTTGTTCAAGCAGTCAATATTTTTCGAGATGGGCTGAAGTTTGCATCAATGACAAAAATACCCTGCACATTTTTTGTACTCAGTTTGAAGGAAAGTAGGCAGTACATGCTTCTTGCCCTCAGGGAATAGCAACAGATCTACATTTCTGGGGCGCTGACTGGTTAATTTTGGAAAGTAGAAGGGTCCAACTACTTTATGTTTGATTTCTTTATTCTGCACGGCGTGCTCACGTTCATCATTTACTTCTGGCTTGGTATCATCAACATCCAGGAAATTGGAAATTTGTGGTAAGTTCCTATGGGACCAAACTGGTGGGGTCATCGGTCAATAGGCTTACACACTACTTAATCTAACTTAAACTAACTTACGCAAAGAACGACATACACACCCATGCCCGAGGTAGGATTCGAACCTCCGACGGGGTGAGCCGCGCGAACCTTGTGAAGGCGCCCTAGATCGCTCGGCTAACCCGTGCGGCAAAACATCCAGGCTTTGTACATTAATTGTATAGTCCATATTCTGTCTCTCTAATTTTGGTAGGTCCCGAATGAGATGCCTTTGAAATCATTACGCTTGCATTCATCAGATATTTTATATGTACTCGTACACCGAACAATTTCTGTTGCAAGCCAGAAACTACCATCTGAAGCAATATTCATCCCTCTCATCTAGATTCTGAAGATCAATACAAGCATGTTTAGTGGCGACATCTTCCGGAAGAAGGATGGAACTGGACCTCCCATTATGTGGATCGTAGACATGGGAGTATGCAGCAAGGTGAAGAACACAGCTGAGTACCCTACCTCACTGTCTTGCCTGCTTTTCGGGAAAATGACCAAGTATGATACTCTCGACAAAATTTCCATGCCACTCTGCGATAGAATCGCCCTGCGATATCACGCCAGTTCTCCCCCAGATTTGGACAATGTTCTTTTCTTCACCGACGTCAGTACCCTGCTCTGAGAGTGGATGAACTCACAGAACATAGCAGTGTTTTACATAATGGCGGGATTCCGCGGACTGCTGGTGGTTTAGGTGACCACCCTTCGCAAAACGCATTGGCAGACATCGAGTAAAGTAGAAAGAGCTCGGTAGCCCACATTCGTGTTGTCAATACGGGCTTGCGAGATCTTCTCACCAGAGGGATCAGCACTGATAGGGTAGTCCAAAGTGGTTGTAGGACTTTCTTGGGATTCGCAACAAAGTGGGCCCAGAGCGATGGAGAGGCGATGTCCAAGGCCAAAGACTGCGAGATGATCCAGGGCACGGAGAGCATGTCTGCATCGGCAAATGAACTGGTGTCATCAGCCAATACTACGTTCATGATCAAAGATCCATCTCTGGTAGAGGTTGCAGGCTTGGCGAATACATCGTGGACGAACCAGGCTGGGACGACAAACGCATAATTGTCGGACCAGGTGGCGGATAACTTGGATGTGCAAGCACATATCTTCATACAGCCCCATCTCACCGGCAAAGAAAAATAAAAAGTTGATAAGAATCATGTATAAAAATAAGAAGATGTCTTTAAGGATACTTTGTACTTTTTTATTCAAAATTAGCGAGGTCCAAACAACATATCGTTATTTGTCATGATGTCTTGTAATACCTTATCCTTCTGTACCATCACAATATTATGCTATCATCGAGTGTGTCTCGAAACGAAGATCTATGATCATTACAAGACGGTTCAGGGCGTGGAGAGCGCGGCTGCGTTGACAAACGAGCTGGTGTCATCACTCAAACCACCGTGCTGTTGACGGACTGAGTTACCGTTGTGTTTGCAGGCGCTGCGAATACATCGGTGACGAACCGGGCTGAAGTGATGTACGCATCATCCTCTTTGCAGGGTCAGCGCCTAGTCTGAGCACTTTCATCACATCTACAACAGAAGGAGAGGAAGAAGAAATGAATCATCAGATTAGGAGCTACACTGAAGAGTCAAAGAAACTGGTACACCTGACTAATATCCTGTAGATCCGCCGCGATTACACAGACGTGCCGCAACACAACGTGGCATGGACTCTACTAATGTCTGAAGTAGTGCTGAAGGAACTGACACCACGAATCCTGCAAGGCTGTCCATAAATCCATAAGAGTACGAAGGGGTGGAGATCTCTTCTGAACAGTACAATGCAGGGCATCCCAGATAGGCTCAATAATGTCCATGCCTGGGGTGTTTGGTGACCAGTGGAAGTGTTTAAACTCAGAAGAGTGTTCCTGGATCCACTCTGTATCAATTCTGGGTGTGTTGGGTGTCGCATTGTCCCGCTGAAATTGCCCACGTCCGTCAGAATGCAAAATAGACATGAATGGATGCAGATGATCAGACAGGATGCTTACGTACGTGTCATCTGTCAGAGTCGTATCGAGATGTATCAGGAGTCCAACTCCAAATGGACACGCCCCACACCATTGCAGAGCCTCCATCAGCTTGACCAGTCTCCTGCTGACATGCAAGGTCCATAGATTCTTGCCGGCCGAAGTGGCCGTGCGGTTAAAGGCGCTGCAGTCTGGAACCGCAAGACCGCTACGGTCGCAGGTTCGAATCCTGCCTCGGGCATGGATGTTTGTGATGTCCTTAGGTTAGTTAGGTTTAACTAGTTCTAAGTTCTAGGGGACTAATGACCTCAGCAGTTGAGTCCCATAGTGCTCTGAGCCATTTGAACCATTTGAACCATAGATTCTTGAGGCTGTCTCCTTACACACACGCGTCCATCCGCTCGATACAATTTGAAACGAGACTCGTCCAACCAGTCAACATGTTTGCAGTCATCAATGGTCCAACGTCGGTGTTGACGGGCCCAGGCGAGGCGTAAAGCTTTGTGTCATGCAGTCATCAAGGGTACACGAGTGGGCCTTCGGCTCCGAAAGCCCATACCGATGCTGTTTCGTTGAATGGTTCGCACGCTGACACTTTTTGATGGCCTAGCATTGAAATCTGCAGCAATTTGCGGAAGGATTGCACTTCTGTCACGTTGAATGATTCTCTTCAGTCGTTGTTGGTCCCGTTCTTGCAGGATCTTTTTCCGGCCGCGGCGATGTCGGAGATTTGATGTTTTACCGGATTCTTGATATTCGTGGTACACTTATAAAATGGTCGTATGGAAAAATCCCCACTTCATCGCTACATCGGAGATACTGTGTCCCATCGCACGTGCGCCGACTATAACACCACGTTCAAACTCACTTAAATCTAGGTGGTGGTGGTTGTTGGGAGGTTTAAGGGGGACTAAACAGCGAAGGTCATCAGTCCCCCAACTTAAAGCTAGACATCCTGCCATTGTAGCAGCAGTAACCGATCTAACAACTGCGCCAGACACTTGTCTTTTATAGGAGTTGCCAACCCCAGCTCCGTATTCTGTCTGTTTACATATCTCTGTATTTGAAAACGCATGCCTATACAAGTTTCTATGGCGCTTCTGTGTATAACGAAGACACACAATCATGGAAAAAATATCATCTTCAGCACAAACCTGTAGAGACACTAGGGTCAAATCAGTAATACCCATTAACCACTGATGAACCATCATCATAAAAAATTCGATTACTGCGTTTCGTCTCTTTTGAATCTGTCGGCGTTGTTTACAGTGCTGCTAGCAGGTCCCAGACTAGAGTGACTTTGCGCACCGAAACGATTCATATTCACAACCGAAACCCACATTCCTTTACTTATTTCAACCAATACGAATTTTGTATGATTGTCTCTAGTCATGTGGAAAGTACCGGTTCAAATGGCTCTGAGCACTATGAGACTTAACATCTGAGGTCATCAGTCACTTAGAACTGCTTAAACTTAACTAACCTGAGGACATCACACACATCCATGCCCGATGCAGGATTCGAACCTGCGACAGTAACAGCAGCGCGGTTCCGGACTGAAGCGCCTAGAACCTCTCGAACACCGCGGCCGGCTGGAAAGTACCGGCTAATGGCTGTGTACAGGCAACGCTATCTTGCACTGCTTCCGCTGATGTTCTTAAATATGGGATTATGTTTTAGTACAGATGCGCGCAGCCTGATCCATCCTTTGGATGCTAGTGGAAAGAAACATCCGATAGTGAAAGAGAAGAATAACTTTTTGAGACTTTGAGACTTACAGCTCACTGTGGTTGGTATCTGGGGAGTACTACCCGTACTTCAGACGCCACTGCCATTGTCGGCTCTGTTCAAGGAATTCGATACATGTTTCAGCAACACGCCTTTGTAGGTGTTCGCTAGCACGGAAGCCAACGATGTTATTTATAAGCACCAAGCGTCAGTCAGAGTCAGGTAGCTGCCGCGGTATGCACGGTATGCAGTGGAAGGCAATGAGAATAAATTGCACCTCGCCAGTGAGGACACACGAAAACACAACACAACGTCAAGTAGCAGCGTGCACATTCCGTCCATGCCCCTGCATTTTCTATGTGGATAGACAGCTGCACATCTGTATTAAGACGTTAATAAATCCTGGCGTGTGTTAAAAATGTTATAAAAACCCAAATATTTTTACCAATAACTAAGAATGTTTATGAATCACCCTGTGTTAATAATAAATGAAAAGCACCAGATTGCTTTTGTTCTACTTTATGTGAATACATCTACAGCACGAGTTTGCGTAATCGGCTTCCACATTAAATAATTAAAATTATAGACTTACAGACAATATTTTGCATTAGACCAACTGTAAAACATGGTTTATTCGATTACTCATATAGACAGCAAAAACTTCTGAGTAAATATCCAAGACGGCAGCACTTTCGATCATTTTCCCTAAGTGTGGATGTCATTGCAAACCAGATACACTATTTCGTTTGTGTGCTGCGGCTAGGATATCCTAATGCCAGGGGTACGATGGACATGAATTTTTTGTATGCATAGTGTTACTCAACACACCGAAATGAATACTAATACGGTGTCACTCCCTCTCTTACATCTAGTCGTTACGTCAAGGACTCACAGCCAATAACAAACTCCATATATCTTTTTCAAGCTGTCTTCACGCTTTTTGTCAACATTTACCGCATATATCTCGGTCATTTTGAAAGCAGATTTTGCTGTGATTCTAGTAGTTCACTTTCTTGGGTCAAATTTGTAGCTTTCTAGGAAAGTATCTAATAGATCTCCAGATACTTTGATTTTGAGTTTAAGACACGAATTTCAACTATTTCCTATTTATAAACACAAATATCCTTTTTGACTGTGTCGTAACAGGATTTTACCATATTCTTGACATTTTTTACCGTTTGTTCCACAATTTTTTATAATTCTCCACACTTTTTCCATTATTTCCTTTTTCCGCGTTTTTCAATTCTTTTCCGCTTTTTCCATAATTACCCCTACTTTACAACGCGAAAGTAGCCCATGCTGTAATAAAAGGTGACAGACGGTCATCTCTGATAGTGTATTATGTGCTACACTGTTCCACTGTTGCGCTAGAGCTAAGGAGGACGCAGATCTGTCGGTGTGTGGGGCGGGGATGGTAGAGCGAGGGTGTCTGGGTCGTGCTACCTGACTCATCTCGTCGTGTTCTGCGGCCTTCCATGAACCATTCGGCACACATCCTTTACACTGCCGAAACACTTCGTCCCACATGAGCAGCAGTTTCCCGAATGGATGCAACACACTCTCTCATGCCAATAATGCGCCCTCTTTCAGACTCACTGATTTATCGGTACGGTTCTCGAATACCTCTGCGAGGCATCCTGCACGTCTGCTCAAGTCACACTGATCCAATACCTTCGGGTTATAGCGACAACGAGAGCCGCAAGCACATTTTATTGGTGGGTGGTGTTGCGCCGCGATATCGATGTTGACCTTGAACCCGGTGGCTGACATGGTTAAAATGCTACTCATTTCTTCAGAACATACTAAGGTACATGTCCTGCGAATACGAACACCCTGTCTCTAGTCGTTCAGAGTGTTCTGACTTTTTCTGAACATGATGAAGTTGCAAGAAGATGGAAACAATATATAGGAAAACTGTACAGCGGACCAGAACTGTCTGAAAACATCATGGAAGGAGAAACAGAAGTAGATGCACACAACATAGGTGAACCTATATTAAAGGAAGAGTTTGAACTAGCTCTGAAAAAAGTGCAAAACAACAAATCGCCTGGTATAGACAATATCCCAGCTGAACTTCTGAAATCTGGAGGAGCAAAACTGAATCAGGAGTTGTGTAATCTTGTTTTCAACATGTACGAGCAGAGTAAAATTCCTACAGACTTTGAGAAAAACATTATGATACCCATTCCAAAGAAGGCAAGTGCTACAAGATGTGAAAATTATAGGACGCTCAGCCTAGTTACTCACGCTTCTAAAATAGTAACCTCAATTATCCTAAAACGCATAGAACAAAAAATCGAAGCTACACTCTCCGAAGACCAGTTTGGATTCCGGAAAGATAGAGGAACCAGAGAAGCAATATTTGCTCTAAAACTAATAATAGAGAAACGACTAGATAAGAACCTGACAACATACATAGCTTTCGTAGATGTAGAGAAAGCCTTTGATAATGTTAAACCGGATAAGATGTTTGAGGTACTCAAAAAATTAGGAATAGACTATAAAGATAGAAAAATGATATGGAACCCGTACAAAAACGAGACAGCAGTTATCCATGGACAGACAAAACAAGAAGAGGTTCAAAAATGGTTCAAATGGCTCTGAGCACTATGGGACTCAACTTCTGAGGTCATCGGTCCTCTAGAACTTAGAACTACTTAAACCTAACTAACCTAAGGACATCACAGACATCCATGCCCGAGGCAGGATTCGAACCTGCGACCGTAGCGGTCTCGCGGTTCCAGACTGTAGCGCCTAGAACCGCACGGCCACTCCGGCCGGCCAAGAAGAGGTGCAGATACGTAAAGGTGTCCGACAAGGTTGCGCACTATCCCCTGTTATCTTTAACCAATACATTGCAGAGGCGCTGAAAAAAGTAAGGGAAAATTCACAGACAGGTGAAGTAGTTCATGGCCAACGAATAGATATGATAAGATATGCCGATGATATAGCTCTCCTAGCTGAAAGTGAAGACGATCTTGTAGTCCTACTGAATAGAATGGATAAAGATATTTCACTGTAAAAATACAGCAACCAGCCACTTTTTAATGTGTTTTATTTATGCCAATATGCATTTCGGGTTTGCACCCATCTTCAGCTGGCAAATTACATGGATCTTCAGTTACTACAGTAGTACAATCTCGACAGCAGTTTGGATGCAGCAGCAGGCCTGTGCAAAAGCAACGATTCCAATCATTTACTTCAATTTCGCGAGTTTAAAGAATGGATAAAGTAATGAGGGAATAATATAATATGAGAACTAATACAGCAAAAACAAAAGTAATGGCATGCGACAAAAAAGATCAAGTGAAAGTCCAAGTTCATGTAGGCAATGAACTGCTTGAACAAGTTGATAAATTTACTTATCTGGGCAGTAATATTACCAGGGATGGAAGGAGCAAGGCAGAAGTGAGAAGTAGAATTGCTCAAGCAAAGGCTGCTTTTAACAAGAAGAAAAACATCTTAACATCTAAGAGCATCAGCCTTGAAATCAGGAAAAGATATTTGAAGTCATATGTGTGGAGTGTGGCATGCTATGGGTGTGGAACATGGACTCTCGGGATAGAGGAAGACCCGAAGCTAAATTCTTTCGAAATGTGGTGCTATAGACGCATGCTCAAAATGAAATGTATCGACAAGATCACAAACGAAGTGGTTCTGGAAAGAGCAGGTGAGAAGAGAAGCTTCTGGAGTTTCGTTGTTAAAAGAAGAGTGCAATTTACAGGCCATTTATTACGACATAAAGGACTCCTGAACACAATCCTAGAGGGATATGTCGAGGGAAAAAGCCCACTAGGAAGACCGCGGCTGAGGTACATGGATCAAATCGTGAAAGATGTGGGATGTAACACCTATAAAGAAATGAAGAGAAAAGCTGAAAGACGCGCAGAATGGAGACAAGCTGCCATTGTAGCTGTTGCAAACCAATCCTTGGATTGACCACTACAGAAGAAGAAGAAGAAGAAGAAGAAGAAGAATGTATGTAAAATTAAAGCAATAACAGCCCTCGGTCGCAAACATGAAGTCTTTTTGACCTAGGTTACGGCCACTAATAAGAGTGCCTTAATCAGAAATGAAACTTTTACACTGGCCTATAACATAAGTACAAAATTTTGGGAAATTTTTTTTTAAATATAAGTTCTGACTATCAATATAAAAATAAAAGGCATTACTTACATGTCACGCATAAAATAAATGTCAAGCGATAAAGCTTTAATCACAAAATTTTAAAAAAGGACAGTAGGAGGACATAAGATCTCATTTAATGTTTTTCGTAAAGAAACATATACCGATCAGATCGTACCTGCGTCTTCCACGCACCCACAATCTCATAAGAACGCTTTCTTTCACTCTGTTATCACAGAGCTACATCAATTCCACTCTAGAAAGAAAAATTCGAGGAAGAACTTAATTTAATCAAAACGATAGCAGTTTATAACGATAACGAACCTGCCATAGTGGATAACATCCTTAAATAGAAAACTTTTAAAAGAGTTACTACACTCGGCGCCTCTATCATTGAGTCCAGCCTAAAGAAGAAGTTTTTTTTCTATTCTTTTCTTGGGGCCCACCTCGCATCAGATTCGACGCCTTCTTCGTAATAAATACATCTGTAATGTTGCTTTTTTAACCAATAATAGTTTGAAAAACAATTTATTCATAATTTAAAATCGACCCGTTCCCCTTTGAAAAACTCTGGTGTCTATAAGATTGCGACACCTGCTCTTCTTACTACATAGGACAAACAGGACGTGCCTTTAGTCAGATTCAAAGAACATCTTTTAAGAAAAAATGGTGCTAGCACCGAAAATTCGTATTTTGCCGACCACCTTCTGATTACAGGTCACGCGCCTAAAGCTGTTTACGATATCAACATTTTGAACACTGAGACGAAAGCGCGTAGATTAGATGTTCTCGAAGAATTAGAAATTTTTAAACATCTTTCTCGAAATGATGGCCTCATTCTTAATGAGAAGCTACAATTACGTAATAAAAGCTGCTTCAACGTATAAAGCCGTTACTTGATATTTGATTTCGTGTTCCCTCGTGCAGCTACCGAAATATTTTTTCTATCTAAGACGATTCATAATTTTTTGTTCATTAAATTGTTTACATTAACTACATTTCATACCGTTTATCTACTTGCTGAGTTATTCAGCTCCCTTTGTAATTCTGTAATGGCGTTTTCAGCCTTTAAACTGTAATTCTAAGCTCTTATGTAGACAAATCGTTACCATATTATAATTATATATTAATACCTTCAGCTGCTGACGGGCGTTGATATATATCAACGGGGACAGGTGGAAATGTGTGCCCCGACCGGGACTCGAACCCGGGATCTCCTGCTTACATGGCAGACGCTCGAGCCATCTTTTTTTATATATATAAATATCTTTTTATTCGCTTTCTTTCTTTCTTTAGGCAGACGTCGTAAGACACCCGTTTTAAGTTCGTCGTTGATCGGTTTACTCAGTTTTTTTATTACAGAGGGCAGCTAACCCTCTGACCGAACACGCTGAGCTAATGTGCCGGAGATCTCGCGCATGCCTCCCGAAAGACCCACATTCTCACCTTGTATGTCCACACACTACATTCGAAGTGTCCCTACCCAGCACACTCATTACTCGTGGAAGACATTCTTACCAAGTCCCGTAAGATTTCGGGTAATATGTGTGCATCCGCACAGAAGAAGGTCATGACCGGTATTGCCAGAACTATATACTCATATGAATATGGTGTCTGTTCTTTCGGACATGCCAGAAAGAACAGACACCATGTCCATATAAGTATATTGTTACCATGTCTGCTGCTGTCGGGTAAAATATTGCCTCTTACTTACTGTATTAAATAATGTTCATCACAGTATTCGTCTGCCTATATTTAAATGTTAAGTAGTCTGTTTGTATTTGCGGCTACTAGATGGCTCTTTTGGTGTAATGTTTACTTGCCCGCAATTGCTAACGCGAGTGCCTCAGTCTGATGCTACCACAGCTCGACATGTATAAGCAACCCATAGCGGCTTGCCTTCCATGTTATCTATTTTAAAATTTTGTGACAAAAGCTTTATCGCTTCATATTTATTTTATACGTAACATGTAAGCACTATGCCTTCTCTTTTTATGCTGCTAGTCAGTATTTACATTTAAAAAAAATTCCTGTAACTTTGTGCTTATGATAGAGGCCGGTTTAAATGTTTTATTTCTGATGAAGGCACTCTTAGTAGTGGCCAAAACCTACGTCAAAAAGACTTCATTTTTACGACCGAGGGCTGTTATTGCTTCAATTTTACTTTGTAACGGTCACTGACAACGCAGCTATGTTTAAAACTTTATTAATGTACGTATAAATGTAAAAATGTGTATATGCTTTTACTGCTTACATTACAAGGTGTGAGGTGCTATTTTTACCACCCACCTGTGATACAAAGTCCCAACCCAGCCATACTACAAATTAAACTTCTTTAAAATGTCATCCCACACAACGACTACCAAAGCCAACGGTAAAGCACACGCAAAATGGTTCAAATGGCTCTGAGCACTATGGGACTTAACATCTGAGGTCATCAGTACCCTAGAACTTAGAACTACTTAAACCTAACTAACCTAAGGACATCACACACATCCATGCCCGAGGCAGGATTCGAACCCGAGACCGTAGCGGACGCGCGGTTCCAGACGCCGCGCTCGATTAGCCGAGCGGTCTGGGGCGCTGCAGTCATGGACTGTGCGGCTGGTCCCGGCGGAGGTTCGAATCCTCCCTCGGGCATGGGTGTGTGTGTTTGTCCTTAGGATTATTTAGGTTAAGTAGTGTGTCAGCTTAGGGACTGATGACCTTAGCAGTTAAGTCCCATAAGATATCACACACATTTGAACTTTTTTTTGTTCCAGACTGAAGCGCCTAGAACCGCTCGGCCACACCGGTCGGCAAAGCACACGCACATGCATGGATTGTTGGGGAGGTAGAGTTTCCTATATGGAATATGGGAACTGTAGAAAAAAATGGAAAATATTGAAAGATGTGGAAAAAACTGAAAAAATCATAAAATGTGGAAAAATATCGAAAAATATGGAACAAACGATAAAAAATTACAAAACTACGGTAAAATCCGGATACGTGATGGCCATAGATGGTATCTGTATCTATACATTAGAAGTAGTCGAAATTTTTGACACAAGTACAAGATCAAAGTTCCTGGAGATTTCTTGGACACTTTCCTATAAAGCCGGCCGGAGTGGCCGAGCGGTTCTAGGCGCTACAATATGGAACCACGCGTGACCGCTACGGTAGCAGGTTCGAATCCTGCCTCGGGCATGGATGTGTGTGATGTCCTTAGGTTAGTTAGATTTAAGTAGTTCTACGTTCTAGGGGACTGATGACCTCAGAAGTCAAGTCCCATAGTGAACAGAGCCATTTGAACTTCCCTATAAAGGTACAAGTTTGTAACAAGGAAGAGGACTGTTAGAATCACAGCACCATCTGCTCCGGAAATGACTGAGAGATCAGTGGTCACTCTTGAGAGGGCGTGCAGACCGCTCGTAAAAATAGTTTGTTCTTTATAAAGCATAATGCCACTCATATACTTAGGGTGATGAGCACCAAACTAGTATAAATTGCTCTAAATCTTACTTCTTTAGTCTGAATTACTTTCGTAAATTACTTCCATAGCAATATACTCTTTTAGTAACTATTGGAGAGCTCAGTTTCTGTTTACCTCTTTACTTGTAGCTAAAGTAGTAACGCCATTTTACTAAAGAGGCAAGCCATTTCAGTATACTGCTGACACCTACATTTCATTTCGGCCAGAAAAATATTTATTGTCGACAGACTTTGTAGTATCACTTTTTGACAATAATATCGTGGTAGCGTAATTTACAGTTACCACCGTCCATTACTGTTGGGTGACAGGTGTTAAGTGGCACCTGCAGTTTAAGATACGAGCTAATAGCCACATGGAAGTGGCCGAGGACCACTTAAGAGTTACGAAACGTTCAAAAAACATACCAGAAATTCAAAAAGAGCTGTTTGCTGTAATAATGAAAAAGTACATAACTACTATTGAATCTAAAAAGCACGATGTGAACGTGCTAAAAAGGAAACAAGACGCTTGAGAAGAAACACAGAAGCTCTTACACAAAAATCAAAAGAGCAGCGTAAAGTAATTTGGAAGGACATTAAAGCAAAAGCGGAGCAAATAAAATTGACATGTAATCAAGAACAATTCCAAACTGGGGGCGGAGTAGCTGAGACGAAGATACACGATATAAGCCAAATGTTTGTTGATGTGATGCCACTAGTTTTCGAGGGAATAACTGGCGTTACGCAATGACACAGCTGAAGATAATGTGGTCCTTTCTAGCAACATCGATGATGATAACTACTCTGAAGACGGCAATAAAACTGCTGAAAGTGAAACTTTGTGTCATAGTCATGAGCCTGTTCAGAAGAGGCGCCCAAGGAAAAAGGCAGACAACATGCGGTTGCAGTGAAGAACAGGGAGTTTCTGGAAAAAGCAAACGACCTTCATTCGTTAAAAATGAACTTAACACGAGAGGAATAGAACGCAAAAATGTTGTTCATTGTAATACAAAGAGAAATCATGAAAAAAGAGCATAACCTTAAAATGAAAGTCATGAATAAGTTCAAAAACGAAACGGAGCAGACTTCAGGTTCCGAGCCTGCAGTCAGTATGCTTGAGATATTTAGGTTTCTGTAAATGAATGTGAATACATTTTATATGTGTACAACATGTTATTTGCTTGATATTTCCTCCAATGGTTAATATGTTCTCATTTTTCGCATGACGTAATATTTCTGTTTATTATTTCACAATCATTCACTATCAGTACATTAAAATTTTCCAATCACCACATTCTAATACTTACTTGTATTACCAGTATTGTAAAAGCAGACATCTTGATGTCTTAGAAATAATCGAAACGTCTATATTGTGTAGCTCTGCGTACTGAGGTAAGAAATATAATGAAAATGTTAATTTACTTATGGCAAAAAAATAAAAAAATAAATAGAAGAATATACACTACTGGCCATTAAAATTGCTACACCAAGAAGAAATGCACATGATAAACGGATATTTATTGGACTAATATATTATACTAGAACTGACATGTGATTACATTTTCACGCAGTTTGGGTGCATACATCCTGAGAAATCAGTACCCAGAACAACCACCTCTGGCCGTAATAACGGCCTTGATACGCCTGGGCATTGAGTCAAACAGAGCTTGGATGGCGTGTACAGGTACAGCTGCCCATCCAGCTTCAACACGACACCACAGTTCATCAAGAGTAGTGGCTGGCGAATTGTGACGAGCCAGTTGTTCGGCCACCACTGACCAGACGTTTTCAATTGATGAGAGATCTGGATAATGTGCTGGCCAGGACAGTAGTCGAACATTTTCTGTATCCAGAAAGGTCCGCACAGGACCTGCAACATACGGTCGTGCATTATCCTGCTGAAATGTAGGGTTTCGCAGGGATCGAATGAAGGATAGAGCCATGGGTCGTAACACATCTGAAATGTAACGTGCACTGTTCAAAGTGCCGTCAGTGCGAACAAGAGTTGACCGAGACGTGTAACCAATAGCACCCCATACCATCACGCCGGGTGATAACGCCAGTATGGCGATGACGAATACACGCATCCAGTGTGCGTTCACCGCGATGTCGCCAAACACGGATGCGACCATCACGATGCTGTAAACAGAACCTGGATTCATCCGAAAAAATGACGTTTTGCCATTCATGCACCCAGGTTCGTCGTTGAGTACACCATCGCAGGCGCTCCTGTCTGTGATGCAGCGTCAAGGGTAACCGCAGCCATGGTCTCCGAGCTGATAGTCCATGCTGCTGCAAACGTCGAACTGTTCGTGCAGATGGTTTTTGTCTTGCAAATATCCCCATCTCTTGACTCAGGGATCAAGACGTGGCTGCACGATCCGTTACAGCCATGCGGATAAGATGCCTGTCATCTCGACTGCTAATGATACGAGGCCGTTGGGATCCAGCACGGCGTTCCGTTTTACCCTCCTGAAGCCACCGTTTCAATATTCTGCTAACAGTCATTGGATCTCGACCAACGCGGGCAGCAATTTCGCGTTACGATAAACCGCAATCGCGATAGGCTACAACCCGACCTTTATCAAAGTCGGAAACGTAATGGTAGGCATTTCTCCTCCTTACACGGGGCATTACAACAACGTTTCACCAGGCAACGCCGGTCAACTGCTGTTTGTGTATGAGAAATCGGTTGGAAACTTTCCTTATGTCAGCACGTTGTAGGTGTCGCCACCGGCGCCAACCTTCTGTGAATGCTCTGAAAAGCTAATCATCTGCATATCACAGCATCTTCTTCCTGTCGGTTAAATTTCGCATCTGTAGCACGTCATCTTCGTGGTGTAGCAATTTCAATGGCCAGTAGTGTAACTATAAAATATGTCACATTTCACTGCAATTGTGACGAACCAGAGCCTTGTTTATTCATTTAAGAAGGAAAAATCTTTAGACTAATGTGTCATTTTACTAAAAAATTAGCTACAGTTATCATTAACATAACTGCTTATAATAGACCTTCTTACAGCTTGGCCTGCACCATCTGCTTCTGACTGAAATGCATATACTCAACATCATGGTGAAACCCATCTCCAGCTTCTATTCGAAAGCTGTGGATAGCTGCAGCAGCCACAGTAACATTCCCATACTTTTCTGTTTATATCGCCTTGTTTTAGTGAGAATTTCGAAACTTTTTTTTTCCAAACACGCTCTATTACATGCCTCGTAGCAATATGGGCTCTGTTGTAGCGCCCTTTGGCTCCTGCGTGAGGTCGAATCACGGTAGTCATAAGATGTTTGGAGAGAGCATATCATCTATTTCCAACAAGCAACACATCATATTTTCCACTTTCAACGTCTCTAGCCACTCTGCTATTGTCCCAAATGCTTGCATCATACGTGGAACCCCAACAACCGCTTACCACGTTCAAAATCTTCATATTGACATCACAGATGATTTGTGAATTGATAGGAGAGAAATTCTTGCTATTTCTGTATATTTCTGCTTGTACTCCATAAGGCCAAAGTATGGGTATATGTACACTATCTATGGCACCTATGACATTCGGAAATCCACCACTTCGATAGATTTCCCTTTTATTCCTTGATATATTTTCTTGGTTCCGTGGCGTGGACAGATACAGTGGCCTTAAGACAAACTGTTTATCACGCTGTTAATAGCTCTTCCGGCAGTAGTACGATGGATGTTACCGAGATCCCCCTGCTAAGGTTTAATAAGTAACTGTAGGTAAGATTTGCAGTCCACAGAGGAGTTGCAGTCTTGGAGACAAAGCACGGTTCCTGTCAGAATTATACTGCAGTAACGGCTCCAGCACACAAGCAGCGACACAACAGATTCCTTAGGAAACTCAAACCTCTTTTTGAAATTATTGTCGTTATACATCGCAAGTGAGTCTCTCCTCTCAACTGAAACCTTCCTTCTTGGGATGTCCACTTCTTCCTCCATTTCCATATATTCTTCGCAGCCCAGGTGGTCCATATGATTCGGCATTTAACTCACAGAAACCAAAGAACGCGCCTTACTCTCTAACTTTACTCCTACCACGGCTTTTTACACCTCCCTCTGCTTAGGAGTAAATGTTGGACTTATTTCCTCATTATGTCACTAACGTACTAGCATACTCTTTGATGGCCCTCTCCACCAGTTATGAAGTAATTAAATTTACTTCGGAAGTAAATTAATAATTTACTCCTGTAGTAATTTACTCCTTTAGTTCAGTACTCTGGAAGCCGCCGATTTCCTTCTCTTTTAGTAACTCACTACTTTAGTTTCACTTACTCTTGGTTGGTGCTCGCCAACCTTAGAAATAAAAAAAGCATTGTACAAATAGAATAATCGGAATATGCGGTAGAGAAGGCTTGTAGGCCCTTCATGTAACAACTAGATTTAACGGAGGGACTGACACGCATATGCTTTAATAGTGGAAAGGCGGTGCGTTTTAGAGAGACATGGTGACAAGACGAAATTGTTTTACTCCCATTATTTCTGCGTACGTGAGGAAACAATAATATTTTTTATTTGGATTCTGATTGCTCTGGTATTCTGTCGCAATACATGCGAGTTGCAAGTCATATGCATTTGAAACTGTAAAACATTTGGATGCAATGTAATGTGGTATGATTCAACAAAAGAAAAGCGATACACATAGATCACATATAACCGTTACTGCAGATGAAATCACGAGAACTTTTCTGACAGAGTCTGTGCTCAATATGGGTATCATATATTTTATCTACATGACTTAAATTAGCTTCTAATACTTTTTCTCTGTGTTTTTAACCATTTATCTTCATTTTAACCAGTTTTTCGGTTGTTCTCTTCCTCAGAATCAGTTGTGGGAATTATACTACTTTCGACACATATACAACTGATTGTATTAGAGGGGAGTTAACACTTGATGGAGAGAGAGAAGTTTGGAGATGCTGTCAGACTGAATGCTATTCATATCTCATTGCTACAGTGTGGAAGGTTTAACCAGTCACTACTGATTCTTCAGGGTCGCCACTTATCATTACCTGTCAGCCCATGAGCCTCTCTCATAGGCTTATGGTTTCAGCGTTTAACATTTTACAGTCATGCATAATTATGTTTAAAATAAGCAAATACACCCTTGTTATAAAGTGGCCCAGGGTGACGTTGAAATGAATTTCCTCCATTAGTATGCATTTCGGTGTGTTGAGTAACACTATGCATACAAAAAAATCACATCCATCCCACTCATGGCCCTTGGGAAATCCACGTCACAGCATACAAACGGAATAGTGTATTTGGTTTGCAATGACATCCAAACTTAGAGGCTATGATCGGAAGTGCTGCCGTCTTGGATCTTTACTCAAAAGTTTTTGCTACCGATATGAGTAATCGACTAAACGGTTTGACAGATGGTCTAATGCAGAATATCATCTGTCAGTCTATGATTTTAATTATTTAACGTGGAAGTCGATTACGCAAACTCGTGCTGGTGATGTATTCGTATAAAATAACACAGAGTGATTTATTCACATTCATTTATTTATACACGTATCATATTTTTGTAACATACATCTGAGGCCACGAACGTCTTGATACAGAAGTACAGCTGTCTCTCCAGATAAAGCACGCAGAGGTACGGGCGGACTGTTTGCGACAGTGACTGCCCGCTATACTTGACGTTCTGCAATGCTCTCGTTTGCCCTCGCCGACGGGGTACAAATTATTCTCACTACTTTCCGTTACTGTTATTGCCGAAGCGGTGCGTACCATGATAGCTGCCGGACTCTGCGTGACGCCTGATGTTTACGTATGACATCTATGACTTACACACTAGCGACAACCTGCAAAGGCGCATTACTAAATCATGTATCGTATTCCTTGAACGGAGCCGACAGTGGCATCTGAAGCGTGGGTAGTACTCTGAATATCCCGGCCGTGGCGCGCTGCAAGTCACAAAGCGTCGAAAAATTATTCTTCTCTTTCATCACCGGATGCTGCATTCCGCCACCGTCCACATGATGGACCAGGGCGTGCATCTGCACTGAGACGTAATCCTATATTTAAGAACACCGTCAGAAGCAGAAGCAGTGTAAGATAGTGTTGCCTATTCACAGCCATCAGCCGGTGCTTTCCACATGACTAGAGATAATCATACTAAATTCCTATTTGTTGAAATAAGTAAAGGAATAAGGTTTTCGGCTACAAATACTAATCGTTTAGAATGAATCTCTTTATTTCTGTCTATGATCACAAATTTGTTAGGTCGTCAGACTACCAGTTTCGGCTAGCAGTGAGCATCTTCAGATCTGTTTTAGCAACATGTCCTAATACAATGAAGCCATTCTGGCATCCTCAAAAGATATACACAAAATCAGCTTAGCATTGTGGCACATTATTTTTTGTTTACCTTGTGATGATGCCACTAGGTCTCCATTGTATTAGGACACGTTTTTAAAACAGATCTGAAGATGGTAATTGCTGATCGATACCAGAACTCTGAGAACCTAACAAGTTGGTGATCATAGACGGAAATAAAGAAATTCATTCTACACTAGAATAAATTTCTGTGTTTCACTTCTATGATCACAAATATTGTAAGTCCACAGACTACCGGTCTCGGTCAGCAATGACCGTCTTCAGATCTGTTTTACGAAAACATGTCCTAATATATTGGAGCCATAGTGACATCGTCAAATTCTAAGCACAAAATCAGTGCCAGTACCGTCACTGTTTTATAAAATATGGTATATACTAGCGCCACAACTGTTGTTTCCAACAGTAGCACTGCTAATAAGATGACTCTGGTATAGCATTGGACGATGCCACTATGGCTCCGGTGTATTAGGACATGTTTTTATAAAACAGATCCGAAGGAGGCCATTGCTGACCAAAACCGGTAGTCTGAAGACCTACAATATTTGTGATCACAGACGTGAAATAAAGAAATTTATTCTACATTTTCGGATCACTGCTCCATTCGCAACCATGTCGCAGCTTGTGAAATCATTCTACACTTTCTGGATCGCTATTTTATTTACGACCATGTCGCAGCTTGTGACAATAGTCGTTTCGTCTGAGACCAGCTAGCAGTAATTTCTGCAGCAATGATAGATAGATTCGGCAGATATAAAACGCCGTAAGGAGTAATATTTATGACGATTGTTCATCAGGGACTAAGAAGCATCTCAGATCTGACTCTATTGATCCCACAGGTATGTATTTAAGATGCTATTTCAGCAGAGATAGAACGACATAATAGTAATAGTCATGACGATGGTTCATCAGGGACTAGTAAGCATCTCTGATTTAACTCTAGTGGTACTACAGGTATGTATTTAAGATGGTATTTTTCCCATGTCTGTGTGTGCTTTCGTTATAGCTGAAATCTGATTGTCAATTTCTTCTTCTTCTTCTTCTTGTACTTCTTCTTCTGTTGTAGATGTGATGGATGTGTGCGGTCTTGGATGTACGGCTGCAACTGCTCCACTACCTGACATAATTACTTATTCGTCTCCCCTGACCGGTTCGTCGACGATATATTCACTGTGCCTGCAAGCACCATCACAGTCCATTCCATTATCATCACTATGGTATGGGCTGATGACACCACCTCGTTCGCTGATGCAGACACGCTTTCCACGGCCTGAATCGTCTCGCAATCGTTATGGACCTTCGTTCCCAGCCATATTCCATCATAGCATTGCGATAGATCAGCAGGATAAAATAGGACAAGACATCGTAGCAAATAACGATGTAACGAGAGCCTCACGGGCTTATTCAGACGCCGATAATTGTGAACACAAGTAAAAAACAAAAAGTATTACATATACGTCTGTATACATCTTATTTTACACATGATACTTGTCGGTTTTTTGCCTTTCTTTGCAGATGAGATGGATGCTGTATTCGGACATGGACCTGCATCTGCAACTACTCCATCACCTGACGCGACAATGTTTCATTCATCGCCCCAGCACAGTTCGTCGACGATGTATACATCACGTCTGCAAACACCACCTCAGCCGGTTCCGTCATCATCAACATGGTATGGTTTGATGACATCAGCTTGTTTGCCGATGCAGCCACACTCTCTACCCCCATAGTAGCCCTGTTGCGAATCACGAAGTAAGTCCTGCACCAACATTGAGCAACTCTGTAGTTTCTGGCGCTCTTGGTGACAAGATCGCACACGTCCGTATTGACAACACGAATGAGAACTATCGAATCCTACAACCTTACTTGATGGCTGCCAAGCAGCTTCGAGAGGGTACTCCCCAAAATCGTGAGCAACCCGCAGTGTCCCGCCATTAAATATAACACAGTTCTATACTGTGAGCTCACATACTCCCTACAGAGAAGTAATGATGCTGGCGAGTAAATGGGCATTGTCCTATTTGGAGAAGAACCGTTATGATAGCCTAGGGCAAGTCAGTCACAGAGTGGCATCGAATTTTTGTCGAGAGTTTTTCCGAAATGGAGGAAAAAGTGTTAGGTAAGGCACTCAGGTGTGTTCTTCCCTCGATGTATACTTTCATGTCTATGATCCACTTAAAGGAGGGTCCAATTTCATCTCTCTTCCAGAAGATATTGCCGCTAAACATGCTTTTATTGTGTCCAGGGATGAATATTGCTTAACATGGTCGTTTCTGGCTCGCAATTGAAATTACTCATATCACGCACAGCATATGAGTAGATACAAAATACGTTATGTCTTTGAGCATTATAATTTCAAATGCATCTCATTCCCCTTAAAACTCCAAGACGTATCAGAATCCAAGAGGAAGAATTCACACCATTCAGTTCACAAGTACCGCCTGGATGTTGATGATAGCAAGCCAGAAGAAGATGACAATGAGCAAAGTGCACAGAACAAATAAGTCAAGCATAAAGTAGTTGGACACCTCTACTTTTCAAAATTACTCTATCAGCGCCACAAACATGTCAATTTGCTGCTGTTGTCTGAGGCTGAGAAGCATGTACCACCTACTTTCATTCCAAAATGTGTAAGGTATTTTTGCCATAGATGCCTCAACTCTTTTACAAAGAGTGATTATCATGAAAGGCATCTCCTCGATCGCTTGAGCCAGGAACCGATGCATGTGGAAATGCCTAGTCAGGATAAAAATTTCTTAAAATTTAAGAATGATCACCACTAGGAACTATGTCCCCTCGTTGTATTCACTGACAACAAGTGCCTCCTAGCTCCTGTTGCACATTGTGAAGGTGACCCCAGAGCCTCTCATACTAACTCCACAGAACGGTATATACCGTATGCTACATCATCTCAAGCTCTATGCTCGTATGATTCTAGTCGCAGAAAATTCGATTCATACGTCTGGGATAATCCTGCGAGATGGCTGATCTCTGAACTCAAAAAACTTGCATGAGAAGTTGATCGCATTTATCACACCTACATTACAAAGACCAACTTGCAGGAGAATGATACCTTATATGAGCAGGTAACTGAAGAGAATGATGCCTTATATGAAAAGGTAGTTAAAGGGAATGATGCCTTATGTGAGCCGGCAGTTAAATGTCACCTTTGCGGGCTGCCGTTGGATAGAAGAGGGGGAACTCCACGTAGAGACCACTGTGATCTAAGGGGAAGATCCATGGCGCAGCTCACAATGCATGCAACTTGAAGCGCCAAAGTCTGCAGCACATACCCATCTTCTTCCGTAATTTGAGTGGATATGATGCTCACTTCCTTGATGAACACTTGGGTGATTTCAGTTTGAAAGATGACAAGTTCAATGTTATTCCTGACACAATTGAAAAGTACATTTCATTTTCCAAAAGAATCACACAAAAAACGACTCTCCACATTCTTTCTTCACTACATTTCATGCAAGTGTCTCTTCAGAAAGTTGCTGATACAGTGTGTCAGGAGGGTATGCACATCACCAGCTCTGCATATCCTGAAGATGCAAAGTTTTAGCTTGTGACAAAGAAGGGGATTTTTCGGTACGAATACCTGGATTCTACAGCGACGTCTGCCGTTCAGAGGTTTCCAATTTATGTCCAGTGTGTAAATCGCCAGATTGAAGATTCATGATGTGGCTGCTGATTTTGGTGAAGGATGTGTTCTGGAGACGGAACTGGCATATTCCCCCATTTGCACGACGCACGCCTTTATGACCAGACCGCCTAGTCCCGCGAAATAGTTCCATACCAGTGCAATTGGAAGCGCTGGTGAATAAGCAACGATACATTCTATACTACAGAAACCTCCAGCAGCGCCTCAGGTTGGGGTCGGAACTTGTTACAATCACGCGTGGTATTTCCTTCAAGCAGTTTTGCAGTGTGAAGAAATACGTTGATGTAAACAACACAGCAGATGCTACCAAATTGTTAACAATTTGGTAGCATCTGCTATGTTGTTTCTTGTCCGTCCTAACGTGTAGTTGAACTTCAGACTTGCTTGACGTATCATTGTTGTTACTGAGTGGCTGAAAGTCTGATTTTGCCTCCATTCAGGTACACGCGGTCAACATATATACCAAAATCCTTTATTATAAGGTGAAGCCCGTCAACTTACCATAGTACAAGCTTTAATAAGTATCGTGCGCTGTAGCGTAGTGTTACAATATGATCAGCACAACATATGACACAGGTATCTGAAGATCTCCTTAAGATCATAATGGCTCCCTTAACAGAGAAATGCAATGCCATTAACTGTAAAGATTATGAGAAAACTAGTTTATATGCCATGAGGAACAAATTTTTCAGAATGTACATGTGGAGCACAGCATGAGAAACATGGGCTGCGGAAAAACTGGGGGAGAAGAGAAGTGAAGCATATAAGATGTGGTGCAACAGAAGAATGTTGAAAATTAGGTAACTCATAACGTAAGAAGTGAGGAGGCTATCTGCAGAATCGTCGATGAAATAAATATATGGAAAACATTGACAAGAAGAAGATATATATGATAGGACATCCACATATTAAGACATCAGGGAATAATTTCCATGGTAGTAGAGGGAGCTTTAGAGGGTAAAAACTGTGGAGAGAATACATCCAGCAAATAACTGAAGACATAGGTTGTAAGCGCTACTCTGGGATGAAAAGGTTGGCACAGGAGAGGAATTCGTGGTGGGCTACATCAAACCAGTCAGAAAACTGATGACTCAGAAAATGCCATGTTACCAAGGTTGTGATCAGAGTAGTGCTGAGAAGACTCAGAAGTAAAACGGAGGAGAATACAGGAGATCAGATCGGATTTAGAAAAGGATTATGGACCAAAGGTGCAACTGGGTGTCTGAGGATGAAGGCAGAAAGATTTTTGGAAGCGAATAGAGAAACGTACGTTTGTTTTGTCGTCTGGGAAAAATCATTTGACGGAACTGACTGGAGTATGCTGCTGATGATTCTGAAACATACTGGTATAGATTGGAAGCATGGTTGATAAAGTAACTCTGTATGGGGCAGAAAATGGTAGTTTGAGTAGAAGAATATGAAACTGAAGAGGTGGGTATTGGAATAGATATGAAGCAGAGTTGGTGTATGTCTCTTTTCAATATATACGCTGAAGACCTAACCAATAAGGCCTTGGAAAATCAAAAGAACCCGTAGTGGAAGCGCAAAGAACAAAAACTAACAAGTAACTGATGATAGGACTGTGCTAGCAGAAATGGAGGAAGACCTCCATGTAATGATGGAGAATATTCTAAGCGTAAGTAATGAGTGTGGGATGAAACTGAACATTTACAACACCAAAGTGATGAGAATCGAAAAAGATGACATGATGAAGATATCACTAAATGGAATAGCGTTAGGACAGGGTCAATCATTCCCGTATTTGGGAAGCTTGATAACTTCCAGTGGAAGAGAGATGTTTCCTGTCGAGAATGTGCTCGCTTTGGCCCAGGGGCTCCCCACCAATTTTATATCATATATGACCAACATTAAGTTACATTATGACTTAGTCCACCGCCTAAGGTGCATCGGTAGGACAAGGGTTCCCCTGGATGACTCTGAATACACCACATACACATTCCAGTAACTCCACTGGGGAGGGAAGTGGGTGGGGGCTACCCTGGGTGATCTTGATCAACTATCAGTGACTCCTTGAGGGGAGGTGAGTGGGAGTGACTCTGAATATGACGAGCACAGAATCCTTGACGTTGAAATAAGATTGTCATCTCCGCCAGAACTGGCACTGATAATCTACTAGAGACATTAGGCCTGAAACCCAACAAGCCATTGTCAAAATACACATCCAGTTTTCAGTTGAAAAATCAGTACAGTATTTCATGAAGGTTCACCCACATGATGGAAAACTAATGTTAACATTTAGGTCGCTAGGAAAATTGAGGATTGCACCCTTTCTTGTTTTCAACCACGTAGGGTTAGGAAGCTACAATGGACCAGGGAGTTAATAGTAAGATGGAAGAGAAGACCTACTCTCTCACATGCAATGCAACTCATGAACAATTTCAGCGTTTTTCAAATACACGAACTATTGCAGGGATGAATGACACATTTGCTTGAGAAAAAAGAGCCTAGGAATAGATCGAGACCAAATCACGAATATCTGAATTAGTGTTCTTTCAATAGCACGTGCACCATGTTTCAGTTGCACCACAACCTTCTTCTTTCACTGACAGGCGGAGCACATTATTTTACATCGCTTTTGGAGTTGCTCGCATTTGACGCTCACTAGATATGGTGGACACTGAAGAAATGAAATATCGTGGTGTACCAAAACCATCAGGATGAAACTGGCTTTTCACAAGCTGTAGGAAGAAAATCTGGAAGAAAAATTTCCTGGTCCTCCAGCAATCCTATCACGAGGTCGATTTAAGGAGAAACTCAGTGGTTGTGAACCGGGCATACAATGCAATCGGATGGATGAAAAACGCGACAGAAGACCAAGCGTTTTAAGGAATGATTTTGGATCCTCGTAATGTATGCAGTCTGTAAGAAGCAGGCACAATATAATCTATAATTGAAGAAGTCTCTCAGTACAAAATGAACATTGTTGCGGTGCAAGAAACAAGATGGCTGAATAAAGGTGCTCGTTCAAGGAATAATTACACAATATTTTATGGTGGAAATACTTCTGGAAAACGTAAGCTTGGAACTGATTTCATAGTGAGTCATAACGTTTTTCACACTGTTAAATAACTTCAGGTGGCAAATGAGAGAATTAGCTGACTCATAACTGAATGTAAATATCTGTAATGGATCATCTTCAATGTACGATGCGTGTTTTTTAAGTAAGTACCGTTTTGAAATTTAAAAAAGAGGTGCTAAGATATCTCAATAATTTTATTTTTGCATGAAAGCCTGTACCTTAATCTACTTTTCTACATAATTTCCATCAATATTGAGGCACTTGTCATAACGTTGTACCAGTTATTGAATACCCTCCTCATAGAAGTCTGCCGCCTGACTCGTTAACCACAGCATCACCACTGTTTTGACTACGTCATCGTCCTGAAGACGCTGACCGCCCGGGTGTTTCTTCAAGTGCAGGAACAGATGGTAGTCGCTGGGCGCAAAATCTGGGCTGTACGGAGGATGATCTAGAGTTTCCCATCGAAAAGATGTGATGAGATCTTTGGTGTGATTCGCCACATGCGGACGGGCATTGTCTTGCAGCAAAATGATGCCCTTGCTCAACTTCCATGGATTGTTGCTTTGATTCTGGTGTGACGTAGGCCACCCATGTTTCATCGCCCGTAACAGTTTGGCTTCAGAAATCATCACCGTCGTTGTGGTTCCGCTCAAGGAAAGTCAACGTACTGTCTAAACGTTTGGTTTTGTGCACATCCGTCAACATTTTCGGTACCCAACGTGAACACAATTTTCGGTAATTCCAGTTCTCGGTCACAATGCCATACAAAACACTATGAGAAACATTAGAAAAGTCATCCCGCAAGGAGTAAAGCATCTGTTTTCTCTCACGAAAAGCTGCAACAACTCTAAAGAACAGTATTATTATGCTCACTGGAGATTTTAATCCATAAGTAGGACAGGAAACCCATTATATGCTAACAATTGGCAAACACAGATACAAGTAACAGTGATCTCAAAGCAACAGACATTGCTGCATCAAGTAATTTAATAGTTAAGACTACTTATTTTCCCCATAAAAAATATTCATAAACTTATATGGGTCTTCCCGAAAGGAATCACACGAAATAAAATTGACCACGAACTACTTCAGAGGAATCATCAATCATCCATAACAGACATAAAGAGCTGTCGAACATGATCCAAAAATATAAAAATAAATGGCAAAAAAGTACTCCCAACTGCAAATCTGATACTTCTAAACTCACAGATACCAGAATTTGTGGGAAGTTCGTAGCAATAAAAGTAATATAAGGCCCCTATAACTGGACAACTAGATATTACAATTAATCAGAGGTTCCTCCCAGCATATAAACCTCGATAAAAGAAATAGCAGTAATTATTTTTGCATTTACATGAAGGATGTAAATGAGAATATGATAACAGAAGAAACAACCATTAAAGACAGATGGAAATACTGAATTGAAGTGCTACTTAGTTATAATAATCACATTAACTCAAAGATCAGTAACGTAAAGTTTCAAATCACTGAAATACTGGTTGAGGAACCCTCTCTACTAAAAACGAAACAAAGTGTATAGAAATAAAATGACAGTGACTTAACTCCAACCGATCTCTGGAAAGTGTGTAACTTACCTACACTGGTAAAAACCACATAATCTGTTTGTCAATATCGGAAAGAAGAATAAATTCTAGAATATTGGAAAAATGTTTTAATTCACCCATTATATAAAAAAGGAGATCTGTATATCTGCAACAACTGCAGGAGCATGTCAATACCCAAATCTACATACAAACTTGCAGTATATAATTTTATCGAGAGTACAGCCATATCTGGAAGACATTGATGATGCACAAGCTGGCTTTAAAAGAAATAGATCAACACTGATTAATACACTCCTGGAAATTGAAATAAGAACACCGTGAATTCATTGTCCCAGGAAGGGGAAACTTTATTGACACATTCCTGGGGTCAGATACATCACATGATCACACTGACAGAACCACAGGCACATAGACACAGGCAACAGAGCATGCACAATGTCGGCACTAGTACAGTGTATATCCACCTTTCGCAGCAATGCAGGCTGCTATTCTCCCATGGAGACGATCGTAGAGATGCTGGATGTAGTCCTGTGGAACGGCTTGCCATGCCATTTCCACCTGGCGCCTCAGTTGGACCAGCGTTCGTGCTGGACGTGCAGACCGCGTGAGACGACGCTTCATCCAGTCCCAAACATGCTCAATGGGGGACAGATCCGGAGATCTTGCTGGCCAGGGTAGTTGACTTACACCTTCTAGAGCACGTTGGGTGGCACGGGATACATGCGGACGTGCATTGTCCTGTTGGAACAGCAAGTCCCCTTGCCGGTCTAGGAATGGTAGAACGATGGGTTCGATGACGGTTTGGATGTACCGTGCACTATTCAGTGTCCCCTCGACGATCACCAGTGGTGTACGGCCAGTGTAGGAGATCGCTCCCCACACCATGATGCCGGGTGTTGGCCCTGTGTGCCTCGGTCGTATGCAGTCCTGATTGTGGCGCTCACCTGCACGGCGCCAAACACGCATACGACCATCATTGGCACCAAGGCAGAAGCGACTCTCATCGCTGAAGACGACACGTCTCCATTCGTCCCTCCATTCACGCCTGTCGCGACACCACTGGAGGCGGGCTGCACGATGTTGGGGCGTGAGCGGAAGACGGCCTAACGGTGTGCGGGACCGTAGCCCAGCTTCATGGAGACGGTTGCGAATGGTCCTCGCCGATACCCCAGGAGCAACAGTGTCCCTAATTTGCTGGGAAGTGGCGGTGCGGTCCCCTACGGCACTGCGTAGGATCCTACGGTCTTGGCGTGCATCCGTGCGTCGCTGCGGTCCGGTCCCAGGTCGACGGGCACGTGCACCTTCCGCCGACCACTAGCGACAACATCGATGTACTGTGGAGACCTCACGCCCCACGTGTTGAGCAATTCGGTGGTACGTCCACCTGGCCTCCCGCATGCCCACTATACGCCCTCGCTCAAAGTCCGTCAACTGCACATATGGTTCACGTCCACGCTGTCGCGGCATGCTACCAGTGTTAAAGACTGCGATGGAGCTCCGTATGCCACGGCAAACTGGCTGACACTGACGGCGGCGGTGCACAAATGCTGCGCAGCTAGCGCCATTCGACGGCCAACACCGCGGGTCCTGGTGTGTCCGCTGTGCCTTGCGTGTGATCATTGCTTGTACAGCCCTCTCGCAGTGTCCGGAGCAAGTATGGTGTGTCTGACACACCGGTGTCAATGTGTTCTTTTTTCCATTTCCAGGAGTGTATTTTCACTTTATGAATTCTACTTGAAAAGAAATTTGAATATGCTCAGGATGTGCCCATGTTTCCCATAGGCTTTCAGAAAAGCAGTTAATGGTATGGATGACAACCTAAGGCAAACTACGCATGCCACAGTAATTCCGTAATGCGGTTGCTGCTGTTCGATCAACAGTGTGTGATGACTTTAATTCTGTAGGGAGTCCATTACTTCTCCTCGGATGGTAGGCGCACATGTACCATTTATCTTTACCACCCCAAATAAACAGCCTTTCTGCAGTCTCTTCGTTGGCGTACACTTTACTCACACAAACCTTCAATTGAAGAAGGCTGATCGAACGACGTTTGTGCATTTTTCTTTTGTTGCCATTTACTCACTGTTATTTCCAGTAAGTGGATGAATTACATTACTCCGGGTACTTAGACTGTGTGCTAGTACAGGAGAGTTTAAGTCAATTTTGCGTTACGCTTTTAATATCGTCATACTTACGTGAATGGTACACTGTGATTCGTTCTTGAACAGTTCTTGAGGAGAGCAAGAGAAATACCATAGCATTCTATTTACGAAAAAAAGGTACTGCCTTTCAAATCTTCGTAACAAAAAGTCATCTGGAGCGGCTAGATAAATAGGACATCCTTCCCAAGAAAGCGCGTCTTAGCTTAAATTATACAGAGAATTTTCAGCATTAAACAGCCAATATCGCAACTAGAAGTAGGAATGATTTTCATAGAGAGGTACATATCAAGATCCTACATCAGAAAAAGTATGCTGTATAAACCTAAAATAATCTTCGTTGGAATGTCTTCTGAAATCCATACAAATTATAAAAAAGTACGTATGTATGTATGTTCCATATCTCCTCCTGAACCACTAGACCGATTTGAACCGAACTTGGTACACATATCATTTACTGTCTGGAAAAAAATCACTGTGAGGGTAAGAACCACTCACCTATCAAAGGAGTGGCTATGGAAAAACAGTGTAGTCCCCAACGCGAGAATAGTTTAGTCATCCAGTATTTGAGAATGAGAGCACTTAGAGATTTTCAGCAAACTTTACACATGAATTAAAACCTTTAAGAAACTTTTTCTCGCTGAAGACCCCCACAAAATGATAAAAGGAACAAAATTTATCTCTTACTACATTTTCGCTATTCATGCAGTAAAATTGCTACATGAAGCATGACGTTTTAATTTATTACTTCTTTACTACTAACAGGATACGTGGCACATTTTGCAAACAGTTTTTCACATATATTACTGAATGAACCAGAAGCATTGCATCATTGTACGAAGCTTAGCTCAAAAGATATGATGGCATAAACACTAAATGCGTGAAAAGCTACCGCATTATGCAAAACGTTTAAATTTGTTCCTTCCCTTCTACTAACTCTATTCGCAACACTTTTCACAGACGATATTAAAATATGCCACTGAATGTAACTACAAAAATATACCATTGTAGGACACATAGTTCAGGAGATGTGACGTCATAAACATAGAGCTACATGGAAACGAAACTAAGGGCGCATTTCGATACTAATACATGTGAAACATATGCACAGTCATATATTAAATATGTTAAATATATGTGACGTGTGCGTATGCAGGCAAAGCCATGGATAACAAGTTCCTGCTAAGCCCCTGGATCGATTTCAATCAAATTTAGCACATATACACTACTGGTCATTAAAATTACTACACCACGAAGATGACGTGCTACAGACGCGAAATTTAACCGACAGGAAGAAGATGCTGTGATATGCAAATGATTAGCTTTTCAGGGCATTCACACAAGGTTGGCGCCGGAGGCGACACCTACAACGTGCTGACATGAGGAAAGTTTCCAACCGATTTCTCATTCACAAACAACAGTTGACCGTCGTTGCCTGGTGAAACGTTGATGTGATGCCTCGTGTAAGGAGGAGAAATGGGTACCATCACGTTTCCGTCTTTGATAAAGGTCGGATTGTAGCCTATCGCGATTGCGGTTTATCGTATCGCGACATTGCTGCTCGCGTTGGTCGAGATCCAACGACTGTTAGCAGAATATGGAATCGGTGGGTTCAGTAGGGTGATGCGGAACACCGTGCTGGATCCCAACGGCCTCGTATCACTACCAGTCGAGATGACAGGCATCTTATCCGCATGGCTGTAACGGATCGTACAGCCACGTCTCGATCCCTGAGTCAACACATGGGGACGTTTGCAAGACAAAAACCATCTGCACGAACAGTTCGACGACGTTCGCAGCAGCATGGACTATCAGCTCAGAGACCATGGCTGCGGTTACCCTTGACGCTGCATCACAGACAGGAGAGCCTGAGATGGTGTACTCAACGACGAACCTGGGGGCACGAATGGCAAAACGTCATTTTTTCGGATGAATCCAGGTTCTGTTTACAGCATCATGATGGTCACATCCGTGTTTGGCGACATCGCGGTGAACGCACATTGGAAGTTTGTATTCGTCATCATCATACTGGTGTATCACCCGGCGTGATGGTATGGGGTGCCATTGGTTACACGTCTCGGTCAACTCTTGTTCGCATTGGCGGCACTTTGAACAGTGGACGTTACATTTCAGTTGTGTTACGACCCGTGGCTCTACCCTTCATTCGATCCTTGCGAAATCCTACATTTCAGCAGGATAATGCACGACCGCATGTTGCAGGTCCTGTACCGGCCTTTCTGGATACAGAAAATGTTTGACTGCTGCCCTGGTCAGCACATTCTCCAGATCTCTCACCAATTGAAAACGTCTGGTCAATGGTGGCCGAGTGACTGGCTCGTCACAATACGCCAGTCACTACTCTTGATGAACTGTGGTATCGTGTTGAAGCTGCATGGGCAACTGTACCTGTACACGCCATCCAAGCTCTGTTTGACTCAATGCCCAGGCGTATCAAGGCCGTTATTACGGCCAGAGGTGGTTGTTCTGGGTACTGATTTCTCAGGATCTATGCACCCAAATTGCGTGAAAATGTAATCAAATGTCAGTTTTAGTATAATATATTTGTCCATTGAATACCCGTTTATCATCTGCATTTCTTCTTGGTGGAGCAATTTTGATGGCCATTAGTGTATTACTTGCTATCTGGAAAGAAATGCTGTTGGGTTAAGAACCCGCAAATTCCAATTGAGGAGGGTGTGATAACTTGGAAAGAGATGGGGGGGGGGGGGGGAGGATGTGATGGATATAGGGGGGAAGGGGAGGAGTAAAAAAAGAGAAAGGAAAGACGAGTATGTGGACTGAGAGAGGGTGAGGAGGAGATGGAGAAAGCGATGGGAAAACAGAGATGAATAAAGAGAGAGGGGTTGGAGGAGATGGAATAAAAGGGGGGAGGGGAGATGGACAGGGGGGGGAAGGAGCAGATGTTCCGAGGAGGGAAGAGCAGTTGGACAGAGAGGGGGCAGAGGGAGATGGGTGAAAGAGAGGCAGAAGAAGATGGACAAAAAGAGAGAAGAGGAGGAGGTGGACTTAGAGGGGGGAAGAAGAGATGGACAAAAAGGAAGGAGCAGATGGACAGAGGGGAGAGGAGCAGGTGGACAGAGGGAGGAGGAGCAGATGAATAGGGAATGGGGGGGGGGGGGGTGGAAGTGGACAGAGAGACTGGGTGCAGGAGATGGAGAGAGAGGGGGCGGGAAGGAGGAGATGGTCAGAGAGAGCAGAAACAGGAGATGAGCTAATAGAATATCGAAATAAATACATAATGCCAGGTACTTAGCAAATATGCCAATATTCATCACTTTTTAATGCATCGTAGAATACATAAGTCATTCAACTTGAAACCAGATTGTCATTTATCCAAGAATAAAGGTTGTGTGTTTTACTATGTCTTTTCAGTTAAGTGCTTTTCTGCTGCTGCTTCTGTGTTTTGCTTGTTTTAGGCTGTTTTCCATCCAGATAGCTGATGAAGTAAGAATGGTGAAGAACAAGTGTAATTGCGTGAGTAAAGTAAGTGTGTGAAGTAGTGTGAGTGGAATGGTGTCAGCGGCGTTTGTGTGTGTGTGTGTGTGTGTGTGTGTGTGTGTGTGTGTCTGCGCGTACTGACTCTAGAAATGATGAGATACGAATTAGAACGTAAGATTCTCATTGTATTTCTACAAAATTAAGACGAAAATTCGTTTTCGTGTTACATTAATACATTCTATACATATTTGTCTAAGTGACTTGTCTATAACATTGCACCAAATTGTCAGAGGGTGAATAAATCTTTTTATAGTTGTTGTTAGTATTATGAGTGAAGGGGACATTGATGTTTTAAGCCGAGATTTAAGTAACTATATATCTCTGCTTTTTAAATAGGCCTCAAATTATTTTAGTTTCGACTTCATTAAAAACGAATGTACTTCCGATATAAGTTATTTTTATACAATATACAGATGGAGGATGTCGTACATCATAGAGGTCACTAAGGTGGGTCGATTCTACCCTGACGAGTCCTGGATGATTACATGCACCGGAGGATTGAGTCACCAGTGTGTGGTGCTTGTGGCGCATTAATTACTGTGAGCTACATTCTAACAGGATTCATTCTATATTTTGACGAGCGGCCAGCGCTCTGTTGTAACTGACGACGAGACGAATGTAGTTAGACCCTTAAAATTTTGAATATTGTCCGGTCTCCAGCGTGAACATTTATGCTGGATGTTTGTGTTTTACAGACTGGCTGGCTCGCACCTTTCTTTGTCCGACAGCCAGCCAACAACTTTTTTGTGTTGCACGAATCTAATCAACCAGGAGCAGCTCTGAAGTTAATATTGTTGCTTATTAAAAAATTACTTACAGTAAAAGACTGAAGAAAACATCCAGATATCGCAGTAAATCCATTATAAAGGGGATACTTACACGAGGCAACAAAATAAAGACAGTACGGAATATAGTGAATGAGGAAACTAAGAGAACGAGAGATGAGGAAATTCAGACGATTTTAAGACTAAGTCATGCGCTGGTAAGCGATGTTTGTAATGTCGCAAAGCTCTTTAACAAGCACTTTTTATCTGTTGCTAGATAGGGTCCTCAGGCTCAGAAAGTGCTCTCCTGGTATGTAATACTTGAGACTAGCCTTTCCATTTTACTTCCATAACATTACATGACCCTCACTACACAAGAAGCAGTAACCACTATCGTAAAATCTTTAAAACTATAATATTCTAGCAGTAAAGATAAAATGTAAGCTGAGTTATTTAAACAACGTTGTTCTGAGTTTAGGAACATTTTAAATTGTTTCTCGTTGATCACAGGAACATTTCCTGACTAGTTACATAACGAAATACCGCCAAGCTTCTGTCCATGTTTGACTTTTGCCAGAATTATCAAAAACTTTATAAAATGTGATATACTTGCCGCATGTTAACCGTCTGACTACAGATAATATACTGTCACTGTTACAGTTTGGGCTTCCAATTGTTTCCGAAATTAAGAAGGCTATTTACACGAAAAGGGTGAATGTACTTAATTCATTGTACAATTAATTACAAATTATCAACATATTCTGTGATCTCCGTAAATCACATCACTTTAAGCGAATTGCAGTGTTATTGTGTCACACGAAATTCTTCAAAATTGTTCAAATGATATATCTTTAACAAGAAACAAAGGGTATAAAAAGGAAATAGTTCTGTATTAAGCTACCTAGTTACGCGTAGTGCTCCCTTCTTAGATTGCATCTTAAGGTGTTTACTTTTCATTTTGTATATAAATGATTTTAGCCCGTAATATTGACAGATGCTGAATACATTTTCAGTTGATACAGAATTTCTGATAAATGGAAAATCAAGTATAGCTTTAGAAATAGTTATTTATGAAATTTTTATCAGCATTACAGTTTGGTACCTGACTAAACAATTGCCATTAAATTAGGAAACCCACTCACAATGTGCAGTTCAGAAACTGCAGCAATTTTGCACCCAGCTTATGCATAAACTATGAGCACATGAAGATAGGAAAGGTAGGCAGAGCTAAATTCTTGTTACGGTACTACGACTTGATAACAAATTCAGTTGGGATGAGTGAACCACAGAATTACTGGAACGACTAAACCAGTCTATACTACCCATACGAATGTCGTCAGAGGTAGGTGATGTAAAAATGAGGAAGTTCACAAAAATGCATCATTGTGATGCCACGAGATGACAATGATCTTGTTTTATAAGTTTACTAGCAAAGTATACTCCAGATAAGGGATTTTTATTGTAAATATCGTTTTCAGTCGAACAAAATCATGTTAGATTCTAAAAGTATAACAATGAAAAAAAATAAAAATAAAATAACTATGATGTAAGTTATTTATACCAATCAACGAAAGGAATATACAGTCAAGGTACCAGGATCCTAAAATACAGGAGAGAATAGAAACCATCACCGGTGTCAACTGGTGCGTGTCATTATAACTCACAAATCATTAAAAAATTTGCGATTATGTATGAAAGTATGTCAGAGCTTTGGCTTTACCATGTAAGTAAAACGGTATCACAAAATCATCTAAATACAGAGTGTGCATTAGTGCTACTTATGTTAATACATCGCATTCGTATTTCAGCCTTTGTAATAAACTGAGTGGCCAAAACTCATGGGAATGATTTTCCTACACTGCTCTGCAAATCTTAAGGACGAGATAGACAAAGTAACCTAACATATTAAAAACTCGGTGGAAATGAATAAAATTGCGGGAACATGTTGCCTGAGGTCTCCCGGTCGTGCAAAAAGAGCTATACGTCACATGACAAGAGGTCAGCATGATTGTGGTGCCAAATAGGGTTGGTGCCACAACACGAGGCAGTTAAATGAGCGGGAAAAGAAAGTATGTGTCAATTAGCGAGTAGTTACAGCGCACTGTGGTGGTATTCCTCTTTATAACACTTGGATGACTTGACACGGGCAAGTCTCACCCGGAAACTCGAAGAAGGACAAAGTGTGACGAGTGTAGTCCTGGAATTTTGTATTGCTCACAGCATTGTTCCAAGTGCGTGGGAAGCCAACCACAGGTACTGCTGCCCGAAGGAAATGAAGTCGTCGATGACGATCACTACAGCTACAGATGACCCTGCATTGTGCAACAGACAAGAAGGTTGTATAACATTGCAACTACATTTAACAGGACTACAAGGCACGCAGTCTCGCCGCTCTCCATTGTGAGGCCCACATGTTGCCAAACTTGTTTCGACTACACTGCAGAAGTTTCGTTTACACATATTCCATATGGTCTCCCCATCCAATTTCCATATTTTTGGAGCCCTGAAGAAAGACACTCCTCGCCGTCTGTTTGCTTCGGACGAAGAGGTGCAAGCCTTGCTACAATCACGGTTCCGTAGGCAACGGGAAACTTTTTCCATGAAGGCATTGACCGTCTTGTCTCGCAGTGGGATAAATGTGTTAACAGCTATGGCGATTACTTTTGAAATAATAAACAGTTTACTTACTTTTTCCCTCTGTCTCGTTTTCATATGACTCCTAATTATATTTTGAGTTTTTCTATTTCCCTCAGTATCTCAAATTGACATGAGCCGAAACATGTATCGAATGAACAGTCATCAATTTATTTTATGATCTAGACAGAATGTGGCTTTTAATATTATAGTTCTGTTTTCAAATTCGTAGTTGTAGTTGATTTCTCTGTAACAGTGAACAACAAATTTGAATGGAAAGTCTGTAAATTGCATGATTTTGAGTTAGTTATGTTTATTTCAGTATAAAATGATACAAAATCGTCATCTTCATAAATATTTGGCTCCAGTTTTTTTTTAAAGTAATCTACATTTTTGTATAAATAATTCACTAACTAAATATGACCGATCGAGGTGGCGCAGTGGTTAGACACTGGACTCGCATTCGGGAGGACGACGGTTCAATCCCGCGTCCGGCCATCCTGATTTAGGTTTTCCGTGATTTCCCTAAATCGCTCCAGGCAAATGCCGGGATGGTACCTTTCAAAGGGCACGGCCGACTTCCTTCCCCGTCCTTCCCTAATCCGATGAGACCGATGACCTCGCTGTCTGGTCTCCTTCCCCAAACCAACCAACCAACCAACCAACTAAATATGCATTCATGTTCCAAGATTCAGAATAACAAATTTGAAGTGAATAATTACTTGAATTATGTTATGTGTTATGCATTGACAAATTTCAGTGCCATTCTGGAAGTACAAAAGTATAATATTAAGAAAAAATGCAGACAACATTACATAAATGAAAATATTTTGTAAGTCTACTTTGTACCAGAACTATCTAAAGCACAAAAGAAAATATATAAATTAACCGGTCACAAATGTATATGTTAAGTGTCCATATGTACTGTATATACAATGATATATTTTGTTCAGAGGTAAATTCAGAAGATGACCGTTTTCGCTTGGCTTGACGTTTATACACATACTCGGGAACATCTCTTAGGACAGTCCAGCAGTAATCTGCTAAAATAGTAGGGTTCCATTTTCCGGCATACCTCTTCTCAAATGTGGCAATATCTTGGTGAAGTCGCTTCCATTGTTACTGCACCACAATCTTTGGGGAAGAAGTCAATATTACTATGTAAGAAATGCATTTTCAATGACATGTTGCAACCATTTTTTCATAAGATGACAATCTCCTTGTAATTTATTGCTCGTTTGTTCCCGAAGAACTGTAAGCAGACTGTCTTAAAGTATTCCCTTGCATGCTTCTCATCACCTTCTTTGATTCCATCCAAAGTATGGTCTCCAAAAAGTTCTCAAATGTGTAAGCCTACAAAGATGCCCCTCTTTACTTTGGCATCACTTACGTAAGGGAATTTTTGCCGTAAGTGCCGCGTGGGGTAGCCGCGTGGTCTATGACGCTTTGTCACGGTCCGTGCGGCTTCCCCCGTCGGAGGTTTGAGTCCTCCCTCGGGCATGGGCGTGTGTTGTTGGCCATAGCGTAAGTTCGTTTAAGTTATATTAAGTAGTATGTAGGCTTAGGGACCGATGACCTAAGTAGTTTGGTCCCATAAGACCTTGCCACAAGTTGCCAATTTTTTGCTTAAGTACTTAAATGCGTCACCATCTTTGTTCATACCCTTAACAAAGTTTTTCATGAGACCCAACTTGATGTGCATGGGCGGCAGTAGAATCTTTTTAGGGTCTACTAGAGGTTCACTCTTAATGTTCTTTATACCTGGTTGAAGAGGTTTTCTGGTGGGCCATTCATGTTTACTGTAATGAGATGCACCAGCTCAGCTATCCCATTCATAGAGAAAGCAGCAATATTTTGTATACCCTAACTGCATACCTAATAGTAGTGCAACCACTTTCAAGTCACCACAAATCTGCCACTGAGAGTCATTATACTTGATGGCTTCTACGAGGGTTGGAACTTTAATAGTGCAACTATTTATTTACAGATCGTACAAAATAGATACCTGTTTCAAAGTCTTACTGACCTTTAAAGTAGTCACCAGCATTGTGTATAACTTGTTGCTAGCGATGTGGAAGTCGTAGAATACCTTTGGCAGTGCCAGTTGTGTTGACAGTTCAAGCGGCGCGGTCTATTGCCCGACGAATTTGTAGCATTCCTGAAGCGAATGCTGTGAAGTGTTTCCTTCAGTTTAGAAATCGAGTTGAATTCACGATGGGGAGTGCAGTAGGTGGTAAAGCGCTTAGCAACCCCATCAGTCAAACAACACTGTACATGACTGAGCATTGTCCTGCAAAATGATGGTCAGGTCCCGCAGAAAGTGTCATCAATTCTGTCTCTGAGCTGATCGTAGGTTGTGTTCCAAAAATGAACAGCATAGAGATAGAAGTGATGACACTTTCTGCAGGACCTGATCATCATTTTGCAAGACAATGTTCAAGATCGTACAGCGCAGCTTTTACTGATTTGTTTGAGTGGTGGCGCTGTTACGTGCTATACCACCTACTGCACTCCCCTGACTTAAGGCATCTTGAGTTCAACTCGATTTCTAAACTGAAGGAAACACTTCACGGCATTCGCTTCAGAACTGCCACAAATTCGTCGGGCAATAGACCGCGCCGCTCGAACTGTCAACACAACTGGCATTGCCAAGAGTATTCTACGACTTCCACATCGCTGGCAACAAGTTATACACAATGCTGGTGACTACTCTGAAGATCAGTAAAACTTTGAAACAGGTATCTATTTTGTACGAGCTGTAAATAAATAGCTGCACTATTAAAGTTCCAACTCTCGTAGTTAAATTTTCATGTTTTGGTATGATTCTTTCATATGCACACTATGCCCAACTGGAACAGAAGGAAGCTCATCACCAATATGTAAAAGCACTGCTTTTAGCTCAACTTTCACGAATCAATAAAGAGTCTCCACTCATCATGGTTGTAAATAATTCTGAGAGCCTTCATTAGACGATTTATTTCTACACGTACCACCAGACTATCTTGCATGTTAAAAAAAGGAGTGACGGTTGCTCTCTTCTGTGGTAGAATGAAACACTTACATTGCTTTCCAGAAAATTGCGCTGCTGCTATCTTGATGCTAAAATCTCAGCCTTAGCTTTAGAGAGCTCCAAATCTCTAATGAGATCACTTAGCTCATTTTGAGACAATTTTTGTGGATCATCAGTTGATGATATATTTGGAAGAAACTCTGGATCTAGTGATGTGCATGGTTCAGAACATTCAAAATCCCCATCAGAGCCGGCCGCTGTGGCCGAGCGGTTCTAGGCGCTTCAGTCCGAAACCGCGCTGCTGCTACGATCGCAGGTTCGAATCCTGCCTCGGGCATGGATGTGTATGATGTCCTTCGGTTAGTTAGGTTTAAGTAGTTCTAAGTCTAGGCGACTGATGACCTATAGCGCTTACAGCCATTTGAACCATTTGAACCAATCCCCATCAGAAGTAATCTCGTACTCTGTCGGTGGTTCAGGTATTGGCAATCCTTCCCCATGTAGAACTGGACGTATGGCAGATGGAATGTTAGGATGGATCACGATCCGCTTCTTCTTCTTAGATATTCCCTTCTGGATAAGAGGAACCGTACAAAAGTAAAAGTCACTGACATGGTTAGTTGGCTCACGCCAGATCATGTCCACTGCAAAGGGCATTGAACGTCCTTTCCCATGCATCCAGTTCTTCAGGTTCTGGCACAAGCGTTGCAGATCACATGTAAAGACCAGGCTTTATCCTGATCACCTATTTTTCACCCAAAATAACAGCTGTAAGCTTATTTAATCAGTGGAGTTATTTGCTGTTTTGGTGAAGCAAGTGTCACTTCTCCACACACATAGCAAAATGTCTCAGCACTGTTAACACAAGCTCGTGGCATTTTTGTTCACTTCAATAGAAGTCAACTTGAACAACTGGCGGTAGATCTGGAAACAAATGTTCAAACCGTATTACATGCATTAATAAAGTCACTGAAGTTGATGAGGAGTGAGACAAAAAGATCACTAAAATTGGTATCTAAATGTTTATATCCAAAATATTGCACAAACGTAAGACCAAGGACAATAATATAATCGATTGTTACTAGTTATTATGACTTTGACAAACCACTGTAATATTTGATTTTAAACTTCACATAAAAATCAGTATATAATTATCTCACCGTAATAGAACAGTGTAAAATGAAAACTACAGCTAATTTTGAATTGTCTTTGTTATATTCGCGATCAGCACATTAGAATTGATAGGAATTGGCTGCTTTCATTCGATTTACATTTTCATTGTTGCACAGCGTAATTAATATACATTCTAGACAAAAAAAAGGACGCACCTCGAAGGAATTATCCGAATAGAATGGAAACCTGAAGACGTCTTCGCTGGTCATCGGGGCAGAGTTCGAAGCGGGATTCATTACCGAAGACAATTCTACTCCAGTCAATGAGATTCCACGCCGAAAACGTGTCTGGAGACGCCCCAGACAGCAGTGGCATACGAAGCTAACTGTCACCCGCCATACGGCCGGGCAACTAGGAGTGATGGTCTGGGGTGCCATTTCAGTTGAGAGCAACCTTTGGTTGTCATCCGTGGCACCCTTACAGCACAAGATCATGTCAGCGATATTCTACGCCTCGTTTTGTTGCCCTTCTTGGTAAGCCATCCTAGGCTTGCATTTCAGCAAGATAATCACTCACAAACTGATCGTCTTCGTGCTTGCCCAACCCTTCCTTGGACAGCAAGGTCGCTGGACCTCTCCCCAATTGAGAACATGTGGAGCATTATGGGCACGGACCTACAACCAACTATGGATTTTGACGGTCTAACGCGCCAATAGGTCTGAATTTGGCACGATGTCCCTCAGGAGGACATCCAACAACTCTGTCAATCAATGCCAGTCCGAATAACTGCTTGCGTTAGAGCCAGATGTGGACCAATGTCTTACTGAGTTGCTCAATTTGTGAACCTCTTTCTCTTGAATAAATCCTCCACATTCTGAAATTGTTGTCATTTGGCTCTGAGCATTATGGGACTCAACATCTGAGGTCATCAGTCCCCTAGAACTTAGAACTACTTAAACCTAACTAACCTAAGGACACAACACACGTCCATGCCCGAGGCGGGATTCGAACCTGCGACCGTAGCGGTCGCGCGGTTCTAAACTGAAGCGCCTAGAACCGCTCGGCCACACCGGCCGGCTGTTGTCATTTGTCTGCACATGTACGTCACATCTACCAATTTCCGTCTCATTCGTATATCTCCATCGTGATGCATCTTTTTTTTTTCTTAGAGTGTATCTATGACAAGATAATATACGTCGTTCAATGAAGATTTCGTTACAATTCATCTTGGTGAAGACAGAATTACAATATTTTAAACTGTCCGAGGAATATTTGGGGGTGAACTGTTTCATTGAATCACCCTGTATATTGACCGTCTTCAAAGGCTGAAATCCGAATTCATGAACCTCTATGTAGCTAAAAAAAATGTTCAAATGTGTGTGATATCTTATGGGACTTAACTGCTAAGGTCATCAGTCCCTAAGCTTACACACTACTTAACCTAAATTATCCTAAAGACAAACACACACATCCATGCCCGAGGGAGGACTCGAACCTCCGCCGGGACCAGCCGCACAGTCCATGACTGAAGCGCCTCAGACCGCTCGGCTAATCCCGCGCGGCCTATGTACCTAAATTGCTGAGTTCTACCAGGTAGTCAAAATTCTTTAAGTGAGCGCCTAACGAACTGTACGGGACTCTGGGAAGACGAATCATGGTGCAACAGACATATGATGTGAATTCTGTGCTCTGTGGCATATCATTGTCAGCACCCTTCGTTATTTGTACCATATCTCTCAAGTTCGAGAACTGCATTATGCAGGGTATTTCTGATTTAGGGGCAGTTGCGTATATTGGCTGGTCCAACACATTCCGTAAGTGATGATCTCTGCTTCTGCGCCACACAGAGCCAAGAGGAAATTGTGACGCTAGTCGGCAACATCTTGAGTCACCAAGAGTCTATGACGTAATCATTGTCTACTTGTCATTCCGTTCCTCATCGTCGCTATCAGATGCAGAGAACAGAACGAACACTCGTGGTACTAAATGGTGTCTAGGGCAAAGTCGTGAGGCATGGCTAGCGTTGTATTAGCCGTTGTTGGTTTTAGTAGTGATGATGTCGGCAACCTTGGTATTGGAGTAATACGTGTCTCCGCCAGCCACGGTACACAGCCGTAGCATCAGAGGTGCTACATAACAGGGGATCTCACAAGGGGCTGCGCCCACTCATCATCATCGATTTCGTCTAAATTTATAGTATATGCGTAGCTTGGCCAGAAATGAAAGTGAAAGAAGTGGGAGCTCCAGATAGCCAAACGTTTAGAAAAAAAATAGCATTTTTGACGCGAGTCGGGCGAGGCATGAACTGACTATATTTTATGTTAGCGTAGTATTGAGGGAACGGTTGGCCCAATGTAAAGAGCGCAGAAGACAAACAAAGCGTCTGGTGTCGAGTCCCTACGCAGAATCTTTTCTTTTTGTTTCCAGTTTTTACGTTAGTTACAATGTAAATAAACCGAAAGAATGCTCAATATATTAATATTTTCTTAAGAAGCATGAAAAGGAACCACAAAGAAAAATTTGGGATTGTAAATAAATTTCCAGAAAGGGATTGTAAGGCATACACGAGAATTTTGTATGCAAAATTAGATGCTTTTATCATTTCACAGTTGATGATTTCACATGCTGGGGTAACACCGTAAAAACGGGGGAAGCAGTAATTGACTTGGCATCTTGCGCACGGTATAGATATTTTTACAATTACATATTTGTTTTAAAGTTTCTACAGAAAAAAATACAATTTACATTCATAAAAGTTTATCTTTCATCGCACTGTTTGGCAGCAAATTACGTATAACGCATCATTTCGCCAAATATTGGCGGGGATAGTTGGTTATGTACAGTGGAACGCATTTTGATGCAGTCTTCTAGAATTGTGATTCCTTTTTCTCTCTCGATAGGTCGATTTTACCCGCAACGGGAGACAGCCGAGGGCTGCTCGAAGTTCGAAATGAAACTAACGGACTACGAAGTCTTGTACTCTTTAATTACAATCCATTCTTGGACAATTATTTACAGAGTCTTCGTGGACGCCGTAAGTATAATCCTTTCTTGGACATGTCTTTACAATTCAAACTTTTCCTTTGTCTTTCCTTTCCTTGCTTTTTATGAGTATATCAATAAATGCAATACATTGAGTATTATTTCTGTTTATTGACGGTGTAAATAACGTAAAAATTGAAGATAAAAAAACTCTGAACAGAAACTCGATCCCACGACCTCTTTCCTCTGCGCCTGGTAGCTACACTTACGTAAATGACGCAAGTCTCACCCGATCGTCGTCAAAAACCCTTGGCAATCTCGAGGTTCCGCTTCCGTCACTTTCATTTCTGGCTAAGCCCTGTGTATATCATAAACCTGACGACATCGGTGATGACGATTGGGCGTGGTCCCCTTGTCAGCAAGGCGACACAAATAGTATGGTCAGTCGCCCTCTAGATGGTGTTCATACCAAGATCTACTTTATGCTTCCGCACAACACATTCAAATAGGATAGTCGTCCACCAGTAGTTACGTGTATACCACAGAGTGCGCTGAAACCCAGAACTATTTCATGCATCTGCTAAATACGAGGGACGTTCAATAAATGATACAACACAAGTTTGTTGACCGCCAGTAACGGTTGGAAAATGTGAAATTTCTTGTGGGACATCGTGGAATACTCCCGGTTCAGCCCCTATAGTTTCCCGAGGATCTGATAGGTTGTGGGGCTCTACGTAGCTTTCAAAGTGGCGTCTGTAACGGAAGTGCGTTCCAAGCAGAGAGCTGTCATTGAATTTCTTTTGGTGGAAAATCAGAGATCGCAGATATTCAAAGACGATTGCAGAATGTTTACAGAGACCCGGCATTGAAAAAAAAAAAAGGGCTAGTCGTTGGGCGAGGCGTCAGTCGTCATCGCAACAAGGTCAAGCAAACCTCTCCGATCTCCCGCGTGCTGGCCAGTAGCACACGGCTGTGAGTCCTGCAGTGTTGGAACGTGCGGACACTCTCATTTGAGGTGAAGTTCAAAGCCGCACCCTCAGCCGGTAAAATCATGGCTACGGTCTTCTGGGACTCTGAAAGGATTATTCCGTTTTATGTCCTTCCTCATGCTGCAACGATCAACTCTGAAGTGCACTGTGCTACCCTCAGGAAACTGAAGAAACAACTTCAGCGTGTTCGTCGCCACAAAAATGCAAACGACCTTCTCCTTCTCCATGACAACACAAGGCCTCACACAAGTCTGCTGCGCAACCGAGAGGAGCTCACAAAACTTCATTGGATTGTTCTTCCTTATCCACCCTACAGACCGAATCTCGTGCCTTCCAACTTCCATCTGTCTGGCCCAATAAAGTATGCATTCCTCGGAAAGCAGTACGTGGATGGTGGCGAGGTTATTGATGCAGCAAGGCGTTGGCTCCGATTCAACTAACAGAGTGGTACCAGGCGGACATACAGGGCCTCACAGTAAGATAGAGTAAGGTCGTCACACTGAACGGAAATTATGTTGAAAAATAAGGTTTTATATCCAAAAGAGCGCTGAATAAAGTGGTGCACTGGAATCCTAAATAAAAACCAAGCTGCTTTCAGGAAAAATGGGGGCATTACTTATTGAATGCTCCTCGTAGTTCATAGGATGACATTCATACACCGAGCGCACGATTTAAGAGACCGCAAGCCGACTCTCGGCCAGTTGTGGCCCAGTTACCGCCCAGGTCCAGCAATTCCACAATTGCTTACAAGTTATGTACAATGCCGACCAGTCTAGTCGTCGGATAGTTTACGCCGAGTGTCGAACAGTCATCGAAGTGATAGTAGAATTGTTTACCTGTTGAGAGACTCAACTTAAACTCTCTAAACAGCAATCTACACTGAACTTCGATTGGATTAGTTAGTAATCATCTACTGTGTTAGGTTAGAGTAGGTGTAAAACTTCTCTGAAAGCCAAAGGTTTGATATTTGACGCACCTTATTTCAACAGATGTTTATTATTGTTTCCCATATGTTGCCTAGTGATGTTTTTTTTTCTGTGAAGAGTTGGTAGCTAGCGTGCAGGGAGGCCACTTCCATATAGCTACAGATATCTGTGGCAGGGGTTCGCTTCCTGCTACCTCTATGTTGCGCACCTACCTTTGGTGTACATAGCAAAGTAGCTATTGAAGCTGCGATCAGTGCTGTTCGAATGGTTTCTGTTGGTACTGTATGTATTTTTGCACGACTTTTTCCATAAAGAAGGTGAAACTCAAATTTACTTCTCTCAGAGATAACTAACATACTTAAAACAAATTTTTACCACCATCAATTGCCGTAAAAACGTTTTTTACAGCTACCACTTTCGATTATCACAAATCATCAGTAGGTGCTGTAAGTTTCTCAGTCACACTGGATATACAGGGTGTTACAAAAAGGTACGGCCAAACTTTCAGGAAACATTCCTCACACACAAATAAAGAAAATATGTTATGTGGACATGTGTCCGGAAACGCTTACTTTCCATGTCAGAGCTCATTTTATTACTTCTCTTCAAATCACATTAATCATAGAATGGAAACACACAGCAACAGAACGTACCAGCGTGACTTCAAACACTTTGTTACAGGAAATGTTCAAAATGTCCTCCGTTAGCGAGGATACATGCATCCACACTCCCTCGCATGGAATCCCTGATGCGCTGAAGCAGCCCTGGAGAATGGCGTATTGTATCACAGCCGTCCACAATGCGAGCACGAAGAGTCTCTACATTTGGTACCGGGGTTGCGTAGACAAGAGCTTTCAAATGCCCCCATAAATGAAAGTCAAGAGGGTTGAGGTCAGGAGAGCGTGGAGGCCATGGAATTGGTCCGCCTCTACCAATCCATCGGTCACCGAATCTGTTGTTGAGAAGCGTACGAAATGTGCAGGAGCTCCATCGCGCATGAACCACATGTTGTGTCGTATTTGTTCTAGCAGCACAGGTAGAGTATCCCGTATGGGATCATGATAACGTGCTCCATTGAGCATAGGTGGACGAAACTAAAATGAGCTCTAACATGGAAATTAAGCGTTTCCGGACACATGTCCACATAACATCTTTTCTTTATTTGTGTGTGAGGAATGTTTCCTGAAAGTTTGGCCTTACCTTTTTGTAACACCCTGTATACACTAATTTCAACACCATTCTACATAACGTCACAAATGGAAACTGACGCTATGAAGACGATAGGAGAACGTCATCATACAAGGGCGTGCTGAAAAGTAATACCTCCGAATTTTTTGTGTGAAAACTCTTAAAGCTTTTCAATTAATACAGATGTTATTAACATTATATAGCGTTATTCTTCATGTCCACATATTTACTTCTCAACATAGTTGCCTTGGCGACACACACACATGTCCCAAAGAGATACCAGTCTGTTGATACCGTTAATGTAGAACCTCACAACCTCACCTCTGCTTATAGCGCTTCATCATTATCAAAGTGACGTACTCAAAGGTGTTTTTTAAGTTTTGGAAACAGACGAAATGATGAGGGGGCCAAATCGGGACTGTATGGAGAATGATAGTTGATAGTGAACTAAAGGAGTCGGATTCCTCCCCATGCTGTTGTGTTCGTGTGTGGTCTGGCATTGACATGCAGCAGGAAAGGGTGCTCCATGTGAGCGAAACTCGATTACACCACGCCGTTCCTCACGCACCGAAATAGTTACGTTATACACCGCCATGTTACACGCTGCATTTCGGAGCACTCTGTTGGCAGAGGGTTGCAAATATGTAGACATGATGAGTAAAGATGCAGAACGTTAATAACGTTTGTTTTATTTAAAAAGCTGTAAGAGTTTCGGAGGCATTACTTTTCAGCACGTCCTCGTATATTTGTTGTTGCGATCTTCAGTAAGAAGACTGATTTGATGCAGTTCTCCATGCTAGTTTATCCTGTGCGGGATTTTTCATTTCCGCATGACTATTACAACTACGGCCATCGGAATCTGCTTATTGCAGTCGCCGTTGGTCTCCTTCCAGAATTTGACGTTTATCCACACACTTCTCTGCATTACCAAATTAACTTTTCCTTGACGCCTAGGATGTGTCCTACCTACCTGTCTCTTCTGTTAGTCAACCTATATCATAAAAAATCTCATTTACCCGATTCTATTCAGTAGCTCTTCATTGGTTGTTCGATCTACCCATCCTTTTATTTGTATGCTGAACATAGCTTCACTTCCATATTAGACTACACTCCACACAAATACTTTCAGCAAAATATTTCAAATGGCTCAAATGGCTCTGAGCACTATGGGACTCAACTGCTGTGGTCATCAGTCCCCTAGAACTTAGAACTACTTAAACCTAACTAACCTAATGACATCACACACATCCATGCCCGAGGCAGGATTCGAACCTGCGACTGTAGCAGTCGCACGGTTCCGGACTGCGCGCCTAGAACCGCGAGACCACCGCGGCCGGCAGCAAAATATTTCCTAACACTTAAATTTATATTCCATGTTAAAATATTTACTCTTTCAGAAACGCTTGTCTCACTATTACCAGTCTGCATTTTACATCCTCTTTACTTCTGCCGCAGTCAGTTATTTTGCTATCCAAACAGCAAAATTCTTCTACTACTTTTATTATGTAATTTCCAAATCTAATTCCCTCAGCATCACCTGTCTTAATTCGACTACATTCCACTACCCTTGTTTTGATTTTGTTGATATTCATTTCGTGATCTCTTTTCAAGACAAAATCTATTCTGTCCGACTGGTGTCGCAAACATTCGCCATTTCTGACAGAAATACAGTGTCATCGGCGAACCCCAAAGCTTCCGTTTATTTTCAGTGAATATTAATTCCCTTTCGAAATTTCTGCTAAGTTTCCATTATTGTGCGATCTATATACAGATTTAATAACCTGTGGGACATATTACAACCCCGTCTCACTCCCTTCTCCATTACTGTCTCCTTTTCCCAGTCACTACAAAAGCTGTGGATAACGTTTCACTCTCTGAAATTTATACCTGATAACATCAGAATTCCAAGTAGTGTATTGTAGGCAATATTAACAGTTTTCTCCAAACCCACAAATGTAAGTTTGGCTTTCTTCAGTCTGTCTTCTGAGATAGACCGTGCTGCTGCGACCCGAGGAGCTGGGGTCGCATTTCATGCTGGGCACGGAGTGTGGGCGACTGGTCCAGTTTATGCCCGCAGGTGTTAATTACACACCGATATCTGTAATAACATTTGAAGACCCCACAAAAAAGCCGGGTTAATTCCATTTAATCAAGAAATGAGTTTATGGCACAATCTGATGCTTCGTCGTCGGTACTATAAGGCAGTTAAAATGACTTTGAAATAAAGTGGCAAGTCACCGATATACAAAGGATTTCACTTTTAGTGGTAACGGAAAGAACGTTCTAAATCGGTCTTTCAACGGAAAGAATGTGGGAAGTCCAAGGTTTGCTTCCACTGCTCACAATCCACCTGTTAGGTCAGTTGGCTTGCGATTGCAAACGTGATCGAATGAGTTTCTTGCTCTGTGTTGCTCCCCTATAGGAAAAGTGTTTAGTTTGAGGTGTTATAGTAATGTAGTCCTCTTAGGGTTTTGGAAACGTGTGTATCATCGCAAAAAGGTTGATAAACAGTCCGTTGAACAATCAGCTAAAAAGACATACGTTATGACAGCATGAGTAATGTTTGTAGGGACCTCAGGGCAATGTCTCATGAGATAGGCAGTATCTGCAAATGCTCACTGTTTAAGTGCTTCAAACAAGAAGAAGACGGGAAGCTGTCATCAAGGCTGAGGGTGGGCCAACACCTTATTGAATCCCAGCATTACCGATGAAGGGCCCCACGAACTTTTAAGTCATTTTCAGCCAGGTGTCCGGATACTTTTGATCACCATCCAGATATTCAGCAGTATAGTTCGCGTAACACCTTAGCTCTCTCGTAGACAACCCGCTCTGTGCTCAGGTGAGGACAGCCGACTGCGTGGTGCAGAAAGTCAATAGTCGTGAAGATCAGGCCATGGTCATCCACCATGGATGGACCAGGAGTTCAGCAGATGTTCACGAGTCGGCCAGAGGGCTGCACAAATGCGTCAAGCCTGGTCAGTGTGGAAATGACAGATTGCAGATCATCTGCAACTGACACTCACTGAATCAGGGCTGGTTGTACACCAGTCTTCTCCTCGTCCTCAGTATCCCAGTAGGCACCAGCTGCAGTCCACAACTGTGATTTGCATCAGGTTGGCTGCATCTCGGTATTGTAGTCAACGAGCACATAGCAGGCAGACCATCATGTATCAGCTTGTTATGGTTTCACTGAAACTCAACAGACGTCCTTCTCTGTGTTTTTAACGACACAGACAGAATGGCAGTATGACTGGATGTGTCTTTGAGCTCCAAAAGCCTTGTTATGGTGCCTCTGGGTGCATGATCAAATTTGCCTCATTTATTGGTCTTGTCAGCGCTTCTTGCCTCGCTGTTGTAATACGATAATCATTTTGGGTCGCCGAGACTGGGTCTTTCTGCAACGTTTGACTATTGTAGTGGCGGCCTGGCGCTGAAGTTACTTCGTACTACCCTGTCATGTAGTACTGCGGCGTTTGAGCTACAGCCTCCCTCGCTCGGAGGTTGTGTAGCGATGCTTGCCTTGTGTCCTGTGTTCCGCAACATCGGCGGTACTCCTTGTTGACATTCCGATTGGCACACATGCCTTGAGCTAGCCTCTTCGCCTCTGAGTTCGCTTCGCAGAACGTTTATAAATATAAGCATGTACAACAAAGTAATTCACTTTTTCCAAAAAAATTCGTCCCAAATTTTGCCACTGATTATCCTCTTCAACAATCTCGTACATTTACGTATGCAAAGTATAACGGATATAAGTGCAGATGTTTTTACATGTGGTACCTTAATACGTAGACATATCAGTGGGTTGGTTGTTTTTTCTCTGTGTCACACAGTCTTCCTACAAACATGTCATAAACTTTACGACCTGATGTTTTCTACACAGTCATAACTGCACCACTAAGTAGACTACCACTGTCAGTATAGACTAACCATTTTGGGTCTACGCATCCACAGTCCAACACCTGACCTGCTACCAGAGGAAATTAAGCGCTAGTGGCTTGCTCTTGGCACATTTACTTGGAGGTACTACCCATCCTAAAATATATATGACTTATAATAGCTATTATTACTAGTCTGCAAATGACGTAAATACTGATTCAATGTTCTTGTGTTCTCTGACTTCAGTCACAAATCGAAATATCTGCATTTATACTCGTTACACCCTGGATCCTTGTACACTGTGCCCGTTGCAACAACATTTTTGCTCATGGGAGCTGACTTGCATGGATTTTCCCTTTGTTCCCTAATTTCCACATCGTTTTTCTTAAGTTTTGGTTTACTGAACCCCTTTTAAAGTTATGCTACATTATTCTTATTTCTGTCCTTACAAGCTTTCACAAATTTACAATTTTCCTCATTTTATCAAGTGGTTTTTTAACCCACTATTTTCTTATTTCATTTGTAACATTATCTTTGACACAAAAATTTCCCTTGAGTTTCTTCAGCACTAACGTCCTTAAAACTATGCTTACACAACTACTTGCAGTAATGCCTCTTGTTTTGGTTGGCAGGAGAGCCAACACCGTGTTACTAGAGGAGGCCGAAAGTCACGCGTTTTAGCTCACGCAGGCTGGCGTGAGGTCTGGAACAGGACAAGGAAATTAGAATTTAGAAAAACGGACGTAGCTGGTGGAATACATAACTTTAATCCGTTAATGAAGAACGTCGGTCTTGACGGTACATGATTCATAATATCAATAGTAACTGATAATGGCGCCTTGCTAGGTCGTAGCAAATGACGTAGCTGAAGGCTATGTTAAACTATCGTCTCGGCAAATGAGAGCGTATTTTGTCAGTGAACCATCGCTAGCAAAGTCGGTTGTACAACTGGGCGAGTGCTAGGAAGTCTCTCTAGACCTGCCGCGTGGCGGCGCTCGGTCTGCAATCACTGATAGTGGCGACACGCGGGTCCGACGTATACTAACGGACCGCGGCCGATTTAAAGGCTACCACCTAGCAAGTGTGGTGTCTGGCCGTGACACCACACCTCTCACATCATACTGTAGCTCCAGTAAGCTCTCTTATTTTACAGTTGATTACTGATTGACTACGCCTTGCAATCCCATGCTTCCTTACACCTTTCCTTTTTAAAACCAACTTCCTTGACCGAGCGAGGTGGCGCAGTGGTTCGACACTGGACTCGCATTCGGGAGGACGACGGTTCAATCCCGCGTCCGGCCATCCTGATTTAGGTTTTCCGTGATTTCCCTAAATCGCTCCAGGCAAATGCCGGGATGGTTCCTTTCAAAGGGCACGGCCGACTTCCTTCCCCATCCTTCCCTAATCCGATGAGACCGATGACCTCGCTGTCTGGTCTCCTTCCCCAAACCAACCACCCCAACCTAGCAATACTACCGATACTACTACCAACTTCCTTGAGCTTTTCGGCACTTTGCCATGTGCATTGACTCTTAGTGATGACTTACACAGTCCACGTGGTTCTACTTTCATGATAACAGATCCTTGCGACTATGTTTCACTAACGTCTATCTCCTTCGACTGAAACAGTGTCTCTCCGAATTTGACTGTGCTTTTAAGAACAATTATATGTCGTTTTCTCTTAACAACATTTACTATGATACTGCAAGTATCGTCAAATTTACCCTGATCCCCAGGCATGCATTTCTGAAAAGATTCAGTCTCGCCGGCTCGATCTTTAGCCTTACAAGTATTTCCCCTCCTTCTTCTCCTCCTTCGTCTACAATACCTCGGCGAACTTGCCGAGGAGGGTCCTCTAGAATATAAGAGAATTATGAGAATGAGTGTGGGACAGTTTTACGAACTGTATAATTTAACTGAAAACAAAATGTCAAAAACAGATACGTGGATGAGAAACGCAATTCCTGCTGGTCCAAAACTAGAGGCTGCCCTACGAATTTTAGTTACTGGTGACTGTTACCAAAGTCTAGTCATCGTTTTTCGAATATCGACCATTTCAAGTTTTATGCCAGAAGTACATACAGCAATAACTATAGCATTACAAGAATATATGAATGTAAGATCTCACAAGTTATTGCTTGCTAACTAGTTAATCTATCGTACATGGTAGAAGAAAAATCAGCCGTGGGCTTGTCTCTTGTATCATGAAACAAACGTTTCTGGACCGAGAGGAGCACATTCTTAGCAATACTGGTGTGTTAAAAATAAATAAATACAGAAATGTATATACGCGGGGTGGCACATTGATCGTGACCGGGCCAAATATCTCACGAAATAAGCGTCAAACGAAAAAACTACAAAGAACGAAACTTGTCTAGCTTGAAGGGGAAAACCAGATGGCGCTATGGTTGGCCCGCTAGATGGCGCTGCCATGGGTCAAACGGATATCAACTGCGTTTCTTTAAATAGGAACCCCCACTTTTTATTGCATATTCGTGTAGTACGTAAAGAAGTATAAATGTTTTAGTTGGACCACTTTTCTCGCTTTGAGATAGATGGCGCTGTAATAGTCACAAACGTATAAGTACGTGGTATCACGTAACATTCCGCCAGTGCGGACGGTATAGAAAACGTTAGTTCGTCCAGTCTTCGAGTATTGTTCGTCTGTATGGGACCCTTACCAGTTGGGTCTGATTCAAGAGATTGGTTCAAATGGCTCTGAGCACTATGGTACTTAACATCTTAGGTCATCGCTCGCCTAGAACCTAGAACTACTTAAACCTAACTAACCTAAGTGCATCACACACATCCATGCCCGAGGCAGGATTCGAACCTGCGACTGTAGCGGTCGCGCTGTTCCAGACTGAGGCGCCTAGAACTGCTCGGCTACTGCGGCCGGCGATTCAAGAGATTGAGAAGGTCCAAAGAAGAGCGGCAAGATTCGTGACTGGTACATTTCGCCATCGCGTGATCGTTACAAATCTCATTGAAAGTCTGAAGTGGGATACACTTACAGATAGACAAAGCGCTAAACAGAAGGGGCTGCTCACTAAATTCCGAAATCAGATCTTCGCCGAGGATGTAGAGCATATATTATTACCACATCTTTCAAATCGTGCAACGATCACCATTCAAAGATAAGGGAAATTAGAGCTCGTACTGAGGCGTTCAGACAATCGGTTTTCCTTCGCGCGATCCGCGAGTGGAATAATGGGAAAGGGGGAGGGGGGGGGGGAAATATGACTTTGGCGTGAATTGTGCCCTCCTCCACACACCGCTTGGTGGCTAGCGGAGTATATATGTAGATGTAGATTTTACAGGGTTCTGCAGTAGGTGCCTGATTCATGCACCCTGGCTGGCTCACTGCTGCTCATCGGCGACAAAGGCTGGAATTTGTACGCCAGTACCATAAGACGTCCACTGAACGGCGACACGTGTCCTTTTCAGATGTATCTCGTTTTATCCTCCACTGGGCTGAAAGCAAACACCTTGCAACAATATTTGGAAGGGATCAGGCCGGAAGAGCATTATGGTCTGTGGAATCCTTTCGTGACTTTCTCTGAGAGGTCTCATTCTGGAAGGCTCAATGGATCTAAACAAGTACGTATCTATCCTCGGGGACCATATCCAAACCTGTATGCAGTTTGTTTTGTCTCGGCACTATGGGATCAAGCAGCAGCACAATGCGATGTGTGATACATCCCGATCTACAGTATCCGGACACCTGGATGAAAATGACTTACAATTTCTAGGCTCCCACCATCGGTAATGCTCGAATTCAATATGGTGTTGGCCCACCCTTAGCCTCGATGACAGCTTCTAATCTCGCAGGCATACGTTCAGTCAGGTGCTGGAAGGTTTCTTGGGGAATGGCAGCCCATTCTTCACGCAGTGCTGCACTCAGGAGAGGTATCGATGTCGGTCGGTGAGGCCTGGCACGAAGTCGGCGTTCCAAAACATTCCAAAGATGTTCTATAGGATTCAGGTCAGAACTATGTGCAGGCCAGTCCATTACAGGGATGTTATTGTTGTGTAACCACTCCGCCACAAGCCGTGCATTATGAACAGAGGCTCGATCGTTTTGAAAGATGCAATCGCCATCCCCGAAATGCTCTTCAACAGTGGGAAGCAAGAAGGTGCTTAAAACATCAGTGAAGGCCTGTGCTGAGATAGTGCCACGCAAAACAGCAAGGGTTGCAAGCCCCCTCCATGAAAAACACGACCACGCCATAACACCACCGCCACGGAATTTTACTCTTGGCACTACACACACTGGAAGATGACATTCATCGAGTATTCGCCATAATCACACCCTGCCATCGGATCTCCACATTTCGTACCGTGATTCGTCACTCCACACAACGTTTTTCCACTGTTCAATCGTCCAGTGCTTACGCTCCTTACACCAAGCGAGGCGTCGTTTGCCATTTACCGGCGTGATACGTAGCTTTTGAGCAGCCGTTCGACCATGAAATCCAAGTTTTCTTACCTCCCGCATAACTGTCATAGTACTTGCAGTGGATTCTGATGCAGTTTGGAATTCCTGTGTGATGGTCTGGATAGATGTCTGCCTATTACACATTACGAACATCGTCAACTGTCGGTGGTTTCTGTCAGTCAACAAACGAGGTCGGCCTGTACGCTTTTGTGCTGTACGTGTCCCTTCACGTTTCCACTTCACTATCACATCGGAAACAATGGACCTATGGCTGTTTAGGAGTGTGGAAATCTCGTGTACAGACATATGACACAAGTGACACCCAATAACCCTACCATGTTCGAAGTCCGTGAGTTCCACGGAGCGCCCCATTCTGTTCTCTCACGATGTGTAAAGTCTACTGAGGTCGTTGATATGGAGCACCTGGCTGTAGGCGGCAGCACAGTACACCTAATATGAAAAACGTATGTTTTTGGGGGTGTCCGGATACTTTTGATCACTTAGTGTATAATGCAGCTGGCGAAGGAACCGAAGTCGGCATGGCTCCACATCGCTATTGGTACCTTCCAGAACCTCACTGACTCTCTTCTTGCATGTTTCGCAGCGCTGTAGAAGATGGTTATTTAGACTTTTTACAGTTGGTCACTTTAATATGACTGGATAGTGTATTTATTGGCTTACCTGGGCTCACGGTATTCATTTGACATACAAAGTTATGTAAACGAAACTTACCGCATTCGATGTTTACCTCCTCGTGATAACTTCATCTCTCAAGAAACTGTCGACTGCAGTGAACTGCGGTAGTTTCGATAAGTAGACGTCGTCAGTGCCCGCGCCGCTTGTCTTTGATGAACTCAGGTTCAAAAGTTCACCTCTGTATCTGGCCTTGATAGCTTCACACGAGCTCTTAAAAAACACATGTCGGGAACTGCGACCTCTAGTCGCACTAAGACACTCTTTAACTTCATCATAGACCTCTCCCTCTTCAACTTACTCGTATAATCACAATGACGTATGTTCCATAATAGCTCATAGTTTACATCAGTTTCTAAAAATATGCCTTTATTGTTCACACTTCATTTTACAGTAGCAGTTGGTTTTGACTGCGCTTCTTCAGATAATGAAGACACTTCGTAACAAAAGTATGCTCTGAAGCTCCAAAGAAACTGTTAAAGGCATGCGTATTCAAATACAGAGATGTGTAAACAGGCAGGATACGGCACTGCGGTCGGCAACACCTATATAAGACGACAAGTGTCTGGCACAGTTGTTAGCTCGGTTACTGCTGCTACAATGGCAGGTTATCAAGATTTAAGTGAGTTTGAACGTGGTTTTATAGTCGGTGCATTAGCAATGGGACACAGAAACTCCGAGGTAGCGACTAAGTGGGGTTTTCGCGTACGACCATTTCACGAGGGTACCGTGAATATCAGGAACCCGGTAAAACATCAAATCTCTGACATCGCTGCGGCCGGAAAAAGATCCTGCAAGAACGGGACCAACGACGACTGAAGAGAATCGTTCAACGTGACAGAAGGCAATCCTTCCGCAAATTGGTGCAGATTTCAATGCTGGACCATCAACAAGTGTCAGCGTGCGAATTATTCGACGAAACATCATCGATACGGGTATGGAGACAACCTCATGAATCCATGGACCCCGCGCATCAGCACGGGACTGTTCCAACTCGTGGAGACTCTGTGGAGTTGGAGTGATATGGGACCCGCGATACGTTTAGCTACGACTCTGATAGGTGACACGTACGTAACCATCCTGTCTGATCACCTACATCCATTCATGTCCATTGTGCATTCCGACGAACTTGGGAAGTTCCAGCAGGACAATGCGACACCCCTCACGTCCAGAATTGCTACAGAGTGACTCGAGGAACACACTTCTGAGTTTAAACACTTCCATTGGCCATCAAACTCCGCAGACATGAGCAATATACAGCATATCTGGGATGCCTTGCAACGTGCTGTTCAGTAGAAATCTCCACCCCCTCGTACTCTTAGGGATTTGTGGACTCCCCTGCAGGATTCATGGTGTCAGTTCTCTCCAGCACTACTTCAGACATTAGTCGAGTCCTTGCCACGTCGTGTTGCAGCACTTCTGCGTGCTCGTGGGGGCCTTACACGATATTAGTCAGGTGTACCAGTTTCTTTGGCCCTTCAGTGTAATACGCTCAACAGTAGTTCCTGTTTCAACAGCATCTAGCGCTCTACTGGCGGCCAGTACCTTTAAGACAAGTCCAGTAATGGCTGCCATTAGACCATGTGACCGTGTTACTGGCACTTTGGCGTCCACTAAACTCAATGACATGAAATGGACTGACCACATACGCCCAGTCGTTGTTAAAGCAGGTGGCAGATTTCAGTTTATTGGTAGAATACTGGGGAAATGCAATCAGTCTACAAAGGTGCTTGCCTGCAAGCACTCGCGTAATCCACACTAGAATATTGTTCAGTAGAGTCGGACCCATATCGAATATGACTAACAGAGGATATTGAACGGATACGGAGAATTGCAGCAATAATGGTCACAGATTTGTTTCACCCACGGGAGAGCGTCACAAAGATGTTGAAAGAACTGAAAGGGCAGACTCCTGAAGATAGACGTAAACTATCCCGAGAAAGACTTCTGAAGCCCACAAATGTCAGGAAACAGCTTTAAATGATGACTCTAGGAATATAATACAGTCCCAAACATATCGTTCCCATAGGGACTGTGAGGACAATATTAGCTTCATATCAGCACGCACTTAGGCATGTAAATAGAAATTCTTCCCGCGCTCTTTACGTGAACGGAAACGGAAAAAGTCCTAATAAATGGTACGTTCGGGGACATGCCCTCTGCCACTCAGTTCACAGTGGTTCGCATATTATGAATGTAAATGTAGATGTAGATGTAGATATTGAGTTTCATAATCGAAAGAAAAAGGAGAACATGGGAAAGTAGGATTTTCCAGTTAATATTCGTAGGGATCTTTTATTGTTTCTGAAAGTCATGCACTATCCTAATACTACAAAACACGACAAAATAACGGACAGTTCATTGTGCTTGATGACAGTCATGATCGTCATATTGCTACTCGGATGACTAAAGCAATAGCTGGAAAAGTAACCGAATGTGTTCAACTTGGTGCTTCTATGTCTGGAACAAGGAACTTGTCTAGTCGTCAGAAATCAGTAATTTTGTTGTGCTGTTTGCAGGAGCAAATGAGGTTTTCAGGAATGAGACTTTAAAAACCACTTAGAATTAAAGAAGTGTTTAGGACACTTGAGTAATACAAATGTTCTATTAATGAGCTTTCCACCGTGGTCCTGTGCAGTGGCAGATACAGAAAAACCTCAAGGAGGGGGCACAAAAGATATCTTGAGCTTCCTTTACTTTTACCGTAATAAAAAATAATCAAGTCACATGCAAAGTTTAAGAAAGTTTTATTTAAACTAATTATACATATATACAAGACAATGCCATTTTATGATATAAAACAGTTACAATTGTGGTTCTCTTCATTAAATGATTAATTCTGTGCGCCTATTCTTCCTGGCAAATTGGGTAATTACATGATCAATAGGACAATCAATTTCAGGGTGAGTGTTCAACAGAGCTAATCTTCACACGTGCACCTGCTACACCCAGTACTTTTTACTTTTTCATTCTTTAGTGTTAATATTTCTGCCTCTGAATGTAACCTAGCATCCTATTCGGCGAATAGTCCGTATTTATAACGCTACGTATCGAATGTTCTCTGTACAAGAAAACAGTAGAATATTCGTGACTTTTCTCGAACAAATGCCAGACAGAATAACGTATCGAGATCACTAGAATGGCCACGACTTTTTTCATAGGCATGTGTTAGCTATCTATGTGCCAGACAGAACCATAACCATTTCCTCTTTACTCATTAACAAGGCCTTCATTTCTCTCTTATGCAGAAGTGTTGGACAGCCAAATGGCCGAAAAGCTGAGATATCAACAAGACAAAAAAACACCCTCAAAAATGACTCTGTATGGACAGATTCTTACAAAATAAATCTTAGGTAAGTGATGTTACAAAAAGTCCTAAGGAAATTTAAAAGTTAATGTAAAACTCAGTAGCCAAAATTTTTCTGTATACCACCATAATATTCAATCAGTCACCCACAGAGTTTTAGCTGTTGCGATTTTGAATGTACTGAACTACATTCTAATAGTGCTTTATGCCTCGCAGATCAGCTTGTCTCATTTTCTGTGCCAGGTTATGTACTAGCAAATAATTTTTGTAGAAGCAGTTACAAAAAGGGTGATACTCTAATTTTAATCGATCTTAATTGAATCATAAAATTATTAATAACTTTTAGCCTCTCAATGCAGGAAGAAACTTTTAGCTAATCAGCTAATACTAATTGAACTCAGTGGTGCAAATACAATGTTGGCAGGCCTCTATTGCTTCTCAAATGGAAACTCTGACTCCTTCCTAAATAATCTTTAAAATGTGCTAAATGGCTTCATCTGGGCAAGGAATCCGTAATTCTGTGTAGCGACTTTAATACTGATTTCCCTTAATCGGCAAAAGGAAAGAGCTATTGCTGAACCTTACAGATACTTTCAACTTAATACAGACAGTAAAAACCACAACAGTAATGACAGTAACTACTGCTTCTAACCTGGACCACATACATGTAAATACAATTTGTAGTGCAAAATGTGTAAATACGAGCCCCAGTATCCACGAAACCCAAGTTTTTACCCATTTCGGCTACTTACTGTTTCTCTGTCCCATTTCACACACACACACACAAAGAGAGAGAGAGAGAGAGAGAGAGAGAGAGAGAGAGAGAGAGAGAGACCTATTCAAAAAAACATAACAGTATGAGGGTTCAATACATATAACATAAAAACATTCAGTTCCCTATTATCAGGAGAATGGTTTGAACAAAACTCCTCAGACATCAATCGAAAGTTTGAGAAATTATCCAAAATCAAATACATGGTCATCAACAAGCATCAAATCTCAAGTGTAAAGAAAATGGAAATACGCAAATACAGATAAACCATGCCTCCTTCTCTAAAAAAATTACATTCATAAATAAATTTGGATATACAGAGGGGTCGAACTTCAGAGAAAAAATGGGCTGTGAGAAGTTCATTTCAAAGTCAGCAAATTAAAGCCAATCAATCCGGGAAGGACTAAATTAGGAAGCAAATAAATTGTCGTTTGAGACTTTCTGACGGAGTTGTTGTAGGAATAGTTTTCGTGTGAGACGCCACATGTCAGATCCTGAGGAATTTTCACAGCAACATTCGACGACTCGTCCGAGAACCATTTCTACAATAATAAATTGTCTCTTAAAAATGACAGTATCGCACTGAATCTTTGGCAATATGAGTCCCAAAATCTTTCCAGGTAGTACTACGCATATGTCACAAATAATTTAATAGTCAGTGATAAAAGACGTAATACAAACAAACAGCAAAACAAAGTACATTCTTGAAACTTCCTGGCGGATTAAAACTGTGTGCCCGAGCGAGACTCGAACTCGGGACCTTTGCCTTTCGCGGGCAAGTGCTCTACCATCTAAGCTACCGAAGCACGACTCACACCCGCTCCTCACAGCTTTACTTCCGCCAGTATCTCGTCTCCTACCTTCCAAACTTTACAGAAGCTCTCCTGCGAACCATGCAGAACTAGCACTCCTGAAAGAAAGGATATTGCGGAGACATGGCTTAGCCACAGCCTGGGGGATGTTTCCAGACTGAGATTTTCATGCATGGTTCGCAGGAGAGCTTCTGTAAAGTTTGGAAGGTAGGAGACGAGATACTGGCGGAAGTAAAGCTGTGAGGAGTGGGCGTGAGTTGTGCTTCGGTAGCTCAGATGGTAGAGCACTTGCCCGCGAAAAGCAAAGGTCCCGAGTTCGAGTCTCGATCGGGCACACAGTTTTAATCCGCCAGGAAGTTTCATATCAGCGCACACTCCGCTGCAGAGTGAAAATCTCATTCTGTAAAGTACATTCTTGTCTTCGTTCTACATTTGTGAAACAATTCCCCATAAAATCATTCACGTTGCAACAACTATAAGGAAATGTCATAAGGGGTTCATGGTATTCCAGATTTTGTCATAAAACAATGCATTGTATTGTATTGTATGTTAACCGGGGCCCCAGAAACGACGGAGAGGCTCCGTCCCCGCCGCAGCCGCAGTGGTCCACAACCCCACGACGACTAACGCAGTCCACCTCACCCCTCCGCCGCCCCACACAGAATCACTCTGTCAGGGTTATTGTGCGGTTCGGCCCCCGGTGGACCCTCCCCCCCCCCCCTCTCCCACCCAGGGAACGTCTCACACCAGATGAGTGTAATCCCTATGTTTGCGTGTTAGAGTAATGGTGGTGTACGCGTACGTGGAGATCTTGTTTGCGCAGCAATCGCCGACATAGTGTAGCTGAGGCGGAATAAGGGGAACCAGCCCGCATTCGTCGAGGCAGATGGAAAACCGCCTAAAAACCATCCACAGACTGGCCGGCTCACCGGACCTCAACACAACTCCGCCGGGCGAATTCGGACCGGGGACCAGGCGCCCCTTCCCAACCCGGAAGGCCGTGCGTTAGACTGCACGGCTAACCGAGCGGGTAAACGATGCATTACACACAATTCAGTAAACTACTGAACATACAGTAAACTAAACGTTTCTGACAGGAACGTTTCCTGACGGTCTAAAAATTGACAAAGCGGTTGCTGTTCAAATGAAAGAAGACAACACTGGATGTAGAAAACTAAAGACCAGTCTCCTTAACATTACGCTTTGGAAAAATCGCGGAAAAAAATAATGTTTCAGGGGTTAATGACCTTTTAGACAAAAATTAAATCCTCGTTGATACCACAAATGGCTTCCAGAAAATAAATCTTTCACTAGTGCGGTACAAGATTTTCTAATAAATTGTCAAGAAACAGTGGGTAAACTTTTGACATTTTTGACCAAGTAAAAGTGTTGGGGAACTCAGGTAAATTGCAGTTGCCCCAATGATTATGAACACCAGCTTAGTTGGTAGAGTACTCGCTTGCGAAAGGCAAACATCCCGAATTCGAGACTCGGTCCGAGATTTTATTTGCCTGGAAGTTTCATATCGACGCACACTACGCTACAGAGTAAAAATTTCATGAAATGATCATCACAATTTGCACAGAAATGGCTTATCTCTTTTTTGCACGCATCACTGGAAAATAATCATGGCACTCGCAACAAAAATTGCCGGTGTTTGTATTTGAACAGCCTCAAACTTGTTTTGCTAACCATGAGCTGCTGCGATTCCTCGTCAAGCGGCAATTTTAGATAGGTATCCACTCTGTCAGTCTTCGAAACACGTTTATAGTGAGGTGTGGGACACGAGTCACTTTTAAATCGTCCTGCAGGTGACGTATTTAGGCCGCGTGGAATGCCGTGTGATTTCACTGTGCCAGCTGCGAACGTCAGCTCAACGATTTGGCACGCAGACTGCTGCCGTTTCATGGCTAAGGCGTCCGGCTTTGCGATGACATCAGAGCCGCTCTCATCTACGCTACACCACGTACACAGCTGCGTTCTGCGAATGCATGGCTTTCTCAACCGACAGGTTTCTACAAACAGAGGTTGCTGCCACCGGAAGTGTTCGTCATACTTCGCGAGCGGTGTCAGCTTCGCAGATTTTTCTGCGCCGCCAAATGCGATCGCTCCTCACTGTCTCTCTGCAACGTTCACCATTTATGACTCTCAAGAATTGTACATTCCACCAACTTGAATTGTGACTATTTTACTTACATGGTAAACATGTTATCCAGATGAATAGAATTCAGGTGACTCAGCCTGGAGGAATATAGTTTTCGACAAAAATAATACATCTACATCTACATTTATACTCCGCAAACCACCCAACGGTGTGTGACGGAGGGCACTTTACGTGCCACTGTCATTACCTCCCTTTCCTGTTCCAGTCGCGTATGGTTCGCGGGAAGAAGCCACCTCCTTTGTTGATGGACCACATTTCCTAAGGACTCTCCCAATGAATCTCAACCTGGCACCCGCCTTACCAACAATTAATTTTATATGATCATTCCACTTCAAATCGTTCCGCACGCAAACTCCCAGATATTTTACAGAAGTAACTGCTACCAGTGTTTGTTCCGCTATCATATAATCATACAATTAAGGATCCTTCTTTCTATGTATTCGCAATACATTACATTTGTCTATGTTAAGGGTCAGTTGCCACTCCCTGCACCAAGTGCCTATCCGCTGCAGATCTTCCTGCATTTCGCTGCAATTTTCTAATGCTGCAACTTCTCTGTATACTGCAGCATCATCCGCGAAAAGCCACATGGAACTTCCGACACTATCTACTAGGTCATTTATATATATTGTGAAAAGCAATGGTCCCATAACACTCCCCTGTGGCACGCCAGAGGTTACTTTAACGTCTGTAGACGCCTCTCCATTGAGAACAACATGCTGTGTTCTGTTTGCTAAAAACTCTTCAATCCAGCCACACAGCTGGTCTGATATTCCGTAGGCTCTTACTTTGTTTATCAGGCGACAGTGCGGAACTGTATCGAACGCCGTCCGGAAGTCAAGGAAAATGGCATCTACCTGGGAGCCTGTATCTGATATTTTCTGGGTCTCATGAACAAATAAAGCGAGTTGGGTCTCACACGATCGCTGTTTCCGGAATCCATGTTGATTCCTACAGAGTAGATTCTGGGTTTCCAGAAACGACATGATACGCGAGCAAAAAACATGTTCTAAAATTCTACAACAGATCGACGTCAGAGATATAGGTCTGTAGTTTTGTGCATCTGCTCGACGACCCTTCTTGAAGACTGGGACTACCTGTGCTCTATTCCAATCATTTGGAACCTTCCGTTCCTCTAGAGACTTGCGGTACACGGCTGTTAGAAGGGGGGCAAGTTCTTTCGCGTACTCTGTGTAGAATCGAATTGGTATCCCGTCAGGTCCAGTGGACTTTCCTCTGTTGAGTGATTTCAGTTGCTTTTCTATTCCCTGGACACTTATTTCGATGTCAGAAACTAGCATAAAAACAGCCACAAAATCCTATTTAAAAGTAAATTACATTTTTTAGTGAACAATGATTGCAGCTCACGGTCCGAAATTACACTGATTGACAAAATAAGTGAAGCCCCTGAAAACATGGTCGGATGTCGATGTAACTTCGTGCAAGTAAGTAAATGATTATTGTTAATATTCTCTGTGACAGATAGGACGTCCACGAGTGTGCATTAGTATTGTTTGTGTTCAGTATCATGCTACAGTGTAGTGGTGCCATTTTTAACAGGGCAATGCTCGTCCGGACAAGTCAGTTTCTCTATGAACCGTCTGGGTGATGTTGAGGTACTCCCGTTGCCAGCAAGCTCCCCAGACCACTCCCAAGCAGAAAACGTGTGTTATCAACTTGGACGTTAATTGCGTCCCAGAGCCAGTATCTAGCATGTCAAGGGACAGTTACAACAGTTGTAGGCTAGCTTGCCTCAGGAGAGAATACAATGGCTTCTTGTCACCTTTCTCAACCGAAACAATGCATGCATAAATGTCATATGGTATGTTCACTCATGTTGCCAAGTTGCTTCTAAATTCGACTCGATGCTGTAATAACTGAAATATCTACATCTACACTCTGCAAACCACTGTGAAGTGCATGACGGAGGGTACATCCCACTGTACCAGTTATTAACGCTTTCCCGTTCCACTCACTTATGGTGAGCGGGAGAAATGATTGTTTAAACGCCGGCCGCTGTGGCCGAGCGGTTCTAGGCGCGTCAGTCCGGAACCGCACGACCGCTACGGTCACAGGTTCGAATCCTGCCTCGGGCATGGATGTGTGAGATGTCCTTAGGTTAGTTAGGTTTAAGTAGTTCTAAGTTGTAGGAAACTGATGACCTCAGATGTTAAGTCCCATAGTGCTCAGAGCCATTTGAACCAAGTTCTTGAAACTTAATTAGAAGACTTCCTTAAGATAGTTTCCGTCAAGAGTCCGCCAGTTGAGTTCTTTCATCATCTCTGTGACACTCCCTCACAGGTCAAAAAAACCTGTGATCATTTGTGCTCCCCATCTCGGTTTACGTTCAATATCCCCTGTTAGTCCTATTCGTTACAGGTCCCATACACTTCAGAAATTGTCTAGGATGGGTCATAAGAGTGATTTTTAAGAAATCGCCTTTGTAAATTGATTGCATTTCCCTACTATTCCACCAATAAATGGAAGCCTGCTACCTGCCTTACGCACGACTGGGCCTATGTGATCGTTTTTTCTTTCTTTATTGTAATTTCATTCCCTTGTCCCATATGGGCAGTGGAAGGCTGGCAGTAGCACAGTCCACAGTTCTTCAGCCAACTGGCTTTGCAAAAAGACAGAAGGCTGATTACATAAAAAGGGGAGATAAAAAGGGAGACATAAAAAACACAGTAAATGGAGATGATGGGAGTTAAAATATACACTACGATGGGGCCATGCACTGGGGGACAGTTAAAAAGTCGACATAAAGTTAAAGGAACACAGCTGTCAAAACAAAGTGCACTTAAAAAAACACTGGAGGCAAACATAAGTTAAAAGTCGGCCACAGGATAAAAATCACACACAGAATGACACTTAAAAAAACACTGGAAAAGATGGAGCACTCATGAAAAATAAAAAACCGCTGGTAGGGACCTGTGGAGGGATTGGAGGTTGGAGAGGAGGGAAAAAGAGGGGATGAAGTGGCGGTGGTTGGGCTGGGAGGGGGGTGGGAGGAAGAGGGGAAAAAAAGGGGGCAGGAGGCGCACCAAGGGGCAGGAGGTGGGCAGGGTGGGAGATGAAGAGGGAACACAAGACAGGGGGGAGTGCAGAGACACTGAAGGGAAGCACCAGAGATGAAGGGGGTGTAGGAGAGGGAAAGCCGCTCAGGAGAAGGGAGGGGGAGGAGAGGGAGCCCTGAGGAGGAGGCAGGAGGAAGGTGGGATTAGAGTTGGTAGGAGAGGTAGATGTTGGGGCGAAGTTCATCATCCGGGAGGGGTAGGTGCTGGGAAAGGAGATGGAAGGTGTGGAGATGGAGAGAGGGAAGGACACAACGGTAAAGGCGCGGCAACGGGCTGGGGGTGGAGAGGAAGGGGGACACCAGGGGGGGGGGGGGGGGAATTGAGTCAGTGCGCAATATGCAGGGTGTGGATGTGTTCAAGAAAAAGGAGAAGGTGGGGAAAGGGGATGAGGTCGAAGAGGATGCGCATGGGGGACGGAATGCAGATACGGAAGGCGCTCAAGGATTTGGAGGGCGTTATAGAACTACAGAGGGGAGGAAATCCTAGCAACGCTGGCATAACAAAGGATGGGGCAGATCAATGATTTGTAGGTGTGAAGGATGGTGGAAGGATGCAGTCCCCATGTCCGGCCAGACGGGGGTTTCAGGAGGCAGGGTCTGTTGTGGGCTTTGTGTTGGATTGTAAGAAGATGGGGAGTCCAGGTGAGGTGGCGGTCGAAGGTGAGGCCGAGGTATTTGAGGGTAGGAGTGATGTGATCGTTCCATTTCATGTCCTTATTGATACACCCAGGTACTTGTATGAGCTTACAGATTCCAGCAGTGATTCAGTGATATTCTATACATTTCTTTTTTTCATTTTGTGAAGTGCATAGTTTTACATTTTCGAACATTTGAAGCAAGTTCCCAATCTTTGCACCACTTTGAAATCTTATCAAGGATACACTGAATATTTATACGACTTCGTTGAGACTGTACTTCGTTGTAGATAAATGCATCACCTACGAAAAGTATCAGTTTACTATTAACATTGTCTGCAAGATCATTAATACACAGGGTGATTATAATTAAAGTTTAACTTTCAAAACGCTGTAGAAATAACACCACTGGTCAGAATGACGTCAAGGAGGATATCGTACGGCAGAACAAAAAAGTAGTGTGAAAATTGATCAATAGATGGCGCTGTATGTGTCAGAGTACGTAAATTTAATTGGTATAAACACGCCGGGGACACGGCTTTTCCTCCTTCCCGTCTGTGACGTTCGCTGTAACTGTGTCAATGCAGGATCGCGCTCTGCTTGTGAAGCTGTATTACAAGAATGATGACTGTGCACACGTCGCTCTGCAGAAATTCCAGACACTGAAGGTTTGAGAAAAGGCATTGGTCCAATGACTGCCGTGGGTCTGGAGATAATGATTCGGAAATTCGAAAAGACTGGTTCTTTTGGTGTGCAACCTGGTATAGAGAGGAAACGAATTGATCCGACGTCAGTGGAAGTAGTGGCCACAGCAATGCAGGAGGAGACGAGTGGTGGTGTGCAAACGTGTAGTGCACGAAGAATTAGCCGAACATTCCACATACTCGTGAGCAGGGTGCGTAAAATCCTACAAAACGTCCTTCTTTGCTATCCTTTCAAAATTAACCATGTGCACGAGTTGCTTCCTGTTGACCTGCCAGCAAGAGAGACCTTTGCTTTAGAATTTCTTGCTCGCATGGAAGTGGACAATGATTTAATGATTTGCCGTGGAAAATTTTGTGGACAGACAAATCCCACTTCCATCTGATAGGATAAGTCAATACACAGAATTGTCGAATATGGGCAACGGAAAATCCACACGCAAGTCAACCAGTACCACTTCATCCTGAAACGTCACTGTGTGGTGCGGGTTTGCGGCGTCATTTATCATAGGGCCATATGTTTTCGAAGAGACCGGTGCTTCCCGTCCTGTTACCTGTACCGCCACTGGTAAGCGCTATGAGTGTCTTTTGCGCAGCCACGTAATTCCAGCTCTCCAACAGCGTGGATGTGTGGATGGGATCATTTTTATGCAAGATGGCGCACCTCCGCACATTGCAAATCCTGTTAAGCAGCTGCTGAGCGCCATTTCGGAAATGCTAGAATTATCAGCCGCCAATTCCCTACAGCCTGGCCGTACCGATCACCAGATCTTAATCCTTGTGACTTCTGGCTGTAGGGCTATCTGAAATATGTTGTGTTCAGTGTTCCGACTGCAAACTTAGCTGCATTGAAGGCATGCATTGCGCAACACATTCTGAACGTGACCCCAGAAACACTTCGATCAGTTGTGGAACATGCTGTTTCTCGATTTCAACTTGTTGCAGAAAACGGTGGGCAGAATACTGAAAATATTTTGCGCCAGTCACACAGTAATTAATAATCCGATTTGATTCTGGTTCATGCTTTTTACGCGGTTTTTGGCCTCAGGACAATTAAAAATCGATGTGATTGATGCTTTTTATGCGGTTTTTGGCCTCGCGACAATTAAAAACCGATTTTTCCCATTCGATGTGATATTACCTTGCCGTGGTGGATGGGCTTAATGTAACTAACAGTATCACACCTGTATACCCATACACACTGAGTAGTAAAGTTTGTTTAATGTCAAGCATACACGTTAGGCATTGTTGTATGATTCATTTGTCATTTGTGGTCGACCACTATTAAATTATGATGCTTTTATTCTGCCATACGTTTTCCCCCTTCTCCGATAATATTCCGTTGCAATTTGACGTCATTCTGATCAGTGGTGTTATTTCTACAGCCCTTTGAAAGTTTAACTTTAATTGTAATCACTCTGTACAACAAGAACGGCAAGGGACCCTGGGGTACACCCGAAGTTACTTCTACATCTGTCGGTGACTCTCCATCCAAGATAACATGCTACGTCCTCTCTACCAAGAAATCCTCAGTCCACTCACAAATTTCGTCTGATATCTCCCACCATCGCACTTTTCAAATAAGTGTAGGTGTGTTACTGGGTCAAATACTTTCCAGAAATCAAAAACTACTGCCTCTACCTGACTGCCTCCATTCATGGCTTTCAGGATGTATGTGAGAGAAGTGTGAGTTGGATTTCACATGATCTATGTTTTCGAAATCCATGGTGGTTGGCATGGAGGAGATCGTCGCGTTCGAGATAAATCATTATGTTTGAGCTCAGAATATGTTCTAAGATTCTACAAGAAGTGGATGTCACATACCAACTCGACCTGTAAAGTTTCATTTCGTTTCCTTCTCCCCTTCTGGCTGCTTCACTTTTTTTGTCAGGCAGTGTATTGACTTTGATTTCATAGAGGACAAAAACGTTTGTAATAATTCATTCGGATCACATACGCATAGGATAATGGAATGGAATATTGTCTATACAGAAGATATCACCAGTGTATATTGTTGGTAATTTTTCTTGTGAAGAAGGGCAGCGAAGCACAAGTTGTCATTTATTGAAGTACACTCCTGGAAATGGAAAAAAGAACACATTGACACCGGTGTGTCAGACCCACCATACTTGCTCCGGACACTGCGAGAGGGCTGTACAAGCAATGATCACACGCACGGCACATCGGACACACCAGGAACCGCGGTGTTGGCCGTCGAATGGCGCTAGCTGCGCAGCATTTGTGCACCGCCGCCGTCAGTGTCAGCCAGTTTGCCGTGGCATACGGAGCTCCATTGCAGTCTTTAACACTGGTAGCATGCCGCGACAGCGTGGACGTGAACCGTATGTGCAGTTGACGGACTTTGAGCGAGGGCGTATAGTGGGCATGCGGGAGGCCGGGTGGACGTACCGCCGAATTGCTCAACACGTGGGGCGTGAGGTCTCCACAGTACATCGATGTTGTCGCCAGTGGTCGGCGGAAGGTGCACGTGCCCGTCGACCTGGGACCGGACCGCAGCGACGCACGGATGCACGCCAAGACCGTAGGATCCTACGCAGTGCCGTAGGGGACCGCACCGCCACTTCCCAGCAAATTAGGGACACTGTTGCTCCTGGGGTATCGGCGAGGACCATTCGCAACCGTCTCCATGAAGCTGGGCTACTGTCCCGCACACCGTTAGGCCGTCTTCCGCTCACGCCCCAACATCGTGCAGCCCGCCTCCAGAGGTGTCGCGACAGGCATGAATGGAGGGACGAATGGAGACGTGTCGTCTTCAGCGATGAGAGTCGCTTCTGCCTTGGTGCCAATGATGGTCGTATGCGTGTTTGGCGCCGTGCAGGTGAGCGCCACAATCAGGACTGCATACGACCGAGGCACACAGGGCCAACACCCGGCATCATGGTGTGGGGAGCGATCTCCTACACTGGCCGTACACCACTGGTGATCGTCGAGGGGACACTGAATAGTGCACGGTACATCCAAACCGTCATCGAACCCATCGTTCTACCATTCCTAGACCGGCAAGGGAACTTGCTGTTCCAACAGGACAATGCACGTCCGCATGTATCCCGTGCCACCCAACGTGCTCTAGAAGGTGTAAGTCAACTACCCTGGCCAGCAAGATCTCCGGATCTGTCCCCCATTGAGCATGTTTGGGACTGGATGAAGCGTCGTCTCACACTGTCTGCACGTCCAGCACGAACGCTGGTCCAACTGAGGCGCCAGGTGGAAATGGCATGGCAAGCCGTTCCACAGGACTACATCCAGCATCTCTACGATCGTCTCCATGGGAGAATAGCAGCCTGCATTGCTGCGAAAGGTGGATATACACTGTACTAGTGCCGACATTGTGCATGCTCTGTTGCCTCTGTCTATGTGCCTGTGGTTCTGTCAGTGTGATCATGTGATGTATCGGACCCCAGGAATGTGTCAATAAAGTTTCCCCTTCCTGGGACAATGAATTCACGGTGTTCTTATTTGAATTTCCAGGAGTGTACTTGGACATGGAAGATATGGAAGCACAAGTTGTCAGTTATTGAAGTACTTTGACATGGAAGATCAGTTGGTGGTAGAACTGACCATAAGGTCCCACTTTTGGGTTCATGCTATATCTTTCAGTTGGTCTTACCCTGTGTATAATTTGTGTTATGGGGATATATCGATGGGGGAGCGGGGCTGGTATGTTGTAGCTGTTTAGCATATGTTTGGAGGCTGACACTTCCCCTTTCTTGTCGCGTCCGCCTCCCCGACCCCTCCAGCCAACCATTGAGTAGAGTCTTGACATATGTTCGATCTGATTTTAATTATCATTGAACGTTCTCTCCATCGCAGATGACATGCAGTGTGATGCACGATAACTGATGCGTGGACCATATGCATATTTCATCATCACAGTCTTATTCTTCATAAATGATAATTTTATGTAAATATATTAAAGTTCAGTTTTCATTAATCTTCTTTTTTTCCAGATAAGCTCATCCTTGACTGAGCAACACATGAACATTTGTCCCCCTCATCACTACGTAATGTATTTTAGTGAATCTTGCGAGAAAGCTACTTTGTGTAAGCAACTAGTGACAGTTCTGGTTCTTACGTGCACAGTATATTTTGTAACTCCCTCCCTTAGCATCTCCTCTCTATCAATTCGAGTTCCTGCTTTCGAGAGGTATCTACTAGAGTTATACGTTTCTATGTAAAATTTGACCCTCAGTGGCTCAAAACCTGTGGCAGCTAGCATCTACAGATAATGTGATGCAACGATTGACGTAGAGAACTGTCGACTATATGCAGAGATGCTATTCAATGAAATGGTTTTGTGGGAGCTTTATAACATGATGAAGCATATTTCGTTTGTGTCGAATGTAGAATACCCGTTTTCTGCCATTGACAACTGAAGTCACATATTATGAAAGACGTGCAGGGGACAAGCACCCTGACGATATACTTCTCGTGATATGAGTTCACAGTCGCTTAAAATTGTTTAAATGACGTAAGTGTCACCAGTGACTGTAGGAGTAACTTATCTGCACTACTAGACTTTCGGTCTTACGGCCATTACCGCAAAAAGATTTTTAGATTTTGTAGTAGTATACCATTTGATAATGACCATAAGGCCGAAACTCCAATAGTGCAAATAAGTAACTTTTACAGTCAATGGCGACTATGATGTCTTTGCTTAAGAAAAAAACTCTGATAATAGCTTCCAAAACAGCTTTGTTTTAAATCTCCAGTGTTCTTGCGAGAACAACTTGAGTGGTTTCTAACATGCAATATAGGCAACACTGTTGCCCATTAAAGCTTCAGACATCAGGAAGGATAGCAAATAATCAAGTTTTACTTATTGTGCGTCTACTGAATAGTAGGAAGAATACACGATTAAATTTGTAAGAGATCTCGTCTACATCTGCACCCACATGTATTCCGGAGGCCACCATACGGTGCATAGCAGAGGGTCCCTTGTACCACTGCTAATCGTTCCCTTAACAGTTATACGTACAGTGCACGAAATTTAATGTGCAGAGCTGCGGCAGAGCTTTGATGGCACAAATAGATATGTCATTCTATGCTGCTTCATCACATGCACAACAGGTCACGGTTCAAAAATCGTAGCGACTGGCGAGTCGCTAGTCTCTCGGCAATCCATTGCCATAAGTTTCTATTGGGTGAGAAATCTGAAGAACGAGCTGTCCAGGGCAACAGTCTAAACCCTCTGCATCGAGGTAGGTTAAGAAAGCAGGGGCAACAAGCGGTCTTGCGTTATCTTGTTGAAAGGTAGCTTCAGGGAGACTTCGAAGATAAGGCACAGCCACTAGTGTTAAAATGTCAGAAATGAAATGTCTGCTGTCCAAATTACTGGCTATTAAAACCAGAGGTGATTGTGTTGTGCACCGAATTGTAACCTATATACGGCTTTAACAAAAATATGGAAACACCAAAAGCATAACACAGTATTATGCCTAATACGATGTAGGAAAACCGTTAGCGTTCATAACACCGTCCGGCCGCCTCGGAATGGATAAATACGGGACATTTACGTGCAAATAAATTACGGGAATGCAACCGGATGACGTCTTCGACAACCGGCGATATTTTGACAGGTGCACACCCCGACATTTACGTTGCATAAATGCAACAAGAAAGCACTCTGCCAGGGAATTTTAAACCTGCGTTTGCATACTAAATCGGGAAAGGTAACACGTACTATTAACACTAGCTCCACCACACAACCAAAGACAACTGATATCAGATGGTATCGATAGTGAATATTAATAACCAATCCAATATACACTCCTGGAAATGGAAAAAAGAACACATTGACACCGGTGTGTCAGACCCACCATACTTGCTCCGGACACTGCGAGAGGGCTGTACAAGCAATGATCACACGCACGGCACAGCGGACACACCAGGAACCGCGGTGTTGGCCGTCGAATGGCGCTACCTGCGCAGCATTTGTGCACCGCCGCCGTCAGTGTCAGCCAGTTTGCCGTGGCATACGGAGCTCCATCGCAGTCTTTAACACTGGTAGCATGCCGCGACAGCGTGGACGTGAACCGTATGTGCAGTTGACGGACTTTGAGCGAGGGCGTATAGTGGGCATGCGGGAGGCCGGGTGGACGTACCGCCGAATTGCTCAACACGTGGGGCGTGAGGTCTCCACAGTACATCGATGTTGTCGCCAGTGGTCGGCGGAAGGTGCACGTGCCCGTCGACCTGGGACCGGACCGCAGCGACGCACGGATGCACGCCAAGACCGTAGGATCCTACGCAGTGCCGTAGGGGACCGCACCGCCACTTCCCAGCAAATTAGGGACACTGTTGCTCCTGGGGTATCGGCGAGGACCATTCGCAACCGTCTCCATGAAGCTGGGCTACTGTCCCGCACACCGTTAGGCCGTCTTCCGCTCACGCCCCAACATCGTGCAGCCCGCCTCCAGTGGTGTCGCGACAGGCGTGAATGGAGGGACGAATGGAGACGTCTCGTCTTCAGCGATGAGAGTCGCTTCTGCCTTGGTGCCAATGATGGTCGTATGCGTGTTTGGCGCCGTGCAGGTGAGCGCCACAATCAGGACTGCATACGACCGAGGCACACAGGGCCAACACCCGGCATCATGGTGTGGGGAGCGATCTCCTACACTGGCCGTACACCACTGGTGATCGTCGAGGGGACGCTGAATAGTGCACGGTACATCCAAACCGTCATCGAACCCATCGTTCTACCATTCCTAGACCGGCAAGGGAACTTGCTGTTCCAACAGGACAATGCACGTCCGCATGTATCCCGTGCCACCCAACGTGCTCTAGAAGGTGTAAGTCAACTACCCTGGCCAGCAAGATCTCCGGATCTGTCCCCCATTGAGCATGTTTGGGACTGGATGAAGCGTCGTCTCACGCGGTCTGCACGTCCAGCACGAACGCTGGTCCAACTGAGGCGCCAGGTGGAAATGGCATGGCAAGCCGTTCCACAGGACTACATCCAGCATCTCTACGATCGTCTCCATGGGAGAATAGCAGCCTGCATTGCTGCGAAAGGTGGATATACACTGTACTAGTGCCGACATTGTGCATGCTCTGTTGCCTCTGTCTATGTGCCTGTGGTTCTGACAGTGTGATCATGTGATGTATATGACCCCAGGAATGTGTCAATAAAGTTTCCCCTTCCTGGGACAATGAATTCACGGTGTTCTTATTTCAATTTCCAGGAGTGTAGATTATTTCTTACGTCGGTCATCTTTGGTTGAGTGGTGGCGCTAATGTTTACGGTGTGTGTGTGTGTATGTTAGGGTGTCCATTTCATTTTCATTGAAAAAGGGGACATTTAAAATAAATTAGAGAAAAGCTTGAGACAATGAAGAAAAAAACGGGACATAAATATTCTATTGAGTAAATTTAAAACACATACAAGTTTACCCTTACAACGTGCACTCAGATGACCCCAAATCACTTTTTACAGTTATTCTGCCACACTATCACCGTACTTTTCACTTTTATGTACTTTATCAAGAGGTGCATTTTCATTTGAAATTGTGTCATAAAAGTCAGTACACGATACACCATTAAAGTGTGTTTTGACAATGAGCAAGGCCCTCACTGTTTCAACTTTCATTCTGTTTTTTTTTCATATGACCACAAAGAGTTCACTAACGAAAACACACGTTCCGCAGCAGCATTTGACCCAGGAATTGCCAGACAAAACTCTACCAAATGAATCATGTTTTTCATGTTAATGTTTTTACTTTTGAAATAAGCAAATATTTTACAGCCAGTTTGTAAGGAATTGTGCACCACATGTACTGGACAGCCAACACCTACAATATTATTCACTGTGTTCTGTTGCAGTTTATAGAACAAATTGTTTTTTCCTTTCCTCTGCTTACCACCAAAATTGGTGTTAGTGTTGTCTGCAGAAACTGCAATCACCTTTCCCTCAAGATCCTATTTCTTTAAAACCTCCAGCACATAATTCTGAAGTAAGTCTGAAGTTCCTCCAGCTAAATTAACCAGTTCGAGCACTTTCACCGTGATGCCATTTTCAGGGTGGAAATACGTGTTAAGGAGAGGAACCAACTTCAAATCCAGATGATTCGATGTATCAATCATTACAGAAATGAATCGAGCACTTTTCAGTTCATTTAAAACCTGATGAGCTGTATACGGTGCAATTACATTTGAAACGATTGCATTACATTTTGTGTGTCCACATGTGAATTTAGGATTGAAAAGTTTTTTAACAACTGCTGTAGTACAGTCGATTGACTTAAAGTTATGGTTATGCATTGCCCTGTAGTATGCAAACGTAGCTTCTTGTGCTGCCAACTGCCTATCCATTTCTGTTACTGATTTTAAGTTTACATAGTAGTCACTCACGCATTTATTTGCTCTTTTCGTTTGATCACTCATGCGATGTTTATTCGTCTTAATGTGATTCACAATGTCAGACCTTCCACCATGACCAATAGCAAATTTTGATCTGCACAACGTACATTCTACAGTTTCTCCACTACCAGTCATAAAAGGAAACTCGCTTTTTATATTGCTGTTAAAATTACACTTTCGTTTTGGCATAATGAAACAGTGATTGCACAGTGAAAAACATTAACAGTGTGGTGACGAAAGCCAGAGAGCAAGTAGAGTATCTCTGGACCGAAAGGACGGATTCACTGGATCGATTTAGAAGAGAAGAATCTTCGTTGTTATTCGTAACCTATAGTGCGTTTAAAATTATTTGCGATTTTTGACAGTTCGGTACATGTTTGGGGTATGCTGAAAGTCATCACACGTTTCCTAGCGTAAATAATTGCGCAGTTAATAGCAAGTCAAACAACTAGTAGCGTAAAATACTCTAGCCAAGCGGAATCATAAAAAAACGGGACATTTGAGCGTCCCCAAAAAAACTATCGGGACAGCGGGACATTTTGGTAAAACACGGGACTGTCCCGGAAAAAACGGGACGAATGGACACCCTAGTGTATGTTATCACTGGAATACGCTCTGCAAACCGGGATTTTAAATTCACAAGCAGAGGCTCCCTTGCTGCATTCGTGCCTTGAAAATGACAGGATGTGCACCAGTCGAAACAAAGTGTGGCAGTCGAGGACCTCACCCAGTTGCATTCTTCCACATTATGTGAACATTTTAGACGCTCGGAGAAATTCAGGTTTCACAGATTCTATATTTCGAGGGAATCTTATACCATTCTTCCAGTAAAGCAGGTAACGATAATGGAAGTAGATAGCGATAACGCACCCTTTTCTCCAAAGTAGATCACAGAGACTCAGCAGTATTGAGATCTGGTGACTACTGTGGCCATAGAAGATGCGACAGTTCATACTCGTGTTCACAAAACCAGTCATGGACGATGCAAGCTATGTGAACAGGGGCCCAGTCATCTTGGAACACAGCATCACGATTAGATAACAAACACTGTACTATGGGATAGACCTGATCAGCCAAAATGGTTCAAATAGCTCTGAGCACTATAGTGCTTAACATCTGAGGTCATCAGTCCCTTAGAACTTAGAACTACTTAAACCTAACTATCCTAAGGACATCACACACATCCATGCCCGAGGCAGGATTCGAACCAGCCAAAATGCTCGCATAATTTTTCGCAGAAATGCGACCTTGCAGAGTAACCATAGGGCCGCTCAAATCATCACCGAATCCCTCCTCCACCTTGACCATGCCATGTTGTTTCACCCTTGGGATGTAAACTCGTCCAGAAGTCGGTAACTGTGAATCAAGACTGATCCGACCAGATGACTTTCTTCCATTGCTTCGTTGTCCAGATTTCATGGCCAGGGCATCATGTTTACCTGTTAAGGGCATTTGCTTCACTGACGAATGGCTTTGGATTTCCAGCTCGCCATGCAGTTCCCTGCTTCTGGAGTGCCTTTTTGGTGTTTTGGTGCTGACGTATATCGTGAGTGTGACATTAAGTTCTGCAGTGAATTTTACAGCTGTCGGCCTCCTATTTCTCGTCAAAATACTGTACAACGACCGCTTATCACGGTCATTGAACACACACTTTCGTCCGCGTTGTGACTTAGCGGATGATGCTTTTTGCGCTTTCCGTATGTGCAGTACAAATCATCGACACGGTACCTCTTGAATCACCAAACACTTCGGTTCCCTTCGTTATGGAAGCACTCACAACACGAGCACCAACAATTAGTCCACATTCGAATTCGCTTAGGTCCGACCTAATACACACACAACTGAGAATACTGTTCTTACCGCGACTGAAACTTGCAACATTCGTGGTCAAATACAGCTGCGCAACCTGCAGGTTTGGCTAGCATTTTTATTTATGTTCAAGCATGCATTTCTCGTGGTGTTTCCATATTTTAGTCCAACCCCTACACTATCGCGCCAGGTACTGGGCCTGTATGGACGACAAAGAATACAGTATGACAGCTTTACTTGTCTTCGAAACCTCCATACACAGATACGTCCATCGTGATGGTACCTTGGCGCCCCTCCTGTTGTCGCCTGGTGTACAGTTGGCGTCCCTCTCTTGGCTGTTGCGTCAAGTGAATCCGCAACAATGGTCGGCACGTTGATATTGCGTAGTGCTCAATACGTCACTGTACTGTCCGTGTTGATAGCAGTATTGCTGTAAACGAGCTCAATTCTGACTCACGGAATGTAACATGGTTGTATGACCCTACATCACCAAGCGAACGATATGTCTGGCCCCTTAGTATTATTTCATGATAAAATTCGTTAGTTGCATGAGGCCGCTGAGATTCTACTTGGCATTGATTATGGCCCTTCTGAACCCATACAGTCCATGTTCACATTACAACCATGGATCCCGACCAGCGACAGCAACAGTATCTACATCTACATCTACATCCATACTCCGCAAGCCACCTGACAGTGTGTGGCGGAGGGTACCTTGAGTACCTCTATCGGTTCTCCCTTCTATTCCAGTCTTGTACTGTTCGTGGAAAGAAAGATTGACGGTATGCCTCTGTGTGGACTCTAATCTCTCTGATTTTATCCTCATGGTCTCTTCGCGAGATATACGTAGGAGGGAGCAATATACTGCTTGACTCCTCGTTGGGTCGGCCAGAGTGGCCGAGCGGTTCTAGGCGCTACAGTCTGGAACCGCGCGACCGCTACGGTCGCAGGTTCGATTCCTGCCTCGGGCATGGATGTGTGTGATGTCCTTAGGTTAGTTAGGTTTAAGTAGTTCAAAGTTCTAGGGGACTGATGACCTCAGCAGGTATGTCCCATAGTGCTCAGAGCCATTTGCATTTGCACTCCTCGGTGAAGGTATGTTCTCGAAACTTCAACTAAAGACCGTACCGAGCTGCTGAGCGTCTCTCTTGCAGAGTCTTCCACTGGAGTTTATCTATCATCTCTGTAACGCTTTCGCGATTGCTAAATGATCCTGTAACGAAGCGCTCTGCTCTCTATTGGATCTTCTCTATCTCTTCTATCAACCCTATCTGGTACGGATCCCACACCAGTAAACAGTATTCAAGCAATGGGCGAACAAGTGTACTGTAACCTACTTCCTTTGTTTTTGGACTGCATTTCCTTAGGATTCTTCCAATGAATCTCAGTCTGGCATCTGCTTTACTGAAGGTTAATTTTATATGGTCATTCCATTTTAAGTCACTCCCAATGCCTACTCCCAGATAATTTATGGAATTAACTGCTTCCAGTTGCTGACTTGCTATATTGTGGCTAAATGATAAAGGATCTTTCTATCTAAGTATTTGCAGCACGTTACACTTGCCTACATTGAGATTGAATTGCCATTCCCTGCACCATGCGTCATTCATTGCAGATCCTCCTGCATTTCAGTACAATTTTCCGTTGTTACAACCTCTCAGTGTACTACAGCATCATCCGCAAAAAGCCTCAGTGAACTTCTGATGTTATCCACAAGGTCATTTACACTACTGGCCATTAAAATTGCTAGCCCACGAAGATGACGTACTACAGACGCGAAATTTAACCGACAGGAAGAAGATGCTGTAATATGCAAATGATTAGCTTTTCAGAGCATTCACACAAGGTTGGCGCCAGTGGCGACACCTACAACGTGCTGATATGAGGAAAGTTTCCAACCGACTTCTCATACACAAACAGCAGTTGACCGGCGTTGCCTGGTGAAACTTTGTTGTGATGCCTTGTGTAAGGAGCAGAAATGCGTACCATCACGTTTCCGACTTTGATAAATGTCGGATTGTAGCCTATCGCGTTTGCGGTTCATCGTATCGCGACATTGCTGCTCGCGTTGGTCGAGATTCAATGACTGTTAGCTGAATATGAAATCGGTGGGTTGAGGAGGGTAATACGGAACGCCGTGCTAGATCCCAACGGCCTCGTATCACAAGCAGTCGAGATGACAGGCATCTTATCCGCATGGCTGTAACGGATCGTGCAGCCACGTCTCGATCCCTGAGTCAACAGATGGGGATGTTTGCAAGACAACAACCACCTGCACGAACAGTTCGACGACGTTTGCAGCAGCATGGACTATCAGCTCGGAGACCATGGCTGCGGTTACCCTTGGCGCTGCATCACAGACAGGAGCGACTGCGATGGTGTACTCACCGACGAACCTAGGTGCACGAATGGCAAAACGTCATTTTTTCGGATGAATCCAGGTTCTGTTTACAGCATCATGATGGTCGCATCTGTTGTTTGGCGACATCGAGGTGAACGCACATTGGAAGCGTGTATTCGTCATTGCCATACTGGCGTATCACCCGGCGTGATGGTATGGGGTGCCATTGGTTACACTTCTCGGTCACCTCTTGTTCGCATTGACGGCACTTTGAACAGTGGACTTTACATTTCAGATGTGCTACGACCCGTGGCTCTACCCTTCATTCGATCCCTGCGAAACCCTACATTTGATCAGGATAATGCACGAGTGCATGTTGCAGGTCCTGTACGGGCCTTTCTGGATACAGAAAATGTTCGACTGCTACCCTGGCCAGCATATTCTCCAGATCTCTCACCAATTGAAAACGTCCGGTCAATGGTGGCCGAGCAACTGGCTCGTCACAATACGCCAGTCACTACTCTTGATGAACTTTGGTATCGTGTTGAAGCTGCATGGGCAGCTGTACCTGTACACGCCATCCAAGCTCTGTTTGACTCAATGGCAAGGCGTATTAAGGCCGTTATTACGGCCAGAGGTGGTTGTTGTGGGTACTGATTTCTCAGGATCTATGCACCCAAATTGCATGAAAATGTAATCACATGTCAGTTCTAGTATAATATATTTGTCCAATGAATACCCGTTTATCATTTGCATTTCTTCTTGGTGTAGTAATTTTAATGGCCTGTAGTGTATATATATTGTGAATAGCAACGGTCCTACGACACTCCCCTGCGGCACACCTGAAATCACTCTTACTTCAGAAGACTTCTCTCCATTGCGAATGACATGTTGCGTTCTGTTATCTAGGAACTCTTCAATCCAATCACACGATAAACCACAGTCCCAAAGGCCGTGATACTACAATTGTCGAATTCCGGCACATGTTGATAGACGTTTCCGCTTCTTGCACGAGGCATAACATACTCTCACAAACAACCAACAGTCAAACGCGATTTCTGAATGAGAAACCCTCCGCATAATCTTTCCTTAAACACAGCATACAGATTCCGTTACCCTTACCTACTTCGTGCGCTTGCCCTGAAATGCTAATTGTTAGCATATCCAAGAATGTAATACGATTCATACCAGTTTGACGTTTCTGACATGTAGCCTTCATTTTTAATGGACAGCAGTGTATGTTTCTAGGGACAGACTGAGTCACTGTATCCTCTAAGTGAACCTTATACCGAGCTGTGTTCTGAAATACATACGGTAGCTGAATGTGAAGTCAAGAAATGGTCAATAGGTGAGTGATACATCCAGGGCCGATTCTAGAACATTTTTTCACAGAAGCGGCATACGAGGGTGTGCTGAAAATCAATGCTTCCGAATATTTTGCATGAAAACTCTTAAGGCTTTTTAAATAAAACAAACGTTATTAACATATTACACCTTTATTCTTCAAATCTACATATTTATTTCTTAATACGAGTATAGATTCCCTGGCGACGAACACATTTCTCCCAAGAAGAAACCAGTTTTTTGATACCGTCGTTGTAGAATGTTTGACTTTGTTAATGGATCCACAATATCACCTCTGTTTTCACCCTTTCGAAAATAGATGAAAATCCGGTGCGGCCAAGTCGCGACTGTATGGAGGATTATCAGTGACAGTGAAACCAAGGCTTCGGATTGTGGCAGTTACCACAGTGCTTGTGTTTGGTCTGGTACTGTCATGCTGAAGGGCGTGCCGGAGTGGCCGTGCGGTTCTAGGCGCTACAGTCTGGAACTGCGCAACCGCAACGGTCGCAGGTTCGAATCCTGCCTCGGGCATGGATGTGTGTGATGTCCTTAGGTTAGTTAGGTTTAATTAGTTCTAAGTTCTAGGCGACTGATGACCTCAGAAGTTAAGTCGCATAGTGATCAGAGCCATTTGAACCAACCATGCTGACGGAGGGGGTGCTCCATGTGTGGACGCACTCTTCGAACTCGATTACAGCATGCTGTTTCTCACGCACCTGCATAGTTACGTTACATACCGCCATGTTACACCCTACAATTTGGAGCCCTCTGGTGATAGGGGGCTGCAAATATGTAGAATAAAGATGTAGAATGTTAGTAACATTTATTTTTTTAAAAAAGCTTTAAGAGTTTTCAAATAATAACTTCGGAGAAATTACTTTTCAGCATGCCCTCGTATGACTTAACTTCCCCGTCTTCCACTTTTCCACGCAAAGGTCATGCCATCTGGTGCCGTCCTCTCTTTTCCCTCCTCCATTATACATCAGCAGTTGTTACTTGCGATTATCTAAATATGGTTTTGTAGAAATGAGTTGTTTTCGCTACTATGATGTATCCTGTCCACAAATTTCGAACTAGGAGCTCCTTTGGCTCCTCTTTTAGCTTTGCACACCAAGTGATCCTTTGTGTCGCTTGGACCTTAAACCAGCCCTGGATATATCTACATACACATACTGTGTGTAATGAAACGTGTAAGATTGCTAGTCCTTCTATAGTTACGAATTCCTTACTAGTGAAATTTATGCTTGCCATAATATATTGTTTCGTAGTGTAGTATCGCTTTCATAGTGAAAAAAAAAAGTCCTGAAAATTTACTGTTTTTTTTGTGTGAAAAAACCTGAAAAACATGTGGACATTCCCGCCCCCAATATAATGGCTGAAAAATCTACAATTTAGGATAGCATACAAACTAATTGGATGTGCCTTTGAAGGAAGTCTAGTTTACGTTTAGCACCTTTCATGATCTGGCACACCTTTACAGTATGCATGTATTGATACTTGACCGTTTTCAACCTCATTAAGCTGCGTGATACATATATTGGCCGTCGCTTGCGTGTACTATAAAGTCTTTGAGGTTTGTGTAGAACTAATATTGTCTTTGGTGGTGGGTTTCCTGCCCTGGCTCGATATGTAAGCCGATTGCTTTGTCGAGTGTTCGTCTTCCACGTATGTGTTAGGTTCTCATCGCCTGACATGCAAACCTGTACTGTAGAATGAAATTGGAACTGTCGCACGTTAAGCCGATTTACTTCGTTCATTTTCTTGTTTCCATTTAGAGATAACGGCCACTATAGTCTAGTGAGCCGTTGTTTCTGAAATCCGTTAAATTGAACAAGTAGCACTAAATATGTGCTAACTTGGATCAGTTCCACATTAAACAAAAGAGGGAGAATTCCCTGCACATCGATGCTTGCAGAGCTTAAGATTGCATTCATTTAAGTCGGCTTATTCTTTAGGTCAAATGAACACATGGCCTAACTCCTAGGCGTATTCCATCGGTTTCGGATCAGGAGAATTTGTTGACCAAGACATCAACATTACCTCACTATCACGCTCCTTAAACAACTGTTGCGTAATTCTGGCCTTGTGACAAGGACAGTGCTCTGCTGGAAGATGCCATAGCTGTCAGCAAAGACATCAAGTGTGAAAGTATGCAGGTGGTCCGCCATTAATTTTCACATGTCCACAGCTGTGCCTTAGATTACTATCATATGCCCCATTGAAACCCAAGTTAATGTTCCCATAGCATAATGCTGACCTTGCCTGCCTTTGTTCAAAGGGTGGTGCGTGTTTCAAATAGCTGTTTGTCTAAATGATAGCATATGTGCATACAACAGTTGACTGGGTGTAACAAAGTCATCTGACCAGGTGACACATTTCCATTGATCTACAGTCCAGCCTCGATGATCCCATGCCCACTCCAGTCACACCTGACAACGTTGTTGGGTCAAAATGGGACACATCGGCACTGTCTAGTGAGAAGCCCCATCTTCAACAATTTGCGCTGAATGGTTAGTTCTGAAACACTTGACCCACACCAGCACTGTACACAGTCATCAGATCTGCTGCAGATCGTCGCCTAATCTGATTTACAGAGTGGGCAAGCCTCCAATCACCCGATTCTGTGATGAAGTATTGGTCTCCAACACCTTGTCGACTACTGACTGATTCACTGTCCTTCAGCCACTTTCTATAGGTGCTCACGACAGTAGCGTGTGAACAGCTGAGTAACTTCGCCATTTCCAAGATACTCGTTCGCAAGCACAGGGCCATAACAATTCGCTCTTTGTTAAAGCTGCTTACGTCAATGGTTTTACCCATTTACGACCTGTAATTCTATAGTGAAAGTGCTGTGATACACATATACAGAAAGCACAATGTCTCACGCATAGCAGAGACTAACAACTACACCTAACTGTGAAAAGAAAAACTTTCTGATAAAATGCTTCATGAAAAACTGTTCTTTCAGTTTCAGCATTTTGTTGACAGGGAACCAATAACTTTATTCAGTTTCATGAAGCATTTATTAATGAATCTGCCAGGAGTTGCAATACTTATAGTTCGTGCCTAGTTTCAAACCTTACAGGTTGATTTTCAAGGCTGGACTACTGAATTTGAACCGAAAGTGCCTGATCTTAATAATGACATAAAAGTGGCAACATATATTTTATAAAATGATTGCAGAATGAATGTCACAATCCACACGCATTTCTTAGCAAGTTTGACTTGCATGTGTGGATCGTGAAATTCACAAACGGTGCACTTCATTCCATACAATAATCTAACATTGCTCTCAAACAAGTCGTTCATGCACTTTTGAGACGTCCAAAATGACGTAGAGAGCCTGTAAACTTTGCACTGAATAACAAGTTTGTCAGCAAGTCTTGCCCTTGCAGATGTGTCCTTGCAGACACTGATTTGCCGACCACAAACCTTACGTGAGACAGCATCTTGTAAAACTTGTACTAACACACACAAATATAATAAAACATAACCTGAACTATTTACATGATCTTCTTTATTAATAAAGAAATTTTCATGTTTCCAAGTTTCCTCTATGAAGCACTAGAGGGCGTGCTCTTATCATGTGTTTGTGCTTCAGATGTACGCTGGTTCCCATGGAAATGTTGCTTCTTGAAACAAACCTTTCTTTTCGTCATGCTGAAAAGAGGTATAAGAACATGTAATAACGCAACAACCACAATGGTTAGAGTTCAAAACCTATAAACACTACAACCACAAAGTAACTCCACAAAATGCCAGTTCTGTTTACACACTGCACACTTCTTACACAAACATTAACATGAATTCAAGGAACAAATATCTGAAAACCACAGCCTTTTACACCGAATAGTTCCAAAGATAGAGATACTTAAGAAAATCAGTGCAGAACGACTGGACTTTTTTACACTTGCAATATTAACTTTGAAACAATAAAAGCTACACTTCCAATTGGAATTAATCGACAAATGATGCCTCAAATTATTCAGGATAGATCAAACATTATTAAGAGATAATAATCAGAAAATTTCACTTTTTGACCAATTCCACCACATGCCCTCACCTTAACTGAGAAGCTACTGTCTTAGTTGATTTACATTTTAGGAATCCATTTTGTTTTTAGAATTAGATTGTGTATACTCAGAAAATTTGTATTTCTGCTATAGAAAACATTTTCAACTAATTTGAAAGTGGCAAGCAGTACTGAAATTGATTTTAATTTTTTTTGTTTTGTATTTGACATAATTTTTTAAGATCAGTGTCATCTGGATAAGTTTTAGTCTGTCTGGGAAGATGCCTGATTCTATTACATTATTTACTGTCGCAGACAAAGATAATGATACTTTTGTCTGCACGCTTTTAGTACATTAAATTGAGGTTCTCATGTCCTGCACAACTGACAGATTCAAAGTAACTGATAATGTTACAATATCAGTTATTCCTCTGCACCCTTGGGGGCTGAGTATATTCTGTGCTCATATGAATTGCCTTTAAAATAATGTTGAAGGTTTTTATATTTGTCTCTAAAGACTTTTCCTAGTGAAGAAAAGCTTTCATTGAATGTCTTAGCAATTTGAAGTAGGTGTTTTATGTACATCCCATTGTGGTTAATAACAAAGTCGATATAGGATTTGTCCCAGATTGTTCTAAAACTGTTAATCACTATCCAGACACCAGCAGTAACATTTTGTAAAGGCATAACCTTGTTTGGAAAGTAGTTGGTCCTCGTCTGTGTTAACAAATGTTTGTAAAACACGTGATAAGTTTTGAAGGCTTTTATTAGGTTGTCATTTTTATTATCATTTAACATTGCTCAATAGAATAATTTTAATGCATTAATATTTATCCAGATACTTTTGTTCGTATTTTTCTGAGGTTAGCTCTTGTGACTACAACTGGGCATGCAATATCAGAACAGTAGTATAAGTCAACATCAAAACTGTCATAGGAGAAGCTATCACATCAAACAGTGGTGTAGGTTCTAACATACAGTTCACGCTATTGATGTTACCATCATACATACTTCTTCTCTTTACATGTTGTTCCATTCTAGTGACAAGAGGCCTGTCATAGGACTCTAATATTGTAGTTGTATTCTATGGTGGTTAGAGAACACTTTTAAAGAAATATCAGCTGCAAGTGATGGGTAGCTAATTTTTATTGTAATATGGAGAAAAATTATAATTTTAATTTGTCTGAAAGGGAAGACATACTATACACATCAAAAAAAGTTTTGCATCACCCTGGTTTCCAGAACTCCTGAATATAGACATTGACTGTGGATATTGTATCACAGACATAGTCCCTTTGACTGTTCAGAGATGTCACTAAACCCACCCAAAGATGTAAACAACCATGCATGAGCTGCGCCTGGTAGACAAAGGGGGTCTGCCAGCCGACCAGTTCCAGTCATTCCACCAGGAAGGAGGTACAGGGCTCATATTGTCTGTAGTTCAACCATGCCTAGAAGGCCAATACCGCGGTTTGACAGCATCTGCATTGTTACTTTGTTCCAGGAAGAGCTCTCAACAAGGGAAATGTCCAGGCATCTTGGAGTGAACCAAACTGATGGAGGAAATACAGAGAGACAGGAACTGTCAATGACATGCTCGCTCAAGCGGCCCAAGGGCTACTACTGCAGTGGATGACTGCTACCTACGGATTATGGCTCGGGGGAACCCTAACAGCAGTGCTACCATGTTTAACAATGCTTTTCGTGCAGCCGCAGGATGTCGTGTTATGACTCAAACAGTTTACAATAGGATGCATGACGCGCAACTTCACTCCTGATGTCCATGGTGAGGTCCATCTTGGCAACCACGACCCACGCAATGCAGTACAGATGGGCCCAACAACATGCCGAATGGGCCGCTCAGGATTGGCATCACACTGATGAGTGTCGCATATGCCTTCAACCAGACAATCGCCGGAGACGTGTTTGGAGGCAACCCAGTCAGGCTGTATCCTTTAGACACACTGTCCAGCGAGTGCAGCAAGGTGGAAGTTCCCTGTTGTTTTGGGGTGGCATTATGTGGGGCTGACGTATACATACCTCTGGTGGTTTTGGAAGGCGCCAAAATGGCTGTACGATACGTGAATGCCATCCTCTGACAGATAGTGCAACCATATCAGCAGCATATTGATGAGGCATTCGTCTTCATGGACTACAATTCGCGCCCCCATTGTGCACATCTTGTGAATGACTTCCTTCTGGATAACAACAAAATGGCTCTGAGCACTATGGGACTTAACTTCTGAGGTCGTCAGTCCCCTAGAACTTAGAATCACTTAAACCTAACTAACCTAAAGACATCACACACATCCATGCCTGAAGCAGGATTCGAACCTGCGACCGTAGCGGTCGCTCAGTTCCAGACTGAAGTGCCTAGAACCGCTCGGCCACACCGGCCAGCAGTGCTCAACATGTTCTCCAGACATGAACCCTATCGAACATGCCTGGGATAGACTGAAATTGTTTATGGGTGATGTGACCCACCAACCACTCTGAAGGATCTACGCCGAATCGCTATTGAGGAGTGGGACAATCTGAACCAACAGCACCTTGATGAACTTGTGGATAGTATGCCACGATGAATACAGGCAAGAATCAATTCAAGACAACGTGCTACTGGGTATTAGAGATACTAGTGTGTATAGCAATCTGGACCTTCACCACTGAAGTTCTCGCTGTATGGTGGTACAACATGCAATGTGTGGTTTTCATAAGCAATAAAAAGGGCGGAAATGATGTTTATGTTGACCTCTATTCCAGTTTTCTGTACAGGTTCCAGAACTCTCTGAACTGAGGTGATGCAAAACTTTGTTTGATGTATATATATGGCTTCAAAACTTTGGTGTTGAAATATTTTTACAAGGTTGTAGAGTCTGAAGCATTTACCTTTTATATTGTCTTCATTAGGATCGATTCACACTTGATAGAATGGAATGAGATGGGATGGAAAGTCAACACATTCCACAATGCATTTAAAATTGTGGCATTCGCATAGGCCTTCATCGGAACAGAACAGGATATCTAGGCCAAGGTTTCTTGGGCAGAAGATTTTGAAATTAACACTGGAGGTGTAAATGATGTCATCTATCAACTTTGCAAGTTAACGTATTTTCGCTAAAAGAACAAGCCCCATGCATATAATAATACATACCTGTATGATGGCAAATAATGGTACCTTCATTGTAGATGCATACTACACCTGAACTCTTGCAGAAACCAAATGAAGCTGCAAGCAACAAGGATAACAGACAGTGGGCACTACATGTATAGTGGCTCAAAATGGTTCAAATGGCTCTGAGCACTATGGGACTCAACTGCTGTGGTCATTAGTCCCCTAGAACTGAGAACTACTTAAACCTAACTAACCTAAGGACATCACACACATCCATGCCCGAGGCAGGATTCGAACCTGTGGCAGTAGCAGTCGCACGGTTCCGGACTGCGCGCCTAGAACCGCGAGACCACCGCGGCCGGCCATGTATAGTGTGCAACAAGTTGAGAATTAGGGTGGGGTGGAGGCAGTGCATGCTCAGAGAGCCAAAATCGTTAAGGCGACTGCTAATGTAAAGCAGGAAATCTGGGACTGAGTTTCAGTCTGGCTCAGGTTTTCACTTGTCACCATTGGTTTTATTGCAATGCCTGATTGTGGGTGAGGTCTGAACCTCTCTTACATCATGTATATATCTGGCTGCTGAATCAAAAAATGGTGTCTGGTCTTTTGGACATGTCCAAAACACAGACACCACATACAATAACATGGAAGAGTGTTCACACTAGGCAGAACGTCAACTCTCCATCAATTCACTTACTCCAGTACCACAAGGATGTAGCCAGGATTGTGTCAAATGAGGGTCCAATGTCTTAACGAGGGCCCTAAAAAGACTCATACTTTTGGTTTATTCTGAAAATTTTCGTAAAGAATGATAAAAATTTTATTCGAAAATGATCTTAGTGTTTTCATCAAACAGAGATACAATCTTTTTATTTAGGGTGCCATACATTGGTAAACCACTAAGAAGCAGTCATGTTCCAGTCTCACTTCACCCTCAAAGGTCATTTTAAACTTTTCTTCTTTCAGTCTAGATTTGAGTTGAAGAAGTGATCAGAAACACACAAGCGCAAATTTTTTGGAAAATTGTGATTATTACCGACAGCGCTTTTGGAATAAAGAGATCTCCGTTCGACAGAGGAGCTAGAATAATTTTTGGTGGTGAAAATACAAAGGATCTGGAATTATTCAGCCTTACACTTTAAGAATGCATCTGTCATTTCTTAGAAGCTAAGAAAGATCATTGTCTGCGTTAAAGAATGTCCTGGGAGCAAACGCATGAGCCTAATTGAGGGAAATTTGGATTATTGGTTATCATACAGCTTTAGTGCCATGAGTCTCTGAAGAGATTTTTGGTTTGCCTTTGATGTAGCTCTTTCCAGTGAGCAGAGGAACTAGATCTTTCAGGATATTGGAATTTTTCAGGATATTGGAATCTGTGAGGAAAGAAAGGTATTCAGAAGCAATTGGCTGTGGCCTAAATCCTAGTATTTGCCTAAACTAAATATGGTAACAACAGAAAACCATTTTCTAGTCTGCTGGCAGATGGAGTCATATCACCTCACCTCTCGACTTCATGGATTGCTAGCTCAGCAGCTCAACATGCGGAGCTACCTCAAGTCAGTAGAGAATTTGAAAAAGGTGGTAATTGTCCAAATTTTTAAAACAAAATAAAATGTACCATAACAAAAGATGCAAGATTTTCATATAATTGTGCATATAGATAGGTAATTAGGATAGGTAATTAGGCTAACATAGTAGTACATACATATTTTTAACTTACCATAAAGTTAGTGGACGAATCAGAAACAGGTTTCCTCATCTCTCTTGTCACAAACTTATCCATACTTAGAAACACAACACAAAAACAATAAACCATAGCACTTACATTAAATTTAACTGCAATTAAAAGAATTGAGCTGATTAACAAAACAATAGGTGAGCTGAAGTAAAGCCTTGGTGAAAATAGGGATGGGTGATAGCTGATAGTGCTATGGATGCATAGATAGTTCAAATCTGTCTTTGAACTTGCTGACTATTAATAGCACATATCCCTTTTTCGTTTTATGATTGAAAATAAAAATGTTTTTTAATTCCACTACATGGCAACTAGGCTGTGCATAACTTCATTTGGATGATGGAAGGGGGGGGGGGTTCAGGATTCATTGGACCCCCTCTTTGGTTATGCCCTTGAGTGCCAAATGGTGAAAATAACATCATGAGATACCATTCATGGCACAAACAGTGGGAATATAGTATCAGAATTAAAACTAGCAATTATAAAATTTGTCAGTGATTAAAGCAAAGTTCATAACAGATACCGTTGACAACGTTTTTGTGATAAACTATTGAGAAGCGAGACAACAGGAAAGTGTCTTCAAAACATTTTAAAACACAGACATTTGTTTTCCAGCGAAATTATATGCACACAAACAAATCAAACAATATATCTGAGGTGATACACAGAGTCTGTTTACCTCATCCATCGCTTTTTCTTCTCTAAGTACTGAATAATGTCCACAACTGCTCTTTTTTCTGCTTCAGTAGATCTAACTTTTCAGTCCTAACAAAATGTTATTTAATGACAACAATTTTCTCAATTAATTTTCTTATTCATACACAGTACAGCCTTTTTCTCTGTCCACTTATTGTAAAACCCAAATCATTTTCACTTCCAGTTATCTGACCTCTCTTGTGGAGGAGCGTTCAGTGGAAGCAATATGTTACTCGTAATGGAGCATTTTCAGTACGTGCCGAAAACAAAACAAAATTATCAAAGACTAAGAAGATGGACAAGCACGATATATAGTACTAAAACGCGAGTAAGTGCATAAAAGAAGGTTAACTTCTGATGTTAAAAGATGACGACATAGTTCCCCCCACCCAAGTGAGTGTCAAAACTTCCTTCCCGAGATACCTTGGCTTTGATATACCATTCTTTGCCGTCCTATTCAGTTCTGTTGATGGCCTGCGTGAATACCGCCATTTGGAATGCATTGTGGAATTATCGAATCACTTCACTCAAACAGTGGATTCTGAATTTCAGAAGGTTAATGAAAATGAAATAAGCAAGAGAATCCTCACATTAAAGACCAATTTACAGATGTATGGAATGTTGTGGTAAATCCCATAGTTAACAAAAAAAACATAAAAGAAATAGTTAAACCACTACCTTACCTCATAAACTGTAGTGGTAGAGAAAACACTTGTCCTAGGAGTGTAAAAACAAGCATTGTTAAACCAGTCTATAAGAAGGGTAAGTGCAAAAGAGGCTTCAAACAACCACCCAGTACCATTGATCCCCCCTTTTAGAAAAGTTTTTGTAGTGGTTATCCTTTGCAGCTCTCTGCTCATTTTACAAAAAACAAATCGCTAACAGAAAAACAGAATGACATTAGGAAAGATGGCTGTTCAAATACTGCAAATACTCACATCTAGTAAGCTAGCTGATGACACCTCCCTCTTATTTAATGACAAAGACATTGAGCCATCATAATCTGTTGCAACTGAGGGCAAGACGTAAATAACAACGTATTTTCGACACCAAGGTTTAAACACTAACATCAGCAAAATCCAGCAACTAACATTTAAAACAACCATCTCTTATGAAGTGGAAATAATATTTGTGATATTACGTCAATAGTTGCTAATAACATTAAGTTTTCTGGTGTCCACCTGATCCAAAATCTTCGATGTGCGGATCACATTGATTCCGTATGCCAGAAAATCAGCAGTACCTAGTATCTGACAACCCAGCTGGCAAAAATAGTTCCAAACCCAAATCTTAAAAATTCCATGCTAAAGCACAATTTATCCTTTTCTTAATAATGGGACTAAACTGTGGATCTATGCAGCAAATCTACACTTGAATAGAACGTTGAGGTTACAGAGTAGAGTAATTACATTAACACATGGACTGAGTCTCAGGGAGTCCAGTCGTGAATCCAGAGTACATAAAAAATTTTAATAATATATTCCTTATATTTGTATCAACTTAGTATAGTTTGTGAGCAACACGAACAAAGTAAGCAAGTGAAGTGATACACATATTATGAGAGGTGAAGCAAGGATTATTTATTATTCAATCCATAAATCACGTGTGCAAAAGTCGTTAGCTTGACGGCTACATGCAAAAAATGTACAAAATTTAAAAAGAATATTTTGACGTGTGTTCTGTTAAGTATGAATCGACCTTAAAACTTTCGACTGTATCGATGCGTATCGATTATGTGGCAAGTGGTTTGCGCGTTTGCGGTGTCGTCAGTTAAGTACTTTGCCGCCAAAGTGTTTAATAATAAATATTACGTCAGACAACGAGGATTTGTGACACCCGGTGTATGGAGTGGGTGTGGTTATTTAAGCAGTAACAGGTGCATTGTGTTCTTCAGTTTCCACTTGCATTTGTTGATCTGACGGAGTTGCATTTAATTGCTTTTTCACAGTTCTTCCGTCAGCGGGCAGAATGGTTGCACCAAGTAAAGAGCAGGCCGCATATGCCCCAAAACGAATAGGGGGAGTGAACATAATGCATGTTATGTATAGTTTTGTAAAAAAGTTAGGGACAGTTGCGTTGGTGTATGCGCTTGGGTACATGGAATTCAGTATAGCGTGGCTGATAGGACCTATCGTATTATCTGTCATAAGAGATGAGTGGAAAAAAGAGAAAGAGCTCCAACGAAACATTGCCAAAGCATCAGCATTGTGCCAGGAAAAAGAAGTAATTCTGGCAAGAGTCGACGAACTACCAAGCTGGGTAAGTTTATTAAGTGTTAATCCCAGACATTCCGTAAATTATTTTTGATATAACTGTTTTGTGTCGGATATAGTTCGTACTCAGTGTGTTCCGTCACTGACATGAAACCGGGATGCGCAATCGTTGCATTGTCATTCTTAAACTAAAGATATCCGTGGAATCAACATGATTGAGAGAATAGCCAAATATTTTCTTCTGTGTTCCGAACTACACATAGCTGGAAGCATTATAAATTAATGTTGCTTAAACTTAAAAATATGGACAATATTAATGCTACATCTATTAGAACTAATCGTTGCATTTTCGAAGAACGGAAATAAAATAAAAAGGAAAATAATCATATTGGGGTTGAAGCTCTATCTTTCTCGCGTTTGCTTTAACAATACATATGTTTTTGGATAGGGTCGGCCTTTTACAAAACATAACATTGTGTTTTAAGCCAAACATGTTTCACTGCAGTTGCAGCATCTTCAGTGGGCTTTTATTTTATGGCGTTTTACCACATGGTGTGGTTTTCCTGATGTATAATGTTTCTACAGGGACTCTTTTGTTTCACAGTTTGTAAGTGGTTGCAGATACAAACTGTGGGGAAAAAAAAAAACAGGAAAACCACAAAATAAAAGCCCACTGAAGATGCTACAACTGTAGTGAAACATGTTTGTGTTAAACAACAGAATTCTGTTTTGCTAAAGGCGAATCCTATCCAAAAACACATGTATTAAAAAGGAAAAATTATTCCCGCTATATCATAGTTGTACAACATGCCACGAAATTGTTGTTAAACACTGTTCTCTGCGGTACAGTTAGAGAATTAGTATATAGAGCCCAAGTTTCAGTTGCACATAGCCATTTGCAAATACGCTTGTAAATGCTTGTCAAAATTTCTTTGTGCCACCATTATACCCTCCTCTCCAGACTGCTGTCAATAACATAAAAAAATCCCACTTTTCACTTGCTGATGGTTGTTAAATTCCAAAAATCGTTTTCGTTAAGCACTGTGAAAATAGTATCTGCATTGACTTCTAATGAGTAAACAGAAAATTACTCTTGTTATTCAAAAAAATCTTCCACATCTATGTTAATGAAGTATGTGTATGGTGCTTACTTTGTGTGCAGCTTGCTACAATTCTGACTTTGATGAAGAAAGTTGTACATTATTTGCATTATATGCAGATGCAGTATTAGAATATTTATTCCCTCATTATAGAGTTTCTCAATTGAAATTATTAAAAAAAACACCTTTTTAGTGCATTATTTGCATTCACATTGTTTGTTTTCATTTAAACTGTGTTTATAATGTTGATTGAACTTTGGAGTAGGTTTGATGTACTTTGCATCCCAAGCTTGTGGCCTCATCTGCAATGACTTAATCATCAACAGGATATTACATGATAATCTCTCCAGGTCTTGGTGGAGGTTTCTTGGTACCTAAAGTGTGAGATTCTTGATTGTACTTCCCTTTCAGGTTTCACACACAATGACATTTAAACTTAGAAGACAATTTTACTTGTGTTGTGGTCTTCAGTCCAGAGACTGGTTTGATTCAGCTCTCCATGCTACTCTATCCTGTGCAAGCTTCTTCAGCTCCCAGTACCTACTGCAACCTACATCCTTCTGAATCTGCTTAGTGTATTCATTTCTTGGTCTGCCTCTACGATCTTTACCCTCCACGCTGCCCTCCAATACTGAATTGGTGATCACTTGATGCCTCATAACACGTCCTACCAACCGATCCCTTCTTCTAGTCAAGTTGTGCCACAAACTCCTCTTCTCCCTAATTCTGTTCAGTACCTCCTCATTAGTTATGTGGTCTACCCATCTAATCTTCAGCATTCTTCTGTAGCACCACATTTCGAAAGCTTCTATTCTCTTCTTGTCTAAACTATTTATCGTCCACGTTTCACTTCCATACATGGCTACACTCCAGACAAACACTTACAGAAACGACTTCCTGACACTTAAATCGATACTTGATGTTAACAGAATTCTCTTCTTCACAAATGCTTTCCTTGCCACCGCCTGTCAATCTAATTCCCACAGCATCACCTGATTTAATTAGACTACATTCCATTATCCTCGTTTTGCTTTTCAGTACTCTGTCCATTCCGTTCAACTGCTCTTCCAAGTCCTGTGCTGTCTCTGACAGAATTATAATGTCATCGGCGAACCTGAAAGTTTTTATTTCTTCTCCATGGATTTTAATTCCTACTCCGAATTTTTCTTTTATTTCCTTTACTGCTAGCTCAATATACAGGTTGAATAACATCGGGGAGAGGCTACAACCCTGTCTCACTCCCTTCCCAACCACTGCTTCCCTTCATGCCCCTCGACTCTTATAACTGCTATCTGGTTTCTGTACAAATTGTAGATAGCCTTTCGTGCCCTATGTTTTACCCCTGCCAACTTCAGAATTTGAGAGTATTCTAGTCAACATTCTCTAAGTCTACAAATGCTAGAAACATCTATCTTCTAAGATAAGCTGTAGGGTCACTATTGCCTCACATGATCCAACATTTCTACAGAATCCAAACAGATCTTCCCCGAAGTTGGCTTCTACCAGTTTTTCCATTTATCTGCAAAGAATTTGTGTTAGTATTTTGCAGCCATGACTTATTAAACTGATAGTTTGGTAATTTTCACATCTGTCAACACCTGCTTTCCTTGGGATTGGAATTATTATATTCTTCTTGAAGTCTGAGGGTATTTCGCCTGTCTTATAGATCTTGCTCACCAGGTGGTACGAGTTTTGTCAGGGCTGGCTCTCCCAACGCCATCAGTAGTTCTAGTGGAATGTTGTCTACTCCCGGGGCCTTGTTTCGACTTAACTCTTTCAGTGCTGTGTCAAACTCTTCACGCAGTATCATATCTCCCATTTCATCATCATGTACATGCGTATCCATTTCCATAATATTGTCCTCAAGTACATCGCCCTTGTATAAACCCTGTATATACTCCTTCCACCTTTCTGCTTTCCCTTCTTTGCTTAGAACTGGGTTTCCATCTGAGCTCTGATATTCATACAAATGGATCTCTTTTTCTCCAAAGGTCTCTTTAATTTTTCTATAAGCAGTATCTATCCTACCCCTAGTGATATATGCCTCTACCTCCTTACATTTGTCCTCTAGTCATCCCTGCTTAGCCATTTTGCACTTTCTGTCGATCTCATTTTTGAGACGTTTGTATTCCTTTTTGCCTGCTTCATTTACTGTGTTTTATATTTTCTCCTTTCATCAATTAAATTCAGTATTTCTTCAGTTACCCAAGGATTTCTGCTAGCCCTCATCTTTTTACCTACTTAATCCTCTGCTGCCTTCACTATTTCATCTCAAAGCTACCCATTCTTCATCTACTGTATTTCTTTCCCCCAGTCTTGTCAATCTTTCCCCAATGCTCTCCCTGAAACTGTCCACAACCTCTGGTTTAGTCACTTTATCCAGGTCCCATCTGCTTATATTCCTACCTTTTTGTAGTTTCTTCAGTTTTACTCTACAGTTCATAGCCAATACATTGTGATCAGAGTCCACATCTGCCCCTAGAAATGTCTTACAATTTAAAACTTGGTTCCTAAATCTCTGTCTTACCATTATATAATCTGTCTGAAACCTCCCAGTATCTCCAGGCCTCTTCCATGTATACAACCTCCTTTCACGATTCTTGAACCAAGTGTTACCTATGATTAAGTTATTCTCTGTGCAAAATTCTGCCAGGTGACTTCCTCTTTCATTCCTTGCCCCCATTCCATATTCACCAACTATGTTTCCTTCTCTTCGTTTTTCTCCTGTCGAATTCCAGTCACCAATGATGATTAAATTTTCGTCTCCTTTCACTATCTGAATAATTTCTTTTATCTCATCATACATTTCATCAATCTGTTCGTCATCTGCTTCGCTAGTTGGCATATAAACTTTTACTACTGTGGTAGGCGTTGTCTTCGTGTCTACCTTGGCCACAATAGTGCATTCACTATTCAGTTTGTAGTAGCTTACCCAGACTCCTACTTTTTTATTCATCATTAAACCTACTCCTGCATTACTCCTATTTGATTTTGTATTTATAATCCTGTATTCACCTGACCAGAAGTCTTGTTCCTCCAGCCACCGAACTTCACTAATTCCCACTATATCTAGCTTTAACCTATCAATTTCCCTTTTTAAATTTTCTAACCTACCTGTCCAATTAAGGGATTTGACATTCCACACTCGGATCCGTAGAATGCTAGTTTTCTTTCTCCTGATAACAACCACCTCCTTAGTAGTCCCCACCCGGAGATCCGAATGGGGGGAGTATTTTACCTCAGAATATTTTACCCAATAGGACGCCATCATCATGTAACCATACAGTAGAGTTGCATGCCCTTGGGAAAAATTACAGATGTAGGCTCCGCTTGCTTTCAGCCGTTCGCAGTACCAGCACAGCATGGCTGTTTTGGTGAATGTTACAAGGCCATATCAGTCAATCATCCAGACTGTTGCCCCTGCAACTGCTGCCCCTCTTCAGGAACCCTACGTTTGTCTGACCTCTTAACCGATACCCCTCCGTCATGATGGCACCTACGGGACGGCTCTCTGTATTGCTGAGGCACGCAAGCCTCCCCACCAACAGCAAGGTTCATGGGAGGGGGGGGGGCAATTTTACTTAAATATAGCAAAAAATAATTAATAATCTGACTTTTTGTGGTAATGTGCAATGTTTACCATACTTATGTTAAATTAAATTGTTCGATTTATTTATTTATTTATTATTTTTTCCTTCCAGGTCTTCTTCCCCGATGTGGAAAGAGTTGAATGGGTTAATAAGGTAAGGCAATTTTCCATGTGGTCTTTCTAATTTTTATTTGTTTGCCCTTCCAAAAAATATTTCCAGATTGTGGGGTACAATGCAAATACTGCTGCACTGTCAGCTACTATTTGTGTTTAATGGTAAGATGGCAATCTGTATTCGTCATTTTAACTAAGCAAAGTACAGCAAGTGCTTGGAAGTTTTGCAGTTATTAAAATGCTGTATGGGGTTAAGTTGTGTTTAGCCTACTGTTGTGTGTTGCTTGTCCAAAGAGTATAACAATGGAAGTTTTACTTCTTGTTGACTTTTTCATTTGCTCTAGAAACTCAAATAGCATCTTCCGATACCTTGAAGCAAAATGTGACATTCAGTAGTATGCTGAGTTAGGCATATGCTATGCTACATATGGTCATAGCAATATTTTTCTTATACTTTAGCACCTTTTATACAGTTCTAAACATGATATATGCAGTAAGATTTTTGGGATAGATGTAAAAGTTTACCAGAAGTATAGGCTGCAGGGAACTGGAAATGACTGCTAAAATTACAATTTTCACAGACAGTAGTTGAGAAAAAACTTTCTTGAGTAACTGTCCTCAGAGCATTCTCTGAAAGTAGCCTCCACGATGGATAGTTCAGAAAAAATCCTTAATGGAAGTACATATGAACCTGCATTTTCACTTAAACACGAGTCTTGCTTAAATAGCATTTGGAGTGCAACAGCAGCAGCAAAATGACAACCTTAACATATTATGTTCACACGTCTGTTTTATTGCCATATCACTGTACTAGAGATGTAACAGTGTATATGTCATACTCTGTATTCAAAGGAGGAGAAGGCTAAGGAGGTGTGTCTGTCAAGGTGAAAAGGTGCATAAAACAGCAATGTCCATCAGAAAAGAAGTTAGTTTTGTATCACAGTGAGAAGTTGCGCATATCGTTGACATTCAGCATGCTATGGGATGTGTCTTTGTTGAGTTAAAGCTAAGAGTTCATTTACAGATCTTATATTTGGTTTTTGTAAAATAAACCTTATAGTGAATCCAAATCTAAAAGATTAACTTGAAATAAAAGAATTTAAAGCGATATTCAAGAAAACTGCAATTGACCAGTTTTGCACTAAAATACTCTTTTTAACCTGAACAAAATGAGTTTATTTTGAAAACAATTGTTTAACCATACAATCTTTTTTGTCTATTCTGGAATTGTTGCCACATTAAAGACTGCTAAAATTAAAAATTAAAAAAAATAAAACTCTCATTTGTAGAGGAGACCTTTCAGGAGGAGATAAATGAAATTTTATAATTACCATTCACCAAGTCTAAGGGCACAATCTACCATTATTATTTGAAATGGAAATATCAGCATTATTTTTGTTTCAAAGTGCACTGATCAAATGTTTGTTGTAACAATAAAGATGATCTATATGTAACACTTTTTCAAAACTTTACCCAAATGGAACTCAAATGACAACGTTCCCATCAAGAGACTATCATGACAGTTCAACATTAACATGGTGATTGAGGCAAATAGATATGCATGGAAAAATATCAGTCTGAAATATTTTAATGCTGTTTGTAGCAAACTGCTGCCTTACACTGTCAGTTCCAGAAAATGGATATTGACATTACTACTCCAACTGAAAGGATAGTTAGCGTGGCACAAAATATTGATTTCATTGAATTTCATAAATAGGGAATGTTAGAGCCCTTAAGGCTGAACTGGATAGTACTAGGGAGGAACTGATGAGGTTAAGGGGGTAGAAGGGTGACGACAGGTGGGAAGTGGTGGCAAGGAGCAGGGGCCACAGAAATAGAGCAGTATCTGACAGTTTCATCATTGGCACATACAATAGATTTGTCTTGTTACATCATTCAACTAAGGAAGAGGCTCAAGTAGTTGTAATTGTAGTTAGCACCCAATAGACTTTCACTAGGAAACCAGTTATTTCAAAAAGAAGAAAAAGATCATGAATACGACACTTCGTAATGATGTGGAATGTGTCAGGTTAATAGAAGATGTCTGTACAAGATATTACATTACACAAAATATTGCATGACACTAATGTTTAAGTTGTTGTTTTTTTCCCTTAATTTATATCTAAAAAGTCAGCCAATGAGTAGAAGGAGTTGTCATCTAGAAATTCTTTTACTTTATTTTTGAATGTTAGTTGGCTATCTGTCAGGCTTTTGATGCTGTTTGGTAGGTGACCAAAGACTTTTGTGGCAGCATAATTTACCCCTTTCTGTGCCAAAGTCAGATTTAACCCTGCATAGTGAAGATCATCTTTCTCCTGGTGTTATAACTATGCACACTGCTATTACTTTTGAACTGGGTTGGATTATTAACAACAAATTTCATAAGTGAATATATATACTGTGAGGTTACTGTGAGGATCCCTAGATCCTTAAATAGTATCATTGTGCAGGTGTATTACAAAGCAAGGTCATGTTGTGGTAGTGGGTGGAGGGGGAAACAGTATTGATAGGGAGCAGGGCTACAATATTGAGTGTGATTTGGTAAAAACAGCATCTGCAATGAACCATACAAATGTTGGCTTGGTTCCTGCTTTCATGTGGCATTGATAGCCCCAGTTCAACAGGCCTCTCAGGAGGGTCAATATGGAGCTATATCAGCTGCTTGGCATAGCTACTTTCTCAACCATAGGTTTGGTTCCTGTTAATGGTATTGGTAGGTGGGACTTTGCAAGACATGGTCTGCATCTCAGTAGGAAAGGGAAGGGTAAATTGGCTGATATGATAGTAAAACCTTTAAGGGGGGGGGGGCACTGAAACTGATGGGAGTACCTCTTTTTTGTGCTAAGATTAGTTCCAATCATCAAACATTGATTGAAATTAAGTTTAATTAGAAGCTCAGACAGGCAGGTACTATAGATGTTAAAATATCACAAGATTCTCATAAAAACACAGTGGAAAATGTTAGTATATTGCGTCAGAATATCAGGGGATTAAAAAACAAAGAAGATGAGCTTCTTGTTTGTTTAGAAGATTTAGAAATTGACGGTGGAATAGATGTACTGTGCCTCTGTGAACGTCATATAATCACAGGTATGGAAATGGTAAATGTAGGTGGATATAAGCTTTCAGCACATGTAAGTAGAGACACTATGGAGAGAGGAGTTGACATATATGTTAAAATTTGTTGTACTGTGCAAACTTTAGGAACTGAAAAATTTTTGTGTAGAGAAGCATTTGCATGTCAGTTTAAGCTAAATAATGGTACTTTTATAATTGTAGCCATGTATAGGTCCCCATAGGGAAATTTTCAGCTATTTTTGAAAAGTTGAATTCTTTGTTGTGCCGTCTGTCAGACAGAAGGAAGCAAATTATTGTTTGTAGGTATTTCAATGTAGATTGTCTGATAGAAAGCTTGACCTTGAAGTTATACTAATTTGACGCCAGTTGTTGATTTTCCTATGCGGGTGGTACAGGAAAGCAGCACACTGATAGATAATGTTTTTATAGACCAAATTTAATCAAATAAAAGCTTTTCCCGTTAAGAATGATATGTCTGATCAGGATGCACAGCTAGTTACAGTATATGACACACCTCTGTACAGTAATGCAAAACAGTCTTCCAAAATAGTGCATTCGGTTAGTGATTTAGCAGTTGAAAATTTTAGGTAAAGCCTGCAGCAGCTAGACTGGGGTAAAGTGTATAGGGAACCTGATGCTAATTTAACATGTAACCTGTTTCATGATACCTTTGTGAGTGAATTTGGAAACTGTTTCCCCAAGAAAATGGTCAAATATAACTGTCAGAAACCATCTGCAAAGCCATGGCTTACTAAAAGGATAAAAAATATCTTGTAAACAGAAAAGGAAAATGTATCTTACAGCTAGGAGGATTAATGATCGAGAAACAGTGAAACCTTTTAAAAACTACTACACTGTATTAAGAAAAGTTATTAAAAAGGTCCAGAAGTATGTGCATTATGACTGAGATTAGCACATCTGACAGTAAAATTAAAACCATTTGGAATATTGTTAAAAGGGAAACATGGCAACCGAGAGCACAGGAAGACTGTATTTCTGTCAGACTCGATAAGAAGTTTGTTGTAAAGAAGTCAGAACTAGAAAACGTCTTTAATAATCATTTTTAAGTGTTGTAGAGAAAACAGGATCCAGCTATTCATTAGAAAATGCAAGGCAGTATATTGAAGAGGCAGTACCTACGCAATTTGATAAAATTGGAATTCAACCCACCTCTTCTACGGAAGTTAGGAACATAATACTTTCATTCAAAAGTAAAAGCTCACATGGAATTGATGAAATTTCGAACAGAGTACTAAAAGGGTGTTCCCAACCGATAAGTAGGATTCTCAGCTATGTATGTAGTAGCTCACTGAAACAGGGTATTTTTCCAGATCGACTGAAATATGCTATTGTTAAACCATTGCATAAAGAAGGGGATAGGTCTGATGCTAACAGCTACCACCCAATCTCACTTCTGACAGCATTATCCAAAAGTCTTAAAAAGGTGATGTATTCAAGAGTAGCATCACATATTTGTAAAAATGAAGTACTAACAAAATGTCAATTTGATTTTCAGAAAGCATGTTATATATCCTTTCACTGATCAAATATTAAATGCATTGAATAACCAAACATCACCCATCGGGATATTTTGTGATCTCCCAAAAGCTTTTGATTGTGTGAGTCATGGAAAATCTTCTAGATAAGCTTAAGTATTGTGGTATGAGTTGGGCAGTACACAAATAGTTTAATTCATGTTCCACTGGAAGACTGCAGAAGGTTGAAATTAATGGTACAGATAGTCTATAAAAATCAGCAGAGTCCTCTAACTTGGAGGTATCAAGAACGATGTCCCACAGGGTTCGCTCTTGGTTCCCTTATTGTTCTTAATATATATTAATGACTTGCCACTCTATATTCATAAAGATGCAAAGCTAGTTCTTTTTGCTGATGATACAAGTATAGTAATCACACCCAACAAACAAGAATCAGCCAAGGAAATTATAAATAATGTCTTTCAGAAAATTATTAAGTGGTTCTCTGCAAATGGGCTCTCACTAAATTTTGAGAATACACAGTACATACAATCCTCTACAGTAAATGGCATAGCACAATTGATAAATACAGACATTGATCAGAAGTCTGTTGCTAAGGCAGAATATTCAAAATTTCTGGGTGTATGCACTGATGAGAAATTTAATTGTAAAAGCATAAATGATTTGCTGAAACAGTTAGGTTCCTCTACTTATGCTATTAGGGTTATTGCAATTTTTGGTGATAAACATATCAGTAAATTACCCTGCTATGCCAATTTTCATTCACTGTTTTCATAAGGCACCAATTTTAGGGTAATTCATCTTTTAAGAGAAAAAGTATTCATTGCACAGAAATGTGTAATCAGAATAATAGCTGGAGCCCACCAAAGATCACCTTGCAGGAACTAAGTATATTCACAGTACCTTCGCAATACATATATTCACTTACGAAATTTGTTATTGATAACCCATCCCAATTCAAAAATGATGGCAAAGTGCATAGCTACAACACTAGAAGAAAGGATAGTCTTCACTATTCTGAGCTAAATCTGACTTTGGCACAGAAAATGCTGGTCATTTTCCAAATAGCATTAAAAGTCTGACAGATAGCCATCCAACAGTTAAAAACAAATTAAAAGAATGTCTGAATAACAGCTCGTATTGCTCAATAGATGAATTTTTAGATATAAAGTAGTGAATGTAAAAAAAAAAAAAAGAATTAATTATTTTGTATAAAGAAAACTTACGTTAAAGTGACGTGTTCCACATCATTACAAAATGTCATATTCATGGTCTATAGAACAAGTATTTATTTATGTAGGAAGGACTAAATCAAAGTAGTACACTGTGCGATGAAACTGACAACAAAGATTTTGGTAGATATTCTTCAATGGAAATGTTTGTAGACAATGATCTACATATGTAAAGAAGCACAATAGTGAAGGGATGGTGAAGAAAGATCTACAGTTGACAGTGATCACCCCTCTATCAAAGAGAGAGAGAGAGAGAAAGAGAGAGAGAGAGAGAGAGAGAGAGAGAGAGAGAGAGAGAGAGGAGATCTAATTTAACCCATTATGTTTTTGTGTAACAGTACTTCAGTTTTACAAAGTTTCTTGTTGACTGCATCATTGTGAAACACATGTATGCATATTCTGAGAGTTACCTGTATATTTGTCATCGGGAAATAGGGCAACCCTCATTGAGGGATTCTCATTGAAACTGGGCAGTGGTTGGTAAAAATTATTAACCAGGTACCAAGAGCTACAAAGCACATTTAAGTAAAGACATCATGAATAAACTGCTCAAGCAAGTGATCATGTCACATCGGAACTGAAATCGTCTAACTTGGGTGTGGAAATGTAGAGCAATTGTGCTTAAAGTTGAGGCGCATGAATGATCAAGATTTCAAATTGATGTGTCCATTGCTGGCGGGCACAAGTAAACAGCCCAGGTATAAGGAACAAACAAAAGTTTGTTGAACACAATTTCCACAAAAATATTCTCCACAGTGAAACAAAAGAAAGGATGGTTCTTCAATAAGTGAAATAAAATGAATATTAGTCTTTCAGTAAGTGAAACTAGAAAAAAAATCATTTGTAAATAACGGAACCACTTATACTCCCAGAATCACAAAGTAAATAATAATTTCCATGATCCTGAAAGAGCTATGACACACACTCTTCAGTTAACACAATCTTGATGTCATACAAGCTTTATGTTAAAAATAGTGAACTAGATTTCTGTAGTCACATGCTCTTTGGTGAGCAGTGTGTTGAAGTCCTAATAAATTTAGATTAAAACAGAAAAAATAGATCTCTCATTTCAGGTTTAGAACCAAAGTCCAAACCCAAGTTTCAGTAAAGGAGAATAAACACTTAACAACCTCTTATGGTGTACTTTGCTGAAGAAGTATTGAGAGGTCTAAGTCTGACAGGAATAAAAACTTTCTGTCTGACACTATCTTGTTGTCTCGAAGAACAGCAGTGCAGTTTGCAAAGCCTCAACAACCACATCACTGATCACTTAAGAATCCACGCTGGTGTCGAGTGCCGACCTAAGTAGTCACCTCACAGATGGATACTTGCAGGCCTATTTTTGGCATATGACATGGCAGATGCATGAAGATGTGCAGTTTGTCAGTGACCTCTGTCATTGTGTATGTGACCTGGTGATCTGGCCGGAGTGCTGTTTATGCTCTCTGCTGGTCTGGCTGTGGAGTTACAGTATTGTGAAATTCCATATCGTATACACTGTAGAGGTTGAGCTTGCTGCAACCCACACGATGAATATATTGTGCATGACACTGTTGGTGCCCTATGTCTAGGGTGCTATAGCACATATAAAGTATACTTACTTAACAGAATAGTTGCACCATCGTTAATTTCATCCCCATCAATGCGTTCATTTCAGTGCAGTGCATTTAGTCCTTGTCAACACTGATGCAATCTAACAAAATTCCCTGACATTTTACGGAAATTTATCAGATGTACCAAACAAACCTCGTATGTAATGAATACAGTGTCAAAATTAAAGTAATTGATGCTTGTACAAATGTGCGCAGAGGTTGTTCTCCCCTGTTGCACAGCCTTTTTCAGTTTAACTATTAGCTTCATTATGAGTCTTCACCAACTTTAATGAATTTTTGTTGGTGATAAACTATCCAATAAAAAGAATTTTGTACTGGCACAGTATTCCAGTTTCGGTTCGAATGACACACACAACACTATTACTCTGAATAGTTGTATGGGAGCCTTTATATTTTATGAAGTAACAGCTTTTTCATGAGATGAGAAAACATTTTATTTTCCAAGCATAGATACAAAAAACCAACAAGAATAAACAACTCGTAACCAAGCCGACTACGGCAAAGATAAATATCTATCAGCTGCAGCTTTCACCCGCTGTTTTTGGTGCAGTGGATAAATGACGTCGCCACATCAGCCCCCCTCCTTTTGAAACCGGGTGCACCAGGTATGTGGGGAAACTTGCACTTGATTTTTCTACCAGCTCTCATGAAAACATCTGGTGCAGGCAATGGCTGCTGCTGTTCTGCACTTGCTGCTTCGTTGTCCTCTTCTGAAACTGAGGGCTCGGCGAGACTATCTGCTGTTTCTTTGGCCTCCACGTTTGAGGGTGATTTTGCAGACCGAGGAAGAAGTGTACCCTCTTCGGTGTAAGCAGGTCTAAGCCACTCAATTGAGACTGTCTCTTCTTTACCGTCCTTATCGATTTTGAAGCTGTGGCTTCCTCTTGTGATTACCCTGTATGGTCCAGAGTAAGGCGAAACAAGCGGCGGGCGCACCGTATCATCCCTAAGCCACACGTGGGACGTTGCTTGCAGGTCTTTCTGTACAAACACTCTCCATGTCTGACAGGGTTAGTGGGTTTGATGTTTCTCATTCTAACGCTGAGTTGTCTCGCGAATTGCGTGCATAGCTCAGGAGCAAATGGCTGTGTAGGTGCTGGAACGATAAATTCTCCAGGAACCCTCAATTGCTCGCCATAAACCAATTCTGCGGAAGAGCATTGTAATTCCTCCTTCACGGCCGTTCTCAATCCGAGTAGGAACAGCGGTAGTGCTTCAGGCCATGAAGTGGAACTACACATTAATGCAGCTTTGAGTGTGCGGTGTAGTCGTTCCACCATTCCATTACTAGATGGATGATAGCTTGTGGTGCGTAGGTGGTTGCACCCGCACAGTAGTAAAAGTTCATTGAAAAGTTGGCTTTCAAACTGCCTTCCGCGATCTGTTGTTATGTTTTGCGGAACGCCAAACCTGGAGAACCATGAATGCAACAGTGCTTTTGCAACCGACTCCGCAGAAATGTCTTGTATTACAACTACTTCTGGCCACCTGGTAAAATGATCAATGATTGTGAGCAAATAGCGTTGTTCTGAAGAGCATGATAGCGGGCCCACAATGTCCACATGTATATGTGAAAATCTTGCAGATGGCGTCGGGAAGTCAGCAATAGGTGCAAAGACATGTCTGCTGATTTTATTATGCTGGCATGTTTGGTGTGCACACGCCCATGCACGACAATATTTTTGTATTCCAGGCCACACTACTTTGGAGGAAACTAACTTGGCTGTAGCTCATACTCCTGGATGTGATAGGTTATGTAGTGCACTATAAATCTCCCGACGATATTTTTCTGGTATGTAAGGTCGTTCCTTTCCTTTTGCTACATCACACCAAATTCCGCCTGGAACATTTGGGACTAGTGATGGGGAGCTCGTGAATGAGTCGTTTAAATGAACGCTTCACTCCAGTGAAGTGTGAACTAACCACTCAATTTTAATGAACTGGCACTTCAAACTCTCCACAGATAGTACACTCCACACTTTTTTTCTAGTTTATTCACTCACTCTCTTCCCCTCTCCCTCTCCCACTACATTGGCGCTACGTCACTCATTCTCCCTTCACTTCAATCCTCCCTGTACTGCCTGTCGACGAATCACATGGTGAAATACACTTAGAACAACAGTTGCACTTTGCTTTCACATAATCTAAATCGGCGAAGAAACCCCAAATTTCACTACTTTTACGCGATCGCGTGTTGCTAGCCATTGTATAAGCGTGAACAGACACAAAAACTGCTTTCGAATAAAATAAAGAGTGATTTTACCTGAAATCGTACCAATGACTACAGGTGACAGTTTACATTTTGAATTTAGAGGGTTATTATTCTCAATAAAAATAAAATCCCGGAAAACTTCTGAATAATTACTTAACGTAGGTATATAGACTTTGTGACAGTGGTAAACATACTCATTCTATTTTGGATTAAATTTTAAAAGGAACATAAACTTGGACTGCATTTCGTTTGTAGCCCAAGTTTTCAGTCCATAAATACAACAAATAAGGTTTCACTTGGCAGATGAAGACTTTTTGGCGCTTCATGAGAAAATGTCGAGCAAAATTAAACGTAATACCTTCTTTATATGTGACAGGCTTCTCTGTTTATCTTTCCTTTGTCCCCTTCGACCATCCTGTATTTAACTCAGACGCTGTAAGACGCAAAACGTTGCGTGCACGTTACCGCATAGTTCGGCCATCTGTTGGTAAAAATATGAAGTATTACGAAGCTTTATTGTACGAGCGAGCAACTTCGCCAGGCTTCCGTACTTCATGAATGAACTACTTCATTTGAACGCTTCACGGCAAAGAGTGAAATGAATGAAGTACTTCACGGGAATGAACGAGTTCGACCCATCTCTATTTGGGACAGACACACGTCTGAGCTGCAGCGCAGTTCTCTGTTCCTCTATTAGACGGCGCAAGAAAGGATCTTCTCGTTGTTTAGACGCTAACTCGGTCCAACGAATTGAATTTAAACTGGCACAATTCCTAGATAGGCAATCTGCGACCAGGTTGTCTTTTCCTGAAATGTGACGCACGTCAGTTGTGAACTGTGCAATGTACTCGACTTGCCTGCACTGACGTGGTGAATTGAGCTCTGTGTCTCGTTGAAATATAGCTACTAACGGTTTGTGATCAGTAAAAATTGCAAAGTGCCTCCCTTCGACAGACGTGTGAAAATGCTTTATGGCTAAGTAAATAGCAAGCAACTCACGGTCAATAGCACTCCATTTTTGCTGCTGTTGAGTCAGGTTTTTAGAGAAAAATGCGAGCGGCTGCCATTTGCCATCAACTTCTTGCTGTAGCACTGCACCCACTGCTTTTTGGCTCGCATCAACCATGAGCGCTAAAGGAGCGCTAAATCTTGGATGTCCCAGTAGTGTTGCCCGAGAAAGACATTTCTTTAAGTCATGGAAAGCTGCTTCAGCATCTGGACTCCATGGAATTTTACGATTTCCTGTTGTATTTTTACCTGCAAGTAACGTTGTGAGTGGCTCTTGGGCGGGAGCTAATTTAGGTAAGTGACGTATGTAATAGTTGAGCATGCCTAAAAATCTGTGAAGTCCTTTGTAAGTTGTGGGAAGGGGCATCTGTTGTACTGCTTCAACCCGCTCAGGCAAAGGTGACAGGCCTGCTGCTGAAACCAAATATCCCAGGAACTTAACCTCACGTTTTCCAAACGTGCACTTTGTTTCGTTAATAATTATGCCATACTCTGTCAGACAGCGGAAAAGCTGCCGCAGATGTTTGACATGCTGATATACAGAACCAGAGAATACTAAAATGTCATCCATATAACAAAATACGAATGGTAATTCTCGAAGCACCTCATGCATAAATCTTTGCCATGTTTGGGCAGCGTTTCTGAGGCCAAATGGCATAAAATTGTACTCAAACAAACCGAATGGTGTGATAACTGCTGTTTTTTTTTTAATGTCAAATGGAGCCATGGGAATCTGGGAAAATGCTTTGGCGCAATCAATCACACTAAATATTTTGGCATTGCTAATCGTACTGTTAATATCAGTCACATTGGGTACTGGGTAGCGGTCGGGAGATGAGCAAACAAGCCACTATGGGAGATTTTATATTTTATGAAGTAACAGCTTTTTCATGAGATGAGAAAACATTTTATTTTCCAAGCACAGATCAAAAACAAACAAGAATAAACAACTCATAACCAAGCAGACTACGGCAAAGATAAATATCTATCAGCTGCAGATTTCGCCTGCTGTTTTTGGTGCAGTGGATAAATGACATAGCCACAGTTGTATGATCAGAACTATTCCACAGATAAAGTTCATGCTTGTATGGCATTGTACACGTTGTATACCAACAAAACAAAAGTCTGTCGATGCCAATGCCATTTATGTGCCAGGCCAAGATTGTTGTATTTTCCCCTCTTATGTATGTGTTTGGTTTAAGTCACTATGATAACTGAGTTAAGCTTTGCTAAACTGTAAAAATACTGAATTCAGCTAGTTACTCCTGGCCTTGACTTTTAGGATCTCGTGCATGAAGAGAACAAGTTTGGTTTTGCATTGTTAATGTTTGGAGTGTATTCTAGTTGCTATTGAGGAAGCTCTTTTCTTTCCCCATGAGGGTCACTATATGAATGTTGTGTAGAATTCTGCACCAAATGAAGGAGAATGATGCAGAATAGCTGTTACGTGGTTTAATTCTGCTGCCTTTTTTGTGCTGTTTTTCATTTTCTGTAATGGCTTTTGCTAAAGGGATCTGAAGTGAATTATGGATAAGAGTGGGGCTAGTTAAATTTAGAATACTTTCTTCTTGCTGAAGTATTCCTGCTTTGGCAGGTCATTGTCGAATACTCTGTAGGACCATGTTGGGATTCTATCTTACACTATAACAATACTGAGTTTCAGAAATCTCAGTTGCTATTTAGCATCACTGGTAGTGATGTATGTGTAACTTATCTCTCTGCAGTAGTGTGACAGTGGATGGTTCGGTGTTTTTCCCCCATTTGCTAAATAATGATGAGACTTCAAATTCAGTATTTCAGTTTTTGTATTGATATTGCCTGTTTTCTGTTTTGGCACTTGTCTCATCAACATTTGTCTGGTCACATAGATCTGCATACTTTGTTTAGTTACACTGGAAGAAACAAGCTAACTTCAGCAGCAGCTTCAAGTAAAGTGGAAACAACATGAAAGCATCTTAAAGCTACCTCAAATTTGTAGCATACATGCATGTCCAAAGGAACTGTGCATTGTAATTCGGACTAACACAGGCACTTCCATATTGTATTCATCTGCCGATACCGGGCAAGTGATTTTCATGTAAAATGTCTCCCCTGTATGTGATTACACACTACTGGACATTAAAACTGCTACACCAAGAAGAAATGCAGATGATAAACGGGTATCCATCGGACAACTATATTATACTAGAACTGACATGTGATTACATTTTCATGCAATTTGGGTGCATAGATCCTGAGAAATCAGTACCCAGATCAACCACCTCTGGCCTAATAACGACCTTGATACGCCTGGGCATTGAGTCAAACAGAGCTTGGGGATGGCATGTACAGGTACAGCTGCCCATGCAGCTTCAACACGATACCACAGTTCAGCAAGAGTAGTGACTGGCGTATTGTGACGAGCCAGTTGCTCGGCCACCATTGACCGGACTTTTTCTGGAGAATGTGCTGGCCAGGACAGCAGTCGAACATTTTCGGTATCCAGAAAGGCCCATACAGGACCTGCAACATGCGGTCGTGCATTATCCTGCTGAAATGTAGGATTTCGCAGGGATCAAATGAAGGTAGAGCCACGGGTCGTAACACATCTGAAATGTAACGTCCACTGTTCAAAGTGCCGTCAATGCGAACAAGAGGTGACAGAGATGTGTAACCAATGGCACCCCATACCGTCACGCCTGGTGATACGCCATTATGGCAATGATGAATACTCGCTTCCAATGTGCGTTCACCACGATGGCGCCAAACATGGATGCGACCATCATGAATCTGTAAACAGAACCTGGATTCATCCGAAAAAATGATGTTTTGCCATTCGTGCACCCAGGTTCGTCGTTGAGTACACCATCGCAGGCGCTCCTGTCTGTGATGCAGTGTCAAGGGTAACCGCAGCCATGGTCTCCGAGCTGATAGTCCATGCTGCTGCAAACGTAGTCGAACTGTTCGTGCAGGTGGTTGTTGTCTTGCAAACGTCCCCATCTGTTGACTCAGGGATCAAGACGTGGCTGCACGATCCGTTACAGCCATGCGGATAAGATGCCTTTCATCTCAACTGCTAGTGATATGAGGCCATTGGGATCCAGCCCGGCATTCCGTATTACCCTCCTGAACCCACAGATTCCATATTCTGCTAACAGTCATTGGATCTCGACCAATGCGATCAGCAATGTTGCGATACGATAAACCACAATCGCGATAGGCTACAATCCGACTTTTTTCAAAGTCGGAAACGTGATAGTACGCATTTCTCTTCCTTACACGAGGCATCACAACAACGTTTAACCAGGCAACACCAGTCAACTGCTGTTTGAGTATGAGAAATTGGTTGGAAACTTTCCTTATGTCAGCACATTGTAGGTGTCGCCACCGATGACAACCTTGTGAGAATGCTCTGAAAAGCTAATCATTTGCATATCACAGCATCTTCTTCCTGTCGGTTAAATTTCATGTCTGTAGCACGTCATCTTCATGGTGTAGCAATTTTAATGGCCAGTAGTGTACATTACATATGTACAAGTACAGGTTATGGACACTTGGTTGTCAACCTGTGAAAGTTTGAGTCTGGCTTTGAGTCATGCTCAGATAGTGAAATGGTAAGGCGACCACTCGTGATAAGTGGGAAATATGGATTGGAGTCCCAGTCTGGCACAAATTTTTATTGTCGTCATTCCATTATACAGCTGATAGTAGTCCATATTTGCAGTTCTTAATACATTTCACGTATTTCATAATTTCTGTAGTCGTCACAGTTCCCAAGGAACTTGCATCATAATTCAGAATAACACAGTTACTGCAGTATCACATATTGCTAATGGTTAGTGGCACTGATCCATCACTGCCCCTGGATTTAATTACCAATTAAATGTGAACTTTAATAGCCTGTCAAATGATGTTACAGAAACACTTGTGATTTGAAGATCTGATCTTTTGAAACTTTATTCCAGATTAAGATAACTACACAGTTTAAACCAAACCATTTTTAGTTATTATTGGTTTATCTATTATACAACAGGGTGAACGTTTTCCACTGCAGAAATGTTGCATTACTATCTTCTTACCACATACACATTTAGTCCCCTCTCAACCCCCAGCCCCACCCCCCTTTCCCTCCCCCACAACCAACCAACCAATCTTACCTTATACAACTTTCCGTTTCAGTTATCAGTATTCTTAATTGTAAGGTAAGACCAGTAGTAGAGCTCTGTGTCCACATCCATATCCAAGACAGTGTGAGAGAATATAAAATGGAGCACGCCTTTAATCTTGGGTTTCTGAGGATTCCCAATTTCTAGCATTGTGTCTGGGCAACTTGTTAAGACTTTCACATCACACTACAGATTTTGCCTCTGAACCTTAATCTAAAAGGATGACAGATTTACACTGAAATTGTGCTTATATCTTTCGCTGTCATTGTATGTATTACTAATAATGTATATCACTAATTAAAACTGATGGTGGGGACGTACTGGGTATGTCTTTGTATATTTCCCCCCTTGACTTTATTTGTATCCCTGGTGAGATGTCCACATGTTCTTTTGTAGAACTAACATCCCTTAGTGTTTAAGGGCATCCTACTGTAATATAAAATTATAGTTTGGTTATTGATGCTGTCACCATCTAAGGTGGTGCAGTGGCTAGCACACTGTATTCGCATTAGGGAGGAAGATGGTTCAAACCCGTGTCTGGCCATCCTGATTTAGGTTTTCTATGGTTTCCCTAAATTGCTTCAGGTAAATGCCGGGATGGTTCCTCTAAAAGGGCATGGCCAACTTTCTTCTCCATCCTTCCCTAATCAGATGGGACCGATGACCTTGCTGTTTGGTACCCTCCCCCGAATCAACCAACCATTGATGCTATCAGTGCTGTTCAGAGTTGTTACTCAAGTAGTTTTGTGATGAGCCTATTGGTCATCACTTGCTGTTCTGATACTTGATTTTTTTTAGTAATGCAAATAGTCCAGTTTGATTCCTTTAATTACCAAATTTTTAAACGTTTCTGTTTTTCAGGTAGTGGGAGACCTACAATATAAAATAATAATGTTATTTTGCAAGGATAACTTTTCCAAAACTTGCCTTTAGTTTTTAATAGTACTTAAAATGATAGAAACAAATTTTTTTGTACATATTACAATTGAGATGTCCCTTTTGTAGACTGAATTAGTGGTGAATTATTGGTCACATAGAAAAAAGAAATGAATTATTTTATGCAGTGGTGATCACAATGTACTTTTTCACTCAAATAGAAAATTTACAATCATGATGAAATACTTTTATTGCAGATCCTTCGTCAAGTTTGGCCAAATGTAAATCACTATGCTAAAGATATCCTTAAAAACACTATTGAACCAAGCATCAGAGAAAGCTTAGTTGCTTACCACTTAAATGGCTTCCATTTTGAGAAAATGGTATTGGGTAGTATTGTAAGTATATCACAAACCATATCTTATAACTAATTTCTTATATAATACCCTTGAATATTTTCTTAAATCATTATTTAGTGAGTATGGTCTGCAGAATATGTACAGAGAAACAGAAATGTCTGCAATCCAGTTAAAAAGTCTAGTACATGCTAATTGTAAAATATATTGTAACATTTCATTTTATAGCCCCTGAGGATTGGTGGTGTGAAGGTATATGACCAGAATGTTCCACGGGACCAAATTATTTTGGATATGGATGTTTCGTAAGTGCTATTTGCTGTATTATTATTATTATTGTTGTTGTTGTTGTTGTTGTTGTTGTTGTCGTTGTTGTTACTAACAACTGTATTTTTATGATATTGTATGAAACAAGCAAGATAGCAGAGCAATCTTACGTTTTGGGTTGCAGTCGTAATTTTATACAATGAGAGTATTTTCTTTATCTGTTGGAGAAGGAAGCAGAGTTATTCAACCTTTGTGGCCAATACTGCATCAGCTCGGTGCTTCGTACATTACAGGGGGGAATGTTATGCAGAATGTTTCAAAAAGGTTCATCCAGTTTCAAGGACTATATTCTACATGAGTGAAGGTAGAAGCATGGAGTAAATCTTAACTTCATCTACTTTTACGTGTGTATTCTACAAATTGCTGTTAATTGCATGTTACAGGGTACATCCTGTTGTAGCACTTATTAAGGCTTCTTCCCGTTCTATTCATGTATGGAGTGCACAAAGATTGCTTGCCTAAATGCCTCTGTGTGTACTGTAATTAGCCTAATCATGTCTTCATGGTCCCTGCAAGAGAATGCACAGTGGTTTTTAGTATAATCTGACAGTCCTCTTTTAATGCTGGTTCTTGATACTTTGTAAATAGGTGTTCATGGTATAGCTTGCATCTATTTACAAACTTCTGCAACTTCAGATTTTTTAGAAACTTTGTGACACTCTCCCATGAGTCAGACAACCTGTGATCATTCATGCTACACTTCTTTGTATACGTTCAACATCCCCTCTTAGTTATTTTCTGTATGGTTCTCACACACTTGGAGCATTGTTCTAGGATGGGTCACACGAGTTCTTTGTAAGCAATCTTAAATTTCCTAGTATCCTGCAAATGAACTCAATTTTGCTGCCTATTTTACCAAAAAGTGAACCTATGTAACAGTTCCATTTCATATCCTTACAAAGTGTTACATCCAGTTATTTGTCTGAACTGACTGATTCCAGTTGTGACTTATTGATATTGTAATCATAGGATACAATGTTCTTTCATTTTCTGAAGTGTTCAACTTCACATTCCTTCATTTAGAGCAAGTGGTTTATCGTTACCATTGGGGACTTCACGCAGTTGAATTCTGTATGATTTGAAACATAAACGTGCCACAAAACGACACACACACATGCAAAATTCTGTTGAATGTGTTGCACACTTTGAACAAGTGCTCAGGGGAGACCTAGGAATTCCTCATAAACAATCCATGTCTTGAAACTACTGGGTCATTTTCAAATATCTTGAGCTGTAGAACGATTCAGTGCTTACTCACAATGAAAATCAAACCACACAGTTGTAACTGAACTGCACATGTTGAAATGGCGAATGGGAAACATCTTTTGTGTCTCTGTTATTGTCATCTTGACTCGATGCACTGGGTAATGAATGAGTGAGAGAGCATGCTAACTACAGCAAGGAGGCCTTTATCAGCAACCACTTAAATCAACTACTTAAAACTGGTGCGAAGGTGAACTTTTAGTTTCAGTGCATAAATTAAAATTCACTCCAAATTTCTATTTTCGTTCTTGTAGAAGATGTAATCTTGTGAAATTACATGAATCTATTTGAAACACCATGTGTACTACAATATCAATTTTATCTTACCTTTAAAGTAGTTAGTCATAGTCGAAAGTACCTGTGACCGTATACTTACCTTTTCAGCAGGCTCTAACCTCTGTTGTGAGTGTTGTTAAGGCGCTTATTCCAGTATTTTAAATTTCAGCTGCTAAATTAATGGAATATAAATTTGGATTATAATTTTGCATATAGTGTTCATGTGATTTGTGTAGTTTGTTAGTTTCACCTGGAACACACTGTTTTCATTTCTGATCTCTATACGGCATGTTGATTTGTAGTAGTGCACATTCTCATTTTGTATTATCAATGTATGTATGGTGCACATTAACCTACATTTGCAAGTTCATATTAATGTTGATAAATAAGTACCCGCTCATGCAGAGGAAATGAAACTTTGTGGGTAACCTTGTCATGGGACTGTCAGACACTTGCAGCATTAATATATATGTAATATACGTATAAATGTTCATCTCTAACTTGTAACACTATTGTCATCTCTCAACGAATCTCTTTCCATGCTGGTAATACTTTCCCTCGTACAGAAGTCACTGTAAACAAAGACCACTATCAGGACATCATGAATGCTACAAAGCACTCTCTCTACCACTTTTTTTTGTAAATTGCAACTATCTGAATTTATGAAATCCAGGGGAATTCCAGTATATTTCCATTCTATAGAGAATGCATCTTTTTGTGTTTATACTTGTGTGCTAAATACTTCACAATAATTCCTTCCATGAGGTAATAACACGCTGTCAGCAAAAATGCTTCGTGTTCTAGATGTCATCATTCAGTGGCCGCCTAAACCATTTATTAGATCCCTTGGTATTTAGTTGGCACTAACTTGATTAAATTTCCATTTATCTTGCATTATATTATACACTACACTGTAAAAACTATTTAACTGGTGTGCCAAGTTTCATAGCTGGATCTGTTGGTAGTTCCGAAAAGTAGTGACATTAAGTGAAGATACAACTGCTATTAGAATTATATATTAATACCTTCAACTGCTGACGGGCGTTGGTATATACCAATGGGGACAGGTGAAAAAGTGTGCGTCGACCGGGACTCGAACCCGGGAGCTGCTTACATGGCAGATGCTCTATCCATCTGAGCCACCGAGGGCACAGAAGATAGTGCGACTGCAGGTACTGTCTCACGCACACCTCCTGCGAGACCCACATTCTCACCTTATATGTCCACACACTACATCCGTAGTGTCCCAACCCAGCACACTCATTACTCGTGGAAGACATTCTTACCAAGTCCCGTAAGAGTTCGGGTAATACGTGTGCACCTGCACAGAAGAAGGAGGTCATGGCCGGTATTGCTAGAACTGTATAGACACCATATCCATGTAAGTAAACAACTGCTATTGGTCACCCAGAACACAAAAAAAATTTCAGTCTTCAAATGGCCATCTTAAAAAAAACTGCACCACCTTCAGACATGTTCACGTAATCGCCTCCATGCTTGTTCAACATTTTCCTGTGAATTTGAATTTGAGTTTGCATTTGTTATGGTGCACTCAGAAATTTAAAAATACAATTCTGTTCTCCACCAAAGAATGATGACAGCATGCTTACCACCTTTGCTCAGCAGTTCACATATCTGCCACAAGAACCAGAAATTATTGAAGTAACTTGCCTGTGCAGTTTGAAATAGAGTAGTCCAAATGAACATAGTAGAATGTAAAATGATGTTCTACGTGCTGCTCTTAAATTATGCCAGAGAAGGTGTAAATTTGCTCCCTTGTTAACATCTGTTTGAGATTTTCTGCAGTTTTTCCCACACCATTCTGAGCTGCATTCCTATTATTTCTTTCTGCTCGAATCTGACCATATAACAGACATTGTAAGTACAAAACGTTAACAGGATTCCTGCAGTCATTTAGCAGGCTTAGCTTATATACGAATTACCATGCTAAGTCATATTTTTGAACTGTAACATAACAGAAAAACACCTTTTTGGCCTGTTACTGTGTAAGGATTAATGCTGTTTGAAAGATGAATTTTGAAAGTTTGTAGGGAATTTGTGCATGTGTGTTAGAGACAATCTCGCCAACCTGTAGAACTTGTGCGGCAATACTTTTTCTTGTCCAAATAAGATTAGCTTCGAGTGTATCATCCCAGATATAGATTTGGTGAAATTATTTGGATATCTCGCATTAACATAAGAATCTAAGTTGAATATTGTTGTTAAGATACAAAAATGTGCATTGTTCACATAATAAGTTTCAGACTAAAAGAATTTAAAAAATAGTTTTACTTCATTTCCAGAGTGATTCTGACACTTTTCTTTTTAGAATTTCCGTTGTGTGTGATGAGTTTTCAAGTTTACATTTCTTATGTTCTAGGTACGCTGGTGACTGTGATATATCTTTTAGTATTGGTGGAATCAAAGGAGGCATTAAAGATTTACAGGTGTGTTGTATTTAATATCTAGCATATTTTCTGCCATGCCAATTACATGTGTGTCATTGAGCTTAGGTTTATCATCATGATCATCATATAAAGCATTATCATTACTTCTGCAAGCATACTACATGACAACCACTAGTAAGGTTTTGTGAACTTAATGCTTGTATCTTCTCGTTTCCCTGCCCCACCGCTTTCTTAAAAAAAGGGAGGGGGGTCTCCGCTACTCCTCATCAGTTCCTCATTCTACTAATTTCATCCTGCTGGTTCTAATGTATGTGCATTGCCAACTTAGTGCTGGGTGCAGTTCTCTTTATACCTCCTGTAAATTGTTACTCGGCATATTCTATCTCTCTCACTCACACATAGGCATTTTTGAGGCTCTCTTTACCACAGACTACATGCTGTCAATGCAGCCACCGCACTAACAAAATTGGCATTTACATTTATGTATTCTTGATAGCTGTTACATATATACAAGGTGGCAGTCAAATGGAAACAAGACAGGCTATATAATGTGCATGATGTGGATGTTGGTAATGCAGGCAGGTCTCCCCCCCCCCCCCCCCCCCCCGCCTCCCCCTGCAGGTCCGGGGGTTAGAAGAGACCCGAGGTATTCCTACCTGTCTTAAGAGTCGACGAAAAGGAGTCCCACATGTTTCGGCCTTTATGTGATGGTCCTCTATACGGTTTGACCTCCATTTCTCAAAATTTTCCCGAAGAGCAAGCCAATTGGGGAAGGGCACCTTACATAATGTATAGTGTCCATCATGCGCTGAGACCTCTTGCACCCTTCGTCAACGTGGATCTGCACTTACGCTCATTCTCCAGCTGTTGGGTGAGGTCACCCTCCTGAGTGTGTTTTCCTCCATCCTCTGTGCAGTATTGCTTTCTGCACTGCCGACGATTGTGGTCTTCTTAGCTCGTTTGCACCTGATATCCAACATGGTAGCCAGTCCATTGTAGTGGGGCTGCCATTTACCCTGTTGGTTGTAGCCCCCTGACAACACAGGGATCGCTCAGCTGATGCCTGTGCCATTAACTCCCCACGTATGCCAAGGACTAGATGCCTGTCACCCCGGGGCATTGGGGCTCTCAGCAATGGCCATTCAGCCAGTTGGCCTTTGCTGCGGCTGGGTGGCGCCTTTGGGGAGGGCTCCTGGTCAGAGTGGGTGGCATCAGGGCGGATGACATGCCATGAAGCGTTTTACGTCATCTCTTGCTGGTGGTCAAACACTAGCAGTCTCTAAGCGGTCAAAGTCTGACCTCAGTGCTAAGAAATACAACCCCAAATCGTATCCCTCCCTGGCCACTCCATGGGAGGAACACCAGGCTAAGGATGGCAGCAAAGCTTATTCACCCCGGTACGTCGTATGTACGAGAGTCGATGGGGAATCTTCCTTGTCAATGAAGCCTCAGTTTTTTGTGGAGCATTTAGAGGACAAGTTTGGGGTGGAGGAGGGCTTCTCCAAAATGCGGTCAGGGTAGGTCTTGATCAAAACAGCATCGTCTGCCCAGTCACGGGCACTACTCGCCTGTGACAAGTTGGGGAATGTTTCTGTTTCCATCACGTCCTATAAGAGCTTAAATATGGTCCACGGTATCATATTTCACAGGGACCTTCTTATGCTGTCTGACGACGAGCTGCACGAGTATTTAGAGCGGCGAAGTGTCCACCGGGGTCTGAGGGATAAACAGACTGCCACCGGTGCCTTCATCTTGCCCTTCGAGGGTGACACATTACCCGATAAGGCCAAGGTGATGGTCTACCGCTGTGACGTAAAGCCGTATATCCCTCCCTCGATGCGGTGCTTTAAGTGCTGGAAGTTTGGCCATATGTCTTCCTGCTGTACTACCAGCATCACCTGATGGGATTGTGGACATCCTTCATATCCCAATACTCCCTGTGCCCCGCCTCCCATCTGTGTCAACTGCGGAGAGCACCATTCGCCTTGCTTGCCAGACTACAGGATTCTCCAGAAAGAAAAGAAAAATAATGGAATAAAAGACCCTGGATCAACTGACCTACACTGAGGCTAAGAGAAAATATGAGTAGCTACATCCTATGCATATGACGTCAACCTACGCCGCCACTACGACAATGGTTCTACCATCTTCCGTTCTGCCGTGTACAGTTGGCTCTCAGCTGTTGGACTCCACCTGCCCCCTTGGTGGTGGGAGGCACTTCCTTCCCAGTTGCTCCTGCACAACCTACTTCAGGAGCCACCCCCCCCCCGCCCCTTCCCCCCTTCAGGAGCCACCCCCCCCCCGCCCCTTCCCCCCAACCACTAAGGACGTCAGTCCCCACTTCTCAGCCAGAGAAGCGTAAGTCTTCTTCGGCTGCTCTTGCCAGGAATGGTTCCCTTGGGTCACTCCCTTCCCCTGCTTCCTACCAGTGGCTAAAGCAACCACAGGTAGCTGGTCACGGTCCTCCTCAGTCCCTGAGACTGAATCAGTGAAGTCCTCCCAGCTGCACAAACCTACAGAGCAGCGAGAGAAACTTCAAAAGAAAAAGACCCCCAAGAACCAAGGCACTGTGGTGGCACCCACACCGCCACTAAGTACAAGCTCTGTGTCTGAGGATGAGGGGGAGATTCTGGTGTCTGCTGAGGATATAGATCTCTCTGGGCCCTCGGACACAATGGATGTCGATCGCATAGGCACTCATCTGGTGGCAGCTGGTGACCCTGAGGTGTAGACTACCTCACTGAGTGTTTCATGTCTTCCCAGTCGCATGATCACATAATCCTCCAGTGGAATTGCAGCAGTTTTTTCCACCACCTGGCTGAGCTATGACAACTGTTAAGATTTACACCTGCTTTCTGCATTGCCCTATAGGAAACCTGGTTCCCAGCAATGCAGACCCCTGCCCTTCGCAGCTATAAGCATGGTGTATACGACCCGGGACAACCGGGAGATCCGGGAAAAACCAGGGAATTTTTTCATCCGGGAGAAAACTAGGAAAAACCCGGGAATTGTTTAGAATTCCTGGAATTTTTCATTGTTTTAGTTTTCAGTTAATTTTTTTTGATTTTGACTGGAAGAATGAATACTTTTTAACAAAGGGTATTACTGTATCCCGCTACTGCAGAATAATACTGCAACAACAAAACAAGAACGAGAGAGGGGGGGGGGGGGGGGGGGGGGAGAAACTTAAGTTGCAAAGGAAATGCCATATAAAACAACAAAACAGTGCTCATACAAGCGTCTGCCAACAGCAAAATGAGTCAAAGGCTTTAGGAAGACTATGCAATACTTTGTAACAACAAATTGCCTCCGATGAGTGTGGCGTGACAACTGTTTAAATTAGATTCGTTTGAGCAGTTGCGGGCGGGCTCTTGCGCATGCGCAGTTGAGTCGCGTATGAGTAGTACCTTCTCCCGCTTCTGGTTCCAGAAGTGTAGCTGGGCGCCACTACTTAATATTGCCCCGGTTCGGAAATTAGTAAATCTGGGGCTGATGCACAGAGCAGTCTGAGTTGAGTTGTGGTGTCACAACTCAACCTCTGCCTCTTAAGTACAGGTGCACGCACACATTTCAGTTTGGCACATGGCACATATTCAGCCATTGATCTCTCGGTTTGCAGTCCTGGCTTTCTCCCATCCATCCACTGGAGAGCACATGATGATCTGTGTGGTAGTGACTACTTCCCCAACTTCCTGTCAATCCCCTGGCATCATGCCCACGGACACCTATCCAGATGGGCTTTAAGCCAAGCAGACTGGGAAGCCTTCACCTCTGCTGTCACCACCGAATCTCCCGCACATGGTGCCACCGATGTTGTCGTTGAGCAGGTCACTACATCAATCTTTTCTGCGGTGGAAAATGCGATCCCTCATTCTTTAGGGTCCCCCCGGCAAACGACAGTCCCTTGGTGATTGCCGGAAGTCACTGAGGCAGTTAAAGAGTGTCGGCGAGCTCTACAGCGACATAAGCGGCACCCTTCTGTAGAGCACCTAATAGCCTTTAAGTAGCTGCGTGCCCGTGTTCGCCAGCTTATAAAACGACGGAAACAGGAACATTGGGAGAGGTATGTGTCAATCATTGGGTGCCGTACGTCACCTTCCCAAGTCTGGACGAAGATCAGACGTATTTTTGGGAACCAGACCCCAACAGGTGTCGCTGGCATTAACGTCAACAGCATGTTATCTACTGACGCAAGCGCAATTGCTGAACACTTTTCTGAACACTGTGCTCGAGTCTCTGACTCGGAGAACCCCCCCCCCCCCCCCCCCCCAGCCTTTCGCACCCTCTAACGGCAGGCAGAACAGAAAGTCCTCTTGTTCACTACATGCCACAGTGAACCCTATAATGTCCCATTTACAGAGTGGGAGCTGCTCACACCCTTGCACATTGCTAATTTAAACACTTTAAAGAATAAACTTTAGCATTTATTAATAGAGGAAAGCTGTTATTCAGTAGAAGCTTTAAAGTAGAACCTTAAAGGAGATTCATCAGAGAATGAGAGCAGTTTATGGTGATTGTGTTGATGAGAGTACTGTGTGACATTGGGCCTATCTTCTCAGACACTTATAACAGATTGTGCAACTATGTATTGTCTGCCAGCATTTGTACCATCTGAATTAATAAGGTCTGAACCATCAATACAGTGGTAAACATCTCTACCTGTGGTTACTCCATTGTGAAGCTTATGCCCACAATAAGAAGAAAAATACAATAGGAAAGGAGCCAAACCAATATCACAGTTTCATTTCCTGGCACTGACTCCACCTGATTCTTATATGTGAGTGCATGAGCATTCCCTACATTCTGTGGCATAATGTTCAGGCCTCCAACACTCCAAAAAAATCACAGGGGACTCTGGGCCCATGGAGAACTTGTGCCTCAACAAGCTATACTGCATATACCTAAACAGACACAAATCACTGTTTCCTTGTTGTGCCCTTTAAAACCACTTGCTTTACTGACTCAGTCCCCTTTCAACACTTGAACTTTTCATTCAGTTCTCCAGTCTTGGCAGTTAGAAATTGCATGCCCAAATGTATTGCGTGAAAAATAGTTTTTTCCCACTCATCATGTTGAAATGACGCTGCAGGTCGTTGCTGAACTATGTCGCTCATTGGGGCTGCCTCTAATGACACCAAACTGTAATTGCACCACTGAGTGGCAAGCAACACCAACACCAGTACTAGCCAGGGTGGCCACATCTACTCCAGAATGGCAAATGCAGGACCTGTGGATGGGTATATTCCAATGCAGCGGCAAGCACAGAGTTGAGAATAGTCACTCAATTACAACCTTTTTTTTAATCACAACTTCTGTAGAAGAGGTCAATGTCTGCATCCAGGAACTGGGTGGCAGATGTGGACACTGATGCAGTGGCATGCCACCTCGGCAGTACACAGCTCGCAGCATGCGTGGCTCTGCCGATGCAAGGCCAGAGTCAGCTCAGTGGCCCGTGAGCATACGGCTTCCTTCGTGTAAACTGCAGTCAGCTGGCGAGAATGAGCAAATTGCCTGCATTGAACCCGGGACCCCTGCAGCCAGCCAGTGTGTCGGGTGATGATACTCGCCGAGAAGCCTCTTGGCTGTACCAATGTGAGATCTGGAATAGTTAGGTCTAGCTGGCGGCTCACAGACCAGTAGCTTTGTCTTGCTGTCAGCACTATTTTTGTGAGGTTGTAGTGGTTCAGCCACACACCAGACCAACAACTCATGTGGAGACTGTTGTGATGCTAACAGAAACAGAAGTCAGAGAATGAGTGCCACTAATGGCTGAGCGGCCCATCTGCATCCACTGGGCCGGAATAGGTCCTGACAGCAGTCCACTTCCTATTACACAGACAGCTGCAGAAATGCAGTATTATGCCACAGCATGAAGTAACGCAGGCCTCTGCTACAGTAGACAGCTGCAATGGAAATGCTACACCAGCATTATTTTAGCATTTGGCTGGAGGATTTCATCAGTAAGAGGCCTGCATGCCCCTCAGCTTGTTGTGAAATCTTGTCCGCAGCTGATACCACAATAATGTTGAGTGGTGATAAAAGTAATCCTGTCACTGTATAAAATGTTAATTTCAAATTATGATGGCCGGGAAAATGGGAATTTGACAGTGGTTGCCTATTCTTATAAATCACCCCAGTACATACCCAGAAATAGTGCTGAGCTATATTGTTTGAAAACTGTTTTATGAACTTGAATGAAAATGAAATAAAAAATTTCTAATTCTCCTCTTCTGAACTGGTCTCCAGAAGCTGGTCCCAAAAACTATTAATATAAACATCATCTTCACAGTGTACATCACAGCATTAAATTTATCAAATTGATGTGACATTTTTCAGCTCATAGCCACACAGATAGTTTCACCATTTATAACGGGTTTCATTTTTGTATATCTGCTAGTGTCAATATAGACATAAAAAAATCATGAGTGACAATTTGGCAAAGCTACTGGAGTACATATTATAAAACTGCACATAAGAGCTTACTCAGAACAAGGTGCTACACATGTGAAAATAGCACGTATTTTGGTCTTTGTGGCTCCTTTCTTGGGTGTGGTGTTGTTGTCTGTTTCATAATATGCACACTCATGTGCAAAACTTATGGGCAAAAGTAACTTTCGGATGATGTGTCACTGCCATGTAACGTAGATAGCTCTATGAAACTTGGACCATACGTCGAAAGAACTGCTAACTTATAATACAGAAAGTAACTTAAATAAATACACAATGGAACGAATAGAAATGACACTTTTATTCAAACACTATTATAACACTAAAGTCACCATGATTTATGATGCTCCCCAAGACATTACAAAAGGTGCATCATTTTTCTTAATAAATAGTGTGATTACAATGCGTGCTCTGCAACATGCTCCTGTTCTGGCCACATGATTAAGGAGTAGTTCTTGTAACAGGACATTCCAGTCAGCCGACAGTGCGGTCGTCAAGTGCTGGATGGTCATTGGTGCATGTGAACGTGCTCCTTCCCTGTGGGTGCCTTTTTAGGGGTGCATTCGACCCTGACATCATTTTTAGGCATAAAAATGTGTGACTTCATCAAACAGTGAAGGTGGAGGACTTCTTGGAACAAGAGGATATTTGATAAATGGGCTGGCTTGCCTGTTCACCCCATTAAACCTCATACAGCACATGTGGGATGCATTGGGGAGATATATTGTAGCATGTCCAACTGCATTGACACCCGTCTAGCATTTGTCAACAGTGCTGGTAGATGAACCACAAGAACTCCTTACCAACCTTGTGGCCAGCATGGGAGCATGTTAGAGAGCTTGCATTGCTGTCCATGATGATGATTGCACACCCTATTACATACCATGTCCGACCTTTTGTAATGTCCAGGGGACTACCATATGTCACAGCTATTCTGGTGTCATTACTATCCTTGAATAAAAATATCACTCCTGTTCATCCCGTTGCATATTTCTTTCAGTTCCTTCCTGTACTATACAGTAGCAGTTCTTTCTATGCATGGTCAAAGTTTCGTTGAACTATGACTCTTAGTAGGAAAAGTTATTTTCATACTTAAGAACCAGTGTACTATATCAGCTAAGCATAACTGCTAATCATGATATTTGGTGTCCATATTTACACTAGACTATGTAAATTCTTGATATTGTTATTAGTTAAAACTAAGTAAGATGGTGACTCAGTAAATATTTCAGCCAAAGTCGAATAACGTCTCCCTCATACTATGAAAATTAGTAAATGATAGGTTGTTAATAGCAACCATAAATGCAACATGGCAAAGTTTATTCAACACTATTTCCATCCATTCAGCCATCCATCCGCTCACTCAACCTCTTAGGAGTATAATTATTCAGTGGCTATAAGGTCATTTTGGAATCACTCTTGATGTCAGTTCACTGATTTGATACTGCAATAGTTTATAGTTATTATAACCATGGAATAAGAAAATAATTTCTTGTCTCTATTACAATATGTGCATCAAAACAAACATCCCATACAAGAGGCAGTGTTCATTCTAATTCATGACAAATTAATTATGTGATAAATGTTCATTTTATGTGTCATTGCTGAGGCAGTACTGTTTATACTTAGTGCAGCGATGGATAGAATATTGCCAAGGGTTTACATTTGCATGAAATGTATAATTGTTGCGACTTGATGTGTCAACTTCCATCAATTTTCCCGTCTGCTTTTATTTGTTATTATAATTCCATTATTGTAAACAGTCAGTCAGTGATGTAATATGTAGACTATCATTGTATTATATGAAAAAGCCATTATTTCCTAGTGATACATACATTTCCCAGAAACATTCCATTTGATTTATATGGTCCAGTAGTGAATTAAGAGCCTTTTCCTCAAGTATAATGGATTGTAGGTACTGGATTTATGCATGAAGGGGATTGTACATATTTCGGGTTATTTCTTGTAATTTGTCATGAGTAAAAATAATTTTTGGGATTGTTTGAAGATTTTACCAAAAAAGAGTCGGAGAATAGTAGTTGATTTACAGTACACACCTTAAAATAAATAGATTGTTTGTTTTCCCTTCTTTTTATAATATGGGATCAGCAAATATCTTCAAATTCTAGAACGTTCCTGGGTGAGAAAACAACATTCCTAATGTCTCATTGTTATCCGTATTATCCAAAAACTTAATGTATCAGTAGATTATCTTGCTGATAAAAAAATATGTTCATCCATTTACATAAACACTTCTTCATTTTAAGATACAAGGAAATGTGAGGACAGTGATGAGACCCCTCATATCCACAGTGCCACTGATTGGAGGACTTCAGGTATTTTTCTTGCGTCACCCAACAATAGACTTCAATTTAGTTGGTGTGGCTGATGTCCTGGATATGCCTGGCCTTAGGTATGTGCTCATTTAATTTTTTAAATTCTTGGTAAGGTGCTAAAATGAATTGACTCCACCTTTGAGAGGATTTTGTTTTACTAGCCTGAATGTTCTTGTTGATCTGTGGCTTCGTTATTTATCAGCTGAATGATTGCATTTGCCAATATTTCATAGGACTCAAAAATAATCCATTCTGTGCTAACAGAAGGCATTCCATTTTCCAGAACTTCTTAATCTTGTATGTGGGTGTAATCATAGTAAATGGTAGTATGGCAGACTGAAGATCTGTTGTTTTGATGTGCTGAAGTTTGATAGCTAGTAGATTGAATGAGTAATGGAATGAGCAAAGGGTGTGTTCGTTGGTTCTAGTTGGCATTGGAGCCACCAGACCTTCTCCATGGACACTTATCTGGTTAACATAAACCATTCTCACTGTATTTATTCATTTGATTATGTTTTGTGTAGGTCAGCATTATTTACACTACAGAAGTAAAAAAAAAAACAATCTCCATGGTGATGGAGAAATTCCTCAAAATCTAGGTACAGTGATATGTTGGTAATTAAATGGTTTCTATGTGTGATTTTTTACATGTCTTTGTGTACATGACATCTTTACATATTTCTACAAATAAATGCTATTAACTTAACTCCTCCAGACACAGAAGGAGCTGCTGTGTAGCCTGTGTCACAGTGTAGCTGTTATGTTATACAGGCATTTGGACACTAAAGAATGAGACCATCTGTCTGTGAGATGTTGTTTAATGTTAATATCTACTGATAACTACCTGTATTGATACTTAAGTGAGATATATATGCAAGGCAGACATAATATTTATGTATCATATATTCATCCAAATAAGTATGAAGAAAATATACTTACTAAGTGGTAGGTTGATAGGTAAATTAGAAACCAGTATTTTAATTTTTAGTTTCGTCTACTAATGAGATCATTTCCTATTCTGACATCATGTGTTCCCTGTTTTAAGTGTATTTTTGCAGTGCAACACACATGGTAGATTTTTTATTAGCATATCGGTTACCTTCTTATATCATCTTTTGTAATCTAGTGACAACTTTACCCTTTCATACAGAATTAATTTACAGTGGTGTTATCTTTGTAGCGATCTCTTGCGACGCATTGTTGTAGAAGCTGTTGGAAACATTATGGTACTTCCAAACAAAATAGCAATTACGCTAAGTGATGCAGTCCCAGCATTGAGTTTGAAGATGCCAGACCCTGAGGTAATGCTTGTATATGTTAGTTCTGCTACATAAACTTAGGATTGGCTTGTGATAACCTGAATGAGTATGGAGAATCTGTCTGTGGAATAGTCATAGAGATGTACTTCATAATATTAGCCTTCTTTATTTGTTTTGAAAGGTGTGACATGTTCATAGAAAGCCACCCATTCTTCTCATAATTAGTATTTAAAATTCAATAATGTTGACTGATTTTTGGACCTTTTACAGATAATTCCAATTACTACTTCAATGCACATAAATGTAAAATTTACTTTTAGACAAAACTTACCTCTATAACTAAGGTGTTAATAAATAAAATTTCTGTCTTGAAGCAATATTACATTTGAATGAAAGTTCTTGAGCAAACTTTTGGTGCTTTTTGTCTGATATGCATGAAATTTCAATAACAAACCAAGGTGTCATAAGCAGACCCACTGATGAATTGATGCCTGGAGCTGGGAAAAGTGGCCTTTTATCCATGCAGGAATCACTCGCTCCTTAACCAAATCGAGGACAGGATCTCAGGCTTTTCCTGTGTTGGGATTAATAGGGTGTTCTAATTTTAATCTCAATTCATTCTTTTATGATGGAATTCTGGAATTGAAAGGCCTGCGATATCTTCATTTTGTTGAAATTTATGGAGTGTCCCATAGGCAGACATTGTTCTTCGACCACTGACCGTTTTGTCCCAGTTGTGCGTAACGTTGATGTTCATAGCAACAGTCTCCCATGGTCTTTACCATTTGATCTATTTATTACAAACCATATTGACAACTTATCTGGTAAACTCCTGTGTTATGGAGTTACAAAACATGTTTCATGCTGTCCAGGAGTTATCTAATTCTGCTGTACATACAGAACATGCATCATACCTTATTCTACTTCATAATGGTGCTAACTGTACTCAAAAAATTGCCAGCATATGAAATAAAGGTGGTTACTCATGGATTTTCTGTCTTTCCCTGGTTTGTGTCCCCACTGCCCATTGCTATTGGTCGAAGAGTACAACATATTTGCTGTTTGGTATAACCATTGCTGCTGAATATAATTTTGAGGTATTCTGGTCCAGCTGTTAAGTGTCCTGTGCCTGACAGAACATCTCTTCTCAACACTATATAGTGGTAATTGTCAGCTTGAAGATACAGGTTCTTATGAGGTGGTTTACAGTAAACTGTGTATCCTAATTTGCCATCCCTTTTTTCCTCCTGGTTTACACATCCAAAAATGAGTTTCCTTCCATCATGAGAGCTATATGGAGATATGTTAACCTTAGCTGTTGTAATAAATCTAGTTTGTCTTTCACAGCTGGCCAAGTTGCAAATGTGTTAACAGTGGCTCCGTTGACCGACCACAATGGTGGATGGTGGAACTGGTTAAATTGTGGTCAAGGTGCCAGAATATGACCACTAAGGCAAGGGCTGCAGTGGAGCTGTGAGTAGGTGCCTATTAGATGTCCACTGAGAAATAAGAGAAGCAGCATTGGAAAACCATTCCTTTATAGCTCAAAGTACGTCCATTGTGTCATTGCCCCAGGATGACAGCGCTCATGGCACGCAAACACTGCGTGCCCAGTCAAAGGAGGCACCGCAGTCAGCATGCGGCACATGGCCACAGGCAGGTAATAAGATGGTGACACAAGTGACAGCATGAGACCACTGAGCCAGCAGCAGTACAGGAGCACTGTATCAGTGGTGCCAACTAGAGGCCACTAACAGCCCTGAGAATGACCGAGGCATGCATGACCACGCTGGAGGCCACACACCAAAGGGACAGCTCACAACAGCAGAGTCTGTCCAGAGCAGAAGCAGGCAACAGGCAGCAAGAAGTTTGCACACAAAGGCAATGGGAGACGAGTGGCTGCACATCCCTGGATGGGAACCAGAGACCTCCAGGGTGGTAAGCAGCAGCAGCTGCTACAGCTGAATTTGGCGGTTTTGGCCTACTGGTTGGAGAGCACTAAGGCCACAGCATCAGACTTGACACGAGCAGCAGCAGCAACACAGCTAGCAGCAGCAGAACCTGAAGTGAGTGATTGGTGAAGCCATGTAGACTTGGGGACAAACATAGGTGCCTTTTGAGGACTGGAGGCCAGCAGACGGCAATATTTTGACTAAAAATGTCTATTTATATGAATTTGTCCTGACCTTGCTTTTCTATCGCATTGGTTTTGAGGACGCAAGCCACAAAAAGTCTGTGGCTTGGATGTGAAGTAACCAGGCCATCGACACTGCAGTAACTCTGCCTTCCTGCTGCATCCTAACAATGGTTTTGTTGTACATGAAAGTAGCTTATGATGCAGTAATGTTTGGTCAGCTCTGGTCCAAGCCGCTTATGTGGCCCGTTTCATTAGCCGAGGGAGATAATTTAATTTTTCCCCAGGCATACCAAGTACATCATTTTGTTGTGCAACAGAGTTGACTGTGTGGTAAAAAAAAAAAAAAAAAAAGGCAAGGATGCTTCCATGTGGCTGATTTTAGTGCTTCCTCTTCAAATTGCTTTACACGCCAGTTTGTAATGATTCATGAGGGTCTGTCATCTTGTCATCAAATTTTATGCTGATCATTCTTAAAAACTCTTCCACATAGAAACCAGCTTATTTGTTTCCTACAACAATTTACTTACCAACAGACCTCGGACCCATCCTAGGAAGAGGCAGAGAAGTTGAGGATGACAGCCATATGGTGGCACTCTGTCATATGGGATCAGCTGCAATGTCGAGTAGTATCATTCATGGGCAGCATACAAGATTTTTTTGGGGTTCCACAAGTTGAAAGTTTTCCAGATCATTTTCCAATATGGTCCATCACAAATAGGCCTAATGGTCAGAGCCTTGGAAGAATGCTGTAATGAATCGCAGCGGAAAACATGTTTAGAAAAAACCGCACAAGTGTGAGCGGGACTTGTGCTCTGAGGATTCTGTACAAATTGAATTATTTATATGGATACGTCATCTATAGGTGTTAATGAGTGGTTTGCGAGTATCAAATATGTGACACAAATAGTTGTATCTTTTGAGTGCACTGACTTAAAAACTTATAATTTTTTACGCCACCAAGGAACCATAGACCTTAGTATTTGACATAAATTTCAACTGGATACCTCTACTTGTTGCTGAGAAAAAGAGGTCTTAACAGACAGATGGACAGCAAATGGCAAAAAAATATTTTTGTATGTGATATAATCACAAATTAATTTTTGGATTTTTTTTCTTTACTTCTACCATCAAACCTTACTTTGTACCAAAATTTCATGATTTTAGGTCAACTAGCAGTACCCATAGGTTTTGATGAGTGAGTTTGTGAACATCAAAATATGTGGCATAAATGGCCGTATCTTTTGAATACAGTGACTTAGAAGCATAAATGTTGTACACCATCAAGGGACCATAGACCTTAGTATTTTACGTATACTTCATCTTAATACCCCTCTCTGTTCCTGAGAAAAAGGGGTCTTAACAGATGTAAAACAGTGATCCTGTAAGGATTCCATTTGTACTGATTGAAGTGAGAACCCTAAAATCTGTGCAGAACAGAGGTAACAAAACAGTGTGCAGCAACAAGGCACTCTGCGACATTTGACAGAACAAAGTTAGTGATGTAGACTTCTAACTTCTAGGTTCCATTATTTTAGAAAAAGAAATAATTTGTAATTAAAATTATGTGAAACCTTATTATCCACGAGTCGGAGTATCATCTCTGTAAAATTTGGATCTTCTTATCTGTTTGCTTAAATAGCAGAAATGTAGACCAGAATCGGATAATTGAAAATCAAAGATTACACAACAGAATAGACTTAAAAATACTGAGGGTACAGAACAGAATGATGTACTGCACAAGTTTGCCATGATGGTCTGCTCATTTACCTGAGAAATTCCTATTATACACCAGGAAAAACCATGGAATCATAACATTACAGTTGTCTCTAACGACCGTTCATTTTTTGGACATCAAATGTCCATCCCCCCCCCCCCAAAAAAAAAAATGTCACATTTTGTTTTAAAAATAGTTGTAAATTAGTAATATTTTGAATAGCGTGGGTCATCATGGGCTATGTGTTGTCATTCATTTTAAAAAAATGCATATATTTTTGCAGAGTATCAGAGTATTAAAATTTCTGATGTTGATCTTATTACTTTGGATTTTACTTTTTGTAGGGTGTGGTTCGTATACATGTAGTTGAAGCCAAGAATTTGATGAAAAAGGATATGAAGATGCTTGGAATGGGAAAGTCTGATCCATATTGTATAGTGTCAATTGGAGGTAAAACATTTCGTACTCAGACAATTGATAACACCCTGAATCCAAAATGGGACTTCTGGTGTGAGGTAAGCATAATTGGGAATGTTAATTGTTGTTGAAAGAGCCTGCATATGTTCAGTATACCTTTTCAGATGTTGGTTCCAGCTCGCTTTTATTTTGTGTATTTCCATGTTTTTCTCACATTGACCAGGTTAATACTACTCTTAATACACTTAACTTTACATTTGCGTATCGTGTTTGCATTCTTGTGTGATTTCTTGTGTAATTCCTATTTCAATGTTTTGAAACTGAAGTACAGTTTCAAAAGAGCTTCACTTTTATTCTGTCTTTGCTACGTCTCTGTTTGTAGTGCTTATACTTGTTTAGTGCCTTCATGCTCTTGATGTCTGTATTATCTGTTAGTGTTAAAGTAGTGTGTGTGTTTCTTCACAGTACTACAGGTTATCAAATTCCTACTGTTACTGATCAATAAATTTAGATATGTTTATTCAGTCTTTAACAGGTTGTTCAAAGCAGTAATGTCACTACAGAAATTTTCAAATATCCTTTGTCCGCTGGTGTAAATATGATGTTTCGTTATGAACCATTTTTCCTATATCATTGTCTTCCGTTTACAATGATGTGTTCATTATTATCTTCCATTTTACCATTACTGTTTGTTGGGATAAATTTCACTTTGAATAAAAGTCATAGACTTGCCATTCGGATTCATTAAGCTTAAAGCCATATTGAATTTTACATTGAAACTTTCGTCATCACAGTGATCATCTCCATCTCACCATCCTCTGTCTACCTCCATCCCCCTCCCCTCGTGCTTTGCATATACGTAGTCTCTTATGAAGTTTACACTTAAACATTTTTCTGTGCTCTCTTCTTACTGATTAGCTATTTTATTTATGTCACTTCAATACCATGATTTTACTTTCCATTCATTGCTGTTATTAAATTAATTGTATTCACAAAGTAAATCTCTGTAGATTTTCTTCTTAACGTATAAAGTAGGAAATTAGAATTTTAGAGAACAGATTGTGACTGTAGTTTGTTCATCGTATGCAAATAGTGAAGTGTACTTTCTTAACATTTACTTCACATTAGTGCACGTTAGTTACTTATATAGCAACAGATATCTGAAATGAGCAGTGGGTCATTCAGATATACTACCATACCACAAAATCCTGTGTGTAAACCAAATAATTCTACACAAGACCTGTACATTTGCAGTGTTTCAGTATTTTATTACTTGTCAAATAATGCAGGTTAAGTAAATGAGAGAGATAATTTTTGAAACTTATTCTTATTTGTGTAGATATTTATTCTATTTTCCAGACAAACACATGGTTAATATTCATCCTTTTGCACACGTTTTGGATCTGTTTTAATATATACCGGGGATGAAACCTCAATTTTTTCAAAAGGTCTATATACATTATCATTCTTATATTGTGTTTTTCAAATAAATGAATAATTATTTTAACAAACATTTATAGGTGGAAAGCTAATATCAAAATTGGATGCTGTCATCCATCTCACAAAGGGATAAATGGTGCTGGAAATACTAACAGTTTCCTTAATTTTAACATTTTATTGCCTTGTGATGCATATTGTCCCAAACAGTACCTACAGTCCCATGGTTCTAGATGTTCGTTCACCTTCCTGTTCCAAATACAGCAGTAAGACCTCTATAACCATCGCCATAATAAAGTGAAGGCTCCAAGAACTTAAAAAGAAGAATACTATTTCTTCATTCCCCATTTAAGACTGAATTCTTGTTTAGGTAAAGCATGTAATAGGAGTAGCTTAGCTGGGAAAAGAAACTATATAATAGCAAAAAAGTTATGTCAGCATGTTCTTTGAGATTCTGATGCATGTATAGCATTCTCTGTATTTTACATGGCCTTTTAAAGTAAATAAGGTGGACTTGGGCTAGGCCACCTTTAAGTCTGTGTTCTTGGTTTGTAGTATATGACAGTACATAGCACATGGTTTCTGTACTGGGAAGGATGTGAATATGTTTCCAATGTGGTCAAATTCTCTGATGCCCGAGAGTTCTCCTGACTTCCCCCTCCCCCCTTCAATTATTTCACAAAATACATGTTTATAATAGTTCTATCTAATGCACACATTGTGAAATCCATCAAAATGGCCCTCAAGTAACAAAAAGAAATGTGAAAATAATGACTTCATTAAGCAAATTACATTAGCAAGTAAGTAAATACAGTGAAACCCCGCTTTTACACTTTTCAAGGGACTTCAAAATATATATATATGGTGTAAAATGCGGGAAAATTCAAAAGGTGGTAAATAATGTTTCAAGCTGTAAAAGTTACGTATAGGATACCCCATTGCATTTTATGTATGATGTATGTACATAACAGGCATAAAAAACTGGTCAGGGACGGTTTTATTATCTAATAAAGGTTTATTATCTGATAAAAACCACTGGTGTAACTGGAATTGATAACTGTGCGGGAAGTGGAAACATTTGAATTAATTTCAAACATCATAATCGATTTTTTTGGAAAGCCTGCAGCTGTCATTCATTATTTAAATAATGAAATACTGTACTAGTTACATATTTTTTCGGGCTTAGCATGACGTGCTTAGAGAATTTTTTCTCATTGTCAAGTGCAAATATGTAAATAAGTATTTTGTATAGTGTTTGAATATGTGTTATTCTGCGTCTCTTGCACTGTACTCGTCTTTTTGAGGTTATCATGTACTCCGCCTCATCAGTTACTTATAAAACCACACACACACACACACACAATTTATCACTCACATTGTTTGTTTATGTAACATCACAAAAAATACATACGTAAATACTGCACTTGACAACGAGAATAAATCCTCGAAATATGTTTTGCTCAGCGTGAATACAGTACGTAACCAGTGCTGTGTTTACAATAAAAACATTTGAGCAACACAAAGTGAATGACGGTGTCAACTAGCATTCCATGTGGCCATAAGCCAAAACACGCTAAATACGATTCAACAAAGGTGTCACGGTGATCACAACAATCACGAAACTGCGTTTGCACAGTAGAGACAGTTAGTTAGTTAGTTAGTTGGTTGCGTGTTCCATTGATCAATCGCACGGTATGGTAGCCGTTATGATGTGGAACGTGTCAAGTGCACAAGAAATGCACATAAGAAACAAGATTTTTAAATATGTATTACAATACAGAGTTAAGGATTAATATTTCTATTATTTACCCCATTACCTTAAATGGCACAAAATGCATATCCTGTATTTATAGATTTATTTATTCCTATTCAAGAATTCATCTATGGTATAGCAGGAGTTGTCAAGGAGATATGATTTCAGTTTATTTTTGAAGCTATTACTGCTGTCTGTCAGACATTTTATTTCATCTGGTAATTTGTCGTAAATTTTCATAGTGGCATATTTTACTCCTTTCTGTGCCAAAGATAGGTTGAGTAAAGGATAGTGTAAGTCTTTCTTTTTTCTGGTATTATAATCTTGAATGTCACTGTTGTCTTTAAACTGGTCCATGTTGTTGAGAACAAATTTCATTAGTGGGTAAATGTACTGTGAGGCTGCTGTAAGAATTCCCAATCTTTTAAAAAGATGCCTACAAGATGTGCGACTATGAACCCCCACACACTATTCTAACCACTTTCTTTTGAGCAGTGAATACTTTTTGTCTAAATGTTGAGTTACCCCAAAATATTATTCTGTATGACCAGAGAGTGAAAGTATTCAGAGTATGTTAGCTTACTAATTTCTATATCCTCAAAATTTGCAATTATTCTGATTGCAAAAGTTGTTGAACCTAGTCGCTTTAGAAGATCCAAAATATGAATTTTCCAATTAAGATTCTCATCTATGTGTACACCCAACAACTTAGTATGCTCTACCGTGTCTGCTGACTTCTGTTGATGTGTTATATTTATTGAAGGAACTGTACTTTTTGCAGCAGAAAATTGGATGTACTGTGTTTTTTCAAAGTTTAGAGCTAGCCCATTTGCAGAAAAACAATTAATGACTTTTCCGAAGACCTTATTTGTATCATTTTCAATTGGAGTTTCTTTTACCGGATTAATAATGATGCTTGTATCATCAGCAAACAGTGTCAGTTCAGCTTCCTGTTTCAGATAGGAAGGGAGGTCGTTCACATACATCAAGAACAGAAGGGGACCCATGATTGAACCCTGTGGAATACCTAATGTAATTTCACACCGGTTAGATGAAGTGGCAAACTTATTTAAATCACTTAACCCATGTAAGGAAACTTTTTGCTTCCTGTTCTGTAGGTACGACTTAAACCACTCGTATGCTATTCCATTTATACCATAGAACTGTAATTTTTGTAACATAATGTCATGGTTCACACAATCAAATGCTTTGGACAAGTCACAGAAAATTCCTATTGGTGACATTTTATTATTTGAAGACTCTATTATGTGGGCAGTGAAATTGTATATTGCTGTCTCAGTGGAACAGCATTTTTGAAATCCGAACTGTGATTTGCTAAGTATCCCTTTACTGTTGAACTGGCTAACTACTCTTGAGTACATTACTTTCTCGAAGATTTTTGAAAATGCTGTAAGCAAGGATACTGGCCGATAATTATTGACGTCTGTGGTGTCCCCCTTTTTGTAGAGCGGCCTGACAGTGGCATATTTTAACCTGTCTGGGAAAATACCTTGAGTTAATGATGCATTACATATGTGACTCAAAACATCAGCTGTAATTGCTCCACATTGTTTTCATATCTTATTGGAGATGTCATCTACTCCAACAGAACATTTATATTTGAAAGATTTAATAATTTTACTTATTTCACAAGAGGTTGTTAGGTGAAACGCAATCTGACTAAATTTTTTCAAAACAGTCTCTTCCATGTACTGCCTGGCTTTTTCATTTGAACTGTTCTCACCAATTTTTTCTCCTACATTTAGGAAATGGTTGTTAAATACATTAGCTACTTGTGTACTGTTGGGTAGGTTGGTCTCGTTCTCCTTAATAGTAATACTACCTACTCCAGTGGTTACTTTTCCTGTCTCCCTTCTAACAACATTCCATACTGATTTGATTTTATTGCCGGAGTTCTTCTATAACGTACATATTTCTTGATTTCCTTACAACTTTTCTCAGTAGGTCACAATAATTTTTATAGTGTAGAACTACTTCTGGATCTTTACTAGTTCTTGATGTCTCGTAAAGTTTTCTTTTTCTTTCTGAAGACACTTTAATACCTGTAGTAATCCAAAGTTTCTCTGAAAAGTGTGTTGTGTTACATTTAGTAATTTTCTTTGGGAAACAATGTTCAAAAAGGGATATAAATGTATCAAGAAGTAGGTTGCATTTATCATTAGCATTTGGCTCATTATATACATCTCCCCAGTTAACATTTCTTATGCTTTCTTTGATGTGCTCTATAGATACCAGGTTGAGCGATGTACACTTTTACTTACTGGTTTCCGAACTGTACACCCTGTTAGGTTTTGTAAGTTAATCAGTTGTGCATCATGGTCTGACAATCCATTTACCACAGGGAAAGCATGTGTTTGTTTTACATCCTCTTTCCGTACAAATACATTATCTATTAGTTTGATTGGTCATGATATCTTCATTCTAACAAACCTATTTACTCCCATCAGCCACGTAGAGCTAGGCAGTGGTGGGAGATAGGCACAAATTGTGACAACTTTTACTCATTTACCCATTCAGATCTGCTGAATAGAGTCCCCTGGTGTCAAGAAACTTAATCACTTAATATTTGTAAACACTACTCGACGGTCAAAATTATGCCAGCATCATATTTTCTCCACAAACATTTTTTCGTGATGCGTAGATCATGGGAAAATTATAAATATGTTGGCGCAAAATCAGGTGCAAATTAGCATTGTGGGCATAGGAAATTTGACGGGACTGATAAAAAACTTCGTAAATGGTGGGAAAACGTTAATTCCGGGAACGTAAAAGCAGGGTTATACTGTATGTAACTTAGTGGCAACTGAAAGTAACAAAACATTTTGTGCCCTTATTCCGATCAATCATGAAATTCTCGCTAAGTTGTGACACTTGTTACCATATTCTAGTACGCTGTAATAAAACATTTACGAACTTGGCATGCCTGTAGCACAGTGGAGAAAATTACTAATGGAAAAAGTGCCTTTAATATTAAACATTGATTAATAATGCGTCAACTCATAATAGAGACATACAGAGTCTGAGACTTGAAAGTGAAAGTTCAGCCACTCTATTAATTCCCTTCATTGTTATCATGAAATGTGAAAATCATGGAGATTGGTGCAACTCTCTTAGGTTCAGCTAACTGAGCCTATGAGAAGACCATCAGGGCTGCACTGTGTAGAAAGTAGCCCCCAGTCCTCTATTCCTTCGAGCTGACCAGCATTTCAAGGCATAGCCTTAAGAGTAGCTACTGTCTGTTTGAAAAAGATCACTTGAAATAAACAGTTTTCAGTAATTTGACTTATTACCCAAATCAGTGTGGAAAATATTCAGAATACTTCCTGGTAATTAAAATTTTGTAATACGTTAGTGGAAAAATATATTTTAATGTATCTTTTGGGGTTGCTCTGCTTCAGAGCCTTTCACTATGAACCACAACTGATACAGATGTAACACATCCTGCATTCACATAATGTGTATGCTGCACATAAAGAAAGAGGATGTAATTAATGACTGTAGAAAGTATGCTTCAGTGCGGTAGCAAATGAGACAGTTATTATTAATCATAGAATGCAGGCTTTCATGGCCTATATTTGTGTTACTCCTGATTTTTGTTTTATCGACATTAGGCCATGGTCCAAGGCATAATTCTGTGCCTAACATTTCCTCTTCCAATGGTTGATACATCATCAGAGGCTTTAATGACTCAGAAAGCTCCATAACTTATGTCAGCATGACTCCATGGTCTAAGGCGCCATCTCGAACTGGCTGTTGCATGGATACATATAAACAGTTCGGGTTCCTGAGCTTGTTTGGGGCTTGTAACTGCTTTCTCAGTCATTAGAGCTGTGCGTGATATCTCCAGCATTGGAAGATGAAACATTAGTCAGAGAATTGTGTGTTGTACATAGCCTAATGCCCATTAAACAAATACCAATAACAATACAATTATTGATGCTTTCTTGCAAATTGCTCACGAAGGTCTCCAGCTATGATGTTATTAACAGATTTTGTCGTGATAAAAGTTACTGTTGGTGTGCCTTGTTAAGAGAAATGAATGGTTTCCATATCATTTCTTCACGACAATTATGGAACATTAGTCTGAAAGTAAACACAACATTAATATATGTGTGCTAACAATGTGTTTCCACTCTGGTTTGATTATGCATGCCATTATTAATCAGAGTAGACTATCACTATTTGTTATTACGTCGCAGTGGCTTCAAGGTGTTACATTTATCCATACGAGGTCTGTCCAAAAAAACTCCAGAACATTCATAATTCTGCACCACTGGTATGTTGGACAAAAATGCGATTGGCATCTCTGCATGCACCTGTGTTTAATTTGTAACTGCCAGAAGTTTCATTGTTGTATGTCTGTTAGTTATTGCTCAGTGATTTATTGAGTAGAACGTTTTGAAATGGCAGAGTTAGAGGAGCAATGTGTCTGCATTAAATTTTGCATGAAATTCCAGAAAACCTGTACTGAGACACACCAAATGATGGAGGAAGCCTATTGTGATTAGTGCTTAAGCTTTACTTGGTGTTACAAATGGTTCACTCAATTTAAAAATGACCAGATGGAAGTTACAGATGACTCTCATTCGGGACACCCTTAGACATCTACTGACAATGCATGTCAGGAACATCAACGAAAGTGTGCACGCCATTCAAAGACTGACTGTCAGAGAGATTTCAGAAGAATGTTACATTTCAGTTGGATCATATCATGAAATCCTGACACAGCATCTTTAAATGCATCATGTTGCCATCAAGTTCATCCCACAGCTCAAGAGTCAAGACCCAAAAGACCTTCGCCTCACAATCTGTGAAGAGCTTTTGGATCGCATAAATGAGAATGAGATGTTCCTTGAGAGAACCGTAACTGGTGATTAGACATAATTCTACAGTTATGTTATCGAGACCAAGGTTCAGTCTTCACAATGGGTCGGGAAATGTTCTCCAAGGCCACAAAAAGCTCGTCAGATCAGGTCAAATGTCAAAGCCATGCTGATAGTTTTCTTTGACTTTGAAGGATTAGTTCATCATGAATTTGTGCCACAGGGACAAACTGTTAATCAATGGTACTATTGAGATGTGTTGTGATGCCTGTGAGAAGGAAACAGCCTGAAATGTGGCGAAACAATTCATAACTCTTAAAGCATGATAATGCATCTGCATATTCATCACTGTTGGTGCATTACTGTTGCACAAAACATGAAATCACTGTCCTGCCTCATTGTCCGTATTTTCCAAACCTGGTCCCTGCGGGCTTCTTTTTATATCCAAAGTTCAAAACCCCATTGAAAGGACAAAGATTTGCAATGACAGATGAAATAAAAGAAAAGTCGCAGATGTCACTTCGTGCTATCCAGCAAGAGGCATACCAAGCCTGCTTACAGAAGAGTAAACAGCATTTGAAGCAGTTTATCAATTGTGAAGGAGAATATTTCAAAGGAGACCATACACAAAAAGTAAAAGATAAGCATAGAAAAATTTTGTGGACAAAGTTCCAGAATTTTTTGAACAGACCTCATGGAAATCATTGGGGAAGGTGAGTAGAAACTTACCATCAGAAATAAATACTCTTTGATTAAGCTTATCTATTACTGACATTTAAAAAGCCATGATGTTTATTCAATATAAGTACAGGAATCTGTAACCAGCAAATGCTCTGAAATATCTCTGTAACCTCCTGTACACCATCTAAAGATGAGCCTGAAAAGCTTCAAAAACTGGTTCATTAAATAAATAACTATTTCAAAAAAAGTGACTAGATGCAGTTTTCTGTGTTTGTATTTAATACTCTGTGACTTGTGTAACTGACATGTCAGTGTTACCTAAAAGAAGAGGTGTGAAAGAATACTGTATAACACACTCAACTTTATGAAGTGAAGTGCGAGTGTCCATGGTTTAAGGCCCTGTATGCATGTTCAAGAGGAACAGGCAACAAGTCCTTGTTCAGCCATTCTGATGTTCGTACTACAGCATTATGCTGCTGTGATGCCACTCCATTTTAATAATTATGGAAGAGTGTAAACAGTGTCACATACCACCAAGCCGTCAACGGTTCTTACCACCAGTCTATCAATATGACAATAAAAAAAATACATGAGGACACATTGCATATCCTCATTCATCTGTGTATCTCAATGTAATATTGTTATTGCATGGTATTAGAAGTTGTCCACCATTGCAGGCTTCTATTTGCTTCAGTGACTTACAGAATAGGCTTTGTATAAACCATGAGGAAATATCTGTAGAAGTCCTTGACTGTCCACAACCATCTATATTTCACGTTTCTACTTCCCTACCACTGGAACATTTCTTTTTCCTATCTTCAAGATAATTAAAGAGTGTTGTGACAATTTAGGTAAAAATAAAACAGCCTCATAGAATTGAGTGTAAATTAATTTAAGTTCCTTGTTCTGTGGTTGTAGTAAGAATGCTCCGTGACTGTTTAAGTCATGTAAATATAATTAGTGCATCAGAATATGATCTTAAATCTTTACCATGATACTTCATTAACCTCTATTTTATAACAACCCAAATAAACACCATGAATTTATATGTATTGTATAGTAATTGATTTAACCCATTGGAGATCTTGTAATTGATCATTTTACTTTACTGTGTCTCGTGAGGTTAATATAGTAAATTAACAGGCATTGGTTGATGTGAATGTCCCTACAGCAGATAATTACGCAGAAAATGAAGTTTCTTAGCTAAGCTGTTTCTCATTGTGTGTTTAGTGTAACTAAACACATGCATTCAGAAGAAAGCCAGTGTGGAAGGGACACACTGGCATACAGAAACAGAGGAATGTGATGTGTGCTTGCTTACCTTCAAAAGAAATCACGTGCAGTAAAACTGATGTTCAGGGCAAGATCAGAGGAAGGAGTTTTGTAAGGTGTGATATAAAGCATCTGTCACTTACACACGTGTCCATTGTGACATGCTCCATCTGATGATAATGATGTACTTGACAACAAGGAACCTTTCTTTACCTGGTGGATATATTCATGACGTAATCACTTGACTGAAACTGATTGTCATTAAATAAATACACATTACAGGAGCTTTTAATGGTTTTCTGAGGCCATTCTTTGAGTTGATAGAAGCTTTCAGGCACTTTTTACAGGATTTTTTTCTGCTGTAGAGTGATAGGTTCATTCTGGAAACCATTTGTAGGCTAGGCTAAACCATTTCTCCTCAGTACCCTTTGTCCTAAGAATACTAGTCCAACAAAGAATGGTAGGAGAGTATCTGTAATAGAACTGGAGCTGTGAATTGTGGGGTGTGTCTGAATAGTTGAGTTGTCAACAACTTTGCACGCAAAAGGCAAGATTATAGGTTCAGTTTTCTGTCTTGCATACAGCTTTATTTTGCCTGGAAGTTACAACTGTTGAGAGGTACTACAAAATGAAATGTATACATTGGTTGATACCTGTGTGATATTTTAGCACAACTGAAATTGTTACCAAGATACCAAAATGCAATCCAAGTGGTTTTCCTCTTCTCCCCTTTTTAATAAAATAAATTAGAATTTTGTTTTTAGATGGGGTCTAACACAGCATTGCATAACTTTATTTTCATATGTTGAAATCTGAAAGTGTTGCGCACAGTGTGAGGCATTGTCATTTGTGCGCCTTGGGTTTGTTATGAACTGTAAGTATACATGGTTTTCAGTGCAGAAGTTGCATGGCTACCAAGAAAATATTTTGCTTAAATATAACTCTCAAACTGTAGCAAGACACAATCAGCTGTCAGTTATCGTACAAGTGCTAAATTTAACTGCACTTACATGGCTGGAGCATTCTGAAACGTGTATATTGTGATGTATCCCAAAAAATAAAGATAACAGCTACAATTGCTTACTATCAAAACATGTAACGTAGCATTAACCAGAACACAGCTACTGCTTCATATGCCTAATGTTAGTTTGCGGAAATTCGGGGCAACTAAAAACGAATATAGCAGTTACAAACTGTCGTAACTATTTAATGATTGGCGACACATCAACAAGAATTTCAGAGAATTTAAAACAAAGATGAAGTTTTATTGCATATAGGTTTTCTGTATGACACCCCTTAGTCATACAGACGACATCCCAGCTACATTCTGCATTCGCGAAGATGACTGTTCAAATCCACATACAGTCATCCAGATTTAAGTTTTCCATAATTTCCCTCAATCGCTCTAGGAAAATACTGGGATGGTTTCTTTAAAAGGACGTGGCCGATTTCCTTCCTCATCCTTGAAACGGTCTGATGCCATCTGCAAATATTGTTGATATTTGAGCTGCTTGATTGCATTGCTTATAAAATCTCTGCACAGAATGACAACTATTAAATGCTAATATATAGGCTGCCTTCTGTACGGTATCCACCATTTTCTTTTAAGATGCAGTATTTTTCACTTTTGCATCATTGTGCATGCTCCAGCTTCTGATGCACTGTCCTTGTGCAACAATTGAAATTTTAACTTTATCTTATATTCTCCTCAGTTTTTATTGATGTACCACTGTGCACCAAATACTTATTGCCATTTGTAATCAGTATATTCATTTTATTTCCCTGTACTACCAGACAGTTATTAAATTTGTGTGCTAAATCGGCACCTTTCAAAAGGTATACTTCTGAGGTGCAACCTGAAATCTCATGCACCGTGCATAAACTGTAATGTGCTTCCCATAGAAGCATTGCTAAATGTACTTATACACTACGGGTGAAAACATAAGTAACAAAACTAAGCAGCCTCCCCAGAGGGGCTCACATCCATTTTGTGCATACATGCTTCACCACCACGGGGCCCAGCCCTTGCATTGCCACTTCCCATTCCATGCTGAAAGTCTTTCCTTAAACTATTCTTTTTTTTTTTCCCCTCTACCTTTTCATTGACTGGTCTTTATGGTGCCGATCATATTTCGATTTGGTTTAAGATCTTGCACACAAGTTTTTCTCTCTCCTGCCATGTTCTACAACTTCCCATCCTTCACTATATGGTCCCCATTGTTGGGTTTGACATACCATTCCTCTTCTAAATTTTACAGAAGTGCGGATCATGCAGGGAACATTACCCACACAGTTGTACATTCTACCTTTTGTGCTTTTCTGTGTTTGCACCCTTCCTTTCTAACAAAAGTTCTACAACCGAAAACCAACACGGTAGCCATTTCTTTACAGATGTGTGAAGTACCTGTACGGTGGTAGCCCATGACAGTATTGGTGCCTGAACTGGAAACTCCCTGCTTATGCCAAGGAGTATGTGCCTGTCGTAGCAGGTGCACAGGGGCTCCAGTCAATGGTTAATGCTCAGGTTGCTGTTGCTGCGGCTAGCTGATGCGCATGCCCCCACCCCCTATTGGAGTGGGTAGTACCAAGGCAGATGACTCGCAAATGGAGCAGATCGAACTTTCTTCCATTGGTGGATGCATGGCCACATCAGTCTGTTCTGGAGGAAAGAACTACTACAATACAGAGATATGATCCCACAACATTTCCTTCCCTGGCTACTCTGTGGGAGAAATGTAGGGCTAAGAAACAAGGGGAGAAATAATCCCCACAGTACTTAGCTTGTTCTAGGACCAACAGTGTGTCCCTTATGACAACTGTGACAACTAAGTCAGTATTCTTTGTTGAACACCATGGGGCAGGTTTGGGGAAGTAGCAGTGATTTTGAAAATGAAAAGTGGTTCATTTCTGATTAAAACAGCAACCCCCCTTCAGTCATGGGCACTGCTTACCTGTTACAAACTGTATGACATTCCTGTAACTACCACCCACCATAATAGTTCCAGTAAGGTACAAAGTATCATCTTCCACCACCGCTTCCTTTAACATACCGATGATGAGTTACATGCCAATTTGGAGTGACAGGGTGTGCATTTTGTCCATGTTCAGTGGGGGCTAAAGAACAATAGGGTTGATACTGGGGTCTTCACCTTGGCCTTTGAAGCAACGCATTGACTGAAAAGGTCAAGGTGATGGTGCACGGATGCAGTGTGAAACCGTATATTCCCCCACCCATGCAGTGCTTCAAATGCACAAGATTTGTGCACACGAATGTGGGTTGTAACACCAGCCCTGTATGTAGCAATTGTTGACGTCAGCTTGTGCTGTTGAACAGGGGAATACAAGACTCTTAACAAATGTATAAAGAGGCCAAGAAGAAATATGATTGTCAGCGTTCTGTATATATGTTGGTGATGTTTGCTATGGCTACGACATCATCATCCCCTCTAGTGGCAGTACCCTCACCCTTTCTGCTTTCTACAATGGGTCCTCAGGGCCACATGACTACACCCACTCTCCTAGTGGTTGGGGGCCCTCCTCCTACTGTTTCACCACACTACAGGAGCACTGACTCCCAACCCACTGGGTATGTCAATCCCCAACCCCAGAAAGTGCCTGAAGGAACCACAGGTTGGTGGTCTTAGAGCTTTGTGTTCCTCCTCTGTCCATGACTAGGACAGACAAGCCCTCGCAGACATCAAAATCATCCAAGTAGAAGAGGGACAAAAAGATGATTTCCATGCTGCTGGACCCCCATATTTCACCTCTGTACTCGAGGCGGCATCTGTATCACCAGGTGCCCTCATGAGAGCTGATTCATAGCCATTGTGTATTGATGGTATATCCTTGCAACTGGTGGCAGTAAGCAACCCTAGAGTGTAACCCACCTCCTAGATCCCTTCCCACCCCAACAGGTTACTGATAGCATGATCCTCCAGTGGAACTGTAGTGGTTTTCCCCAATACCTGGCTGCCCTATGTCATCTCTCATATATTTCCCATACCCTTAGCAGCTCTCGGGGCTATTTCAAGAATCAAGCTGACTGTGTCAGAGCATTGGACAGAATTTGCACACACTGTCTACAGTGAACACGTGCCAGGTGATAAAACGTAAGAGGCTGTGACTGTTTGTGTGAGGACATGTCTGGATTTTGCCGTCTGTAACATGTATCTCACTCTTGATAGTGAAGTGTCTGACTGCATTGTCTGCACTGATTTCTCGGCTCCCCCCAACCCATTCAATTTTGGTTGACTTAGGGTCCACAGCCCTTTGTGGGTGAAACTACAACCACTCGTCACAGAGCTCAATATTTGTCTCTTGATTACTGGTCCCCCCACACACTTAAGTGTGACGTATCTACCTTACTGTGGCGTATCGACCTTACTGTGCCATTGATCTTTCCATTTGAAGCCATGGTCTTATCCCCTCTATCTGTTGAAGAGTCCATGATGGCCTGTGTGACAGTGATCATTTTCCTATCTACCTGTCCTTCCCTCAACATTGCTCTCCCGAGTGTCCACCCAAATGGGCTCACAGCAATGCTGACTGGGATGCATTTGCCTCTGCCACAGCCCTCAGCACCCTGCCATGTGGAGGTACTGATGTGTCTATTCAGAGCACAACCACAACCATTTTATCGGCAGCAGTCTTAGCGGTCCCTTATTCCGTGGGATAACCCTGTTGGAAGACAGTACCTTGGTGGAATTCAAATTTCTATGGTCACTAGAAATCACAGATGGGCTCTCCAATGCTATAATTGACGCCCATCAATGGAGAACCTCGTGTTTAAATAGCTCTGTGTTCAGGCCTGCTACCCAGTAAAATGACAAACGAGAATGCTGGGAACGGTATGTTGCTATCATTGGACCACCTACCCCTCCTATGAAGGTTTGGGCAAAGGTTAGACGCCTCTGTGGGCAAAACTCCCCAGCAGGCATAACTGGTCTCCCCTGGTCTACACTGACACAGATGCTGGCACCGAACATTTTGCTCGAACCTCAGTGTCTGAGAATAATCAGTGTGCATTTTGTGTCCTCAAACAGCAGGTGGATCAAATTGAATTACTTTCACTACACGCCACCTAGAGCCATACAGTGCTCCATTCGGCGAGTGGAAATTCTCAGTGCCCTAGCCTTTTGCCCTGACATGGTTACAGGGACAGACCACATCCACAGCCAAATGCTCGAACACGTCAGTTGTTTGTCAGTTTCACATCCTTGCAATTTTCTCATCCTTGCCATTTTCAGCTGTATCTGTAGCAAGGGTCAGTTCCCATCCCAGTGACGAGAATGCGTGATCGTCCCGGTACTGGAACTGGATAAACGCCCCCTTGAGAAGGACAGCTATCACCCAATTAGTCTTACTAATGTTCTCTGCAAGTTTCTCGAACATATGGTGAGCTGGCAGTTGTGCTGGTACCATTAATATCAGTGCCCTTTGGCTCCATCCCAAGGCAGTTTTCACCAAGGCTGTCCTACTGCTGACAATTTGGTCTTCCTGGAGTCTGCACCTGGACAGCTTTGGCCTGATGTCAACACCTTATTACTGTCTCCTTTGACTTGCAAAAGGCTTATTACACCATCTGCTGTCTTCACATCCTGATTAGCCTACATGAGTGGAGTCTCCAGGGCCCACTCCTGAATTTTGTCTGGAACTCCTTGTCACACTGTACTTTCCATATTTGAGTCGGTGCTTCCCACAATACACCCCATATGCAACATAATGGGGTCCTGCAGGGCTATGTATTGAGTGTACTCCTTTTTCTAGTGGCTGTCAATGGTCTTTGCAGCTGTGTGGTGTATTGTGTCTCCCCCCCCCCCCCCCAATGATTTTTGCATTTACTGTTGCTCCTCCCCTGTGCATGCTGCTGAACACCTACCTCAGGGTGCCGTATGAAAGGCATAATCCAGGGCCTCACCCATGGTTTCCTATTGTCAGCCGCCAAGACCTGTTATGCAGTTCTGTTGCCATCGTACTGTTCATCCATAACCAGAACTCTACCGCAGTGGCCAATTGCTCAATGTGCTGAAGAGCTTGTTGATTTCTGGGACTGTTCTTCAGTGCCCAGTTGATATGGCTTCCCCATCTTTGCCAATTTAAGCAAAGATGCTGGTTACAGCTTAATACCCTTTGCTGCCGCAACATCACAAACTTGGGTGCAGACCGCTCTACAGTTTTGCAGCTGTACAGAGCTCTGATCCTATCCCACCTTGATTATATGAGTCAAGCATATGCCTCAGCATCACCTTCAGCATTGCAGTTGCTGGACATGGTACACCACTGTGGCGTCCAACTTGCGACAGTTACCTTTTGGGCCAGCACTGTTAAGGGCCTACCTGCGGAGGCTGGGGTCCCTCCACTACAAATAAGGCACCAACAACTGCTGCTCAACTTTTCAATACACATTCGCTGCTCGCCTGAGTATCTGAACTACTGTGTCCTTTTCGTGGTAGCGAGATACACCTCCCGCAACAGCAGCCCAGGACTGGAGTCGTGATTACAGTTTTCTCATGCAGCATGTCTCCTCTGAACTCCAACTTCTCCCACAGTTGCCTCATGTCAGGGAGCAGTCACATACACTCCCATGGTGTGTACACTAACCTTCAGACCGAAAGACTGTTGACCCTGTTGTTTCTCACTTCCTGTTTCTGGCCTGCTTGATGCATTTCCAGTTTCGGAAGTTGCATACACTGATGGCTCTGTTGATGGATGAAGTGGTTTTGCTTACCCACATGCAAAGTGCAGTGAACTACATTATCTACCAAATGGATTCAGTCAATTGGTGACCACTGCTTGAGCCATGCCCTGAGTAGTCTTCCGGCTGTCGACGAGTGCTACCCTTGACGGTCACTAGTTGTGACTATCTGGAATCTCTTTTTGGCCTCTATCAAGTGGTCATCTTTTTCTGAACCCCAGGTCATGTTGGGATCCCAGGGAATGAGCATGCTGGCCATGCTGACTTTGGAGATAGGAATACCAAAACTGGATCTTCGGTCAGCTCTATTCCATCAGTTGTTAGAGGCTTGGAACATGGTGTGCTCCAGTTTCTCCAAACAAAGTGCAAGCAGTAAATGGGACCATGACCATGTGGCAGTCTTCCTATTGTGTTTCTCTCTGGAAATCAACCGTCTTCTGTCGACTTTACATTAGCCACACTTGGCTGACCCGTGACCACATACTATGGTGTGAGGAACCATCCTGCTGTCCATGTGGTGCCTGTCTGACAGTGGCCCACAGGTCCACTGGACTGCCCCAATTTGGTCACCTTATGATGAAACCTTAAATTTGCTAACATGGTGCCTCTGGTGCTATGACAATGGCAGAGCAGCTGATCGGGTTTTACATTTTTCTCTTAAAGATAGTTTCTACTCATTTCTACTCCTTTTTGTGAGGCAGGGCACATGAGCCTCATTAACTACTAGAGAGACTGAAGGAGTGCATAAGTGCCTGCTCCAGCCCAGGGGTTCCCATGGCTGCCCTTGCTTGGTGGTCCAGCCTGGCTCTTGCCCTTCACACCTTTTTATTCTTTTACACCTGTCATTAGTCTACTGCTTCTTCGTTGCTCTCTTACCTGAGATTTTATAAAGTTGTCTGCATTGCTATCTTTTCTTGTGGTTATGGAGGGTGAGGAAACACCCATAAGAGGAAGAGGGTACATCTTCCATTACATGACATGTCCGAGGGGCCTCAAGCTGCTTTCTGAGTGGAGGAACTCAACCATCTTTATTGTCTTACCCACCTCTCACTTATACTCACATCTATCTATCTCGTGGTTTTATTCATTCCCTGTTACAATCAGGTTCATCAGGATTTATCTTGTATGGCCTTACTCTCTGAGGACTGCTTCTGGCTTGAATGGAGGGACTGATGACATTGGTAGTTTGGTCCCTTTAACCCTATTAATCCAACCCAACAACAAAGCAGTTTGTACCAACACGTTTTTCATATTCTAGCTAATATATTCTATTTATCATCATTATAGTTGGACTCCCCAGTGTTGCTGTTGTTATTATATTTATTTCAATTTGACACAAATCTAGTTCAAGCTGCAAAATGAAAGATAAATGCCAAATTTAATTTTGATATTTCTAGTGGCAAAAATTCTACTTATGATTTGCCAAGTAAACCACAGATATGGAAAACTACAAAATACGGAGAGAGGGTTAAGAAAAGTGTAATATGCCAAAGCAGTAGCTCTGAGATATATGGGAAAATCATTATTTGTAGCTATTTTGTGCTGTATTTTTTGAAGCCCAAAGCTGTGTAAACCAGTACTTTGACAGTGCTATGTCAATAATTGAACTAAGAATGAAAACAATGTGAAACGACCACACAGTTTGCAACACGTGTCGGGACATCATCTTTAACATGTCAAGAGCTGCACTGTTGAGTGGTGTAAAATTAACAGTCCCCTGAGACTAATAATCCTTTCCCCTCTCCCTGTATCCCTGAAGTATTTGCATTTCAGAGATACCTCAGTAATGTGGCATGTTGACCTCTTGTTGTTAGTTTTAAACATGGCTGCACAGTCAGCCACCATTTACAAATTAAATTTAAAGCAATTGCATGAGTCAAGCATATGCCTCAGCATCACCTTCAGCATTGCGGGTGCTGGACAGGGTACGCCACTGTGGCGTCCAACTTGTGACTGAAGCCTTTATCGCTTGATATTTATGTTATACGTGACATGCCAATTTGAATATTTAATTTCTGATGAAGGCACTCGTAGAATTGTCGAAACCTGGTCAGAAGACTTTAAAAAAATGTGACCAAGTGCTGTAATTGCTTCAACTTTAATCTTCTTGTTAGTATTGTGTGTGGTGGTGGCTAGTTCGTGGTAATAAGACAGAACTACTGAGGAGAAAATGGCCGAAAAGAAGTTGAGTTCCTCAAAGCAAAAATCTAATTAATCCTTTACTCTTCAACACACAGTGGCAAAAACAAAATTGCAACATAGAGTAGCCTTCAATGTTCTCAGTGTCAAAGAAATATAATGTGAAGAGCCATTTTCAGTTGGAAAACGGCAGATACAAATTTACACTGTTTATCCAAGTAGGTATGTCATGTTTTGAAATTATTACTGTTGTTGATAATGTGTTATGCTTTTTCCTTCAATTTTAGTTTCACCTTGTCATGTATTTATGTGAAGAATATCGTGCAATGCGTAATGATGTTGCAGTGAAGCTGAACTTATCATGTAGCTCTTAAAATTGCAAAAGCAGTATATCCTTTCATTGATGGAGAATCTGTGAAAAAATGCTTTGTGACTGCCACAACAATTCAAAATACTTCCTCTTTCAAGGAGATTGATTTGCAGATACGGTAAATAAATGGCAAACAATGTGGAAGCACAGCTAAAATGTGAGGAAAACAAATTCCCCCTCTTTTAGTAGCATCAGTTCTTTTGTCCAAAGCCAACTTGCCTTATTTCTGATTGGTGATGACACTAAGTTGAACAAGATGGGACAATTCTTTGATTTGGTCCCAGTGCATGGCACAATTACAACTGATGACAGATTTTCGTAATTAGAAAACATGATCATCAAATATGACTCCTGTTAAAAAACTTTCATCAATTGCAATGGATCAAGCTCCTGCAGTCATTGGTCACAAGTCTGCTGTCATCGCTTTGATGAAAATTTTTAATAAGTTAGTATCCAACAGGAAATACCAGCAATCCACTGTGCTCTGTATCACATTAATCTGCTGGCAAAATGTCCAAAATTAATGGCATCATGGACGTAGTTGAAAAATGCAGTTGATATACTCACGCTGCATGATTTGGGGCAACCACAGTTCACATCTTTTCTGGCAGAGCTCCGCTATGAATATGGCAATGTGCCTTATTTTTGTAAATAGTGTGGATAAAGTACACATGTTTTTTTCCATGTGCGTAAAGATGCGGTGGAATTCAAGGGTATTAAATGGAAAGCTAGTAAAATAGTTCAATGACTCACAGTACTTATTAGATTTTACCTACCTTTACAATTTACCTGACCAAGCATCTGAATGTTTTGAGCACAGCAGTCAAACATAAACTAATTAACCAAAGTATTTGAAATTGTTTCATGGTTCTAGAGAAAGTTACTGATGCGAGTAAAGCAACTTTGAAAAAGTTTGTGTGTCATCACCCCTACTCCTACCATCATCATCTTTATCATCAGGTCAAGGAGAAAATCAGCACAGTAACAAATCCTTCGAAATGTTTGCTTAAGGTTCTGAGAGAGCTTGTTGACAATACATCTACTGATTTAAATTGTTTTGAATTTGATTTTAAAATCCTTACAACTCCTTTTGCAATGAAAATTGAGAAGATGCCTCCTGATTTCTCTTTGAGCTCATAGACTTACTCTGACTGTATATGAGAGAGAAGTTTCTCACTGTAGAAAATTTGTGAATCTTGTACAAAGATTTTCCTTACCAGTAGTTCCATCCATTGTTTAAAATAGCATCTCAAGTATGCTGTATGATTGGAATCACTGATTTGCTTCAAACCTTTTTTTTTTCAGTAATTAACTAAGTCAGTACTTACTATAACGAAATAATAGTTAGGAATGGTCTCACTGACTGTTCATCTTATTGGAGCAGTCCCTTCAGTGACCAGTAGTTTCACTTCAAACATAGAGATGTTACAAAAAAAAAAAAAAAAAAAAAAAAAAAAAGAGGAAAAAAAAGGAAGATGTCACAAGTATTAGCCTTGCAGTGAACTTCACACTTCTGCATAAAATTAGAAATATGTTAATAGACATTTAGCAAACAGCTTGTGTTCTTTGCTTACTATGTTGTGTATGTATTATATTTGAGACTATGAAATTAAAAATGTGTTAAAACATTTTGAAACTGAGTGGACTCAAACTACTTGCCTAAATGGGTAAGTGTTTCTCACCTGCAACAAGCAGGACAGCTGCAATCACTGTAAATTTTCTCCTGTTGACAAGCTACATGTACATTGTGCTCTCATGGCATCCTATCTGCCTATAATGCCCATAAGCCACCAGGTGGGCAAATCTCATACCCATCTCTGATCTGGATATTCTGCAAATCTTAATCATCTGTCTTACTGGCATTAATGGTTTGGCTACATTGTAATTTTTCATAATTTTTTTGTAGACTACTTGGCACAAATGGCTTTATTGACTCCCTTCTTTTCACAGTACCACTTAAAAATCAGATCTCCATCAACAGAAACTAACAAACAAGATTAAATCAGGCTGGAAAATTAAGAATGACATTTATTCAAAATCCAGCATACTGTATACCATTTTAATCTATTATTCGTATTAAAGATGTTACTGTTTATAACTAAAGGAGTCTTGCTGTCAATTCTTTTGGTATGTGTGAGGAGTGGTCAAAGGTTTGTATGACTAACGGGAGTGCATCATCACAAAAATCCTGAGAAACTTGAATTGGCAAACACTTGAAGATAGATGCAAATTATCTTGTGAAACTTACTTACGAATCTTAAAGAACCAGTATTGATGGAAGAATCTAGAAACAAATCACTGCCATAGAGGCCGTGAAGACAAGATGAGAGTACTTACAGTGCACATAGATGCAGGGGTTCTTCTCAGAGGAATCAACTGTTCAGTATTTTTCGTCATACAGTATATGCAGTTTCTTTAGCATTGTTGGCATTCAGTAAACCTAATATCTAAATTGGACCTCATTATATTTTCTTTGTTGTGTGGAAAGAATAGGCATTGCTGCCATCTCTCAAGCAGTGTGGCATCTCTTCAGCTATGTGTCATACTTTGTCTACTTTGTCAGTAGAAACAGAGTCCATATTTTTAACTGAAGTTCAAAGACAAGTAGTTCACAGTGCTGCTGTGCTAATGACAGTCTTCTTCTTCTTCTTCTTCTTCTTCTTCTCTCTCTCTCTCTCTCTCTCACTCACTCACTCACACACACACACACACACACACACACACACACACACAGAACTTGAAAATAAAATGCGGTATCATTTTTTTAATCCTTGAACACCTACTTGGGTTTTTTGACTGTACAAGATTTAATCTCATGATTTAGTTCACATGGCTCCCCAAAAGATTAATCAATTGAAATTCAGTATAAAAACATAATGAGGCTCAAAAGCAAAATGTTACATTACCAGTAATTTTATTGACAATTGAGATGGTTAGGTATGAGAAAATATTGCGTAAATGATAATGTGACAGGTAATGCAAGATTCGTAAAACAGTAGTTTGCTAATATTAGTACCTAACAATTATCTAATGTTTAAATTGAATATTGACTTTTTTCGTAAGTCTAAGGTTTATGTATAAATTTAGAATGACTGTTTACCGCACAAGGAACTGATGCCCTAGATGTTATGTCAAACCAAAATACCCTATTTCCTGTTAACTTCTTTGTAGTAAAATCTGTGGACTTCATGTTTCCCAAACTCTTACATTAAAAAATTGTACAAAAAATTACGTACTTTGGAGAGGTATTCAATACAATGTATCAATTAAAATGCGTATTTTTTAATATAAAAGTATGGATAGGAAAACCACTGAATACAGCTCTTTAGTACTGACAAACACGTAAATCACTATGGCATCTACCTAGTTTGTTTCTTTCATCCAGTCCTACCTTGGGCTATGCTAATGATCAGGCCACCACCACAAACTTCATTTTGCAAAATATAAAACAGATCTGGAGTGAATATTGTGTAGTGTTTTAGAATAAATAATTTATTTTTCAATGTTAATAAGACACTCATGAGACCATGAATAATGTTGTGCTAACCATGGAACATAACAACTTAATGCTCTGTAAGAATAAAGTTCATCCAGAGATACACACTGACTTGCGACTCATAAAATAGACTTTATAACTCTTCATATCCTGCCCTCTAGCCGCCACACACCCACCCCCCACCCTCTTTGTTACTAGTGCTAACGGCACAGTTTTAAAAAATATAGAACTGTTAAATAATTGTAGAATAGTTGTGATTGGTTGAAATAAAAGTGCCATGCACACTGAACACATTTATTCAACTCATAGGTATGATCTTATCCAACAGATGTGGCCCTCATTGCCACCAAACACAAAATAATCACTCCTCTCTCTTGTATCCCCTTACTGCACCCATCGTATGATGTCACATCCTGCAGCTGCCAGAGGGTGTGTTCACTACACCATATGTAATAAAATTTGTCTTTAATAATATAGAAATACATTATTATATTTTAGCAGAGATGCTCACAGACTACAGCGACAGATGGTGGTTAGAGAAAAAGTTTGTCCTTCAGATGATGGTAAAGTTCCAACAGTTAATGTGTACATTTTCAAATTGTAGGTTGCGTGGACCCAATGTGCTAAGAGCTACATTTATTTATTTAAACTCATCTGATTAGGACCATCAGGCCCTCTCTCACATCAGACCACGGTTTCACATATACAGTGTCTATTAAATCACAGTTATGTAAGAAAATAAATTTCAATATGACAACTAGTATTAAAATGATCTGAGTGTCTGAAATGGTGGTGTGAGTAAATTATACTGTCTATGAACTAACAAAGTTAATACTGACAACACTAGTACTACTACACTGCAGCCACTAATAACAACAGTAATAATAATAATTATAATAACGATGATGATGATGATGATAGTGGCAGATATAAGAAGAATTTATAGGTGTACAGAATAGATGTTTCTTGTATAGCAAGTTCTGGAAAAAGGAAATTCAAGGAGACTACATCAGCTAAGAATATTGGAAACTGAGGAGATCAGGTTGGGAAGAGGCATGTACAAGGGTAATGAGTGCGTACAGGGACAATGGTAATATTATTGTTGTTTTAGTAGATGTGTCATTACCTGTCTTCTGAAACTGGAGGTGTTACTTAGTTCTGTAATATAATGTGTGAGGTTGTTCCAAAATTTGGTTCCTGCTACTGAGAAGAACTTTGAGAAGACAGCTGATCAGTGGACTGGGACAGAAAGGATTTTGCTCTGATGGGGACAGGTGTTTCTACCATGTTGTTCAGATGAGCTTTAAGGTCGAGGAAAGATAAAAGGGATTCTGTTCATTGGTAAGACTGTGCAGAAGACAGGGTATGAAAATATCTGCACTTGGCTGCACACAGCCAGAATAGCTGTGCGTAGATGGTGAAATGTGATCAAAGAGTCAAACATAACATATATAATAAACACAGGTATTCATAACCAGTTCTTGGTGCCATGAACTTTGCTGAGAAGGGCCTTGCAGGATAACATTGCTGTAATCAATAATTGGAAGTATAAGTGTTTGTGTAAGTTTTGTGTTCAGATCAAGAGGGAAGAGCTTTTTATATTTTTTTAGGGCGTGGAGAGATGTTGATGCCTTCCTGCACTTTACAGTTACATGCTCAGTCCAATTTAAATTTTCATTTGTTATTATTCCTAGACTCTTTGCTGAATGAGAGAAGTTGATAGTTGTCCCATTTAGGGTTAAAGATGGTGGGGATTCCTGATATTTCAGGCTGATGAGCCTAGAATGACCAACCAGTACCACTTGAGTTTTAATTGGGCACCCATTTTGATAGTGCACACAGGATGGTATTGAGAGTCTCGGTAGCTGTCTTCAGGTGTGTAGGTTTCGCACTTATATTAATATACAACTGGAGGTAATCAGCGTACATGTGGCATTTGCAGCAGGACAAGACCAATGACACATCATTTATGTATTGGATTGGTGCATAAGTTTGTAGCATTTTTTTCGTAACATTAATAAACACAACAGGTACATATAATGTAGACTTCAGTCATCAGTAATAAATCCTCCTTCACTATTAACAACTGACCAACACTGGGGTAAGTTGTTGATTCCATGACTGTAGAAACCACGTGGTTTTGAGGTGAAGAACTTGGCAAGCCATGTTCAGACCACATTTTCGTCCGGAAAGGAAGTTGCTTGAAGGTTTTTGTTAGAGAACGGAAAAGGTGAAAATTTGAGGGCACAAGATCAGGTGAGTGAGGTGGTTGCAGAATGAATTCCTAACCCAACTCCTGTTTAATGTTTTTTGCTCAGTCTAGCAGGATGTGGGTGGCTGTTAGGTATTATCATAGAGAAGCGCCACTTCATGCAGCCTTACTGGTTGTCATTCTAGGGTTGTTTCCGCAAGATGCCTCAGCTGTTAAGAATAAATGTCAACAGTGAAGCAATTCGTTGCATACCACACCATCGCTGTTCCCCCAGATGCATAACATTATCTTTTGTGGATGCATGCAAGTCTTTGTACATGGAAATGCTGCTGTGTTTGGGCTCACCCATTCTTCTCTTTTCCTTACTTTAGCATAAAGACTCGCATTTCTTGTCACCAGTAACGATACAGGATAAGAATGGTTGATGTTCATGAGCCAGTTGATGACGAACAAGCAGAGATGCACATATGGCGACCTGCTGGTTTTACTGATTTTGGCTTGGAGCATGTCGTGCATGTACACCCAATTTTTGAACCATCCCCATTATTACATGGAAATGTCACAAGATTGTGGAATGACTACAGTTCATTACATTTGCCAGTTCTCGAAAACACTGATGTGGGTCATTGTGGATTAATGTGTGCGAATGATCTTCATCAAACCCCAAAAGTCTTCCTGAACGTGGAGAGTCACTGATGTCATTTTCTTGCCATGCTGTGTCCAATGGCATCATCCCCATAGACGGCACTAATGTTTCTTGCTGTCACTCAAACAGAAGAATATGTCAGAAGTGTTCTGATTTCTCCACTTGGCACTCCATTTTCTAGCAACCACAGTTCCACTCACTATCTCCAAATGACAATATGTAACTCCAATATCAACAGTGAACTACAGATTTGAAAAATGGCAGTCAGTAAATAAACTCGTAACAAATGGAATAGCAACATGCAAAACAGCAATGCTGTGAATTTACGCCCCAACCTAATACAGTGAAAAGTGTGTAGGACCTAATACCATACCCAGGGGGCTGCCTGATACTGCCTGCCTCCATTGTGACTTTATGATGCAGGACATGATGCAGTGCTGGTGAAACATCAGGTGTGAGCGAAATCATTGCACTGCACTTGACAAGTAATTTTGGGCTGCTAAGTTTGACGAGTAAAATGTCATAGTAGACAGTGTCAATGGCTTTGCTGAAATCTAGGAAAAACATAATAGTTGCCTCTTGTGGATCCATTGCAAGCTTCAGGTCGTCTGTTAGCTTTATTAAGGCATATGTTGTGATGTGATGTTTACTTAAGCCTGATTGGTATTTGTGTAGTAGGTTGTTTGTACTTCATTAGCTTGTTGTGGACTGTATATTTTAAGGCTCTGGACAATGCAGGAAGAATGTTGTTGGTCAGTAATCAGAGGGTGGTGTAGCAACATTCATTTTAGGTAATGGCTTAACTAGTCCCTGTTTCCAGGCCTCAGGGAAAACACTTGTAACTAAGGAGTGGTTGAAGATATCTGTTTATAGTGGGCAGTAATGGGTCGGTAATAAGCTTCATCGTTAGGACTGTGACGCCGTCATGTCCAATAGATGCTGATGGCTTTTTTGACAGTTTTGCAAGTAACATGCTTTAGATAGAATCTTTCGTGGCTACAGTCATTTACCCCCATCAAGTAATCAATGAGTCTGTTTCATTTGTGGTTCAGTTTTGGTGATAGGTCATGTGAAGTACCAGTTCAGTTCATCACACCACCTGGCCTGGTACGACAGGATTGGCTGCAGCCTTTACTGTGGCTGTACCAAGACAACACAGGTTTTTCCATTCGATAATTGGTCTGTTTCTGCTGTCAGCTAATGTTAGGGCATTCCTGAGTTTCCATTTTGTGCAGCTTGATTGACTCTGTTCCACTTCTGCTCATAAGTAATATGATTTTCACATGTGGGGCACTGCTGTTTGTATGTCCGATGTGCAGCCTCTCTGAGATTGACAAGCTGTTTTAGTTCCTCAGCGAATGTGCAGGTGTCCTTCTTACTTTTCTGGTCTTAAAGGGGGGCATGTTTGTCATATATTTGAATAAGTTTGTTAGTAAACCCATGGAATGTTTCGTTTATGTCTGAGAAAGGAATAGAAAACATCCACCAAGTTATTTTTTTGTGCCTCAGTTGCAAGTTCAGATAAACTAATGTGTACAAAGTCTCAGTATGTAGTCAGTTGCGGTTTCTTTCTGGGACCTTCTTGCAAGTACGCCATGGAAAATTATGTCGTGGGCAGACATTCCAGGTACAGATCTTTTAGAATGATGAATTACTCTGGTTGGGGATTTCATTGCAAATATATCTGATAGTGTAACAACTGTTCATATGATGGGTAGGAGCAAGCTCAAGTAGGCAACATATTTTTTTAAAAAAAAGCATCTACTTAAATTTTATGCTAGATGAACTATTGTCTAGAAAATTTATATTAGTGTCACATTAAATGCTCGTACATTGATTTGAGACTTGAAAGAGCAGTTTTGAAGCAGGCAAACTTGCCTACTTTAGGAGGTTTGTAGAGGACACGTATCAAGCACTTTCTGTTGGGGGATTTGATCTGTATGAAGATATATTACACTTGTTTATCTTCATTATTGTTGGTCGTGTGTTGCACAGAAAGTGACAAAATCAGAGCATATGTACAACCCTACTCCACCCTCTTGTCAGTTACATCTGTTGTGTCTTAAAAAGATATAGCCATCTAGATTTACTGAACTTGTGAGGATTGAGTCAGGTCTCCAACAGATGTATTTCATGGATGTTTATCTCATGAAATATATGACAGTACTCATCAAGGTGAGCTGTCAGAGATTGGACGTTGGCATGTGCAATGTGCAGGTTAGTCCATTTGGGCGCAAAGTTTGCAAGGATACCATTAATGGACATTAGCGACACTGGATCAGTAAGGTGAGGAAACAATGCATTCTGGAGCAGTGCTCTTAGGAGGTAAGGGAGCAGGGTTCCTGGAACTGGAGAGTGGCAGGTATCTTCAAGGAGAAGGAAGGAATTGTTTTCAAGGCCAGCCAGTCATTCAACAGCTGACTGGAGACAGGAGAAGGAATTTACTAAACAGAACTACAATAATCTGTGCTCAACAGAACTGGCAGCAAGATAAACAGAATAAAATCAATGTGTGTTATGAAACCTTCTAATTATTAGTAACAACTGTAATGTGATGATAAATTGCTAAATAAAAATAGAAGCAAGGCAGTAAATTATTTGTCTGAATAAGTGCCCTGCGAGAATATTCAAGTAATAATGAAAACAACGTATTATATTGGTATTGAAAGTATGAGAGTTGAACAGAATATTTATAACTGGTGTTAAAAGTAAACCTAAACAAACAAATGATAATAACATAAAACTATTTTAAGAAAAGTATTGTAAAAAATTCGTTACAAAATACTCACAGAAATAAACACACAAACTAGAGGCAGCAAGAGTTTACACCCTTGTAGCTCCTAAACCACAGGCATTTAAGTTCAACACATTGCAGGCTAATCTTTTCCCATTTTCGGTCTTCACCATTATTCACTCTTCATTGGTACACACATTTTGTAGCCCAAATCTAGAGTTCACACTGTTCAAAATCTTTAATCTTTCAGAAGTGAGATCTCGTGTATTGTCAGACCCGACTTTGCAAGTTTCTTCTTCGCTCTGAAAATTCCAGTTCTTTTCCTGTACAATGCAAACTTCAGTATTGTCGGTCTAGGTTTTGGAGATCTTTGCAGCTTACACCTACTCAATGAATTATGTCTATGTCATTCAGTGTCATTAGCAGGCATAGCTTCTCTTGGGCAGGACTGAGCCATAATTCGTTAGTATTCTATCTGTTGATTTTCAGGAATCCTGAACAGTCCAAACTCATAGCATCTCTTGTTTGTTCAAGCTTGTCATATTTCACAACCAGCTTCTTTTCAAGCAGTCATTCCCTATCTTCAGTTTCTTTCGAAGATCTTGCTCACTTTCATCTCAAGAGTTTCATGTATTTTGCCCATCACTGCTACAGTGACAGCATCAGTGATTGTCTGTGCAATGAGCCTGGGTGTGTCTAGTGCTATGGCTGATGATATGATTATGTTTATTGCCCACACACTGATGTACAAAAGCTTTACCATTTGTATCTATATTCAGCCACACCATAATCATCTTGCTGTGCCAAGGTGAGTATTTCCTAGTCAAGTTTGCATGTAATTATGGACATGTAATTGGTGAATGGTGTAACCATCAAGCATATGATAGAATTTCTTTGTAGAAGCATAATCCACACACGGGTCTTAGGAGACAGCTATTGACTGAATAATACCAAGGGATCTGTTGTTTACATGCAGCATCTGTTACGGTTGCTTGTTGTGGACTGTATATTTTAAGGCTTTGGACAATGCAGGAAGAATGTTGTTGGTCAGTAATCAGAGGGTGGTGTAGCAACATCAGTCATCAAAGCGAGTGCTGCTTGGAGAACAGGGTGTATTAAATGTGTGACCTCTGTGCTAGCTGTCTTCACATTGTTAAAGGCAATGTCTGGTTTGGTGGCCCATTGTAATTTCTCTTGGTTTCAGTGAATCTGCTAAGAAGTCTTTCAGTGGAGCAACCAGAAGTATATGGTTGCATATGAAGTGCCAGTACTAGTTAGCAAGGCTGAGAAACAGTAGCAACTTGTGAGCTGTTGAGGTTGCAGAAAGTTGTTAATGGCTTCCATTTCTACCTGTAGCAGTCAAATACTTGGGTGTTGATGTAATCCATCAGTTGAGCTTTGTGAACTACAAACACCTACTTTGATGAGCCAAAGTTGATTAATCTGTCAACACAATTGGATAAAATTGTTAGACGTATTGTTGAAGAATTCACTGAGCAAACTGATTGGTTGCCCATAGACTGTTTCATCTGTTGTAGCATTATGATCTTGATGATAGTGTGGAGACCAGGTAGGGCAGTGGGTAGCATTTCTGTCAAACTCTACAATTTGTGGCACCTTAGACACACTTTTAATTAGTGGTGTAAATGTTAGACTAAACCATTTGATGCTAACTGCTTAGCTGTATGTTCAAATCACGCTGGGGTCACAGAAATGTTGTATTTTGATTTAAATACCCTACTTGATCCAACATTAAAAGAACTCTCACAATGCTGAGCCAAACAAGGAACACACACAGACAACAACTTAATGACGTATAAGAATAAAGAAGCATCCAGAGATATACTTTGACTTTAGCTCACAATGAAATTAAAATAAACATTGTTAGTTCTCTGTTGTACCATCAGAAATACAGTTTTGTAATGTCACATACCCCTCCTGTAAGTAGCTGATGGAAGCAAACCAAGCGGGCACCATATAGATTTATGTGTTTGCAAAGTTTACGTGCCATATTTGGCAGCTTTCATTTTTATACGTGCATACTATAAAAATATGCAGTTCAATTTATTACTATTGTTAAATGAGGTTTCCTCAGTACTAAGGTTCTTTCTTCAACATCACAGTAGCTCAGAAAGTTTAACGTATTAGTGCACAAGTATTCAACACTGTCCCTTCAAGATGTTCTTCCATGTATTTCAATCGTGTGTATCCTCATCTTCTGCACCATGTCTTCTCATTATCAACTGTATATTTTGGAGCCAGGTAATCATAGGTCATCCTCTTCTCCTTCTTTCATTTTCTTCCTTTGTTCTTATATGTGACATACCACTGCATCCTTCTATCCAGCAAGTCACATGCACCTTGTTTCAGTTACGTTCTCTTAATGCTACATTGTTCCTTACTTTTTGTTCTGATCAAATTCTTGCTGATCTCCAAAAGTACCCACTGCTAATACTGTCAGTTTATTGACATATTTCTTGTTTGTTGTCCTTACAAGATTACATTCTATAATATCAACTTGAATATGATTCTTTTAGTTCTGTTAAACACAGTCATGCTTCATAAAAAGAGCTTAGGATCCCAGTGACCTTCTGACTATTAATAATTCCTTTATTAAATTCAACATTTAATTTTATCTCTTTTTTTTTTCTAAAGTAGATCCCAGGTAGCTAAAATTATTGATCTGCACTGCATCATAAATATCTCCAAAATGTATTGTTTTTTGTATGATTTGGTGTGCTAAAAGGTTGGGAATTGTAACATTGGTGGATAAAACTTGCACCTCTGTTACAAGTTAAAATAATTCAGCGATGGATTTATTATTGTGAGAAAAGTAATTTTTGGTGATGAAACTGTGAAGCTTTGAAAAACATAAAAAAGCTTCAGACAGAGATTAGGGAAACATTGGAATGTACTGGGCTGTAAATTTACTGAGCTGCTCTTAACAGCGTACCCATACCTGAGGTCTGGCCTACAAGTGAAGGAGGAAATTTCACCACAAATAGCTCTCTGAGAACACTTGCTATTAGTCAATGTCCATTACATGTTCTGATTTCTTCAGACTGCTACTGAATTATTGTGTCTTGTCTGTCTGGCTTTACTGGATCCAAGTTCAGTTTGTGAATTTTTATTTTTTTTATTTTTTTTTTATTTTTTTTTTTTTTTTTGCCCCTAGAGGGCGGGGGTCAACTGCCCTTACTAGATTCTCACTGTGTGCATTCTTAGGCTACAGCATCAGACTAGGCTGCCAACTCTCATGGTCACAGATCAATGCAATTCTGTGTCCACAACCCTTGGTTCTTGTTTCAACCCTAGGGTGATAATGATGATCTCTGTTAATAAGACATGGCAGAGAGTCTGTTATGTATACATAGTGGCAGTTCTCTGTAGTGTAGATACTCTGAAGGGGTACAATCCTTTCAGAATGTAATAGAAGTGCTACTTTCCTTGCCAACTGAAACATATTTACATTGTCAAAGACCTGCTGTTGTGTTGAAGGTAGTTTACCCCCCATTTGCGAATATAGACACTGAGAAACTGTTTTGGCCATAAAATAAAACAAATAAATTGTCCTTAGTGATACAATATCTGTTTTAATCTACATTGCTTTGAAAAATGCACAAGAGGTTGTAATTCATTTCTGTATTTAGCACTAATGATGTGAAAGAAAAGCCTAAATATTAAGCTTAAAGACAAGTGCTTTCAACAAAATTGGTTTTAGCTAAACAATGATTACAAGATTTGCAACTCTTTCATGGTGTTAGCTAAGTGCACTTACTACCAATAGCAGGAGATAAGTTACTTTCTGGTGCCTTAATATTAAATGTTAAATGGAATTGTTAAGCCTAAGCTTGAAATTGGGAAAGCATTACTGTTTTATTTGTGCTTATAACATACTAGTTGTTCCTGTCTCTGGTGACCTAGTGATCTAAAGGACATTAAACCCTTACCTGCCTTCATTTTGCTACTTTCTCACATTTTCATTTGCTCTGTAACTATGATTCTTTGTCCACCCAGTTATGGGCACAGTGATCCTGTCAGTTTCAATAGAGAACAAACCAATCAACAACAGTCCTGAGAAATTCAAACAGTAGCCAACTGAAAGTCTGTTTCATGGGCTTATTATACCTCTAGAGAACATAACTCAAATTCAGTGCTAGAGTCCATTTCTAAACCTGGAATTCTGTATATCTAGGCATTTATGGTCCAAGTTTGATCTTCATGAAGAAGAGGGATAATTAAATGAAAAGCCCAATACATTAAAATTATTCAGTACTGTTATGATTGATCTGTAGTAAATCTTGATTCTTCATGTGCTTTCCACAAATACTACCAAGATATTTGTTTCGTACTTCTGCTTTTAGTTAAAAATATGCAAGTATAAAACTAAACGAAACAGAATGCTGCATGTACTAAAAAAAAAAAAAGAAAAATACTTACTGCATGCTGCAAGTATTGGCCATCATTTTGACTATCACTGTGTTGGAAAACTGAATTAAAATGTATTTTTTAAAATTGTGTTAGAAAACATAAATAGGGAGAAATATACCAGGTACTTGTGAATCAGGTAAACAGGAACTGTTGGTATCGGACAAACTTAAATGTACAGTAGTTGATGATTATAATTTCAAGCTTTTGTATTTGGTGATTTCTTTGTCAGGAGCTAAAAGAAAGGTAAGACAAATAGAAATATGTAACAAAGCAATGGATTGAGTTGAATTGCTAACAGAGAGGTCTGGGTTACCTTAAGAAACTTTCACCCCCTTCATTTTCTGACATACAGTATCTTCACTCTCATTCCCTGCTTGCCCTGCTGCCCTTGACTGTCTGTCAGCATACCCTATTCCCTCCCCCCTCCCCCCATCCCCCCTCCCCCCCCCCTCTCTCTCTCTCTCTCTCTCTCTCTCTCTCTCTCTCTCTCTCTCTCTCTCTCTCTCTCTGTTCCCCAGGACCTCATCTCCACTCCCTCCCATCCCCAGGACCTATATTGGAAGCACAATATTTTACATTTCCACAATGTCAGAGCCAATTTCTGGGTATAACTAAGAAAATTTCCTTTAAAAGCTTGGATAAGGTGAATAGAATTTGTTAGATGATTAAATTATTTTATGATTTATGGCTAGGGTGTTGTGGGTAGCAGTTTCTTGGGTACTCTCTAAGAGTAAGGACTTTCAAAATTGAAATAGTAATTTATTTCATAATCTCTGAAGTAAACTCACCAATACTTTCCCAAAACAATTCACTGAAGGGAAGACAACCACACACATTTATTTCCAGTTGTAGTTTGAAGCCAAAATTTAATTTGATGTCTTTTTGTGTGTTACTCACTTTGCTTGTTTGAAAACTAGATATCATTGCATGCAGACCAAACTACTTCAGTCTTTATCTGTAATGGGTGTCATGCAGTTAATAACCTACAGTGAGCTATTTTAGGTTTGTTGTTATCTAATTAATTTAAAAATAGGTTTAATGTTGGTGGTCCTTGTTAAGTGCTTTGAAGTATGGCAAAGTTAATTGTATAAGGACCTACAGTGATATTTTACAGTCAAATTGAAGATTTTTTTTGTAGTAAGTGATTCATATTTTGTAGTACATGCTCCCCTCAGTGAAGACTGCCATTAATATTGAAACTAAAAAACCACATTTTCAGAGCCGATGTAAATTTTCGTAGTTTAGATTTTATATGCATATATTTTACTCCATTTTGTTTGATAGCTGCCCTTTTTGTGCAAATTATGCAATTTAGTAGATTAGGAATGCTTTATTGTCTGAAGTAAGAGTTTAATGCACTAAGATTTGTCAGTTAGAATGGGATTAACTTGGTTGTAAATCACAGCAGATAATATTACTATTCATGTGCTCACTATACTATGCTTAAGAGTACAAGGTGACACAGTCTATAATCTTTCTAGATGTTTTGAAGAGGCATCTCATTCTATTTTAACTGCCCTTAGATTCAGTTTAAATAGTTGTTACAAATAATCCTCTAATATCCCAAATTTTGCATAAACACAGCTGTCATGTCCCCGAAACTGCAATTTCACATTTAATTTCCTGAAACATGCATGAACTGTTCTAAAACTCTTCATTGTATTTAAAGTATGTCGTCATCCCAAAGATTAGGTGGTTTTTAGCATATGAGGTTAATGAATACTTTTTATTTTTGCTTTATGAGTATACTGCGTATTTACTGTGTGTGGCATTACTGCTTTGATGTTTGTGAGCCTGCTTGCACCCCCAGAGCATCGTGTTTGACTCACGCAGCCAAGAGCTTCTGTTGCATCTGATGGATTATGATGACTCTTCAGCGGATGAAAGTCTTGGCAGGTGAGAATCCAGCATATTTCACCTACCCACATTTCAGCATGATCTTTAATGAGGCAAATAAATATGTAATGTGTGACATAAAACTGGGTGTTTTCAAACACGTTGATCTGTGTTAACCAAATCTTCGTTCTCATATTTGCTGTAAATTTGGGACTGGGTTATAGTAACAAAGTAAAGACAGGAGCATCTCCATGGTCATACATGAAAGATGAATGAACTTAATTTTTTTTAGAGAAAGGCCTCATTCCACACATGGAATTAAAGAATTGAATGTAGAACTTGTCCAGGATGCAGGATCAGCATTGTGACAAGTGAGATTCCTGTATACAATTTTTATCTGAATAGTTAACCAGGTTGGTGCTTATTATGCTCATTTTTTTCATGATGGAGATTAGGATCTGTCAGTAACTAATGAATTTTGATGACAGGCATTCATTGTTTCAGAAATTGTATGTTAACTATATTATCTTATTTGTACTTTAAATAAGCCCAAAATAAAATTTTATTTGCAATTAGAGGATAATGTACAGTCTGATTGTAATCTGTTCTTGATAACACATGTGCAGCATTCTAAAATGATGAATGTATGGAAGATAGAAAGAATATTTTGTGCCCATCACAGTTGACTGTACACACACTGAACAATCTGAATGAAAAGTTAGTCAGTATATTAAGAATATTATGTGAAAAAGTTTCCATTTCAAATTAAGCTGCTGTTGATTATTTTTTAAAAAAAGCTTAATGATACCTTAAAATAATAATATCACAGCACCATCATTCATGGGTGAAAATATAAAAAGTGCAAGATCCTGTAATGTAACATATTGCAGATTGATTTCTTTTATAAAGTACACACTTGTACCACATTCTGTTACTAATGGTGACTGTATATTTGCTTATGAAAAGTTCCCAGATAAGTTGCAGTTGTGAACCAGATGTATTTGTGAGCCATCACTTGAGACTAAGGAAATGAATGGACTTTTGAATCTCAAGTAATGTGCTGAACATGCTTAAATGGGCACATAACTAAATTCACAGGGTGCAGATGGTGGCAGCAATTGTCATTAAAAAGTTTACCACTAGGATCCAGATACATTGCTATAGGATCTTACTACCTGCATGTGTTTGCTAAGTCAGAATTTTAACCATTCCTGAAAATAAAACAAAATTAGTTCTTTTGTGTGTGATTTCATTGGAGATGGCTAGACAAATTCATATCTTTTTAACTGAAGTTCTTCCTACATTATTTCAGAACACTTCCATGTAGCTGCGTGAGGTTCCCACTGACACCCAGTTTTGTGTGTTACTAACAATATGCACTGAGATTATTTCAGTGTACTATTTTTAATCATGTAAATGTGATATTATTTTTCTTATTTCTTTTGTTCAGACCCTGCAACAGTACCTCATCTCTTAATTACTTTTCCAAGACCAAACTTACAAGCAATGGCTGTTCCCATGTGGCCCCGTAACACAGGTACACGCTCTTGGCATCTGTAATTTCCTCCAAGAGCCCATGTAAATCAACATTTCACTCAGTATATCCTCCTTAGTCACATTCATGACTCATTTGTTACCTTCAAATTGGTAGCAGGATGCTAAAGTCATTAATAAATTGTGATCTTTCGCTTATTAAATGGACAGATGCAAAATCTCAAATACTCAAGTGCCATAAACTTATGTACTGTAACTATGGTTTTGCTCAGAGAAATTAATCAGCATCCAGTTCCACATAGTCCATAAAACTAATTTCACTGACAAAGAAATGTAATTCGTTTTCCCGTTTACAAAATAAATTTTGCTCCCAACATGGTCCAAACTAATAAATGGTTACTGGATACGCAAGTTTCAGCAATCAGATCACTATGATTGTGTACAGTACCACTCTGTTTGGCTACTATTATGTGAATTATTATTACTCACATATTTTGCAAACATTGAGATAGTAGTTGTTGACAACATATCAATTGAAGTTAATAGAATCAGAAATTCCTCCATCATCCTCATTGTGGGCTGTTACTAGCTATAGTTCCCAAAGAATTTGCCACAGATAACAAGGTCACTTTGATTACAATTGATCTGTATGTTCCCTGACACTCTATCTGCTGCACATTAGATATTGTCTCGGGAACAGCTATTCCGCCGCCTTTTATTACTTACAGTAACAGGTTGTCCTGTGTACCATCTCATGATCATAGCACGGCCTTCCAGTCCCACTAAAGTAAAAATTTTCTGCTCACAATAGCTGTTACTAAATTAAAAGAATAATGGTCCTCATTATTCTTTCTTTTTTTCTTGCAATTTTTTTTTTTTTTTTTTTTTTTTTTCTGAGACCATTGTGTCCCTTCCTCCCAATTATGTATACACTTCTACAATGCTCCTTTATGGTAAGTTGTTTGCTGCAGCTGTAGGGGTCAGTCTCTCTCTCTCTCTCTCTCTCTCTCTCTCTCTCTCTCTCTCTCTCCTGTTCCACAACACAGTATGTTTTAATAAGATTACTAGAAATAATGTAGAATTAGCATTGCATACTTTTTAACCATTTAATTATCACAATAGGTCACATTATTATATGTCAAGTGTGATAATGCAGTTGTACTAATTATGACTTATTTATTGAGAAATGTGGTATCTGAGAAAAGTTTGTCTTTAAAAAGATCCTCCTGTTGTTGTTATTTTCATACATTTCCACTCAAAGTAGCACTTCAGGAAGTCTTTAGACATAGCAATGTTTATTAGTACTTGTATTATCACCATCATTTAATGAGTGAAAGCTGCACATAAATAAGCATGCTTATGAAGTTATATTTATGAAGATAACTACAAGTGCATTTCAGATTGACCATCAGACAGTATTTTGTACATTGTTATTCATGGAAATGAGCCTTTTGAAATGTACAAATTAGGATCATGAAATGTACTCATCTGAACATCTATTCAGAAAAAAATTAATTTTCTGGATTTCAGAGGCACACAGCAATGTTATACCCGTCAAAAATCAGTTACTGGTGAAGTCAAAGCTGTACTGCATATTAAATGTTCATATAGTTCCTTGGCTGTGAATGTCGGATGTTCTGGATAACATCCTTATAAGGGACTGTAAGTTCGTTCTGTATTTATTTCACAGTTCATTGTTGGGGTGGCTACTACATCTCCAACAAAGCGAATTATCACACTCACTTTCAGCTGGAGAACCACTACTTTCTCCTGCTGCTATTTAGTTTTAAATGCACACAGTGACATATCAAACAATATGAACTGAGTAAAGTACAGTGATCACAACACTGGATACGTATTCAGCAGAAACAGTTCCATATTCTCATTTGAGTACCATGATTTAAATGGCAAGATTTTCCTGTCTTCAATGTTGGCAGCAGTCTGTAACATTCCTAACTTCTAACAGACAGTGTTAAATAATGCTTAGTGCATGTTTGTAGGTGTTGTTCAGTAAGGTTTTTGTCATATATAGCTTCAGTTTATTAAATCATAAAATGAAGTGTTTAACTAAAAAAGAAAAAAACTATGTTACCACATATAGATTAGTGTCTGCACATCTGATTGTAGCTAGTAATTGGAAGTGACTATGTGTAGTAACCATAGATCTCCTTTTTAGTGAGGTGGATCGAGGTTTTCACATGTCTAACTGGTACATCTGATGATTTTTCTTAGCACTTTGTGAGTGTCAGTGCTTGTGGCTAGTTTTGTATTTGTGGTAATCTAGTTGTACAACATCCAATTTTTCATATCTCAACTATTTCTATGTCTAGAATTTGTCGGATTGTTGTAATGTGCTCTATGTTAAGAAACCTGAAGTGACAGGTGAAAATTCATAGACTCAGGAGCTTATCTTTCACTGCATCTTGTCTCTACAGAATCGTGCAGCCCACACTAAATTGCACATATGAGCCTTTGGTTCAGCTGTTAAATTTTAAGGGGATGGTTCCTTCTGTGAAGTCATGGCCAATTTCCTGCTCCATCCTTGTCCAATGTGAGCTTGTGCCTTGTTTCTAATGACCTCAACAGCAATGGGACCTTACACCCAAAACTACATTCCTTTCTTTTTGTTAAATTTGATTACCACAACACTGTTATCACAGGTGGTAACCTATCAGATATTTAGTAAGTACAGTTTCACAGATAACACCTAAGAAGCCTACAGGTGCAGTTCTATGTGACATCATACATACCCTTTGATAACAGATTGACAGTTATTACCTAGTTTTATAAGGTGTATTCAAAAAGAAATGATCCAGAGGCATAATTACAGAAACCAGTACCTGTATGTTAGTAGTATTGACCCTGGCTGTTGAGACACTTGTCCCACTGTGACACAAGGCCGTGAATGGCTGTCTCATAAAATTCCTGGGGGTGCAATGTTAACCAGTTCCGCATGTACAGCTGGACATCGTCGTCCGACATGAAACACATCACCCGACGTGAATCATTTGCCCCTCAGAGCCTTTTTAAGGGGACCAAGGTGGCCCCCTTCTGATTCACTTCCTGCAGCACAGGTCAACAGTGAATGCCCAGCGTTACTTGCTAACCTTGACCACCCTTCGCCAAGTGAACAAATTGAAACTACCAGGCAATCTCACCTGTGGGGTCATTCTGCTCCACAACAATGCAAAGCCTCATACGGCCAACACAGTGGCAGCACTCCTGCAGAAATATAAATGGGAGGTTCTCAGCCACCCTCCATTCAGTCCGGACCTCTCTCCCTGTGATTACGTCATTATTGGACCCCTTAAAAAGGCTCTGAGCAGCACATGATTCACCTCGGATGACAACGTCCAGCTGTACTTGTGGAACGGGTTAACATCACAGCCCTGAGAATTTTATGAGACAGCCTTTCACAGCCTTGTGTCTCAGTGGGACAAGTGTCTCAACAGCCAGGGTCAATACTCCTAACGTACACCTTATATATTGTTAGTTCCAGTTTCATTTGTAGATGATATGTACACCTCAGAAGTTATTTTTGCAGCTTATACAAAGTGTGGAAATTTTGTAAATTTATATTGATTAAAACATTGTAAAACAACATGGTATAGAAACCTAATATCAATATCAGCTATTTGAACACATGTAAAAATTATAGGTAAGTTTTAAAATTAAATTATTGTAAACGTGGAGGGTACCGTATAGAATTAAACTATTATTACAACTGTGGTGCAGCAAAACTAAAGAATGCCTTCAGTATTTATTTATCTTGTACTCTTGTAGCGTCTGACAACTGTTTACAGAAGCAGCATGCGCTCAATAAACTGGGTGCTGTGTGTGTTCTTTTCCTGCAGCGTAATATTTCTTATATGCTCATAAAGTTATATTGGTTAGAAATGGGATAGATAGTGTCTGAGTGTAGTGGAAAGCAAGAGAGAGCAAAGGAAATTTTAAGAGTAAAATACTGTAGTAGAAGAAGATAATGAAATAGGTTTAATTGGCAACTTATGTGTGATTTTAAAGTATAAAAAGAAATTAAAAGCTAAGTTTTCCATGAAGTAGCTCTATAAATGTAAAAGGTGCTGTGTGACAGTATTGCTAAGAAATTAACTTCTGTGATATACGATGTGCAAACTGGTTTGTTACAAGTTAGCATTAGAGCATGATCAGCTTCAGTGGTTTTTTACTTCCCACTAATTTTCTTTTGTCATTCATCTTTCCAACTACTTTCTCTCCAATATTGCATGTGATTGTGTATCTTACAACAGTCTGTTTTTCTACTTTGTGTGCTATTTCACCCAGAGAATGGTGCTTCTTGTTGTTCAGGTGGTCCAGTTCTTTTCACAGTCTGCAGTGGAACTTTCTTTTGTTTTAACTGCAGTGCCTTTTATATCTTTGGCACTTTCCAGCAAATAATACTAACATCTTTGTTCTGTTCACTAACATAGTTGGGGACACACATGTGACTGTGTTGCATAAAGCTGCTCTCAGAAGATGTAACAGCTTAAAATTGATGTTGTCTTTACATGAATGTCTTTCATTATGGCGTATAGAAATAACCATTAAATAAATGTAATTCTTGTCCAATTTTAGAAGTGTAAGTTTTGATTTCTTGGACTTTGTTCTTTTTGTAATGTTGTTACTGAATGGAATGTTATGGTATATGCATTGTAGATAGTGAGTGATATTTATGCAGATCTGTAAAAGTTAGATTGCATTAGGCTACTGCATATAGCTGTGATTTGTATTGATTATGTAAAAAGATATTGTTAATAAGGAAAAAATGAAATCATAAATTATGTGACTGCACAATAATTATTGATTTTATGCATTATTACAGTTGCTTCATATATTTATTCTTTAATTTTTGTTCATATTTTTATAATTGTTGCCATTTCAGTTGACAATAGATATAGTCCATTGACTTTTGAAATGTGTTGGGTGTTATCTATTTAACACTTCAACCATTTTCAGATTTATAAAAGTGTATTTTGCATATATTGTACTGTCATCTCTCCTGCAGTAAATATCTAGTAACATTCAAAAAGGGCTTTTTCTGTTTACTGTACGCTTAAGCATGCAAGGTGAACTTAAATCTCCCTCTCCCTGTGTGTGTGTGTGTGTGTGTGTGGGGGGGGGGGGGGGGGGGGAAGGTGCACACACGCATATGCATGTGCTGTTAATATGACTACTAGAGTGTACTAGGCTCATTCATAATTGATAAAAGATGCTAAATTTACTATTGATACTGTGTGATGTTTTAAAAAAAAAAGTGAAACATAGCTCCACTAGGAAAGGTCCTCTTTCAGGTGGAAATATGTCCTTGCATTCCTCTGAACTAAAAGACAACTTATTGCGTCAGTTGTGAGGGGATATGACAGACAGTTTAATGTGAAGTAAAAACAACTTTGCCTTTGAACATGCGAGTTGAAAATCAGTTTAATGGGCCGAAAAATGTTTGACTCTGACTTCAAAAATTTTGATTAGGACACTCTCACTATGTTTGAGATATCACCCAATGCTATGCATAGCCTCCAAAATATATTGATGCAACCAAAACTATTTAAAGGATTTATACCATATTTTTCATGCACTTGTGTTGCTCTGTTAACTCATAGAAATAACCAGGCCTATAGTTTTAGTATTTAGCCAACTTGGTATTATCATATTTGATACCTTTTCTTTATTTTGTTTTGTAAAGAACTAAGGGTTATTATAATCAAGAAGACGAAAAATGTAATCATCCCATCACCATCACTACTTTATATGCAAATTAATATTTCCAAAATTATACTTGCAGTTGTTAATAATTTCATATCTGTATTGAGTCAGTACAATCAGTATCCAAACTCCAAATTTTCTGTTGCTTCCAAAACACTGCTTGGATTTTAATTGTGTTATATTGCATCATTATGCAAAATATCATGTTGCCCATGGCACCTATATTTTTTTACAACATGGGCTTTATTCGTTTGAATTTGCTTGGTGCAGATGAAGTAGTAAACTGCACGAGAAGAATATTGCAGGTGTAATATCTTAACTTTACAATGATTTGTTACAACCATGTTTGAACTGGGAGGCATATATATTTGAGAACAACTTCTCTTAAATCTGTGTAGTGTATATACAGCATACATTATGAATGACAAGTTAAACCAGTTTTAACTTGTAACATATATTCACATATTATGTATTTTACAAAAGATTAACCTAAACCTAACTGTATGAACATACAATAATATCGTGACAAACATTCAGTGTGGTGCTAGGATTAGTAACTTGATCTAAATGTAGAAGAAAATTAAGAGAAGTTTTCCTTCATGTAAAAAGTTCAATGTTAAGAATCGCCATTAAGTTTCAATGCACATTGCACTATAAGATCTGGAACAATACCATATTTACTCGAATCTAAGCCGCACTTTTTTTCCGGTTTCTGTAATCCAAAAAACCGCCTGCGGCTTAGAATCGAGTGCAAAGCAAGCGGAAGTTCTTAAAAATGTCGGTGGGTGCCGCCACAACTTAGTTCTGCCGTCGAATATATGTAGCGCTACACAGGCATGCTTTGTAGGCACAAAAATAAATACTGGCGCCAAAACCTCTGCGTCAGTAAATAAATTTTTAAAAAAAGTGGAAGACAAGCTTTTTTTCTCCGCGCCGAATTTCGACCACTGCATTTTAATACATTATCCAACGAAGTAAATACAAATTCCGTATTGTTCATCTTCGAATGTAGCAGCATTTCAATGTACTACGAAAACCCGACTGGCAAGAATCTTTAGGATGTTTGTCAATATGGCCAACTCAACGTTCTGATTTTTTTCTTATCCGTGAGAAGAAATGGTTGCTAATAGGAACTTTTGTAAATTGTGAATCACATGCAGTATTCTCGTCACCATAAGAATAATACGAATATAAACATCTTGCCATGTATTGTTTCGTGTTTGCTGCTATCTCGTTTAAATCCTGTCTGCGTAATAAACCACAAAACTAGAGTGAGACAACAGCAAACACGGAAGAATATACATATCATGTCATGTTTATATTCGTATTATTCTTATGCTAAACAGTGATACAGTCAGAAATGAAGCGAGGCAATTGACTAGATTTTTAAATCCAAGATGACTAATTTCTGTGCAGAATGTAATGTACTAAAGAGGCGCCTGCAAAGATTTTCAAATGGAGAAAAATTTTCGCTAAACTCTCGTTCAGAACATCTTCTATCGTACGCATTCTATTATTTGGTTCTTGTTGATCATTATCAAAGAAAGCAGCAGTGTAAGTAACAACAAGTAGCAGTCTCTTGCCATTGTTTCGCTAATAAGACGATTCCTCTCTCTCTCTCTCTCTCTCTCTCTCTCTCTCTTTTTTGTAAGTGGCGGTAGCGCGCACAAAAGCAAGCCATGCCGCGATTGGCGACAGGCCGTAAACATGCAGTATCAGAGTACGACAAACAATGCATGACACAGTACAGTAATGCATTTTCAGCGTAGAGTGACGTAAACACCTATAACAAAGAAAACTGCGCTTATCAGATCAAAGGAAAATAAGCAATCAATTCAAACCAGACGAAGCACGTGAAAAAGGAAGGGTACCCGTATAAATACGGACGGAGCGCCTGACGCATAGCAATGGCTACCTGGTAAAGCTTAACTGCTAAACTTACGACTCGAACCAAACTACTGTAGCTGTATCGTCATTCATTCTACCTAAATTGTCTCATATTACTGTGGACCAACTTTGTTTCGATTTGGAGATGCGGCCTAAAACTTTTCTCTCCCCTTGAATTTCGAGTCTCAAATTTCAGGTGCGGCTTAGATTCGGGAAATTTTTTTTCCTTGATTTCGAGTCTCATTTTTCAGGTGCGGCTTAGATTCGAGTGCGGCTTAGACTCGAGTAAATATGGTAGTCAAAATTTTCTCTTTTTCTATGTTGAAGTTATGTTAAGCATTAGGCAAGTGAAGAATACCATTTTTGTTTTAGTGGTGGTGGTTGTCGGGATGTTTAAGGGGGACTAAACAGCGAAGGTCATCAGTCCCCCGTTTTAGTGGGATACTAACTAAGTGTTACGAAAACAAGCAAAGATAATCTTTTGTCATTATTCCTGAAAGAAAGAAAGAAAGGGAGGGGTGGTCAAAAAGTTTCTAGCAGGATAGTTACCATAATGAGATTTTCACTCTGTAGCGGAGTGTGCACTGATATGAAACTTCCTGGCAGATTAAAACTGTGTGCCCAACCGAGACTCGAACTCGGGACCTTTGCCTTTCGCGGGCAAGTGCTCTACCATCTGAGCTACTGAAGCTGTGGCTAAGCCATGTCTCCGCAGTATCCTTTCTTTCAGGAGTGCTAGTTCTGCAAAGTTCGTAGGAGAGCTTCTGTAAAGTTTGGAAGGTAGGAGATGAGATACTGGCGGAAGTAAAGCTGTGAGGACCGGGTGTGAGTCGTGCTTCGGTAGCTCAGATGGTAGAGCACTTGCCCGCAAAAGGCAAAGGTCCCGAGTTCGAGTCTCGGTCGGGCACACAGTTTTAATCTGCCAGGGTTTCAGTTACCATAATGTCTCATACAAACAGCACCACCTACTTTTATGGTGCCCCTTTGTGGGTATGCAAGTCAAATTTCATGGCTCCAGCTTTGTTAGTTTTACTGCTAGGATGTGTTGTACACCATAGTGTAAGCAAAATGCCGAATATCAAGGGAATCGAGAACTGTGCTGCGATTGAATGCCTTCATTTTAAGGGAATGACGCTGAAGGAAATTGCGGAGAACATGCGGAATGCACTTAAGGACAGTGCTCCGTCTCGTGCAACAGGGAAAAACTGGGTGTCTGACTTCAAACGTGGAAGAACGAGTGTGGAAGATGTGCTAAGGAGTGGAAGGCCTGTCATTGTTGCCACTGATGAAACAGTGACTGTAATCCACGATACGATTGTGCAGGATCATCAAACAACGTTGCAGCACATTGAAAGCACATTTGGAATCTCCCATGGGTGTCCTCATGACATTGTTGTGGATATTTTGGGAATGTGTAAAGTTTCATCTCGGTGGGTCTCAAAAGACTTGAATGAAGATCAGAGACAAGGGTGTCTACAGTGTTGTGAAGAAATTGTCCGTCAATTTGAAGTGGATGAAGATGGTTTTGTTGAAAGTTACGTAAGACTGGACAAAATGTGGGTTCACCACTTCGATCCTGAGACAAAACAACAGTCACAACAATGGAAACATCTTTCATCCCCTACCCCCAAAAAACTTTCCAGGTGCAAATATCATCTGGTAAGGTGATGGCATTGGTCTTCTGGGATGCAGAAATGGTAACTATCAGTGCATCATACTATTGCACCTTCCTGCACCGTTTGAGAGAAGAGATAAAGAAAAAAGGCGCAGAAAATTGGCACATGGAGTTCTTTCGCATCAGGACAGTGTATTGGTGCACAAAGCCCTCGCAATACTGGAAACCACATGACTGCAGGTTTGAATTGCTACATGATCTGCTGTATTCTCCAGATTTGGCTCCATCAGACTTTTTTCTTTTCCCAAAGCTAAAAGAGAAAAAGATCTCAAAGGATGACGATTTGACAATGATGATGCAGTGATTGATGCTGTGAACACTTGGTTGGACTTGAAATCGAAGACCTGCAGAAGTTATCCGAGCATGCCCGCAAGTGTATTAGTGCACACAGTTATTATATTGAAAAATAAATTGGTCTTACGAAATTTCTGTCATTCTTTATTTGTTAGGCTAGAAATTTTTCGACCTCCCCTCGTATGTAATTGAATTTGCTGTTGTTTTAACTGTAAGGTATCACTTTTTCAACATATATGAATCAGACTTCTCAAAATGTGTAGTAAGAAATAAGTAGCTCTACTATAACAACAGTTATGTTCCAGAGTCATAAGGGACACAGCCATTATCACCCACATTTGTCTAAACTATCATTAATGACACATTTATTTGCTTTCCCAAACAAGAAAACTCTGCGCTGTTTCTTTAGCTTTTTTTTTTCCACTGACATAGAAGCCACAACGACATTATGGTCGCTAATACCTTCTTCTAGATTAACTTCCTCAAAAAGATCAGGTCTGTTTGTCTCCCAGATGTCTAATACATTCCCATCTCGAGTTGGTTTTCTAACCAATTGCTCAAGGTTGTATGTTGAGAGCACTCCTAGAATAACTTCACACGAGCCTTTGCTTCTGCCCCCTATGATAAACGTGTAATTTTCCCAGTCAATGGGTGCCAGATTACTCAAGTAGTTATGGTATACATGCATGAGATAGGTATGCACCTGCGTCTTTCAAGAGGTATGACCCATGGTGCAAGAGGTTGTGAGGAACATGTGGGTGAAAAGACTATTTTTTAACTGATAGGGGAGTGTATGTGATTACCTCTGTGGAATCATGTCGTTAAAGGGAAGGGAAAAAATGTGTCTTTTATAAGGAGCAGTCAAATGGAAAACAAGGCAGATGGAGTAAAGTAAACTGTGTATTATTTCAGAAGTAATCACCATAACTGTTAATACATTTATCCCACTGTGAAACAAGGTGGTGAATGCCTTCATGGGAAAATGTTTACAGTTGCTATGGAACCATCATTGTACCCAGTTGTGCACTTCTTCAGCCAAAGCAAATACATGGCCATGAATATCTTTCTTCAGGGCACCAAAATGAAAATAGTATGGGAAGACCATGCACATGTTGCCAAAATCATTATGCTGACTATGCAGCAGAAGTTTTACTGGGAAGCCCTTATACATCCTCCCTAAAATCTCAACCTCTTCCAGTGTCATTTTCATATTTTTGGTATGCTGAATGAAGACATTAGTGGTTGTCAATTTCCTTCGTCTGGAGAGGTGCCTGTCTGGGTTCAATCATTGTTCTGTAGACAACCACAAAAATTTTTGCATGATGCTGTTGACCATCTTGCCTCACAGTGGGATAAATTTATTGATAATTACAGTGATTACTTTTGAAATAATAAACAATTTACTTACTTTTTTTCCATCTGTTTCATTTTCATGTGACTGACCCTGTATGTACTTTTAAATGAATGTTAGTTTAATCAAAACTGAAAACTGAATTTTGTGTTCTTGAAGTCAGAAAAAGATTCTTCTAAATTGTAGAATAGTGAGTTAAAACATTCTCTGCATTTGTAATCACCTTGGACAGTTTTTGGAGATTTTTTCGAGTCCCAAAAAGGTTGGGCTTGCTTCCACCATTTAGTTTAGGTTCCCTCCAACAGAGTTAGAGATGTACCCCCACCCCCATTGCATTTATTCCTCACCTTGTAAAATATTGCTTTGAATTCAGATGGTGTTCCTGTTGTGGACTGACAAGAGCAGCCAGTCCACAATGAAGTAGCCGATAGGGCACGCGTCAACTCACGCCGTCTTACGTTAAATCTGAAACAGGATATGTGGTAAAAGCTATAAAGAAAAGAACGGAGCTTCTCATATACTTATCTTTAATTTCTTCTAGTACATCTCTATGGTGAACGCAAGTGAGACTCTCTCCAGATATGGATAACTGCGCCTTGCTAGGTCGTCCGTACTACTGGGGCCGAGTTCTAGTCAGTCTCTCGAGACCTGCCATGTGGTGGCGCTCGGTCTGCGATAACACAGTGGCGACACGCGGGTCCGACATGTACTAGAGGACCGCGGCCGATTTAAGCTACCACCTAGCAAGCGTGGTGTCTGACGGTGACACCACAGTTCCTCTGGAATTTGCTCACATCTAAAGGTTTTTGGAAATATTGATGTTGCAGCAAAATATGTTTGAAGCTGTGGAAAATCCAGGATGGAATAAGAACAATACAAAAAAGGTAACGGAGGAGATGTAGAGTGGCAGACAGGCACAGTGAAAGACTGCTAGAGATTATATTTCTGGGTAGACATGACGAGAGAGAGAGAGAGAGAGAGAGAGAGAGAGAGAGAGAGAGAGAGAGAGAGAGAGGGTGGGGGGGACGGGGAGAGAGAGAGAGAGAGAGAGAGAGAGAGAGAGAGAGAGAGTGAGTGAGTGAGTGAGTCAGTGTCTGTGTGTGTCTGTGTGTGTGTGTGTGTGTGTGTGTGTGAGAGAGAGAGAGAGAGAGAGAGAGAGAGAGTGGTCACGCGCTCGTGTGTGTGTGTGTGTGTGTGTGTGTGTGTGTGTGTTTTCGAAGCTGATGAAAAGTGATTTTGTATATTTTGAGAGGGATTACCTACCTTCTCTCTCTCTCTTCCAATTAAAGCCATTTGTGGAAGCAGATGTTCCACATACCAAATTTGGTTCAACTACTGCACATTATTATTAATTTTTTGTGGGAATGGCCATCAATCACCAACCAACAAATACACTCCTGGAAATGGAAAAAAGAACACATTGACACCGGTGTGTCAGACCCACCATACTTGCTCCGGACACTGCGAGAGGGCTGTACAAGCAATGATCACACGCACGGCACAGCAGACACACCAGGAACCGCGGTGTTGGCCGTCGAATGGCGCTAGCTGCGCAGCATTTGTGCACCGCCGCCGTCAGTGTCAGCCAGTTTGCCGTGGCATACGGAGCTCCATCGCAGTCTTTAACACTGGTAGCATGCCGCGACAGCGTGGACGTGAACCGTATGTGCAGTTGACGGACTTTGAGCGAGGGCGTATAGTGGGCATGCGGGAGGCCGGGTGGACGTACCGCCGAATTGCTCAACACGTGGGGCGTGAGGTCTCCACAGTACATCGATGTTGTCGCCAGTGGTCGGCGGAAGGTGCACGTGCCCGTCGACCTGGGACCGGACCGCAGCGACGCACGGATGCACGCCAAGACCGTAGGATCCTACGCAGTGCCGTAGGGGACCGCACCGCCACTTCCCAGCAAATTAGGGACACTGTTGCTCCTGGGGTATCGGCGAGGACCATTTGCAACCGTCTCCATGAAGCTGGGCTACGGTCCCGCACACCGTTAGGCCGTCTTCCGCTCACGCCCCAACATCGTGCAGCCCGCCTCCAGTGGTGTCGCGACAGGCGTGAATGGAGGGACGAATGGAGACGTGTCGTCTTCAGCGATGAGAGTCGCTTCTGCCTTGGTGCCAATGATGGTCGTATGCATGTTTGGCGCCGTGCAGGTGAGCGCCACAATCAGGACTGCATACGACCGAGGCACACAGGGCCAACACCCGGCATCATGGTGTGGGGAGCGATCTCCTACACTGGCCGTACACCACTGGTGATCGTCGAGGGGACACTGAATAGTGCACGGTACATCCAAACCGTCATCGAACCCATCGTTCTACCATTCCTAGACCGGCAAGGGAACTTGCTGTTCCAACAGGACAATGCACGTCCGCATGTATCCCGTGCCACCCAACGTGCTCTAGAAGGTGTAAGTCAACTACCCTGGCCAGCATGATCTCCGGATCTGTCCCCCATTGAGCATGTTTGGGACTGGATGAAGCGTCGTCTCACGCGGTCTGCACGTCCAGCACAAACGCTGGTCCAACTGAGGCGCCAGGTGGAAATGGCATGGCAAGCCGTTCCACAGGACTACATCCAGCATCTCTACGATCATCTCCATGGGAGAATAGCAGCCTGCATTGCTGCGAAAGGTGGATATACACTGTACTAGTGCCGACATTGTGCATGCTCTGTTGCCTGTGTCTATGTGCCTGTGGTTCTGTCAGTGTGATCATGTGATGTATCTGACCCCAGGAATGTGTCAATAAAGTTTCCCCTTCCTGGGACAATGAATTCACGGTGTTCTTATTTCAATTTCCAGGAGTGTATAAACTGCCACAGACAGACTGTAGTGAGGATTAAGTTTGACCATCCATCTGCACAGAATGTCATTCATCACAACTCCATCCATAATATTAGCAGCTTCTTGACTGATATAAACACCCCAGAAGTAATAAGTAGGGAAGTAGGCAACATTGTTAACATGAAGAGCAACTGAAACAAGGCCTGATGCTAACCAAACTAACTTACCAGAGGCAAGTCGGTGAGGAGCAATATGACGAACAATAAAACTTAGAAAAGAGTAATAAAAGGTAATGAATGCATGAGAAGAGAAACAAACCAATAGATAAACAATAGAACCTCCTTGCAGACATTTGGTTTGGAACCATTCCTTTATTAAACCGTGTATAGCAGGTTATCTTGGATTCACACACGTTTGTGATCTCAACTATTAAAATGTTTTGCTCTGTTGAAACAAGAAAATGAAAGTTTCTTGCTGAAGATCATATGAAATATCATAAGATGTAAATGCAGTAACTGGTGTCAAAGCAGTTTTGTTTCTATTCAGAGACAGGAATTATTATGAGCAAAGCTGCTCGCTGTCTTAGTGTAGAAGGTGTATGGTGTTGCCAGATTTCAAAAAGTACTATCTTATGAACACAGAATGGTCTTCGAGACTTGTTTGTAATTTACTGTGATTGAAAAGTGCATTTAAATCATTGTGGTCAATCTCTTCAGAGACAACTGGTGAACCTAAGGTGAAAGATTCTGCCTAATAGAATAACGGTAGCCCTAACAAAAGCATCACATCACCTGTTTCATTGTATTTCACATAAAGTATCATCCAGAGTTGAATTTTTCAGTTATTTAGTATATTTATCTGGAGTTAAGTCCCTTCCACAAGTAACAATCATCTGCTGTTGAGATAGATAGTTTTCAGTAGTAAGAGAATTTGTGAAAATGTAATTTGTGCAGTTTCTGGCATGGCATTTTAAAGTGAATTTTCCACATCGTAAGAAAACTGTACTGTTTAAGGCTTGCATCCTTTCCAAAAATTTATTCATGATAAAAGAGAGTTAGGTGTACATACGCACAGTTTCTTACATTTTATAAATCTTGATTTTTCTAGACGCAATGATTTTATTTTAGCCCTTAGAACCCAAAAATTCACTAGTCATAGTTTCTGATTCTTTGTAAAAATGCTGCCATTATTGCACTGTCAAAGTAAAATTGATATCTAACAGGAGAAAATGGGCGTTGATTGCTGGGAAAACTATACACTTTTATTACAAAAACTGAAAATTTTTATGTAAGCATATAGGTAACATGTTCAGACTTCCCAAGATATTATTTGACTGTAGTGTGGTATATTTTTCGTTTATGAAGTGAGTCAAATGTTATATGCACATACAAGATACAGTTAGCAAGATACAGTTTCAAATTCTGGTATTTTCTTTTGTAATATTACAAATATAATGGTTGTCACTTTAAAGAAGTTCATTTAGTATTGTGCATGTTTTCAGTAGGAGATAACCATATTTCATTCTACATTGAAAATCTGTTTCCAGAGAAAGACGTAATCTCTAATGCTTAAGTGAAAAGTTACGTTGAACACCAGAAGTGAAGTACATTGTGTTTTCTTCAGTTAATACCCATAAGTTGTGTAATTTCAACAAAATATGCAGAACTTACATTTATTATTCATTCTAACAAGTTCAGTTATTGATGAGTTAGTATAAGTGTCTGTATTATTAACAGGGCTGCTATGTCATATTCAGTGCTAGACAATGGCAGAATGATATTTGTGATACAAGTACTTGATACCAGGTAGGTCCCTCCTACAACTTCAAAAGGTGTGGCAACCCGATATGACACTCACTCAACAAGTGGCAGGTGACCTTTGCAAAATTTAAAATCTTGCAATTTTATAACCTTACATGTATCCCTAATAATTGTTACTTTTAAGTTCTTAAACATGGTTTCTAAACCACATGCCAGTTGTGCTTGGTGGGATTCACATTTGTTACATACAATGAGCAGGCTATTGTGTGAAGTTCCCCAAAATAATCATCAAACCTAGTTTTAATGTTACTTACCATGTAAGCATATGTGTTGTCCTTTTAGAATGTTTTATAGTTTGAGTGTATATGAACTGCGCAGGCTGTTGTTGATAGACTCTACACTATCTTTCAGTATTACCTTCATCAGCTTATCAAAGCTAAAAAGTCAATCGACACAATTTGTCCAGTCCTCAGGAAAGCATTACAATTGATGGCCTAAAGTATTCTGCAAAATATACAAATCTATCAGCTCAAACAAGCATGTACAGTGATTAGTTTGACAAACAAACGTATCTTCAGTCCTCCACTTTCCAGTGACTGACTGAAATTGTTAAGTTGATGTGCAATCTCATAGAAGCTGATAAATACTTTTCTGTCTTCTGTTATATACCCCTGTCATAGTGTGATTAAGGTTTGCTTTGTCATGCTGATTGTTTTGAATAATTCTAGCTATTTGTTCCCATTGGCAGTGATGTAGGCAGGGAAGAAGACAGCAGCATCTGTAATGTCTCCCAAGCAGTTTTCTCAGCACGTGACTGTTGCATGGATTGAGGCTTGTGGAATCTATGTACAACATAAAATATGTTACGTCCCATCCATCTGCCATTCACTTTGATGCCTCATTTCTCAATGACTTGTAACTAACAGCCCTGTGTGGCCTGTCATTTTATAAATGAGTCACCCTTCTTTACAGATATTGGTAAATTTCTTCATAATCATTACCATCATTGACATGACTGTACATTTAGCAGCACTTGTGTATGCAGGCTAATAACACTCGGCATGTTTATAGCATCAGGCACACACAGTAATGTTGTTACAGTACTTGAAAACCAAGAAACTGGATCTTGCACATGAATGTTAAGACTGTAGTATAGTAAGAACAGTGCATTAGAACATCGTACTCTGTACCTATGCATAGTCCTCCATGGTAAAGAAAATGTATTAGTTACATGACAATGCTTTGTATGTTTATGTTTCACAAAAGAAAAACTGGATCAGAAGTCTGTAACATTCTTAAGTAATTCCACATAAGTAGATATACTTTTTCATGCCATAGTTCTTTGATGTATGTTATTCTGCGACTGGTAATGCAGTCTTTATTTGTCTTTGTTTGCTCATTATTTCAGTAAAGTTGCGTAGCAAGCAGTTGTAATATTCTCACAAAGAAGCATTTCATTTAAATGATGTTTATGTTTATGTCGAAGGCGAAGATTACATCCCAAAAAGCACAGATGTTGTCATTCGAGCTGTGGGATTGGGACCCCGGTTTCCCAGGCATTGAAAATGATGATTTTCTTGGCAGGTAGTTTAAAATGATTTCTACTACTTGAGGTTAGAATTTTTTTGTGTGCTTATTTTTGTTTCAGAAATGTACCAGAATGCCTGCTTCCATACAAACTTACAAACTTTCTGTACAGTAATATCAGTTGCTCGTGCAAGTTTCTTACGTAGTATAGGTTTCCCTAACTATATATTCTCTTTATAAAAGTTAGTTTCTAGCCCATATTTCATTGCAGTGTATGGCCACACACACCACATAGTGTGTAAAGTAGTGTTTGGCAGTTTAAGAACTCTAAATTTAGTGTTGTGATATACTATTGAAAAGTAATGTGGTGGCCTCTGAAAAAGAATTGAAGTTTTCCCCATTATCTTTCAGTACACATACTTAGTAAAAATAAATAAACAAATAAAAATAAAAAATTAAGAAACTTTCATATTTCTGCAGTACAGGACTCTTTCTATAACTATTTTATATGAAGAGTGAAATGATATTAATGACACACCAGTGATATTCGAATACTGACAGAACTTCTGCATACAGCAGGAATTTTTTAGAAACTTGCTAATGAATTGGTATCCTATAGGCATGTAACATTTTCTTTCCTGATCAAACATCAAAAGTGCATTGCTGAATCAGATACCCAATCTTGGAGACAGGCCAAAGAACTAGAGAATGTTGTGAAGGTCATGTAAATTGAATAATTGTTGAAATGTGGTAAATATTACTGCATTTCAACTATACATAACAAGAACTTTACAAGGCAAGTTAAAAAGTTGCATAAATAGTGAGGTGCAACATTGTTGTTTTGACCAAGAAGCTACTTGTGAGGGGCCTGCATGTACTGTTTTAGGGTACTGGATCTCTCCATGACTGCAACAAGATACCAAGGAAAAGAATCTATACCCGTGGCCAAGAAACTGAGGTGCAGTTACCACATTGGACATCCCCAAGACCTGGAGAAAATTTAACAAGTGTGATGAAAAATCAGTATGATTTTTTTTCCTTTTTTAATACCTTGTTTTAATACCCTAAAGTGCACACTGTGCACTTACATGACTCTACTCATGTTGCTGGCGTAACTTCAGGCAAAGGACTCAGATTGTTAACTCATCCAACTGTCAGCTGCAGTATGACTGTAAGTTGTTTCGTAAGTCACTGCATTCATTTGTAAGTTCCATTATTTCCACCTCTGATCCACTTTATTTCTAATCATTTCCAGAAATGAAAATGCTACTGATTATGTATTAGCAGTATGAAAAAATAACATGACTGTTGTCCAGGAATTCTCGTAGGTAACTTCTGCAACAGTTTCATCTGGTGGAGGAACTGCTTAACTAAGGAAGTGAAGTTACAGCGAATATAATCTGAATAGGAACCTACAAATTTAACTCCCTAATATTTGTGCTTCCCAATGTCTGAATGCTTCTTGAATTTCCCTCATGTATTGTATGCTGCGGCCTGTAGATCCGAAATGAATATTTTTAATTTTTGGTGCTAATAAATACAGGTAGTCTTTCTGTGTTGGTGTTTGAAACTGTGTGTTCATATACTTACACAGGACAGTTTGGTGGTGGAGCAGACAAAGCTTTGAAGCGTGAAACCTGCTGAGTTAGTGTTCTGTAAGATTGTGCCTGACAAATCTGTAAGAAATAAATCAGTTTTTTCAGTCATAAAAGTTCAGACTTTAAAGGTGTATTTTATTTAGTAAGTTTGTATGGAAGCTTTGGTCATAGTAAAGGTATTGTGGTGTTTAAACCCTTGGTGATTTTCTGTTTTGTTTATCCATCTCCCAGATTTAACACCATATATTATATCCCATTACAACTGCTTGCTAATGCTCCTGGGAATTGATTAATTTCATTTGGAATTTTTAATATCCTAATATGTGTGATCCTGCCAGTCATGAGTTGATGTATATACCAGAAATTCCCTTTCCATTTTCCGCCAATTATGTTTTGTGACTTTTTTTATGAGAGTTATGCTTTGGTTTTCATGTTGAAAAATGTATGTAAGGGGTGAACAAAAAGTTTCCATTCAAAGGCCATACATTCTGCATTAGTATGCCAATCAGGCGGGCCACCGAGCGAGGTGGCGCAGTGGTTAGCACACTGGACTCGCATTCGGGAGGACGACGGTTCAATCCCGTCTCCAGCCATCCTCATTTAGGTTTTCCGTGATTTCCCTAAATCGTTTCAGGCAAATGCCGGGATGGTTCCTTTGAAAGGGCACGGCCGATTTCCTTCCGCATCCTTCCCTAACCCGAGCTTGCGCTCCGTCTCTAATGACCTCGTTGTCGACGGGACGTTAAACAACACTAACCTAACCAATCAGGCAAAAACAGCATGAGCAGTGAGGCAATCATCCACCAACACATCATGTTGAAAATGCCCATTTTGTAAAACACCATGTCCTTCTGTGTGAAGAAGTCTGTAACCGCCTGCATCGGATCATCATCCAGCAAGAAATATCGACCCTTTGAGGTATTTTTTTAAGGGACCGAAGGCATAATAATCACATGGGGAGAGGTCAGGACTACAGGGCGGGGAGGATGAAGCAGCAGCACCCCTTGTTGCACTGTTCTGCAATGGTGGATTTCGATAGACATGCTGCACCATATACATCCTTCATTTTCCTATACATCCTTCATTTTCCTATTGATATCTACCGGTGTTTGCCCTTTGGGAGCCAAGAAGAGAATAACAGCACATTGGTCCAGTTTGGATGCATTTGGTAATAATATCACCATAGTTCATATAGTGCATATTTAGCATGCACACCTCAGGAAGACACAAATGCCCTACTAACCCTTTGCCTATATGTTCACATTGGAGTCTGCTGCAACACCCTCAGATGGAAACTTTTTGAGTGTCACTTACTTTTTCATATGCTAGACCCAGTTTGCATATTGTAGCATGGTTTGGTGTGCAACTGTCAAAGCCATGTGATGTAATATCAATTGCTTCAAGTTTCATCTGTTTAATTTTATGTAGAGTTATCTTTAGTTGTTTGCTTCTGTTTTTGTGTGTGTGTGTGTGTTTTTTTTAAATGTTATTCTCTTTAGCCTTCAATGTTATTGTTTCTCAGTGTGTGTGTGTGTGTGTGTGTGTGTGTGTGTGTGTGTGTGTGTGTGTGTGTGTGTGGACACGCGCGCGTGTGTGTGTTCGTGTTCCATCACATCACTGACAGCAGGAGACTAGAATGTGGCATATGTGTCGTCATGAGCATAGTTTTGAAGCATTAATGCAGATAAGCATACTTATCCCCAAGTATATATCCCCTTGGGCTTTCGTGGCATGGCAAGGAGCTCATTTTAAGATAGGAAAAAGGTTTTGTTAACAAAGCTTACATGTATTGCTATTGTATGTACTATTTATTTGTCTCCAATAATACAAAAAAATTGCTTAATGTCTTGTTCCATTCCTTTGCAACTGGTACAGACATTTATAGATTTTTTTAGCTTCCATAAAATAAAAATTCATGGTTATTGTTAATCTCTTTCATATTCATGCTTTTAATTAGTCAGCTATTTTTAGGTGTGCAGATTAAGAATTGTGATCATTCACAACTAATTGAGTTGATTTTATTCATTATTTCATAACTAGAAAACATGAGCATCCTGCAGATCCTACAACTAATATTACTGTTTATATATGTTTTTGCTGTTTAAATTTTGTTCTCATCTCACTGAATTATTTGTTGCACATTTAACTTTGTTGTCCCTCAGTTGAGCAGAGACTCAACAATTTTGTTAAATTCTTGTTTCTCTTCCTCCTCCAACAAATGTTAGGGTTGCCTTTTTCTGACTTTGTTTGAAGGTGGCCTCTAGTAGAAGTGTCTCACATTTTTTATATCAGAAACTAGAATATACTCAGAGAGTACATACTTAATGTAAGCCCATGATCTATTAACAGCAGTCAGTTTTTTCATTGTGGTCTTTTAGAGAATTACACATTTTGGTAAGTAGTTACATTGTATGTCCATGTGAAGATAAACTTGGCTGCTTAATAGTGCTGCCTAAGTAGTTACGTCTATTTTAAAAGTACTCTGTAGTTGCAAGTCTATTTTATAATTGCTTTTAATCAAAATGTTTGCTGCTAACATATCAGCTTTATGTCTTTGAAATTTTTCCTGTGTCAGCTTTTTTGCTAATATTGTGCTGTTTATTGTGTGTATCTTTGTTAATAGTTGACTTTCTGTTTCAGGTGTGTATATATTTTCAAATCTCTGATGTACATATTTTTAAATCTCATTTGTTATAAGTTATTGAATCAAGTTATGTTATTTACTCACTGTTTTATAAAAGCAATTTCATCTTTACATGCAGTGTGCTGTGATTGTTTTGTTAGATTATTTTTCCTGCTTGGCCTTCACATCCGTTGGTTTGTATGATGTAGGGTGTGGGTTTCTAATTTGCCACTTTGCTAAGTCTGACATTTATCATTGCTTGAAAAACACACTTGTGTTTAAAAAATAAAAAAAGAGAACATCTTGAATGACTAGAGGATGTTCATATTCACAGGACATATACATCAGTATGTTCTGTAGAAATGATTAGCATTTCAGTCACCTCTGTTCAGCATGTGTCCTGTTGCCTAGTAGGCACAGGGACCACCATGGGCCCTGATAACTTGTTCCACGCATGATGGTATCAACGTAGATAAAGCACAAATGGAATTCTGTGGTATAGCCATCCATGTTGCATTCACTTGGTTCCGAAGTTCATCTGTGGTGGTTGGCATTGGGTCACAGTGCTGCACCTGTCGTTTCACCATATCCCACACATTTTCGATAGGTAAGAAATCAGGTAATCTGGTGGGTCAGGTCAAAAGGTTAACATCCTGTGATATCAAGAAAACACATGTTCATGCAGCATCATGTGGTTGTGCATTTCCTTGCTGCAAAATGGCATCTGGGGTGTTGTGCAGAAAGGGTACAGTTACAGGTTGCTAGATGTTTCTCACATACGTCACACTGGTCACAGTGCCCCAGATACACACCAACTGTGATTTTTGATTGTATCCAATGGCACCCCACACCATAAAGCCTTGAGCTGGTGCTTTATGTCGTGTGAAAATGCAGTCACTGTGATGCTGCTCCCCCTGTCTGTGGTAATCCAAAATGCAGCCATCATTTTCAAACAAACAGAACATGGATCCATCTGAAAAATCTATCTGATGCCATTCCTGTCCCCAGTGACATCATTCCATACATCATTGCTGTCTAGGATGTTCCTGCACATTCTTCAGAGGTGGGCAGAGAAGTGGACGATGTGCACGTAACCCATGCCATAATAAACGGCTACGGACTGTCATCCCAGGTAGTATACGATGTGTTACACTGTTCCACTGTTGTGCCAGAGGCGAAGAGTATGCAGATCTGTCCTGCAATGCCATTCATATGAGGTGTGGCTTTTCTCAGGGGACAGTCTGGGTGGTGCGACCTGACCCACCTCGTCGTGTTCTACAGGCTTCCATCAACCATTCTGCACACACCCATTGCACTGCCAAAACACTTCGTTCCACATGAGCAGCAATTTTCCAGATGGATGCATCACATTCTCTCATGCCATTAATGCACCCTCTTCCAGACTCACTGATTTGACAGTACAATTTGTGCATACGTCTGTGAGGCATCTTGCATGTCTGCTCAAGTCACACTGATCCATTACCTTCAGTTTATAGCAACAATGAGAGCCACAGGCTCATTTTACAGGTAGGTTGTATTGTGCCCCAATATCAATATTGACCCTGAACCCATGGGCCGAGATCGTTCAAATGCTACTTCTTCAGAACGTACTAATGTACATGTCCTGTGAATATGAACGTCCTATCTCTGGTCATTCAAGGTGTTCTGTCTTTTCTGAACATGAGTGTGGTTTAGTGCCACTTAAATTTTATGTTTGATTATAAAATAATGAGCTTGCTGTTTTTAATTCCTCTTTGGATATCCACCTACTGATTTTTTCTTATTTGTATGTTTGCCAGTTAGGTTTTTTAATTTCAAACTATTAACTAGAATATATGTGTGGCTCTGCTTATGTCTTCTAATACTGAAAAAATACTTCATAATAGATTGCAGCTCTTGAGCAATACCAGCACCTCTTGCTCTCTGTTACCAGCCATTTGCAAAATTTTAAAAATAGTTTCCAAGGGCCTTCACTTATCTTTTTCTGCTGGTATAAGTGTTAAACTCATGAACTGCAGTCTGTTTGTTTCTTACCCTTCTTTACAGATTTCGTAGCTAGCATGTTTGCCTTCACTTCCTCATTCAATATAATTTGGTTTATGTGTTTACAGTTAACTTAATTTTCCTATACTATTTTATTCTGCATAAATTGCAAGTAACATTGTGTTAACTATAATTAAGTTCTGTGACTGGCTCTTAATGTGCTTTTGCTTCTTACACTTCCCAGTGTGTGGTAGAGGAGGTGAATAGCCAGTACGTGCTATACAAGCTCTTTGACAAAGATAGAACTCAAGATGATTTTCTTGGAAGGTATTAAATATTTCCTATGGAACAGTTTTTTTTTAATACGTATTTTATACTGAAAGCATGAGTGTTAAAAATGAATGACTGCAAGCAATGTCATTGCTGGAACAAGTATTTATTGCATTATCCTTGAAGCTGTGCTAGCACAAAGAGTTGGTTATGTGATTGACAAACTTTCATCTTTGAGATCTTGATTCTCCCTTACTGTGTAGTATTTTAAGAGCAGTTTCATATTATGGCAACAGGCATTTGCTTTCTTTACACTGCTTACCTAGCATGTCTTATGAGAGTCCATCCCTTTGCTCAGCTTACTTCCCAACCTCTGTCCCCTCAGAAAATATCTTTTCACCAATCTGGCTAGCAGTACCAATGTAACATTACATTTTCTAACAAATTTTGTCCATTTTAGTGATTGTTTGTACAAATTTCATATAATCCCAAAATTTTTCATCTCAAAACTTATCAACAACATACACCACTGCATAGAATTGGAATCAAGTACTAGTTCAAAGAGCAGGTCACTCTATTGATCACACAATAAAGTGTGACTGGAGCTGAGCTGCCTCCTTCATCTGAATGAGCTCCTATTTATACATGCAGGTACATAAAGCATTCTAGCAGATTAGAATATTTTGGAAATAAGTTAAACCCAGAACCTTCCATATTGATTGTGGCTTTTGTTGAAGGAAGAGGAATCTGAATTCCACTCCTGAATGAGAGTCCAGTATCATCTGAACAACTGCACTTTGAGAGGGAACAGACTTGCAAATAAATTGAGCTGAAGGTTCCATGAAGTATAATTGGAGAGGGCTAGAATGTTTGATTAACCTAATAACTAAGCTGCTATTTTATCACTCACCAGCACAAAAAGTAGCCTTTGGAGAAGTTTTAAGTTTCCTTGTTTTCCTATAGAAAATAACCATGACTGATCCCTCACTCAGTAAGTTTGCTTCTCATATTTTACTGGACTGTTTCAGTTGTAGAACCTTAAGCAGTAATGACAGAACTTCATCAATTTAGTACGTGCTTTGTCTTCTGAAGCAAGAAATTTGTAAAACTGCCAAGGTCCTTCTCTTTCGGTATGAAATGTACTATCTTTACCATTCTTCATCACACTGCCCATCACTAGGATAACAACTTACTGCTAAAGAGTCATTTACAACACTCATAAGTCCCCATTTGTTTTGTAGAACATCTCAGATGAATAGATATTTCCACCAAATTGATGTAAATAATGTTAGCACCTTCAGAAATATCCTTCATAGCTTTACAAATTGATTTCTCATTTTTTCTTTCTGATACTCTTGCTGGTTTCAACTATAACAGAACATGTGTCCTCATAGAAATCTGTCTGGATGATATTGTTGTGGGGAAAAATGCTTCTGAGCCTTCACTAACAACTGACGTGGTTTAATATTTCACTCACTGACAGTGCAGTTCGGATTTTATATAAAAAGTCAGACCCTAATATTAAGAAATTTATGCATTGTCCTTCAGTGAAGTGCAAAAATTCTATCTTGCATTTATTCGACTACCTGTGTCTCAGAACTTGTGCACACTTAGTTTATTATTTGGAATTCACCTAATATTAAATGTTTTGTTTGCCGCACAATACATATCTTTGCAGCTCAGATTTTTGTGTCTACATTCATAGATCACTTAGTTTCTTTTATACACTTCCAGCAGTTCGAGTCTGAATACTATGATACTATCCAGTGTATACACTTGAAATTCTTAGTGAGTTGATAGCACTTTATGAGACCTATAATATAAGTAAATATGATCATGTAGCTCTACATAAAAATAAAGACAATCATCGTCTTTAAAGCTTATAAATATAAGGTGTTTAATAAAACAACCAGAGCTCTAGAACAGGTATAAATAATTTGGTAGAAGTCTTGACCATTTTGTAGATAGTGCCTGAATGAGGCTATGAATATATATGTATTTGAAAACAGTTTGAGCTAAAGACTGAAATATGCATTGTCAGGCCACCATGTGAGAAGGCTTATATTGATTTCAAATATTTGGGTATTGTAATGGCTCAAAGATTGCTGCTCATATGTGGAACAATGGAATTCAAAAACAGTCATTGCTTGGGTTGTAGGAGGACACCTTTATAAACATAGCTTTTTTGCTTTAACTTGACACACAGTGAAAACTATAAACAATAAAGTATGACCAGTTGAGTTTTTCTGTGACCAAGATACCTTATTGAAAGTGATGCAAAGCAGTTACTCATTCAAAGGGGTTAGCCATAAATTCTGCATGGGAAGAAATGACAAAGGGTATTACTTCATAAAGTCCTCAGGTGGTTTTGATATATGTGAAAAATCTTTTGTTTTATATGTTTGTGACAGATGAAAATTGTGAGCCAGGGGTGAACTCAAACCTGTACCCTTGTCTTTTGTAGACTGTCCACATATGTCAGGGAACTTTGAGTCAACACTCACTTTAGTAAAAAAAAAAATCATTTTGGAAATAACTTCTTGGCTGTGGTCATGCTGTTCTTCACAAGCAACAAGAACAGTTGAAAACAAGTACGCATCAGTTTCTGATTTAATTACTACATCAGTTTCTGATTTAATTACTATTCAGTTCTACAGAAAGTACTTTCTGACATTGATTCCTTTCTCAGCTTGCATTTACCACAAAGCTCTTACATAATAAACACTCCCAACCAACTGGTAAAAAGTACTGATTGCTCCCATGTATAAGGAAAGTAAAAGGACGGATGAGCAAAATTATTGACTGATTTCCTTGATGGTGATCTGGAGAATCCTGGAGCATGTTCTATGCTCTCACTAAAATCCTTCTTTTTATTCATTTATTTACATTTTCTTTGCATGGTGCCATCAAAATGATGGCTTTTGCACACATCATAAATAACTGTGCGACAATAATTCCTCTTACAAAATTTTTTACATGTTGCACGATAGTTTTTTTTACAGCTGATACACTGGTTCATGTCATAAGCAGTGTCATGAAATTCATTGAATGAATATAAACATTTTGCTAACAGAAAAGAGAGATCAATTATCTGTTGAAATCATTCACCTTGCATGTTCTGAGAAAGTTCGGTAGTTTGTTGAAGCAAAGTCAAACCATTGATGTATAGACTTTGAACTGCCATTTTTAGTTTTGTTCTCTTGTGGAAATAGTTGAATTTTGTTCTGGTGTTGTGATCATGTATATCACTTCACTTTGATAACTTCCATTGGTTGATTCATAAAAAAATGTAACTAATTTGAATATGTGTAAAGAATATACAACATGATTCTCTCGGGCCCTAACCTGTGTATAAGTTTTATTGCTCTTTTCTGTAACAACAATATTCTTTGTAAGTAGACATCAGCTTCACAGCCCCATAATTCAGTCCCGTAGTTAAGGAAGCAGTAAATCATTCCATAGTATACTGCTTTAATTGATGGTGAGAAACCATCTTTGTGAACTGGCTAAGGAGGTACCTGCCACTACTGACCTTTCCAAATATAAAATTAATGTGATTTGTTCACTATAATTGTCATCAGCATAAGCACCTAATAATCTACAGCTGCCACTTTCTGTTGCCGAGATGTTACATACATAATTTACATTGCTGTTCTCACAAACTGCCCATTTTAAATGCCAGTAATTGATATTCATTGACATTTACCTTGATGCCACGATCATTGAAGAATATCATTAATTCTATTGCACCACTAGTAGCAAAAGTTTCTAGTTCCTTGTATTCACTAACATAGGCTGAGATTCAGGTGTCTTCTGCATAGCTTATTATATAGGAGTTAGTGGATTGAGCAGTGTCATTAATATATATGAGGAAGGGGAAAGGGGCCAAGGATTGAGTGCCGAGATACACCTTGTATTCCTGTCTCATCAGTGACTTGACAGTTTATAATTTTATTGCATAATTTATATGTCAGTTTAGTGCATTGCTTTTGATTCAGCAGGTATGTGGCTAGTAGATTCAAAGATGGATCCCCACAATACAGTATGACCTCAGGTGTTTTAGAAGTAACCTACAGTTTACAGTGTCGAAAGCTCTTGCCATGTCAAAAAATATAGCTAAAATCTGCATCCTCGGGTCCAACAGGCAGTACAATTCAGAGAAGAACTTTGTAACTGCTGTGGTTGTGCTTAGCTCTTTTCTAAAGTCATGCCGAGAATCTGCTACCAGTTTTCGTGTTGTGAAAAAGGCACTAAGCTGACAAAGGATAATACTTTCAAATATCTTACTAAAAGTGGAAATTAATAATATTGGTCTATAGTCGAAGATATCATCCATACTTCCCTTTTTTATACAATAATTGTATGACACTTATTTTTAGAACAATCGGGTAGATGTTTTCTGTAATGCTGTAATCAGTTAGGTGGGTGACAGGCTTTTGAGGGTCCTTTTAAGCATACCTTAGTAATTGCACTGGTTATACCATTCCACTCCATTGAAAAATTTTTCATTGCCATGCATATTATCTTCCATACTTCCTGCTTATTCACTTCCATAAATTCAAACTTGGTACACTGTGGTGACATGGTGGCTCGAGTTGTGCATCTATAATATGGGTTGCCGTGTGATCTCCTTGTCAGATCTGTAGCCCCTCTTTATTTACAAATGACCATTGTGGCAGATCATGTCACACTCGAACATTTGTGATAACAGTGTTCATATTGAATAGTTCAGGCAATAAGTTTCAAAAACATTGGAGGGATGTCTTGCTTTCACTTTTATACACTTCATTGCTGCTACCTATAATCACAACATGTTTGTCTTTTGTAGTTGCTTGTCTCTGCTGTAATGTTCTTTGCCACTGCATTTAATGTGACACGAGGCTTAACTTTTATGAAAATGGAATGCTTGGAATGTATATTTTTACGAATGAGAATGGGGACATCTTTCCCTTGACTGTTAGCTTACAGCAGGAATTCCTTGTTGCATCTTTGTGTTCGGGGGTCTTTTTTATTCTTTATTGGAAGTTTTGTCATTGCTTTTGCTTTTTGCTTCATGTGTGTTTGTTGTATTGCCACAGTCGGTGTTTACGTCTTTTGTTGAGTACATGTTGTATCTTCTGCATGGAATGACTGTTAACAACAATGTTGTCTTTGGCTAGGTGATGTTTCCAATCAAATGCTTTATATTTAATTTTGAACTCTTTATATTCCCTCACAAGCTCTTGATATTTTGAATTGCCACTATATACTCTGTTAGCACACCTGCTATTTTTCCTTTGCTTTGACATGTTCATTATTTCATTTTTCAATGCACTTACTAAGCACTGATGGCATGTCCTCTCATGTTCATCTTTTACGTATTTCAGATTTACTCTTACACATTTGTCGTGGTTCCAGCATTTGAAGTTGACATAGAGTAACCCTCTTTTTAACCTTTTTTGCACAGATTTTACAGCCATCACTATCACTCCCTAAAGAAACTGAGCCACTGTTACATGTATAATTTTAACTTAATCTTGTCTTGTATCTGTCCATAAAGAAGCACAGATTTAGAAAGCATTGTTCACATGAAACACAGATTGTCCTTTTCAAACAAAAAATCATGCTAACAATGGATGCAGGAAAATGGGTGGATTCTACATTCCTATACTTCTGAAAAAGTGTTTGAGCCAGTCATATTTGATAAACTATTCCTTATACTTGGATCTTTGTTAATAGAGCACGATGGAGAGTCAAAGACTTTTTGAGTAGTATAGCTTAATACATTGTCTTAGATGGTGAGTGTTCATCAAAGACAGAGGCAACATTGAGGTTGCCACAGGGAAATAAAATATGAGCACTGTGAAGGGCAAGGTTTCAGATTGAATCTCAGCCCAGTACTCTGTTTTTATGTCAGTTTCAAATTCATCCATTAATTGATATCCACAAACTTAAAAGAAACCACTTCATTTAATTTTGTATTGTAAAAAAGGTCATAATTCCTTTTTTCTGTTGCTCTGCCATGTTTAAACAGGTCAGAAATTTATTAATCTTGAGCGATGCATATAATTGAATATTCAATTGAAAAAAAATCATGTTATTGATATGTTAGAACATACTTCTCATAAGTTTGTGTCACCATTATACAAATAATATGTTCAAAGCCATTCATAAATTTGTGTCACTATTATGCAAATAACATGTGTGGCTAATTAATTATTAATGAAATTTGGAAAACACTGGAGGGATACAAGCGATGGAAGTAGTAAATGAAACTATTCTCCACGTAGTTTAGGCACTGAGTGGGTAATTAGGCACATAAACAAGATTGAAATCGTTGCTAGCTTTTGGACAACAAACAAACAACACAAATGACAGTGGAAGTTTTTATGTTTCACACATTGATCTTTTTATACATTCACGAATGTCCACAACTTCTGTCTGTCAACATTTCCGTGTTCTTTTTTGACCTGAAAGTCAACAGTCTCTGCTTCCTCAGCATGTTACACTGTGAATCTTAAGCATCCTTAGTCCTGTTACATATTTCTCCAAAAAGTGATTTACCATCAGATTGTAAACTTTGTTCATAATTCCTTTACAGCCATCATAGTGAAGCTAAATGATGTCCATTCACTGTCTAAATTGGATGCTAACAACTGCTTATCTGCTCTTTCCAGCATAAGTGCTCTCGTACCCTTCTTGAATGATTTATTGGCTTTAGTAACCATCATCACTATAATGACATCATGATCACTAATTGCTGTCTTGATACTGACACTTGTCATCAAGACAGGCCTATTTGCAGCCCACATTTCATGTTGGTTGTTGAACCAGCTGCTCAAGACACTTTTCGGAAAATGTGTTCACAAAACTGACTGTCTCTACCACCTGCAATGAATCAATAGATGTCCCAGTCTATACTCAACAGAATAAAGTTGCCTCCAACTAGTATTACATAATCAAAGTATTTCTGCTCTATTGAGCACTTTCTTTTATGAGTCTACAACTGTTATGGTGGAATCGGATGACCAGTATAAACATCCAGTGATTAACTTGAGTTCACCTAGGCCGATTACTCGTGTGCAAATAATTTCGCAGTTAGCCTCAATTTCAAATCAATAGAGACATTTTTTCTTGTTGACTTCAGTTAACATTTCCCCTCCTATGATGTCTAACCTGTCTTTCAGATGTACATTCCATTATTCATTAAATATGTCGGAGCCCTCTACTTCGGCTTTCATCCAGCTCTTAATTCCGAGAGTAATTTTAGTGTGTCAACTTCCCCGGATGGTAGTAAATTCAGGAACTCTGTTATGAATGATTCAGCAATTTACAGTTAAAAATTTGACAGCTGCAGTCCCCTTACTTTGGTTGCAGAATGATTTTGCTCTCTCCATGTCAACTAATGAGTGTTTATCAGAGAAACTCAAACTATCACTTAGCCTTAAAAAAAAAATTCGTGCACTCCACAAGCCTTCTGCTATCTGAGTAAATGCTTACTGTGTATAGTGCACACCTGACCTGCCAAGGAGAATCCTACAGTTCTCAACCTCGTAGCACAGATCCAGAAATCTGCAGCCAATACCATCATAGAATTGAAGGAGCCTCTTGTTGAGGCCATCCACTCACCTCCAAACCAAAGCACCCTGATCAGCTCTGGGTATACCACCCTGCTTGCATCCATCAACAAGGCTAGGGTGACACGGGCCACAACCTGCAGATGACTATACCTTGCACCCCCAATAGCCGTAGGCAGGGCCTCCTCCACATCTTAGATGAGATTCCCCAACAGATGTACCAAGCACATATTCGGTTTCTTTCCAGCCCCTGGACACTATTTTCCTATGCACCTAACATTGGAGGTTTTGATAACCAGTAAACCCCTCACCCTGTGTGCCTGTTTGGGCCCTGATGGAGGAGCTGACGCCTGCCCACCCACAGAGTGAATGGATAAAGCCAGACTTCCAGACCCCACATTGACTTTGACCTTCAAACAATTTGAACTTGTTACAACCTGTCGCTCATCCTGCAGTGAAGGCAGATCCTCAACTTCACGTACACTGTAAGGTGCATTGGTAACAGAGCCTCTGAGTGAAACAAGCGATACCTGTGGTGTCCCATGTGATGCACCAGTCTCTCTGCCACTGCTACACCCTGAGGCAGCAGCCTGCAGTTGGTTGACCCTGGCCTGCACCGTATTCATCTGTTGACAAACTGCAGCCAGCTCCTCCTTCGTCTGTACACAGCAAATGCACACCCTGTCCATCCTGCTACTACTAATTTGAGAATTAAACTGGAAAAGCCCACAGAAAAAGCTAAATATATAACTTGCTGCTCTCCCAATGTGTCACAAGCAGCCACTGGAGCCTAACAGGGCTGTTTCCAACAGTCACAAGTTGCCGAAAACAAATGACAACTGCTCTAGAGAGTGCATCAATCTACCCTACACAATTGATTAAAATGCGGGACTACTCCTTTTAAATATACAAATGTGCATAGGATTTAAGCATGAAACTGTAAAAGCATACAGAAAAGTTAACTACGTAATTTTCTATTGTCCTGTTGTGTCACAAGTGACAGTAGTGTTTTGTTAGTTTGCTAGTTTCCAAGGAAGGAAATTGTCTTGTTTATATACCTGTAGTCTAATCAGCTATTTGGTGAGTGGCTACTTTTACACCTTTTATTGATAATTAGCCATTAAGGAACAAGTAGCCAGCCAAAGAGCAGTCCAGACACCAACAGGCCCATAGTGATGATCCAAAAAGGTGGTGTAGTGAGAAGGTACACTACATGATCAAAAGTATGCTGACACGTGGCTGAAAATGACTTAAAAGTTTGTGGCACCCTCCATCAGTAATATTGGAATTCAGTATGGTGTTGGCCCACCCTTAGCCTTTGACACCTTCCACTCTCGCAGGCATATGTTCAATCAGGTGCTGGGAGGTTTTTTGGGGAATGGCAGCCCATTCTTCACGAAGTGCTGCACTGAGGAGAGGTATTAATGTCACTCAGTGAGGACCGGCATAAAGTCGACATTCCAAAACATCCCAAAGGTGTTCTGTAGGATTCATGTCAGGACTCTGTGCAGGCCAGTCCATTACAGGGATGTTATTGTCGTGTAGCCACTCCACCACAGGCCGTGCATTATGAATAGGTGCTCAATTGTGTTGAAAGATGCAGTCGCCATCCCTGAATTGCTCTTCAACAGTTGGAAGCAAGAAGGTGCTTAAAACATCAATTTAAGCCTGTGCTGTAATAGTGCCGTGCAAAACAACAAGGGGTACAAGCCCCCTCCATGAAAAACATGACCACACAATAACACCACCGCCTCCAGATTTTACTGTTGGCATTACACATGCTGGCAGATGATGTTCACTGAGTATTCGCCATATCCACACCCTGCCATCGGACCGCCACATTGTGTGCCATGATTCGTCACTCCACACAATGTTTTTCCACTTTTCAATCATCCAATGTTTACGCTCCTTACACCAAGCAAGGTGTCAGCGTGATATGTGGCTTATGAGCAGCCGTTTGACCATGAAATCCAAGTCTTCTCACCTCCCGCCTAAAACTGTCGTAGTACTTTCAGTGGCTCCTGATGCAGTTTGGAATTCCTGTGTGATGGTCTGGATAGATGTCTGCCTATTACACATTATGACCCTCTTCAACTGTTGGCAGTCTGTCAGTCAGCAGATGAGGTCGGCCCATATGCTTTTGTGCTGTACATGTCCCTTCACGTTTCCACTTCACTATCACGTCAGAAACAGTTGACCTAGGGATGTTTAGGAGTGTGAAAATCTCGGTACAGACGTATGACACCACATCACCTGACCACATTCGAAGTCCATGAGTTCCGCAGAATGCCCCATTCTGTTCTCTCACGATGTCTAATGACTACTGAGGTCGCTGATATGGAGTACCTGGCAGTAGGTGGGAGCACAATGCACCTAATATGAAAAACGTATGTTTTTGGGGGTGTCCGGATACTTTGGATCACATAGTGTAATTATTGTATTCATGACAAATGCTGTACTGGCTGTAGGTGGTAGAGCTGAGCTCTGTATTTGCAAATCATAGCTGGAGATGTTGCCCAAGAGTTGTGGCAGGATCAGTATTTATTGTTCCATCTGGGGCCTCATAATGTGATAACTTGAGGACTTAGATTTCGCATCATGATATTTTGGTGGTCTTCATATTTGGTAATATATGTGTTTGAGTAACTGTTTTTTTTTTTATTTTATTTCGTTTTTTAATCAAGAATTAGAATCCTTCCTGTGTGTGGTCTTTCCTTGATGGTAATCTGTGGACTACCAGCATAGTGTCTTCTGCCGTAGCACAAAGTTTCCCGGCGTTGTGTATCAGGCTGTCTGACATGGCTTGTAGTAATGCCTTTCATAGATGAACAAGCACTATATTGCATGCAGATATAATATGTTGTGGCATGGCTGCAGTACTTTGGCAGTATGTATACCATTTACATTAAGGATATTTTATATTAAGGGTGATAATACTTAGCCCTAAAACTCATTTACACGCATCTCGAGCAGTGGCGGGATCTTTGAGAATTATGAAAAACATTGTGTCATGGTGGCCCTATATGGAATGAACTTTGGAGGACAGCAAAGAAATGTCATGCATGGCATATCAGTGGGAGTCCACTGTGGCCCCACTGAGCAGAAGTCTTAAATGTAGTGATTCTGACTGTATGTTATTGCATTTGGTGGAAGCAAAATGACATAGTACACACATACATAGGACGTTAAATGTCACTGGATATTTGACAGATTATAGGCTATCTGCTGGCAGCGTGAGAGAGACTAGAGCCACTGCCCCCCCCCCCCTTTCCCCCGTAGCTGACCTGGTGAATAGCAAAGCACATCGTGCATCATGGAACGACCAGACTACTCTCCAAACCAAACAATTTGACTGAATGTGCATGATACACACTGTGCCAAATGGCTGCAGCCATAAAGCCACCACAACAGACCATATCTGTCTGCTATACTGTATAGTGCTTGTCCATCTGTGGGAGGTGTTACTACAAGTCATGTCAGACAACCTGATACACAATATGGGAAACCATTATGCAAGGGCATAGCACACTATATTGACAGTGTGCGTGTCACCATATCTTACATTTGTTTCATTGTGCCAAGTGTCACCCTGTTACCAGCCCTGGCAACAGTGCTCATACTGTTATTACCTTTCTCCCATGTTATTTCATGAATTTTGAAGTTCTTGTAAGTTATGGATATAAGTGTATTTTTTATTAGTAGTTTTTGTTCATCTCTAGTGTCTCTTCTTAGACTGAATAAGTTTTCCATTGCGGTAGTGGACTGAAATGTAATTATCTGCATTACTTTATCCGTAATGATGGGAGAACTCCACAAATTTGTAGAATTTTGACAGTAAAATAGGTTTATTGAACTGTAACTATTTTTGGGCCTAACCCCATATTTAGAAGACACCAAGCATTTCATATACAAATTACATGTTGTCCCTCATGTAGAGAAAGCCCTCATTTTCTAAAACAGGACAGATATAAAATACCCACTATGTTCCATTTTCACTGGAAAGAATGTATCTTGTGCAAATTGCATATTGTTGTCATGCAGGGAAAGTATTTTTCCTGCAAGTCAACATGGAGCACTGGAAACATTATATAATCTGTATTATTTTAGGAATATAATGCAGTCTCCATGAAAAATGACATATAATTTGCATAAGAAATATATCTCACTACCTGAAGATTGTCTTGTGACAAAAACAAGCGATGACTGAAAAAGTCATTCTTTCTCTCAGTTTGTGATTATTTGCATTCTTTTCTCATCATAAATATTTAAGCTTTGAGGTGCTTAAGTAGAGAACCACCTGCCAATGCCAGAAAATCCACATGTTGAAACATCTTTGTTGTCAATTTCAAATCCATAATCTGCAAAATGATTGGAGATTGTTTCAGCAGTTGTTTCAGCTAGTTTCAAATACAAGCCAGATAAAATTTGGTAATGATCTTAGAAATTTTTAAACCTATTTACAGTGTGAGGGCTTTGAATTGCCCAATCCCATTGCAAGACATTTAAAAAAAATTATACATAGTGTTGCAAAAGTTAGGTAGAAAGTCATCCCTCACAAAATTGGGCTATGAACTAAATCTTTATACACTTTCTTGCAAATTACTCATGAATGTGTACATAGTACCCCAAATTCAATTTTCTTATTATTTCAGTTGAGAAACTGTGTGTGTTCATCACTTGTGAAACAGCTTTTCGACCCATCAGAGGAACTATTCATATTAGTTAAGGAAATCTTTTTCTGACATTCCAGTGGTTCTTAATTGGAGAACTGGTTACTGGTTCCAGTGTTCAGATAATTTTGTTTTCCCTTTCTTCGCACTGGTGCTTTCAAATTTCAGCAATGAATACTGGCTCTCCAATACCCTTAATATCTCCTCCCTGCTCTCTCTCTCTCTCTCTCTCTCTCTCTCTCTCTCTCTCTCTCTCTCTCTCTCTCTCTCTCTCTCTCCCCCCCCCTCTTCCCTCCCCCCATTTCACCTCCTCCCTCCCCCCCCGCCCCCCTCTGCCACCTCTTTGTTGGGGGGGGTTATGTGCATGTTCATTCCAATTGCACCTGTCACAGTTGCCAGTAGCTCATTTTTGGTATTACCCTGAGCTAAGTCTGAACTTTAGTCCATTGATTCTTTTTCTTTATACAGGGTGGCGCAGATGGATCGGGTGGTTTTGAAGTGGACTGTACGTCTGGAGGGGGGGAGCCAGGTGTTCGGCGACTTCGTCCTGTGGTGGGGGGGGACGGGAAGTTTCAGTTGCAGGCTGGCAGTCAGTCGCGATGGCTACGTGGTCCGTTGAACATCGTGTTTTCGCAGTGAAAGAGTTCATACGCAATAACGAGTCAATTGTTGCTGTGACCCGTGCCTTTTGCCGGCGTTTCAACATCCCACCTCGCGGTAGTGTTCCTAAGCGAGATACGATATTGAGTTGGGTGCATAATTTCCGCACTACTGGTTCATGTGCTCCAAAATGGACGCCTAGACCGCCAACAATAACAACGCCTGAGAATGTGGAGCGTGTGAGACGCGATGTCACTGCGAGCCCACGTCGATCAACGAGACGTCGTGCTCAAGCTCTTGGAATGTCACGTCGGAGCCTTCAAAGGATTCTTAACGAAGAACTGAAATTCCACCCCTATAAAATCCTGTTGGTACAGAAGATTCTCCCAACAGACCATCTTCAAAGGCTTCAGTTTAGCCAACAGATGTTGGAGTTATTGGAAGATGTAAACCTGATTATCATGATGTCTGACGAGGCTCACTTTCACATTAACGGATACGTAAACAAGCAAAATTGCCGTTACTGGGCCGACACTAACCCAAGAGATCTACACCAACGGCCTCTCCATAGTGACAAAGTGACGGTTTGGTGTGGGGTTTCTAAGGTAGGGATAATTGGTCCTTACTTTTTTGAAAATGAAAGGGAGCAGGCGGTTACTGTTAATTCGCAGCGTTATGTGAACATGATTGAAGATTTTCTTCTCCCACAACTTGAAGAGAACAATTACGACATGGGCAATATGTGGTTCCAACAAGACGGGGCAACTGCACATACCGCTAGGATATCAATGCAAGCTGTACGCGCTCTGTTCCCTGGCCGTTTGATTTCCCGTAATGGAGATGTCCATTGGCCCCCTCGCTCGCCGGACCTCACGGTATGTGACTTTTTCTTATGGGGCTATTTAAAAGCAAGGGTCTACATGAACAAACCCCGGACCATTCAGGAGTTGAAGGCAGCAATTCACACCGAAATCACATCAATTCCTGGTGATGTGCTTGAGCGGGCAATGCGGAACGTTAAGGACCGACTCCAAGAATGCGTCGCTCGAGAAGGAGGGCATTTGATGGATGTAATTTTTAAAAACTAACATTACTATTTTTTTGTTAATAAACTTCCATTGTAACTACACGTTTTGCACTTTATTTCAATCCAATACCTTTACAATTGACAGTTTGACAAGTATTTTAAAACCACCCGATCCATCTGCGCCACCCTGTATAGTGGCTAGAATGACTTAGTCTTCCATTCAGTGTCTGCACATCTGTATCTTTGCTTGAGTGTGATATTATGTATTTTTTTCCCTCCTAAGTAAAACAATTGCTTATTTTTTTTAAATCTGGAAAGCTGAAGATTCAGCTGTGTTTCAAAATCTTTTTGGCTGTTACATCAGCTTCAGCCTTTGCAACAACTAATATGTAAACACTTCTCTTCTATTGGAAATATAGACAGCTACATAGCCATACTATTGAACATCCTGTTTTAGATACTTTCAGGGTACTGTTGCCCAGTGTTATGGTGACATTATTGCATCTGATTATTGTTATTGACCTTTATATTGGCATGGAAAATTCGTGCATGCTTTAGTCAGCTTGGCATGAATTTTCTTACTATTATGAAGAGTAATCTGTTTTGTTATAAGTCTGTATCTTGTGTCCTTTTTTAAGCAGACTACTCAGCTGTGGTGTATATGCTTGTGCTCTGATAGCTAATGTTGAATAGCTCTAACATCAACATTGATTTCACTTGCCCCTTTGACACACTCAAGGTGATCTTTAAGGTAATGTGTCCTGCTAGGCGCTTGCAAGATGAAAGTGCTGTTCGGAAAAGCTGTTAATTATTGGTGTAATAATTTGTGTTGTTGCCTTCAAACTGAAGATTGATTTGATGCAGCTCTTCACGCTAGTCCATTCTGTCTCTCTTCATCTCTGTGTAATTACTGCAGAATTTGTATGTAAAGTAAATGCCAAATAATTGAAACTGATAATCTTTCCTTAGCAACTTTCCAGTACAGTACATTGGCATTCTGTCCAGTGCAGTTTGGTAAAATATATTTTCTTTACTCAGATTTTTGTTTTTCTATAAACACTTTACGAGAAGGGGGGGAGGGAGAGGGGGGGGGAGAGAGGGAGAGAGAGAGAGAGAGAGAGAGAGAGAGAGAGAGAGAGAGATATGGAGGGTCTTCAAATTTTCCTTAATATCAAGGTGATCAAGAAGTTTCTGTTCATAGGGTGCACAGTTCAGATACAGTATGCGAATCAGGCAAAATCACTGTGACCATTTAGCCAATCATCCCACCAACGCACTGGGTTGAATATACCTGTTTGTAAAACACCCTGTCCTGCTGTGTGAAGAAGTCTGTAACTGCCTGCTGCATATCATTCATCTGGCAGAAATCATCAACCCTTCAAGGTCGTTTTTAAGGGACCGAAGGCATGATAATCGCATGGGGAAAGATCAGGACTATATGGAAAGTGGCTGAGTGTCTCGCATTTGAGTGGGCATAACTTCTGCATTACGACTTTTGTGATATGGGGATGTGCGTTGTTATGAATTGGCAGCACCTCTGTGCACCATTCACAGTGATGGTTTTTGATAGACATGCTGCCCCCATACACATTCTTAAGTCTCTGATGGATTTCTACTGGTGTCTTGTCATTCAGAGCCAAGAAAATGAAATGAAATGTCATGTGGCTAGGGCCTCCCAACGGGTAGACCAGTCCCTGGTCCAAGCCTTTTGAGTTGATGCCACTTTGGTGACTTGTGTGTTGATGGGAATGATATGAAGATGAGGAGGAAAATACGACACCCAGTCCCTAAGTGGAGAAAATCTCCAACCCAGCCGGGAATCTATCCTGGGCCCCTTGGTATGACAGTCCGCTGACCACTCAGCTATCAGGGTGGACTCGGAGCCAAGGAAAGAATAACAGCATATTTGCTTATACCATTGCCATAGTTCATGTTTCCACATTTACTGCATGCGCATCAGAAAGATACGAATGCCACACTAATCTCATGCCTACACGTCAGTGCTTATATACCCACATCAGAGTTATGCTATGTTGCATATACGCTGCAACAGTGTCCTCAAACAGAAATGTTTTCATGATCACCCCTTATATTTTGCTGTGGTTGATACTGACAGAGCAAGAAAAGAGCAGTGTGTTATGTTAGCCAAAATATTTTCTAACATAATCATGAAAACCAATTCAACCTGTGTCACACTGAAACATGTTTTATTTTTTTCCATTTCCTTGTAATTGGGAATGTGATCTTGATTTTTGTGTGAGAAGACAGGGAAAAGCTGTAACTGTGTAATGAGAATAGATGTGTATTAGGTGTGCAGTCAAACTAATTTTGTAATTAGGCTAATGATTGAAATTCATTAAAAAAATTTTGCAATAATTGGTACACAGTTAATGAAACTTTAAAATAATAGAAGTAGATCATGCCCTGGTAGAATAAACATGAAAATAGAATCTATGACTTGTAGATATTTTCTTTTGAGGTTTCAGTATAAGCAGTACTTATGGGAAATGGTCGCAAAAATTAAAATAGCATTTTTTCCCCTTTTTCCTTGCTTTCAGCTCACTGCCAGCATGTCTTTGAAGTATGCTGGCCATGTGGGAATGTTGTATGCTTTTTCTTTGATAATAGTTCATTTCTTCAATCATTATCCGTCACAGTTATGATAACAGTCATTTCTTTGTGGTGGCTAGTTTCAGACAATCGTCTTTGTTCTCAAACCAAGGACTTGTGTAATAATACAGTTCCCATCAATGTACATGTGAGTAACCAGATGTGCATTATTCCTCACCATTAGCCATTACATAGATACAACATGATAAACCTCATATGAGCATACAGTATGAGTTATTTCCAATCGAATGGAGCAAACTGAAGCTACTCTAGTCACTTTGTAACCTCTTCAGAGGTCTCTAGAAGTAATACTTCAGAGCCTCACATGCAGTTGTTTGTGAGGTTGTGCCACATCACTGGTAGCGACATAAACATCACAATTAGTATGATCCTGTTGGCAATATGTAGCAACATTTGAACTGGGAGATTATTTCAAATCTAACTGTGCTTGGTGAGTCAACAAACAGTTAAATGTTTAATACAGTCATCTAAACGCAGGCAGTTGTATCATAATAGAACAGATACATGAATTACTCGTAGTGCAGTGGATTTAGATTTAGAAAGAGACAATGATACAGGAATTGAGAATCTTGTTGCAACTGAAATGGTATTCTGTTCAAAAGCAGAATATCACCTGACAAATAAATGGTTTGAGTAGATACAATGACAGACCAGCATGTGAGTGAACACCAGCACCAAAATTCAACTGGTAGACAAAAGTCAGTAATATTATACTAAGCGTGTTGGAATCGAATTTAAACCACTAGGTAGATAGTGTACAAGATACAGAACTTAGGTATCGTAGTTTCAGAAATTTAACAGTGAACAGACGTTCAGTCATATGTGGTCTTCATAATACTTATATAATTACATAATTCTTTCTGAAGTTGAGAATTTAAGGAATGAACAGTATTTAAAGAAGAAAGTTCCATATTCTTTGTACAATGTAAATAAAAACGACTCTCTGAAAATTAGTTTACAAACACTAGCAGCATAACTGGTAATAGAAAATGTTTTGAGAGAAATATGGACTTTATATTGTAGGAAATAGTTGGACACATTTTGCAGAGCACATTGAGTTTCACAGGCAGTATGGGCTAGCATTATCCTGTTGGAACAACACATCACCTTCCTGCTGCAAGAACAGGAAAACAATAGGTCTAACAACATTCTGCATGTGCCAAGCACTGGTTAGCGGCCCCTCCAGAAACACCAAAGGTGAACGAGAGTTGTAGCTTATCACACCTCAGACATTAAGACCTGGGGTGGGGCCAGTGTGCCTTGGGTGAATGCACTCTGTGAGACAGCATTCACCAGGTCTACGTCATACGCACAAACGACCATCACCTGCATGCAGGCAGAATCTGCTTTCGTCGCTGAAGACCAGGGCATGCCATTCCATCTTCCAAGTGATCCTCTGAAGGCACCAGTCGAGCCGTGCACGTTGATGCTGTGGTGAGAGGGAAGACGGGTTGGAGGTGTGCATTCCCATATTCCTACTTCTAATAACCAGTTCACAAAAGTTCATGTTGACATGTCTGGGCTCACAAACCCTCTCATGTCTTCTGTGATAGCTATCTGCCACTGCTGTCCTTACAGTACAATGATCCTTCTGGGCATCTGTGCTGTGTGGACATCCAGAACCATGTTTGCATGTGAGAGAATGTTCATGTGACCACTGACCAGTATTGTTGCACATCTGATGCAGCATGTCCAACTTCAGTGGCAATTCTCCAAAAGAACCATGCGGCCACTCAGAAGGCTACAATTTGACCCCTTTAAAACTCAACTCAGTTGCCTGTAGGAAGCACGAGAGTGTCTCAGTGGTATGGTTGCCTGTGTGCTTCACATGTTTTCACCAAATTGAGCCTTCTGCCTGTGAGCATTTCCTGTTAGAGGATATACACAGATGGCACTCTGGTAGCTATGCCACCACGCTGTTTTTGGTGGATGACATTTAAAACATTTTCAATACATCAACTCGCCTTCAGGTGGCATATGCCATCATCAGATTTTTCATCAGACCAAATTTGAAGTCACCTTTCCATGTGTACTGTTTCTTCCTTTTCTGCTAGTTTGCATTAGGTCAACACAGTTATTCCTTGAAATAACACATTATGTCTTTGTACCCAGAGATTGAAAAGCTGTGTAGAATAAAATGAACTATTTCGTTATGTTCCAAATTATGTATGTCTTTGGGATATTTCTCATATATTCTAATTATATTCTTGGCAGATCATACACCACCATAATCACTTTTTGCTATAGATGGCTTTTCTTTTTTCTTACGTGATATTTTTAGTTTTAATTTGTTCTGTTAAATTATTTGTTGAGTAAGCCATGGACATAATGACTAAGCATACTTTAGCTTGTAACGAATAAGGAATGTTCTGAATTTTATAAGCTAATCAAGAACAATTTCTTGAGCTTTAAAATGCAAAAGTAATGGAAATTAGTCTTTATTTATTTCCCAGTAATTACAATATTATATATTTATGGAAATTTTGTAAATACACTACATATTTTTGTGTGTTTTACTTAATCTTATTATTAACAGCTTTTTTTGTGTGTGTAATGTTTCTCACTGTGTGCTTTCCGCATGTTTTCTGTTTAAACAGTGACAACAAATAAGAATGCTTTGATTGTCACTCAGTGTAATTTATTAAACATTCTTCAGACACATTGCTCTCAGTGTACAAATTACCTTTATTTTCTTTGTTTAAATATATGAGTACTGTCATTTGAATAACTATCATTTTTATATCCTTTAGTTTAGTTATTAGTTCCTACTGATCAAGTAACTTTCATGTACCATAAATGATTTTGTTAATGGGAAGAAGAAGAAATTTTGATTCAGATAGTGTAGAAATATCAGTTTTTATTAGTGTGATCCAATGTCATTGTATTTTGCTGTTTAGTTAGATTTTCTTTGCGTATTTTGTTTCTTGTAATTTAGTATCATTATAAGAAACACACTGTATTGAAAACAAATGTGGGTTATCAGAGGGTTATATCTTCTAGTGTAGAAGAAAAAAAAGTGTAGTCCATAATAAACAAGACATAGTTTACAAGTATGTAACATTGTGAAAGTAATTGTAATATTAAGATATTTCAGTTTATGGATCTGTCACCAGTAATTGTCTGGGCCTAACCCTGTAACTAATCAGGAAGAAATACTTATCGCTGATAGTTTGAAGGTTATACATGTACTTTATATGTAATTTTATTTGTACTTAATGAGTTTACTGTTACAAGAAATTAAGTTCATAGCAAGTTTCTTATATTTGTTACGCGCTACTGTATGCATAGTATTCATGTGTAAGCTGTTTTTACATTTAGGCGATTAAAATTTGTGGGAACTACTAGTTGTAGATTTTAATGTCTTAGTTTTCATGCATCCTAGCATGCAGACTGTGCATGAGATTGGTAGCAGGTTGCCAGATAAATCCAAAGCAATGATCGTACTCACATTTACACATTATTCGTGGTAATCATGCATTCTGCAATTTTGGTGTTGTTTTTAGCTAAATTTGAAGTTTTTATCAATATTAAGAATAGTTTATGATCTGTGTTCACATATAATTAATAGAGCAATTTACATGTTTTCCAGAGCCACTGTTGAACTAAGTCAGGTGACCAAAAAAGGAAAAGTTGGAATGGTATGTATAGCACAAATTTCAAATAATAATAATATACCTCTCTAAAAGAACCTTGATCTCAGCTTGAATGACTGCTATGTTATCTTATCTATCATGTTATTTACTATGGTAGTAACAAGTGAATTTAAGGAAAATTAGTATTTTCTAATGTGTAAATAGAAGATAAAAGTATCAGTTATTATTAAATTGGTTGGGGTGTCAGAATAAAGTTTAAAATGATTTGCTATGTAACTCTATACAGAGGGCTATTTAGTGGTGTGCAGCCTCTACAGAACTTCATGATGACTGAACTGTGCTTTTGTTTCCCTATCCCTGCCCCTTCTCCCCCGCCCTCAAATCCCAAATTTCCTTATAGTAGTAGTTCCCATTGTTAGTGCCTTAATGTGCTAATTTGTATGCATTGGGAGGTTAAATAATGTGTCATTTAATTTTTATGTCATATACTGTATTTATATTTGATAATATAATGAAAAGGATAGTTGCTACTCACCATATAGCAGAGATACTGAGTCTCAGATAGGCACAACAAAGTCACTATCAAACAAAGCTTTTGGCCAAACAGGCATTCATCAGAATAAATGAGACACACACACACAGGCTGCCAAGGCCACACTGTGAGCAGCAGCGCATGATGGGAGAAGCAGCTGAGTGGTGGGGATAAGGAGTAGGCTGTGGCAGCCAGAGGAAGGTATAGTAGGGTAGGGGTAGGGGACGGTAAAGTGCTGCTTGAGGGAGCATATAGGAATAAAGTGGGAAGAGATTAGGGCAGCTAGATGTAGATGAGATGTTAGGCAGAGGGGTCGGGAGGGATGGGTGGGTGGGGTGGCAGCGGAAAAGGAGAGAAGTAAAAGGACTGTGGGTGGGTTGGTGGAATAGAGGGCTGTGTAGTGCTGTAATGGGAACAGGGAAGGTTATAGGTGGGTAAGGAAAATTACTAATGAAGATTGAGGGAAAGAGGGTTACAGGAACATAGGATATATTACGTTTCCACTGTAGGGACTGGGGGAAGGAGAGAAGGTCTAATAAGTCCTGCATTATTGAATTTAGGAGTGGGGCAAAAGGTGAGGCCTTTGAGAAGGACTGATACTTTTGTGGACCTTAGGCTTTTGGAGGAATGGTTCATGACTGTGTTTCGGGTCTCTTTGGGTTCTTGATTCTGTATGGTGGTAGAAGGTAGTTTTTGAGGGTGGGGTAAATGTCGTAGGTCTGCAAGGCAGGGTTCGTCAGCTGTGAGGGGATGTGGAGGAGGTTTGGATGCTGTTATAGAGGCAGTGGACAGTGGTGGTCCAAAGTGGGAGTAGGAAGTGAGCAGGGTGGAGAGTTTTGAGTTGGCATTTTGCATGCTGCTCTAGTTCCCGGAGGGCAAGAGTTTCATCGTGTGATATGGAATCCAGGAATCTGGGATTGTATACCAAGAGAATTTTACAGGTGGAGAGGAGGTATTGCAGGGTGGTTTGGGCCTGATTGATATGGTTTTGCAGGACTGTGTTGATGAGGGTTACGGACTGGCAAAATCTGAACAGATGGAGGTCATTGTGGAAGGGGAGGTTGCATCCTGAGATGGGTAATGTGATGGTAAAGCCATTTGGGGAGATACTATGAGACAAGCAACACTGCAGAAAAAGTATGTGGGACTGGGTTCTGGTTAGGGATAAGGAAACATTTCTGTGTGGAGCAGATGGATGGAGCCAAGGATTAATAGTGGAGGATAAAAACGTGTAAAAACACTTAAATAATGTAGAAATACGTCTGAAAAAATACACCAAACATGGGGAAAAATTGTGAAAAGGATGAAACAGATGAAGTATGTGGAAACAAGCTGAAATTTCAGGGAGTAGGCCAATGGTGAAAGGCAAAAACCAACAGAAATCAACATGAAAACTGAGAGATCAAAGAAAAAATAAATAAAAAGATTGTAATGTGGATCTTAGATCTGTGAAGAAGGGGGCTGAATATGACCAGATTAGGTGACGTATGGGATAGGTCTTGCATCTATGTCTATTACAGGGATATGAACCATGAGGCAAGGGGTTAGGAGCGGGAGTTGTGTATGGGTGGAAAAGGATAGTGTGTGGGTTCAGTGGGCAGCGGAATACCATTGTGGGAGGGGTGGGAAGGATAGTGGGTAAGACATTTCTCATTTCAGGGCATGACAAAAGGTAATAGAGACCCTGGCAGAGAATGTGATTCAGTTGCTCCAGTCCTGGGTGGTACTGAGTCACGAGGGTAATGCTCCTCTGCAGCCAGACAGTAGGACTTTGGGAAGTGGTCGGTGACTGGAGAGAGAAGGTGCAGATCTGTTTTTGTACAAGGTTGGGAGTGTAATTACAGTCTGTGAAGGCCTCAGTGAAACCCTTGGTGTATTTTGAGAGGGACTGCTCATCACTACAGATACAGCAGCCATGGGTGGCTAGACTAGTGGAAGGGACTTCTTGGTAATGAATGGGTGGCAGCTGCCGAAATGGTGGCATTGCTGGTGGTTAGTAGGTGCTGGTGGTTGTTTTTATGTTGTAACACTGGACTTTCATTGCTGAACTGACTGTAAGCTAATTAAATGAGAGAGATCTCGTGTTACATCTTAACAGACACATGTAGTTTGAGAAATATATCTGGGCATAACATGGCAAAGCAATATGAAATGGAATGATCATGTGAGGATTGTAGTAATAAAGGTGAATGGTTGACTTCGTTTATTGGGAGAATTCTAGGAAAGTGTAATTCACCTGTACAGGAGACCACTTGTAGGATGTTAGTGTGAATTATTATTGAGTATTGATAGTGTTTGAGATCTGTACAAGGTCGGATTAAGGGAAGACATTGAAGCAATTCAGAGACAGGCCTGCTAGATTTATTACTGGTAGATTCCAATAACACACGGGTGTTAATGGAGATGTTTCAGGAATTTAAATGGGAATCCCTGGAGGAAAGGCTACATTCTTTTTGAGGAACTCTTTTGAGAAAATTTAGAGAACTGTCATTGTTAGCTGACCTCAGAACGATTCTGTTGACTCCAATATAAACTGCGTGTAAGGATCACGAGGATGAGATACAAGAAATTAGGGGTCATAGGGAGACATATAGATAGTATTTTTTCCCTTTTCTATTTGTGAGTGGAAGAGGAAAGGGAATGACTAGTAGTAGTGCGGAGTACCCTCTGCCATGTGCCGTAAAGTGCATTATGGAGTATCACTGTAGATGTCGATAGTAATTTGTTGTACCATGTATTATTGTTGTGTCTCTTATTTCAGAATACCTATACTGCCTAACTGCTGCTTCTTGACATTATGGCGCTTCTGTAACTTCATAATACAATGACTAATCATTGCAGATTATCAAAATGAAGACTAGTTGTTACACTTGTTTACAGTGTATGGCATAAAATAACTGTTACAATTGATGCAGCAAAATTAGTAGCAGATTAGCTATGAGTTTGCTTTGTTATTAAAGTATTCAAAATATTTTCAGTGGCTGACTTTAGAAGGAGCAAAGCGTGGCATGGTACATGTTCGTATGACCTGGTTAACTCTGAGTAAGGACAAGAATGACCTCGCAGCAGTAAGTATGTTTGTATTGTATAGTAATTAAAATTTTGTAACATCAGATTGATGGAACTGTTTCTTAGTTTTATTCATAATAACAATAATAATAATGGTGAGGTGAATTTGGAAAATCTCTAGAATAAATTTGCACACTAAAACATTCTCCTTTTGTTTGATAACTTAATGTGTGTACAGTTTGAGACTAAATACTGGAGAGTCTAGCTCTGGCATGAAAAAAGTTTTGAAATTTAGTGGCGGATTAATATTTTCTGAGTAAAATGTTAAAATTAATTTGTTACCCTGTGGTTTTTACAAGAAGAGTAGGTATGAACTTTGACATTTCTCATTCTGTTACATGCAAGTTTTGAACTTAGTTGCTCAAAGGCAGCTGCAGATTGTGTAGCTTGAAATTTAACAGTTAGTTACAGTGAGGATAACCATCGCCAAATCAACTAATTGTAGAGTATACGAGAGGAAACCAAGCTTTTTATCAGTCTGACATTTATCATCCTCATGATAACCACCAAAAGGCAATATTCTGCTTATCATTAATATCTGATGGGTCATATGTAACTCATCATTTTAGAGTATACTATACATTGCACTTCCAATGATGATTGGAGGAAATTATTTTATGTTGTCATAAATTTTGATATTGCTGTCATCTATTCACCTTTATTGGTTTCTAGGTTAATATATGATTCCTTCTTAATTTCTCAGAAAGGTCCTTTTAAATGCCTCTGATGAAAATTGGCTATGTCCACATAATAATGGCACCCACACAGTTGTAGTAACCTCTCTAGACCGAGCGAGGTGGCGCAGTGGTTAGACACTGGACTCGCATTCGGGAGGACGACGGTTCAATCCCGCGTCCGGCCATCCTGATTTAGGTTTTCCGTGATTTCCCTAAATCGCTCCAGGCAAATGCCGGGATGGTTCCTTTCAAAGGGCACGGCCGCCTTCCTTCCCCGTCCTTCCCTAATCCGATGAGACCGATGACCTCGCTGTCTGGTCTCCTTCCCCAAACCAACCAACCAACCAACCAACCTCTCTAGCCCCCTCCACTTTACTCCTTTACTCTCTCTCTCTCTCTCTCTCTCTCTCTCTCTCTCTCATATATCTCAACTGATGTCAATGTCATAGCAATGGGGGAAAAATGTGTAACTCTGTGTCCATTCAGAATATTGCAACACTGGTCTAACCATTCTATCAGTTTAAATTTTTTTTTAAAATGATGACAGATTTCAACAGAAAATGAGTTTGAAAAATCTAATCGTCTTAATACTAGACAAGTTTTATTTGCTCAAATCACAATAAATATTTACATAGACATTGAGTTTCAGCAATTTAAATTGCCAACCTCAGATCATCTGCGTACATCAACCACTGTGCCACTCAGTGTAATGCACTGTCAACTACTCAAAAACATTTTGGAAGCATCTCACTGAATAAGGCACGCAAGTGTAACATAATACATCATATAATTAAACCATATTTATGGTATCATGCACAAAAGTTTCTGATAAAATACATTTGCTTTACTGGGAATTGTTTGCTGTGTCTTATTGACAGCTGACGGCACACCAGCTGTTAATACAAACACAGCAAACCATACCCTGTGTACCAAATGCATTTTATCTGAAATTTTTGTGAGTGTTTACCACAAGTATGGTTTTATTATATGATACATGATGTTACACTGGTGCATCTTCAGCAACAAGTTGCTCCCAAATATATTCATCGAGTAACACAGTGGCTGTTGTATGTAGATGATCTGAAGAGGGCAATTTACATTGCTGAAACTAGTTGTCTCCATATGTACACTATGTGATCAAAAGTATCCAGATACCCCCAAAAACATACGTTTTTCATACTAGGTGCATTGTGCTGCCACTTACTGCCAGGTACTCCATATCAGCGACCTCAGTAGTCATTAGACATCATCAGACAGCAGAATGGGGAACTCACGGACTTCGAATGTGGTCTGGTGATGTGGTGTCATACGTCTGTACCGAGATTTTCACACTCCTAAACATCCCTAGGTCAACTGTTTCTGACGTGATAGTGAAGTGGAAACGTGAAGGGACATGTACAGCACAAAAGGATACGGGCCGACCTCATCTGCTGACTGAAACAGACTGCCAACAGTTGAAGAGGGTCATAATGTGTAATAGGCAGACATCTATCCAGACCATCACACAGGAATTCCAAACTGCATCAGGAGCCACTGCAAGTACTATGACAGTTAGGTGGGAGGTGAAAAAACTTGGATTTCATGGTCAAGCGGTTGCTCATAAGCCACACATCACGCCAGTAAAGTCCAGACAACGCCTCACTTGGTGTAAGGAGCGTAAACATTGGACAATTGAACAATGGAAAAACGTTTTGTGGAGTGACAAATCACAGTACACAATCTGGCGATCCAATGGTAGGGTGTGGGTATGGCGAATGCCCGGTGAACATCATCTTCCAGCATGTGTAGTAAAATTCGGAGGCACTGGTGTTATGGTGTGGTCAAGTTTTCCATGGAGGGGGCTTGCGCTCGTTGTTGTTTTGCATGACACTATCACAGCACAGGCCTACATTGATGTTTTAAGCACCTTCTTGCTTCCCACTGTTGAAGAGCAATTTGGGGATGGCGATCGCATCTTTCAAAACGATCGGGCACCTGTTCATAGAGCACGGCCTGTGGCGGAGTGTTTACATAACAATAACATCCCTGTAATAGCCTGGCCTGCACAGAGTCCTGACCTGAATCCTATAGAACACATTTGGAATGTTTTGGAACATCGACTTCGTGCCACGACTCACCGACCAACATTGATACCTCTCCTCAATGCAGCACTCCATGAAGAATGGGCTGCCATTCTCCAAGAAATCATTCAGCTCCTGATCAAATGTATGCCTGTGAGAGTGGAAGGTGTCATAAAGGCTAAGGGTGGGCCAACACCATATTAAATTTCAGCATTACCAATGGAGGGCACGACGAACTTTTAAGTCATTTTCAGCCAGGTATCCGGATACTTTTGATCACATAGTGTATTTATTGAAATCTGGGCAAACAAAACTTCTCTGGTACAAATATTACATTTTTATGATCCAGAGACTGCTCTGCTGCTGGCTGTGTCAGGTAACCAGAAAATCAATTGATGAGAATTCTTCAGCAATTTCTTTCTTCTTTGGGTGTTAAGCTCTACATACTTTCTTTTCAAATGTTTGTATAGTGTGTAATACTTTCTGCAGACTTTGACAAAATTTTGCATCAAATCTGATGATAGCAGTTTCTGAACTGTTTTTCCCACTTTGTCCTCTGTTTGAAAGTACTTATTGCCTAGGAACCTTTTTGTAACCGGGGAAACATGTAGTAATCCCTGAAATAAGATGAGGACCATATGGGACTTCATGTCAGTACTGCCAACCAGAGTTTCAAAACCAATGCCAGCAGACAGGAGTCTATAGCATCCCTTTTGGTTAGAGTCACAATGTTTTTTTAAAGGTTACATAAAATTCTGCTTTCTTTCTTTCTACTTGTTTCTGTATAAGTCCTTCAGAGAAGATCTATCTAAACCAAAAGACATTTACTGTATTAATAGAGATGGTGTACTTGTTTCTCACCCTGCCTCCTACAGAGAGCTTTCCAAGCAAGTGCTTGTTTGATTCAAGGATCATGGCAAACATCTGTCTCTTTCCACATTACAGGGTGATTTGGCAGTTCATCACTTTCCTCCTGACTTTAGACAGAAAATGACAAGGTTCTGGCACATCTGTTCACTTCATGTTATTGCTATCAGCGAAGAGGAAACATTCTTGAAGCTCAGATTTATGAACAAAACATCATTAAACTGTGTCAAGACATTGTTTCAAACAGCAGTTAAGGACAATTTGTGATTCCCTTTTGTTGAAATAACTCTAAAAGATTTTATGGCACCAAGGCTGTTGACAACCACATGTATGCTGTTCACTTGCTGTAATTATCCAACAGGAAAATGGTGCACTTTTTGTCATTGATGTGCATTACCAGAACTATGGATGCCTATTGACTTGATACTGCTTTTTCGGTTTGTGACAGTTGTTTCTATAACAGTAATTTTCTTTGTTACAGGCATTGCAAGAAACACAAATGCTGAGAGTTACTTCCATGAGCACTGCTGTCCTGGTTGTTTTTGTGGATTCAATTAAAAACCTGCCTGTGAGTGACCCATGTGAAAAAATTCTCTCTCTCTCGTGTATGTGTGTGTGTGTGTGTGTGTGTGTGTGTGTGTGTGTGTACACTACTTCTTTACATTGTATCTGCCTGACAGTAAAACAATGTTGTTAGTATAATGTGAATAAACTGTGTGTAATAAACCTATTCAAGTTGAACAATTTAATGACTCCAAACATTTTTTTCATAGAAATGTTGCACTGCACTTCACATTTGGATGACTTTTATTGTAATAAAACACAGGCCACAAGCTGACTGTCAGTACCATTAAAGATGCAACTTTTGGCCAATGCATGTGAAAATGGTGAGGAATACGGTCAAATGAGGCACTAAAGAAGGGGGTGTGGTGATTAGTTGCTCCTTTGTAGGTTACAGTCTCTTAATTTAACACTGCCAACATACCTAAAGAAATTCAAGAATTTATTTAAAACAAGTTGTGGTGGCAGTAGCAAAATGCATGCTGCATAATGTCATTTCATGTTTTAATGCCATGTTGGCTATGACAGAGTAACTAACGACTAACCTTGAGTAAAACAGTAATGCTAAGTCCTGAGAGGTACCACCAGATGGTGGTCTCCAGTGCATGATGTCAGTTAGACGTAATGTCATAGGATCCCACATGTGTATAACATTAGAATTAACATAGGTAATTTAACTTCAAAGGTAGTATGCACCAAGTAACTGTAACAGCAAAATTATACGTAAGAGACACTGTGTGATGTAAAGTATCATAAATGGTGATCTACAACATTGGAATAATTCATTGTTGTCGTGTTTTTGATGGAATGTTGACATAATACGGTAGATGAAATATTAACAGATTACATCATACAAGGTATATAACAGAATTGCCTTTAGAGGAAAACTACACAGTCAACATTTACAGATAAACAAAGTAGGATTTGACCTTATTGGTCGATTTCCTTGCAAGCGAAGGATGACAGAACTTAACAATTATATAATAGAAAACTGCGAGCATGTGAGGAATGAGTGTGTGACAAACCGCTAAAGGGGGAAGGAGGTTAGAAGGAAAGGAGAGGGAGAGGTTAATGAACATGTATTATGGTGGTGCTTAGCACAAGACGCAACAATAGGGGGAAAAATTTCCAGGGGCAGACAAATATCAGAATATGTGAAACAGATTGAGGAAATGTAGCATGCAGAGATGAAAAGATTCATCCAAGTGGGAAAAACAAAGAACAGCATTAAAACAGTTGAACGGCATGTGAGTATTAAATCATCAAATTTTGAATTGAATATGAGGAGGACAGGAAAAAAACTTTTATTGCACATTCCAAGTTGATGCCACAATTTATTTCTTTGTTTACTAGTTGTGTAACAATGTGAATAAGAAATTTACTCTTGCCTATGTGGGGTGAGAAGTGAATTCAAAAACCTATGCATTGTCCTAGTATCAGTAGACTGATAGGCACTGATTGTGTACTTTGATGAATCAATAAAAAGGCTGCACTGGCATCTAATGTTTCTTGAAATAACATGGAGACTTTTGTGCTTTGGAGAACAAACGAGTAAAGTATACATAGGGAAAGAGACTAATTTGGAAATGTGGCCAAATCTGATTGTGAAATGGAAAGAGCAAATTAGTAATCAATCGAGAAATTGCATTCAGCACCACAATGATATATTAGCCATGCTGCCAATGGATGTGATACATAATTACCTTGCTCAGATCATTTAACCAACTGCTGTAAAGAACTTAGCACCTGTGCAAAAATAGACACTCTCATTTCTGTCCTGATATTTTAAGTGAGTTATCCACAATATCTCGTTTATCGTGTTGTAAATAGAGTTTGTCATATGCTGAAGAAAAGGTAGGGTAAGCATCTAACTCTATCCCTTTTTTCCTTACTTGAAATAATACCTTAACCCTTTGTTGCCTGACGGTACTTAAAAGTACCAGTAAGTTTTGACTCTCATTATTTTCTCGTGGTGCAGTTTCGTGATCTGAGAGCCTGTCGGTACGTAACAGTAACTCTTCTCTACTGTTTCATAGATGTTACTGTGCAATACATAGACCTCTCTGGCGGTCAGAGCTTGAAATTGTTTTTCGCGCGCTGCTGTGAAAACAGAAGATTGTATGTGCTTGTTTCCATGGTGTTGCCTGAATTTGTGCGCAATTTATTGAAACTTCCGTTGAGTTTTCCATTGTACGTACTTACTTTCTTTGTTTTTTTATAATAGTTTGAAGCATTACGTTGCAAGTGAATGTGAGAAAGTGGAAATTATAAGGCGGACTTATTAGTACCGTCAGGTTGTGCGAACACTTTATTGTAGCAACAATGCGTTACCTCTCACTAGTTGTTCTGTCCACTTTTTCTCAAACAGAAATCGGTAAATACATTTGCCTGTGGAACAATTAGAATAAACAGGAAAGGTTTGCCAGGGAATGTACCTAAAGAAAAATGTCTAAATCAAATCACAGAGATTGGCGACTCCATGTTGTCTTGTGCACAACGACCAGATAACAGGTATACTTGAAAAAAGAGACAGCATTGGTCGTATATTTTTACTATTGCAAAATCGATTTTCTGTCACTGAGTGACCATCTTCAGTGCTATATTGTATAACTTAAATTGGGATGCACTGTTGACACTATGCTTACGGCGTGATCGCCGTAAGCATAGTGTCAACAGTGCATCCCAATTTAAGTTATACAATATAGCACTGAAGATGGTCACTCAGTGACAGAAAATCGATTTTGCAATAGTAAAAATATACGACCAATTCTGTCTCTTTTTTCAAATCACAGAGAGTCATCTTTAGACCTAACAGTATTTCAATGGAAGGAAAATAAAGTAGTGTATTTTGCGTCAAACTTCCATGGCACTGAACAGAGCGTAGTGACAAGAAAACAGAAAGATGGAACTAGTATGACTATACCATGTCCAGTTATTGTATGTGATTACAATAAAGACATGGGTGGTGTGGATCATGCAGACAGATTACGTTCGACTTATGGTCTTGACAAGCGATCAAAGAAATGGTAGCACCGTCTCTTCTGGGGAGCAATACAAACTGCTTTTGTCAAAGCTTACGTCATTTTCAGTGATATACATGGGGCACTGCCACTGCTGGAATGCAGGCGTGCTGTGGCACTAATGAATGAACAGCAAGTGCCAAATCTCAAAAAGAGAAACTCTGGTAAAGATGAAATAACTCTCCCAAAGAGAAGGAAGGAAAACTTTTCTGTTCCGAAGGATGTACGTCTTGGCATCCGAGGAAACCATTTTGTAGTGTTCAGTTGTAAAAGAGGACGATGCAAATGTGTGCGAAAAATAAACTTCAGTCGAGACCTCATTCACAATGTAGTACATGTAAAGTGTATTTGTGCTGCAATGAGAAAAAGAGCTGTTTCCTACAATTTCATGAGGTATCACTAAATATGTGATATGTATATTCTGTCAAAAATGTATAGCTAAGTTACTATGTATTGTGAGGTTGCTCTAGGATAAATTTATGTGAAATTTAAAAAAAATATTTAGAAATATCATATTTCTGTTAATTAATTTTCTAATGTAAAAAAATTTAATATTTATGTGGAATAAAGCACAAGTTATAAAAATTGGAGCATTTTTCTGCGCATGTTGTGATTCTGCCCATGGAATCTGACGGTACTTCTGAGTACCAGGAGAGAACAAACTTGTGAAAAATAAAATAAAATTTTACAAAAAATCCTACCGTCATTTGAGGCCACAATAGCATAAATTCTGCAAAGAAAATGTTAAAAAGTAAGTTTTTTCTTATGTCAGGAAACAAAGGGTTAACAGTTTTTTTTTTTTTTTTTTTTTTTTTTTTTTTTTTTTTTTTTTTTTTTCCCAAATCACAATTCACATTGGAAGACATACAAAGGAAATATATTCCATAAACTGGATTAAGAGGTATGGCTGTATAAGAATAAGAGTGATCATAATTTTAATGTTGCTTGTATTATGCTTCTCAGTTTTGGTGAATAGCATGTCTAGTTTGTTATACTGTGAATCACTGTGCTAACATGATATATGTGGCAACTTACATTTGGATTGTTTAAACTATTGCAGAAAGCACGCACTACTAGTCTGCCAGATCCATATGTTACGTTGACAGTGGGAAACACTACAGAGCAGACTGTAAGTCAGTTCCGTACAGTTCACCCTGTTTGGGAACAGGGCTTTACTTTCCTTGTCAGCAATCCTGAAAATGACACACTTTATATCAAGGTATGTCTCATAAGTATGACTTCTCAAAAAGAAAAGAAAATTTAGTAAATCTTATACTCTTTTTCTTTGATAATTTCACTCATAGGGTTACCCCTTCCTCATTTCCTAACTCTATTTCTGTGATTTTTAAAGAGAAGGATGCTGGCCAAGTGAAACACAGTGCAGGACAGCTTATTTATGAATGATTATTGCGTGTTTTGATTACAATGAAACTAACCTTTTTGTGTTCTTTAAACACATCATCATGTTTCAGACAGTTAAAAGTTGACCCATTCCTTTTAGGGTGTGTTTGTTGTTCATAATCCACAATTGCTCTGAGGAAGCTATTTCTTGATTTAACCCTCTGGGTAACTGGTCAGATTCATATAGTAGGTTTTATATGGCTGTGGAGGACTTCGTTCTCTCCTTGTAACCACTTGCCTCCCATCGAATTTTTGGTGATCATTTCCAGCCAGCTGCTAGAGCTTATCACAAGGAGTAGGTTTCAGACAGATTGTAATCAGTCTGCTTGCCTCACTGATTGCTACATCAACACGCTTAGCATTGGTGGATTTGTGCATGACAGGGGAGGCAAGTTTGACACTGGAGTAGGAAACTCCCAGCGCTGTTGTATTAACCAGTTGTGATCTAGCATCTCAGTTTGAGCCTAAACTTTTCTCAAGTACATTGTTTCTGCATTTAAAATTTATGTTTGAAATAAATTAAATGCATTGATATGAAATTAAATGAATGGATCACAAATTGAAACATACCCAGATAGCCAAACTGGTGAGGACACATCTGACAAAAAACAGGAGATCTGTCTGTGATTTCAGGTTGCATCCAAATTTTCAGTTCTTATGACATATTCATTTAAATACAATAATTACCTCTACAGAGTCATATTCTAACTAGTTACATATCACTAATGATTTCTAGCAATTGTTGGGCATCAGCACTATATTCCTCATTGCTTAGAACAGCTGCTGCAGCACTAAATGTGTATGTTAAACAATTAAAATTATAGCATTGGTTTTCAACTGACACTTTACCATGCCACTAAAGATACCTTTGCCTGCCTTTTTGTATGGAAACTTTGATGGAAGTCTGTAGTCAGCTAAGAGATCTGCTTCTCATGGCCTCCATAGTTCTTCTATTAAGTGAACAGTGAATCATGGACCTAACAGTGGAGATCCACACTCTGCAATGTGTTTATACCTTTGTACAAGATGTCTGATCCCACAGTTTCTCAATGATACACCAAGAACTAGAAAGGTTTTTTTTTTTTTTTCTCTTGCCTTACTGTAAGAATCAATCCTTACATTTTCATCTTATCCAGCAAAAGAGAACAGATGACTACGTGTGCAACACTTTGATCTGAGCACTGAGGCCATGACTGTAAGAGGCTTTGGGACATGTCCTAGGTAAAACAACTTGCAAGGAGTTACATACAATAAACACAGATGAAAAAGGAAATAAAAATGATGATCAGTGAGTCCTAGATATCTACTTGATTTCAGCTGGTATCACATTCAAAATTCATGTCATACACAACTTTTCAGAGATTTGGGATTGCGTCAGTGTAAATTTCTTTGATCCATGCCTATATTTCATGTTTCTAATTGTCATGGATGCCCTGTAGCATTTACCTTACCTTGTGATGGTGTCATCTGTCAACAGAAGCAAAGGGAGGACATAGTCATGTATTTTTACGGTAGACTCATTATCATGAATTATCATTCATTATCAGTCTGAGACAAGTGGGCACATCTTCTTGGCTCAGATATTGATCTTATGTAGTCTGAATCACATTTTCCATGTTTCCTCAGCTCTTTCCCATACATCATTTAGCAACACAGCTGAACAACTCATCCAAATGTTCAGGGCACAGATGACGGACACACGCAACATTAACTGCCTTCTCTAAGAAAGCATGCCTACTGATCAGAGGATTCTATGCTTATCTGCAGACATTTAACTGGATACCTACCACTACCCTCAGGCCCAGATGTGTAACTGTGACAGTTGTTCTACACACAAACCATGTTTTCATTCAACTCAAATCTCACCACCACTTGTGAATGGAATTGGAAGAGCACTCGGTGAAAAGTTTTATGTACTCCATACCTTTTACAATGATTTTCAGTGTCGCATTCAGATGTTGTATAGCCTAAAATTTCTGTACAAGTAAATGTAATCAGTTGTGCTGTATTTCAGCTCAACAACAAAAATTAGTTGTGTAAGCAGATGACACAGAAAATCTTTTTAAAGGCTGAGTGAAATGTGTACAAAACCACTCAGAGCTGAATTTTTTCACAAAAATTGTGCATAACATCTGAGTTTGTTATGTAATAGGAATTGTCCATTAAATGTCTATTTGTTCTCTATAATCTCTCATTAATCCATGTTAGTAGTACTAGGTAATAATATCAAAAAGCTTGAAAATATTGCATATAAATTTTAGTGTAAATTCCTTATGTATTATGCATGATTTTGTTTTAGGCTATTGACAGTAAAACAACACAAGAACTTGGAGTGTTTGTGTACAATGTGTCTACACTTCTTCAGAAGATGGATATGGAAGTGGAGAAACAGCCATTTTCACTCAGTAAATCTGGTCCTGAAAGCACAATTTACCTGGCTATGCATTTACGGGTTAGTAGTTTACTGCTGTTCTCTCTTTCTCTCTCACTCTCACTCTCACTCTCACTTTCTACCACTACAATTTTCCAAAATGACAAATTCTTGTCCTTAAAAATATAATAAAGACTCATCAATATAATGCCCACATTTGATGTACATTAGGGTTATCTTAAGAAACCTGTAATTTACTACGTAGTATCAGCTCTGGGGCTTGTTGACACTATTATAACCCTGTGTTTTGAGATTTCTGTCATGAATTGCAGTAAATGTGAAAAGAAAAATATATTACTGTATTTAATCCAAACTTTTGATATTGAAAGTAAAAATAATGACTAGGTTATATATGGATAACAGATTTGAAGAGGTTGTACATTATTGTGTGTGCCAACTGAAAACATGAAATAGATTTCTGGGTAAAATGTCTGTTTTTTGCAAAGGCATCCTTAACCTGTAAAACTGTTTTACTCACTGCTTGAGTTATAACCAGTTGCATAAGATGCTAGCAATAGTATTGTGAAATGTTTGTACTTGTTTTAAAATTATCTCTGGCTCATTGACTACCATATATAAGAATTAAATTGTGTATCCAACTTACAATTACTTGCCTAGATACTGAAATATGAGGAAAAAGACACAAATGAAGAAGATGAAGAGGAACCCACAGAAGGAGGAGACACTGAAACTGACACTGCTACAGCACCTTTGTTGGATAAACGCAGTCCCACTCAATTATCTGAGGGATCTGAATCATCAGGTGACTTACGTATACGTTAACTATTAATTTTATTACTGTCTGTAATTTTTTGCTATTGAGTCTCTGTGTGTATTCCTCTGTGCTATTGTGACTTGATCGAAAATGCATAAAATTTTTCTTGCTCAGATTAACAGAAAGGGAGTTTAAAGACTTTTGGTAAAATGTTGTGTTTGTGGTTGACAGATTATCTGTTACAATTCTGGTGTTGTCTGTAAACATAGTTAATTTCCACTCATTACCATTTCTATCTACAGGCAGATCATTAGCAAAAATCAGAAACACTAAAGGATCCAGTACAGAATGCTTTTGGACTCTGTAATGAATAACGCCTTATTCATTGCAACAGCTACTCCTGATTTGCAATGCACAGCTTCTAAAATTACTTCATCCTTCCTGAGGTGAGACAGGATTTCAGCAGGTTACCTAATGGCCCCCTGATGCCATGCTGCTAGGCTTTCTCTTAAACCCTAATAGTAGTTGGTGATCCATTCAATTAAAAGACTTGAGTCAAATCACAGAAGATATGCAATGGTAAACTGTTCTTGTTTGCTGACTCAAATATACCATCCACAAATATATTAGCTGTACAGTTGATACATATTTTTGAAAACCAAATCCTCTTTTAAATCAGTCCTTATACACACGGGACAGTGAACCACCTATGAACTGAAACACATTTACTATGTGCTATTAGGCACACTCAAAGGGATGGCCAGTTTCTTGTTTGTCACATGAAAGCTGTGAACAATCCAGGAACCTGCTCGAACATGAGTGAAGCAAAGAAACTCTCAAAAGTGACTGTATACAAAAGTGTCACAGGTCACTGACTGTTGTGTCTCTGGGTTAGTGTCGGAGTGCCAACTTTGTGGCCAGAAAATTTATTATTTTTCCGGACACAGATTTTGTTTGGTGAACTTACATTACAAACATAGCATTATTGACGACAAGCACTTGTCTCTGTGGTTTCTAGATTATCTATGTATATAATTTTTTTTTTATACACGAACTAAGACAATGTTTAGAACATTCTACCAGCTGTATGTGATTACAATTGCAGAGAGATGGTGGAAACATGAAACCAGGAGATCCCACTGTTGTGTGATGTGAAAGCGCGGTGTTACATCGAGCTCAGATTGTGTAGTACCACCAGCAGACAAGCTAGTAACATGAAGGGAAGTGCTGGAAGACATCATCGGTATCAAAGTTTACAACATTAGCATGTATGTTTTCAGGGGTAGGCATGTTTCTTCATCTGAAAGGTGGTGTATATTTAAGTTTTGCACCAGTCAGGTAAGAGTGGCACTACTAGTGCCACTATGAGGATGCAAATCAGGTTTACTTTAAATACACATTATAATGGTCACAAGCATTAGTTTCTTTCGTGATTAGACGTGGTGAGTTGACGTTGGTCAAGAAAGCCTTTAATGTGACAAAGACGCCACTATCAACACCTCATTGAGTTTGAACAAGATCGTATAATAGAGCTATGAGGAGCTGGATGCTCCTTCTGTGATATTGCCGGAAGTCTTCACAGGAATGTAGCCATTGTACATGATAACTGTTGCAGTGGTCACAAGAACTTATGGTTGCAAGATGGCCGGGCTCAGAGTGGTGTCATGGCATTACCGATAGGGAAGATCTTTGTGTTCAGCATATGGCTCTGGCACATTTTACTGCATCTGCAGCAGCAATTTCAGGTGCAGTTGGCACCACAGTGACACAATCAACTGTTACAAATTGGTTAGTTACCTCAAGGACAGCTTTTAGCCAGACACGCTGTAGTGTGCATTCCACTGTGTGACTTCAGTGGTGTCAAGTGAGAGCGGGTGGAGGGCTGGTGTGTTTGCTGATGAATGCTGGTTCTGACTCTGTGTGAATGATAGTCCTCTTTTAGTCTGGCAGAGGCCAGTTGAGGACCTGCAACCAACCTGTTTCCGTGCTAGACACACTAGACCTACACTGGGAGTTATGGTCTGGAGTGCAATTTTATAGGACAGCAGGAGCACTCATAGTTATCCCATGCACTCAGACTGCAAATTTGTATGTCAGTCTGGTGATTACACCTGTTCTATTGTCATTCATGAACAGCATTCCAGTGGGGTGGATAACACTCGCCCACATACTGCTGCTGTAACCCAACATGCTCTACAGTGTGCAGACATGTTACCATGGCCTGCTCAAGTAGCAGATCAGTCTCCCATTGAGCACATATTAACCATACTCAGACAGCAATGCCAACTTCATCCACAGCCTGTACTAACAGTCCTGCATTGACCGACCTAGTGCAACAGGCATGAATCTCCATCCCACAAACTGACGTCTAATATCTGTACAACACAGTAATGCGTGCACATTTGTTTTCTTGCATTCAATATTCTGGTGGCTACACTGGTTATTAAAGTCCCAGCATTTCACATTTGGAGTGGCTTATATTGCACTTGAATTAACCTGTTATCTTCCTATGTTAATACTTAAATATGTTACCTGGACAAGTATGTTCCTGAAATTCAGTTGCTCTACATTAATAATTTTTGGTGTTCTGATTTTTTTTCTGTCTGTTTTGATTGCACAGTTTTGTCCACTATGTCCACAGTATTATTACACCTGGAAGTGAGGTCGTTTCAATTGGCTCATGTGTTTACCCATGCACTTTAAGACCATCAGAAGGTGCTCTGTTGTTCTAATGACCAAATCGCTTGCTCGTAACACTATTCAGACTTCCATATATTAGAGGGGGGGGGGGGGGGGGGAAGAGAGAGAGAGAGAGAGAGAGAGAGAGAGAGAGAGAGAGAGAGAGAGTGTGTGTGTGTGTGTGTGTGTGTGTGTGTGTACAGAGAGAAAAAACTGATACGTTTTTTTTGTTTTCTATAATGTCACCATGTGTTTCCAATTACGGCTACGGGGGGCCAAGTGAATAATATTGTCATTGGGTTGTTATAACTGCCTGTGTTTACAGTTTGGCATAGTCTACTGTGGCTGGACGTGTTACATTGTGTCAGCTTCCTCTATCCAAAAACAACAGTCTCATACTGAAATGGGCACATAAGCATTGTCTGTTACATGCGGAGTGATAAATGTACTGATGACATGAGTTCCCACTATATCAAGAAGTATTTGGACCCAAGGTACTGCCGGCCGGAGTGGCCGTGCGGTTCTATCTGGAACCGAGTGACCACTACGGTCGCAGGTTCAAATCCTGCCTCGGGCGTGGATGTGTGTGATGTCCTTAGATTAGTTAGGTTTAATTAGTTCTAAGTTCTAGGCGACTGATGACCTCAGAAGTTAAGTCGCATAGTGCTCAGAGCCATTTGAACCCAAGGTACTGCTTCTCCTTTAGGCAATTCCTCACGTTATATTTCAGCATGAAAATGCCTGGTTGCATGTGCCACCAAATGTACCTGATATATTGCCATCTGAATTTAGGCGGGATATGATTAGTGATCCAACATTGTGCATGTAACGTGCATCAGCATTATATTGTTTTAGGAAAAGGAATAGGAGCTGTGCTTGCACTCTTCATTTGAGCAGAAACTGCTTTTTATTCCAACAGTATTGTACAGTTTACAATACTGTATAGACACACTATCAATTTGTTCACAGTGGAAGCAAGTCCAGCAAAGGAGCCTGCTGTGAAAACTGAACTTGATCGTACTGAGTCAATGAAATCAGCTACAGAAGAAATTATAATACCAGCAGCAGCATCCCCTGGTGTGCAGGCTTCTCCAGACTTGCGCCAGCGAAGTCCCAGTGCTACCTCGTAAGATTTATTGTGTTTGTTTTTCTGTTAGTAATGTCTCTGTCTTAGTATAAGAATAGTATTTTACAATTTCAAGGGATGTAATACCTTCCTCCCTCCTTCCTCCCTTCTTCCCCCCTGCCTCCCCCTCCCTCCCCCCTCTGGCCCTCCCCCCCCCCTTCCCACACCCATAGTATTTATAGTATTTTACAATTTCAAGGGATATAGTACATTCTTCCCTCTTCCTCTGCCCCCCATCCCTCTTTCTATATGATGCAAGAAGAGTCTCTATTGACAACTGATATCATTTAGGGCTTTTCAGGTCTCCACCACATGACAGGAAACGATTGTTGATCAATATGGAGCTTATAATAGACCTGCCCAGAGAGTTTTGCATGTTAGCTCAGTGCTTCGGCTCAGGGAGACACACCAGCCCTGGATCGAATCCATCTGGTGGTGGATAAATGACTAGGACCAGTGCGCAGGCCAGCCTAAATGTGGTTTTGAGGTGGCTTCTGACATCTGACTAGATGGATACTGGGCCTCTACCCACATCCTGCCTCAGTTAGATGATTTGCAAACATTTAGAAAGCATTGGCACACTTTCACCTAGAGTAACACTAAATGCAGACAAATGAGGTATACAAATTCCATCCCTGTGAGGGTGGGAGGAGATGGCAACTGGGGGCTGGCAGCTAGCGACAGGAAGGACATCCAGCCATCCTGTACCACTAACATTGCAGAATTCACAAATTAACATGCTGACTTCATGAAGATGCAGGATAAATGTCAGTAAAAAGAACATATGGACTTACAATATATTGTGTGTTTATATCTTATTTAGAAAGATGAAATTATAAACACATAAATAAACTCTGTGAAATATGGCTGATATTGTTTTTGTGACTGACAAGTAAAAAATTCACTATCAGGCACCTTCATTGAAAAAATAAAAGAAAAGCAGTATGATAAGTGCTATTGCTTTTGTGAGATTGATGTGTTCGTGTGTGTTGTAAAGTAGCAAGTGTTCATCAAAAGATTTTCTTTCCATTCAACTGTGTGTGTCTTTGACTACAGTTGTTCTCAAATATACAGTATGTGCGCCCAAAAAGTAATGCCATGAATAAGTCATGATTCTGAAGCACAAAATTTTTTGGGGGCACATAGTGCTTACAGTATTCTAAAGAAGGTGCACCAGTAAAATTCTTCTTTATACTTAGTCAACAGCAACTTGATATAGTCCATTTGATGTGTTAGTCAGTGGGTGTAGGTACACTAAATGCAGATTGGTGTTCAGGGTTCTCCAGACTTGCACCAACGCAGTCCCAGTGCTACATCATAAGCTTTATTGTGTTCTTGTTTCTGTTAGTAATGTCTCTGTCAGCTATTACCTTAGCAATGGTAAGCATGGGGTTCATATTCTGGACAGGTACAATTGAAACACACAGCCAGCCATTAATTTATAAACTCAGTGAAGATAATTTTTTGAACATTGTGAGGTTTGATGGTGTGATAGTAGGTTATAGAATATTGTCCTGTATACTTCCTCAAGCTTGGAGTCCAGTACCAGCTGTGTCTTTTTTTTTTTTTTTTTTTTTTTTTTTTTTTTAATTTTGCAAACAATTAGCAAATCACAGTTAGTAGTTATAATGGTCATGTTGATGTTGTCCAAAGGGAAAACATAGCTGTTTTTGCTATGTCATTCAGGTGTAGGTATTTCCAGATTAACTAAAATGTGTGTCACTACCTGTAATAAAAATTCCAGTTTGAACAATCTACAGAAAATGCTAATGCATCAGACATGTTTGACTAAAATTATTGTAATTGTGATGATAGTTCGTTTCAGTTTGAATCCTGTGCTGCTTCAGCCTCATGATGATTTATATATGGCTGCTTGACTCATCAAATCCATTATTGCAATATATCATGTTTTTTTTCAGCTCATAAGATAGTACTGTTGTGAAAAGAATGTAGTATATAGTTCTCTAGTCTGTTACAAGATTATCTTGGTGAAGTTCTGACAATATTTTCGTGAGACAGCTGCTGGACATTTTCTGGGGACAACTGCTACGGTCACCTGAAATAGTTTAGGCTGTTATTTCAAGGAAATATTGTGGGAATTTCACATGGTGACCTTGTAGCATGCCCAAAGATGACACTGATGAGCCAAAACATTATGACCATCTGCTTAGTAGCTCATTTGTCCATCTTTGGAACAAAATACATCACTGATTCTGTGTATCAGGGATCTGACAGTTTGTTGGTAGGTTTGTTTATTTTCTATAACAGTTACACCATTTTAATGGTTGAAGAATCCTATATTTTTCTACATAAATACCATTTTGGTTGATGCACTTTTGTAGATGCTGTGGCAGTTTTACAATATCCATTTCATACTTGCTTGCCACCTTATCCTTTAGGAAGCACTGAATCTCATCTTTCATGTCATCATCAGAGCAGAACCACCATCCAGACAAATGCCCCTTTAACTTAGCAAACAGGTGATAGTCGCTTGGTGCCAAGACCTCCTTGTATTCCAGGTGAGTGATGAAGTTCCACCCAAAGTTTTGTTGGAGATAGGCAGTTTGATGGCCAATGTGTGGGCAAACGTTGCCATGGAGAATGCTTATGCTCTTGATCATCATTCCTTGTCTCTGGTTCTGAGTTGCCCTTCTGAATTTGTTCCATGTTTCACAGTATATGCCAGATTTATTGTTGTCTCAGCACACTGAATGTCAACCAAGAGTACCCCCTTCCATTCTCAAAACACAGTTCCCATGAGTTTACCAGCAGACTGTATGTTTGAATTTTCACAGCTTAAGTGAAGAGTGATGCTACCACTTGCGTGACTGTTGTTTTGTCTCGGGTGTGAAGTGGAATGCCCAGGTTTTGTCACCTGTGACAATCAGGTCCAAAGAGTTGTCCTTTTGTCTGCGTAGTGGTGATGAAATTCACAGGAAAAATCAAATTGCTGCTGTTTGTGATCATATCTCAGCATATGTGGTACCCATCTTGCACACACTTTCCAGTATTACAACTTTTCTGTTAAAATCCTATGGATGGTACTTTAAGAAATATCAAGAACCAGATTGCAGAGAGCATCAAGAATGATCCTCCGATCTTAACTCATGATTTCCTCAACCTTCACAACTTCTCATCAGAAACTAATGGCCTGCCACTCCTTTCTTTGTGATGAATTTCAGTACAACCTGCTGTAAACTCTCTACACCACTTGCAAACGTTTTTGACAGTCATGCATGACTGTGCATACACCTTCATCAATTGGCAATGAATTTCAACTAGTTTAATGCCTTTTGCAGTGGGAAATAGAATAACTGCATGAACTTTGCACATGATGGTAGTGTTTAATGTGAGCTCCATTTTGAGAGGCTGCCAAGCCAAGACTGAGCATCAAAGCGAAGCTTGCACATCCTTATTTGGGAGTGGGAGAAGCACCAATCATGGCCATGTGGCCAACAACCACATAAACAGTCTCTCTGCATCCCCAATGCACTGGAGAAGTTACTTTTGGGATTGCCTTATATGATGAGATAATATTACAGACTGATATGTTGCTAAGTATCATTCATGTCCTCTTTAAGAAGATATTCAGGTAATATTTTTTTCTGACCTTACCAATTCCTGAATAAGCTGTCAGGTCTGAAATATTCCTTTCATGTATTGATCTCTTACTCCTGTCAATGTAATCCAGTTTTTGCAAATAGACCTTTTTTTAATGTTCCTCAGTCCTTATTTTATTGTAATAGAAAACAGTTTTGTGTTACATTTGTTCTTGTTGGCATTTCAGGGCTTCATGTTGAGACCATAGCTGCTGTATAAACTTTATTGAAATGTGCTACTAGTTTCAATCTGTGGGCTATCTTCTGGCACTGGACAAAAAGTTGTTACAGTCACTCACTTTCTGATATATTAAACATAGTTGCCATAATATTGACATAAATAGGCAGACATCAGTATTTATGTTACACATCAGTAACACACTTTTGTTTTTACTTGTCTGTATGGTATTGTGTTGCAGGTTTTCTATGTCTCTCTGATTGGAGCGAGCTCAGTGACCACCAGCAATGTGAGAACTGCAGTTCTAGGATAGGTCTGGCAAAAAATGTATATGCTGCCTTTGCAGTGGAGTACAGATGTGTCCAGTTATCAGAAGTGTGTTAGTGACATATAATCTAAATATTGTTGTTTGTCTTATTTATGTTTATATTAAGACAACTGTGAAATACATCAGAACTACTTTTTGTTGAGTGCCAGAAGATGTTACTCAAAGAGTGAAACTAGTTGCACATTTCAGTATAGTTTATGAGCAGCTGATGGTGTATAAAAATGTCTTTCATTAAACATATTGCAGCTGTGGAGCCCCACCTTGGAAAACTATATCTGCAAAACCTGTACTTTTGATGAGGAGTAATGAAGTGCAGTTAACTGAGTCAATAAATTAATAGTTAGTTATTTTTTATTGACTTCATCTGACTTTACACTATTGCATGAAATTATTTCATTTGTTCCTGGCAACACTTGAGTAAATGAAAGAACTGTGAAAAAAAGGTTAGTGATATTAGGTTGTTTGAGTCTAAAGAGGTTACACACTCCACCAGATTACAGCTGACACACTGAAAATTTCTATTAATTTTTGCAATAATGAAGGTTCATTAACCTTGTACAGTAACTCTCAGTTGTCTTCCACATGCTGCGTCATATAAGGGGTATCTTCTTTACTGTAGTCATCTACCTGTAGCTATGATTTCGGATGACTCTAGAGTTTTATAAAATCAGGAATAATAATGCTTTATGAAATCTAATCTGCTAAATTTCATGTATGTATATATTTATTTCTCATGGAACCACTGTAGCACTGTTCCAGCCCATGGCCCTTAAAGCAGATATGCACTGCCGTCTCTTCCATAAACTTGGAAATTGTTCTCATTATAATCATTTTTAAATGAGTTCTGTTGTTGTTCACTACACATACACTATATGATCAAAAGTATCTGAACACCTGGCTGAAAATGACTTAAAAGTTCATGGCACCCTCCATTGGCAATGCTGGAATTCAGTATGGTGTTGGCCCACCCTTAGCCTTGAAGACAGCTTCCACTCTCGCAGGAATGCTTTCAGTCAGGTGCTGGAAGGTTTCTTAGTGAATGGCAGCCCATTCTTCATGGAGTGCTACACTGAGGAGAGGTATCACTGTCGGTCGGTGAGGCCTGTCATGAAGTCAGCATTGCAAAACATCCCAAAGGCGTTCTGTAAGATTCAGGTCAGCACTGTGCAGGCTGGTCCTTTAGAAGGATGTTATGATCATGTAACCACTCCACCACAGGCCGTGCATTGTGAACAGGTGCTTGATCGTGTTGAAAGATGCAATCACCACCCCCGAATTGCTCTTCAACAGTGAGAAGCAAGAAGGCATTTAAAACATCAATGTAGGCCTGTGCTGTGATAATGCTCCACAAAACAACAAGGGGTGCAAGCCCCCTCCATGAAAAACACCGCCACACCATAACACAACCGCCTCCAAATTTAACTGTTGGCACTACACCCACTGGCAGATGTTCACCAGGCATTCGCCATACCTACACCCTGCCATCGGATCGCCACGATTCCTCACTCCACGCAACATTTTCCCACTGTTCAATTGTCCAATGTTTATGCTCCTTACACCAAGCGAGGGGCGTTTGGCATTTACCGGCGTGATGTATGGCTTACGAACAGCCACTCGACCATGAAATCAAAGTTTTCTCACCTCCCGCCTAACGTTCATAGTACTTGCAGTGATTGTAAGAGTGTAAATGGAAATTCTTTTTTTTGTTAAACATGGCATTTGTCAGAAAAAGCAACAGTATTTGCAGTTTTGAAGTCAAATTTTATAAACATGACTTACCAAGATATGCCTTTTCGTTGAACATATCCTAATTTTCACTTTCTGTTTCACATGTTTCTCCTGCTTTTCCAACATTTCCTTGTTATCTATTTTCTCAAACACATACCATTTGTCATGCTAGTCATTTCATGTATCATGGAAGATTGAAGTTGTTACGAAAATATTCATAGAAACTATTTTTCTGGAGAAATGCTTTGGCCTCTTAATGTATCTGAAAAGGGTTAATACATTTTTGGATGTATCAAAATCTGCTGCAAAGTACTTTTCTGCAGTATCCTTAAGAGTATCACAAAATATCACACAAGGAAATGAATTTGTGTGTTCAGTTATGAATTCTTTCTGGCATTCTGGCACCTTCGTAGCAAGCGTATGCTTACACCTTTTGTCATCATCTAGTGCATTGTGTTAAATTTGGTTCTTTGTCACTTTCTTCATTATGGGGTCAAGAAAAATTTCTGACAAACCACACAGCACTAGCCCTGTTTTCTACACAAATCAGTTTTGATCCTTTTCAGTTCTTTCCCAGGTTCTTTAACAAATCAATGTAGGTATCATCTTTGTTCACTTACATCGTGCACACCCTAGTGGTTTTCATTTGTTTGTTTTGTCTTGCTCAGTGACATTTTGACAACATTTTCTGAAGCACATTGTGTAGCCTTGTGCTTTTAATAGATTTATTGGGGTCATTGTGTTTGCATTCCTATGTACATGTTCATTTCCAGGGTGATTTCATTCATTTTTTTCTTTTCATCTGATTTAGCTTCACTGCTCTGTTACTTCTTCCTCTCCATTATTTTAGATAGATACTCTTGTGCACCATTTTGTCTGTCATTAACCTTAATTACTCTTTTCACCTCATTATTATTTGCTATAGTTTCTATAGATTTTTCCTATATTTTTACTCTTTTTATCAGTAACTTGATTGTTAAGTCACACACCTAATTGATGAACAACTAGAGAACCATGGCAATGCTGTTGTTGGTTCACAGTTGGCTTCACATTTCGGTAGAAAGACAGATGAGCATGGTGTGTCTGTTTGTCGTTACTTCTGCACTTCAATATTCTCCTCCGCTCTTCACTCCTGGAGGAACCTAAAAAAAATTCAAACATACTTAATATACCTTAAATGCCATTAAAATACTGTATGTCACAGGTTGTGTGTTACTCTTGGATCAAATTTGAATGAAAAAAAATTATTCATACTAAATGATTTTGGTCATATAAGTTTTTAGGCTTCCATGACCAGTGTCATTTTGAATAAAATAATTTTGGGTATTGGGCTGTGTCACTGTAAAAACACTAAAGCAACAAAATTATTAATGTTTCAACCGACTTGCTGTGGTCTTCTTCTGGCTCTGAAGAGGATTGCAGCAAGTCGATCAAAACATCAATAGTTTAGCTGCTGCATTGCTTTGCAGTGACATGGCCTAATGCCCAAAATTATTTTATTCATCAAAATTTTGGTAATAATTATGTCCTTTCTAACAGGAAATCTAAGATGATTACTCCAAAAACTTAAATGATCTGCTTATTTTTTGTATTACATTCTATTTCTCACAATATGCATTTTGTTTGAAGAGTCAGTCAAGTTAATTTTATCAAGATGTTAAGCCTGATCTTCCTGTCACTAAAATCCTCCATTGAAGATAAAAAAGCAGATAATACATGATTTATAGGTGATGTAACATGTAATATTCTGCTATATAACATGATCTCCAAGATTAACAGGTAACTTTGACTCGGAAGTAGAGGTAGACTTTCTAAATAATTTAACAGTCAGCTGTGAATATCGTTTGCTACTGGCAATGAAAATAACAGGCCAGTCTTCTAGCAATAAGCCAATGTATTCCTTTAGAAACAAGAATCTTATTCTAGTCCACAATTGTTTGACTCTAATTGGCTGTTGCTATGCAAGCAAAACAAAGTTTCATCAATTCACATAATGTGTGTGTTTATATGCTATGCAACCTAAGAAAAAATTATGATTTCATTATTTTGATAAGTATTGAAATTGGATATGCAATCTTTGGCAAAAGTTACCTCAGCTGAAAAACTGGCAGTTTTCTAGATATGATGTTTGGACACTAAGCCTTTGAACTCTGTTCCATTAACAGCATTACTTAACAAATGTATATAAACAAATATAAATGTTTGCAGATCTGCTGGAGAATATAACTTGGGCCGAATCCAGTTGACACTTCGCTACAGCCAGCAGCGTCAGAGATTAATTGTTGTTGTCCACAGGGTTGTGTAAGTATTTAGTGGGTCTACTATAACTATTTTTAGTACTAACTATATATTTTACTGTGTACTGCTTGTAAATGTGTAGCATACAGTGTGAAAGTGATAACTGTTCTTACTTTCTCAACTCCTTGCGTTTCATAACTGGCCAAATATTTCCATAGTATTTTTCTTGACATTTTATCATAGACCTCTTTGTGTAAATTATATCAATTCAATGGTAGACTTGTGATCACTACAAAGTTCAATAATATAGAGTGGGTGGCAGAACTGATCTCCGTTCCATTTACTGTGTTTTGCTAGAAAGGTTGCTTTATTCATTTGCTGTAATGCACACATAGATAGATAGGCATACAGTGAACATTGTATGTTTTCAAGACATCAGAGAGCAATGTGATATCAGATTGGTAGTTTCATATGAACCTTATGACACAATGTGCTCATAGTAGTAATGAAATATGAATACATTGTGGGACGTTAGCTGAAAGAATGATGGATGAATGATGTCCATTAACTGCATATTGCTGATATCTGTATCAGCCTTAAGCCCTGACCCTGTCATGTACTTAGTTTGAAATGGTACAGTTGAGATAAAGTGGAAGAAAAAGTGTCATTCATAGTATTGAACTCAATTCTGAATACAGATGACTGGCAACCGTAATTAAGTAGTAGTAGTAGTAGTAGTAGTTGTTGTTGTTGTTGTTGTTGTTGTTGTTGTTGTTGGTGGTGGTGGTGGTGGTGGTGGTGGTCTTCAGTCCAAAGACTGGTTTATGCAGCTCTCCATGCTACTGTATCCTGTGCAATCATCTTCACCTCAAAGTAACTACTGTAACCTACATCCTTATGAATCTGCTTAGTGTATTCATCTCTTGGCCTCCTCCTATGATTGTTGCCCCCCCTCCCCCCTCCCCCCCCCCCCCCACACACACTTTCCTCCAATCCTCCAATATTAAATTGGTGACCCCATGATGCTTCAGAATGTGTCCTACCAACTGATCCCTTCGTCTAGTCAAGTTGTGCCATAAATTCCTCTTCTCCCCCATTCTGTTCAGTACCACCTCATTAGTTACGTGATCTATTCATCTGATCTTCAGCGTTCTTCTGTAGTACCACATTTGAAAAGCTTCTATTCTTTTTTTGGCTAAACTGTTTATTGTCCATGTTTCACTTCCATACATGTCTAACTCCATACAAATACTTTCAGAAAAAACTTCCTGGCCCTTAAATCTATAATCAATGTTAACAAATTTCCCTTCTTCAGAAACAATTTCCTTACCATTGTCAGTCTACCTCTTACATCCTTTCTACTTCAACCACCCTCAGTTATTTTGCTGCCCAAATAGCAAAATTCATCTACTACTTTAAGTGTCTCATTTCCTAATCTAATGCCCTCAGCATCATGTGATTTAATTGGACTGCATTCCATTATCCTCATTTTGCTTTTGTTGGTGTTCATCATACACCCTCCTTTAAAGACACTGTCCATTACATTCAGCTGTTCTTCCAAGTCGTTTGCTGTCTCTGACAAAATTACAATATAATTGGCAAACCTCAAGGTTTTTATTTCTCCTCCCTGGATTTTAATGCCTACGCCAAATTTTTCCCTTTCGCTCCCTGTATTTTACCCCTGCCTTCTTCAGAATTTGAAAGAGAGTCTTCTAGTCAACATTATCAAAAGCTTTCTTTAAGTCTACAAATGCTAGAAATGTATGTTTGCCTTTCCTTAACCTATCTTCTAAGATAAGTTGTGGGGTGCCTCGTGTGTTCATACATTTCTGCGGAATCCAAACTGATCTTCCCCGAGGTCAGCTTCTACCAGTTTTTCCACTCGTGTGTAAAGAATTCATGTTAGTATTTTGCAGCCGTGTCTTATTAAACTGATAGTTTGGTAATTTTCACGCCTATCAGCACCTGCTTTCTTTGGAATAGGAATTATTACATTCTTGTTTAAGTCTGAGGGCATTTCTCCTGTCTCATACGTCTTGCTCACCAAATGGAAGAGTTGGCTGGCTCTCCCAAGGCTATGAGTAGTTCTAATGGAATGTTGTCTACTCCTGGGGCCTGGTTGTGACAGGTCTTTCACTGCTCTGTCAAATTCTTTACGCTGTATCGTATCTCTCATCTCATCTTCATCTACGTCCTCTTCCATTTCTATAATAATGTCCACAAGTACATCACCCTTGTATAGACCCTCTGTATACTCCTTCCACCTAAAGAATGGATATGTGGCTTCCATACACACTGTGTAGAACAGCAGCAAAGATATTGCTTAAAAACAGTTAATGCACTGATACAAAATCCCCCATATTATGATGTGACTTATGTCGTGCACAGCAGTCAACTGGACATATGAAGTTGAAAATTATGTAAACAGCAGCCTGAGATGGAATTTTTCTGTTGGAAATGTGAAAAATTAGTGTTTTAGGGTATCAAGTTCTCTCATGCTATGCACATTTATCAAAATTTTCCAGTTCATACTTCAATTTTGTATTATTTAATATGGTTCTTGAGGGGCAAGCAGTTTGTAAAGAGGCTGTAATGTATGCTGAGAACTATTTTTTACATACATATAGTTCTGTTTTTTGCTAAGAATCACCTAATAAATAAATAGCAAATACAAAAGAATTTGGCATAAAATGTTCCATATCAAATGTTAAAGAACTGGCTATATGTAACACTAAATTTGACAAGCCTCTGAGTTTCCCATCTTCAGTAAAATAACTGTGCTCTCATACATCTAATCCCAGTTGAAGGTTACATAGGATAGTGAACTGCAGTGAAGGATACGTGTAGTGTGAAGATGCCTTGATATAACCCTCTTTACCTGATACTGCATAAGTGATCTAGATACCAATTTGGAATTTGTCATCTGGTATATGTGTCGGGTGCACTTGTTTTCAACTCACACTTCTAGATTCTATTAAACTGAAAACTTGTAACGTCTAGAATTGGTAGCATGCCTCAATCTGATTAGCAGTACTTTCTAAGCTTGTAACATTTTATTTCTTCACTTAGGCTTATCTGCGCTAGTGCATAAGATGGATCCTGAATTAAGAACAGATGTTTCAGTAAGAGCACATTATGCCAGCAGAAAAGAATGTGATTAGTTTCTGTGATGTCAGTGTGTACATTGTTGTAGAGAGTGGTTTGGTCATGATTAACTTTTATCACAGGAACTATATTAATTGTTTCTTTGTTATGAAAATACTTTTAATGAAATCTCCAGTTTTATCCAACATTGAAAGAAAATGTTGCTGTATATTTTTATATACAAATAAATTTTAGGTTATTGTACTTGGTTAAAGACTGTTAACTATGTGACACATTGTCATGACAACATTCAAGAGTTTATTCCTCACTTCTTTCAGTAATCTGCCACTGAAGGATCCAAACAGTATCCCTGATCCATATGTGAAGCTGTATCTGCTTCCAGAACGTTCCAAGGATTCCAAACGAAAAACTGATGTAAGTTCCTGTTATAATTTAAAATTACTAACATTTGTAATTTGGACAATGTAAACTCTTTTATATAAGTAAGTGTAGAGAAGAAAGTTATATTGCCCAATATTTTAATGGTTGATCCATATGAACAGCAAAATAAACTAAGAACAGTATAACAATGAGACAGACCAATAATTCAGGAATAGCATATAGAAATTCTTGGTTTTATAACTGATGATTCTGCACCTACTACTTGGTGAGCATTTATCATACATATTTTTTCAAGTTTCATGACTCAATGTAAGCTGAGGGTTTCATAAGCAAAATGGAAGGTTCTCTGCCATAAATCTTAATCTGCTTATGTAGAACTGCTCACAAATTATTGTTCAGCTGCTGTCATAGCTCTCACCATCATTACCCTAACTGTGAGCAAGAGGTGTGTGTGTGTGTGTGTGTGTGTGTGTGTGTGTGTGTGTGTGTGTGTTTTCAAGGTACAAATACAAATTAGTGTTACTTATGATATTGTTCTCTGGCTTGGGCTACAGTTTTTACTGTTGGCAGATGACAACCTTATTATCCAGTGTGGTAACAACCTACTCAGGCAGTTTATGAAGCAGATGTATTATTCACTATAACTTAGGGACGTTTCACTATAAACAAAATGAAAACAGTATGCAACAAATATTATGTACTCCTGGTGATAGTGAGTTCTTTAATAATGTGGGTGCAGTGAAACTTCGTGGTTTTTTAATTCATCGCAAGTTCACCTGGTGAGACCATACAGCTCATCTGTGTCAGAAACTGTCACTTGTTACACCTGTTATGAAAACTGAACAAAGTAATAACAAAAACAAAGTATCTTGTTACAGTGTTCTACACACCCTTTCACATACACATCATCTGCTCACAGAAGTAAAATCTCTGCCACTAGAAAAGTTCAGAAAAAATGCTAAGAATGCTCATATTCAGTCAGCAATTTTCTTTATTCTGAAATCACAGAATTAATGTGTGAAACAGGTAAAATGTACAGATAAACAACATAGTACTACACCCATACGCTGCAGGCCTTTGTACATCTGTGGCATTGTGTACAAAGTGTACAGAATCATTTCGCCCAATCCTGTTTCATTTGTAGGTGATATACAGGAAAAATTAATAATCTGCATTCCTCTGTACAAACCCATAATTTTTTCTATTGGTATTTACACTAAACATATTCTGGAGGAAGTAATATGTTTCTTGATTCGCACTAGAATGTGGGCTCATGGAACTTCGGGTGTTAAACCTTTCTCTGATACTCAAAACGATCTTGTACGGTCTCACCTTCTAGATTGAAAATCTAGCTGAACTGTAGTAGAGCAACGTGGGATTATCCTACTTGCTCTTATACCACTCCTGATGCTATATTTTTCTGGCATATTTTCGTTAGTAGTATATACATGATAAGTACATAGAATTACTAAACCATTATTGAAACATTCTTTTATTAAACTTTGTTACTCACTGTATAATTTAGCGATTGCTAATGACAGTAGTACATATAGTTGATATGAAAACATTTCATTTAAAAAAATATTCATGATTTACCATACCTGCAAACCTTGTGAATGTAAAATTTCAATGATGCTAAAACTTGTTTGTTTCATCTGAAAGCCCTGTTTCTCCACTTTTCAACATATGTTTTACTCTTTCCAAAAGATTTATATCATAAAGTTATTTATATTCTAAAGGCTCATGTTCCAGAATGTTCAAATCTTAAAATGTGCTTCTTTCCAAAATCCAGTAATACTGTTTTGTAGCACAGAGTTTTCCATTTCTGAAAACGTATACTTTCACTTAAATAACATGTTAATCTGTTAATTATTCCAACTAGAAAATTTAACTTTGTGTAAACTTTTCAGTGAACTTTAAAAATCTCTGTGCACATTAAATTGCTCTCCCATAAAACTGTACCAATAATTTTGCTATTTTGTAATTATACATCTAGTAGTGAAACAAACATCACCTATTGTATGTTTGATCGTTTAAATTTTCTTGAATTTTATGTTAACATCTCAATTGGAATAACTTCACGTTTTACTAATTTGTAATTTTCTGTAATATTCTTGTCTATAAATAGTTGTGGCACTCAATGCTACAAGCAATCGGAGGCTAGCAATAGTTACATAAACTTCATATAGTCAGTATTAAGTCTGCAGATGATACTCGGTCAATAAAGGCACAATGTTATTAGTCAGTCAGCGGTGGGCAAACATTCAATCAGTTCAGATACTGTGATCTTAGTTTGTGTCCACTAATCAAACAGTACAGTTATTGTGTCATTCAATCTGTGTTTAGCCAGTGTAATTTAAACTTACAAAGTCAATTATCTGTGTAGCCACGTGAAAAACTCTGTTAAACCACTTTTTAACTGTGTGAAGTGATGACCTGTGGTATATTAAGTGTTGAAATTACTAAATATAAGCTGATCATAGTCAGCTTAAAGCAATAAATGCAACAATTGTATTTGACTGTGTTGTGATAATAAATCATTATTTATTTTGAACAGACATGTTAATTAGCTAATGAAGATTTTAGAGGGTGAATTTACCTGAAACTAAAGAGGCACATTATCAGGTTGATAACTTTACAGAGCTTTAGTACAGTGTCCTTTGGACACAAGTAATCCCCCATTCTCTCTCTCTCTCTCTCTCTCTCTCTCTCTCTCTCTCTCTCTCACTCACACACACACACACACACACACACACACACACACACTGACATACCCTGCATACCTGTTCTCTATTTGGTCAGAGCGTGGGCACTTAGGTAGCATCAGTACTCAAGTTTTACACCTTGCCAAACTAATTTTAGTCATTGCCAGACAATCGACCCATTCATCTAATATGTAACTAATTGTTCACTGTTTCCTAGATTTATACTACATCTTTGTACTCCTAGTTGTCCCATAACACGATCATCCATACTATCATTTTCTTCTTATACTCTTAATTATTTGGAGTTGCATAGTTGCACAGCACTTGCTTGATTCAGAATCACCTAACAGAAGTATTTAGTCTATTCTGTTAATTGTAAATATGATTCATATTAAAGCAGCAGTATTTTTAGTACGTCTTAAATATTCACTTCATGTCTTCTATTTATGATGGACACACTTACACACTATATCATTGATTTTTTGGTTATATAACCTCATCTTCAGATGACCATAAGGATTTCTGAGGATGAAAGTACATAATTTCAAAATCAAACACCTAATGCAGATATAAATATTGTGAATGAAGACTGCTAAATGGAATAAACTTAATACAGCTGAATGCCTAAAAGATACTTCTTAGAAGCTCAAGCAGTTGCCAGTCACTAAATAATTCTGTATTAATTTTGGAATGGAATGGTTTTGGAATGGAATGGTTTGACTCTCTCCAGTATAATCAAGTATAGTCTCATACCCATTATTAGTAATGCATTAACTATTGTCCCACACAGCCATGCCTACTTGGAATCAGTTTTAGAGACAAATTAGTCTTAATGTTGAAGCAGTACTGGTAAAACCATTCATGCTATCATTCACAGGAGCTATCTTCCTAGGGGCACCTTAACAGTTCACTAGATAGAGTACTACATGAATAAGGTTCAAATTATGTTATTGGGAAAGAAATTCTGAATTCGCAAAACAGTCAGTGAAGATGTTGGGCATCCCTCCCTTTTTTTTTATCTTCATCACTGTTTTATAATGCCTAGGCCAGTCAGTGGCTTAATGTAGTATTCTTGTGACAAGTACATTGGATAATCACAGACTTGTCAGAACAAGCATGCACACAACATTGTAGCTACAAAAATACATGACACTCAATACAGGCACATAATAATTTGTAGGTTACACTATTATTTTAAACTGTTAAAATATATTTGTATTTTTATGAAGTGTTACTAAATTGAAAGTGATATATTCTCTGTGCAAGTATTTATGTGAGCACTACATTCAATTTGCTGTACATTCATGTCCGTGGGTGTAACACTGACAGTCAATATCAAGTACTGTAACTAATTTCCATGAAATATGATGAAGGCTGTATATTGTTTACACCTGTGTACCTCTTTAGAATTCTTGCTAAGTTGTCGTATATCCATAATTTTCTGCAAACAATGAACTATATAGGAGAAAAAATATGGTAATTTACCATGTGGTGGAAACTAGCCAATAAATTACAAGATACAGCTTCAGTAAAAATAATTTTCTTTCCTTGTTTAATCTCTAATTGCATCCCAGATTCTTGAAATAGTGCAGTTGATTTTTAAATATAATTCTACATATTTTTTCCTGTTACATCAAGTCTCGTGGAAAAAAATCAGCTTAGCACTGTCCCCTAGATACCTGTCTCTTTAGTAGAGATTGCTAATGCATGTTTGTGCAGAAGTGTTGGATATCGAGGTAGCAGGTTCAAATCCTGACAATGAAAAAATGCCCTGTAGAGCTTGGCCAGCAAAATGAGAAGAAGTGATATTAAAATTCCTGTTCCATCTCTGCAGTTTCCCATAGAGTGTGAACATGGGACAGTGTTGACAATAATTCATCCATCCATTGGGGACAGTAAACTGGATGGTCTGCTGGGTGCTTGTTGAGATAATTAGGATATGTGGTGGCACCACATTTTACCATCTCCATTTTCGCATCATCATCATTGGAAGCAACAAACATGACACACTACATTTCAGTTCAGTACAGTACAGTACAGTACAGCACAGCATACTACACTACACTACACAAGACAAGTACTTGGCACAAGCACATGCATGAAATAGTTAAATTTAAGTTACGTTACCCACATGCCGCCTAAATGGTATCAACTAGCAAGCCTTACACCAAGTATACTACTCAAGTAATTATATAAACATTGTAATTGTAACATATTATTGTGTGTCATTGCATTATTTAGATTACAAACTTTTATAATACTAGTAACAAAAATTTATAGTGTTGCTAATATATGGTAATATTTAATGGTTATTCTACTTTAAAAAATTTTCATTTCAGACGCTGAAGGACAACTGCAACCCTGTTTATGATGAAACATTTGAATATCTTATCTCTCAGGCTGACATGCGAAATAGGCAACTAGAGGTTTCTGTTGTTACTCGAAAAGGATTCTTGCAGCAGAGTCCTACCATGGGCCAGGTAAATACATTCTGCAGTATTTTTACACTTTTCAAAAACACAGTTGTGCTCCTACAGTTGGCAGTATGATTTGTTCCTTGGTAGTAGGTTACTTATAAGTGTCAAGGGAAGTACCTTTGTGATCAGATTCACTTCATACCAACAGCTGCCAAGAAACAGAGATGTGAAAAACATTGGATTAATCTATTGTATCTTTTCAGTAGAGGATACACACTTTTCTGTACCATTGCTAGTATGTGTTCTTCAGTGTTGCACCTCATTGATGATATAGCCCACCATGATTTCCTCTCCCGTGCCAACCTCTTCTTCTCATAGTAGCACTTGCGCCCATCATCCCCAGGTATTAGTAGGATATATTCAAATTTGTTCCCCCCCCCCCCCATAGTTTTTACCCTCTGCACGTCTTGTACAAATGTATTTCCTTGGCGCCGACAGCACTAATTCAGATTACTTGGCTTGTCGTCGGCCGTTCTTGACATTATCGGGAGATTATGTTCTCAACCCTCTTCCCCTACTTCCATGAAATGTCAAAGATATACATATGTAAATAAATACAAAATTTGTTTGTTTTATATGTTTGTTTATTTGCATTGTCTTTGGTACTTAGTATTTCTCTTTCATATAATATGCATCAAAACAGTCTCCAAGATGTTATGCAACTCCACAAGACTTACACATTAATTTTGTTGTTGTTCTTTTTTGTTTTTGGAACATACAAGGCAGTTTCTCCGTTTTTCTTTATTCTTTTCGGAAATAAGTATTAGATGGTGTTGGATTATGTGACTGGAAGGTCTGTCAACCAGAACGTGATGAGACATACGTGATGTAGTGGCAACCTCCAAGTTTTGCTCAGAAGCAGGTACATGGTCTTTTATCCACGAAGCAGACACTTTCAATAAAAAATCGTGAAATCAGAGACTCTTGTGTTCTGTATTGAAATATTGAGATGTACGGAATGCATTAAATAATGTGCAATGATAAAGGTATATGCAAATTTTTTTTGACCATTTTATCGTTTTTCTGTATATAGGCAATAACTCAAATATTGGTCTGCCCGATCCAATCCGTTCATGTATTTGTTGTAGTCTAATACACTTTCAGGTTTTTTTATTGTGTAATTGGTTTTTTTACATTTTCTGTGAGTGCCAGTCAAAGTGGGATTATGTATTGTAGAGATCATTCATATCGTTTTAATTTTCGAAGCTCTCCATATCTGTGTGAATATGTCACCTTTCCGTTAATGACAAGCTTCAAACAGATTGACTCTTGCGCACTTTAATTTTCCCAGAAATCCTCTATTTTGCCATATCGTTCCACAAACTCTAATTTTATTTTCAAGTAACTTCGTGCAAGTTCTGCACTGTAATAATAATTATCCATGTAGAGGTTATGCCACTTTCCATAAGAAGGTGTCAATAGTTCCATCACTGTTTTTGCTAAAGGCTGTCCAGCGCCGGAATATATTTTGAATGAGGAAATGTATCCCTTACTCAAATCACATAGCATCCGAAAGATTATGCCATATTTCGTGATTTTCAAGGGATAGTAAACTTTAAAATTTAACTGTCCACGCCGCAGTATCATTCCTTCATCAGTTGAGATGTTTTGACTTAGATTAAAAGTTTCTTTAAACTTTTTGGAAAATAATCAATTATGAATTGCATTTTGTAAAGCCAGTCGGCATTATCCAGTTTATTGTTGTTGTTGGAAAAATGTGAAAATGATAATATTTGTCTGAATTGGTTGTGGGACATCATTTTGCAAAATATTGGTGTGTCTATCAATGGATTCGTTGACCAATAATCATCGATCCTTGCTTTTTTATAATTCCCATAAGGATAGCAATCTGAAACCATTTTCCAAGTATGGGTCCTGTAACATTGACAAATTTGGCATTATTTTTATCCAGTTTCCTTCTATTGCAATTTGGACTGTAGTACTCATTGGTTTCATTGCTAATATATACAAATAGATCATTCCCAATATATAATTCTACAATATGCTCGACACTCTGTGTGTCTTTGGGAAATATGTTTGGACCCGGAGATCATTCAAATTTATTATTGGTCCTCGGTCAATCAAAGTCTGACCACTGTGCACTGTCTTCTTCGTTTGATTCATCCGAATCAGTTGGCAACCGTAGCATTCACCGAATTCTTCTTGGGTGTATTTCACTATCTTCCAATGATTCTGCTTCACTTTCATTTTTTTGATATCCAGTGTCTTCTTCTCAGTTGACCAAGTCATCCAGAATGTCAGACAAAATGTCCGCGTATTCATCGTAAATAATCGTATCGTCTGCTACGATGAAGGGGCACAAGTACTTATATAAACAAAACAACATGTTGACGTGTGTAACTTATTGTTACCTAAACAAAACACCAACAGAATGCAAAAGATACTGAGTGATACTATGCACATGACACCACTGCGGTGTCGCCGGCCATTGACCGCTATTTCGCGCATGACACCACTGTGGTGTCGCCGGACGGCATAGTGTTAATGTCCACATATTCCTTTCCTCAATGATTTTGCAGAGTACCACCTTATTTATTATCAGTCCACCTACAGCCTTCTATAGCATCACATCTCAAATGCTTCAGTCCTCTTCTTTTCCAGATTTCCCATGGCAGTGAGTCACTTCCACATAATGCTGTGCACCAAACATACAGTCTCAGAAATCTCTTCCCAAAGTTGAGACCTGTGTTTGACACTAGTAGACGTCAAGAAATGAATGTCCTCTCTGCCTCAGCTAGTCTGCTTGCTTTGTCTATCGTGTACAATTTTGCTTCCACTGTAGCAGACTCCTTCACTTTGTCTATTCCGTGGTCCCCAATTTTTATATCAAGTTTATTGCTAATCTCATTTCTGCTACTCCTCCATACACTTATATTGCTTTGGTCTGCTCTCAGTTCATATTCTGTGCTCATTAGACTGCTCAGTCCATTCAACTGGTCTTGTAATTCTTCATCATTTCCACGGAGGGTAGTAGTGTCATTCTTATCACTGACATGCTTTCACTCTGTATTTTAATTCCAGTCCTGAAACTTACTTTTCTTTCTGTCATCACTTCTTAAATCTACAGATTGAACAGCAGGATAAAAGGCATGTGTCCCTGTCTTACACCTTTTTTGATCCAAGAACTTTGCTCATAGTTGTCCATGCTTACTGCACCCTCTTGGTTGTTGTACATTTTGTATATAATCCAACTTCCCTGTAGATTATAGCAATCTTTCTGAGAATTTCAAACATATTGCACAATTTTACTTTTTTCACTGCTTTTTCTAGATCCACATCTCCTAGGAATATTTCTTGATTTTCCTTAAGTCTTGCCATCATTATCAAGTTTAGTATCAGCATTGCCTATCTTTACCTTCCCTAAAGCTACACTGACTATTGTCTAATATATGCTCAATTTTCTTTTTGATTATTTTGTATACTGTTCTTGCCATAAACTTAGAGCATGAACTGTTGTGGACGTTCTCATGTTTATCTGCCCTTGCTGTTTACGGAATTATTACTTTTTCAACTGTCTGATGGTATGTCCCCAGTCTCATAGATTATACACAGCAGCTTGAATAATCATTTGGTTACTACTTCCCCCCAACAATTTTAAAAATTCCAAAGAAATGTTTCCCATCCCTTCCACATTATTTGATTGCACATTTTCCAAGACTCTGACTCTAATGCTGGATTCCTAATGAATCCCCAAATAACTGCCACCCATTTCTTTTTCTACATCATCAGCAGATAGTTCGTCCCACTCGTAGAGGCCTTCAGCATATTCTTTTTCATCCCTCTACATTCTCCTTTGTATTTAACAGTGGAATTCTTTTTGGAATCTTATGCTTATTGCTTTTAATTTCACCGAAGATTGTTTTGACTTTTGTATATGCTGAATCTATCTTTTCCAATGACCATTTCTGTGTTTATCTCCTCACATTTTTGCTGCACTTACCTATTGATTTCATTCTCAAGTAACTTACATTGTTGCTTTCCTATATTTTCCTGAACAGTTCTTAATTTCTTTCTTCTATCAAAAATTGAAGTATTTCTTCTGTTATGCAAGGTTTCTTCACAATTAACTTCCTTGTACTTACATTTGTCTGTCCAATTTATGTGATTGCCCTTGATAGAGATGTCCACTCCTCTTCAACTGAACTGCCTGCTGCGGCACTCATTATCACAATATTTACAACCACAGAGAACTTCAGACATGCATTTTCAATCTCAGTAATTCAGTATCTTGCTTCTTTAGACTTTTGTTCTCCATGGTGATTCTCTTCAATTCCAGTCTACTCTTTATCTTTAATAAATTGTGATCTGAATCTATATCTGCTGTTGGGTACACATTACAATCCTGTGTATGATTTTGAAATCTCTGTCTCATTGTGATGTAATCCAGCTGGTATCTTCCCATATCTCCATGCTTTCCCCAAGTATACTTCCTCCTCCTGTAATTCTTAAACAGTATATTGCTATTAACTATCCAAAATTTATTACAGAGCACAGACTCTCTCTCACCTGTCTCTTTCTTATTACCTAGTCTGTATTCTCCTGTAACAAAATAGCAACAGTTGGTATTTTCTGCAACCTAACTAAGGCATTTGATTGCATGAATCACAGGGTTTGCCTAGATAAATTGAAGTTTTGTGGAGTGGATGGTATATCCAACAAATGGATAGTATCAAATGTAACCAAAAGAAGGCAGAAAGTTCTACTTAGTATTTGAAAGTGTGTAGTTTGGGGACACTATTCTGATTTGGGGGAGGGGGGGATATAACATATGGACTTCTACAAGGCTCATTCAGAAGAAACGGTAAACAATGTTCTTAAAAGTACGACTGATTTTTTGCAAATGATCTCGCCCTCAGTTTTAAAAATACACAACATATTCAGTTCTGCACCTGTAGGGGTACTACACCAATGATAAGTGTAATGCATAGTGAGTAAATAATAAATGGGATGGAAACTTGAAAATTGTTAGGTTTCCATATTGATGAGAATTTGAACTGGTAAAGGCATGTTTTGATAATCCTGAAACAACTTAGTTCAGCCACAGTCGTACTTAAATTCATTGCAAATCTTGGGGAGAGACAAATCAGTAAGCTGACGTATTTTGCATAGTTTCATTCGGTAATGTCAAATATAATAATGTTCTGGGGTAACTCACCTTTAAGAAGGAAAGTCGGTCTTCATTGCTCAAAAATGTGCTGTAAGAATGGTATGTGGTGCTCACCCACAATCATCTTGTAGACATATTTTTAAGAAGTTGGCCATCCTGACTACTTCTTAACAATATAATTATTCCCTCATGAATTTTGTTGTAATTAATCATCTGCAGTTCTTAGGGAAGAATGATGTACATAACTAAAATACCAGAAGAAAAAACTGACATTCATTACGCACATTAAGACTGTCTTTAGCACAAAAAGTGGTACACAGTGCTGCAACCAAGAGTTTTGATTGCCAACCAGTGATGTAAAGTATCAGACAGACAGCAAAGCAATATTTGAAAATAAACTGAAAAAGTTTCTCCTTGACAACTCCATCTGTTCTGTAGAAGAATTTGTATTATTTTAATGTGTAAAAGGTGGTATGGATATAAAATGACTCATTCCACATCATATGATTTATCTTCGAAATGATATATGAAACTAACTTAACCCAGTCTTCTCTTCTTTCATACAAATTTGATGAAGATTTATAAGCTGTCTGCTCTTCCAGTTTTAGCTGCACCCAAACATGTCCATACGGTACTTCTTTCTTTAAAAAAACTAACATCACCTACCAGAAGATGTATGACCATTGTTTTCAACAATGAAAATGAAGTTGTTCATATTTAGTGCTTTGAACAGAGGTAAAACAATAACTGGGAAATAAAATGCAAGTCTTTTGGACCAACTGGAGGTAAACAAGAAAGTGAGAAAAGGCTTGGATGAAAACAAGAAAGTGAAGAAAGGCCTAGAATGTAAAACAATGCAGCTGCCAAGAATGGTACTTTGATGATGGAGGAATTGAAGGATTTGAAGCATAAATTATACTCTGTTCACAAGATTTAACTTCATAACTTTCACATATTCCCACATGTATAGAAAGCTGTGACTTGAAAATATTTTGAATTCAGTGAAATGTTATGGGAGTCATAGACACACATTTTTTCAGACCTTTTAAAATTACATTTCAGAGATGGATTCAACTTGCTGAAAGACTATGGACAAATTGTATTGACTTTAAAATAAAACCTCTCACTAGTAGCATGAAAATTTTCTCTTTATGTTGACGGTCTTTTAGGAAACTTGGAGGAAATACCATCACAGAAATTCTGGTATTTAATTACAGTTATTCTTGCAGGTTAAGAGAAGTAGTTTTGAAAGATTATGTTAATATGTGAAAACAAACAAATGGTGCATTAGGCAATGTATAAAACCCACAAACTCATTACAACATAATCAAATGACAGAGTACTGTGACTATTCAAACATATATGTGTGTAATAATGTTGAAAGCTGAATGGTTGAAATGCCAGACTGTGGCAATTATCTCATGGAAAAACTGGCCACTGTGCCAAACTTACTGAAATAAAACACAGTACTAGTGTCTAGTAAAGGATAAGAGCTCCCATTTGAAAGATGAGCCGGTCCTTCCCCCTCCCTCCCCTTTCCGTTATTTTAGCTGCTCGTAAAATTTAGGACTTCTTCAGTCATTTTCACATATCAAAAGATCCCCAAAATGCAGTTCATCTCCCAGCATCTTTCATCTGTCCTTAAACTGAGAAATTCAGTGGTGTGCTATGGATTTCTTTAGTGCACTCACACCATAATCTTGGTTCAGTGCTGATAGCTTATCTAAAGCTGAATTTTCTGTTTTTTTTTTTCCCATAACTTTAATGTTAACACGTTTTGCATCTGAGAGTATAAGCCAGTATATTGTGTCTCTAACTCAGATTAATTAAAATAATATTGCATCCTAAAACCAACGCAGACTTGTTGGCACTTACCAGTAGGAAAACACTTCATTCTGAAACAGCTTGTGTTTATTTTGATTGCTATCCACTACATTATAATTGCAAGAACTTATTAGTGCCAGGCATATTGGACCACACTGTGTAAAGAATTACAGGAATGGTTAAGATTTGAGGTTGGCTGTCATCCCACAGTTTATTTCTCAGTAGCTATGTACTGACACTCAAACAGTATAGATATTTCAGTGTGAGTCATCTCCAGTAACATATCATTGGTGTTATTTACATTTTGTAGGTTTCTTTCCAGATATCTGAATATCTTTGTGACAATAATAGGAATAAGGCCTTAAGAAAATTCACACAGCTTTTAAAAATTTTGTGAAGACATTGGCTATGTACCAGGCCACAAGAGCTGTAAAAAGCACTATTACTGTTTACCTCTAATGGCTATCATAATTTAGTAATAGTTGTGTTACAAGCTAGACAGGCAACATGCTACTCATATCAGAGTTAATTCCCAGATACATCTTGAGAGTATCATTTATTTCAATTGCAGGGATTATTTAAAATGTGGGTACAATATTATCTAAGCAGTTTTTGAAAAGGAGAAGCACTGTATGTTCACATTTTGTATTCTTCAGTACACAGTCCATATTATTAGTATGCGCAATGTTTGTGTTTCTGTCACCTTTCTTTCCTTTTTTTGTAAGTGTAAGAGATATTAAGATGTTAAACAAAAATGAACTGTTACAGGTTGTGCTGGATCTGAAGAATATGGATCTAAATGAGGCAAAGACAATGTGGCTTGACTTGTGTCCAGAAACTTCCAGGGAAGCATAAATTCCCTTTTCATCTATGGCCTTTCACTTAAACACTTAATATCGCAGAGATAACCACTGTCAGATTCTAGGAAAATTATGTCAATGAAGGTGTAATCTGCCATAAGCCATGAAAAAGTGAAAGAAAATGGATCTGTAATTCTCACATGGAGTCTTTAAAGCTTTTTTCAAGTGATGCTGTGCAAACACAAACTTGCAGAAGCAGCATTTTATGTGTAATTATAGGTATTTCTTCAAACAAAAAAATATTTGTGCATTTCTTTTTTACTAATCAAGTACCTAGTAATAGACAAAGCTTTTATAAAAAAATTCAGTGTGTATTGTGCAATAATATAAAAGTTAAATAGTTTAGGAAATGAAGTGTTGCTCTTTGTGTTTCTATGTGTGTAATTTATTGTGTTGTAATCAAAATGACAAAAGCATGACTTACATGAAATGTATGAGCACAGCAAGGATTAATTCAAAGTAATTGGCACTCTGTTATGAAATGTGATTGTTAAGAAGTTATTGCTGTTACGTTTTGTGTTATCCTAATATTTAAATATATTTATTCATACAGTACTGCATTGACCTTTTATTTTTTAGCCATGTAATTTCCTGTATGAATGTACTATGGAACTTCATTTTTCACATTAATACTGTGAAATGAATGTTTTTCCATCCACCTTCCCCCCATCATATCACTTTTAATCAAGAAATACATGACAAAATGATAGCGGCACTGTTATTGTTTTCTACAGGAATATTGGCATACTGCACCAGGTAATGTTGTCCAGTTGCAAGAAATTCATAGCAGCAATTGTAGCAATTGCTTTGATTATGGAAAGGATAACCAGCACAGTAACCAACAATGTAATTTTGAGAGCTAATAAGAAGGGCAACGAAATTATAGCTCTTGCTCTTGCAAAGAAAAATACCGGAACAAGTACTGAAGCATCTGCTTTTGAGTTCAATGTCCTCAAAAGGAATATTCACTGTGGTTCTTTTGAGATCCCATAGAGCCATGAAAAATATTCCAGTTGTATAAAGATGTGTGTCAGACCTTTCAGTCAGTTCTTACAGCTAGAAAAACTTCCAAGAATAGGCATAGATACAATGATGAAATAGCACAAAATTAACTACATTTCTACACTACCACTTAATATTTCAGTTCACGAGATCACATACTGTATTCATGGCATAAGTGTCAAGTTTGGTAGAAAAGGCTTTAGTGATGACTATATCTGAGTAATTGTTGCTGGTTAATTGGAGAACAATAAAATAAAATAAGTAATTAAAATGCAAGAGCACGCACAGGTTCTGAGCTATGGGAGAACAAGGTTAACTCATGTTATTTTCTCAGTGAACGATGAAATAGTTTATTAATTTCACAAAAATTACTCTGGGTACACTTGCTACTAATATCCATTGCATGTTATGGTTTTCTTCAAACTGATACTTAATTCATACATCTTTGCTTGTTAGGGTTTTCATGACTTCTGCTTGCTTCAGAAATTTTTGAAATCAATACATAATTATTTGTAATCATAAGAAGTCATTTTATTGACATGGTGAACCATGTAGTCATGCATAGGCACCCGTAAAGTGCAGTATGATAAATGCTCTTGTTTAGCTCATGGTAGTCCATACCTGTAATAGTACTTCTCTAGTGATTTTCGTAAATGTCCAATGTGCAGTTATTCTAGGTATTAGTATCTGTGCATGCAGTTTTTATGTTAAGTGTAGGCTAGATAGTGCAAGTATTTATTTGTAGTGTACAAGCTGTATGGGGGGGGGCAGAATACTTTCGTAACCATTTCTCTATACATTGGTCACAAAATTATGACTAGTTTCTTAGGAGTGTGTTGGTACTACTTTGGCGTGTCACAGATTTGCGATTTGTCATGGCATCGATTGTATAAGTCCATGGCATGTTATTATAAGTAGATGACATAAATATCCAAGCAATTTCTGTAGATTATTAGGATATTGGGCAGATACACTGAAGGATTTATGTGAAACTTTTGGACAGACAATATGGCATTATCTTGTTTAAATCGGAAGCTGTTTTCCATAAAGATGTTTTAACTGAGATGAGGTTTCCCTCCCTCTTAGTATTTTAATTGGTACTCGTGCTGAATTTTCTACTTTCCCACTTGTTGTTACTCAGTCACAGACATTCTATGTGTAGGCCACTACCACTGGCTGTTTCAGCAGCCCACACTCACTAGAATTGCCTCCAGCTCTAGTAAATTGTGCACACAGTGTTGAGGAGATAGGTTAAAGAAAGACAAGCTTCCATTTACGGCATTCGTAGCTTTAGACAAAATTTTGACAAGTGTTGACTGGAATATACACGTCACAATTCTGAAGGTAGGTGGGATAAAATAAAGGGAGAGAGAAGTTCTTTACAACTTGAACAGGAACCAGGCTGCAGTTTTAAGAGTTGAAGGATATGAAAGGGAAACAGCCCTTGAGAAGGTGGTGAGACAGGATGATGGCCTATCTTTCATGTTATTCAGTCTGTACATTGAGCAAGCAGTAAAGGAAACCAAGGAGAAATTAGGAAAGGGAATTAAAATTCAAGGAGAATGAACTAAAAATTTGAGGTTTGCTGATGACGTTGTAATTTCGTCAGAGATGGCAAAGGACCTGGAAGAGCAGTTGAATAGTATAGTGTCAGGAAAACAGTCTTTAGTTTTGTTAGTGTTCATCTAATAATCTAACAAAACTAAAACTACAATAATGGAATATATTCAGATTAAATCATGTGATGCTGAGGAAATGAGGTTAGTAAATGGTGCCCTAAAAGTAGAAGATGGTTTTTGCTATTTGGGCTGCAAAATAACTGCTGATAGCCACAGTAAAGGGGATATATGATGCCAGCTAGTCATGCAATTAAAACAGGTGCGAGGGACAGTAATTCATGAGGGACCCTTCTGAATATCTATTCTGAAAATTACATCAAGCAATTGGATTCATCCTAGATTTCTAGGGACAAGTAGGTGCTGGCTGGAACTCTGTCTGCTTGTCATTTGGAGGCCTCTATAGACTGCATTTGAGGCTGTTTGCTTGTAGACAGTATGTGACTGCATTGCCTTTCGCATTCAATTCACAATCAGCAAGTGTGAAATCATTGGTTTCTTAATGTGTATGACCTCGTACCAGTTGGGGAAAGGAACTAGCACTGTATATCTCCATCTAAGTTACTGTTAATTTTGAAACCTAGATGATTTCTTATTTTTCTGGCAAACCATCATGATTCAGTCATTACACTGTGAAAATTAAAATGCAGTTGAGTATTGCCAGAAAAAAATGCTGAATTCATAGATGTGTTTTATTTTCCTGAAACAAGTGCTCACTTGTTCTCCATAAAAGCAGCTGCATGAAAAGGGTTTTGCATGAGCCTTGATAACGAAAGTGTCAAAATTGAAGACAAAGTGACAGGGGAAACAATGATGACAATCATGTCAGCCATAGTTCATGTTCTTGACATTTGGTCATCAAGACATGGAAAGTTTCTTGAAATAGATGAACATCAGTGTAGATGGGTACAAAGAATAATTCTGAAATGGATGTGCAGTGGTAAAAATGGATTGACTGCCATTTGGGAATGAACGAATGATGGATGGTTGCCGATGAACAAATCCATGTTGATGTAAATGGACCTATGTCCATAGAGTCTCTCGGAAAAGATCTCTACCATTTATCCGTATCTACATCTTACTCTACAAGCCACCTCACAGTGTGTGGTGGAGGGTACTTCTGGTACCACTAACAGATTCCTTCTTCCATGTTCCACTCAGGAATGGCCCATGGAAAGAATGATTGTCGACAATCCTCTGTGTTATCTCTAATGTCTCGAATTTTCTGTTCATGGTCATTTCACAAGATGTATGTGGGAAGAAGTAATATTTTGTCCAACTCTTCCCGGAAAATGCTCTCTTGAAATTTCAATGGTAAATCTATAATTGATGCACAACACTTCTCTTGTAACATCTGCCACTGGAGTTCGTTGAGCATCTCTGCAATGCTCTTGCGGTGACTAAACGATCACATGAGAAAACATCCCACTTTTCCTTGGATCTTCTCTCTCTCTCTTCTATCAGCTGTACCTGGTAAGGATCCCACGTCGATAAACAATACTCAAGAAACAGTAGAACAAGCACCTTGTAAGTCACTTCCTTCATAAATGAGCTTCCTATGAATTTCAGTGTGGCACCTGCTTTTATCACTACTACTACTAATACTACTACTTCCCCCTCCCCCCCTCCTCCACTTAAGGTCGCTCTGGATAGGTACTTGTAGGTATTTTACTATAGATACTTTTTCCAGCAATCTGTCATCAATAGTGTAGTTGTACAACAATGGGTTTCTTTTCCTAGGTGTGCATAATATCTTACAGTTATTAAGTTCAAGGTCAACTGCCAAAGCCTCCACCTCCGTTCGTAAATGTGGTTTGGTACTTGGTAAGCTCTTTTTTTTTTATTTTCGATAGCAGTGCGGGATGGTGTCAAATGCCTTCCTGGAGTGAAGGAACACGGCATCAACATTGATACCATTGTCTACAGCACTACAGATATCATGGAGGAATAGAGCAAACTGAGTTTCGCAAGATCTCTGTTTGAGGAAACCATCTTGATTTTCAGAGAGGGGATTTTCATTCTCCAAAAAATTATAATTCTTGAACATACAACATGTTCCATAATGTTTTAAAGACAGATTTAGCAAGTTTTGTAAAATTGTCTTCGTGAAGTAGGACAGTAAAGTTGGCACCATCCCATAACAGTTCTTGAATAAAGCTAAGACAAATGGTTGTGTTATCAAACAGTTCAGGTGTCACAGAGGAAAAAAGAGTTTCATAACAATAAAGTCTCCGAATTGCTGGTAAACAGAGGCCTAGAGCCTTACATTACCCCACCCTGCATACCAAAGCAAAATGGTGTTGCAGGAAGAGAAAACTGCACTAGTGTGGAGTGTGCTGATTCCATGTGGAATCCTAGTAAATTACCAAAAGAAGTGTGGCCAGAAGCATTCAATACTGTTACACGCCTTTTGAATTGCACTGGGAAGTCCTGTATTGAAAACAAACTTCCTCATGAACTGTTGTATGGATAACAAGTAGGCAACTTGAATTGCCTGAGAACTTTTGAAACAGAATGTTACATGGCAAGTGAACAAGAATTTTCATTCAAAATGTAACATCAAAGCTGTGCCTGGACATCTGGTTGGATACATAAATGCAGAGATGTCGTTAGGGTCTGGATTCCACCTCAGAGGGAGGTTGTACTAAGTCAAATCATAAAATATGCAGTGTGCACACAAATGTTACGAAGTTTGGATGTGCCCATGATGAAACCATCCAACAGAGTCAGTGTAACCAGACTTACAATGAGAAAAAGGTATCAGAAAACATCAGCCATGGCAAGAGAACAGAAGGTTTAAGTGAAGAGGAGGAAGATATACAACCATAAGTTCTGGAGCAAGTCAAATATTAAGTGATAAATGAAGAACAAACATGAAAGAAGGAAACCAGAATGGATGACCAGTGGAGATTATGTGTACATTGCTGGAACTTCTATCATCAGGAAAAGCTTTGCAGTTCAGCAATAAAAGTCAGTGGCTGGAGGCCATTCATGAAGAATTGAAGTCCCTGGAAAGAGAATAGTACTGGGGTACTTGCTGAGTGTCCCTGTGGTGCATAGATTTTGCAGACACTGTGGGTCTTGTGCAAGAAAACTAGGAAATGGGAAAGTTTGTTTCACCTGTTCATGTGTGGCAAAAGGCAGGAAATCGACCATGAAGAAACATCCAGCCCTGTTACGTATTATTATACTATTCAAACCCTATTGGCAGCGCCTGCTGCAGAGAAAATGAAGCCTGATCAGTTTGATGTCAAAACAGCTTTTCTAAACGGTGTATTCGAGGAAGGTGTGTACGTGAAACAATGTGAAGGAGTTGAAGATGATACTGGATGTGTATGTTTGCTGAATAAAAGTCTGTATTTTCTCAAACAGGCACTGTGTTGTTGGGGCAAACGTTTCATAGACTTCGTGACAAAGGCTGGATTTGAAAACTGATGCTGATCCATGTCTGTTGTACTGTTGAAGCAAGAATAATTGTTTATCTGTTGCAATCTTTGTTGTTAATATTTTAGTTCTGGGCAGCAACAGAGCAGGTATTAAGGAGTTAATGAAAACATTGAAGCTGTAGTTTCATACAATTAGAGTGACTCAACAATTTTTTGAGTCTGAAGGTACAGCAGAATGAAGACAGGCCAGCAGCAGTGAACCAAGAGGACTATGCAAGGGAAATTCTAGAAGTATCTGGAGTGACCAAGTCTAATGGAGTTTCTGCGCCAGTTGGCACATAGGAAGAGGTTTAAAGGTTAACAGTGATGCTGATTATGCAGATGACAATGGCAAGAGACATTTAACAACAGATGTCAAAGTCTCAGTTTTGGGACTCCATCATGGACCATTCACTTATGACAGACAGTGTCAATATCCCCTATGGAAGCAGAAATACTCTCAGCAAGTGAAGGGGCAAAGGAATTGGTCTGGCTGGAGGGGTTGCTGTATTAACTGACTGGAACTTCCAAACACATGAAATCACCTAAGTTCTACTTTGACAATGTAAGTATGTTGAAGTTGTCCAAAAATCCAATGTTTCTTTGAAAATCAAAGCATATAAAAGTTCATTACTTCTACATCAGTAAGAGATTCTTGAATGCAGACCTTGGATTTGAACACACTGGCAGGACCAACCAGTCAGTTGATGTGCTAACAAAGCCCTTCGAAAGGGTTTGACTCAAGATTCTGCATGAAAAAATTGAAGTGCAGAAGATTAAATCCATGTAAAATTCAGTTCTCACATTTCATATTTTTCTTTGTAGGAAGTGCTAACATTGAAAATAAAAATACAAAATGTATTGTCATATCTTTGTTGTGCAAGTGCAGTGAAATATTTGGACCAGTAAAACTGAAATGTTTTGGTACAATGTCCTTATGTGTGCGTCGTAAACCTTTTGCAGTCTATTTTTAATAAATAACCTTAAGGAATACATTGTATATAGTTGGACTCTTAACATAAAATGAGAAACTGAACAAGGCACAGTGTTTTGTATGCTACAGTTTGTCATATGTGCAAGAGCTTCGTGGACGCCAGGTAGTGCCTGTCAGCATGAATAATTTTGAGTCATTGGAAGAAGAGCTATCATGACATGCACTGATAATCAACCTGGAAGGGTTGGAGTTAGAAAAGTTGTATAGGAATTTCAGTCTCAAAGGTTTTAAGCCATGGCACTGCTGATAAGCTGCATAGCTGCACTATGGGGAAAAGTGTCACATTTGTAAGGAAATGACAGGGGAGTCATGGAAAAGTTTTTAGGAATCATTTAATCCTTGTGGACCATTGAAAGCTACACTGATAACATAGCATAGGATTCCCACTGAGAATGAACTGCTGGTGTACAGGAAAGCATACCAACTACCATATCACCTCCAACAGGTGGAGGAAGAGTTTATAAATCAACAGCTCTGTGACAGAATAATACAAGAGAGTACCAGCCTGTGGAATGCACCAGTAGTAATTGTATAAAAAAATCTCAGATAGGAGTAAGACCTATAGATGCTATTGTGACTATTGGAATTTAAATCAATGTATGGTCATAGATACATGCACAGTGCCTAATATCACAGAATCTTTGGTTAACCTGGGGCAATGCTGTTATTTTACAATCTTGGATACGCAAAGTAGGTATCGTCAGTTGGTGGTAGTGCCAAGTGTATGGATCCATATGGTCATTACCACTACCACTGAATGCTATTGGGGTATGCACCAATGATTTTCAAATGCCTGTTACACGGAGTATTATGAGCCCTGAAACCAAAACAGTGTATGGTATACTTAGATTCCATTATATTATTGTCTAAGGACACCCAAGAACATGGGATACATTTAGGGATGTGTTTAGTAAATAGCAGTACAATTGCTACTTAGTTCAAGAAAGTGCCATTTAATATTGAAGGAAGTTCATTGTTAGCACTATGTTGTCAGCCAGGAGGATATGCAAATAGTTTTATGCTGATGATGGAGTATTGCATAAACAAACAAAGTGCAGATGACATATAGTCGTGCCAGTGAGTATACGAGGTGTGGCTAGAAAAAAACCGGACTAGTACTGGTGAAACAATAAAACGAATGCAATAAGGCTGAAAGTCGCGTGGCCTGTCACGTGACTCTCGCTCCGCCTACTGCTCGAGTTTCATCTGCCTCCTGCACTCAGTCTGCCCGTGGCGTCTGTTTTAAGTAGTTGACGTTTTGTCTGTGCATCGGAAAATGTTGAGTGTACAGAAATAACAGCGTGTTAACATCAAATTTTGTTTCAAACTAGGAAAATCTGCAAGTGAAACGTTTGTAATGTTACAACAAGTGTACGGCGATGATTGTTTATCGCGAACACAAGTGTTTGAGTGGTTTAAACGATTTAAAGATGGCCGCGAAGACACCAGTGATGACACTCGCACTGGCAGACCATTGTCAGCAAAAACTGATGCAAACATTGAAAAAATCGGTAAACTTGTTCGACAAGATCGCCATTTAACAATCAGAGCAGTGTCTGAGTTAACAGGAGTTGACAAGTGTTAGGCAGATTCTTCATGAAAGTTTCAACATGAACAAAGTGTGTTCAAAAATGGTTCCAAAGTGTCTCACAATTGTTCAGAAGGAATGCCGAAGAATTATTTGTTCTGACATCCTGGAAAACATTGAAAGTGATCCCACCTTCTTACAAAATGTTATTACTTGCGATGAATCGTGGTTTTTTACTTACGATCCCGAAACTAAACGCCAATCGATGCATTGGAAAACTCCTGGTTCTCCACGACAAAAAAAAGCACGAATGTCAAAATCGAAATTCAAGGCAATGATGATTGTTTTTTTTGACATCAAAGGGATTGTGCACATTGATTGGGTACCAGAGGGACAAACAGTGAATCAGCATTACTACATTAGCATCCTGGCTACCCTACGTGAGTGAGTACGGAGAAAACGGAACGATTTGTGGAGAAAAAAGTCATGGATCCTTCACCAAGACAATGCCCCAGCTCACAGTGCGTTGTCAGTGAAGACTTTTTGGCAAAACACAACATTCCCATCTTAGATAATCCACCCTACTCACCTGATTTGGCCCCCTGTGACTTTTTTCTTTTTCCTAAAGTCAAGTCAGCTTTGAAAGGAACTAGATTTGAGACTGTTGAAGCAGTAAAAGAAAAAGCGACGGAAGTAATGTATGGACTTACCGAAAATGATCTGCAGCATTGCTATGAACAGTGGAAAATTCGTATGGAGCGGTGTAGAGACCGAGGAGGAGAGTACATTGAAGGAGATAACATGAAATTGTAAATAATTGTAAATAAATGTTTTTTCCAGCATCAGTCCGGTTTTTTTCTAGCCGCACCTCGTACATGATGAGGCATTGAGGCAAGCCCACAAGTCTATCTTAGCAGGCCATGGTGGTCACCAAACTACCAACCAATATGTTGGAGAGAATCATTGGTGAAAAATGCACAAGCAGGACATGGAGCAATATGTGGGAAACTATTTGCTGTGTGCCCAAAGGGATGAGTGTAATCACCAGCAAATTTCATTGTAGAGATTACCAAAGGCCAACAAAGCATTTCATATGATTGTTATGGATAATCTTGGACCCTTTGCACAGACTCCAACAGAGAATCAGTTTATTTTGGGTATAATTGATCACTGTTTGTGTCATTTATCTGTGATTGCTGTGTCAAATCAGCAAGTCAAGATAGTAACTCTGGCATCGGTCAAGCTGGATTTTGAAATTTGGGGCACTGGAGACTGTGATAACCAACCATGGCACTAATTTTATGTCTGAGGTAATGAAAGATTTTTTCCATTGACTTTTACACTGCATGAGTTTGTTTATGGGCATATAAGACAGTACCACAATGAACATCAGCACTGACTCATCACGTGGAGAACTTCTATGTCAGTCATACACGTAATTTACAAAAATAAGGGTCTGTCCATTGATACCGCACGCCTGCAGTCGCACAGTTCCTGCCTCTACTGACCTTCCACCTGCGGGCCTATAACAATAGGGCTGCACTCTGCTAAGAGTGTAGAGAGTAATGGCGTGAGTAAAGACAAGGGGTTCTTACTGAAATCATAGTACCTGCTACAACACACTGACAAAGCATCATGCCAGGCTGCCCACCTATGAGCTGCAGCATGCCTGTCCCATTGATGACCTACAAGGTTACCAAATCCACAAATGCTTTGGCATGTCCACCTTTGCTTGACTATCATACTGACAGGCCCACCTGCAAGGGGGTCCAGCCGCAGCACTGATGAGCCAAGGGTCAATTTGAAATCCTCCCAGCCACTGAGCCAATGGGCACCCTCCATCGCCAGATGCCGACAGCCAGACGCAGGTATAGGGTTTTTACCTGATGCCTTTGCCGCCACACACCATCATCCTCTGCTAGCCACCCTCACCTACAGCCTAGTCCAGCTGAGCTACCTCGCTGTGAAGGTCATCCAGCACTGCTGGTTGCCCAAAAAAGGAAAAGTGTCAAGGTTGCTTTGCTGCTGTGCTGAAGTGGATCTGTAGATGTAGCAACTGCTGGCTACATCTCCTCTACACATTATGCACCATGTCCTGTGAATTCAACACCCACCACCCAATGCTCACAAGATGTGGCTCAAGTTTACCATTGTAAACTGCTGATAAGTATATAAAGGTTTCTACTGTGAATGAGCCACTTATGACTTATCCTGCCCACCAACTTTGACCAGAGAACACCTGGACTCAAACAATACCTACTTCTCTAAAATCTGTTGTTCATATTACATCACTTGTTTCGAGATTGCTCAGTTCATAAGTTAGTGTAGAGCATTGGATGTATGACTTAAAAACATGAAAAAAGTTAAAGTCACTGTAAGACGCACATAAATGGATATAGTGTATTATTCAGTTTTTTTGATGATGTCACAGCCATTATCAGTGAGCAGTCAAACTAAAGGAACCTGTTTCTGTTTTCTATGTTGCATGTGCAGTTAGCTGCTTTAGCACTGACAAAATTTTGTTTATTTCATGAATGTAATTATGTTATACTTAGAACAAAACTGTGAAGATCATCCCTACAGCACCAGTCACTTCTTTGGATATACTGACTTTTTTCTCTCCCTGAGGTTTCATGGTTCTCAGTGTCTGCATGGTGTTTATCTTCAATTTTGTAACCTGAAAGTCTACAGTTATGCTTCAGTAGTGTTTTGTATCTGTTTTTGCGACTGTGGGTTATTTTCTTTGTGATAACAGCCCATGTATGTTTGATTCTGGTTCACTGGTAAGCTTGGTGTATTTATTGCTTGGCAGAGCAGCAAGAGCTACGGTCAACAGCAGTGGTGGTGGTCAGGATGGGATATTTTGTAAGAATCAGCAAGCACAAAGCAGTGTTTGATATGGTGTATGCTCCAAACTGAAATGTTTAAGGTAGCTAAATTCCAAGAAACAAATCTGAGAACATATATTATACAGTAAACAATTGCATAACATAACTGGCTGATTTTATGGACATGCAGAAAACTAACTGTCCACAAGCCTGCCTCGCAGAGAAGTTATTGAGGAAGAAGGCATTTGTGCAGTGCTCAGGGTTTGATAAGAAACACAATAATTGGATTACTGTAACATAAAATCTAGTTTTATTACATTATCACACACACTGTGCAAATAATAAACTCTGTTCAGTCCTTTACAAAATCAATAATATCACCACCATCCTGAACAACAATTTTGTAAACAAATGAAATAATTTCTCATCACTTAACACCCATTTTCATTGAACACTGACTGCTATTGTGAATTGATACCTGCAGAAATGCTAGTGACACCACCATTTAACAAGTAACTCTACAGTCACTGCTTCCCCACTTCAATATATAAATAATAAAATAGCACCAGTTGGTATTTTCCGCAATCTATCTAAGGCATTTGACTTTGTGAATCAAAGTATTCTGCTAGATAAATTGAAGTTTAATGATACTGATGGTATAGCCAACCAATAGATAATGTCAATTCTAACCAAAAGAACATGGAAAGTTGTGCTTAGTAATTCAATCAATGTTGACCAGGACTGACTGAGGAGAAATCATGCAGGGGAACATCAAGGCTCAATCTTATGTCCATTATCATTCCTCATAAATTTAAAGGTTCTTCCATCTAATATACAACAAGCAGAATTAGTTCTTTTTGCAGATGATACTAGTATTGTAATCAATCCACAGAAACTGGAGGAATGGTAAGCAATGTTCTTAAAAGAATGAGTGACTGGTTTTCTTCATATGGTCTCACCTTTAATTTTGAAACGACATGACACATTCAGTTCTGCACATCTAGGGGTATTACACCAGTGAAGTGTAACACATGATGAGGAAATAATGAATAGGATAGAAACTTGGGGTGCTCATATTGATGAGAATTTAAACTGGAAAAAAGACAGAAAGGACAGTTTGGAACTCCTAAAACAACTTAGTTCAGCCACATTTGCATATCTTGGGGAGAGACAAATCAGTAAACTGATATGTTCTGCATATTTTCATTCAATAATGTGATACAGAATAACGTTCTGGGTAACTCATCTTTAAGAAAGAAACACATCATTGCGCAAAAACATGCTGTAAGAATAATATGTAGTGCTCACCTACGATTACCCTGTAAACATCTGTTCAAGGAGTTGGGCATTCTGACTACTACTTCACAGTTTATTTATTTCCTCATGAACTTTGTTGTAAATAGTCCACTGCAGTTCAAAAGGAACAATGCTATACATAATTACAATACCAGAAGGAAAAATAACATTCATTACACCACATTAAAGTTATCTTTAGCACAAAAAGGAGTGAACGGTCCTGCAACTAAAATTTTGGATAACTTACCCAGTGACGTAAAACATCTGATAGACAGCAAAGTACAATTTGAAAACAAACAGAAAAAGATTCTCCTTGACAACTCCTTTTATTCCACAGATGAATTTCTATTATTGTAATGTGTAAAAGGTGATGGACAGGAACTACTAATACAAATGTGTATATTTAAAACATAAATAAATAAATAAATGTTCAGTGTGTAGCCATATTTACAAATTAATTTTTGATGCCAATGTAAAATGATTCATTCCACATCATTACAGTTTATCATGCTAATGGTCCGTGGAACATGAAAACAACTCACACACACTGTAAAACGTTCAGCAGTAGAAGTGTCCACCCCCGGTAGCTGAGTGGTCAGTGCGACAGAATGTCAATCCTAACAGCCCAGGTTCAATTCCCGGCTGGGTCGGAGATTTTCTCCACTCAGGAACTGGGTGTTGTGCTGTCTTAATCATCATCATTTCATCCCCATTGACACGCAAGTCGCCAAAGTGGCGTCAAATCGAAAGACTTGCACCCAGCGAACGGTCTACCCGATGGGAGGCCCTAGTCACTCGACATTTTTTAGCAGTAGAAGTCAAAGAAAGACATCTGTAGTAAAGCATAGAGCAGCATGTGTTTGTATGTATTTGTCAAATAACAACAGAAAATGAGCTGGGCTAAAGAGTGACTGTTTTACGAAGCTAATGTGTACAGTATTGAAGAGTATGACTGTCTGTCATTAGATAAATTATGATCAGAAAATGGAGAGAAAACAGATTTTCATAATGCTCACAAGAAACTAAGTGACATGTTCTGTTGAAGATGTATTTTCAATTGTTTATTGGTTGAATAAATATAAATTAATTAAATCTTTAAATGATGTCTACTGTTTTATGAGCATGTCTGTACATGTCCCTGCATGTCTGTTTTGATGGGAGTGTGCAGTTTATAAAGATGTTTGATCATTACAGCTGAGTCAGTGAAACATTTGATTCTTCTTAAGTAAAGCTAGGTAAAGGTACTAGCAGGAGCTTTTACAAAATATTGTCCAAGTGACTAAGCTATAATGACTGAACATTTTGTTTCTTTTAATAAGAAAGTGAGGCTTATAGAAAAATATGAGATAGATCACAAAGCAATAGCATGTGATTTTGCCTTTTGATCCACATGTATTGATTGTTGGAAACACATGGCATGTGACCATAGCTGTTTGCATAGATGTATTGAGGACAGGTGCAAACCATGTTTCCTGTATTGGATGTACATCATAGAAGCCATATGTAGGAGAAATTTCATTAAAAAGTCATGAAGACTCAAAAAACTATTGCTTTTGTCATTTTTCTCTCCATGTATTGAGAGCATATACCATATGTATAACATTTTTTTTATGTATTCCCTTACAATTTGTTCATTTATTCACTACACAGAAATTCCTAACAGCACTTAATGGTTCGAGAAAAAAGAAGTAAATCAATGTGGAATGTGTTAAAACTTTTGCAATGTTCTCTGTATGCCTACCGAGCTTAAATCGAAACTTATTTCTGATCTGTCACACGTTGTAATTATTAAGTAACTACAGGTTTTAGTTATTTCAGTCTGCAATGGCCCTTTTGTCTTATTTTCCAGTTCCTTGTAGTAAAACCAGCTTGCCAACTAGTCTTTTTAGTATCATTATTGAAACAGTCTACATAGGCACAACATTTATCTTTTGATAAGTTTAGTTTCTTTTCCTGAAAGACTGTTATTCTCCTGTGAAACACCTTGGCACCAAGTACCAAGTATAATATCCTCTACCTCATCTTCTTTATTCACAAGCTCTGAAAGACACTACAGCATATTAGATGAGCACTCTTGTTGATTGCAGTCTCTCCCATCCTGATGACATAAAATTTCACATGCAGTGTGTTAATGTCTTGATTCACAGGACACACTCTTCTATACTGTGCTGCAGATGTTGAGTAAACTTATGATCGACACAGAATGTAGACATGTCCAGTGGGTGAGGTACGAATTCAATGGAAATGGTACACATGTAAACTCCCTGCAGATGTATTCAAGCAACATACAGTCTGGATCCTGTATTAGCATGAAATGCAGTGCTCAAATGTGTGTGGAGCTTTTAATCAATGTTGATATGTCATTGTCCTTTGAGCAATATTTGTGGGTATCTTTGCCAATGTATTCATAGGCACAACAAGGAAAATAACCCATGAATAGTTTAACTCATCAGCAACAATATCAATTCAAGTTGCATCTTGTACTTGGATGTTTACAATTTATGTGACAGCAATTATTGTCTATAAGAGTCTGACCTGATGATAAAAATTTTTAATGCATGATTCTGGTGAGGTTATGTTTTGGTATGTACTAATAGTTTGCTGCTGACAGGTTCTGTAGGTTGCTGAAATCTACTGTCTCTTTCCTGCAGAATATGAAAAACATTGGCTTATGGAAGAAATTTAGTGTTATTTCATTAAAGTGTGGATATGTGCTGTCATTTCAGTATTTCCCACATGTTGGTATCTCCCTTTTATATAGCAGTGTGATCTTATTTGACAGAGATTGTTTACATCAATTATTTGCCACTTACACTTTGTAATTTGGTGCTTAACTTGCTCTGAACAGAATCTTTCAATTTTACTCTGTTGCCAAGATTTTGACATGTTGGTTGTATTGTGTTGTCAGTCATATTTGATAGTCGTCCATGACATAGTTTGGTAGAGTGCCATGCATTTGTCCATAGTGAGGGTCACTTTTGTACGTGGCAGACCAAATTGACACTTTGAGTGAGACAGCCATTGCATGTATCACTCTGTCATATGTGGTACAGGTGTTCTCAGTCTTTCAGCAGCAAAAACTTATGATTGTTACATTATTAGAGCTAATGTCCACCTACTGTGTGTATCCAGTTTCATCCCTCAGCTAGAGTTCCTCATAATATCACCTAAGTTATGCTTGTGGCATCCCATGTCTGTGGATTTTTTCAGGGTTCTCCAGGTTGTGTGGTATTTATTTTCCTTCATAAATGACTGAAGACTGTGAAGTCTCCACTTTCTTAATGCACTTTGGGATGAAAATTGCTCTATGCTTGCAAAAACTGCCTGCTGTTTGTGGATTGTGTTATTATTCACAGAACTCATAATCAATGTTGTGATTGTATGGTATCAATCCCTAGTACACCTGCTACCTCAGTACTATTAGGTGACAACCCATATGTGTTTGGAAATTACTAGCTGATGAAGGTGGTTGTGATAACTACTCACATCTGCAATATCCTGTGATGTAGTTCTTCTGCTTACACGCTGGTTACGATGATAATGTTTGGTTTGTGGGGCACTCAACTGCGCAGTCATCAGCACCCGTATAAAGTTCCAATTTTTACACAGTCCAGTCTAGCCACGGTCATGAATGATGATGATGATGAAATGATGAGGACAATACACACGCCCAGTCCCTGGACAGAGCAAATCCTCAACCCGGCCGGGAATCGAACCCGGGACCCCGAAATCCAGAGGCAGCAACATTAGCCACTAGACTATGAGCTGCAGACATGCTGATAATGATCATTGGTGATTTCATCAAAATTTACTAAGTAATATAACTTGGCCATACACCATGTGAAGAACTGTTTTCTAGCATTTCAAGGTACTTGCTTACAGATGTTATGGAACTGTGTAGTTATTGCCTCTCTGATAGTAGGAATTCTCATGTGTTTTACTATTATGTAGCATGTGGCACATGAAAAAGGACTATTCACTCTATGATGAGTAGGTCTGATAGTTGTGCTTTACTAGAACACTATCATAGTCTTGTTATTCCAAGAGTTGCAAAGTGTTGTCAGGTAAACTTGGTAAGATTAGAAAAAATGCAGAGTTATGTATCCATGAAGATGTCCAGGAGAACTTGTAAGCCTATTTCTCTTTGAATCACTGAAAAACTAGTTGTTTCTAGCACAGAAGCTGAGATGTCGGCAGATCACAGCAAGGTTACTTTGTTCTATTATTCTGCTACAAAAATCACTATGGTCATCCCTTGTTTGTTGAATGGTTCAGTGTCTCTTTCTTGATATAATCACTCCTGTTCAGTATAATGAACACATCATGCTTTGAGAATGTTTCTCTCATAAACCAATGTTTTGTGCATGCTACGTCATATCTGTGGGATATTCAGGAAAACCTCATCGATTCCATTCCACACAGATCTTGTTATCTGAAAAATGCATTTGTTTCCTTGCCAACAGCCAAGTTTGCTGTAGGATCATGCATTTTCAGTCTAGATAAAACTGGAACAACAACACTCCAAAAGTCACAGAAGTGTAGGAGGTACAGGAATGGTAGGTGGTGAGCTGTGGATTAGTGCCAGTGAAGCGGGAGGTCCAACAATTGAGAAAGGCACTGATAAACTTCAATTCTACCTTATTAACAATGTACAGGATGGGTGCGTCGGACCCCAGCTGCTGACCAGTTGCTTGCAGCGGCTGCCATTTCTTTGTTGCAGAAAGGCCCATAGTGGTTAGGGTGTCCCAAAAATTCGAAGTAGTTTTTGTTTGAACGCATACCCTCTTAATTTATTTGTACGATGCCAAAACAACTATATGTAAAATTTCAGAGCCTTAGGATGTTGGCAACCCGTGCCGACTTGGAGATGAAACATGTCAGTACTTGGTAAGATAGGTGAAGGCACGCCCCCTTGTGTCTCTAAAATTGTTAGTCTAAATTGTTGTCAGTAAGTGAAAATGTCAGTGGAATTACGTAGTAGTTCTAAAACGCATATATATTTTAATAGGTGCGGTAAAACATCAGATAAAAGGTTCAAAACTGCCATCTCATGGACAAGTTCTAGCAGTTTTATTTTATAATATCCGGGAAGTGAACTTAACTGTCAGTGAAAGTGCAAATCTCACTATTCGGGAATGTACGATCTTTTGGGAAAAGTCGCGTATACCTACCAAATCTGTACCTAATTGTGTGAAGAAATTAGTGAACCTACATCAAGTTTGGAGGGTGTTGCAAAAAAATGCACAAAAAACCCAAAAGGTATTTGAGCAGCGCCGACAAGAGTTTGTCAACAATTTGGATGATTTGTTCGACATTGCACACGCCAATGCACTTCAGTTAATGAAAATCAATGAAGATAACATCTTTTTACAGCGACAGAGAGAGCCAGGTCGGCCTGGTCACTTAGCTGGAGTGGACGGCTTATAAAGAGGAAAGGTCACGCATCAGAACTATTGAGGACGAAAACCGACGTGCTAAATATTTTTCCACGTCAGCTCCTTGGACAGCAACTTATAAAGCATTACAAAATGACTCATCTTCAGATCGTAATGAAAATGAGATGTGTTTGCAAGAAAAATTCCCAAATGTGACTGAGAACATAAAATCTGGAACCAGTAAAACAACTACGCGTAAAAATTTCATTACTACAAAATTAGTAGCAGCAGGTGTCAGTTGAGTGTGAGAGATTCAGTGTATATTCTTGAAATTGCCATTGAGGCACTTGGATATAATAATGATGAATTTCCTATAAGTAAGTCCTCGATTCAAAGAATTTGTACAGAGAAACGGAAAGAGTGTGCGGAAGCTATAAAACTTAATTTTCAAAATGAGGTACCAGATGTTGTGACTGTTCATTGGGATGGCGAACTGTTGCCTGCTACACACGATCGGTAATCAAAAGAAGAGCGTCTTCCGATAGCTATTTCATATAGGAATAAAGATAACTTATTGCTGTGCCAAGGTTGGAAAACTCTTCAGGATGTGAACGGGCGAAAGCTGTTTGGAACGCGATTGTGGACTGGAATCTCGAAGACAAAGTGCAGTTTCTTTGCTGTGATACTACGGCTTCAAATACAGGGCATATCAATGGCGCCTGTGTGCTACTTTAGCAAAAACTTAACAGAAGTGGCATTCTTTTTCCTTGCCGCCACCACGTGTATGAACTAGTGTTAAAAAACGTGTTCCAGGTAAAAATCAGTTCAGTGACAACAAGTCCTGATATTCCACTCTTCAAAAAGTTCCGAGATAACTGGAAAAGTGTAAATCCAGATAACATACAGTGCTACAAAGAAAAGGTCGCAATGCACCTGACTGTTTCAGAAATTGACAATCTGCTTGAGTTTTACCTCTCTGAACTGACAAAAGAAATAATCAGAGATGATTAACGAGAGTTGATAGAGCTTTCTGTTATATTTTTAGGTGGAGATACAGACAGAAAATTCAAGGTACGGCCTCCAGGTGCCATACACCAACCTCAATGGATGGTGAGAGCTATATATTTCCTAAGAATATCATTACTTTGTACTCAGTTGAAAAGGAGAAGGTAGCACTGTTTGATGTTTGCCTGTTCATCGTGACATCCTACGTCAAGCCATGGCTTCAGTGTATTTTGGCAGTAAAGGCACCCTACCAAGATTTGTACTTCTTAGATTACATTAGATTAGATTTACTTTCATTCCAATTGATCCGTAGTGATCTAGTCAATGAAGGCATAAGAAAAAATAGATAAAGACGTCTCAAAAGCAGCTCTACAGAAGATAAGCCAGCATTTATGGTATTTGACTGATGAAATTTCTGTCTTGTCACTGTTTGACGATGATGTGGATCTAGAAACAAAAGTAAAAATGGTTGAAAATTTAACCTAAGATAATTTCCCAGCTGATGCTAACCATTACATCCCTTTGAAGCAAGAACTTTGCGGTCCATTGCATGGCGAGTTAAATAAATGAATAGAGACTTTTTTTAGTTTTCTGTTTACATCACAATTTTGTTAACTGGTTTGCTCTCTCTTAATTACAGAGAAAAACATCTATGACTTCATTTCAGTCAGAAGCAAGTCATTGTTTCATCGTCTTAAAATTGATGACAGTTTTCTCCACGAATGTCCTGCCAAGTGGTCAAACAATGCTTCCTTTCAAGAAACCAGAAAGAAGGTTTCAACACTGAGAGCAGTGAATGATACAGTTGAAAGAGTGATCAAGTTGATCAAGACTTTCGTAGTTTAATCTCGGTTGAGGAGGAACAAAAACAATTTTTGTCATGTTGTGTACAAGAACACCGAAAGATTTATCCTGGCTGCAGAAAACAAACTTTGAAACGAAAATTTAGAGACTAATGTTTTTACATGTTAAATAGTGAATAAACACGATTTTGGCAATTTGGTGTTTTATTTACCAAACAATCAAATGCTCAAATGTGTGTGAAATCTTATGGGACTTAACTGTTAAGGTCATTAGTCCCTAAGCTTACACACTACTTAACCTAAATTATCCTAAGGACAAACACACACACACACACCCTGAGGGAGGACTCGAACCTCTGCTGGTACCAGCCCCACAGTCCATGACTGCAGCGCCTTAGACCGCTCGGCTAATCCCGCACTGCACCAAACAATCATTAAGTTTCAGAACCCCTCCATTCCCACATACTAAAAGTTTTCAAGTCTCATGTTTAGTGTCAAGTTGGCACGTGTTATAATAATTTAATTGTGATAATATTTAGTATGTGAGATATTAAGGTCAAATAGAAGAAATAGAGGGTATGCGTTTTCGATTTCATGAAAAAACATCCCCATTATATGTTGGGACACCCTAATAGTGGTGGCTCACACCATTGAAGATGGTGGCGAGGAAGACCTGGGCTGCATCACGCTCCGAGCCCCAGAGCACAGGAGACCCATGTTGCAACACCAGTGAGGGCATGGCAGGCAGGCCCAAACCTCCCAGGTTGTCCCATCAGCTGGTGGCAAAGCAGGGTACAGCTCCCTGGACAGGCACTCAGGCGAAGGGCAGCAGTTCAGGACCCGGTGGGGGCAGAGGCAGTTGCATCATTTGCATAGGGTAGAGCGTCATAAAACACCCAAATATCGCTGTCCGTGATGGTTGATGAATGACAAATGACAGTGGGATTGGGACTAAATGTGATGCCACCTGCTGATTGTGCAATGGTGGCATCATTAGTGCCTCACACCAAAGCCTCTCATAGTGACCATATTTGGTAGGGTATTGGTGTTTTCCTGAAGGTGGCTGGGTGTTGTAACTGTAGTAGGTCACTTGCAGTAGCCATTCCAGGCTGTCTCAGTGCGTCGTCTGATGTAACAGCTTACTTTGCAGGGCAATGGCTAGTGCAATGTGTCCCCTTTTCCACATCCAGCGGCTTCCTCTGCTTCAACTTCTGTTCTAGGTCTTGGGCTTTTACATTTTCCTCCATCCTATGGAGATCTGGTCCCCAGATTTTGAAAAACAAGAACACAAGCACTATTATTTCTATTCACTTACATTACACTTCTTCAGTCACAGTCTCCACTGAACTAGGCATATTTTTCACTAGGTGTCCCATTTTATTGCACTGCTGTGAGTACTGCTCAGGATCTACAGGCTGATGGAAGGCAATGTTGGGATTTGAAGTATCTTTCATTTTGACAGGTAGTATACAATGCTAATAGCTGCAAGAACTACACTGATGGCTGTCGTAGAGGCCCTATCATGATGACTTGGCAGTAATGCTCTGTCCTGTATTTTGTTAAAGGATCCAGAAGATGTTCTACTGTTATGCAGCCTTTCTGAGTAGCTATCACTACGTCTTATTGAGGTGAGTATGGAATGTAGTCAAATTAAATCGAGTGATGCTGAGGGGATTAGATTAGGAAATGAGACACTTAAAGTAGTAAAGGAGTTTTGCTATTTAGGGAGTAAAATAACTGATGATGGTCGAAGTAGAGAGGATATAAAATGTAGACTGGCAATGGCAAGGAAATCGTTTCTGAAGAAGAGAAATTTGTTAACATCTAGTATAGATTTAAGTGTCAGGAAGTCGTCTCTGAAAGTATTTGTATGGAGTGTAGCCATGTATGGAAGTGAAACATGGACGATAACTAGTATGGACAAGAAGAGAATAGAAGCTTTCGAAATGTGGTGCTACAGAAGAATGCTGAAGATAAGGTGGGTAGATCACGTAACTAATGAGGAGGTATTGAATAGGATTGGGGAGAAGAGAAGTTTGTGGCACAACTTGACTAGAAGAAGGGATCGGTTGGTAGGACATGTTTTGAGGCATCAAGGGATCACAAATTTAGCATTGGAGGGCAGCGTGGAGGGTAAAAATCGTAGAGGGAGACCAAGAGATGAATACACTAAGCAGATTCAGAAGGATGTAGGTTGCAGTAGGTACTGGGAGATGAAGAAGCTTGCATGGGATAGAGTAGCATGGAGAGCTGCATCAAACCAGTCTCAGGACTGAGGACCACAACAACAACAACAACATGGTTGGGTCTATTGTGTTATTGAGGTATGTAAGATTCTTGGCAGGTAGGCTTTCTAGGGGTAAATCAGTTAAGTAAACTGAGGCGTGAGTAAGGTTCAAGGTAGTGGTTCCCACTACAGTAGTGGGTAGCTAGAAAGTAGCACTGGATGCCATTAATTAACATTCTCTGTCCTCGTAATTCCATATGTTGTGTGCCCTCTCACTGGCCTTGTTTGTAGCAGGTGGTGATTATAACCATTGCTTGTGCAGCTGAATACACCCAATATAAGCTTACTTCATGTATAGGATTCTGTTTTTCCTGCAGGTATTTACTTGGGGCATGTTGTTGTGAATTACTGGTGGTGGAATAATGGAAGTTCACACAATTCAGCTGCATATCTGTTGTGGGTTGTTGATAGTAACTGGCCCAGCTCTGGAACGCAGAACTTCTCCTGCTGATAGCAGAGCTTGGGAGCAATGGTTTGAACTTACTAACAGTATCTCGTGTACCATTTTTTGTAACAACCTCCAGAGGGCTTTGCGATGCAGGGATTCATATGCAGGACATAAAATTCAAATCTGAAATCTTTGCATGTCAATGTTAATTGGATTTGAACCTGCAGTTATGCACCTTCTATTGTGCTTGCCACTGTGGACATGCTATAATAGAATCGTAAGGACTTTTTCCTGGCAGCTACCAAAAGTTCTAGCTGCACAGATAACTTGTCCTGAATCTTTCATAACCCCACTAGGAACTGTTCAGTTGACAATAGTATAGGTGTTAAGTGTCCCAGAACTTCCTGTAGAAGTATTTCCGACAGCTCGGTAGTTTCTATTCAGATGTTGGGAATACTATCCAAGAGAGTGCGGAGTAGCTTGGCAACTGCTAACTGTATATCCATGTTGTCTAGGCAGCCCTTCAGAATGACCAGGTTGTGTTTCGTGGCAACCTCTGGAGATTGTACATGAGTGAGCAATGTTGTTGCCAAGGATCGCAGTTACCTAGTGTCATTTACCAAGCCATTTTCTAGGACTGATAACTGTATGACATGCAAGTCTGTTGCATTCTGCTTAGCATCTTTATGGCCTCGCAGCTGTCACAAGGTTACTTGATCTTTTGAAAATCCTCTGAGTGAGCTGTACTAAAGATGACTTTTAGTATGGGGCCACCCCCAACCCCTATTCCTTTACACTTGTGGGTCTAATACTGACTCTGTAGTTGAGTAAAAACTGATCACAGTAATTGGTACTCTCCCTGGGTGTCTCCGAAATCTGTCTCGTTACCTAACATTATTTATAGCCCATTGAAAATACCCTCCAGTCACCTGACTTTGTTTTTTACTGCCAAAATATTGAAATCTATCCTTCAGGTCCACTAGTGGACTTGAAGAATAGATGATCATATCTGTCTGTTGCGTTAACAAAACTCTCCCCATCAAAGGACGTACTTCAAGTGCTTTTGTCATCCTGCACCAGCTTAGGAGTCCCATTAGGATGAATATCTTCATACTCCTTTTCCCCATCATCCTGGTCTGGATGCTCGACGCTGGAACTGCCTTTCCCTGTCCCAGGATCAGACGACTCCATTCCCTAGTTTATTGTCCCAGCTCACAGACGAAGCACATAGTGATGCATCAGGTTAGTGACTGTGCTGCCTTCATTTTTATGCCTCTTTCTACACTGGTGTCCAAAATTAAAGCAACAAACGGCAATTTTGCAAGGTTGCCTTTGTTTTGCTACAAAACAGTATAAACAGGTGATAGTAAAGTAAAAACAATGTAAAAAATAAAGAATAAAAACAACTGCAACACACATAACAGTAGACAAAAACCTTCTTCGATTTCTCCAACTTAAAGGATTTGTTCACACATTCCGACAACTGGTTAATGTGCTTAGTATGTGGTGTGATCACCTCTGGCAGCAATACAGACATGAAAATGACGGGGCATACTGTGAATAATGTCATCAATCTCATGTTTAGGCGATAACGCCCATTCTTCTTGCAGAGCTGTTTGTATGTCTTGTAGAGTGGTTGATGGATAGTAGTTAGATTTTGTATGTTCTGGACTACTAGGCCAATCTTATAAAAAATAAAAAATTACTCGTTAACACTCGCAATTTTTTTATTTTCCATAAGATTGATCTAATGATCCAGAACATACAAAATCTATCTACTATCCCTTTTACCTAATAATATAATAATAATATAATATAACATAATATAATATAATGATAATCATAATAATAAATCATACATATAGCTTAGGTGAATGTAATGTAATTAAATAAATTAGAGAATTAACTATTATTTTAAAAAACGATTTTTAAAAAGACTATTTTAACATCTGTTCTTAACCTCCAAAAATTATCCTATTTTTGACTTTTGTGAAAAACGCTTTTTTTAAATTATTTTCGAAACAAATTTTTAAAAAGGCATTTTTTACATCATTTTCTTAGACCCAAAAATTGTCCTATTTTTTACTTTTGGGAAAAACGTGCTTTTTAAAATTATTTTCAAAACAATTTCTAAAAAAGCATTTTTATGTCTTTTTCTTAGCCCAAAAAAATGTCCTATTTTTTACTTTTGTGAAAACGTGTTTTTTAAATTTATATTAGAGAATAAGTATATAAAATTATTTATTTTCTGTTTTAGCAGCCATAAGATTATTATGAGTTGTTGTTTGTACATTTTTTTATGACAACACTTATTTACAGTTTTACCACATTTACAAGTAACAATTAATTAAAATGCATTAGTTAACAAAAGTAAATTTTAATAAATAATAAATGGACAACAATAAGAAAATAAAAAATTAATTAGTTAACAAAGGTTAATTGTATTGTTAATGTAAGTAAAATGCTTAAGTTACCAAAAGTAAATTTTAGTAAATTATAAATGGACAGCAAAAAATGGACAACAATAAGAAAATAAAAAATGAATTAGTTAACAAAGGTAAATTGTATTGTTAATGTAAGTAAAATGCATAAGTTAACAAAAGTAAATTTTAGTAAATTATAAATGGCATACAAGAAATGGACAACAATAAGAAAATAAAAAATGAATTAGATAATAAAGGTAAACTGTATTGTTAATGTACGTAAAATGCATTAGTTAAGAAAAGTAAATTTTAGTAAATTATAAATAGACAACAAAAAATGGACAACAATAAGAAGATCAAAAATGAATTAGTTAACAAAGGTAAATTGTATTTTTAATGTAAGTAAAATGTATAAGTTAACAACAGTAAATTTTAGTAAATTATAAGTGGAATACAAAAAATGGACAACAATAAGAAAATAAAAAATGAATTAGTTAACAAAGGTAAATTGTGTTGTTAATGTAAGTAAAATGCATAAGTTAACAAAAGTAAATTTTAGTAAATTATAAATGGACAACAAAAAATGGACAACAATAAGAAAATAAAAAATGAATTAGTTAACAAAGATTAATTGTATTGTTAATGTAAGTAAAATGCTTAAGTTACCAAAAGTAAATTTTAGTAAATTATAAATGGACAGCAAAAAATGGACAACAATAAGAAAATAAAAAATGAATTAGTTAACAAAGGCAAATTGTATTGTTAATGTAAGTAAAATGCATAAGTTAACAAAAGTAAATTTTAGTAAATTATTAATGGTATGCAAAAAATGGACAACAATAAGAAAATAAAAAATGAATTAGTTAATAAAGGTAAACTGTATTGTTAATGTACGTAAAATGCATTAGTTAAGAAAAGTAAATTTTAGTACATTATAAATGGACAAAAAAAATGGACAACCCTTTATTTTTATATGCATTAAATGGAGAACATAGTGCAAAAGAAATGTGCTAAATGCTATATAGTTAAAGACTTTACAGAATTTGCAACAAAGTTAGATAAACCAAGATCGATTTGTAAAGAGTGTATAAATAATGATCAACATAATAGATATTATTCAAACAAAAAAATTAAGAACGATAACACATTGAACAGTACAAATGATGTAAAAAAGTGTACAAAATGTGAAACAGTAAAAAGTGTAACAGAATATGGAAAAAAATTAGGTAAACCTAGATCAATTTGTAAACAATGTTTAAATAATGATCGTATTAGCAGATATTCTATTAAAATGGCTAATATGCAGAATAGTATGGAAGAAATGCAGGACAGAAAAGAACAACATGTACAACATAGTATGGACAACAAAGAACAAAATGAAAAAAATTGTATGGACAACAAAGAACAAAATGGACAATATAGCATGGAAAACAACAAATTAAAAATATGCAGTTTATGTAATGTTAAATCGAATTTAGATTGTTTTGTAATAAATCATGAAAAGATACTATCAATTTGTAGAGATTGTAGAAAATTAAGAAGGTCAGAAAATAAAAAAACTAAAATAGATTACCCAAATCTAGGTTTTATGTTGTGGTATAATTCCCAGTTCTCTAACAGAAAATGAACAAATCCAATGTAAATATATTAAAATGAAAATTTTAAGAAATTTGTTGTTGATATTTTAGAATATAATCAAACACATTAAGCTTTTAAGCATATTGATGAAGATGATAAGTAATTATTACAAAATTTAAACCCTTCCAATTTCGATACTATATTTGTTAATAAATACATCTGTTTACTTAATTATATAAACAAATACATCAGTTTCCTTAATTATGTAAATAAATAATTAATTTACTTAGTTATATAAACAAATATATTTGTTTCCTTAGTTATGTAAACAAATACATCTGTTTAATTAGCTATGTAAAATAATACATCTTTAGGAATAATTAATTAACTTAGTTATATAAACAAATAAATCTGTTTCCTTAGTTATGTAAGACACAAAGATAATTATATACTGCAACAACAAATTAAACACAGAAAATATACCAGATTGTTATTGGTTGGAAGAAGAAATTAAAAATAAAAATATAGATCTAAATTACAAGATAAAACTTAAACTAGATAAAATTAAAAAACACCAACTAAGAATAAAGAAAGACTGTTGTTTGTCGTTTAATCTATATTTATCTGAACCCAGTAAATTGCCAGGTCTAACTTATAATGAAAAAAGAACTATATTTGTAAACAATTACTTCTGTTTCCTTAGTTATGTAAACAAATACATCTTTAGCAATAATTAATTTCCTTAGTTATGTAAACATATAAAATTAGAAAGAATGTAGATAAAGATGATAAAAAATTATTAGAAAATTTATAACAATCCAATTTGGAAGTATTAAAAGGCAATGAAAAAACACTATATTTATTAATGAATCTAGTTTATACTCTTTAATTTTAAAATCAATCTTTCTCCAACTTACTAAAAACCTGTTGTAGTAAATGGAAGAATACCGAAACGCTAAAATTATAGATCTATTTTATAAGAATAAAATGCATTACCAAGATACAAGAGAAAAATTAAATAGTTTGTTAGACGAAGAACACCAAATAGAATGTTTAGATTTAGTTTTAGTTAAAAACGGTTGTGCAAAAATTACGATTTAAGACAAACAAAAAGATGATTTTGTAGAATTCAAAGATTTAAATAAATGAAGTAGAAACAAATATATAAACAAGATTCTTAAAGCAATTAATAAGTGTTATCTGGAAGAAAACGATGTAGATTCTAACGAAGAAAGTGACGAAGATATTGATAAATATTATAAAGACGATTTTCCACATAAAGAGGTTGTAAAAGAACAGAATGGTGGACGAATTTACAGAAGAAGGTTTTAATTTTTATGTATTTTTATGCAGCAGTGTTTTGACACTACCAAAATTTTTATATATTTTACCATAGATTAGCTAGTCCTAAAATAGGACTATTAATTTTTTATTTTTTGTTATAGTTATTTGTTCTAACTATTTGTCTATTGATGTTGGAGGAAAACAAGAATAAGTTATTTAAACTTAGAACAAAGATCAATTAAATTGGAAATGACAGTAAAACAAATAAATGTTATACAAACTTTAAACTAATTTTGGGTGTTAATGTAAACATAAACACTAAACATAAATTTTAACAACCAACATTCGTTAAACAAACGTCAAATGTAAAATGATAACATTAACATATAAAAATAAACATGTTAACGTATGTTAACATTGACATAAAAATAAATATGAAAAACGTATGATAACGTTAACACTCCTGTACATTCACTGCAAGTAATCTACATTCATGAGGGCCTTGGATGCCACACAACACCACCCTCTGCCCACGTCTGGGTGGCACCTCCCAATGTGTGATACACATACGTTTTGGATCTAAGACCCACAAACTCCACAGTTGGCAACCCATTCACCTCATCTTTTATAAGGCCAATAACCTTCTTGTTCTGTGGAAAAATACTGTAAGGATTATTCATTGTGTAGGAACATGTGTCGACTGCAGTCACAGACTAAAATAACAGTCGCGACATTCAATGCTGTAGAAGTTGCTTCCGTTTGACAGCTGGAGCAACAGTAGCGCTCTAAGCGGCAAGAAAGGAGAACGTTAGATGCATCGTAAGCACAATGTTTGTTTTGCACCTCTTTCCTACGTGATTTGCGAAATGTTTGAATTTTTTTTACCTCCAAGTGTTTGTGTAATATTAGAAGACGTAAATGTTCCTAAAAATGATTCTAAAATAATAGCAAGTAGGGATAAAAATATGAAACGTCCCCTTTTAACAATTTTTTACAACTGTGCTTAACCTGACACACAATATTTTTTTTTTAGCGCAACGCAATCTGACTTTCAACACACAATATTTTGTTAGCGCAACGCAATCTGACTTTCAACACACAATATTTTGTTAGCGCAACGCAATCTGACTTTCAAAATTCCCTATAAAAGAATGGCCCTGACTAACATTAAACTATACGTCTCACAAATCACTTACCTCACCAAAAATCTTCGCTGCTCAAGCTACTGCAATACAGCGAGCGCCACTACTGCCAGCTAAATAAAAGATTCAAACTATGGAAGGCACTAACTACTGATAGGGATAGTTAGCAAATGAAAGATATTAATAGAGAACAAACAATGTATTTACCTTGATATCATGACAAATTACAAAACTCCGCCATCTCTCTCCCCACATCCACTACTGCTGGCGGCTCACCTTCAACTGCCCAACGCTACGCGCTGTTCACAGCCAGCTGCCTAACACTACAATGGTTGAGTATTACAACAATGCAAAGCAGCCACAGACTGCACACGGCACAGCCGGTGATTTTCATACAGAGGTGGCGTTACTAATAAAAAAACCTAAACAGCCTACTTACATAGCCCCCATGCTACCCACAAAAAAATTTTACAAATTGGTTTGGGCAGTGGCCAATACAGATTTGTTAAAATTTTTCATAATCGTAATTACAATAACAAATAAATCAAATGCACACACTTATTGATACAATGTTGGTCAAAAGCTAAAATTTTCTCACAGTCCATAAAGACAGTCCTGATCATTCATCACATTGCAGTGTTTTTCTCAAAGTCTGAGCAGTAAAAGAAAATGCACACGGAAGTAGTGGATTTCCATGCAGTCTTGAAGAAGTATCGTTGTCCTTCCAACGGAAAGACAGTGCTGACTCTCGACATGCTGACAGGTAATGGGCCACAAGAGAGCAAACCCACAGCAGAGTCAGTCGAAGTTTTGAAGAGTATTGGTGGGTAGGTCATCACAGAGCAGACCCACTGTAGTCCTGGTAGAGATATAATGGTACTGGTGGGCCACCAGAGGCGCAGACCCACTGTAGTCCTTGTAGAGATGGCCAGCAGCCATCTGTTGTGACTGTGCAGGTACACAATCACCATTGAAGAGTCTTGCGGATAATATAACAAGTCCATAACCACCACTTGTGCACTCACAAAGTTGTTGGAATTGTCCTTAGAACAAGCAATGCTGTTATCCAGTCCCTTGCTGAATTATTAACACACGTGCAAACACTAACAGTCCCTACTCCTCACATATTGTCCATATACTATGACCAATAGAAACGTGTGCAGTGAAATGTAACTTACAAGTTACTTAATTTGATGACCTGGTGTCAATTACAATTTTATAACATAAGAATACAATTACAAAGGTACAAAATACATCATTAAAAATATAATAGTAGAGATAACATTCGTAGTAATAGGGGCTTTACAAAAGAATAGAAATATATACATCAGTGTTACAAAAATAATGACATAAGTACATACATAAAGATCAGAACAACTTTTGAAACATCAACATCACACATGAGCATTAAAACAGAACAGATAAATGCCTAAACATCTTTACAAAGTAAATAACATATTATCAATGCAAATTATATTTGAGGATCACAGTATTCCTCATCATAGTGAATGTAGCTTAGTATTAGAAAAATTCTACAACATAAGTATTATCAGATATACATATAAATACAGGAAAAACATAAATACACAAGTGAACACAAACACATAGTGGGATAACACAAGGAAAGGACAGGGTTTCTTTTACTGCAGTATGTTGCAAACAAAAACTTTCTTTACTTCTCGGAGATCTCCCTTCATTCCTCATTATTTCCAAAAGTCCTATCTATACCTGCTTTCTGTACTTTACTCGTATAGCTTCTCAATGCATTTTTTTCCAATTAATCGCTACTCATTATCTTATAGGCTACCCCCTCTTAAGCTAACTTATATCTACTGAGCTCAGATGCTAAACTAAGGGACGAGGCAATGCAGCATCACATAAAACAATTAATATAAACAACAATAAAAAAACGCAGATTTGCGAAGCAAGCAGTATTAAGAAATTAGCAAAGCAATTGTAATATTACAACTAATCTAAGGCAATGTGCAGCAAACAATAAAAATATAAAAATAAATCATTAGTAAAACTGGCTTAACAGAATAATACAAAGTCAAATTCAATAACACTATGCCTGGCAAACAGCAGCAACTTATACCTAAACATGACATAGCTCAAGCAGAAAAAATAGTACACTAAAGATAACAATGCAGATAAGGGAAATGTATAATCACATCTTAATGTCTAAGTAATTAAAGTGGTGCACCACAAAAACTAATTCTACAAAAAATTACTCAGTAGTTGAAAAGAAAATTATGTATGCAGTTCCTGGTATTAGTCCCTTCTTATTGTTCTTTCCATTCCAAGAGCTCCTTTTTCAAAGAATGTGGATTACAAAATTATTATTTAATAGATCTGCAGACAGAAAATATTTATATTAGTACATCTATAAAATTTTATTTTAACCAGTGCTGCAGTGCAGCTAGAAACTAGATATTAAACAAAATGGGCAAAGCAAGGCGTGAAACGTCATTCACTAGCCATATGGCATTTCTCTCAATTAGCACGACAATAGCCGTGAAATGTTGCGATGCTTTCTACAAAGGAACGTCAATAGCGATTATAATGGCCTCTTTTTTCTTCTACCTGTGCCGCTGGAAGGCTAATGGTTTTTTTTTTTGTTCGGGCTGTGTCTGACACAGCTGTGTCTGACACAGCTGTGTGCCCACGACGTATTACGTGCAGGTGGTCACTTTCGTACGGAAATATTTACGACAGCAGTTTCCGCTACAATGGCAGTCTTAAATAAAAATATTTCACAGGTCAAGAATTAGCGTTGCAAACCTGTAAAAACAAAATCTTATTGATATAACAGTGTCCAAAAAAATTTTCGTCGGCATTGTGATACATTCACGCATTTACACACATTTCATAACTTTTAAAGTACGATCTTGGTTTCCAACAACGTTTTCCACAAATCAGAGTGCCCTAATCACTATTCATTACTCCTTACCTTATTACACATATACAAATTCGTCGACGCTTCTTCAATACTTCATCATTAGATACATAGCATAATCAAATTCTTCATATAACATTAGCTTACTAATCATAAACATACCTCAACAACATAATACACATCGTCGTCGTAAAAAATAACATCATAACACCTCAGTCAAATCTCAAAATCGTCGTAGCTTCCTCCAATAGTTTCAAAACCTAAAAAAAAGTCTCTGCTCATTTCAAAAGTGTCATCTGCCTCAAACGTACTTTAAAATCATGATTCCATACCAAACACATCATTCAAAGCTCACATTGTATCACAATGGTTCCGAAAAAATATGAACAGTTTACAAAGTACAGACAAAATACAATTTCATACGTATGAAGTTATTCAACTGTGTAATTACGTAAACATCTGTCACTGACGTAGTAAAAAAAATGTTTGTCTCTCTCAGTTAAATGATCTGATAGCTGTGTAATACTGTGTTGGAGAAATATGGTACCGATGTGTAAAGTTGTATAAGCAAATACCATATTAGCTAGGGTTCCTTGTGCTTGCCAAACACATGGTACACAAAGTAAGCGTGTACCCCCCTGAGGATAAATGTAATTATACCCTCAGGAGTTACAGATTACAGCAATGGAATGAAATGTATCACGGAAAACTTTCTTTGCAATTCAAAAATCTTTAAAAATAAATGTTTTAAGTACAAAATTAATCACTCAAATGCGTGTCCTGTAGCGCTAAATTGTGCGTCTTGTTGTAAGATAATCTCTGTGGAAGTCTCGTAGTTATCGTCCTCCGAAAGCTAAGTTCTGCAGAAGTCAATGTACTTACCTCATGATAAACAAAAGTGAAATGCTTTGCGTATAGATATCTTAGTTATTACGCTTATTGCTGTGATGAAGAAAGTACTGTATTGTAACGTATTGTTGTGCTACGAAAAAGGCTGTCTCATTGTTGCTATACCACAAAATTTACTACTAAAACATGTTTTACTTTACAGAAGAATTCAGAAAAACTGTGCAGATATAAAACAGATGCACCGCAAAAGCAACAAGGTGAATTGTGTCACACATTAGTAGCGTCGTGATAAAACCGTGTAGTTGTCACATAAACTAACCACTGTGTCGTCTGGTATCTCACTGAAAGTACTTTAAATCCAGAATGTATTTTCAAGTAAATCAAAATGTTTCATTAAAATCTCAAGTTAAAAAAGCACATTATCTCTCAATAAACGGTTTTACGTGTGAAATGTGGTGTAAACCTTTGCTCTTCCTAGTACGCCGAGTTTCAACTTTAACCCAATTATCAAGTGGTATACGTCGGTGAGGAATGTTAAAATTTTTTTTCAAGGTTAGCGCTATGTTATTTTTCTCGGAGCCAGCCGGCGCAGGTGTCTGCCTGCGGTGTGGGTCAGTGTCTGTTTCTTTGTTGGAGCGCGTCGTTATTGGGATTCGGAGACCTAACTTCTACAAATTCACCTCCTCGAGAGGGCCCTGCCGTGTTTAAATCCCGCCAGTTCTGATGCAATTCAGGTCTGTCGTTACGAATATATCGTCTGTCGTCATGTCGGTAGGTTCCGTAGTTTCTTCCTTGTCCGTCACGTGGTGGAGAATTTCTCCCTGAATCGTAACTGCGCGCTGAACCGTTGCGTCTAAAGCTATTCTGTCTCCCGTAATAATAATTATTTTGGTTCCCATATTGTCTGTTTCTCTGATTGTCTCTGTGATAGTCATTACCGCGGAGAGGTGATCTTTCCCTGTAATTATTACTACTCTGCCAACGGTTGTTATACGGGTGGTGTCTGTTTCGGTCACGATTTGTGTTGTGAGAATACCCTTGTCGCGTCCAGTTATTATTTCTTTCATCGCGGAATTGCGACGGATGTGATCTGTAATTGTTGTGCTCCTGCGTTCCGCGATTGTCAGTGTCAATTTCCAGTTCTTGTAACAGTCCCTGAAATGCTTCAATGTCGTCTTTGCAACGTCCTGCTAAAATAATGTGTCGCAAATGTTCAGGCAGTTTGATTAAGCAAATGCGGATGAGTTCTGAGGGGCTGTATGGGTTTGACAGGTACTGATTCTTGTGCAACATGTCTTCAAAATATTTCACAAGACTGGAGAATTCAGATTGTTCGAAATGTTTCATCATTATGATGCCATGTTTTACTCGGTCTTGTGTGGCTTGAGACCAATATGCTGAGAGGAAGGCATGGTAAAATTCTCCTTCACTATGACAATCGTGAATGACCGAACGCATTCTTACAGCTGGTTCATTCTCTAAATAGCCACACATAAATTCTAATCTGTGTTCTAATGACCAGTTGGGGGGAAAACAATGAGAGAATTGATGGAGCCACGCTTGTGGATGAATGTCGTTGGCAGAATTTTTAAACGTTTTGAATTTACGTGTAGTAATGAACAGCTTATAGTCAAAGTCATCATGTCGGCGAGTCGCATATCGGTCATTGTTAGGTCGTGTCGGCCGTTCCATCTCAAAATTCGGTGCACATTGCCAGTTTCTTTCATAACTTCCGAAGTGTCCTGTGTTATTATCTTGTGGGTGTTCCGTATTTCTAAGTCCCTGTTCCCGTGTTGGGGCGCGAGTATCCTCTGAAATACGTAATTCTTGTATAACCTGCGTCAACTGATCTTGTACTTCCCGGATTTCTCTTTTGTACTGTGTATTGATTTGATTTTGATTTTGTTTGAATTTTCTAATTTGTTCATACTCTTCTGTGTCAGTGAAGGCTACAGGTGTAGTGTCATTCAGATCATCATCTACCTTCGTAGATAAGTTAGTGAACTGATCTGAAAGTTCGGCTACTTTATCCGATAGTGTACTTATTTCCTCAGTGTGTTTTTCTGAACCAAGTTTCAGAGTATCTACTGTGTCCTTTAAGTTTTCCTGAGATTTTGCAAGTTGCGTAACCGAATCGGTAGATGCAACTGAGTCAATTTTAGCTTGCAAAGTCTCATGATTTTCATGAACAATAATTTGCAGTTCTTTTATGGCTGCTTCGTGATTCTGTAATGCATTTTCATGCCGCGAAAAAATAGGTTGAAAATGCTCACAAATTTGTGTTTTTACGTCATTACAGACTTTTTGACATTTCGATTCGATGTTATGTAACTCAGTAGTTAAATCCTCACGTGTTTGTTCAAGCTTATTTTCCACTGAGTCTAACTTTTGAAGCTGTTGTTCCATTGCGTCTAACTTTTGAAGATTTTGTTCCATTTGTTTCTGATTTTGCTCCATTGTGTCTAATTTTTCAAGCTTTTGTCCCATTTGTCTCTGATTTTGTTCCATTTGTTGCATTAATTGCAATAATAATGTATTAGTGTCTGGAATCTGTTTCTCTATGTTTTTTGGCAGTGCATTTTCACCGGCAACATTCACATTTTGACAAGCAGAAAATGTGTCTTGACTCATTTGAGAAAACGGTGATGACCCAGAACCTGAATCTACAGTATTTGCGAAATTGTGTCCTGTCATTTCGGATTCCTGAGGCGAGCTGTTGCCGACCGACCGATCGATAATGCTTCCCTGTTCTCTAATTGTTTCGCTGTCTACACCATTGTTTGCCGCCCGCTCCATTTCCCTATGCACAATTACCAAATTATTACTTTGAACATCAGTTAATTCATTACTCGGTGGCACTAACATACTGCTTTCGTCTTCACTGTCATTTCTCAATTTACTTTGGAGCCTAGTGTTACGTTTTTCACACGCCATTATTGTCACAGTATTTCACACGACAACACAGAAAAACACAATTTGAAGAGCAAAAATAAGAGAACACATTAACATAACACTGAAAATAATATCTAGTTAATTGCAAGCGCAGCTGCGAAATACTTGCTGCAAATCTACATGCATGCCACAACTGTTTTACTGTACAACAATGAAAAAACTACAACTACAATGGAAATTCTCTACAATTACGCGCTAGCAATAAACAAAATCTACACTAATTACACAAACTACAAGAAAAAAATCAGAAGATTCCAGTGAGGTATCCTCGGCTAAGGGTCAACATATGAAACGTCCCCTTTTAACAATTTTTTACAACTGTGCTTAACCTGACACACAATATTTTTTTTTTAGCGCAACGCAATCTGACTTTCAACACACAATATTTTGTTAGCGCAACGCAATCTGACTTTCAACACACAATATTTTGTTAGCGCAACGCAATCTGACTTTCAAAATTCCCTATAAAAGAATGGCCCTGACTAACATTAAACTATACGTCTCACAAATCACTTACCTCACCAAAAATCTTCGCTGCTCAAGCTACTGCAATACAGCGAGCGCCACTACTGCCAGCTAAATAAAAGATTCAAACTATGGAAGGCACTAACTACTGATAGGGATAGTTAGCAAATGAAAGATATTAATAGAGAACAAACAATGTATTTACCTTGATATCATGACAAATTACAAAACTCCGCCATCTCTCTCCCCACATCCACTACTGCTGGCGGCTCACCTTCAACTGCCCAACGCTACGCGCTGTTCACAGCCAGCTGCCTAACACTACAATGGTTGAGTATTACAACAATGCAAAGCAGCCACAGACTGCACACGGCACAGCCGGTGATTTTCATACAGAGGTGGCGTTACTAATAAAAAAACCTAAACAGCCTACTTACAAAAATCATGAATCCAGTGGAAAGTTACAACACATTCGTGAAGAAACACTTGTGACTTTGGATAGAACTGCAGATTACCACGTTGATATTAAATGAATATAAACACGCAGATTCACACATAAGAAACACAGACACGTAACTCTGTGTCCAAAAGGATTGACGCCCCATTTGTCGTTCAGTAGCCATGCTGTGTTATAATCATTGTCACCTGTTGCCACAAGTACGATCTTCATCTTTATATTTTTCTGGTGGTAAAACAGAGGGAGAAACATGCTGGGTGAGTAAACCCCAAGTCCTCAAAACCAATAACATTGTCAGAAAGACAGTCATGGTGGTGATCCCTGACGTTGTTAGTGGTGTCCAAATGGCCTGGTGGATTGTAGCCAGAGGGGTGGAAGCCCATGGCCGCCAGAGTGGTGCCGCATTGGCGGCGGCAGTGGCAGTGGCAGTGGTGACAATGGTGAGGATGGTGGTGGCTGGCATGGCTGTAGTTTGTGCAGCAATGAGTCTCATCCTGGAGGGCGAGGTGTGTTCTGGGAATGCTGTCATCACCTGCCCCAGCCCTGTGCCACAGTGTATTGTGGGGATGACAGACTGGATTGCACCCCTGGAAGTGTTGGCTTGCTGACTGTAAGAGAGACTAATAAAAAACAAATATATGTGTCATGAACTCGCTTGCTGCTGCTGCATTGGAAGAAAGACCACTGATTATATGTGTTGCAAAAAGTTAAGATTGGTAATAAATTACGTGAAGCAGCTGTGTTGTCAGAATGATGATGATTGAGGACGGGGTAGGGTTAATACAGACTTAAGCTCTACCCATTAATTTCGGGGGAAAACCCTGGTCAGTATGTTGAGACAAATCGGTTATTGTCCACATCCTTCAGGACCACCCACATACAGAATGGAGGTGGTAAGACATGGAAAGCCTTAGTTAGCATTCAGACCTTCCCAGAAAACTGGATGGTATCTACATCATATTCAAGGTCAACATCCTCGTGTTGGCTATACAACTTTCCCAGACGCCTTTGAAACAAGCACTGCTGTGTGTGGAGACAGGAAACACACTGTACTTTGTCGGTCTTTCAAGGAAAGTCTCTGAAGCTACTGATGTAGGTTTACTGGTTCAAACATGATGGGGGATGGGGTGGTTTCAAAGGGAAGAGCGTGTTTCAGACAGAATGTGGGAAGTGTATTGTTAAGTGAGCACTCCTTTCAGAAATGTCTTTGATGCAGTTGCCACAAGCTGACAGACCACATCAAGGTGAGAGCGATACAACGGCCATAGGCGCCACTTCCAGTTCGTAACTATTGGAGTGGGAACAAAAACAAAACCTATCCACAAAGGCTGGTCGTGGCTGCTGTGCACAGGGTGATATCAGTTGTCTAGGCAGTCCTTTGAAGTAGCCATTGACAGTGTGAACGTTTCGATCTGGAAAATCCACGTAACGATATGTTGGTGGCACAGGCGCCACCAGATGATAGGCGACACTGGAGCAGATTGCCTCACCCGATGGCCGTTTGCTGCTGCGGCACAGAAATACGCACCCAGTGTTGAGCGCCATAGTGTTTCTTTTTTTCGTGATACGTATGAGATTTCCTGCCAATTTTCATGTGTGTAATGGGTGCCATTTCAGTTTCCTGCGATTATTTCTACCCATGACAATATTATAAACTTCCGTTTATCGCGATATGTATTATTTATCATCAATTTCTATGCGTGTGATCGGTGTCAATTACTTTTTTCGCGATTATTTCTACCTGTGACGATGTTTTTAACTATCTGTTTTTTTGTAATATGTATGATTTGCCATCAAAAAGACCTCTCTTTTGCCAGATATGTCTTGACTGACTATATTTTGTGCTACAGTAGCTATCTGTAACACTGTAATTACGTGCACTTAATGTTAATGTTAATGCCGATATTGTCGCAGTATTGCACACACAATAGAAAAAATGTGATCTATCTGCATATTTAATCACTTTTTGACAGGTTGGTAGTTTTTTTCTTGGTATTTTACTACGCCTGCAGCCTCCAGAAGTATGTAAACAGCAGAGAATGATAAGCTTTTCCCACGAAATAAAGATATCCAGCCCCTGCAAATTGAATTTTATAAATAAGCTATATATCCTCCGCAGTGTAACTGACACTATTGGGCCCGCATCTCGTGGTCGTGCGGGAGCGTTCTCGCTTCCCACGCCCGGGTTCCCGGGTTCGATTCCCGGCGGGGTCAGGGATTTTCTCTGCCTCGTGATGGCTGGGTGTTGTGTGCTGTCCTTAGGTTAGTTAGGTTTAAGTAGTTCTAAGTTCTAGGGGACTTATGACCACAGCAGTTGAGTCCCATAGTGCTCAGAGCCATTTGAACCATTTTTTGACACTATTGGATTATATGGGAAACAATCGCAATGCATCACCATTATTTATTGAAAACTACTCTTCTTCTTACGCTCCTCCATCATCTTTCCAGTCTCCATGTAGGGAATTATGGACACAGACCTCAGTTGAATGTTTACAGGTAATACAGATTAGATTAGATTAGATTAATACTAGTTCCATGGATCATGAATACGATATTTCGTAATGATGTGGAACGAGTCGAATTTTCCAATACATGACATAATTAGGTTAATTTAACAACATACTTAAGTTAATATAACAACTTTATTTTATTGTGTTTTTTTGTTTTTCTTTATTTTTTATTTTTATTTTTTTATTTTTTTTATATTTTTTTTGTTTTTTTTTTCTTAATTTATATATAAAAATTCCTCTATGGAGTAGAAGGAGTTGTCATTCAGAAATTCTTTTAATTTCTTCTTAAATTCTTGTTGGTTATCTGTCAGACTTTTGATACTATTTGGTAAGTGACCAAAGACTTTAGTGCCAGTATAATTCACCCCTTTCTGTGCCAAAGTTAGATTTAACCTTGAATAGTGAAGATCATCCTTTCTCCTAGTACTGTAGTTATGCACACTACTATTACTTTTGAATTGGGTTTGGTTGTTAATAACAAATTTCATAAGAGAGTATATATACTGAGAAGCTACTGTGAATATCCCTAGGTCCTTAAATAAATGTCTGCACGATGATCTTGGGTGGACTCCAGCTATTATTCTGATTACACGCTTTTGTGCAATAAATACTTTATTCCTCAGTGATGAATTACCCCAAAATATGATGCCATATGAAAGCAATGAGTGAAAATAGGCGTAGTAAGCTAATTTACTAAGATGTTTATCACCAAAATTTGCAATGACCCTTATTGCATAAGTAGCTGAACTCAAACGTTTCAGCAGATCATCAATGTGTTTCTTCCAATTTAATCTCTCATCAATGGACACACCTAAAAATTTGCAATATTCTACCTTAGCTATATGCTTCTGATTAAGGTCTATATTTATTAATGGCGTCATACCATTCACTGTACGGAACTGTATGTACTGTGTCTTATCAAAATTCAGTGAGAGTCCGTTTACAAGGAACCACTTAGTAATTTTCTGAAAGACAGTATTGACAATTTCATCAGTTAATTCTTGTTTGTCAGGTGTGATTACTATACTTGTATCATCAGCAAAGAGAACTAACTTTGCCTCTTCATGAATATAGAATGGCAAGTCATTAATATATAATAAGAACAACAAAGGACCCAAGACTGACCCTTGTGGAACCCCATTCTTGATAGTTCCCCAGTTTGAGGAATGTGCTGATCTTTGCATGTTACGAGAACTACTTATTTCTACTTTCTGCACTCTTCCAGTTAGGTACGAATTAAACCATTTGTGCACTGTCCCACTCATGCCACAATACTTGAGCTTGTCTAGCAGAATTTCATGATTTACAGTTATTAAATTTCTCTTTGTCCAAAACCAACATCTCATCAATTGCACACATTTACCCCCAAAAATTAGAATTTCCCGCCAATTTTCAACAAAATGACACACAAAATAAAAAGATAAGGAGATGCTTCCAGTCCAGCACCTTTTTTCTCGACAATTTCCAAGTGGGAGAGAGGATTGGAAGTGGTGGAGGGGATGGGAAGTTCGGATGAGAGGTCTGAGAGTGGGAAAAGCGGAAAAATTCATGATGTTGTCAGTGCAATCTTGCCATATCTACACCAGGGGCAGAGGGAATGGGTGCTGGAGGGTCCGCCATCTTGAATATATTAAAACTGCACTAAAAAGAACATTACTCCTCTATCGACATTTCCTGGAAGGTACGAATGGAGTTGCCAGATGCTTTGAATGAAACAGTGGAGGTTGCAGCAGTGTTAACGAAAATAGAGACAATGACCAAGGCAAAAGAAAAGAAGTTAGTGTGTTAATATGGACACTAAGTGTTTCAGATGTGGTTGCACAAGTCATGTGAAAAGGAACTGCAGAGAGCAACGGTGTAAGATGCACAAACAGTTCAGGCACTCAGATAGGAACTGTAGTACCAGGAATTTGCATGGGCATCAGATGTGGCCTCAGAACGGACCATGTAATAGATAGTTAAACGAAACGTGGGTTAGCATGGGGCACCTCTGTGCAGAGTCGGTGGTGGAGTTTTTGCACACTGGGTGTGTAAATAATAAGTAAAGTAAATTTATGTTGGAATAAGGTTCTCAAGTGTCTGTAGCTAGGATGTGTATGTGAGAAGAACTTGAATTAAGCCTCCACACTGCGAGCTGAGCTGTGTAGGTGGGTGTTATATGGATTCACTCGGGTCAGTTTTCATGAGTTTCTGAGTGGGGGGATGTAACTTCCAGAAAGATATTGAAGTTCTTCCTAAGGTTGGCAGTGGCTTCAATGTCATACTAAGGTTAGGTTACTAAGATGCGCATCAGACTAAAGTTCTTGTTTTTCCAAACCTGTGGACCAGGTCTCCATAGGAAGGAGGAAAACGTAAAACCCCAAGACCTAGAACAGAAGTTGAAGCAGAGATAGCTGCTGTATGTGGGGATGGGGACACATTCCACTGGCAATCGCCCTGCCAAGTGAGCTGTTACATCAGACCATGCACTCAGACAGTGTGGAATGGCCACTGCAAGCAACCTACTGCAGTTACAACACCCAGCCACCTTCAGGAAGACACCAATACCTTACCAAATATGGTCACTATGAGAGGCTTTGGTGTGATACACTAATGATGCCACCATTGCACAATCAGCAGGTGGCATCACATTTAGTCCCAATCCCACTGCCATTTGTCATTTATCACCATCATGGACAGTGTGTGATTTTTCATGACTTTCCACCCCATGGAAATGATGCAGCTGCTCTGCCCCCACCAGACCCTGAACTCTGCCCTTTGCCTAAATTCAGTAATTATTTCCCTGAAACTGATTAGAGCATCACAAAAATCGGGTACTCCATCTGTATATTTTGCATGGATGGACTTCCTACCTACCAGAGTCGATTTTGGAACTGCATTGATACATGAATTACAGCACTGTTCTAAATCACCTACATGTACACGACATACATTGAGACATTTCACAATGCCACGCTGGAGTGGCCACAATGTTTGAGGCGTCATGTCACAGATTGCGTGGCCCCTCCCACTGGGGGTTCGAGTCCTCCCTCAGGCATGGGTGTGTGTATTGTTCTTAGTATAAGTTAGTTTGAGTTAACTTAAGCAGTTTGTAAGTCTAGGACCAATGACCACAGCGGTTTGGTTCCTTAGGAATTCAAACACATTTGAACATTTTTTGTACATTTCACAGTGACATTGTACACAGCTTGAATACATCTTAGCCAAGGCTCCAGTGTCCTTAGTCCACATAAGTTCGCCACAATGGGATGCTGTAAATAAATCGATTAGTCTCCAGATTTTACTCTGAGTGCCACATCATTGTACATTGATGTGACAGAAAGTGTCAGGCCAGCACAGTAAACGTCCAGCAAAGACAGAAGTGGCTATAATTTTTAGTCATCTGAGCTCTGATGTAGGGTATTGTATAGCATAGTTCTTCCCATTTGAGCTTAGGAAACTACTTTAACGCTCTTCGTTGCATTTTCTATCTCCATTACCACAGGTCAGTCGCTGCCCACTGCTTCTATGCCTATATTGAGATGCTTTGATCCACTAGCAGTTAAATTATATGTGGAAGTGAATAGTTGTAGTGCACAGGGAGCAACTGGTATCTTCTCATCCATCACATCCATACTTTTTGCAGCATCACTGGAATGTTCTACGGTGCAATATATGGTGCGTGTGTTGGAGTCCAGTAGTGACCTGCTGCATGCTGTTTGAAATGTACGGTGCACTTCTGCAAGTCGGGAATATGTTAGGTGTCGTCATCGATGACTGTCATGGACAATAGCAGCTCCACGTCCTGCCCCAACATGCTGACCAGATGTGCTACAGGATCCCCTGTGCTGGAAGTCACCACCATAGCTGCAGGTCCTGAAACGTAGTAGGCTGATGCTGCTGATGCAGGTACTGACAGGCTGAAGGTCAATGCAGATCCAAACAAGATGGAAGCAATTGCCACTGCTGCACGTCACAAAATGCTGGATGCCACCTCAGGTGTTGAACAAAGAAAAAGAACCATTACATGTGGACAAAGAAATTGAGCTGGACAAAGAAGAAGCAATAGCAATAGCAAAGACATGTAATTAGTAGATACCCTTCCACTTCTTCCTATTCTGCTGGCAGCCATTGGATGATCATGACCGTTGCTGTTATTGATGCCTCATGATCCTCCCACTGACTAGTGCCAGAGAGCTGACTCACGACCATGTGATTGGATGCAACATTTTCATTGGATCCCGCCAATTTTTTTACCAATGACGTCACCATTTTGATCTTGTCTCTGGTGGGGGTAGTGTGAACTAGGTCAGTAGGTCCCCACGCATCAACGTGAGCACATGCAAGAGGAAAAAAATGTTAGGAAACATTTTCCTACAGGCTAACACCCTAAACTAAAGAAAAAACCACCCTATGGCCTTCCACACCAGCAGCTCAGCACTGATTACGGTTTTTGTGCTGATCTCCAAAGGGTTAACGCCAAAAATAAAGAAAAAATAAAGAAATCCTTCCAATACAACAGCTCAGACAGACTGAGCGATTTTTCCCACCAATTTTTCTCTGGGAGTGGTGTTGGTGGTGGAGGTAGGGAGAGTGGAGGGGGAGGGCCCACCATCTTGATTAAATTAAAACTGCATGAGACCGAACATTATTTCTTTACGAATATCAACAGATAATCCCCTCAATAATATATCTAGGGCTCTTTGCTTGGCTTCTTGCAGAACAGCCTTATTCGTTTTGTTATTGTTTGTTAGTTCATAGGTATTGAGACTGATATTATGAATGCAATCTACAAAACTCTCCAGAGATTACCCGTCTTCCTGACATAACCCATTGAGTTGCTCACTTTAGTACCTTGCCATATTCTTCCTTATATACCTATCAATCAGCCCTTCCTGGAGTGTGTCAAAAGACTGAGCCTCCCTTAACTTCTCAAGGCATATCAAATAAACTCTACCATCATCTGTTATTTTAAGCATAGCCATGCTTAATAACTGATCCTTACTTCAGTTTTCTAAGGTGACAGCTGTATTCAGATTATCAAAGAATATAAATTTATCCTCTGCATGTTTCCCAGAAAATGGAGCAACCAATGCTGAGGTACTAGTATCAAGGACAGGTGAAGTAGGAAGTGACTTTCCCCATTTCTCCTACCCTAAATTGATTTAACTCTGTTCATAATTGTGCTGTAAGGTAAGAAAGGATAGGAGACAACCAAACAGATGCCAAAATAATTCTCAGAACATGGCACTTACTGGCAGAGGAGCATAGTATGATATCTTGTTTAACATAGGACGTCATCCATCTTCAATCTCAGTAGCATACTGACACCAGTAGTTTTAAGGGGTACAAGAATGGCAGGTGGCGAGCTGTGGGTTGCTGCTGGTGAAGCGGGAGGTCTAATAATTGAGGGAAGCGTTGGTGAACTGCAGTGCTACTTTATTAACATTGTGTATAATGGATAGCCATTGATTGCATTGGCCACTGACTGCTGACCAGGTACTCATGGAAGCTGCTGTTTTTGCATCACGGAAAGGCTTGTAGTACCGGTTCACATCATGGAGGGCGGTGCCGAGGAAGACCCTGGCTGCATCATGCTCTGAGCCCCAGAGTGCAGGAGACCTGTGTTGTCGCCTCAGCGAGGGCAGGGCGGGCCAGAACTTCCAAATTTGTCCCATAGGCTGGTGGTGAGTACAGGCAACAGGCAGGGGTTCAGAGCCTGGCGGCGGCAGAAGCAGATGCGTCACATGCATGGGTTAGAGCAGGGGCGGGCAAACGTTGCACGCGGTTCATGAGCACACAGTGCTGCACGTGTGCTGCTCGCGTGCAATCGTCGAACGGGGCAGTGGCGACAGCCGGCAGGTTGCCGCAGTGTAGTTCCAGGCTAAGCTGGGGACGTTGAAGCGAAGCGGCCACTACGTAGTGAACGTTGTACAGTATTTCAATAACCGGAAAATGCAGAGTGAATCAAGGAAACGGAGAATTGTAGATTTGCTACCTTTTAAAAAGGAATGGGAGAATCATTTTTTCTCTGTGCAAAAACGTGAAAATTGGAAATGTATAATATGTGACAGTATTCTCGCTGGTCAGCGGAAGTTTAATATTGAACGCCATTATAATAAATTTCAGTATGTTGCCGTTCTTAGTGCAACAAAAGAGGAATTTCTCAAGCGATTTGGGGATATACACTCCTGGAAATTGAAATAAGAACACCGTGAATTCATTGTCCCAGGAAGGGGAAACTTTATTGACACATTCCTGGGGTCAGATACATCACATGATCACACTGACAGAA